>NC_133970.1:21097946-22297946 GCF_031877795.1 Strix aluco
TCCCTTCAAGCAGCTGGTTATATCCTCTTGTCTCAAGGGGAAAGGGCTGGAAGGTATGTCCTATGAGGAGCAACTAAGGACTTTAGGCTTGCCTAGTTTGGAGAGAAGGAGGCTGAGGGGTGACCTCATTGCTCTCTACAGCTTCCTGAGGAGGGCAAGTGGAGAGGGAAGTGCTGATCTCTTCTTCCTGGGATCCAGTAACAGGACGTGTGGGAATCGTTCAAGGCTGCGCCAAGGGAGGTTTAGATTGGACATTAGGAAGCATTTCTTTACTGAGAGGATGGTCAAACACTAGAGCAGGCTTCCTAGAGAGGTGCCCCAAGCCTGTCAGTGTTTAAGAGGCATTTGGACAATGCTCTTAATAATATGCATTAACTTTTGGTCAACCCTGAAGTGGTCAGGCATTTGGACTAGATGATCATTGTAGGTCCCTTCCAACTCAACTCTTCTCTCTTCTCTTCTCTTCTCTTCTCTTCTCTTCTCTTCTCTTCTCTTCTCTTCTCTTCTCTTCTCTTCTCTTCTCTTCTCTTCTCTTCTCTTCTCTTCTCTTCTCTCTCTTCTCTCCTCTCCTCTCCTCTCCTCTCCTCTCCTCTCCTCTCCTCTCCTCTCCTCTCCTCTCCTCTCCTCTCCTCTCCTCTCCTCTCCTCTCCTCTCCTCTCCTCTCCTCTCCTCTCCTCTCCTCTCCTCTCCTCTCCTCTCCTCTCCTCTCCTCTCCTCTCTCTCTCCTCTCCTCTCCTCTCTCTCTTCTCTTCCTCTTCTCTTCTCTTCTCTTCTCTTCTCTTCTCTTCTCTTCTCTTCTCTTCTCTTCTCTTCTCTTCTCTTCTCTTCTCTTCTCTTCTCTTCTCTTCTCTTCTCTTCTCTTCTCTTCTCTCTCCTTCTCCACATGGATGCCCTGACCATCTCTGCCAAGTGCTCCTGCCACTCATGACTGCTGTGGTGCTCACTGGTCCCCTCTGTGGCTGCTCCACCTCACAAATACAGCAGAAAAATAATCTATAAAAAAACCCCAGGGTAGTCTTCTGCTGAGATGGTGAGTTGAATCAGCCTGCAGAAGGGTTCAGTCAGTGCCTGAGCTGGCTCAAGGGAGGAAATAATCTGGAATGGGGATGAGTAGTGGGAGTGTGAAGAACAAACAGGAAAGGATGGGATGAGATGGGAAGGAAGCAACACTTCTCCCCTTTTGGTGACAGTGAGCCATGTGGTAGACTCAGCCGCTTGTATGGATGCAGCCTGAGTCTAATTAATGCTCCAAAATAATTTGTAGGAAAGCTGGGTCCCACACTTTTTTCCCACATGAAAGCAATCTGGAAACATATTAGCAGAAATCACAGACCTTGACAGTATTGCAGTATTTTCAAATGCTAAGTCTGTTGTGGGGAGAGTGCTTTCTTGTGAGATGGTGTTGATAGCTGTTCAGCAGAATTCAAAAAGGCAAGGTATCGATGACATGAAATGAGTACCTGTCTATTTCTCTCTCATTTTCCTCCTGCAATTCCTGCCATCAGTAAAGTCAGTGAATGCTTTTGCACTTGGGCAGATGAAACCTCTAAATCATTTGCAGTGTGCTTTCCCCTAGCAATTATAAGTATATGGGTTTGTACAAGAGCTTTGCCAGAGATAGCCATTCTGTTTTGATGAGATTGGAGCAAACCATTTTTTGTGTGTGCGCATGATTTACAAGTTTGAATGTATTTGGTTTATGTGGAAAGGCTTTGGTAGCAGGGGAGGATAAAGGGGTGGCTTCTGTGAGAAGATGCCAGAAGCTGCCCCCATGTCCAATAGAGCCAATGCCAGCCAGCTCCAAAACAGACCCGCCGCTGGCCAAGGCTGACCCAATCAGCAATGGTGGTAGCACCTCAGTGATAACATATTTAAGAAGGGAAAAAAACTGCTGCGCAACAGCAGCTGGAAGAGAGGAGTGAGAATATGTGAGAGAAACAACTCTGCAGACACCAAGGTCAGTGAAGAAGGAGGGGGGGGAGGAGGTGCTCCAGGTGCTGGAGCAGAGATTCCCCTGCAGCCCATGGTAAAGACCATGGTGAAGCAGGTTGTCCCCCTGCAGCCCATGGAGGTTAACAGTGGAGCAAATATCCACCTGCAGTCCGTGGAGGACCCCACACTGGAGCAGGTGGATGCACCTGAAGGAGGCTGTGAGCCCCTGGAGAGCTTGCGCTAGAGGAGGCTACTAGCAGGACCTGTGACCCCATGGCAAGACAAGCCCACACTGGAGCAGATTTTCTGGAAGGATCTGTGACCCCGTGGGGGATCCATGCTGGAGGAGTCTGTTCCTGAAGGACTGCACCCCATGGAAAGGGCCCGCACTGGATCAGTTCGTCAAGAACTGCAGCTGTCATGGTTTGAGCCCAGAGGGCAACTGACCACCATGAAGCCGCTTGCTTACTCCTTCCCCCTCAGGAATGGGAAGGAGAAAATAAAACAAAAGGCTTGGGAACAAGATAAGGACAGGGAGGGCTCACTCACCAATTATGGTCATGGGTAAAAGACAGACTCGATTCAGGAAAAAAAAAGAACATAAATTTAATCAGAACACCACTACCACCAACACTAACTTACCAATCAAAACAGAGTAGGACAGTGAGAAATACAACCACATCTTAAAAACACCTTCCCCCACCCTTCCCTTCTTCCTGGGCTCAGCTTTGCTCCTGATTACCATCTCCCCCGAGTGGCACAGGGGGACAGGGGATGGGGGTTGCAGTCAGTCCCTCACACGTTGTTTCTACCCACCCTTCCTCCTCAGGGGAAGGACTCCTCGCACTCTTCCCCTGCTCTAGCATGGGGTCCCTCTCATGGGAGATAGTCCTCCATGACCTTTCTCCGATATGAGTTCTTCCCATGGGCTGCAGCTCTTCACAAACTGCTCCAGAGTGTGTCCCTCTCACAGGCTGAAGCTCTTCCTGAACTGCTCCACCATGGGTCCCTCCCAGGTGTTGCAGTCCTCTCAGTGCCAAGCTACAACAGCACAGGCTTCCCTCAGAGTCCCGGCCTTCTTTGGGCACAGCCACCTGATCTGGCATGGGGTCCTCCACAAGCTTCAGGTGGGCATCTGCTCCACTGTGGACCTCCATGGGCTGCAGGGGGACAGCCTGCCCTCTCCCCATGGACTGCAGGGGAGTCTCTGCTCTGCTGCATCTCTCCTCCTTTCTTCCACTAACCTCAGTGTTTTCATAGGTGTCTCCTCACAACTCCAACTCCTCCTTCCAGGTTCCCCTTCTTAAATATGTTATCACAGAGGCGTGGCTACTGTCACTAATTGGCTCGGCCTTGCCCAGAGGCATGTCTGACTTGGAGCTGGGGAAGCTTCAAGAAGCTTCTCACAGGGGGTCACCACTGTAGCCCCCTCCCCCCTACTAAAAATCCCTGCCACACACACAAACCCAACACAGCAGCCCATGGGAAGGACTCACGTCGGAGAAGTTCATGGAGGACTGTCTCCTGTAGAAAGGACCCCATGTTGGAGCAGGGGAAGAGTGTGAGGAGTCCTCCCCCTGAGGAGGAAGGAGCGGCAGAGACAACAGGTGATGAACTGACCCATTCCCCATCCTCCTGCGCCATTCGGAGGGAGGAGGTAGAGAACTTGGGAGTAAAGTTAAGCCCAGGAAGAAGGGAGGGGTGGGGGGAAGGTGTTTTAAGATTTAATTTTTATTTTCTCATTATCCTACTCTGAATTTGATTGGTAATAAATTAAACTAATTTCCCCAAGTCAAGTCTGTTTTGCCCATGACAGTAATTGATGAGTGATCTCCCTGTCCTTAGTTTGACCCACGAGCCTTTTGTTATATCTTCTCTCCCCTGTCCAGCTGAGGAGAAGAGTGACAGAGTGGCTTTGGTGGGCACCTGGCGTCCAGCCAGGGTCAACCCACCACAGCTGCATAAAAAGACAGCAGGTCAAGGGAGGTAATTCTGCCCCTCTACTCTGCCCTGGTGAAACCCCACCTGGAGTACTGCATCCAGCTCTGGAGTCCTCAGCACAAGAAATCCATGGACCTGTTGGAGCAGGTCCAGAGGAGGGCCACAAAAATGATCAGAGGGATGGAACACCTCTCCTATGAAGAAAGGCTGAGAGAGTTGAGGTTGTTCAGCCTGGAGAAGAGAAGGCTCTGGGGAGACCTTATTGCAGCCTTTCAATACTTAAAGGGGGTTTATAAGAAAGATGAGGACAGACTTTTTACTAGGGCCTGTAGCAATAGGACAAGGGGTAATGGTTTTAAACTAAAAAAGGATAGATTCAGACTAGACATAAGGAAGAAATTTTTTATGAGGAGGGCTCACTCACCAATTATGGTCACAGACAAAAGACAGACTCGACTGGGGAAGAAAAAGAACATCAATTTAATTTGAATACCACCACCACTAATTTACCAATCAAAACAGAGTAGGACAGTGAGAAATACAACCACATCTTAAAAACACCTTTCCCCCACCCCTCCCTTATTCCTGGGCTCAGCTTTGCTCCCCATTTCTCTACCTCCTTTCCCCCAGCAGAGCAGGGGATGGGGGTTGCGGTCAGTTCATCACACATTGTTTCTGCAGCTCTTTCCTTCTCAGAGTGGGACTCCTCACACTCTTCCCCTGCTCCAGCATGGAGTCCCTCTCATGGGAGACGGTCTTCCGTGAACTTCTCTGATGTGAGTCCTTCCCACAGGGCTGCAGCTCTTCACAAACTGCTTCAGCATGGGTCCCTTCCATGGGCTGCAATCCTCCCAGCAACAGACTGCTCCAGCATAGGCTTCCCTCAGTCATGGCCTTCTTTGGGTGCAGCCACCTGCTCTGGTGTGGGGTCCTCCACGGGCTGCAGGTGAGCATTTGCTCCACCGTGGACCTCCATGGGCTGCAGGGGGACAGCCTGCCCTCTCACCACGGGATGCGGGGGAGTCTTTGCTTCGGTGTACCTCCTCCTCCTCCTTTCTTCCCCTGACCTCAGTGTTTGCATAGATATTTCCCCCACTCCTACTCCCAGGTTCCCCTTCTTAAATATATTATCACAGAGGCACTACCACTGTCAGTAATTGGCTCAGCCAGAGGCGGGTCTGACTTGGAGCCGGGAGAGCTTCTAGCAGCTTCTCACAGGAGCTACCTCTGTAGCCCCTCCTCCGCTACCAAAACCCTACCACACACAAACCCAATACAATAACCATGGTAGCTCAGTGCTTCACTACATACTGTTATCATGCACGTGCTTTGTGCTGGTTCACCAAACAGAATTTCATCTCTAGAGAATGATCCTCCTCTATTTGAACTATACAGAACAAATTCTGTTGGCTTAACTCAGAGTATGATGGTCCTCAATGACAGGAGTTAAGACTTCCCACACAAAGATAATGTAAGTCTCTCCCCTAATGGCAGTGGACCCTAAATCAGATCTGCAGTTGCTAACTGAAAATAAACCACATGGTGGTGACAGCTTTGTAAATGAAAGGTAAGGAAATATTGCGAATCGCTCTGAATGGGGACTGGGAAGCTGCAAGAATTCAGCCTCCCATCAACAACCCATCTCAACTGGCATACAATTCTGCAATTTCTTACTGCAGCTGCATCCAGCTATGAAAAAAATATTCTCACATTTAACAAATTTGCAAAATGACAATTCTCAAACAATTGCTCTATTTGACTGCCCAAACAGGCCATCTGGTTTTGCAGATACAGTCAAAATCAAATGGTTAAAGCTGACAAGGTTTTCAAAGTATATTTCCAGCAATCATAAAAAAATACTTAATATCATCAACTTCATAGTCTCTTTCTGGAATTCATCTCTGCAATGAACTCTTCCCTTGTTACGGAATATATTTTCAGCAGCAAGAAATATTTCCTAACATGTGGTAGAGTTGTCAAAACCTATGAGATCATGTCATATTGAAACTGAAAATAAAAATATTGCTTGTGTCCACATAGTTAATTGGGGAAGAAAACATTGGGTAGGGTCCTACTTTTTTTCTGTGCTTCCTGTTCAAACATCAAATGCAGATAAATTTTAATTTAAATCTCCTCCAATTAATATTGGTTTTGCATAGTTTTTCTCTTAATCACTGATACCTTCCAAAAGGTCTCCCTATTTATATTGTTACTGTAAAAGCCAGCAGAGGAACTCTCTAAGACTCGTTTTGGAGTGTTAGCAAGCAGGCATTCTTTATTGCAGCGCTGGGCGCACACGCGAATAGCTTCGCAAAGGTGAGCGCACCCCAGATCTATAAGCGGCAGCTGATATACAGTGAGATTATGCATATTCATAACTTTTCAGAGAAATGAGTTACATGTGCATTAGATTTCCTGGAACTAATTACAATATCTGCATCCTAATTACGCATGCGCTTTCTTGCTGGGTGGTGGTCTCGAGGGGTCCCTGGTGGTCGTTGGCAGTCTTCCTCACCGTGCCTGCTGGTTGCCCTCAGTGCTCACGCATGCTCACAAAGGTCTGTTTAGGAGGTGCTGTGCAGCTGTGTTGTGTCTTGAGCTGGTTTGTTTTAATTTGTCCCATCCTTGTTCCTGTTATCGTGAAGAATAGGCCCCGACTGTCTTATTTATTACTGTCTTATCTTCAAACCCCTTTCTTCTTCATGAAAGCACCAACCTTCAGCTGTGTCTGCACATTTCAGAATCTACATTGACATTGACCTACTTTATTCTCAGTAAAAAATATTTAGCAAGACAAAAAGCAAGTCCAAGAGGAAAAAAAAATGTTAGCCAGACATTTTGGCTTACAATATTAAGATGCCTTCTTTTATTCTTAGAAAAGATAAGCTACCATGCAAACAGAAATAACGCTGGTTTCTATGTAGCTTGCAGAGGTCTCTAATACTCTAAGTTAATAGGAAAATCTTCAGCAAAGATTCACAAATCATGATAAACAAACCAAAAGCAGGTCACAGCCTGCACACAAGTACTTCCCTGAGCCATAACATGAGATCCTCCATAAGACAGTAATAGTTCAGCAGCAATTATCTACATTTAATGGTTATTGTCAACTGATATTTCCTGCTAATGAGCTGATATTGAAAATAATTTGCAACTGTGTGCAGCATCCCACTTATCCTATGGCACTTAAGGCACCTGGTCCTGGTCAATAGAAAGAGTCAAGTGCTTCCAAGGAGAATTTGTGCCCTTGAATGGGATCTCCTTCATAGATCTGACTAGATTCCTTCTGTTGTTGATGCCCCCTTCCTGGAAGTGTTCAAGGCCGGGTTGGATGGGGCTTTGAGCAACCTGATCTAGTGGAAGGTGTCCCTGCCCATGGCAGGGGGGTTGGAACTAGATGATCTTTAAGGTTCCCAACCCAAACCATTCTATGATTCTACAATACAACAGTCATTTCATCTTGTAGCACTTCTGAGTCAGTGGATCTGAGCACCCTTTACAAATGTGTTGTATTACCTCTATTGGAATGGGGAATGGGGGGAATAGAGGGAATTTGTGACAGAGTAATCTGGGCAACAGACATACAGCTGGCCAATGGCAAGGCTGATAACAACAGGCAAATCTACTGAATCCCAGGTAATTATGATACTTTCTGATGAAAGCTACACATAACATTGCCTGGAGATCACTGGGCTACCACAATAAATTTAGGAATGTGGGAGAAATTTATACATGCAGGTTAATGATGTGAGAGGTGCCTGATTGCAACTCAGGAGGATGGTATGAATATCACTTCTTGGTGAGAGTTTAAATGGAAAAATGCTGTGTATGAATATTATTGTGTGGAAGACAATGTAGTACCATTTTGTAGCAACAAAGGACCTGATCTAACATTTATATTAGAAATCCTTTATATTACTATATATTATTATATTATAATTATTATATTATTTATATTTATATAACAAGAAATTATATTAGAAATCCTTTTATGAAAGGATTCAAAGAGTTTGCAAGCAGCAGATAATCTTGAAAAAGCAATGCATTCACACCCAGTGTTTTCTCACCTTTGGATGGCCACATATGGTGATCAGCAGCAGCTAAAGGAAGAAAGCAGCAACACAAAGATTCCTCGCCACTGCATATGCCTTATTAGAGCAAGGTAGACCTATGTGTATTGCAGGCACTGACACCAGCCAACAGGCTATTTAAACTCCCATTTTTGAGGACGTTTGGAATGGAATACAGTGTTATTCAGGTCTTGGAGTAAATTTAGAATAATTTGTTTTGTCCAAAATAATCCCCATTTTATCTTTTCTTTGCTCAAATGCTATTCCAGAGCAGGAAAAGATATAACAGAAAATAGTCTAATTTCCTCTTAATTTCTATTATCTGACATTTAAGTTACCTGCCTAGATCAATAAGGAACTCTTCACAGCTCTCACATATTCATCACAAACTTCAAGAAATGAAATCTCTTATTTACCTAGTCCCTGGTATATTACAGTCCTACAGAAGATACAATTCATCATAATTGTTTGTGAGGGGCATATGGCGTATATGAATGACAAGTCATATCCAAGAAATTGCGTGACATGCCCTTTATCAAAAGAAAATAATCAGCCCTGAGAGAATGCAGCTGGTGTAGCTTCATTTAGAATATTTCACAGTGGCTGAGACAATCTGACACTTTCTGTATCAAAATTGTCATAGAACATAGGAGCAAATCATGGACTCATAATAATTTCAAATTCTTCTTCCCAAAGTGCTTCAAACCACAGACCTTAAATTGTATCCAGTGAGGCACGCACTTACACATTTTCTTTTCAAAACCACCCACCTACCCTCATCCTACTCCTATCGAGAGAATTAAAATCTGAAAGATTGCACATGATTCATAGCCCAGTAATAGGAAACCAAACATCATTTTCAACACTGACATTCTGAGGATGCTACTGTTCTTTCCTTTGTAAATGACTGCACCTCAGTACACAAGTTTCATGGATTCCTGAATGTGACTGTAAAGAAATTTGTCAAAACTAACTGCAGCATAATACATTAAACTTTTGGCAGTGACTGCAGACAGCTAGGGAACATATTTATATTCACACTAAAGTATGTAAAACTTGCTATGTAATTCAGAGCAAAAAATCTCAGGCTGGGAGAGAAGTATAATATACTCTCAGATATTTACAGGAACTCAGTTGCAGCCACTCAGGCAACAAGATCTCTTAGTGAGAGCTGGTTTCCTTTTACAGTTGTGGAGTCCTTTTATGCAATGTACCAAGGGATACATTAAACATACATGTAGCACATATAAAACAGAACTATGTAACTGTATACTGGCTAAACTTTCAGGTTTTGATCATTTCAATCCTGTGTACGAGAAACACTACTGAAGTCAATGGACAATTTTCTGAATAAAAGTATTAGCGTTTGACTCTGTCATACCCATTCTCAAGCCAAACATATTTGCAAGAGGAAGGCTAAGATGGAGGGACAACAGCCATATTGTGATTGCTTGAGTCTACCAGTTGTACATGGAAAAAAGATGTCTAATTTCAATTTTAAATATCACAAAAAAGAAGCAGAGAGGGAAGTGAAAGTACTTTGGGGGTTGGACTAGATGACCCTTAACGGCCCCTTCCAACACACACCATTCTATGATTCTATGATTCTACTACACAGATAGTTTTGTACATTTATTATATTCCCTTGGTGTCAGCTCTGCTTGGCAACCTGAATTGCTTTTGAGGATCTTGAGGAAAACCTGCAGGGTGAGGAAAGGTTCTGCAGGGAGTCTTGTCAAATCAGACTTCTCTCACTGAAACCAGGCTGGATTGGGACACCCCTTAAAAAACAAAAAACTTCCTGACACATCTGTTTATGTTGACAGCCCTGCTCAAATATAGCTGATGCATTTGAAGAAATTTGTTGTGACTTCTTTCAGTGGGAAAAATGCACTTTCACTGCAGTCATCTTGGAGCTCCTGTCCCAGTGCATTGTTTCCTAGTTCAGAGTAGTACTAGGGGAAAAAATAAACACCAAAAAATACAGGTTTTGCAACAGGGTTGTTGTGGTTTGAGCCCAGAGGGCAACTGAGCATCAGGCAGCCACTCGCTCACCCCTTCCCCCTCAGGAATGGGAAGGAGAAAATACAACAAAAGGCTCAGGAATCGAGATAAGGATGGGGAGGGATGATTCACCCACTATGGTCATGGGCAAAAGACAGACTCCTTAGGGGAAGAAAAAGAACATCAATTTAATTCAAACACTAACAGCAACACTTAATAAACAGAGTAGGACAGTGAGAAGTATTACCACATCTTAAAAACACCTTCCCCCCACCCCTCCCTTCTTCCCGGGCTCAGCTTTGCTCCCGATTTCTCTACCTCCTCCCCCCAAGCAGAGCAGGGGGACAGGGGATGGGGGTTGCAGTCAGTTCATCACCTGTTGTTTCTGCTGCTCTTTCCTCCTCAGGGGGAGGACTCCTCGCACTCTTCCTCTGCTCCGGTGAGGGGTCCCTCTCACGGGGGACAGTCCTCCATGAACTTTCTCTGACATGAGTCCTTCCCACAGGCTGCAGCTCTTCTCGAGCTGCTCCACCATGGGTCCCTCCCACATGTTGCAATCCTCCCAGCGCCAAACTACAACAGCGGGATCTTCCCTCAGAGTCCTGGCCTTCTTCGGGCACAGCCATCTGCTCCAGTGTGGGGTCCTCCACGGGCTGCAGGTGGGTCTCTGCTCCACCGTGGTCCTCCATGGGCTGCAGGGGGACAGCCTGCCCTCTCACCATGGGCTGCAGGGGGGTCTCTGCTCCAGTGCTCCTTTCCCCCCGCCACCTCCTTTCTTCCACTGACCTCAGTGTTTTCATAGGTGTCCTCCTCACAACTCCTCCTCACAACTCCAGCTCCTCCTCCCAGATTCCCCTTCTTAGATGTGTTATCGCAGAGTCATGGCCACTGTCACTAATTGGCTCGGCCTTGGCCGGAGGCAGGTCTGACTTGGAGCTGTGGGAACTTCGAGAAGCTTCTCACAGGGGCCACCACTGTAGCCCCCTCCCCCCTACCAAAAATCCCCACCACACACACAAACCCAACACAAAGTTAATCATATTAATAAATACAAGCTGGTAGCATTCCCAGGGAAGTGTTCTGCCTCTCACATTGTTTGTATAGCATCAGCTGCTTTCATACAAGCTCATCTGCAACACTTTGGGAATGGAATAAAAGCCCCTTCTTTTCTTGCACACAGAAGGCCGCACGAAGCAATCCTGCCTACCTTTGTGGAACAAGGAGCAGCCTTCCTGACAAAAATGCTTTCTTTATCACACTTTGTTTCAAAATACAAGGTAGCTGGCAGAGGGGAACATTACGCTGCTTTATTTTCCTGGATAGGCAGGCATCAGTTTTCCTTTATAACATTAAGAAATAATTCCCAAAGCCAGTATTTTCCAGTATTTCCCAAATTAGTATTTTCTAATATCAATAATAATAATAATACGATAATAACATACGTGTGTGTATGTCCATTAGGGCACTACCTGCTCTTAGATGCTGATAATGTATTTAATAAGGCTACATTCCATATCATGTAACAGTATGTTTATATCTTATCAGTACTTCCATTTTTAACTAAAAAAAACAACAAGGGAAGGTTTTGCAGGGAAAAGATTACAGACCAAGCTAGATGGATATTCACTTCCAAACTAACGCAGATAGTAAAGAGAGAGAAGAAAAGGAATGAAAATAGGGATTGATTTGCATCATGGAGACAAGCAGTTTCAAGGGAAATTGAGGACTGCTAACAGTCAAACTGAGTAAAATCTAGCAGAGAAAATTAAAACAAACAGGAGGTACATTGACCACAAACATCAGACAAAACAGGTCTTTCTCTGATGCCAAATAGTGCAGAATAAAGGTGTTCTAGCTATCATTGAAAAAGGAAATGAATATTTTACCTTAAACTGAATTAGACTCCTAGGAGAAAGGCAATCACGAGGTCAAAAAATGCTGAAATAATATTTGATTGGTTTCTGAAAGGGATCCTGGCTTCCTGCAATAGCGGGGAACGAACTCAGTGACCTAGAAAATCCCCTTCAGACTCATGTTTCTTGACAAACAAATAATGTATGACAACTATGACGGCCACAGCGTTGTAAAGAATGAATGCTGTTAAAATAACCCTGCTATCAAAGGGTTAAGAGTTAAAAAGAGGTAAACAAGACTCAGGTTTCTGTGTACAGGGACTTGAGCTTTCTTAGTTGCCATGGCAGACACAGTAGAAAACACATGTCAAAGTTTAGAAATGTACTAAGAGAATGTAAAAGTAATCTAAACAAGACATACCTTTCTGAATTTGAAATCAAGTGATTATCTGAACAAATATAATGAAAATCCTTCTTTGTCCCTTTCTGAAGATGGTTAAAATTTCTCATTCTGTTAGGCAGCCCTTTGCCTTGGGAAAGAAGAGTTAGTTCTGTTGTTCAGAAGCACTGCTCTTGCCTCTACACAAGAGCATGAGAAATGTAACAGGACCTGCCTGATGATTTCCACATGAGCCCAGACCAATACGACACCGCTTACCAGGACTTGAGACTTGGATAATATCTATATCCTTGCAGCCCTATACGGAGATCCAAGACTCTGAACTTGTACTTAAGCACTGCCTTAATATTCCCAGAAAGATGGAGCTTAAGAACTGTATTTAAGTTTTAAATGTGTGTACCGGGTCTGGCTGAGCCAGAATTGGTTTTCCCCTGTAGCAGCCCTCATGGTGCTGTGTTTTATGTTGGGAGCTGGCAGGGTGTTGATAGCACACTGGTGTTGTGGCTACTGCTGAGTAGTGCTTACACAGCACCAAGGCTCTTTCCGACATTTCCCCCCCACAGTGGGACGGGGTGGGCAAGATCTTGGGAGGGGACACAACCAGGACAGCTGACCCGAACTGACCAAAGGGATATTCCAGACCATATGACGTCTGCTCAGTATAAAGCTGGGAGAAAGGAGGAAGGGGGTGGGGTCACCCTCGGTCCTCCGAGGCAACCACTACGCGTATCGGAGCCCTGCTTCCTGAGAAGGCCCGACATCGCCTGTTCATGGGAAGTAGAGAATAAATCTGTTTTCTTTTTTTTGCTTCCTTTGCTTCACTTTGCTTATATTAAAACTGCTGTTGTTTTACCCACAAGGGTTGTTTTGTTTTCCTATCTTATTTTCTTTCCCCTCTTTGCCCTGTTGAGAAAAAAAGGGGAAAGGGGGGGAAGTGATAGAGCGACTTGGTGGGTACCTGGCATTTAGCCAAGGTCAAACCACCACAATGTGTTTAAGACCTTTAAAGAGGCTACATGCCATTTAAAAACATATTTTGGAGGTCTGGGGCATGTCCTCTGTGCAGACATAGTCTTCAGCTCACCATTCCTGAACTATAGCAACAGTGGTCTGTAAGTCAGACTGGGGGATCTACAGCTCCTGCTGCACCTGAGAGAAAATAAGTGGTCTTGACTCTACTAGAGCATTCCCACTGCAATACCAATCTTCTTTCCCCCCTTCACAAACTTTGAAATGAGCCTCTCCTAAGATATATTTCACTTAATGAACTGACCTAATTCAATTTTCTGAGAATCTCTTTCTAGCTCATTGTTTACCAAGTATCCTTCCTTTTGTATGATTGTAACCTAGTTGCACTGAGTGCTAGAGTTAAAAAGTAAAGGTTCCTAAAGTAAAAGCAGGATCAATCATCTCAGACAGCAGGGAATCAGCTCAGTCATTCAGGCACCATTCTCTAAGGGTGTTTGCTGGGCCTGTGATCCTTCCCTGCTCTATTGCATTTGAATGTAAAATGTATGGAGCTGACTGTGCAAACAGAATAAAAGATTAAGAACATGGGCTGTTACATAGTTTGAGTAAACAGGCATGAATAACCTGCATCTATAAAAACTGCTCACACCAGCAACCCTCAACAGACAGTCGCACAGGATCCTAAGATGTTTACTCCCTCCAAGTTTTCACATAAAATAATAAAAATTCACAGTTCAGTCAAATTAGAAAAAAGTATATTCAAATGGAAAAGGCCTGTTCCCAAAAATGCATCTTATAAGACAACACATTTTCCAAGGGGAATTTAGAGAGCACTGCTACTGCTAACTCATTAGATCTACTGTTCATGCAAAATAAAAAGTTGCTTTAGTCACCTTTCAGCATCAAAGAGGTTATAGTACAGACCACTATGGACATATTTTCTTTGCTCTAAATTAGCTAGTTCAAATACCGATGGAGCTTTCAATGGCAAGCTGCAGGTCAATGCAAACACATGGGTGTTTGTTTTACTTCCTGACTGAATTCTGCAGCCCTGCTAAGCTCCACGCTGTCGTGCTGTCCTGTTGATGTTGCCGATGTACCATAGCTGACCAGTTTAAAGTCAACTCAGGTATGTCTATAGCTTTACATCTTTTCAATCACAAATGATGACTTTTGTGTTAACTATTTGTTGTGGATTAAAAAAGGCTGGCAGCCAAAAACCACACAGCTGCTCAATCACACTCCCCTGCCTGGGGGAATGGGATAGCGAATTGAAGGGGTAAAGGGAGACTTGTAGGTTAAGAAAAAAACAATTTAATAATTGAAGTCAAATTAAACAATAACAATAACAGAAAGTACAAACAGGTAATGCACAATGCGATTGCTCACCACCCGCCGACTGATACTCAGCCCGTTCCCGGCTAGCAATCCCAAAAATGCCAAGATCCCGAAACCACAATCCCAGAAGCGAGAGAGAACCCCCTCCTTCCCGGCCAAACCTCCTTTATATACTGAGCATGATGTTACATGATATGAAATATTTCATTGGCCAATTTGGATCTGGTCCTCTGGCTCTGCTCCCTCCCAGCTTCTTGTACACCTGCACATGGGCAGGACGTGGAGTGGGCCAACTGATGGCTACAAGCTCTTTAGGAGGGATAGACGAGGAAGGAGAGGTGGTGGGGTGGCGCTGTATGTTAGGGACTGTTATGATTGCTTCGAGCACAAGTATAGTGAAGACAGGGTGGAGTGTCTTTGCGTTAGAATCAGGGGGAAGGCCAACAGGGCAGATGTTGTAGTGGGAGTCTACTATGGGCCACCCAACCAGGACAGAGAGGTGGATGAAATATTCTATAGGCACTTAGGAGAAATCTCACGATCGCTTGCCCTTGTTCTTGTGGGAGACTTTAACTTCCCAGACATCTGCTGGAAATACAACACAGCAGAGCGGGACCAGTCCCGGAGATACCTGGAATGTGTGGGAGACAACTTCCTGACACAGCTGGTGAGTAAACCGACCAGAGAAGGTGCCCTGCTGGACCTCCTCTTTGTGAACAGAGAAGGACTGGTGGAGGATGTGGCGGTTGGAGGCCAACTAGGGCACAGCGATCATGAAAGTATAGAGTTCTCTGTTCTTAGAGAGGCCAGGAGAGGGGGCAGCAGAACTGCCATCCTGGACTTCCAAAGGGCTGACTTTGACTTGTTTAGGAAATTGCTTGACAGAATCCCTTGGGAGATGGTCCGGAAGGGTATAGTGGTCCAGGAAGGCTGGACACTCTTTAAGAAGGAAGTCTTAATGGCACAGGAGCAGGCTGTCCCCAGGTGCTGTAAGAGAAGCCGGCAGCAAAGGCGGCCACCCTGGCTGAACAGGGAGCTTTGGCTGCAACTCTGGGAGAAAAGGAGAGTTTACGGCCTTTGGAAGAAGGGGCTAGCCACTCACAGTGATTACAAAGATGCTGTGAGGCTATGCAGGGCAGAAATCGGGAGGTCTAAAGCCCAGCTAGAAGTTAATCTGGCTTCAGCAATCAAGGACAGCAAGAAATGTTTCTATAAGTACGTCAACAGCAAAAGAAAGACCAGGGAGAGCCTCCATCCCCTGCTAGACACACGAGGAAACATAGTAACGAGTGATGAGGAAAAGGCTGAGGTGCTTAATGCCTTCTTTGCCTCAGTCTTTAATAACAAGACTAGTTGTACTGAGGGAATCCAGCCTCCTCAGCCACAAGACAGAGACTGGGAGAACGACCCCCCCGCATTCCAGGAGGAGATAGTCAGTGACCTACTGCATCACACAGACACGCACAAGTCTATGGGACCAGATGGGATACACCCGAGGGTGCTGAAGGAGCTGTCTGGGGTGCTCGCCAAGCTGCTTTCCAGCATTTACCAGCAGTCCTGGCTGACTGGGGAGGTCCCGACAGATTGGAAATCGGCCAATGTGATGCCCATCTATAAGAAGGGTCGGAAGGATGATCCGGGAAATTACAGGCCTGTCAGCTTGACTTCAGTGCCTGGGACGCTGATGGAGCAGCTCATCCTGAGTACCATCACACAACACATGCGGGACAACCAGATGATCAGGCCCAGTCAGCATGGGTTTATGAAAGGCAGGTCCTGCTTGACAAACCTGATCTCCTTCTACGACAGGGCGACCTGCTTATTGGATGAGGGAAAGGCTGTGGATGTTGTCTACCTTGACTTCAGTAAGGCCTTTGACACCGTTTCCCACAGCATTCTCCTGGTGAAACCGGCTGCTCGTGGCTTGGATGGGCACACGCTTCGCTGGGTGAAAAAACTGGCTGGATGGTCGGGCCCAAAGAGTTGTGGTGAACGGAGTTAAATCTGGTTGGCGGCCGGTCAAGAGCGGTGTCCCCCAGGGCTCGGTTTTGGGGCCACTCCTGTTTAACATCTTTATTGATGATCTAGACGAGGGGATCGAGTGCACCCTCAGTAAGTTTGCAGACGACACCAATTTGAGTGGGAGTGTTGAGGGTAGGGAGGCTCTGCAGAGAGATCTGGACAGGCTGGAGCGATGGGCTAAGGCCAGCTGTAGGAGTTTCAACAAGGCCAAACGCCGGGTTCTGCACTTCGGCCACAACAACCCCCAGCAGCGCTACAGGCTTGGGGAGGAGTGGCTGGAGAGCTGCCAGTCAGAGAGGGACCTGGGGGTGTTGATTGACAGCTGGCTGAACATGACCCAGCAGTGTGCCCAGGTGGCCAAGAAGGCCAATGGCATCCTGGCTTGTATCAGAAACAGCGTGGCCAGCAGGGACAGGGAAGTGATCTTACCCCTGTACTCGGCACTGGTGAGGCCGCACCTCGATGACTGTGTTCAGTTTTGGGCCCCTCACTACAAAAAGGACATTGAATTACTCGAGTGTTTCCAAAGAAGGGCAACGAAGCTGGAGAAGGGTCTGGAGGACAGGTCTCATGAGGAACGGCTGAGGGAACTGGGGTTGTTTAGTCTGGAGAAGAGGAGGCTGAGGGGAGACCTCATCGCCCTCTACAACTACCTGAAGGGAGGTTGCAGAGAGCTGGGGATGAGTCTCTTTAATCAAGTAACAAGCGATAGGACAAGAGGGAATGGCCTCAAGTTGCGCCAGGGAAGGTTTAGACTGGATATTAGGAAGCATTTCTTTACAGAAGGGCTTGTTTAGGAGTTGGAATGGGCTGCCCAGGGCAGTGGTGGAGTCCCCATCCCTGGAGGTGTTTAAGAGTCGGGTTGACATAGCGCTTAGGGATATGGTGTAGTTGGGAACTGTCAGTGTTAGGTTAATGGTTGGACTGGATGATCTTCAAGGTCTTTTCCAACCTAGATGAGTGTGTGATTCTGTGATTCTGTGACATGTGGAGTTGACAAGTCCTTGATTTCTTAGCAACATCTGAAAATAGCACTGTATCATCAGCATTCCTCTCATACCAAATCCCATACTGAATCCAAAGCACAGCACTGTTCTAGCTACTAAGAAGAAAAATTAACTCCATCCCAGCCAAAACCAGGACAGTATCCACCCCTTATTCCATACCTTTTATGTTATGCTCAGGTTCCATGTTTCCAAATACATTCTAATTAATCACCATCCCTTTTCCTGTTTTTTTATGTATAGACACAGATATCATTCCCTTAGTCTATGGGCCATCCCTACAAAATGTATAGTGAGTTTATTAGTGAAGTGCTAAGGCTTGGACAATAGGCCCAAGCCAGAGTTGACCTATAGATGAATCCTGTATATTTTATAACTGATAACCATTGTGCTAGTAGGTATTGTTCTAAGTTATAACAACCCACTTATGCTGATGTAAAAGGTGGAAGTGTTGAAGCCTGAGCAACAGGCCCTGAACTGAAACTGTTAACTCGGTATGTAATCATTAATGAAATATGCATGGAGGACATAGCTATCTTGAATGTATCTTTCCCTTCCTTTGTATGTGAATAGAATAACAGAGTCATGGAGACAGTTGCCTGTCCCCGAGGCCTGGTGTGAGACCTTGCGCATAATCCGATCAGATAAGCAGAGAAACTCCCTTAGCTTCTCCCTTGAGCCCTGGCCAGGCTCTGGGGGGAACCTGATGTGAGATGGAAACCAGATATTTCCGCTTAAAACAAAGGTGCCAGCTTTTCTGGCTTGTCGATCTCTGGTTTATAAGGCTGGGCCCGTTCACAGCGACTTTGGATGCCTCACCTATGGGTGGACGCACCGCGTAGGATTTCCCACTTGCCGGGACAGGCTCTCCAAATCCTCGCTGTAACCGGGGCTCCCCAACGTCTGCGGATCTGGATGATGATGATTATATATGCAAGTGGTGATGTATTTCTCTTAATTACTATTCTCTCTCTCTCTCAGGTAGTAATGATTTGATGCATTACCCTGTATTTTCCTATTTGTTTAAGTGCACTATTCTGTCTTTTCTTACTGTATGTTTTCTGTATTATTCGTTTATATTATTTAGTTATTTCTAGTAAAATACGCCTGCTCTTTTCACTCTGGTGTCTGAGTTTAATTGATATCCCTAATCAGCAAAACAATTAGTCCATAACTTTGGGTTCCATCTGTCATGATAGTCTTTTAAGGCTGGAGGGGAGATGCGAAGTTGGCTCAGTCGGTGGAGTGGGTGACTTTGGTCACAGCAGGGCAATGGCATGTAGTCTCTCCTACATTTGGAGCTCATGGCTGCTGTATCTGGCACGGTCCATGCTCACGGTCTGCGGGCTGAAGGTGTCAATCTTGAGGAAGTTGCTGGGCACCAATTGCTGAAATCAGTCCTGACTCTATCAAAGTTCATTTTTTTATATTGTGATGCCATTAGTATAATATGTATCAACCATAGCAATGATGTATTGGGGTCACCATTAGCCGGGGTCCTTATTTCTCCGTGCGGGAACAGAAACGACGCAACACCAATGTGATGATCAGGTCGTCCATCTTTTTTTTTATTCCTTTTCTGGTTACATTTATATTCTACTAAGTTCCGTACACGCACTCATCTATCTTCTAATAGGCTACAGGTCATCTACACGCGCTGTTCACGCGCCTCTACAAGCATTTGCATTGGTTAATTGCAATTAGCACGTAAAGCCCAAAACTTGCCAAAACTCCCTTATCTCATACCTTGTTTTGCTCAGACTTGTGTGCTTTTGCTGACCACAGGTGTTTCTCACTTATCTGCTATCTTGTGTGTTTTTGCCAGCCTTATTTTGCTGGCCTTGTCTTCGTCCTTGCATTCTTCTGTCTGCACTAACTTTCTCCCAGCGCGGCCCAGACTCCTACATCTCCCCCTTTTTTTTTATTTTATTTGCTCAACCAAACTTTGCAGCATCCTCTGCAAACATTGGAACAAGCAAGGAAGAATCAACATCAAAAGCAGCAATACCATCAATACCATCAATGCTCCTTTGACCTATGTTTGTAACCAACCTCTCAGTCCGAGATCAATGAGCCAATCTGAAAAGGAGCCATGTCCCTCTGTAATATGTTTCATGTTATCTTGCATTTTCGCTAATCGTTGGTGTATGCTCTGTGAATGGTCAGACAAATTAAAGCAACACATTCCTTCAAAATCTTCACATCTATGCCCATGTGCCAATAATAAAAATCTACAGCAGCATGATTTTGCAAAGTAGCATGCCTAACACTATCAACATCAGTAAGCAGCGCACTCAGCATTTGCGAAGTTAGATTAAATTGCTTTTCACTCCAACATGCTAATCTACGTATATATTTTTGCATTTATGGCAGCCATTCCTTGCGGAAAGAAGAAAGAAGTAGCTATAACAGTGGCTAATGAAGGTAGCCGCACGTTGTCGTTGCAGGTGTCGTCAAAGGTTCGAACAGATCCGCGTGATCTTATCCTTGTGCACCTGCCAACTTCGAGGAACGTTTATTCCAACACCACAGCTCCTATCCACTACCTTATTATTTTGCCTAATACATTGCAAAGCTAAGCGTTTACAAAACTCAAAACTAATTTCTGCTAAAACTCTTTGCCCAAGATCTTCAATTAGGCTTAAAGCCCTAGAAAACTGCTGTTGTTCTCTAAAACTCTAATCTGTCCTTCTGTACTAACAGCTAATCGCTGATATACTGACCTACCTATAAAATCAGACAACCAATCTGCTTCGGTAAAAGATAATCCGGTCAGCACACAAGTGACATTTATACACACTTTCCCGATCATGCGCACGCGTGACTCTCCAAGTTCCCCTGTCACACCATGCACAATGTATAAAAACCCAAGGTCGACAGTTTAGACCATGTTCCGTACTAGCTGTGTCATGTTCTTCAAGCTGTTTTATGGTGAGCGGCTGTGTTTGAATAGCCGCATAAAATGACTACAGATTCGGTAAAAGACACAGAACTTCACTGTTCACTGGATGTAGTGCCGTTAACAACGGCGTCAGGACCAAGTTCAATCGATGTTGGTGTCTCTGGAGTGCCTCGGGACGCAGGGTTGGTGTCGTCATTCTTTGCGATCCATGGTTTCACCCACTTTGCGGGGACCCATTTGGGTGGATCACTACCTGTGGAAACACAAGCATAACCTCTTCCCCAAGTTAGCAACTGCATAGGTCCCTCCCATTGCCCATCTTGAGGGGAATACAATTGCACTTGAATTTTTTGAAAAGAATAATCATGCTTGTTTGTTTGCATATGTATTCGCGCAGGCGGTTCATCTTGCCCTCCATGTATATTAAGCCAATTTAAAACAAATAATGTTTTTGCCAATATCTCATGAGGGGAACCCCCTGTCTCCCCCTGTTTTTTCAAAATAACAAGGTGATGTTTCAATATACGATGGGCGTGCTCAACGATTGCTTGCCCAGTAGAGTTGTGTGGTACTCCATGGAGAAGCTGAATTCCCCAATGTTGTAAAAAGGCAGTGGTGGAGGCTGCCCGATATGCGGGACCATTATCAGTTTTAATTTTCTTTGGACACCCCATAACCGCAATTGCTTGCGTCCAGTGTTGACGAGCTGCTGCTGCCGAGGCAGAAGCATGAGCAGAGGCCCATATAAATGAGGAACAGGTATCCACTGACACATGTAAGTAGCGAAGACGCCCAAAAGGCGGAAATACAGTGATATCAGTTTGCCAAACTTCCCGTGGCTGTAAGCCACGAGGATTCGCACCACCGTCCTGTAGCGGTGTGAGAGTGGCACAGTCTGGACAAGCAGCCACTATCGCGCATGCTTGGGTCTTAGGGATGTTAAATTGCTTACGTAATGCAGTTGCAGACTGGTGAAAAAAGGCATGAGATTTATAGGCTTCTTGAACAATGTTATCCATGTCTGCTAAAGCGGCAACCAACTGATCAGCTCGAGCGTTGCCTTCTACAAGACCTCCAGGGAGCCTAGTATGGCTCTTTATATGCATGATAAAAACCTGATGCGTGCGATGATTAACAGTATTTCGTAAGTCGACAAAAGCCTGAAAAAGGGTGGGATTGTTTACATGTCCTAACAAGGCCCTTTCGATTCGTTGTACTACACCTGCCACATATAAAGAATCAGTGACAATGTTTAAATCTTGAATGTTCCAGCAGTTAAGCACAGCAATCACTGCTTTAAGCTCCAAAATCTGTACAGATGTATCGCAAACGAAGCGTTCTGATTGCCATATTCCATTCTCCTGCCAAACAAATCCTGCCGTTTTGGTCTTGCTGCTGGCATCTGTAAATACTGTTAAAGCCTGTAAAGGTTGTCGACTAATGACCGGAACAGCATTCATTGTTAAAGCAGTTTTAAATAGTGGATGCTTTGGATAATGGTTGTCAATTTGATAGGATTTGTTCATCGCAGCCAGCGAGAAGGACATAGATGATTCACACATAGCCTGAATTAGGTCCAGTGCATACGGCACAACTACTCGATCCGGTTCCTTTCCAGCAATAGATATTGCTCTCTGAACACCTTTTCGGATAATACTTGCTATCGCATCCACACGTGATGTTACTGTTCTATGTCCTCTGGCTGATAACAATAACCATTCAATAATTCTGAGGGGATTAGACTGTTGTTCACACCATTGTCCTAAAAAAGCTGATACTTCTGACTCTGTATTATATACAAACAATTGTAATGCTTGAACAGGGTCAATACGAGCTGCAGAATTAACACTCAATTTCAGGGAAATATTATCCAGGGCGTGTTTAGCTGAGGCTGTTAGAGACCTAGGTTCTTGAGGATTACAATTTCCTTGCAACAACTTAAATAAAGGCTGTAAATCTGTGTTAGTAATGCCACAAATACTGCGGATCCACTGAATATCTCCCACCAATTTCTGTAGATCATTTAATGTTTCCACTTTCTGTACTATTGATAGCTTCTGTGGCCTAACAGTAGATTCAGTTAAAGTCATCCCTAGGTATTTCCATGGCTCAGTCCGTTGTACCTTTTCAGGGGCCACAACGAGTCCCATTATATTTAGAGCTTCTATCAGTTCTTGAATCAATTCTTCAGAGATGGGTGTTTTTTGGCAAAGCAACAAATCATCCATATAGTGATACAAAATACAGTCGATATGATGTTCTCGAAAGGGTCGTAGAGCTAAATCCACATACCATTGACATATTGTGGGAGAATTTTTCATGCCCTGTGGTAACACTACCCAATGATATCTCTCAGAAGGTTTTGCTCTATTTGTAGAAGGGACAGAGAAGGCAAATTTTTCATAATCCTCTGGATGCAAAGGTATTGTAAAAAAAACAATCTTTCAAATCAATAACCACAATGTCCCAGCCCTGAGGGAGCATGGATGGATTGGGTAATCCTGGCTGAAGTGCTCCCATGTCCTGCAGAACTGCATGAACTGCTCGCAGATCTTGTAACAGTCTCCATTTTCCAGACTTCTTTTTGATGGTAAACGCAGGTGTATTCCACGGACTGGTAGAAGGGACAAGGTGTCCAGCATTCAATTGTTCTTGCACGAGATCCCTTAAATGAGCGAGCTTCTCAGTTGGTAGCGGCCATTGCTCCACCCATACAGGAGTATTAGTTAACCAGTTCAGTTTTAAAACAGGATGGGGGTCGCTCGCTACAATGGCCGCCTCTAAAAAGGTGTTTGTAATACACATCCCCACTGAGACAAGACATCTCGCCCTAATAACCAGAGTGTTGTATGCAGGACATATGGTTTCACTTGTGCTCTGAGACCTTCTTTGTCATCTATAATGGTAACAAAATGTGCACTTTGCTGTGTAGGGGATGCTCCTCCAATTCCTACAACCATGCTGGATGCCATAATCAAAGGCCAAGAAGGTGGCCATGCAGCATATGGTATAATGGTGACATCAGCTCCAGTGTCAAGCATGACTTGTTCAGAGCGGATCTTAACTCCACCATTCCCAAGTATTGTGACTGTTCTCATAGGCTTATTGTTGGTGATCAATTGTGAAAAGGCAACAGTCACTGGTCCAGTAGACCCAAATCCTTGATCGCCTCTTTCGCGATCTTGACTCTTAATAACATGTGCTCGAAAAGGAATTAATTGAGCAATACGGTCACCTTTATGCAATGTGGCTGGAGGGTTTAGAATTCTCACCATTATCCCAATTTGTCCAGTATAATCAGAATCAATTAATCCAGGAATAATCATAATTCCCTGCTTCGATGCCGAGGATCGTCCTATCAATAATGCACTAAGTCCATGTCCTAACGGTCCTGTAACTGCGGAAGGAACTACATGCACTGAATCATCTACTATTGTGATGTCGACTCCCACGGCCAAATCGAGGCCTGCACTTCCTCGGGTGGCTGCTGAGAGCTCGTCAAGGCAGCCGCCACTTGGGGGAATTTGAGTGTCTTGGCGCCCCCCGGAAAGGCGCTCTGCGAGGAGTTTCCCGGCAAGGGGCTCCCGTCTTTCTTGAATTTTGATCGACACTCGCTGGCCTTATGCCCAAATTTATCACATCGGTTACAGGTACCGGCACATGGCGCTGTTATGGTAGCTTTCTTTGCCTGAGGACGTTGTCGCTTAAAATGATCAGGTTTACCACATAAAAAACATCCTTCCTTTTTCCTAGCATTTTTAAGTCCAGGATCTCCTTTTCCCTGACTTGTAACAGGTCTTAAAGCTGCAGCAAGGGCTCTTGCGTGGATAGTAGCCTTTTCTTGCTCTTCCAATAATGGTGGCAATCGTGAACATGCCTCAACCATCTGTGTCAGGGTAGCACCTCGTGGGAGACTGGCAATCACTTGTTGGCATCTTTGATTTGCATTTTGATATGCCAAATCTTTCCCCACCGCTGTTTTAGCATCAGGTGTAAGATTAGGTGCAGTATCCAGTGCCTCTTTCAATCGATCAATAAATTGCATATATGGCTCATCTGGCTTTTGCTTCACTTGATGATAAGGCAGTCTCGGTTTTCCAATTTGAGGCAGCTCTTGAAGTGCCTCTAAGGCCAGTGCCTGAGAGTGTTGTGTTATACGAGGGTGCAAGGCTGCCTGTGCTGCTCCATTACAATACTGTCCTGTCCCCATAAGTTGATCAAGTGTAGCAAATCTTAAAGGATCATGTCCATCCAACTGATGGAGGTTGTTTACCATTGAAATCTCACATTTTTCCTGCCATCTTTCTTTAAACATCATAAAAGCAGTAGGGGGAAGAATAATCTCCAAAAGTGCTCTGATATCGGTTGGCACTAAATCTTGGTTGCGAAAGAAGGATTGTATCACAGTCATAACTTGTTTGTTATCATACCCAAAGTCCATGACTGTTCTTTGTAACTGAGTCACAGTCTTCCAGTCAAATGGATGCCACACCCGCTGGTTCCCTTGCACGACAACTGGCATTGCCATGACACTAGGTGGCAGCATCTGCCCTTCTATATCTGCATGTTCAATTACCCCCTTCCATCTCTGCCCGACTGCATAATTAGGGTCCTGTGGTTGGAGCGGATCAGGCGCGGGAGGACTGGATGCCGAAGAAGCGGCGTTGTCTTCATGTCCTTTTCTTTCGTCTTTGCCCTGCAGCCATCCAGCAACCCGTTTTAACGGAGTCCTTGAACTAACTTCCCCTTCTCCGTTCTCTAACTGTTTATATTTTGCGTATGCTCGCCGTTCCTTTGATGTAAGCCCATTTCCAAATTTACCTCTCAGATAACTATCCGCCTCTTCTGGAGTCATCTCTCCGTCCTCTAACAGCTGCATTACCCAAGCTCTGGCTCTTTTTTCCTTCTCTCTCAATTGCTCCTCAGTAATCTGAGTCTCTTGTGGGGGTCTCTCAGAATTATTTTGCCCACCGGGCGCACCCCTAGCTTCTGGCCCACAGACGCTCTCTTCAACTGCTTTCAAACCATCCCTTATGGCTTGATGAGCCTTTCTATACGCCTCACGAATAGCCTGTTTGGCTGACCCACGATCTAGCCGTTGCATTTCATCCAAAAGGTCAGACATTGCTTTCTCTTGTTCTTTTAACAGACTAGCAAGCTGTTCAGAATGAGGTTTAGGATAGACTGCCCGAGACGACTCATCATCCACATCCATAGGGAGCGGCACTTTAACTGGGTCTATGGAATTTGACAAAGTACCAGGAGGAGGTGAACCAGGCAAAGGTGGGGCAGAGGGCATTGTTGGCGGCACCCAGGGTTCGATCTCAATCCTAGGACCTGCCCAAAATTCCCTTTCTGACACGGGACACACAACTTTAGAGGACGCAGGCACACCATCAAATAACAAGTTCTTTTCCTCCTTCTCTTTCTCCTCCTTGTCACTCTCCTTCCACTCAGCGGCAGCAATCGCGCGAGCAGCGGCAGCAGCAACACAAGCCCGACCTTTCATTGCTTCCAATATCACTCGCACACTTCGATAAGTAGGTGCTAATTTTCTCGCTTCCTTTTTCCCTGCTTGAATCGATTCCCACAAATCAGTCCCAATAGATTTCCAAACTTCTTCATCATACAACTGATCAGTATTAGTGATTAATGTCCTACGTCTACACCAGAGAAGCAGCGTGGCTAAATCCCCTTCCTTGAGATCCACCTCTGTCTCCTCTGCGAGCTGCATCAAAGTTCGAACTGCAGCCTTTTCTGTCGCTGATGCAGCGAGCCCCATGCTGTTGGTATCTAAGCCCCTACTTTCCCGGCTTAGCGCGGATCCGCTCCTGCCTCTCTCGGGCAGCCCGGCTTACCTCCAGTAACGCCGGCCGACAGCCCCCGCCTTCCTCCGGCTTCTGTTCAGACGATTCTATCAGAATCAGCGACGATTCTATCACATCGTAAATCACGTCGATAGTAAATCACTCTGATAGCAGGTCACATCGGCATGCCGACACGTCAGCACTTTGGCACGTTGGCACGTCGGGGTCACCATTTATTGGGGTCACCATTAGCCGGGGTCCTTATTTCTCCGTGCGGGAACAGAAACGACGCAACACCAATGTGATGATCAGGTCGTCCATCTTTTTTTTTATTCCTTTTCTGGTTACATTTATATTCTACTAAGTTCCGTACACGCACTCATCTATCTTCTAATAGGCTACAGGTCATCTACACGCGCTGTTCACGCGCCTCTACAAGCATTTGCATTGGTTAATTGCAATTAGTACATAAAGCCCAAAACTTGCCAAAACTCTCTTATCTCATACCCTGTTTTGCTCAGACTTGTGTGCTTTTGCTGACCACAGGTGTTTCTCACTTATCTGCTATCCTGTGTGTTTTTGCCAGCCTTATTTTGCTGGCCTTGTCTTCGTCCTTGCATTCTTCTGTCTGCACTAACTTTCTCCCAGCGTGGCCCAGACTCCTACAATGATGCTATGCAATAACAGGGTTATTTAGTAATTAACATCATACAGTTCAATTCATTGGCTATTTTCACCTAAAATCAAATCCCCTTGAGGCACACATCGGACTTCCCCGGCCTTCTGCATTACCCACCAAGTGCACCCAGGTCCTGGGTCAAAAGTAATCCCACGCATGGGTTTACCTTTACCCGATGCAGGAATGACCCAGACTGTCTTCCCCAGCATATTTTTAATGGGCACTACGGGGGCTTTATCTACAGTATGTAGAAGGTTTGATTGGACAGGGCCAGCCTGATTGGCAGATCCTCTGGTATTGACTAACCAGGTGGCTTTTGCTAAACACATGTCCCAATGTTTGAAAGTTCCACCACCCATTGCTCTCAGTGTAGTTTTTAGCAACCCATTGTATCGCTCAATTTTCCCAGAGGCTGGTGCGTGGTAGGGAATGTGATATATCCACTCAATGCCATGTTCTTTGTCCCAGGTGTCTATGAGATTATTTTGGAAATGAGTCCCATTATCTGACTCAATCCTTTCTGGCGTGCCATGTCGCCACAAGACTTGTTTTTCAAGGGCCAGAATAGCGTTCCAGGTGGTGGCATGGGGCACGGCATATGGTTCCAACCACGCGGTGGCCACTTCCACCATTGTGAGCACATAGTGTTTGCCATGCCAAGTTTGGGGGAACATGATATAATCAAACTGACAGGCCTCCTCGTATTTATATTTTAACCACCATCCTCCATACCAAAGAGGTTTTAACCATTTGGCTGTGGCAATTGAGGCACGGACTCTCCATGAAGTGCAGAAGGAAAGACCCTTTATTATTACAATAGTACATACTTATGCTCTCGCCAAAGCTCTTACTTCATAATTAGCAAATCAGCAATTAGACAGCTATCTACCTTTTCTCTTATCAGCATAAGACCACTCTAACACGCGCTGTGCAGACCAATCACCTTCTTGTTCACGCGCTGTTCACGCGGCGGTAACTTCTCACAGTTCAGTACTTTTCCACAGCTCAGCGTTGCAGCTGTCCGTTGTTTTTCCCTGCCACCTTGGCACAACTCGGCAGTTTCTTATCTTTCTCCCAAGGCCTGTTTCTCATCAAAGCCTTGCTGCTTCTCAGGGGCTGCGCAGGGCTGACAGGCCGATGTCTCCCACATTTGGCTTGCTTGATCGCAGCACGTCTCACATTCATGGATAACCTGTGCAATAGTGTCCATGGTTAAGTCCACCCCTCGATCACGAGCTCATCTATATGGTGCATCTTTTCCCTGATGGCCTGAGGAGTCGGGCCCAGTGAGCCATAAATTCTTCACCCTTATGTTGCCAATCCAGATCCACCTAAGCCACCTGTTGGTTGTTTTGATGTTCTTCAGTGGCCTGGCTCCTGGGTACGTGAGCTTGTACGTGACATACTTTCACGACCAAGTTCTCTACCTGAGCAGCAATATCTTGCCATAATTCAGCAGCCCAGATGGGTTTGCCTCTGCGCTGCCAGTTGCTCCATTTCCACTGCTGTAACCTCCCCCACAGGGCATTTGCCATGAGCCTTTTGTTATATTTTCTCTTCCTGTCCCGTTGAGGAGGGGGAGTGATAGAGTGGCTTGGTGGGCACCTGGCATCCAGCCAAGGTTAACCCACCACATTGAATTACTTGAGTAACTTGGGATTTGGGTTCAAAGCTTTCCTGGTTTCAATCATGGACAATAAATTGGCTCATGCTCATTCAAACCCCAAGGCAAATCTCTCAAATGTTGTCGGGGAAGGCAGCTGGTCTGCCGACAACCTGATTGAAGAAGAGTTTGACCTTGACAAGATTCCGGTGTACCCTTGAGATAAGGAATCTATGCTTAAAGCAAATGACTTTCAAGGAGCTGCTGACTACATAGCAGGATGAAGCAAGCAGGGAGGAAACTGATAAAGGTTATCCAATGAGAATGTTAAAAACAACTTTTTGACCAATTATATTGTAACATTCTGGCACCTGAAATATATAAAAATACATGCTCTTAGTAATAAAAAAAACTAGCCGCTTGTTCACCCATGTGAGTGTGTGTGTGTCGCTTTGTCCGTCTCTACAGCGACAAAATGTGTTTTCAGTTCTCAGTGTGCTGGGGTATATCTCACTGTATCATCAGTTGTCAAGTCTGTTTGTTAGACTCTGGGTCAGATTCTGCTCTCAACAGAACTACTGCAAATATGAAGTAATGTCAGTGTAGTGAAATAGCTCGTGAGGATTGAACAGAAGTGCAAATGTTTTCAAGATTTGGACCTGATACAACCAAATCATCATAAGGTTGGAGGTCCTGTATCTTTGATATGCTAGGAAACAAACAGAGCTCTTTGAGACATTGAGAGGTTTATCCTGATAGCAAAGCTTTGGGATATACCTTTGCATAGGTGAGGTTGTTTGTGTATGGAATAACATTTTCTGGCTTATAAGTCAGAGAAAAGCAGGTTAGAATAAGACATGAAAACCTAGGATAAATGGCTTTCATGCAGTTGCTCTTTTAGCTGAGTTAATTTCCTGAATGCAGTATTAAGGGAAAAAAACAATTTTTTCTTCACTGTCCTAAGAGCAGTCTTTAACAGTAGACTTGGGTAATTTTGTGTTACAGAAACTAAAGAGGAGCCTGAATCCAGTGTCTGCATAGGAGGGAGATACTATGCTACTTTGTCCTCATTTTGTAAGGCATACAAGTCTTCTGAGGTAGTGTCTAAGAATTCAAGCCCATTCTGCCACTGGAGGAGAACTCCTACAGCTTTCCACCACTTTCATCTTCTACTACTTTCACAGTAAGCTACTCTATAATTAAGTAGAGAGTGTAATAGAGGGTCTACAAACCTGTAAAACATCTACCAATTTTTGTTTAATTTTTAGAATTCCTGGAGCGATATTCAGAGAAACTGAGTGGGATATCTTTTTAAATACTGTATGCCATGGCATGGGGTTTTCTACGGTGACATGATGGTTATGTTTCACCCTTTTCCTTAGTCCCTCATCTTAGCTCATAAAGTAGGAACCAGACCTTCCCTCACTTATCACTGCAGGAGATGAGGACACATGAAGTAAATGTCTCTTCCTTTACTTGTCTGTTTTCTCCTTGCCTGCAGTCGTAACAAGAAGGACGCAAGGAAAGAAAAGGGTTCCCAATGACACAACTTCTTCACTGACATACTCCTGGGGAATTCCATCATCTTAGGGTGGACTTGTCACATCACACTCCTTACTCCTCTATGCTTCTGCTGAATTCCCATGTAAATGGGATAGGTAACTCACAGTAGCAACTCATCTCCAGTTAAAGGTTGTCCACCCATTATTGCAGCAGACTGGTAAGGACATTTCTATCAGAGACTTTGCTTCAATTTAGACAGAATGGAGAATCAAATCTGAGCCTTGAACATCTTGGGAATTATTGCTTGTGCATTCTGCTCTGCATCCCAACATTTTTAAAACTTAATTATTGTTGGTTTTAATTTTAAAGTCCCTTATTCTAAGAACACTAAAGGAGGTAGCTGTCATTTTTTATATGCATTTCTGAGTTTTTCAAATGGTTTGTTTTTATCACTGCAGTATATTTGCTGTAGCGGAATTCATTACTGCATTGAAAAAAATCAAACATTTCTCCTTGTCATGGTTAAAACCAGCAGCTTTTGCGACCCATTGTGTGGGGCTCCACACAGCTGCCTTCCACCTTCGATGTTTCCTTACAAATGTGACAGGACTGGCTGGTAAATAGGGCATATTGCTTCTCATTATCTGATAGTTTATTATACGGTGGGGCCTCTTCAGCACGCATCACCTCTTCCTCTGGTGACATTCTGAAATCTTTGACTTCTGGCCAATTTGTGATCACTTCCAGTATTCCTGGACGGCTGGGGCTCCCTATTCGAGCCTGTTGTGTGATCAGTACGACCCACTTACTCCGAATGGCAACATTTGCATGGTGTGTAGAGGGGACCCTCCCTTTGAACATCCAGCCCAGCACCGGCAGCCAGGGTGCCAGGAGGAGCTGTGCTTCAGTCCCAATCACCTCTGAAGCAGCTTGGACCCCTTCATATGCTGCCAATATCGCTTTGTCGGTTGGAGTATAGCGAGCCTCGGATCCTCTGTATCCCCGACTCCAAAACCCCAGGGGTCGACCCTGAGTCTCCCCTGGTGCTCTCTGCCAGAGACTCCAGGTAGGGCCATTCTCCCCGGCTGGAGTGTAGAGCACATTTTTGACATCTTGTCCTGCCCGAACTGGCCCAAGAGCTACTGCATGAACAATCTCCTGTTTAATACGTTCAAAGGCTTGTCGTTGCTCTGGACCCCATGTAAAATCACTATTTTCTGGGTCACTTGACAGAGAGGGCTTAACATCTGACTGTAATTTGGAATGTGCAGTCTCCAGAAACCCACAGTGCCTAAGAAAGCTTGCAAACTGTGGCCTGCATTCTGCTGCCAGAGGGATGGAGAAGAATGCGTTAGCAATATCACTCGTGGCGTACCACTTGGCTGCCTTTGACTCCAGTTCGTACTGAAGCTCTAGCATGTCTGGTACAGCAGCACTCAGTGGTGGCGTCACTTCGTTCAGGCCACGATAGTCTACTGTTAACCTCCACCCGCCGTCAGACTTTCGCACCGGCCATATTGGGCTATTAAAATGCGAATGTGTCTTACTGATGACACCTTGGGTCTCCAGTTGACAGATCAGGTCTTGGATGGGAGCCAGAGAGTCTCGGTTTATGCGATACTGCCATCGGTGCACGGTCCTCATAGCAATTGGCACCTGTTGTTCTTCAACTCGCCGCAGTCCCACAATAAAAGGATCTTCTGAGAGGCCAGGCAGATTAGACAACTGTTTGACCTTCTCTGTGTTCACACTGGCCACACCAAAAGCCCATCGGTATCCTTTTGGGTCTTTGAAATACCCCCTCTTGAGGTAGTCAATGCCCAAGATACAAGGGGCTTCTGGGCCAGTTACAATGGGATGTTTTTCCCACTTGTCCCCGGTCAAGCTAACCTCGGCCTCCAGTACTGACAGTTTTTGACATCCCCCTGTCACTCCTGAGATCCAGATAGGTTCTGCCCCTCTATAACCTGATGGCATTAATGTACACTTTGCCCCGGTACTTCTGCGGATTTGATGTGCCAGGCCATTGAATCCACACTGTCCAATACACCCGATCATCCCTTTCCTCCTCCTGGCTGGAGGCAGGGGCCCTCTATTCCTGTTCTTGGTCAGAGTATTCACTGTCTGACCCTTGCCGTGCCAGGCCGGAGATTCCTTCATCAGGGCCAAGGGAGGTGATCTCAGTCTTCCTGTATCTGGGAGATCGCTGATTACTTTCTTGTGGTTTCACACCAGCTACATTAACAACCTTCTTGGATGTCTTCTTCTTGGCAGGGGTCTTTCCTCGCAATTCATGTACACGAGCTTCCAACTTGAAGGTGGGTTGACCATCCCACTTCCTCATGTCCTCCCCCTGGTCACGCAGGAAAAACCAAAGTTCGCCACGTGTCATGCGCCTGGGTTTCCCTTTCCCTCTGACTGGGGTGGAAGAGAACTGATTTCTTGAGGTGCTCCTGACATCTAAGGCACTCGCCTGTAGAGATGAGGAGGTACCAAGACTCTCTTCAAAGTTCTGAAGCCAGGAAGAGACTGCCTCCACAGTTGGTGTACATCTTAGTCCTTCTCCCACATCCATTTCTGGATAGTACATCGCAGCCAAGCTGGCAGAATACGAGGATGGCGCACCTTTAATCACCTTCCTCCACATGGCCCGTGTGCACAGGACATCCTCGGGATTTTTAGGGGCTTCATCATTATCTGGATCACCATAGATGACTTCCAGCACTGCTAATTCTCTCAGATACTGGACACCTTCATCCGCAGTAGTCCACTTCCCTGGGGAGTTGTCCGTAAGATCTTCCTTGAAAGGATATCTTGCTTTAACACTTGAAAGGAGCCGTCTCCACAGACTGCAAATAGCTGTTTCTTTTCCAATTCCCCTTTCAATTCCTCGATCTCTAGCAAGGGAACCCAGCTGTTGGGCTTCCTTACATTCCAGCTGTTGAGCATCAGCCCCATTATCCCAGCATCGAAGCAGCCAGGCAGCAATCCGCTCACCTGGCTGGCGGCTATAGTCTTTCCGCAGATCTCGCAGTTCTGATGACGTCAGGGACCGGGTAGTTTCTGCCTCCTGTTTGAGTTCTGTTATTCCCTCTTCTGACCCCTTTGCTGAAGGACCCGCTTCTTCCTCTTCTTTCTCCTCCCTTATTAATCGAGGGTATGGGCCTGTTGTTCTCCTTGTCCACTGTTTCTTTTTTACTACTGGGGCAATCTCTGCTGTTGCTGTTTTTGTTTGAGTTCCCATCTCCACCACAGTCCTTTGAGAGCACTGAACTGCAGCTCGATAAGCACAGGCCAGGCCCAGTACAGCGCTAGGAGTTGCTGATTTTCACTGGGATAGACAAGGCACCCTTCTATCAGGTGTTGTGTCAATTTTGCGGGGTTGCTTGCCTGTTCAGGGGTAAGATCCCAGGCTACAGGAGGTGATAACCGTCCTAGGAATCTGCCCAATCCTTCACTCCCCCTGCCACCCAGGGACAGGCCGCCTCAGGGCACATTTTGGTATTGGCTCACCCAAAATTTGGCTTCTCTTACACCAAAAACCTAACGAGCTCCACACATCCCACAATAGGCCAACAGCATTAATGAACAGTATCATAGAGCTCACGTAAGGGTGAATAAGTACTTCAGGAGCCTGCAGAATAAAACCACTCATGATGTTCCCAATTTCTTCCAGCATGTTCCTGAGCTTAGCAAAATAAAAATAAGCAGAGCAATAAACAAACCCGTGACCAGCACAAGAGCTTGTCGCTTACTACTGCTATAGCTATAGCACAATTAATATAAAGCTACGTGTCTTGCCCCACGTTGGGCGCCAAAATAGACTGTGGTGGTTTGACCTTGGCTAAATGCCAGGTACCCACCAAGTTGCTCTATCACTTTCCCCCCCTTCCCCTTTTTTCTCAAACAGGGCAAAGAGGGGAAAGAAAATAACCAACCCTTGTGGGTAAAACAAAAGAAGTTTTAATATAGCAAAGAGAAGCAAAGGTCCGCGGGCGGAAGCAAAAAAAAGAAACAGATTTATTTTATTTATTTTACTTCCCATGAACAGGCGATGTCGGGCCTTCTCAGGAAGCAGGGCTCCGATACGCGTAGTGGTTGCCTCGGAGGACCAAGGGTGACCCCACCCCTTCTCCTTTCTCCCAGCTTTATACTGAGCAGACGTCATATGGTATGGAATATCCCTTTGGTCAGTTCGGGTCAGCTGTCTTGGTTGTGTCCCCTCCCAAGATCTTGCCCACCCCGTCCCACTGTGGGGGGGAAATGTCAGAAAGAGCCTTGGTGCTGTGTAAGCACTACTCAGCAGTAGCCACACCACCAGTGTGCTATCAACACCCTGCCAGCTCCCAACATCAAACACAGCACCATGAGGGCTGCTACAGGGGAAAACCAGTTCTGGCTCAGCCAGACCCTGTACAATGACAAATAATAAGAAATGCTGATCACACAGACTTGTCCTCAGTCTGGTTTCTCACCACGTTATGTTTGAGGGTTTTTCACTGTTTCTAGGGTTTATTGATTTTGAAGGGAAGGAGTAGAAGGGAAGGAGTTGAAGGGAAGCAGTAGAGCCGTAAGGGTTTTGATTTTGTTAATAAAGAACCAAATTCTAATTCTGCTGATAGTGAGATATTTAAGAGCTCCACTCTGTGCAGCACAATATGAGTTCTGGGAGCAAGTGGTGTGTCCTACCATCTCTTTAGTTTTGTGTGTATCATAAGGCCACGGGCAAAAATCCTGCTAACATCAGATACCATTTGGACAAAGAAAAATCTGTTAGATTACATCTTTTTGATATTGCTTGATTATTTGTTAATGTGAAACTATTAATGAATTCTCACTTATCAGTAATTTTTACAAATATCTTACCTCATTCAATAATTAAGCAAAGACCTTCAGTCCTTAAAGCACATGTATAGGACCTCCACTTCCTTGGAATTCAAATATTTGAACTCCTATCCCTTTCCTTGTATACATTACTGGTTAGTTTAAATATAGAGCTGTTTGCTCTGTTTGCAATATATGAGCCGTGATAAGCAAAGAACTCTTGATGGTCCTAACACAGACCACTAAAATAAAAAATTGACAACATTAGACAAAAAATAAAAGCCAGCTGCTCAAATACCAAGACTGAGAGAACGAAATGAGTAACAGATGGTGCAGACTATCTTCGGCCATCGAAATCAAGCCCAAGCAATATACTACCCAGTTGTGCAGAAGAGCGGAAATACAGATAAAGTCAAGTGAAGGGAAACACATAATGGATTGAGAGTTCTAGCAATGAACTTCTTCTAGCGAAGGAATGTTAATGGGACCACCACCTCTATCTCTGTGAACCTCTTTCCTTTCAGACCTGCAAGCAATAAAAGCTGTCCACTCTCTGGAAAAATGTAAGATGAAATGAGATACGAACACCAGTTGAATTTTCTGCTGCTAAAATAATATAATACTATATATAAAGTGATTATGTTGGTTTTCACATGGTAAAAATAATGCAGTTCTGGTCACCTTGTGTTAAAAAAGGATTAGCTGTGTTACAGACATAGAATCATAGAATGGTTTGGGTTGGAAGGGACCTTAAAGATCATCTAGTTCCAAACCCCCCTGCCATGTTCCAACCCCCCCAACATGGACTCAGAGACATGATGATAAGATACAGAGAGCACAAACAGCATGGCATATTGGAAGAAAAAGAAACAGCTTATTTTTTAATGGCATCTTTTAACTTAATTTTCATCAAGTTCTGTCAGTGTACTGGGCACTGCTTGCTCCCAAGTGTAACAGCCCAGCTCGACAAAAAAGATTTAGATATCTTACTCACTTACTGGTGTAGGCACTTATGGAGAATATGGTAGATTGCATGAGCAACATAGTGGGGTGAACCCTCTCTCAGGCTCCAGAAGGCACCAGATGGAAACAGTATATGACAGGTTCAAAACCAGAGTGGTGGGGTTTGCTCCTTGCTCAGACACTGTATAATCCCTCTGGTGCTTAAAATTAACCATTGTCTTTGTGGAGTCCCCTGCATTTCTAAATGCCTTCTTCTGAATATGCACAGACACATATCAGTCTTGACAACACTGTGCAACTCATCTCTCTCTCTCTCTCTCTCCTTCATCAGGTGGTGCTCACTGAGAGCACACCCTAGAGACAATATCCAACAGCAACTGATGTCACCCCATCCCATCTTCCCAATCTTACATGCTTTCTTAGCCGTTATGTAGTCCAGTCACAAGAGCAGTCACCAATACAGAAGATGGGATACAAACCTCCCTGGCCTTCGAAATTGAAGGTTAAAACATAACCACTAGATGAAGCATGAAGTGCACTTTCTTGCCCAAGTGCCCAATCAGTTTGTCATTATCCCAAGCAAAGAAAATATATTTTTCTTTCCATGGATTGCTTGAGAATAAAATACATACTGTCTGCTGATCAGGGCATTCTCAGAAAGTGAGTGGGTCTGAATCTATTTAGCCAGAGGGAAATTGAGCATATGCCCCTCACATGTCAGGTGAGCTCTTCAGCTACTGATCTGTGAAGCACACAAAAACAGTGCCACAACTTAGAATTATCTAGGTTGGAAAAGACCTTGAAGATCATCTAGTTCAACCATTAACTAACACTGACCGTTCTCAACTACACCATATCCCTAAGTGCTATGTCAAGCCGACTCTTAAACACCTCCAGGGATGGGGACTCCACCACTGCCCTGGGCAGCCCGTTCCAACGCCTGGAAAGAAATACTTCCTAATATCCAGTCTAAACCTTCCCTGGCACAACTTAAGGACATTACCTCTTGTCCTGTCACTTATTACTTGGTTAAAGAGACTCATCCCCAGCTCTCTGCAACCTCCCTTCAGGTAGTTGTAGAGGGCGATGAGGTCTCCCCTCAGCCTCCTCTTCTCTAGACTAAACAACCCCCGTTCCCTCAGCCGATCCTCCAGACCCTTCACCAGCTTCGTTGCCCTTCTCTGGACACGCTCGAGTAATTCAATGTCCTTTTTGTAGTGAGGGGCCCAAAACTGTCACAGGAATCGAGGTGCGGCCTCACCAGTGCCGAGTACAGGGGTAAGATCACTTCCCTGTCCCTGCTGGCCATGCTATTTCTGATACAAACCAGGATACCATTGGCCGCCTTGGCCACCTGGGCACACTGCTGGCTCATGTTCAGCCGGCTGTCAATCAACACCCCCAGGTCCCTCTCTGACTGGCAGCTCTCCAGCCACTCCTCCCCAAGCCTGTAGCGCTGCTGGGGGTTGTTGTGGCTGAAGTGCAGAACCCGGCATTTGGCCTTATTTCCTTTCCTTTCCTTTCCTTTCCTTTCCTTTCTTTCCTTTCCTTTCCTTTCCTTTCCTTCCTTTCCTTTCCTTTCCTTTTCCTTTCCTTTCCTTTCCTTTCCTTTCCTTTCCTTTCCTTTCCTTTCCTTTCCTTTCCTTTCCTTTCCTTTCCTTTCCTTTCCTTTCCTTTCCTTTCCTTTCCTTTCCTTTCCTTTCCTTTCCTTTCCTTTCCTTTCCTTTCCTTTCCTTTCCTTTCCTTTCCTTTCTCTTTCCTTTCCTTTCCTTTCCTTTCCTTTCCTTTCCTTTCCTTTCTTCCTTTCCTTTCCTTTCCTTGATAGGGATTACAGAGTCTCGATTGGTACGATATTGCTGTCGGTGCACTGTTGTAGTGGCAATTGGCACCCGTTGTTCTTTAACCCTCAGCAATCCCACAACAGAAGGATCCTCTGAGAGACCAGGTAACACAAACAGCTCTGGACAGTCGTTTACTCCCCCCCCCACCCTCCCCGCCCTCCCCAGTGAAATAGGGGAGGGACAAAAAAAAAGAAATTCGTAGGCTAATTAAAAAAATTTAGTAATAGTGTCCCGATCCAATGTTGGGGAGGTTTCGATATGATCCCAAGAGCGAGATTAAGACACAAATGAGGTCAAATGCTGTATACGCAAACCAGATTTTTTATTATTAAAAGCGAAGAGGGTAGCGATAGGACAGAATGGAAGGAAAAGACAGAATAAAGCAAGGATGCGGGATAGAGTAGCAAGAATAGTCACCACCATGGATCCAGCGGCGTCCCGTTGGTCCTCAGTCTTCAGTTCTTCAGTGGTGGGTGCACATGGATCTGGCTTTGATGGTGGGTGCACACGGAGCAAAGTTTTCTGTTGCCTTTTTAAGTTCATCGTATCTGCTGATTAGCATATCTGCCCACCTTTAGGTTTTTTTTTCTCTGGTCCCAGAGGTTTTGCTGCATCTGACTTCTGGGCAGAAACACTCGCCTCTTATCAGTTCATTAGCAATGCATGCATGGTGTCTGGCGTACACAATAGAGCCACAAATGGCTACACGATGGAGCCAGTGATTTCGCTCAGACCATGTCTGCCCCTTTGAGGCTTATCTAAGGAGTTTGACAATACAACTGCAAAAGAGTGGGGGGTGTTTCCTTCGATACACTGCTGCTTCCTTGGGTGACATTCCTTAGACTAATCCAAAGGCCGCAGCAGCTTGTCCTTGAGGTTTGCACAGACACATGCAAGCTTTGAGACAGTCATTTGACATTTTCAGTCTCTCACAAATAGTAACAGAACAACAGTAACAATAGTAAGTCCAAACAGGTAATAGGCAATGCAGTTGCTCACCAGCCAGCGACCAGTATGCAGCCAGCCCCCAGCAGCGATCCCGACCGCACCAGAAATCCCGCCGTGCAGGAACAGGAATGAGAGAGCACGAGTCCCCTTGTATACTGAGCATGACGTCACATGATATGGAATACTCCAATGACCGATCCGGGCCAGGGCCTCTAGCTGTGCTCCCTCTCAGCCCAAGGAAAGTTAACTCTATCTTGGCTGAAACCAGGACACTAGGCAGTTAAAAATGTTACATAGTGTAAAACACTGAATACCCGTAAGCTCACTCTGCTGGTTCAAGTTAGTTTATTGAATGCTGATATAAATGTTTCTAGTCATGAAATGTTAATTACTTTTTTTATTATCCTGGCCAAAACCAGGACATTATGAATATGCATAATCTCCCTGTATATTAGCTGCTGCTTATAGATCTGGGGCACGCTCACCTTTGCGAAGCTATTCGCATGTGCGCCCAGTGCTGCAGTAAAGAATGCCTGCTTGCTAACACTTCAAAACGAGTCTTAGAGAGTTCCTCTGCTGGCTTTTATGGTAAGACACTGAAATAACAGCTTATCAGAAACTGCAAAACCTATGAAGCTGGCTTTATTGCAGGAATTCAACTCTACTAAAATATGATCTACTATGGTATTTGTTTATAAAACTGGAAATAAACTAAAATTGACATACTGACATTTCAAGGAGAAGGGGTACAGTTATTGTGCCATCCAAATTATTCTAAATCTATAAACCCGTAGCATCTTTATGGTGGTTAAATGATTAGAAAACTCATACCCTGCCTAAAATGCTCAACACAAATACTGAAGTGAATGTCATAGCCTAACAATAGATCTCTAAAATTGAAACTAGAAAAAACCCTGCATCTCTGTTCCAACATGAAGTTCATTGGAGAGAGTTAGTTAAGAGCCCAAAGGTAGTACAGAAACTAGTGCAGTTCACCTTATTGAACCTACTCTATAGGGAGGGGTGACATAGAAATTATTCTGTTTTTCTGAAACTCGGAAATCAAAGTATGTCAAATGTACTTATTGAGTACATTGCATAGACATTAATTACTGGGCAGGCTCAGTATCTCCTATATACAATTGTAGAAGCTGCTTAAATGCACACACTTCTTCAGTAACCTTCACCAGAAGTGCAGGCACTGCCGAAATGTGATCACAGGGATCACATAATAATTTCTTATCCAAGGCCCAGCAGAAGTATAAGGTCTGGGCCTGCTTCACCTGACCATGGGGGGGGGTGGGGGGCAGGGGGCGGTTGCTCTGTGTCCCCTGGGAGTCACTGCCAGCTCTGCAGCTGCTGAGAAAGGGTTCAGCCCTCACACCTGCTAAGCCATTTCTTTCATGCCTGTGCTGTGGTGCTATCACCATGCACCTTCTCAGAGACCTGCAGCTTTTTTTAGAAGGAAGAGACAGGAGAGACAGGAGATAACAGTGAGATTAAAGGCCTTCAAATTAGGAAACCTCAAAAGGGAGCCACAACTAGATACAGGTTTTGTTGTAGGCTGAGTATCAAAAGATACTGTAGTTTCAGATTCTAGAGCAGTGATGGCAGACCCTCGGCACATCTGAGGACATGCTGAAAACTGATGATGTCCCACTCCAGTTCTCTTAGAAAGTTAGTCCAAAGATACAACAGAAAACAGGTTAGAAGTCAGTTCTGAAAAGTTCATAGTGAAAAGAGTCTCTAGAGCTGTGAAAAGATAAAGTTATTAATAAATATCAGGTATTCCTCTTGTAATATTATCTCAAGACCTTGGAGGAAGACTGAAGCTCCATTGTACCTGTGGGAATACAATGGAAGATTGGCGAGGAGGATTGTAAACACACTCAAGTAACTTGCAGCTGGGGTGTCAAAAAACACATATATCACACTAATTGTTTAGCTCTGTGTGCTTGATGGGTAGAACGCCTGCGTTTAGATAACTGTGGTGGTTTGACCACAATAAAGATAAGCAGCGCAATCAACAAACCCGTGACCAGCACAAGAGCTTGTCGCTTACTAACTGCTATAGCTATAGCACAATTAATATAAAACTGCTGTTGTCGAGCCCCACATTGGGCGCCAAAAAAGACTGTGGTGGTTTGACCTTGGCTAAATGCCAGGTACCCACCAAGTCACTCTATCACTTTCCCCCCCTTCCCCCTTTTTTTCTCAACAGGGCAAAAAGGGGAAATAAAATAAGATAGGAAAAAAAAAAAACCCAACCCTTGTGGGTAAAACAAAAGCAGTTTTAATGTAAGTAAAGTGAAGCAAAGGTCCACGCACGGAAGCAAAAAGAAAACAGATTTATTCTCTACTTCCCATGAACAGGCGATGTCAGGCCTTCTCAGGAAGCAGGGCTCCAATACATGTAGTGGTTGCCTCGGAGGACCAAGGGTGGCCCCACCCCCTTCCTCCTTTCTCCCAGCTTTATACTGAGCAGACGTCATATGGTATGGAATATCCCTTTGGTCAGTTCGGGTCAGCTGTCTTGGTTGTGTCCCCTCCCAAGATCTTGCCCACCCCGTCCCACTGTGGGGGGGAAATGTTGGAAAGAGCCTTGGTGCTGTGTAAGCACTACTCAGCAGTAGCCACACCACCAGTGTGCTATCAACACCCTGCCAGCTCCCAACATCAAACACAGCACCATGAGGGCTGCTACAGGGGAAAACCAATTCCGGCTCAGCCAGACCCAGTACAATAACATAGGCCTGTGATAGACTCAGAGGCACCCTATTGAACATCCTTGAGATTCCTGCCCTGCTGTGGGAAAGATCAAAGCACAGTGGAAAAGTATGCCTGTGAAAATCCCTGATATATACAGGACAAAGCAGCAGGTTCGAGATCTTTTCTTTCTTCTTTTCTTTCTGGCTAGCAAGGACCGAGCTCCACGGTGACCACGTCCCCGCTTGCGTACCTCTACCCGGGTGTTGCTGCAGAGATCCCCCGGGTCATGAGGTAACGAGAATAAATTTGCTTTTTGCATTTCATCCGTGGTTTTGTGGTTGTTCCTGCATCCCGCCTGTGTCGGCTCACACATACACCACACTTCACATCCTACACCTGAATAATAAATAAAGTGGTTCTTGGTTTTGTAGTATACTCCTCAGTATGTTAGATTGTAGAGAAGACAGACACTCTACTCTTAGGTAACTGGTACAAGGCAGACAACATGCCTTTCAAATTATTATTCTAACCAATTCAGTTTTATTTTAAAAGTTTAAAATTTCTGCAGAAACTGCAGAGTCAGCCAATGTCTCTCTTAATCTGGGGACAGATTTTGAACAAGGCATATCCCTTCTTGGTGCTGATCTTGAAGGATGAGGACCAGGTTTCAACCAAATAGGAATATCTCCATGTTTAACTAGTTAAGGTTTAATTTCTTGCCTAGCCCCATGTTTTGTTCGTGACTCAGGGCAAGATCCACAAAAGAACTTTAGTGAGGACTATGTCTTGCCCTCTCGTGACTACCTAAAGCTCTGACTATTACTGGAACCCACCTTTTTATTGACAAAGTTAATAGCCTAACCCAAAATATATGCGATATTTCAGAACTGAAAGGAATAGTTCTCTCCAGAAGATCTTTTCACGCTCTTATTGGCCTAGGTCTGTTTAGAAGACATTTTACAATTTTAAAAGTTCATTATTCTTCAGAGCAAGTGTGATATTAGATATCATTGGAGAAAAAGACAGTGTCATATTCATGCATGTGAGAGACGAGAAACCAGGCCTGCGAGAAACTAAGAAAAACAGCCTGAGAAAGCGAAAGTTGAGGCTGATCGAAGAAATGCCTCAAACACTCGCAAGACAAAACTATGAGTCACAGGGTGGATAGCGTGGAGGTCGAAGCTGATAAGGCTGCCCCAATAACACAGGATGCAGCTGGAGGAGGGAGCCCTGTGGAGACAGGACGGCTCTGCTCTGGTGCACCCGGACAAATTTCAAGGGCCATCTGTCCGGTGAATGACCTTTGCTTCATTATCCACGAAATGCATATTAAAGTTAACACCCCTCAATATGCTAATGAGGGCTAACATGATCATGCTAATTACATCATCCCATGAAACACCTTACCCCTCCCCGTACATGGGATACGTAGGTATGGGGGTCGACCTAGGGGACGGACCCAAGGAAAGTGGGTATAAATCAAGGGGTGGGGGAAGAAAGGGGGAGCCTGGAGAGTGCAGTGAAGCAAAGAAGACGGATGCCTCCTGGAACCCTCGCTGGCGGGATCAGCGCAGAAACCCAGACCGGTGATCTGTATTTCCCTATTCCCTCTATCTCCCTCTTTTCCTTTTTCCATTAAGAAATGCAAGGCATATTATATTGCTTGCCACAACTTGCTATATGCTTAGCCAACTATCGTGTGTTCAATTAGTACATCGTGGGTAGTTAATAAATGTTTGGACTTAGAGACTTGTCTCACCATTGTCCGCTCTGTTGGGGATTTGCGAATCTGAGTCACCTGTCTCCCTCATCTGAGCGGGACATGACAATGCTTACACTGTCTCTCTCTGATTGACTTAATGGGTAAAGAGAGGGTGTAAGCTTCTTCCCGCCTGCTTGGGTTGAGATTTCTATGTTTACAGATTTTTTTGGTTTATGTACAGTTTACAGCATTTGCCAGCTTAGGTAACATCAGTGGGACTGTATGCTCTGCTGGAGATTGGTGCAGGAGATAAACACATGCAAATGATCACACAGTGATTAAGCAATGCCTACTTTAATATGGTGGACAAGCCTTTATAATGCAGGTGAAAATCACAAGATACAATCACATGGTACAATTCTTTCTGACTGGACAGTTAGCTTTGCACATGCTCCTTAAGCTCTCTTCTGATTGGCTGAGAACTGCCACATCGACATTGTACAAACTTCTTCTCTGCCCAGGCCAACACCCTGTTGTTTACCTTCCTGGGTTCTTCCTCATTCTTCCAGGGTCAGTCCCTCATCACATCTTTGCTCATATGCAGGATTGCTCACACGTCCATTTTCTTGCAGGGACTCCTTCCGAATCCCCACAATGCTCCATATAAAATTTCACATAGTGTAATAGACACAATCTTAACTGTTGAAAAGATGTTCATTATTTTATGACTAATGTCTTGAGCTTATTTTAAAATAGATTATATGTTACAACAGCTGTCTGATGATAATTTAAAGCAACCCATAGCATATATACATGCAGTAGGGAAAAGTCATTATCATCTTTACTAATTGAAATCTGTGGACAAAACCATGCTTCCTATATGATTTCCAAATATCTTTATAGGAATATAAAATGCATATGACAGGCTGAACTCTTCTATTACATATCCTTCAAAATTAAAGTGCTGCTAGAACTACATAACATTCTAAGCAGCACCAATGTACTGGATCTGGCTGAGCCGGAATTGGTTTTCCCCTGTAGCAGCCCTCATGGTGCTGTGTTTTATGTTGGGAGCTGGCAGGGTGTTGATAGCACACTGGTGGTGTGGCTACTGCTGAGTAGTGCTTACACAGCACCAAGGCTCTTTCCAACATTTCCCCCCCCCCACAGTGGGACGGGGTGGGCAAGATCTTGGGAGGGGACACAACCAGGACAGCTGACCCGAACTGACCAAAGGGATATTCCATACCATATGACGTCTGCTCAGTATAAAGCTGGGAGAAAGGAGGAAGGGGGTGGGGTCACCCTTGGTCCTCCGAGGCAACCACTACGCGTATGGGAGCCCTGCTTCCTGAGAAGGCCCGACATCGCCTGTTCATGGGAAGTAGAGAATAAATCGGTTTTCTTTTTTTTGCTTCCGCCCGCGGACCTTTGCTTCTCTTTGCTTATATTAAAACTGCTGTTGTTTTACCCACAAGGGTTGTTTTGTTTCCTATCTTATTTTCTTTCCCCTCTTTGCCCTGTTGAGAAAAAAAGGGGAAGGGGGGGAAGTGATAGAGCGACTTGGTGGGTACCTGGCATTTAGCCAAGGTCAAACCACCACAACCAACTAGAATTAAGTTTGTATTATTTGTCAGCTGCTATTTTAATAGTAGTTTCTCAAAGCAAATTCCTTTTGGGCTAAAATTGCCTATGTTCATCTATAGATCAAAGATCACCACCACCCCCATTTGAAGCAAAATCAAAGCACCTTTGTTACAGAACTATGGAAATGGGGGGGGGGGGAAGATGTATTTCTCACCAAAACTTCCCTTTAATTAGGAAAAAATGATAAAAGAATTAACTTCAAAGTTGGACCACTTTCTAGTTCTCATGTGAGAACCAAGATTCCAGATGAATTTAATGAAAGCCCCTCATATCATTTCAAAGTAAGGAGCCTTTTCAAATTTTCCCAAGGTCTGTTTTGTATGTGCAGAAAATCCAGGAGTGTGAGCTAGTTTTAACCCCTACCCTTTGAGATAATTTAGTGCTAAATGAAAAATCTTTATTGTAAAATTAGTGAGTAATCTGAAAGAAACAGAAGTTGATTGACTGGAGGAAATAAGATACTGTCATTTTGGAAGGCAAGTAGAGCTATTTGGATTCTGATGTGATAGCTAAGTGACAATTCAAACATTTGCAGTAAGAGACTTCACCATTCACACAAACACAATATTCAGCTGGTGAAAGAGGTACACTTTTATGAGAAAATTTGTGGAGTCAGTTATAGTGTTCCAAAGATCAAGCTAAGGGAAGACTGATGAGTAGACTCAGCTCAATATGAAGATGAAGGACTGGATGAAGAACACAAGTGTTGCAGAAGAAATCTAATGTATATAAATATTATTATAATATGGTATTAACAAGGTGGCAAGTGTTTATGTTTGTTCTTAAAAGGTGTCATGAAGGTGGAATTTGAACAGCAGGCATTCCACTTACTTTCTCTTTTCTTCTAGTATCAAGGACATCAAACTTTTTCATGCAGTTTAAATGGAATACAAATCCAGCTATTGACTGCCTGAGTGCTTTTTCAGAGACTTGGAAGCCTAACTTCAAGTCTGAAGTGCTAAGGCTTGGACAACAGGCCCAAGCCAGAGTTGACCTATAGATGAATCCTGTATATTTTATAACTGATAACCATTGTGCTAGTAGGTATTGTACTAAGTTATAACAACCCACTTATGCTGATGTAAAAAGTGCTAAAGTATTGAAATACTGCAGCCTGAACAACAGGCCCCAAGCTGAAGCTGCTAACTTAGCATGTAGTCATTAGTAAAATATGTAAACTCACTAGTGAAAGACAAAATATAATCAGTAGTGAGGAGAGAATGTATCCAACTTTCCTTTCGCAGCCTTGTTCAAGGCTGAGAACCCAAGTGTTTGGCCTTGTTAGAAACTCCCTTGGTCTCCCCCCCCGAGCCCTGGCCAGGCTTTGGGTGGAATCCAACAGGAGAATGAAACCAGATATTTTCCGCTCAAAACAAAGGTGCCAGCTATTCTGGCTTGTCGATCTCTGGTATATAAGGCTGGGCCCATTTGCAGCGACTTTGGAAGCCTCACCTATGGGTGGACGCACCGCGTAGGATTTCCCACTTGCCGGGACTGGCTCTCCAAATCCTCGCTGTAACCGGGGCTGCCCAGCGTCTGCGGATCTGGATGATGATGATTATATATGCAAGTGGTGATGTATTTCTCTTAATCGCTATTCTCTCTCTCTCTTGTGTAGTAATGATTTGATGCATTACTCTGTATTTTCCTGTTTGTTGCTTTAAGTGCACTATTCTGCCTTTTCTTACTGCATGTTTTCTGTATTACTCTGTTACATTATTTGGTTATCACCAGTAAAATATGCCTGCTCTTTTCACTCTGGTGTCCAAGTTTAATTGGTATCCTTAATCAGCAAAACAAAGTCCCATAATTAACCCATAGGCTTCTTTTGGCAAATGAGGGTTGATGATCAAGTATTTCTCTGCTGCTTTAAAAAATCTTAAACCACTCATTTCACCAAATCTGCACAATGTGTACTCTGTTTTACCAACTTGGACACTTATTTTAACCAAAAGACAACTCTAACCCTTGGAAAGTGAAAAGTGCAGGTGAGAAAAAGGCAGACTTTCCAATCCCCATCAAAACCCAAAGAAGACTCTGCCTCTACAGACTGTATCTCCAGTATATCCCCTATAATTCTCCAGCTTCACAAATGAGCTGTTCTCACCGGCAGGCAAAAAATTAAACCCTGCAGCATAGCCTGAAACTTCAATTCAGTGTATTATAAGCCTAAGGAACTTATGGAACTGAAGATTACAGTGTGCTAAATGAAGAATATCCTGACATCTGCATTGTATGCCATTTCTGCCATCCTGAGAAGCACTTAAGGAAAGATAGAACAGAGTTGAAGAAAGTCATGAGTCTGCTCTTTGCCCACATTTAGCTGGTATGGCATTGGAAAGTGTGCTGCCATGCTTGACATGGTAAATCTACGTATAGGACTTCTTAGTTCAAACCCAACACTGTGCAAAGAGCCATTTTCTGGACTGGATATGATCTGTGTCCAGCCAGCTTGGAGACTGAGCCATTAAATGGATCCTTCATTATCTGTATAGTTGTAGTATTCAAAGGTGTAATAAACTCAGTATCTAAAAGTCAATGGGAACACTTATCAATACAAAACACACAAAAAGAACCACAGGATCATAGAAGGAAATCCTGATGAACATATAGATTTCTAAATGCAGCATCAGGTTCAGTTTCTATCTGAATTTGTTATGTCTACTTTTTCCATGATGGAAAAATGCACAAGTGCACATCCTTCTCAACCAAAACATTCCACGCTTGGAGCATCATTCATTTAGTTTGAATAGCTTGAGGCTTGAGAGCAGTGTATTTGGTAATTAAAAAAATAATTGCATCTTCGTCTAAACAGTAGAGGAACCTTCATTGCTTAGGTTCTCAAGTGCTAACCACCAAAAGTATTTAGGCTGTCTTCCCTAACTGTACTAAACTTTTGGTATATATGAAGGTCAGCTGATATTTCTCCTTGGTGATTAATTTTAGAGCATGACTGTAAGATAAATACGTGACCTGTCTAATGACTCACAACTGACTCACAGTCAAATGGTTGCTAAGACTGTATTTCTAAAAAGAAAAATAAGTACATATAGTTACAGATTTTCTTTTTTTCTTTCTACATATCTTTTAAGTGCTTATTTACTGACTTCTGGCATGGCTTCCTTTTAGCATCATAGAAGCATGCAGACTGGAAGGGACCTCCAGAAGCCATCAGTCCAACCTCCTACTCAAAGCAGGGCCAGTTAGGTCAGGTTGCTCAGCACTGTGTCCAACCAAGGTTTGAATACCTCCAAGGATGTAGATTCCAGTGCTCCTGTGGGTCCCAGTTCCAGTGTTTGGCTATCCTCATGGTAAAAACTTTTTTTTTGTATCAAGTCAGAATTTCCCAAGTTCCATCTTGTGTCTTTTGCCTCTCAACCTTTTGCTGTGCTCCTCCAAAAAAAGTCTGGCTCTGTCTTCTCTAAGCCCTCCCATTAGGTAGCTGAAGACAGCAATCAGATCTTGCCTGAGCCTTCCCTTCTGAACAAGTCCTGGTCCCTCAGCCTCTCCTCACGGGGCAAGTGCTCCAGTCACTGAACGTCTTGGTGGCCCTCCACTAAATTCACTTTATTTTTCAAATGTCCTTATTTTACTGGGGAGTCCAAAACGACACAGTACTCCAGATTCAGTCTCACAAGTGCTAAACAAAGGGGGAAGAATCACTTCTTTCAGCCTGCTGTCTTGTCTCCTGTTCATATAGCCTAGGACAGGGGTTCTCAACCTTTCCTTCACCACAGACCCCCTTTAAATACCTTTTGTGGCCGTGGACCACTGTGGCAGGAGCATCCGCCTAATGAAAGCAGAGCTTCTTGGCTGCTGAAGTGTGGCAGCTTTTGGCTGTCTTTGTTCTCAAGGCCTCGCGGTAATTGGGACCTTTGGCCAATGGGAGCCGCTATTGACTACAGGTCAGATTCGGCCTGGGTATAAATGGAATCCCCTGGGGGAGCCATTTTGAGCTTTTCCTCTGGAGCAGCACGCTGCAGTCGAGGACTCTCCCCTTGGGTCGGGACGCTGCCAAGGAAACTCCTCGAGGTGCCTTGGGTCAGGACGCTGCCCTGAGCAGGTCCTCGAGGTTGACAGCCCTCACTTATCAGGTGAGTGATAGAGTGTTTTGGGTTGCCCTTAAACCCTAGGGAGTGGGGCTTTGTAAAGCGTTTTGGGTTGCCGTTAAACCCTATAGAGTTCTTTGTTATGCTTTTTGGGTTGCCGTTAAACCCTAGAAAGTTGTTCTGTTCTCCTCTCACAGACATTCGAACCTGTAATTTACAGAGAGCTAGTTAACTGTGTAATTAATAATAAATTTTTTATTTTTTTCTTTTTGGTAGTTGGTGGTTTATTTGAGAGCCTCCGTAACAACCACCAAGACAATTCAAGATCTAAAGCACTAGACTGGCTCGAGGGGCGGCGCCAGAACTGGGAGATCACCTTCACACTTGTTACTGGAGGCCAGCCCTGAAGAGCCCAGCGACGGAGGGACTTGCTGGTGAATCTAAGGGCCGAGGGAAGAGTCACCCGGCAAAGGTGAGGGTGCTGCCACCTCTCATGCGGGTCAGGGCAGGCGTGGGGGGGGGCTTGAGTATAAGAGGAACATTGAGGGGAGGGGGCTGTGGGAAAAGGAGGTGCAGTGCTTGCCGCAGGCCAGACCAAATGTTTCTGGCTGGACGTTCCCCACCCCTGCTTTAAGCCTTCGCAGACCCCCTGTGATGACATCACGGCTCCCCAGGGGTCCGCAGACCACAGCTTGAGAACCACTGGCCTAGGATGCTGGAGGCCCTCTGCTGATGGCTAGGGCGCACTGCTGGCTCATGCTGAATTTATTGTCAACCAAGACCCTCAGGTTATTTTTTGCAAAGCTGCTCTCCAGCTAGTCAGCCCCCCACCTGTACAGATGCGTGGGGTTATTCTGTCCCAGGTCTTTGCATTTGTCTTGTCTTTGTTCAGCTCCAGGAGGTTCCTGTCAGCTCATATCTCCAGCCCCTCTAGATTGCAATAGCCTCAGTACAGTCATAGCCATAAAATTGTATGGACAACAAAATGGCCTATACTATATAACACATATGATACCAAAGCCACTTGGGAACCTAGTATTGGGCTAGCTAAAGGTGAAGACAAAGGAAGATGGAGTCAGTGTATGATGAAAATTTTTAGGAATTCTGCTTCATTGTTACATTTTCAAGCTGCTTCTGAAACATTATAAAAATTTGCCACTATCGTGTTTGGAGAGCATCTCACTGATACATCTCACATTAGCACACTAACACTTAGACTACAACTGTACTAGTAAAGCAACTGGCACAGAACAGCATAGCCCCATACTATGAATCTGTCTTTGCTCCCAAAGCAGGGGGGCCTGTACACGCAGCTCTTTGGGAATGTCCCCTGCCTGTGCCCAACAACCATCTGGGAGGGTCCAGTTGGCCCAGATCATGGGCTGGTCCAGCAGGTTAGTAATTCATATATTTGAGCTCCAGCAATAAAAACAAGCCCTGGCACTGTTTAATTTTCTGTTATAGATATTACTTCGGTTTCTCTTCACACCCCTATTTTTTATCTTTCATTGTCCAAACTTCTCTTTAAGCCACATTTCTAGCAGTTCTTTCAATGATTTAACAGACTAGACTTTATTGACTTTGAATGAGAGATAAACACCAAAGTCACTTTAGGTATGACTCATCTTACCTAAGTTCAACTGTCGAAAAGTTAGGCATCAAGCACCTTAAGAGTGATTTGTTCCATTCTTTCTTAACACTTTCTTTATGAGGGATAGATCACTCCCTGGAACTAGTCCCTACTGAAACAGAATCCATCATGTCATTCTGATGCAAGTAACTCATGAACTTAAGTCATGAATTTAGAGAGAAAAAATCTAAGCTTTTATCACAATATTTACAAAGTGGTTTATGATACAGCATTATTTGCAGACTACTGAATCACTCCTTTATGACAACTTATGTTTTTCAGTACAATGACAAATGGAGCAATTACATTTGAAAAATTCAGAAGCCAGTGTGTTTGGTGAAAAGCTGATACTGCATAAAGTATTAAAGCTTTCAAAAAGAGAATTAATTAAGTATATAAAATAAAATGTCGCTGAACTATTGCCAACATGCTTTGACATAGTGGACTGCGCCAAGAGCAATACCACTAGATGTCACCATCCTTCCACTGAAAATTATAACCAGCCAGCTAGCTTTCCTGATTATGATTTACAAGTACCACTGATTCCACCAACACACCTAGATGAAGCCTTAGTTCATGGTTTGCCAGCTCTGTCAGTTTGTAATCCAATCAAAAGCCATTGGATGAGGAAAAGGCTGAGGTGCTCAATGCCTACTTTGACTCAGTCTTTAGCAGTGGAACTGGCTGTTCCCTGGACACCCAGCCTCATGAGCTGGGAGATGGGGAGGGGAAGCAGAATGAGGTCAGCACAGTTGAAGAGGAGATGGTCAGAGACCTGCTACACCACTTGGATGCACACAAGTTGTGGGACTGGATGGGTTACACCCAAGGGTGCTGAAAGAGTTGGCAGATGTGCTCGCCAAGCCGTTTTCCATGATTTACCTGAAATCATGGCTAACTGGGGAGGTCCCATTGGACTGGAGGGTGGCAAATGTGACACCCATCTACAAGAGAGGCAGAAAGGAGGATCCAGGAAACTATAGACCCATCAGTCTGACCTCGGTGCCAGGGAAGGTCATGGAGCAGGTCATCTTGAGTGCCATTAAAAGTCATATAATGGACAACCAGGGGATCAGGCCTAGTCAGCATGGGTTTATGAAAGGCAGGTCCTGCCTGACAAACCTGATCTCCTTCTATGACAAGATGACCCGACTATGGGACGAGGGAAAAGCTGTCGATATTATCTACCTGGATTTTCAAAAAGCATTCGACACAGTTCCCCATAGGATTCTCGTAGAAAAACTGGCTGCCCATGGCCTGGATGAGCAAACGGTCTGCTGGGTCAAGCACTGGCTGGGTGGACGGTCCCAGAGAGTGGTGGTCAATGGAGCTAAATCCAGCTGGTGGCCGGTCACAAGTGGTGTTCCTCAGGGCTCGGTGTTGGGACCATTTCTGTTCAACATCTTTATTGATGATCTTGATAAGGACATAGAGTGCATTATCAGTAAATTCGCAGATGACACCAAGTTAAGCGGGAGTGTCGATCTGCATGAAGATAGGGAGGCACTACAGAGGGACTTGGATAGGTTGGATCGGTGGGCCAACATTAACGGGTTGAGCTTCAACAAGGCCAAGTGCCAGGTCCTGCACTTGGGCCACAACAACCCCATGCATCGCTACAGGCTTGGGGAGGTGTGGCTGGAGAGCTGTGTGGAAGAGAAGGATCTGGGGGTTCTAACTGACAAGCAGCCTAACATGAGCCGGCAGTGTGCCCGGGTGGCCAAGAAAGCCAACGGCATCCTGGCTTGTATCAGAAATAGAGTGACCAGCAGAAGTAGGGAGGTGATAGTCCCCCTGTACTCTGCACTGGTGAGGCCACACCTGGAGTATTGTGTCCAGTTTTGGGCACCTCAATACGAGAGAGATCTCGAGGTGCTGGAGCGCGTGCAGAGGAGGGCAACGAAGCTGGGGAAGGGCGTGGAGAACAAATCCTATGAGGAGCGATTGAAGGAGCTGGGACTGTTCAGTTTGAGGAAGAGAAGGCTGAGGGGAGACCTCATCACTCTCTACAACTACCTGAAAGGACATTGTAGAGAGGTTGGTGCTGGTCTCTTCTCACAGGTGATTAGTGACAGAACAAGGGGGAATGGCTTTAAACTCCAACAGGGGAGGTTCAGACTGGACATTAGGAAAAAATTTTTCATAGAAAGAGTGGTTAGACAGTGGAATAGGCTGCCCAGGGAGGTGGTGGAGTCACCATCCCTGGATGTGTTTAAGGGTCGTTTAGATGAGATGCCGGGAGATATGGTGTAGGGGAGAACTTTGTAGAGTAGGGCTGATGGTTGGACTTGATGATCCCAAGGGTCTTTTCCAACCTGAATGATTCTGTGATTCTATGTGGTATCATTTCTGGTGGCATTGTGTTTAGATAGTTTTAAAAGGCTGATTCTCAGGTGAGAACCAAATTTGGGGTTCACAAATCTAACAGGAAACATTGTTGGTTAAGTTCATCTGATGCTGCTGCTGTAGCTCAGTCCAGATGACAGTGATTGGTGGAGGGTATAAAGTCAAGATCCTATTCCCATCTCTGTTACTGATCTACTATATGACTTTGGCAAGCCATTTCACCTTAGCTTTTCTGTTATCCATTTACTATGCCCAGTTATGTGTTTGTTGGATTATTTTTATCCTACTTCAGTGACAAATATTGCACAAAGGGTCTGAAAAAAATAGCTGTATAGGTCCAGCTGAGAAAAATGCTGGAGGGATATATCCACCCCTTATTCTAGCCTTATTCATTACCCCCTTACTCATTACTCACTGAAACTTCCTTAGAGCCAGGGCTGGGATTAGAGGATTTAGTGGAACCACTTAGTACTGAAGATCTGAAGTCATCAGTTCCTGCTCCCTCTCATTTTATTCCACTGACAGGCCTCACCTTACATTCAGGTTTAAGTTTGTAATATCCTATTTGATACAAATAGGAGACAAATTCAATTCATCTCCTGGATAGGCCATCCTTACCTGCTCTGATCCAGGATGGGGTTTCCTATTTGTTTTATTCATCACTGTCTTTCATAGAAATATGATTAATTGGAACATTATAAAAAAAGTCTCATTGGTAGAATCTTTCTTTTCTCACTGATAGATTTGATCATTTGGAACTTAGGGAAAATATCTATTCTCATGATTAAGACAAGGGTGAGAAAATGCAGCCTTCCCTGCATTTGAATTTTCTCCCATCTTATTCCATTAGGTGTTTTTGTTCACACACATATAACTGCACAAAACCCACAAAAGAAAAGACAATAGCTAAGATCAAATCAAGTATGTATACTCCAAACACAGACCCAATCAAACACGGTCAATATGGCACACTCATTTTCCCACTGACAGCCCCCCTTACTCCTGCAGTGATCCTTACTTTGAGTTAAGATCCCATATTATCAGGTATGAGCAGGTAAGACCCCAAACATGAAAGGCTCCTTTGATGTGCTGATGAGATTGCTGTATTTTGGATGTGAAGAACAGGATTTTTTGAGCCAACTGACCTGTCCTATTACCACTGCAGCATGAATTACTAGAACAAAAAGTGATTGATGAGGAAAAGTACAAGGATCACTAAATACTTCCTAAAAAAAGAACCCATTTACATCACAACTGTCAGCCCTAACTGTCAGCCCTAATATGGATAGTGATTATATTTAATTACAGATTTAAATGTTGAACAGCTTGACTGACAAACTCATGTCTATTAGTATATGTTACCAATGAAAAGCTGTGCCAAACATTTTTCTTAATCCTGTCAGCACACTAGGTGACAACACAAAGTAGTAGTCCCCTGGAGGCTGCTCAGTTTGGAATGATGCACAGGATGGAAAACAACACATGACTGCAGAAGAAACATCAATAAACCCACATAAGATCTCACAGACTTTAGTTTAAAATAGGCACCATGTAAATAAATTCCCAGACCATCATGCATAATTTTTCTGCAAACACACAATTCTAATGTTACACATTCTGAAATGACCAAAGGAAAAATTTCTTATATTCCAATATTATATTTGATATATATTCATAAAGCCACAACACCAGGGATACTTTCAAAATACAGGAACTCTGTAGTCTTCTGTGATGAAGTGTTTGACAGACATTGGTCAACCACAGGATTACTCCCTGAATTCATCTGACATGTTGTGTCCAGTGAAAGCTGTCAGATACTCAGTACCTCAACCATTTTAAATGAGATAGTCATTATGTCACAACAATAAGCTTTTATTCTTTATGCAACATTGTAGTGCACAATACATTTAAATGGCTTTCAACTCCTATTTCAGAGCTATTTGTTAAAAAGCAAATGGTCTGGAGCTTCCCTTGGAGAAAGCTGCTACGCTAAAGTTGGATTGGGAAGAAGGTGATTTCTGTACAGTTGGTTTTACGTGCACTTGGTTTCTGACAATTTTTTTCAACACTGTTATATCATATTACTCTAGTAGACATTTCAGGTTTAGTAGCAATACTGCAAATGACAGTGTCATGAGGCAAAAATATATAGCTTTGTGGTTTCAGAAAATGAAGGCATTCAAAGTCATTAACATATAAAAGATTGAATAATGGCCTTTACAATAGACTGCTAAAGAAGACCAGATGTTGCTCACAGGAGATCTGAATCTGAGTGACAAGATGTTGCTACTTGTTCATTAAATGAGACAATCAAAAATTGCAATTGCATTTCCACCAAAAGCTCTGTAGATATGTCAGCTCTTCCACTCTTAGCGTTATTTTAACATGACAGCTATGCAGGGAATATGTTATAACATGGATAGAAAAATTCACTGCTAAAGAAGCAAAAGTGAGTAATCTTGTTTCTCCAAAATACATATAATTCTATAAAAAAAGAAATCATAATATATTTATATCTGTTGTAGATTAGAACATAGAGGAACATCCTTTCTTAATCAAGACTTTTTGCACAGAGACATATCGTGAACAGGTAACTATATTCAGAATGTTGTAAAGAAAAACAAAAAGATGGTGACTAGGGCAAGGTTCAAGTATAAATACAATATTAGCAAACTGTCATTCTATTCTGCTCAGATTCAGAAGTCCACTCTTAAGTTCCTTCTTACTGTCTCCAGATGAGATCAGTTCATGAACACACATGTATGAGGTTTTAGATGAGACTGAAGTATACAAATTGACATTTCATTAATTTTGTCAAGAAACCATAACCTTTCAAATGAGCTTTTAAAACCATAGTCAGAAATGTTCAATGGGCAGCCCTAGGGCTAACCAAAGAAATGTTTAATATTTTTACTTTATGTAGTTTTAAAGGTTACATATGGTGCATTTTATGTAGTCATTTGAAGGACATCCTGGGTAAAATTAATCTCATCAAATTATTAGTATCTAGTGAGCAGGTATTTAGGTTAGGTAAGTTGTCCAGGCTTCCCTTATAGTCAGTGGATATCTAGTTGCCCTAGTCAACCCAGTCAATGGAGTCTAGAAGGCAATTTCTCTCTCCTTAGAGTAGACACCTACATTTAGTCAGCTGAGTAAGCTCTCTGGCTATTCTGTGTAATGGGAAATTATGCATCCAGCCACCACAGTAGACACACGCCTGGTAGACACCAAAGCTGAATCCATCCCAGATCACTTGTGCAGATAGTACCTTTTCTTCAGCTAGCACATTAGCATTGGACAAAGGCAGCTAAAGGTGTTTTAGCAGTGTAGGCAAACTTGAACTTTACTGTGACATGAATGAGGCACTTGCTATTCTTCCTGCCAAGGGGATGAGGCAGCTATTGCTTTCTGAAGGGAATGCCCTGGCCCCCTGCAGTAACTTTCTCTGCATGCCCCTGCCCCTCACAGTTGCCCCAGTAGCAGCTGGCTTGCCTTGGGGTTGTGATTTATGCAAAACAAGAAGAGGAGTCATTGTGCAATTCCTGCAAGCGTGCTGCTCTGGGCAATTGCCTATATAGTGCTGAGGTACAGTCAAAACCTACTGGAAGCAATGAAAAGTCTGCATTTTCATTCATACAGCTCTGAATCAGATTTATTCATCATTCAGATACCTGAAAAGGCTGGTTTCATTATTCAGTTATTAACTAATAGCAAGTATTCAGCTAAAACAGGTTTCAGCTACCAAAATTGAAGAAAGAATCTAAAAAACACCTTTGTTTTCTGTCTGGATTTTGAGACACTGGAGTCACTCATAACACATTGTTTTCAGAGTTCTCTATAACTATATGGGACAGAAACTTCCTTTAATTTTTTTTTTTTCCACAAAAAAAAAAAAATTCATCTTTTCATGCCAGTCCAGAATGGGAATAAGTTTCGACATATCAGAATTTCCTGTTGGACAATGTGCCTTTTTTTCCCCTTATTTTAGTGTCTTTGCTAGAACGACATCTGAAATGTTGTGATCTCTGATTTACCTCCTTTTGCCTACACTGTACCTTTTTTTATGTCCAGCAATTTGCACTTTCCCTCCTTCAGTTTTCTAATTTTCTTATTCTCAAAAGTTGAATCTTTAAAAAGATTTAACACTGAGCCTGATTTGCTTTTTTTGCTACCACTTTTCTTTCAGAAAAAAATAAGTTGCTTTTAAAATCCTGCTGCTATCACACATGGCCTGTTATATATCAACAAATTATATTTTTGTTTGATTCCAAAAGAAGTGGAGTCAACAGTTGGAACCAGAAAATGTCCTTCATTTTTCTGTTTTTATTTGACAGCATGGTGTACAGGGTAAAATATTTATAGCATTTATTGCTCTTTTATTTGCTCATCCACACTAAAATATCTGCATTTCAAATTAACAGTTTAGTTTAGGGCTTTAACCTACACATATATATATATAGTGATTACTTTAGATATACTCTAGTTTTGTTTTCTATTCCCTAACAAAACTTAAACTCTCTTCTCTAAGATGTAGCTTCTGGGATTTCAGAAAAACTTAAAAAATTCAATCCCATAAATGATTTTGAAAACCTCAACTTTCCTCAACTTTCCTTTTCAAGTGTCTAAGCCAATCATTTTACCATTCAAGCAGAGGGAAGAGAGCAGGTATAGCTAAACTAAGGGTGGGCTGTAAGCCTGCTCTTCCTCACTACTATGAGCAGGTCTGGACTTATCCTTGGACAGAGATATCTTAACAGTATTAAACATTTCTCAGCACAAAGCCAATAGTGGTAAAACACCAGCAGTCACCAGTACCTGTACTCACTTCTTACAGCAGGGAAGGCAGAGGAATGGTAGAACATATACACTAAAATTTGTAACATCAGAGGCTTTGTATTTACTTTCTCCTCCCTGAAAATGAACTGCTACCCACCTTTGTAACCAACACTATCCCATTCCTTGCTTACCACAACATCTTAAGACTCTCCTGTCCATCCAGCTGACTCCCTCCTTTTGTCTCTTGCCTCTTTTCATTGCCTTCTCTTCACCTGGGGACAGAGGAAGCTGTACAAGGCATGGTACACTGGGTATGCTCTCTGAGCAGCAATCTACTCCCATGTCATCGCCTGCCGTACTTGGTCCATATATTCAGACCCTTTCTGGCCTTCTGTGTCCTGAGCAAATACAGTGTTCTGGGGACCTTAATGCATAAAGAATTCAAGTATTTAACATTTGTGTCAGTGTGCACATGCTTAAAGTTAAGCAGAAGCTTAAATAATAGAGGTAGTTTTCAGAATAAGGGTCTAATTCTAGCAGAGGACTATGTATTGGCAGTGAAAATTCTTCCTCCCAAAGAGGAGTCATCCCTCTTCAGGCTCAGATTCTAAAGCACTGGGGCCAAAATCATCCCTGGAATTACACTGGTTAAGCTTCCAAAAACAATAATGCAAAGAAAGCAGTCTGTAAACCCAGCAGATGATTTTGATTAATAAGAATATGTTTCTAAAAGTAAATTTTCAGAGACTCTTAAAAAAGTGCTACAGTGTTTGTAACTACTAAAACAAAATGTGAAACAAAGATACCTAAGATAACACACTGATGGTTACAAACTGACACATTTCTCAAAAGAAAATATCTGGCCTTAAACAGAGAGAGATGCTGAGGGGTGGTACCCATGTGTTTTGCCTTTGCCTTCTACATTCTGGAAACATTTTTGGAGGTTGCATTGATTGAGGCAGCCAAATCACCCCTAATTTAGAAGCAAGCATGACATTAAATAAGCTTTCTGTAAAAGCCTGTTAAAAGAAAATCCTCCATTTCATCTCATTCCCTTTTGTTATCCCTGCTTCATATTCTCAGCACCTTTCAGCTATGTGTGTGCATGCATGTGTGTTTGCATGTGTGAGTTTTCATTATCATGAGTGCTAGTTCATGTGCCAGCCCACCATCTCCCTCCCTGTAATAAAATTAGTTTCAAATTCATGGCTTTTCAAAAAATTCTAAATTGGGATTGTGTTTATATGGTCTTGTAGATTTTGAGTTGTTTTGCAGGGAGAATGGGAACAGAGTTCCATTTATTTACAACTATTTAAAACTTACATTTCACTGAAGACTTGCAGAAGGCTTGAAGAACTGAAGGACAATAAAAAAAGACAAAAATAACAAGAATAATGAGAAAATAACAGGCTGTATCGGGTCTGGCTGAGCCAGAATTGGTTTTCCCCTGTAGCAGCCCTCATGGTGCTGTGTTTTATGCTGGGAGCTGGCAGGGTGTTGATAGCACACTGGTGTTGTGGCTACTGCTGAGTAGTGCTTACACAGCACCAAGGCTCTTTCTGACATTTCCCCCCCCACAGTGGGACGGGGTGGGCAAGATCTTGGGAGGGGACACAACCAGGACAGCTGACCCGAACTGACCAAAGAGATATTCCATACCATATGACGTCTGCTCAGTATAAAGCTGGGAGAAAGGAGGAAGGGGGTGGGGTCACCCTTGGTCCTCCGAGGCAACCGCTACGCATATCAGAGCCCTGCTTCCTGAGAAGGCCCGACATCGCCTGTTAATGGGAAGTAGAGAATAAATCTGTTTTCTTTTTTTTGCTTCCGCGCGCGGACCTTTGCTTCTCTTTGCTTATATTAAAACTGCTGTTGTTTTACCCACAAGGGTTGTTTTGTTTTCCTATCTTATTTTCTTTCCCTTCTTTGCCCTATTGAGAAAAAAAGGGAAGGGGGGGGGAAGTGATAGAGCGACTTGGTGGGTACCTGGCATTTAGCCAAGGTCAAACCACCACAGTCTATTTTGGCGCCCAACGTGGGGCGGGACAACGGCAGTTTTATATTAATTGTGCTATAGCTATAGCAGTTAGTAAGCGACAAGCTCTTGTGCTGGTCACGGGTTTGTTGATTGCTCTGCTTATCTTTATTTTGCTAAGCTCGGGAACATGCTGGAAGAAATTGGGAACATCATGAGTGGTTTTATTCTGCAAGCTCCCGAAGTACTTATTAATCCTTATGTTAGCTCTTTGATACTGTTCATTAATGCTATTCGCCTATTGTGGGCTGTGTGGAGCTCGTTAGGTTTTTGGTGTAAGAGAAAGCAAATTTTGGTTGAGAGAATACCAAAATGTGCCCTGAGGCGGCCTGTCCCTGGGTGGCAGGGGGAGTGGAAGGATTTGGGCAGATTCCTAGGACGGTTATCACCCCCTGTAGCCTGGGATCTTACCCCTGAACAGGCAAGCAACCCCGCAAAACTGACACAACACCTGATAGAAGGGTGCCTTGTCTATCCCGATGAAAATCAGCAACTCCTAGCGCTGTACTGGGGCCTGGCCTATGCTTATCGAGCTGCAGTTCAGTGCTCTCAAAGGACTGTGGTGGAAATGGGAACTCAAACAAAAACAATAACAGCAGAGATTGCCCCAGTAGTAAAAAAGAAACAGTGGACAAGGAGAACAACAGGTCCATACCCTCGATTAATAAGGGACGAAAAAGAGGAGGAAGAAGCGGGTCCTTCAGCAAAGGGGTCAGAAGAGGGAATAACAGAACTCAAACAGGAGGCAGAAACTACCCGGTCCCTGACATCATCAGAACTGCGAGATCTGCGGAAAGACTATAGCCGCCAGCCGGGTGAGCGGATTGCTGCCTGGCTGCTTCGATGCTGGGATAATGGGGCTGATGCTCAGCAGCTGGAAGGTAAGGAAGCCCAACAGCTGGGTTCCCTTGCTAGAGATCGAGGAATTGAAAGGGGAATTGGAAAAGAAACAGGAGTTTGCAGTCTGTGGAGACGGCTCCTTTCAAGTGTTAAAGCAAGATATCCTTTCAAGGAAGATCTTACGGACAACTCCCCAGGGAAGTGGACTACTGCGGATGAAGGTGTCCAGTACCTGAGAGAACTAGCAGTGCTGGAAGTCATCTATAGTGATCCAAATAATGATGAAGCCCCTAAAAATCCAGAGGATGTCCTGTGCACACGGGCCATGTGGAGGAAGGTGATTAAAGGTGCACCATCCTCGTATTCTGCGGGCTTGGCTGCGATGTACTATCCAGAAATGGATATGGGAGAAGGACTAAGATGTACGCCAACTGTGGAGGCAGTCTCTTCCTGGCTTCAGAACTTTGAAGAGAGTCTTGGAACCTCCTCATCTCTACGGGCGAGTGCCTTAGATGTCAGGAGCACCCCAAGAAATCAGTTCTCTTCCACCCCAGTCAGAGGGAAAGGGAAACCTAGGCGCATGACACGTGGCGAACTTTGGTTCTTCCTGCGTGACCAGGGGGAGGACATGAGGAAGTGGGATGGTCAACCCACCTTCAAATTGGAAGCTCGTGTACATGAATTGCGAGGAAAGACCCCTGCCAAGAAGACAACATCCAAGAAGGTTGTTAATGTAGCTGGCGTGAAACCGCAAGAAAGTAATCAGCGATCTCCCAGATACAGGAAGAATGAGATCACCTCCCTTGGCCCTGATGAAGGAGTTTCCGGCCTGGCACAGCAAGGGTCAGACAGTGAATACTCTGACCAAGAACAGGAATAGAGGGCCCCTGCCTCCAGCCAGGAGGAGGAAAGGGATGATCGGGTGTATTGGACAGTGTGGATTCGATGGCCTGGCACATCAAATCCACAGAAGTACCAGGCTTTAATCGATACCGGGGCACAGTGTACATTAATGCCATCAAGTTATAGAGGGGCAGAACCTATCTGGATCTCAGGAGTGACAGGCGGATGTCAAGAACTGTCAGTACTGGAGGCCGAGGTTAGCTTGACCGGGGATAAGTGGGAAAAACATCCCATTGTAACTGGCCCAGAAGCCCCTTGTATCTTGGGCATTGACTACCTCAAGAGGGGGTATTTCAAAGACCCAAAAGGATACTGATGGGCTTTTGGTGTGGCCAGTGTGAACACAGAGAAGGTCAAACAGTTGTCTAATCTGCCTGGCCTCTCAGGAGATCCTTTTGTTGTAGGACTGTTGCGAGTTAAAGAACAACAGGTGCCAATTGCCATGAGGACCGTGCACCGACGGCAGTATTGCACAAACCGAGACTCTCTGGCTCCCATCCAAGAACTGATCCGTCAACTGGAGACCCAAGGTGTCATCAGTAAGACACATTCGCCTTTTAATAGCCCAATATGGCCAGTGCGAAAGTCTGACGGAGGGTGGAGGTTGACAGTAGACTATCGTGGCCTGAACGAAGTGACGCCACCACTGAGTGCTGCTGTACCAGATATGTTAGAGCTCCAGTATGAGCTAGAGTCAAAGGCAGCCAAGTGGTACGCCACAATCGACATCGCCAATGCATTCTTTTCAATTCCTTTGGCAGAAGAGTGCAGGCCACAGTTTGCTTTCACGTGGAGGGGTGTCCAGTATACCTGGAATCGACTACCCCAGGGGTGGAAGCACAGCCCCACTATTTGTCATGGACTAATTCAAACTGCACTGGAAAAGGGTGATGCCCCTGAACATCTACAGTACATCGATGACATCATTGTGTGGGGCAACAAGGCAGAAGAAGTGTTCAAGAAAGGACAAAAAGTAATTGAGATTCTTCTGAGAGCTGGGTTTGCCATAAAGAAAAGCAAGGTCAAGGGACCAGCACAGGAGATTCAGTTCTTGGGAATAAAATGGCAAGATGGACGCTGCCATGTGCCTATGGAGGTTGTCAACAAGATAGCAGCTATGTCTCCACCGACCAACAAGAAGGAAACACAAGCTTTCTTAGGACTTGTGGGATTTTGGAGGATGCACATTCCAGGTTACAGTCAGCTGGTGAGCCCTCTCTATCAAGTAACCCGAAAGAAGAACAATTTTGAGTGGGGTCTTGAGCAACAACAAGCCTTTGAGCACATCAAACAGGAGATAGCTCGGGCGGTAGCTCTTGGGCCTGTTCGGACAGGACCAGATGTGCAAAATGTACTTTACACATCAACTGGGGAGCATGGCCTCACATGGAGCCTCTGGCAGAAGGTAGCAGGTGAAACTCGGGGTCGACCATTAGGATTTTGGAGCCGGGGATATCGAGGATCAGAAGCCCACTACACTCCAACTGAAAAGGAGATTCTGGCAGCATATGAGGGGATTCGAGCCGCTTCCGAAGTTGTTGGTACAGAAGCACAGCTCCTCTTGGCACCGCGATTGCCTGTACTACATTGGATGTTCAAAGGAAACATCCCTTCTACACACCATGCAACCAGTGCTACCTGGAGTAAATGGGTAGCGTTAATCACGCAACGAGCTCGACTGGGAAAACCCAACCGTCCAGGAATCCTGGAAGAGATCATGGACTGGCCAGAAGGTAGAGATTTTGGAGCACTGCCTGTGGGGGTGGCTACAGGAGTGGAAGAAGACAAATTGGCAGCGCAGAGGTAAACCCATCTGGGCTGCTGCACTGTGGCAGGACATCGCTGCCCGAGTGGAAAACGTGGCTCTAAAGGTACGTCATGTAGATGCCCACGTGCCCAAAAGCCGTGCCACCGAAGAACATCAAAACAATGAGCAAGTAGACAAGGCTGCTAAAATTGAAGTAGCTCAGCTGGACCTGGACTGGGAGCGCAAGGGTGAGCTATTTGTAGCTCGATGGGCCCATGAAACATCCGGGCATCTCGGGAGAGATGCAACGTACAGATGGGCTCGTGATCGAGGGGTGGACCTGACCATGGAGGCCATCTCACAGGTCACTCATGAATGCGAAACATGTGCTGCAATCAAGCGAGCCACACGAGTAAAGTCTCCCTGGAACAGAGGGCGATGGCTGAGTTTTCGATATGGTGAGGCCTGGCAAATTGACTATATTGGACCATTGCCACAAACACGCCAAGGCAAGCGCTACATACTCACTATGGTGGAAGCAACTACTGGTTGGCTTGAGACGTACCCTGTAAATCATGCCACTGCCCGAAATACCATCTTAGGTCTTGAAAGGCAAATTTTATGGCGACATGGTACTCCTGAAAGAATCGAATCAGACAATGGAACCCATTTTCGAAATAATCTCATAAACTCCTGGGCAAAGAAACATGGCATTGAGTGGGTGTATCACATCCCTTATTACCCACAAGCGTCTGGAAAGATTGAAAGATACAATGGACTGTTGAAGACTATGTTGAGAGCATTGGACAATGGGGGATGGAAGCACTGGGATATAAATTTAGCAGAAGCCACTTGGCTAATTAATACCAGAGGATCTGTTAACCGTCCTGGTCCTGCCCAAACAAAACCCCTTCATACTGTGGGAGGAGATAAGGTCCCTGTAGTACACACAGGGAAATGGCTGGGGAAGGCAGTATGGATTGCTCCTCCCTTGGGAAAAGGCAAGCCCACTCGTGGGATTGTTTTTGCTCAGGGACCTGGATGTACTTGGTGGGTAATGCGGGAGAATGGGGCTACTCAGTGTGTGCCTCAAGGAGATTTAACCTTGGGGGGGAAATAATCTGTGAGCTGAGTTGTATGTTGCAGGAAGTGATGGAGGAAGTAGGAACGACGAAGAGTGAACCAGATACATGCGATGATGACCCAAACCTAGCCGGTGCTGGAGTCCAACAGTCAAACATACTGCTCCTGTCCTGAACATCCACCTTGACAGATGGCAGCCAAGTCACTGAACATCTAGAGGAGTGAAGAAAGCTTACGGAATGAATAAATGAGTGTTATGTGGGACCTGGGCATGACGTAAATGGTATGGAATAAGGGGTGGAGACTGTATCGGGTCTGGCTGAGCCAGAATTGGTTTTCCCCTGTAGCAGCCCTCATGGTGCTGTGTTTTATGCTGGGAGCTGGCAGGGTGTTGATAGCACACTGGTGTTGTGGCTACTGCTGAGTGGTGCTTACACAGCACCAAGGCTCTTTCTGACATTTCCCCCCCCACAGTGGGACGGGGTGGGCAAGATCTTGGGAGGGGACACAACCAGGACAGCTGACCCGAACTGACCAAAGAGATATTCCATACCATATGACGTCTGCTCAGTATAAAGCTGGGAGAAAGGAGGAAGGGGGTGGGGTCACCCTTGGTCCTCCGAGGCAACCGCTACGCATATCAGAGCCCTGCTTCCTGAGAAGGCCCGACATCGCCTGTTAATGGGAAGTAGAGAATAAATCTGTTTTCTTTTTTTTGCTTCCGCGCGCGGACCTTTGCTTCTCTTTGCTTATATTAAAACTGCTGTTGTTTTACCCACAAGGGTTGTTTTGTTTTCCTATCTTATTTTCTTTCCCTTCTTTGCCCTATTGAGAAAAAAAAGGGAAGGGGGGGGGAAGTGATAGAGCGACTTGGTGGGTACCTGGCATTTAGCCAAGGTCAAACCACCACACAGGCTTTCACAATTCTTTCTCCTTAATCTCTTCCCTTGGTCCAGGATATTTTCCTTTTTTGATTAATTTGTTTTTCCTTTTATTTACCTCAGAGATGCACACAACCACATCAGTGCTGCCATACCATAAATCTCTTTGCTGCTGCCAGCCCCCCCAACCCAAACATGAACTTTCACAGTTTGCCAATAACAGCCTTTTTTCTCCTTTCTCCTGTTTATTCCAGTTCTTCTAAACTTTTATGGGAAAAAGCTTTTTAGTGTTTCATTTTGATTTTCCTTCTACATTCTAATAACAACTAATTAATTGAGGCCCTAGGGGAACTGTTAGATTTCCTAGTTTTTGGATTCTTATATGGCTGTAGGTTAGACGTATGTGCCATGCTACTCTGTGGTATGAGAGCTTCAAGACAGCTATGGACATAATCAGAAAACTTCACAAACCAAGGCACCAACAAAGTCAAGCTACCATCTGAATGGATGGATTAAGGATCACAGTTTTGGTCTTACATGACCCGGTTCTGCCTCATTCACATGCTAGAGTGCCACTGTTATGACAAATGTGGACAAACCCTCTCTCATTGACCACAAAGATGGAAGTGCTGGAGACATCCACACAGGCTAATATAAGCCAACCCGTGTCCAAATGCAGTCTGGCAGCATCAGTCCAATGCTGCACCTGAACTAATGCTCTTGGCCTCACTACACTAACACAGCTGGACTCCATCTGGACCCAAGCACCTATTTTCACAGAAATCTAGGCTTGCCACAGCTGTGTGCCCACAGACCTCAAATCTCTGCTAGATAAAACCTAGTTTCCCTTGAGATTGAGCTCTAAGCACATTTCTCTCCTGAGCAGAAATACCCATAAGGCATTGAGGGAAAGAAAGGTGGACAAGATACTTTTCAGCTTGGAGGGGTAAGGGAAGGCCATACAGGACAGTAGGAATAAGGGGGAGACAAGTAAAGAGTGACAAGCTGTGAAGAAAGGCCACAATAGCAGACAGGGAATTGTCTGCAGACTCCTGACGCTGCTTGTTGTCATTCAGAAAAACACAAGCACAGTGTCTGAAATTACAGGCAAGCCCTTCATTGTCAAAAAGAAAATGAACTCTGACTTCTGTGCACAAAAAAAAAAAAAAGCTGCAGCTTATGTTTAATTTATTGTATTTTTTTTTTTTGTAGTTTTCAAGGGAACAGAACATATAGTGATTGAAAGCACATGTTGCTAAATTGATGCCCTGGAAAAATCCCAAGTGGCTTAATTTCATGCAGCCTAATTTATTTTGAATTAATAGTACAGTTTGCCAAAAACATTGCTGGTAGTGTGAGGTTTGGTGTGTGTGCTACTGCAAAAAGTAAAGGGAAATTGTATCAACATTTTAGCATATTGTGTCTGCTCTCTTGCAAAATACATCCGGGGTCTGGATACCCAGAATTATTTAGGAGCCGAAATGCCACTATCACTTTGAGAGACGGGGTCTGTCTTACTATATGGGGGTGTCTCTGTTTTGAATGTTAAAGAAGTATAGCAGAGGCATTTTAAAAGAGAAGCATCTGTCATGAATGCCTAAGATGTACCTATTTAGCATTGTGAACAGTGCAAAGGAAAGGCAACTGTAAAGATCACATTCATGGGTTAAAAATGTAACTGGAAAATAAGAACTGATAGAAAAAAAAAAGAGTGAACTGTGATATCAGCAAAGTTAGCATATTAATGGGAGATTAAATATATTTAATGTATTGCTGCAAGCAGATAATGTGAGCTATTTTAAATGGTCTTTAAGCCTGCTGCTGTGCATATGCAGGCTCCTGGTGCAGATTCTACATGGGTATTCTTGAATCCTATACTCCCTGGTACAGGTCCCCTCGTGCAAGGGTCCATGCTAGGGAAGAAAAGAACAAGGTCTCCCCTACCTGTGTTCCTGCTTACAATGATGCACACTGTGGTTACTCTGTGCAAGGGAGGCGCGAGAGATGAGAAACCAGGTCTGCGAGAAACTAAGAAAAGCAGCCTGAGAAAGCAAAAGTTGAGGCTGATCGAAGAAATGCCTCAAACACTCGCAAGACAAAACTATGAGTCACAGGGTGCATTCTGTGGAGGTCGAAGCTGATAAGGCTGCCCGAATAACACAAGATGGGGCTGGAGGAGGGAGCCCTGTGGAGACAGGACGGCTCTGCTCTGGTGCACCTGGCCAAAACTTCAAGGGCCATCTGTCCGGTGAATGACCTTTGCTTCATTATCCACGAAATGCATATTAAAGTTAACACCCCTCAATATTGCTAACGAGGGCTAACATGATCATGCTAATTGCATCATCCCATGAAACACCTCACCCCTCCCCGTACATGGGATACGTAGGTATGTGGGTCGACCTAGGGGATGGACCCAAGGAAAGTGGGTATAAATCAAGGGGGGGGGAAGAAAGGGGGGGGCCTGGAGAGTGCAGTGAAGCGAAGAAGACAGATGCAAGCGAAAAAGACGGATGCCTCCTGTGCCTCCTGGAACCCTCGCTGGCGGGATCAGCGCAGAAACCCAGACCGGTGATCTGTATTTCCCTATTCCCTCTATCTCCCTCTTTTCCCTTTCCTATTAAGAAATGCAAGGCATATTGTATTGCTTGCCACAACTTGCTATATACTTAGCCAACTATCGTGTGTTCAATTAGTACATTGTGAGTAGTTAATAAATGTTTGGACTTGGAGACTTGTTGTCCGCTCCATTGGGGATTTGCGAATCTGAGTCACTTGTCTCCCTCGTCTGAGCGGGACATGACAGGAGGTATCAAAAACTTGTGCCCCTCTTTCATCATCTCCAAGTATATGGTGCAAGAAATGATCTTGTTCTTACATTAAACAACTGTGTCCATAGTTATTTCTTTGTGAATCAAATAATAAAAGTTAGAGGCTTATTTGTACTACTTTTCAGCTCAGTGTTTTTCTTGGGAGTATATTCATTATCATGTAATTACTGGGGAGATACATGGTGTCTCCTGTGCAGTTGCAGGACATACAGTTCCACAATGGATCAAAGACACAGCCACAAGGTTTTGATCACTTGAAAATAGAATGGAAATGTATCATCCACTCTTCTTTCAAAGCAGATTACAAGTAATTATGCACATGCATTGGAATAATTTCATTTTGCTGGCACAGGTTTTACTCCACAAAAGCTCTATTAAAAAGCAAAAATAGAATTCAGACCCCACACTTTTTAAACCATCAGTTCTGAGCTTCTGCTGGGCCTGTTTTATTATATTCTATTAAGGATTTTGCAAGCATTGCACAAATTGAAGGCCAAATCTATCCCTTCAAAACAAAGTTGCAGGTTGAGATTAATTTAGTTCACTGGGAAGCGGGCTAAGGTTGGAAGTAAGGGCTTTAGCTCATTTAACTCCCTCAAGTTAAAGGCAGGTATCTATTATAAAATAGAATTCATGGTCCTCATGCTTTAGGAGTCTATTCTGCATTTTTATAATTCTGCAGGTAGCCGCTACTAGACCTTGATTTGTCTGATCACATGTCTCCTGGATTTCTGGTCCTGAAGTCATTTCTAAAGCTTACCTCCCTCAGGGAAAGCTCTAGTGGCATAAGTGTAATGGTATTAATGCGGTTTTAGTGTATGATTGTGCCTCACATCTCTGCATCCAATTCAGTCTTCCTATGTATTTCTTAGCATGATTAATAGTTTCTATAGCTTTGTTTTTGTTAGCTCCTAAGGAATTGTGTTTTGTCATTATGCCTAAAAAATTACCCTTTTGATGCCACAGCTGTGTAGTAGATGAGTTTTCCAAAATATCCAGCTCATGAGTTTGACTCTAAACCCAGTAGCAAAGATCTATGATTTCAGCTTCAAAGATGCCTGGTGGTATGTCAGGTAATATAGAACCTATTGCATTTCAATTTAGAGGAGGAATATTACTTCTGCAAACTGACTTGACTCGCCTTCTCCTTCAGTGGCCTCAATGACTTTTCTCGTGGGACTCCACACAGCAGCTTTCCACTTCCGATGGTTTCCTACCACACGACAGGATCCATCAGTAAACAGAGCATAACGCCTTTCATCTTCTGGTAACTCGTTATATGGCGGTGCCTCTTGGGCACGAGCCACCTCCTCAGGCAGTGCTCCAAAATCTCTACCTTCTGGCCAGTCCATGATCTCTTCCAGGATCCCTGGACGGTTGGGTTTTCCCAGTCGAGCTCGTTGTGTGATTAACGCTACCCATTTACTCCAGGTAGCACTGGTTGCATGGTGCGTAGAAGGGATGTTTCCTTTGAACATCCAATGTAATACAGGCAATCGTGGTGCCAAGAGGAGCTGTGCTTCTGTACCAACAACTTTGGAAGCGGCTCGAATCCCCTCATATGCTGCCAGTATCTCCTTTTCAGTTGGAGTGTAGTGGGCTTCTAATCCTCGATATCCCCGGCTCCAAAATCCTAATGGTCGACCTCAAGTTTCACCTGGTATCTTCTGCCAGAGGCTCCATGTGAGGCCATGCTCCCCAGTTGATGTGTAAAGTACATTTTGCACATCTGGTCCTGTCCGAACAGGCCCAAGAGCTACCGCCCGAGCTATCTCCTGTTTGATGTGCTCAAAGGCTTGTTGTTGCTCAAGACCCCACTCAAAATGGTTCTTCTTTCGGGTTACTTGATAGAGAGGGCTCACCAGCTGACTGTAACCTGGAATATGCATTCTCCAAAATCCCACAAGTCCTAAGAAAGCTTGTGTTTCCTTCTTGTTGGTCGGCGGAGACATAGCTGCTATCTTGTTGACAACATCCATAGGCACATGACGGCGTCCATCTTGCCATTTTATTCCCAAGAACTGAATCTCTTGTGCCGGTCCCTTGACCTTGCTTTTCTTTATGGCAAACCCAGCTCTCAGAAGAATCTCAATTACTCTTTGTCCTTTCTTGAACACTTCTTCTGCCTTGTTGCCCCACACAATGATGTCATCGATGTACTGTAGATGTTCAGGGGCATCACCCTTTTCCAGTGCAGTTTGAATTAGTCCATGACAAATAGTGGGGCTGTGCTTCCACCCCTGGGGCAGTCGATTCCAGGTATACTGGACACCCCTCCACGTGAAAGCAAACTGTGGCCTGCACTCTTCTGCCAAAGGAATTGAAAAGAATGCATTGGCAATGTTGATTGTGGCGTACCATTTGGCTGCCTTTGACTCCAGCTCATACTGGAGCTCTAACATATCTGGTACAGCAGCACTCAGTGGTGGCGTCACTTCGTTCAGGCCACGATAGTCTACTGTTAACCTCCACCCGCCGTCAGATTTTTGCACCGGCCATATTGGGTATTAAAAGGTGAATGTGTCTTACTGATGACACCTTGGGTCTCCAGTTGACGAATCAGTTCTTGGATGGGAGCCAGAGAGTCTCGGTTTGTGCAATACTGCCGTCGGTGCACGGTCCTCGTAGCAATTGGCACCTGTTGTTCTTCAACTCGCAGCAGTCCCACAACAAAAGGATCTTCTGAGAGGCCAGGCAGATTAGACAACTGTTTGACCTTCTCTGTGTTCACACTGGCCACACCAAAAGCCCATCAGTATCCTTTTGGGTCTTTGAAATACCCCCTCTTGAGGTAGTCAATGCCCAAGATACAAGGGGCTTCTGGGCCAGTTACAATGGGATGTTTTTCCCACTTGTCCCCGGTCAAGCTAACCTCGGCCTCCAGTACTGACAGTTCTTGACATCCGCCTGTCACTCCTGAGATCCAGATAGGTTCTGCCCCTCTATAACTTGATGGCATTAATGTACACTGTGCCCTGGTGTCGATTAAAGCCTGGTACTTCTGTGGATTTGATGTGCCAGGCCATCGAATCCACACTGTCCAATCACCCGATCATCCCTTTCCTCCTCCTGGCTGGAGGCAGGGGCCCTCTATTCCCGTTCTTGGTCAAAGAAATTCCTCTTGCATTCTTGCTGTCTTGACCCCCTCTTTAATTTAAACCATGCCCCTGAGTTCTTTCACACTTGGCACAACCTCAGGGAAGTTTTACCATCTGCCCTCTTATTTCCTTCAGAAATTTTGTATACTTCAGTCAAATCAACTCATAGATACTTTTCCCTAAATAAAACAGACTTTATTTTTGCAGTTTCTCCTATAAACAAGATCACGGAGCTGAGGAATCACATTTGAAGAAAAAAAATAATAAAAATGAACTGCATGGAAATATTTATAATTGTAATGGATGACCAAGGCAGTAAGGGGAAAACTAACTGACCATGTTTATTTTCCACAGTAGTAAGGTCACTCTGAAAAAAAATGTTGTAAGTAGATGTTCATTATGTTTTAAAAAAAAGAAGTCTATTAATAAATAATTACAAAAAGGTGCAAACATTTCAGTACAAAGGAATTATAGCCAAGATTAACCATTAGTGCATGTTCTGCTCCCTGGTTCCTCCTCAGGCAGAGAGCACCTCTCTACCATGATACTAAGATCATGTAAAGCATAGGGACTTTCTGGGTCTGAGCCTTAAAGCATTCTGTTGGTGTAATGCCACATTTTTGCATGAAGTACATTTGAAGCAATACAATGAAGAAAGATGAACGCAGTGAAATATTTCAAGGTTCTGACATTTGGTTTTATCTCACAGTGAAATAAGAAAACCCAAGACCTTTTCAAATAACTATCATTTTGAAATTAATGCGCAATAGAAATACTTCATCAATAATAATTTTGTAAGCATATTTCAATAACTGCTTATAAATCTTAAATACTAAATAAAGCAAACCCTGACTGTCCTAAAGATAAATCACAGCTAAAAAATTATACCATAAACAAAACAGGTTTGTTTCTCATTATGGGACATACTTTGGTTTCCCACTACTAAAAATTGGACAAAATTTTATAATCATTTACCTTGAGCTGATAGCACATTGTTCTGGAAAGTCTGGAAAGATGTCTGCTAGACATTTCTTATTTATCCAGACTCTCAGGAAAAAAAAAATAAATTGACTGTTCTTCAAAAAGTTTTGAATGTTCTTCATGTTTCTAGAATCTAAAATCCTGCCTTTTGGGAGCTAGCTTTTTAAATAAATCTTGATAAAGTCTAAACCCACTCACCTCTCAAATAGTTCACAGGCTTCTTTCTTTACTCATATTCATTATCAATCTAATAATTTTACATGCCATATAAGCAAATTGAAGATTCACTGAAGGAATTAGATAAACAAGCAGATAAACAAGCACTGCTCCTATTTCTGTGTTTTTAGATGCACTGATTATTGGTTCATAGAACAAATGTTTGATTCCTCCTTGTATACCATTTTATTTCTCCTGATTTGTGTATTTTATGCTCGCTGGATTCAGGAAGACATTCTTCTCAACTAATTTTGGTTGTCTAAAAACTGAGTATAACGTTTAAGCCTTTATCCTGGTTTCAGCTGGGACAGAGCTAATTTTTCTTATTAGTAGCTAGAATCACGCTGTGTTTTGGATTCAGTATGGGATCTGGTATGAGAAGAATGCTGATAATACACTGATGTTTTCAGCTGTTGCTAAGAGATCAAGGACTTTCCAACTCCCCATGTCCTGCCTGTGTGCAGGTGTACAAGAAGCTGGGATGGAGCACAGCCAGAGCACGGGACCCAAATTAGCCAATGAAATATTCCGTATCAGGTAACGTCATGCTCAGTATATAAAGGACGTTCGTCCAGGAAGGAGGGGGCTCTCTCTTGCTTCTGGGATTGTGGTTTCAGGATCTTGGTATTTCAGGATCACTAGCCAGGAACGGGCTGAGTATCAGTCAGCGGGTGGTGAGCAATCGCATTGTGCATTACCCGTTTGTACTTTCTGTTATTGTTATTGTTTTATTTTATTTGAATTATGGATCTGGTTTTATTTCAACCTATAAGTCTCCTTACCTTTACCCCTCCAATTCTCTCCCCTATCCCCCGGGCGGGGGAGGGTGAGAGAGTGGCTGTGTGGTGTTTGGCTGCTGGCTGGGTTCAATCCACAACAGCCTTAAAGGCATGTATAGTCCTTTTGTAGTCTATAGGCTGGGAGAGGAATATACAGAGGGCAATTCATTGGTGTAGTATGTGGAATGAAAATAAAAACCAGTCAGCTAGGGACCTAAATATCATGCAGCTACTACTTTACTGGAAATTAATTCTGTCCTTATTCCCTAATTTTGGATGTACTGAATTTGTCTGATCTTTTAAGATAACTCCCACTGAGTCATGCTCTCAGGTCAGTCATAATTTCATCAGATTGGACTCTAAATTCTGAGTGACTTTGCTGGTTGGAGCTACTTTGGTCTGTAGAAAAACCTTGGAAAACATACAGTTACAGACTTTTTAAAGAAAATTAATATTAAGTAATTGAAAATTAATGAAAATCCATTTGGTCTCACTTGGTTAAAAATGTATAAATGGTGTAAAATATTATGAAATTTCTGGTGTAAAATTTTACAAGTGGTGTCATCTAACATTTTTCAATCTTTATTAAGCTAATTAAGTTGGAAAAAAACCCTGATTAGCAGGAAATGTTAAAAATTATGCAGATATTTGGATTAATTGATTTTTATAGTAATTTGAATTATCATATGCACGTTCATAGTCACTAATAATTGGCATAAGCACTGTACATATTTTTTCCTCAGCCAGTTCACTAAAGCTTGATGCAACATGAAAGAGATTCCACTTTGGAGCATCAGTTAACTCGGTTTGTTAGGAATGACTTTTGTATGTCATTATTCAACATAGTGTAGAGTGCTTTGGCATGCAAAAAAAGGAGAAGGGAAAAAAAGAAATTCTCTCTAGTAGATTGTCTCTCTAGTGGAGTACCTATAAACCGACCCAGAGCAATATGCTCATCTCCCATAAGAAATCATTTTGTCAAGCTGAGTTTGCTTATGGCCTTGACAGAACAAGTTCTTCAGGAAGATGACAATGGGGGGAGGCATACAAAGCCCTGCAAGTTTATCAGGGTGGAAATAAAAGTTGGTAATCTCCCTTATCCACAACTTTCTGTAGGAGAGAGGCAAATTGACATCAGCCTGTCAGCTCTACACAGCCCCTGAGAAGCAGCAGGGCTTTGATGAGAAAAAGGCCTTTGATGAAAAACAGGCCTTGGAAGAAAGATAAGAAACTGCCGAGTTGTGCCAAGGTGGCACAAAGTTCTTACTTCATAATTAACAAATCAGCAATTAGACAGTTATCAACTTTTTCTCCTATCAGCATAAGACCACTCTAACACGCGCTGTGCAGACCAATCACCTTCTTGTTCACGCGCTGTTCACGCAGCGGTAACTTCTCACAGTTCAGTACTTTTCCACAGTTCAGTGTTGCAGCTGTCCGTTGTTTTTCCCTGCCACCTTAGCACAGCTCAGCAGTTTCTTATCTTTCTCCCAAGGCCTGTTTTTCATCAAAGCCTGGCTGTTTCTCAGAGGCTGTGCGAAGCTGACAGGCCGCGGTCTCCCACATCTCCCCCTTTTTGTTTTACAGCTGCTCCTGCAAGAGTTGTTTCAGAGCTTTTTCAGTTAAGGGTTAGGCAAACTTCAAAAAACACAGCATACTCAAAATAGTTCCACAGAAGGCTAGAAACAATACAGCAGTTACAGCTACTAGTTAAAAGGAGTAGGCTAATTTCACTACCCATAATTAGGGGATATGACTAAATACTACAAAAATAAACAGTAAGGAAAATACAGAATAGTACACTTACTTAATGGGGTACTAATATTCAGATCCGCAATTGCTGGGGAACCCTGGATGCCCTTCCTCGCAAACCGGAAATCCTATGCGATGCGTCCATCCGTAGGTGAGGCATCCAACATCGCTGCAAGCAGGTCCAGCCTCATTTATCTAATTCAGCAGGCCAAAATAACTGGCAATTTTCTTTGAGCGGAAACATCTGATTTCATCCTCCTGTTGGGTTCCACCCAGAGTCTGGCCACCACTCAAGGGGGAAAACCAAGGGAGTTTCTAATAAGGTTAAACACTTGAGTTCTTAATTCTTAATATTGTTAAATGACGTTGAATACACACAATCTTATAGCATTTCATCCTTATTAATAAATACGTTTTGTCTAAGCTGCATCTTTCGCTAATGACTAGTAAACTTATAGGTTTCATTAATGATCAAATACTCTTTCATTGAGGGGTCCGTGGCATCGGATTGGAGGGTTATTCCTTCCACCTCACGATATGGCTTGACCTTCCTTGCCGGCATCCATCGGGGACCTGTGGGCAATAAAACACAAGCATACCCCTCCCCCATACCAACAGATCCACTCTCCAGGTTGGGCCTCCTTCAGGATCCTTATACAAGACCCATAGTTTGGTTGTAGAATCTGTTATAGTGGTAAAATGATGTTCTGCTGCTGTCAAAACAGAATTATTTCTGTTAAGGAAGTTAAGAGTATATAAAGTCATTGCCAATTGATTATGTGGTGTGCCCAAAGAATTCCCCCTTCTTTGTTTTAAAATTGAGGCCTTTAATGTACTGACCATCTGAAAGATTTAAAGTTAGTCCTTTTAGAGTGTGTATACCTGTTATATATTCAGAACCAGGGGGAAATATGACTAAATGCAATTATCTGGGGGGGTTTCCTGCTTTCATTTCTATTTGTGTTTGTACAGCTTTTCCTGAGATTCCCACGTGTTTGTGCGGAGGTGCAACCCAGGGCTTTATCCATTTAGCTGGTACCCATCGCGTCCCATGATCTGTAATAACACAAGCATACCCTCGTCCCCATGTTATCAACTGAAAAGGACCTTCCCATTGGTTAGTTTCTGAGTTTCTCACCTTTACTTGGACGTTTCTTACAAGGTCAAACAATTCCCCTGTCATGCCTTGCACATGTTTTACCATGGGTGGCACCGTTTCCCCATCTGCCAGGCGCAGATAATTTAGCACATAGATTGCTTTTTGAAGTCGTTCAGGAGGAGATGCAGCAGGCTCTCCCCCTTTTTGTTTTTGCAATTGTCTCTTTAAAGTTTGATTCATGAGCTCGATAATGGCTTGCCCTGTTGGGGAGTGGGGAATACCAGTGATATGGGAAACTCCCCACAGATTGAGAAACTGTCGAGTCGATTGTGCTATATAACATGGGCCATTGTCTGTTTTAATACAAACGGGAATACCAAGTACTGCAAAGGCGGATTTCAGGTGGCGTTGAACGTGGCGGCTTGTCTCTCCTGTTTGAGCAGTGGCCCACACGACTGCTGAAAAGCAGTCAACTGAGAGATGTACATATTTGAGCTTTCCAAATTCTGGGACATGAGTAACGTCCATCTGCCAGAGTTGGAGCAAGTGCAAGCCCCGAGGATTTACCGCCCCGGGCATGGAGGTTCCAATGATCTGGCAATCTGGACATGTTTGTATTATTGCTTTGGCATCTCCAATGGATATGCCGAATTGTTTCACAAGCACTTTTGCAGACTGGTGAAAGAATGCATGTGATTTTTTAGCTTGACCCAATTTATCTGGCGTTGGACCCATCCATGCTGGAGCCACCAACCGATCCGCCATTGCATTACCTTCTGCTATTTTACCTGGTAAATTAGTATGGCTCCTAATGTGCGTAATGAAATAGGGATTTTGTCTGTTGTTTAACAAGTACCACAGCATCCAAAACTGGTGATATAACTCTTGTTGTTTGCAATGTTTCAATACTGCTCTTTCTATTCATTGAACAACCCCTACCACATATAGAGAGTCAGAAACAACATTAAGAAGTATGTGTTCCCATAGTTTAAAAACCTCTATTACTGCTTGTAATTCCACTTGCTGTACGGAGCCAGAGGATTGGACTACATGTTTTTCCCATTGTTCTCCATTCCGCCAAACCACTGCTGCCTTTCCAGTCTTACCACCTCCATCGGTAAACAGTGTTGGTCCATCAACCGGCTGCAAGCTGTGCATGGGCATTCGTTCTAGCCCAGTGTTTTTGAGAAAGGTGAACATGCAATGTGCAGGATAACGGATGCTTATAGTTCCTGTATATCCCTTTAATGCAATCTGCAATTCCATTGAATTTTGTAAACCCCATTCGAGATAGTCTTGTTGCAATGGGAGCAATAGTGTTGCTGGTTCTTCTCCTGATATTTCTACAATTCGAGACCAACCTTTGATTATAAGTGATGACAGTATCTCTAATCTTGTGCTAATCGTTTTTTTAGGCTGAAAAGGGGCAAACACCCATTCTAATATTCGCAAGGGATCTGCTTCTGTCTCCAACCATTGCATAATAATAGCATATGGGTGCTGATCATGGATTACCAATGCTAATTTTAGATCCTTGTTTGTCTCTCGTCTGTCTCCGTAGGTGGTTTTCAACCGTGCTACAATGTTCTTTAGTGCTCTTTCTGCTTCAGGAGTTAATTTTCTAGGTGAATTTAAGTCACCATCTCCTGCTAAGAGGGATATTAATGGGCCTAATTCCTCATTCGTGATTCCACAAATGTTTCGAACCCAATTCAGGTCACCTACTAGTTTTTGAACGTCATTCAGGGTCTTTACGTTAGTTCTAATTTGTATTTTTTGTGGAAAGACAGCAGTCTGTGTGATTTTCCACCCTAGATAGCTCCATGGCATCTGTTGTTGAATTTTTTCTGGTGCAATCTGCAACCCGCCTTTGCTCAATTCATTTGTTAGCTCCTTGATTAATTGGTCTTTGTTTAGTTTATTTCCTGCAATCAGTATATCATCCATATAATGATAGATGAGGTATTGAGGCCATTGTCTCCTAATTGGTCCCAATGCCCAATCTACATAAATTTGGCACATCGTGGGTGAATTTTTCATGCCTTGTGGCAATACTGTCCAATGATATCTTTTCATCGGCTCAGCCTTATTAATTGTCGGCACCGAAAAGGCGAAGCGCTCCGCATCCTGCTTGTGCAAAGGTATTGTAAAAAAACAATCTTTTAAATCTATTATCAATATGTCCCAATTTCGGGGAATCATGCTTGGAGATGGTAGGCCAGGTTGCAATGCTCCCATGTCATCAATGACCTCGTTTACTTTTCTTAAGTCATGCAGGAGTCTCCATTTACCACTCTTTTTTGGGATAACAAATACGGGAGTGTTCCATGGACTCGTAGTGGCCTTAATATGTCCCTTAGCCAATTGTTCTTGTACCAATTCCTGCAATTTAGCGACCTTTTCATGGGTTAGCGGCCATTGATCCACCCAAACTGGAGTGTCAGTTTTCCACTTCAGCTTAAGTATTAGTCGCTTTTCAATGGCCGCTCTGCAAAATGTTCCGGGTTGCTTACAATGGTGCAATTCATCTGACCCAAGACATCCCAGACCAGAAGGCTGATTGGTATAGGAGCAACATAGGGCCGAACTGAGCAAGCAAGGCCATCAGGGTTTTCACACAACAGTGTAACCGTGCTCTGCATTGTGGTTGACACTCTGCCCACCCCCATTAGCCCATGAGCAGGATTAATCAATGGCCATGTACTAGGCCATTCCGTTTGTGCTATAATGGTTACATCTGCTCCAGTATCAACCAAAATACCACACACCAAAACCTTTGGTTGAGCCTGGGGGTGCGTAAGCCTAATCCTCAGCGTGGGCTTCCTTTTTCCTATTTCTAGTGCCCAAAAAACATTCGGTTCCCCTGTGGATCCAAAACTACCCTCACCCCTATCTTGTTCCAGCGCATGCAGAACACATGCTTTAAATGGTACAAGTTGGGCAATGCGGCTGGCAGCAGAGATGTTAACTGGTGGCATGGGTGTCCAGACCATAATCTGGATTTGTCCGGTAAAATCAGCATCTATGAGTCCGGGTAATACAAAAAGCCCTTTTCTTGTTGCAGATGATCGTCCCAACAAAAGGGCACTCAAACCATATCAAAGTGGCCCTTTTGTGGTCGTTAGAATACAGTGCACTGTAGAGTCCCAGAGGGTGGCCTCTACTGCTGTTGCCAGGTCCACTCCGGCACTCCCTGCGGTGCTGGCGCTGAGGCTTGCCAGGCTGCCTGATTGTTCGCTTCCATTTGTGTCAACACGCGGTGCGACGGTGCGCTCTTCTGGCCGTTTCCCAAAAATGACCCATTTTGATGATACTTGGAACAACAGACCGCAGCCACATGACCCGGTTTATGACATCGGTGACAAACCACTTTTCCGGCCCCCTGCTGTTTCACCGTATTCAAAGGCTGTTTGTTCTTCAGCCTTGCTCGGCATTGAGCCTTAAAATGACCAGGCTTTCCAATTATAACATTTTTTGTCACAATTAGAACATTTTCTATCAGACATGTCCGGTTTCATTGCAGTCGCAAAAGCTTCTGCAAGTGCTGTCATCTGATGAGCTGTTGAACCCACGCGATTGCAAGCCTCCACCATATCCACTAAGGAGGCATCTCTCGGTAATGCCAATAAAATCCTTTTACAGTCCTCATTGGCATTTTCAATTGCTGGGTTCATAAGTATAGCCATTTTTGCTTCTTCATTAGCAAATTGTCTATTAAGTGTGTCCCTCAGTTTATCAATGACAGCCATATATGGCTCTTGATTACCCTGTCGCATTTGTGTGTAGGACTGTTGCACCCGTCCTTCCTCGGGCAGCATCATCAGAGCCTTTAGAGCTAAACGGGCGGTTGTCCGTAAAGCTTCTGTCGGCAGCTGGGCTTGTAACTGGATATCAAGAAAAGCTCCGGTTCCCGTCAACTGATCAAAGCCGATCTGATACAGAGGATCTCCTTGCTGCCGGTCTAAATTTGACAGAGCAGCATCGGCACATAATTTATGCCACCTGTCCTTCCATAGCAGTCTCTGGGTCGGGGTGAGCAGCATATCAGCCATTTGCTGAGAGTCATATGGTGTTAATAGCTGTGCCCCGAAAATATTGTCAAGCAGAGCTTGCGTAAACGGGGCCATTAGACAGTAACTCTGTACTGATTTACGAACCTCTTTAATCATGTCCCAATGAAACGGAACCCACTTATTTGGCTGACCTTGGGTCACAGTAACCGGGAAGACGGATGGCAAAATGACCCCCTCACTCATTGCTTTTCTGTGTATATCTGTTCATCTATTCCTTGGATCACACCTCACACATTTCTGTGATAATGTCTGTTTTTTACGGTCGTCAAATACATCATCATTGGAATGAACCATTTGATTTTCATCAGAGGGGGGGTCAGACCACTCCTCCTCGCTATCATCCGGCAGCGGTGGATACAGGAATTCGGCAGGGGGGGCGCTGGGCTCCACGCGATCGGTATGCACACTGTGGGGGGGTTTCAGCAGGGGCCTTTTTGGTATAGCACTCGCTTCTTGATTTTTTCGGTTACCCTGGTGACAAGGGCAATCTGGAGGGCAATGCGGGCACTCATTTTTACAATCCCCTGATACCCTTGAGGCGGAACTTGCAGTCTCACCCGCCAGGCTTACAGGGGTTTGCTCCAGAGGCACGCTAGCCTGCTGAGCGGCCTTTTGGTCCACTCTCAGAGCTTCAAGAGTATCCGAAAGCAACTTCCAAGTGGTCGCTAGCTCACTGGCATGCTGATCCCCCATAGCCATAGCATCCCACAACCGTTCACCTACTTCAGCCCATTTTGCTGGTTCAAGGGCTGTGACGGCATCGGCAGGATAGCCGTGATTTCTGCACCATTTAAGTAACCTTCGTACAGAAGTTTCATTATAAGTTATCCCTCTCTTAGAGAGTATATGCAGCAGGAGTCTGACAGTTGTCGTCTCCTCTGCGGACTTGTTCTGCCCCATGCTGCCCCCGATTGATCACCTCTCCCAGGTGAGTTTCCGTCGATCGACTGCTCTCCTACCTCCCTGTCACAGTCCCGCTGTAGACAGTACCTCCAATCGGGGATCCTCCCGCGGCGTCTTCCGCGCTCAGTCCTGGGACATCGGGGTCACCATTTGTTGTGACAGGATATCGGACCTGCACAACTCTATGACAGTTATAACAAGCAAAGCCGTTTATTTTTCCAATAGTACATACTTATGCTCTCGCCAAAGCTCTTACTTCATAATTAACAAATCAGCAATTAGACAGTTATCAACTCTTTTCTCCTATCAGCATAAGAACATTCTAACACGTGCTATGCAGACCAATCAACTTCTTGTTCACGCGCTGTTCACGCGGCGGTAACTTCTCACAGTTCAGTATTTTTCCACAGTTCAGTGTTGCAGCTGTCCGTTGTTTTTCCCTGCCACCTTAGCACAGCTCAGCAGTTTCTTATCTTTCTCCCAAGGCCTGTTTTTCATCAAAGCCTGGCTGTTTCTCAGAGGCTGTGCGAAGCTGACAGGCCGCGGTCTCCCACACTAGCTCTCTTCATGTTGTGCCTCTCTACTCCAGCCTCATTTACCACCTCCTTTCTCTGCTAATCTCAGAGCTTCCAATGTCCTTCTCTGAACCACCGACTCCTCTCACTCACAGGACCCCCAGCTCCTTCTCCTTTTCTCATCTGCTGCTGAAACACCTTACCACAGGAAGATAGCCATCAGCCATGCTCCCTCTCACAACCAAGTAAGAAAAGGGACAGCTATGAAAGGAATACAACTTCAAAAAGCTTTATATCAGCCTAATAATTGATAGAAATTAAATGCCTCTAAAATATATTCCTAGCAACCTTTGGATGTTTACCTCATGTACAGCAAAGCTTCCAAACATGTTAACATACTTTTGTTTGGGGAATGTTTAAAATAGACTGTCTTTTATTTTATGAAACTCGTCAGCTGTTTGACAAATACAGGAATATTTTGTATAACTTTTCCATTTTGCAGAATCTGGAATAAGTAGCAAGTTACACCTGTGAAGCTAAGGCAACAAATCCTGTTGGGCTTGTAGTCTCAAATGAGACTTTGAACACACTTTGTTACAGCAGTTCAAATGCAGTAAGATGCAACTAATGCAATTGGAGAAATCATAATTATGCTACATTTCTGCTTCAAAAGAAATCTGGGATGTGTGCTTATTCTTATCAAGTACTGAAAGCCTGAATACAGAGCTTTATTTTCTGTTTAAACGTCTTAACACATTCAGGATGAATGGAGTTTTACAGCAATACTTTTTGCTTCAGCTCTGGTCCTTTCTTGCCTATTCTGTCAAATCAAAAAAAGCTTTGCTCTAGTCGAGTAGCAATGGTAGGTAAAAGTTCGCCTATAGTTTTAAGTACAAACACTCCAAGTATATACTTCAATGAATGACTGAAAGCTGCGTAAGGTTCTGCACTCTAGCCAAGATTTGCATAACCAATCCCTAGTAATATTCCTGTATGTCCTGGTTTCGACCAGGATGGAGTTAATTTTCATTGGAGTATTTCATACTGTTGCTGTTAGCTCTGCCTCTTTGAACCTGCCTCTCCACGTGTCAGTGGCGCTCGGGTCGCAGAGACTAATACTGCAACACCGCAATTAGCCTGCCTCATTAAACCTGCCAGTCCACATATCAGTGGCGCTCAGATTGCAGACTAATGCTGCAGGAGGTTAAGACCTTCACAGGGACACCAGTACAAACACCAATATGATGGATACAAAATGTCCGTTTATTAAACTGTGTATCTCACCTATATACCTTCACCAAGTACCTCCTTTGTGGGTGTGCCCTTAACATTACAAGCCTATCCATCACCTTACCTCGTAACAAGGGAGGGCTACAGCTATTCCTTCCGTACATCGCGAGATCTTCCGAACGCCACTCCCTACATTTCCCCCTCCCCATGCTTTATAACATCATTATTCCTGATTGATTGTCATTATTGCGCTGTTCCAAGCAGTGATGAGCAAGACCCATATGTCGATCTAAGAACAAAACATTAACCTTCTTAAACAATCTACTAACTACAGCACTAATACATGTAAAGGCGATACAAGTAGCAAGAAGCACACCACATATTACAATAATTCCCCAAATGAGCCAATCCCAACTAAGCTAATTAGTAATCTAAGTCCACACGTTGTCAAGCCACCCAAACCATTCTGGTTTTACAAAGGTGGCTGTGATGAAGACATAGCAAGATTCTGCCCCTGTATCCAGAGGAAAACAGACGTCTTCGCGGTGATGTGCTCATGCCCGCTCTCTCCAATATCCTGCGTGAGTCGGCGACACGCAACCAAGGAGGGTGATCCACCACCAACGCTGTAACACAAAACTCCATCTTCTGTTGGATCAGGTTTTACACACCGTGCGGGTATCCATTTGATTAGGCCGTCCTTTTCCACTGCTGTGTACCCATGCCCAAACACCCTCAGTGACCACTCCGACTCCCAAGCTATCGCGCCCGGTTCCCTGATCTGGACCAAAGGATAGTTTTTCGTCGCCTGGGCTGGTATCAAATGTTTCCACAGGGGAGGTGTAGACTCATCGCCTCGAACAAAATGATTTAAGGTATACAAAGCGCGTGACAAAAGAGCCTGTTGGCAGTCTATGGGTATTGTCCCTCTATGACCTTCCCCCTCCCCAAGCTGTTGGAGCTTTGCTTTCAGGGTGCGATGTGCACGTTCCACTATCGCTTGTCCTTGACTGTTATAAGGAAGGCCGTGTACTAATTTGATGTCCCACAATGCACACCATTCTTTTGTGCGTCTAGCAACAAAACAAGGGCCGTTATCTGTTTTGATCTCTTGTGGCTTCCCTAACAAGGCGATAACGCCCTCCCAATGAACAATAATGTGTCTGGCTGTTTGCTTACGAGCCATTGTGGCTAATATTGTAGAGCTAAAGGTGTCAATGGTTACTATGAGATACTTATTTGGTTTTAACAATTCACATGCTGTTATATCAGTTTGCCATATCTGATTGGAAGAGAGACCCCGTGGATTGACACCTGCCTCCCACAGTTGGCCTTTTTGACAGTAGGGACAAAGTGCCACTATGTTTTTTGCTTGTGACAGAGAAATATGACATGTTTTTGCTAAGGCTTTTGCTCCAAGGTGTAAAAAGGCATGTAAACTCTTTGCGGCGTCCAATGATGACACACCCCGTGCCGCTTGGTCAGCCTTATGATTGCCTTCTACAATCGGACCTGGTAGGGATTGGTGACTATTCACATGTGTAATAAAGGCCTGCCCTATGCGCTGTTGTAGAGCTTCATAAAGTAAGGTCGACACTTCCGTCTGCACAAATCCTACTGTTGCCATTTTGTGTACAAGCTTATAAACATATAAAGAGTCTATAACAATATTAACAGGATTCTCTGCCTCTTGCTGGAGTGCCATTTGGACTGCTTTGACCTCTAACCATTGTACAGATTTGTTAGTCTGAGTCCACATCCTCTTTTCTTTGTCTTGCAGCAGCACCTGCAACACTTATTTCAAGACTTTGTGAATTAAGGGTTAGGGAAACTTCAAAAAATGCAGCATACTCAAAATAGTTTCACAGAAGGCTAGAAACAATACAGCAGTTACAGTTACTAGTTAAAAGAGTAGGCTAATTTCACTACTTTGAGGGATATGACTAAATACTACAAAATAAACAATAAGGAAAATACAGAATAGCACACTTACTTAATGGGGTACTAACATTCAGATCCGCAATTGCTGGGGAACCCTGGATGCAGCGAGAATTTAGAGTGCCCTTCCTCGCAAACCGGAAATCCTACGCGATGCGTCCATCCGTAGGTGAGGCATCCAACATCGCTGCAAGCAGGTCCAGCCTCATCTATCTAATTCAGCAGGCCAAAATAACTGGCAATTTTCTTTGAGCGGAAACATCTGATTTCATCCTCCTGTTGGGTTCCACCCAGAGTCTGGCCACCACTCAAGGGGGAAAACCAAGGGAGTTTCTAATAAGGTTAAACACTTGGGGTCCTGCTTCTTGATACTGCTAAACAAGGAACTTAAATACACACATTCTTATAGCATTCCATCCTTATTAATAACTACATTTTATCTAAGCTACATCTTTTACTAGTGACTTATAAGCCTATATATTTCATCAAGGAGTTACAATTACTGTTAGCATTTTCTCTTAAAAAGGTTGGCAACTATAGTGTGATTAAGGACAGAGATATTTTGTCCTATTGCAGTTGCAAGCATTACCCATACATTCTGCTTAAATGATCAGACGAAGAGATCGCGAACTGTTGGCACAGGGGCATCCATAGCACCCACCGCTGGCTCCTGAGTGTCCACCAAAAGCTGCCTCTCACACCTCAGGTGTGGTCACACACAGCTTGCTGGTAACCACCGGGACTGTGACCTGTGAAAATACAAGCATAACCTCTTCCCCAGGTTATTAAAGGATATGGTCCTTCCCAATTACCACTTTCCAGGACTTGAACCCTGCCCTGGACTTCTTGTTGATCTGGTATCTGCGACAAGAAGTGACGCAATATTGGTAGCTCCTTTCATGATCAGTTTGGCAAACATTTCTGGACGAGTAGTGACCATCTTGTGCATTTGTTGTGACAAAAAAATCCATTCAATAATAACAAGAGGGTCACTAAGTGTTTCATCCCATTGAAACAGCAGAGCATAGGACTGCCCTGAAGGATTAAATAATATCAGTTGATACGCATGGCTGGGCACACCTCACGATGCTTGTCTTTCTGAGATGGCATTAGCTACACGGTGGAGATCTTGTTTTGCTTTCTCTGTAAGTACTCTGGGTGATGTCAGTGAAGGATCTCCTCACAAAATATCAAACAAGCTATGCAGATCATCATTAGTTAGGCCCAACAACAGCTGTATCCAATTTATAGCTCCTAACAGTTTCTGTAAATCATTTAAAGTCTTAACATCAGTTTTAAGTTCAACCTGTTGTGGGACATTAGTCTGTTCACAAATTCTCCACTCCAGGTACTGCCATGGTGATGATCGCTGTACCTTTTCAGGTGCTAATTGTCACCCCATTTGAGATACTGAGTCTTTGGTTAAAGCAAGAGCCGTTTCCATGATCTCCTGTGTTTCTGCTGCTATAAGGATGTCATCCATATAATGATATATAACAGTCTGGGAGACCTGCATTGTGGGAGTATTCTTTATGCCTTATGGTAAAACAACCCAGTGGTACCGTCTTGCAGGTTCACTAACATTAATACTGGGAACAGAAAAGGTAAATTTAGCTGCATCATCTGGATGCAAGGGAATGGTAAATACCAATCCTTTAGATCAATTATTACAAGATGCCAGTTTCAGGGAATCATTGTTGGGGAGAACATGCCTGGCGGTAATGTACCCATATCCTCCATGGCATCATTAATGTGTCGGAGATCATGTAAAAGTCACCATTTACCACTTTTGTTTCAAATAGTTAACACCAGCGAGTTCTAAGGACTGGTGGTAGGTACGAGATGTCCTGCACTTAATTGTTCCTGAATTAAATCATTAAGGTGGCACAACTGTTCCATTGGTGAGGGCCACTGACCCACCCACACAGGTGATTCTGTTTTCCAGGTTAGTTTCAGGGTGGGTTTAGGGGTGGGTTGTGCCACAGTGGCCCTTAAGACAAGTTTGATCCAATTTGAGTTCCCCATTGAGCCATACAGTCACGACCCCATGATGTAATAGGGGTTTCCAATATAAATGCATAAATATTTGCTACCCAGTTTACTGGGCTCCTTACATGAATGAGATCTTTGCTTTGAAATGTTACAGCATGACCACCAACCCTGAAAAGCACTCGAGTTACCGAAGCTCACAGATATTACAGTCACATCCGCACCAGTATGTAAAATGCCTGTCAGTTCAACAGATTCTTCGGCTTTAGTGAGGTTACTTTTTATCAGAGGTCGACTTTGTCTCCCTGTCCGAGCTCAAAATGTTTGAGGGGTACATGCTGGTCCAAATCCTGAGTCACCCCAGCTGTAGTAAAATAAAGAAGCTGAGTAAGTCTGACCTCTGGTAAAACGAACAACCCCTGTAAGGTTGTAGATAATTTTTATGACAATACCCTTCTTAGACAGATGGTACAAAAGTGCACTACCCACAGAGTATGCACCTAAATTCAAGACAACAATTAACACAGAATTACTGCCTCCTGCTAGAGGAGATATTTCACCTATGACACTTAAAACACTCAGCCCAAACAAACAGGCAGCACCAGTGACCCAGCAGGCGGGCACTAAGGTGCTCTGTCAGAGAACTCCACACTCTGCAGCTGCAGCTGGGCTGCGTCTCATGCACGCAAAACAATCACACAAGGAGGTCTCTTACACTTATTACTCACACAACATAAAATGATAAACGCTGCAAACATCAAAACACTGTTAAGAATATATAAAGCCATTGCTTATTGATTATGTGGTCTTGGCAGACAAGGGACGTTGCATTCCAGCATCAGCACCTTCTGTAAAAACTGCCGCTCCTGGCGTTGGAGGGGGGGGCTCGGGAAGGCCCAGGGCCGCCGCCGTCAACTCCGCGCTTGCAGGCCAATCACCCTCTTGATCACGCGCTGTTCTCGCGGTAGCATCTTCTCGCGGTTCAGTACTTTTCCACAGTTTAGTGTTGCAGCTGTCTGTTGTTTTTCCCTGCCACCTTGGCATAGCTCAACAGCCTCTTATCTTTCTTCCAAGGCCTGTTTTTCATCAAAGCCTAGCACTTTCTCACAGGCTGTGCAAGGTTGACAGGCCAATGCCTCCCACATCTCCGCCCCCCAACGCTGCATGTCTGCCTTCCATTTTTCTGCTAGTTCTCCCCTATGCACCTTGGTTTCCCCCTCCCCATCGTCGGAGCTCGCTGAGTGCTCCTCTGGGGGTCCGCCCCATCGTCGGAGCTCGCTGAGTGCTCCTCCGGGGTAGCTTTCATCATCGCGTTTGCCTGCCCCCAAGCCATTAAATGCTCCGGCTTTCCTAACTGCGCCTGCTCTGCTAACTCCGCCTATATTCGCGGCCAGAGCTCTGGCTTCATACAGTCTATCAGCTCTGCTAAAACGCCGAGCCTCATCAATCTTTGTAGCATTGCTTTTAATGTTCTCGACTTCACAGAAGTCTTATTTTGTTTACCCCATCTTTTCAGTACCTTAACTGTGACATCTATGGCGCGCCGTGGAGTCTCTCGTCCTGCGTAGAGCTCCTCACCTCCTGCTGTGCACCGCCGACTGCCACAGCTTATCTCTTCCCAAAATCATGTCGTAAATCACGTCGGGGTCACCATTTGTTGCTGTTAGCTCTGCCTCTTTGAACCTGCCTCTCCACGTGTCAGTGGCGCTCAGGTCGCAGAGACTAATACTGCAACACTGCAATTAGCCTGCCTCATTAAACCTGCCAATCCACATATCAGTGGCGCTCAGATCGCAGACTAATGCTGCAGGAGGTTAAGACCTTCACGGGGACATCAGTACAAACACCAATATGATGGATACAAAATGTCCGTTTATTAAACTGTGTATCTTACCTATATACGTTCACCAAGTACCTCCTTCGTGGGTGTGCCCTTAACATTTCAAGCCTATCCATCACCTTACCTCGTAACAAGGGGGGCTACAGCTATTCCTTCCGTACATCGCGAGATCTTCCGAACGCCACTCCCGACATCATACCATGTGATGTCATGCCCAGGTGGGCGGGCTCTCGCTCTCTCTCTCCTGGGAGCTGGCAAGCGTGCTGTCTCCTCGTTGGGCGGTATTGTTGCTGCGCTCGGTAAGCCACTGTTGCATTTTACCTGTTTTCTTTTTGGACTCACTATTGTTACTGTTGTTCTCTTGTTATATTTAGTAAATTCTTTCTTTTTACTCAACCCACGAATTCTCTTCTTTTTGTCCCTCCCCTATTTCACCAGATGGGGGAGGGGGAGGTGAATGGCCAGCCACGTGGCGTCTGGCTGCCGGCTGAGTTCAAACCTCCACACTGTAGTAGCCAGTTCAGTTGCTCTTTGTCATGATTTAACCCCGGCCCGCAACTAAGCACCACACAGCCGCTTGCTCACTCCCCCCTGCCAGTGGGATGGGGGACAAAATCGGAAGGGTGAGACAGAAACTCATGGGTTGAGATAAAGACAGTTTAATAATTAAAAAGAAAATTCTAAAAAATTTAAAGAAAAAAAACAACAAAGAGATGAAAATAAAACCCAAGAAAAAAAAAGCAATGCAAACTAAAACAATTGCTCACCACCAACCAACTGATGCCCAACTAGTCCCCAAGCAGTGGTCCCCCCGCCAACCTCCCCCCCCAGTTTTATTGCTGAGCACAACATCACATGGTATGGAATATCCCTTTGGTCAGTTGGGGTCAGTTGTCCCAAATGTGCCCACTTCCAACTTTTTGTTCACCTCCAACCTACTCACTGTCAGGGCAGTGTGAGGAGCAGAAAAGGCCTTGACTCTGTGTAAGCACTGCTCAGCAGTGACTAAAACACCAGTGTGTTATCAACACTATTTTCAGCACAAATCCGAAACATAGCCCCATACAAGCTAGAAAATTAACTCTATCCCAGCCAAAACCAGTACACTCTTCTTTAACTTTTGTAGATAGTAGTTTGGGGAGATGCATGAAATGCTGATGCACCTCTGACATTTGCACTCTTTCATCCAAATGAAGCTAATTTAAAAATAACATTAACAACGTTACAGTAGCTCAAATAAAGATAAATCTCTTGAACTGTCTGTGGGAGAGAGGCAAGTCGGCATCGGCCTGTCAGCCCTACGCAGCCCCTGAGAAGCAGCAAGGCTTTGATGAGAAATGGGCCTTGGGAGAAAGATAAGAAACTGCAGAGTTGTACCAAGGAAAGTGGGTATAAATCAAGAAGAGGGGGGGGGGGCGCCGCCGGGGAGAGAGAGTGCAGTGAAGCGAAGAAGACAGATGTCAGCGAAAAAGACGGATGTCTCCTGTGCCTCCTGGAACCCTCGTCGTCAGGATCAGCGCAGAAACCCAGACCGGTGATCTGTATTTCCCCATTCCCTCTATCTCCCTCTTTTCCCTTTCCTATTAAGAAATGCAAGGCATATTATATTGCTTGCCACAACTTGCTATATACTTAGCCAACTATTGTGTGTTCAATTAGTACATTGGGAGTAGTTAATAAATGTTTAGACTTGGAGACTTGTTGTCTGCTCCATTGGGGATTTGCGAATCTGAGTCACTTGTCCCCCTCATCTGAGCGGGACGTGACATTAAAATTGGCGTAGTCGGCAGGATCCCCTTTGGTGTCGGAAAGTCTTATGAGATACTGGTTCTCTATCCGACCAACTCAGACAGGGAGAACTGGGAATTGGCCCCTCAGCTATATGCTGGGAAAGGGTCGGAGGGATACCGATTCTCTATCCGATAAGGACAGGGAGAATCGGGAAGTGACCTCTCAGCTCTAAGCCAGGAGAGGTTCGAGCAGTGGCAAGCCATGACTGGCCAGGAAATGTCGGTGCTTGACTACTCCCCTATTTTTGAGAAACTGAAGGAGTATAAGGCTTGTCCTCCTCCTTTAGTAGAGGTTTGGGCCCACGATAATTGGCATAATCCAGAAGCAGTGGCAAGCTATATCAGTGCACTTGCGGGGGTGCAAGGGTCGCGACCAGGCAAAGGAAAAGCTGTAGTGTGCGCTGTATTGGGGGCAGCACTGACTGCAGCCCAAAAAGATAAACATGTTAAGAAACAATTAGAAGGGGAAATGATCAAATCGTTACAAGATCTGGTAAAAGCTGTCCAGGATCAATTGGTCGAGGAACGTAAAGTTACTGAACAAAAAGCTAAACTCTGGCAAGAGCAAACTGAAGTTCTGAAAAGCCAATTAGCTGATGAGCGTAACACCTCTCAGCGACTTCACACGGCTCTGTTAGATGCCTTGGACCGAGAAAAAATCTCACGGTCCGAAAAAGAGGGGAATGAACAAGAAACCTGCAACCGGACAGATTTCGGCTCTGTTCCAGATAGTGAACAGGGAGTTACGAGTCTGGCAAAAGCAGCAGCCAGACCCTTGTATCCAACAAAGGATTTAGAGATAAGCCGAGAAATTTTTTACCCTGAAAATGAGGGGGCAAATTTAAGACCATTAATTAAAACGGAGACCACGGAGGGTCAGGGTGGAAGAGCTCCGCAGGTCACCATTCGAACTACACCATAACCATCGACTGAGCTTGCAAAAATTCAGGAGAAATATACCAGACGAGCTCAGGAAACTGAGACTGAATACGTGTGGAGGGTATCTTTGACTGGTGGCGACCGAATTTTGTTATCAGAAGATGAGGCCCAGGGGTACTGGGGGCCAGGGGTTTTCTTAGTTACTCACGACCAGAGAGAGCTGTGGTCGTTAACTCAACGAGCTGCTTATTGGGCTGGGGGTCTGGACCCCTTGGAAAGGGGGGATCCAGTATGTATTGAGACCCCAACCGTAAATCATTTGACTGAAAGTCTGCAGAAGGCTGCTTGTCTCCAATTAATGCATGACAGGCGTTTGGTTCCGCAGCAGCCTTCCCCGATGCTATTAATTGCTAATCCTGATCAAATGACTCCCCTGATTCGGGGCTTGCCGGACTCTTTGAAATCACATGCAGTGCAATTACAAGATCGTTTGCGGAATGCATTAGCCCCGCGAGGGGGGAGACGGGCGGGGGGAGAATCCATGACCTGGGGAGAGATAGCTCAGGACTTAATAAATTATGGCCGGAGAATGGGCCTTACCAGGGGAACGGGTAAACCTAAGCCCTCGGTACGCAGAGTGGAACAGCAGGAAAATCTGCCTCCTTCCCCTCCGCAAGTTTTAAGAACAAAGAGAAACCTCTTGTGGACTGAGGGAATTGGACAGGGGATTCCCCGAGAGTTAATGGATGGTATGCCTACTACAGTTTTAGAAAAGATCATTTGAGCCTGGAAAGACAAAAGGAAGCAGGGGATGGAGGCTCTCCCTGGTCTTTCTTTTGCCGTTGATGTACTTATAGAAACATTTCTTGTTATCCTTGATTGCTGAAGCCAGATTAACTTCTAGCTGGGCTTTAGACCTCCTGATTTCTGCCCTGCATAGCCTCACAGCATCTTTGTAATCACTGTGAGTGGCTAGCCCCTTCTTCCAAAGGCCGTAAACTCTCCTTTTCTCCCAGAGTTGCAGCCAAAGCTCCCTGTTCAGCCAGGGTGGCCGCCTTTGCTGCCGGCTTCTCTCACAGCACCTGGGGACAGCCTGCTCCTGTGCCATTAACACTTCCTTCTTAAAGAGTGTCCATCCTTCCTGGACCCCTATACCCTTCAGGACCGTCTCCCAAGGGTTTCTGTCAAGCAGGTGCCTAAACAAGACAAAGTCAGCCTTTTGGAAGTCCAGGATGGCAGTTCTGCTGCCCCCTCTCCTGGCTTCTCTAAAAATGGAGAACTCTATTATTTCATGATCGCTGTGCCCTAGTCGGCCTATTGGTTGCATAATTGGTAGGTACTTGTCCTATGCAGGATCAGTACATGCTTGTCCCATGCAGGTGGTGCAGACATATGGTCAGTAGTATGTTAATCTGCATTCTTCTAAACTGATGCCCTATGCAGGTGGGAGGTTTATACTGGATTCTGGTCGACTGCAGTTCTGGCTGTGGTTATATGCCTGGTTTCATTGAAGGATAAATCTTCTATTGCTTTGTCGTCGGCATGTTGTGGTCTCAGCTGGCAAAAGCTGGCTTAGGTTAGGTCTTTGGGTCATATAGACCCCAAGGTTAAAGCTCATAATCTCATGTAGGGTTCATTCTTCTAAGCAAGTTGTATTGCAGTTAGCATCTTGTCTTTCATATGTGCCACAGGCTGAAGCCATGGAGAAATCAGCTTTCAGGAGCAGTGCCTGTGAGCTGGTGTTAAAGAAGAAGTCTGGACAACCAGTTTCCAAAACTAATTCAGTGGCAAATTCACAGTAAATAGCTGTGGCTAATCATGCCCTAATCAGAATTTCATGCAGCTGCAGATGTACTGAATAGCACTGAGCATAAATATTTGCAGTGGTTTCAGGAAGGATCAATCCACAAACGATCCAAACTTGTATTCCTTATAAACCATTGGCAAGAGATGTAAAACCTCCAGCCCTTCTAATCTCAACCCTTCTGTGATTCTGTATTTGGGAAGAAATATACCTCCTCTGACCTTATTCAGAGACATCTCTTGGAGCCATCTCTCTTTCTCCATGCCCAAAGCTGTTTTGTCTTTAATACTTTGCTCTCATCTTTAGTTAGGGCTGTGACTACTCGTAGCACTATTAAACACAAAAGATCAGTTCATTCCTTAGTCTGTCATAGAGTCCCCTGTTTGTTGGCTGAAGTAATGAAATTCTTACATGTAGTAAACAGTGTAATAACTTTTGAATGTGTCATCTTATTGATTCCCAGATTTCAGAGATTGTTTTGGACACCTAAAATTATGTGAAATGAGGGGCAGAGGACTGTTTCTATCACCCAATTAGTATATCCACTGTTTATAGAGAGACCAAACAGCTGATGGATGACATTCATCAATGGTGTTCAGCGTAACAGTGCTCCTACTTGACTGCCTTCTGATTTCCTTCCACATTCCTGCTGACTGGAAGCTAGCTAATGTTATTCCTGGTTTTGGCCAGGATAGAGTTAAATTTTCTTGAGCTGGGAGGGGGCACATCCGGAGTGCCGAGCCAGGACTGGCCATTGGAGTATTCCATACCATGTGACGTTATGCTCAGTATATAAAGGGGGCAGGTTCTCTCTCAGCTTCCGATCTGTGACAGCGGGATCTTCGTTCTGTTGGGATCACTGGTCGGGGGTGGGCTGGGTATCGGTCGACAGGTGGTGAGCAATCACATTGTGCACTACCCGTTTGTACTTTCTTTTGTTATTGTTGTTTTGTTACCATCACTAAACTTTTTTATTTCAGCCCATGAGTTTTTTCCTTGTGTCTCCTTCCCCACTGTCTGGGTGGGGGAGGGGCGAGCGACCAGCTGTGTGGTGTTTGGCTGCCAGACGAGCTCAAACCATGACAAATTTACAAGAAGGGAGTGAGGGAAGACCCAGGAAACTACAGACCTATTAGTCTAACCTTAGTATCTGGAAAAATTATGGAGATGTTCATACTGGTGCTATTGAAAGGCATTTAAAAAACAATGCAGTCATCAGGCACAGTCAACATGGGTTCAAGAAGGGAAAGTTCTGTTTAACTAACTAATTTAATATCCTTCTGTGATAAGGTCACCCACCCAGTAGATGAAGGGAAGGTGGTGGATGTAGTTTTTCTGGATTTTAGTAAGGCTTTTGATACTGTTGATATAGGAATATTAAGAAAATTAAATATATAACTATAGAATAGTTGACCATAGTAAACTTGAATTGTTCGTTTAAACTAAAAATCCTTTTGAGCTGTAAGAGCAAGGCATTTCTGAACTGTGAGAATAAAGAACACAAGCATACATAAATAAAGATAGAGGCCCCAAGGACAGAGTATGTAGCATTAGGGTGACAAGAGATATACGGGCATTTTATGACTCAGTGAAGTGAGACTGGGGCCTCTGACACCCGGAGATGGAGGACATCTGTGTACCCGGAGATGGAGGACATCTGTACCCCCGGAGATGGAGGACATCTGTGATCTGTAATCCAAGAGGATGACTCCCCATTCAAGGATGTGCACCGCATATCAAACACGGGGACCAATTACCAAAGGATGCGCATCACACATCAAACATGGGAACCAGGAGGGATGGCTCCACTCAAGGATGCACATTGCATCACATTTCCGATAAGATGGAGGAAAGCATGAGAATCTTGATACATTTATGGCCTAAACGGATGACTTCTATCTCAAGGATACGCATCACGTTTCAGATAAGGCGGAAGGAACTGTTGATACAGAAACTTTAGGACTAATTACACTTTGTTATGAATATGTATGTTTGTATTGTAAGACCTTATGAATATGTATAAGTTACCTGCATTTAAGTCGTGGGTTCACTGGCCTAGGTGTGCACGTTTGGTGGAGAGATCCCCCGTGCACCCAGCGCTGTAATAAAGAATGCCTGCTTTCTAACACTCTGACTTTTGAGTTTTAGAGAGTTCTTCTCCGACTGGCTCTTACGGTATCACTGTCACTCACAGCATCATTCTGGACAAGTTGTCCAACTGTGGAATGAGTGTGAAGAACTGGCTGAAGGGCAGGGCTCAAAGGGCTGTAGTGAATGGGGCTATATCTGACTGGAGATCAACCGGTCACCAGCGGTGTTCCTCAGGGTTCAATTCTAGGGCCAGTCCTGTTCAATACATTTATCAACAATCTGGATGCAGGAGTTGAATGCACCATTAGCAAATTTGCTGATGATACCAAACTGGGAGGTGCTGTTGACTCTCTAAAGGGACAAGAGGCCTTGCAGAGGGATGTAGACAGAACGGAACATTGGGCAATCATCAATGGCATGAAATTTAACAAGAAAAAATGCTGGATTCTGCACCTGGGATGGAGTAACGCTGGACACAAGTATAGATTGGGAGAGGAGTGGCTGGAGAGCAGCCCTGCAGAAACGGATCTGGGGGTGTGATCAACAGCAGGCTCAACATGAGTCAGCAGTGTGTCCTTGCAGCCAAGAGGGTGAACAGCATCCTGGGGTGCATCAAACACAGTATAACCAGCCAGTCAAAAGAGGTGATTATCCCACAGTGTTGGTGCAGCCTCACTTTGAGTACTGTGTGCAGTTGTGGGCTCCACAATTTAAGAAGGATGTGAAGGTCCTTGAATGTGTCCAGAGGAGGGCAACAAAGCTGGTGAAAGGGCTGGAAGGCATGTCCTGTGAGGAGCGGCTGAGGACTCTGGGGTTCTCTAGTTTGGAGAAAGGAGGTGTGGTGGTGCAATTCTTACACACACCCACCACCCCACCCCCCCCCCCCCCGCCCCGCCCCTCTTTGTTGGGCTGATTGCTGCTATGTGGGATTCCACCCACATCCCCCGAGCTATACACCAATCTGTGGAGATAAGGACTGATAACATTAACGAGCCTGGCTCCTGCCCTTCCTGATTGCTCGGAAATGGCTATAACCGCCCATCATCTCCTAAGGGCCTGGCACACCTGTGCCTGGGATGTGGTCAAATGGGAACAATAACAGAGTTGCACATTCATCAAATTCTTGTGTAACTGCTGGAAGGCACCAGATGGTATCTGACAAAAGTCAATTATCTTGGACCCTATAAACTGCGACCACCAGGGAGACCCTTTGAGCTCTCCTGGATCGCAGCGGGCCTGTGACCAGCACCTCCCCTGAGCTGGGACACCTCTCAGGTAGCAAACCCTTAAGGTGTCGTCTGCTCCAGATGGAAGGCCAGGGTGAAGTCCACCCGCTCGAGTCTCAATTATTGCCCGTTGAGGAATGCCAAGGCATTGTGAGTATTTGCTCTAAACTCGAGAGGGAAATTTTCTTTGAGCTAGCTTCTCTTTCACCCGTTCTTTCTCTGTTTATTGGTGTGTGTGTGGGTGGGTACGTACCCTTGTTTCTGTGTGTGTTTGTCCGTTTTGTGTTCATTCTACTGAATCCAAACACCTTTGTTTCTGTGTATGTGTATGTCCGTTTTGTGTATGCGCATATATATATATAAATTAAGGTACCGTTAAGTAAGTTAGTGTGACTCTTGTCATTTTAGAATCTGTGAATAAGTCGCTTTTCTTTCTTTCAGTATTTCTGAATTATTTGTAATAATAAATTGCTGTTAGACATTAATAAACCTAGATTTCTTACTAAATCATTACCATGTCAATACTTTCATCTGTGACAAATTGGCGTAGTTGGCAGTGACTTGCAGAAACACGACTCCACAACCTATAAGGTGATAAAGTAGGTATGTTTATTCAGCGCTGAGACGCACGGGGGATCGCTCCACCACAAACGTGCGCCCCTCTCGTGGCACCTTGTCTTGGCTTTATGCTACAAAGCATCACATATTCATAATACGCCTATACATATGCATGACCTATCCCCGCTTCGTATTATAATGAGCCTGAAAGTCTTTTTCATATGTTCTGCCCCGGTCTCCTCCTAGTCGCGTCTGGGCAGTGTGTCCCGGTGGTCATGGGCTGGGGTCGCAGAGATGACGTAGCTCCTGTTCCTCACTGTTGAACTTTTTACCTCCGTTCCTTGTGCAGTCTCTGTAGCCTCCTGGACTCAGGCCCGACCATAGGGTTGGTTTTGACCAGTTTTTAGGGCTGTCTTCCTATTCCATCAGGAAGCGTTCCCTCACAGTTTCCATTAATCAAGGTTTCCATATTGTTCTGCTCTCTGGCCCATCGACTGTGATCTATTATCCTATTCAATCTTAGTTATCTTTTAACTAATGGGCCTCTAGCCCCTAGCCTGATCTCTAAGTCTTCCATCTTTATCTCTAAACTAAGTTATACCTTCATTTCTTGAGTGCCTAATTTCTATATCCTATTTTAATTTCCTAGCTCCTCATCTCAATTTCCCCCCTTTTCTAAGATATCAGTAAATTCTTTTATTACCTTTAATAAATTGATTCCTGATCTAACACTTTAGAAAAGTACTTGTTTGATTCCAGCCTATGCCTAAGCTGATTCTTTTTCCATGTGACATAAGCATCTCCAGTGTTCTGGCAGCACCAAAAAAACATTTGATTAAAATACAAGTTAATAGTCCTAAAATCAACAGTGTCACTACCAGAACAAAAAGTTGTTTTAACCATGCAAAATTAGGTAGCCATGAAGTCAATTTTTCCCAAAGATTTGTGAAACCTCAGGACGTATCATCTTGTGCTATTAAATGAAATAGTTTTGAAGCTTCCCAAATCCTATGCACATCTGTCTTAATTTGGGCCTCACGATTTACAAAGGCACAGCAGCTTTGATTAATTACTGTACAGACCCCTCCTTCTTTAGCCATTAATAGATCCAAAGCCATGCGATTTTGTCTAGTTACTTCTGCCAATGAATTAATCTCCTTTTGTAAATTGACAATGGCGTCAGCAGTAGCGTTAGCCAAGATTTCAACAGTGGCAGAGATATTTACTATGGCTTTTTCTAATTCGCTTACTCCTAGCATAGGGATGAGCCATCTTACAAAGCTATGAAATCCGGTTCCTCTAATTACTAGGGGGTTCTCAACCTCTCTTTTCTGTTTAACCTGGTACCACAGGGTCTGTGAGACACCTTGCAGATTCCTAGTGGGGTATGAGATAGGCAATAATATACCTGTTGTACATTCTCCCCACCAATTTTGAGGTAAACACTTCCTGGCCTTTCCGTTTGCACATAAGTACCACCAGCCTGGCGGTAAACTGCACCTTTTCTCACTGGGACCGTGCTTCCACTCAGTGGTATCATGGCATTCGCCTGGGAATTTCCCCCATCCCGTGTAGCTGGTCTTCCTTATTGACCCTCTGGGGTACGTATTATTGCAAGTTTGATAAGCCCCCTTTTTTTGTGCTTAAGAACTGGACCGAATTACTTCCCCTGTTTCGCATCATTATCGGCTGTCGGAGTGGCCATGTGCTTTTTGCCCACATTTGTTCAATGGCTTTGGATTCATTATACAAGGCATCATTTCGGTCAACTTGATCTAATATCCATTGATATTCTAACTCAATTTTTAAATCTAGTCCATAAAGACAATACCTGTCATAATTGCCATCGGGTGGTCTCCATACTCCCGTCAGATCATGAGGGGTGGGTCCCCCTACCCAACCTGTCGTATTTGTAAACCGTGGGATGTTAAATTTGGGAATACCTAGAAAAGGAAATTGACCTGATTTTGGTAATTCTGTGCATACCCAACAATCTGACAAATTATTTCCTTGAGCCATCCCGTGAAGAAGGCCTACAAAGAAATTCTGATTCCATGCTACCACAATGGTATAGACGTTGACCAAAATTATCGTGAAAAATACAATTTTCCTGGCCAAATTTGTGTCACCTTCCATGGAGATCTATGGGCCTTCTTCACTCTGGTATGATGGATCCAGGCACTCTGCTCCTTGATCTTAATTGCCATAAAGGAGGTGAGGAGTACTTGGAATGGTCCTTCCCATTGCAGTTCCAGAGTCTTTTCTGCAAGGGACTTAACATACACATAATCCCCAGGCTGTATATTATGCACAGGTCCATCTAACCCTCTACTGCGGGTTCCAAACACATGTTTTCCAATTTTATTGAGCTGTTTACCCAATGCTACCAGATATGAAGTTATAGTCTCATCCCCTGCCTGCGTGGATATGCCCTTTTGTATGCTATAGGGTCGTCCGTACAGAATTTCAAAAGGACTTAACCCCTCTCTTGCCCTTGGCTTAGTTCATATGCGTAGAAGGGCCACAGGAAGAGACTGAGGCCAAGCCAAATTAGTCTCCTGTCCAAGTTTCACAATCTGCTGTTTGATTAAATGATTCATCTTTTCTACTTGGCCACTTGACTGGGGATGATATGGGGTATGAAGCTGCCAATCTATACCTAAATGGCGGCTGATTTGTTGCACCACCTTTGAAATGAAATGTGGCCCTCTGTCAGAGGGTATTGTTGCTGGAACCCCAAAGCGTGGTATTATTTCTTGTATTAATATTCTGGTCACCTCCCGAGCTTTGGCGGTTCTGGTAGCAAACGCTTCCGGCCAGCCTGAAAAGGTATCTGTTAATACCAATAGGTATCGATACCCCCTTTTCTTGGAAGTTCTGAAAAATCAATCTGCCATTGTTGCCCAGGCCCATTGCCTTTCCCAATTCAGCCCATTTCCAATCTGGGGGTATCTTTAAGATTAGTCTGGAGGCAAAGATCACACTGCTGAGTCACTTGTCTTACTGTAGTATATAAATTTCTAGCTCTAATATATTTAATTAAGTGTTTATATAGGGCCTCTGCTCCCCAATGTCATTTGTTATGTTCCTCCCTTACTAGGGACCATGTTAAAGAAGAGGGAATGATTATCTTTCCTTGCGAGGTGAGGGCCCAACCTTCCTCATTATATGATCCTTCCAGATCTGTGATAAGTTTTTGATCTTCTTTAGTATAATTAGGCTTACTCTCTAGGGAAATTTGCCCATCAGGGATTAAAGTTCCTTCTACTTTTACCTCTCCTTTGGCTGCTCGTTTTGCCTCTCTGTCCGCCAGCTCATTTCCCTTTTCCAAATCCGAGTTCACCTTTTGGTGTGCCTTGATGTGCATGATTGCCACTTTTTTAGGAAGCTGGACTGCTTCCAACAGTCTCAGTATTTCCTCTGCATGTCCGATGTTTTTACCCCGTGAGTTCAATAGTCCTCTCTCTTTCCAAATTGCTCCATGCACGTGTACAACTCCAAAGGTGTATTTTGAGTCCGTATAGATATTCACAGCCTTGCCTTGGGCCAACTCCAAAGCACGGGTCAGGGCAATTATTTCTGCCTTTTGCGCAGAGGTATTCATGGGCAAATGCCCTGATTCTATTATTTCCTGGCTGGTAGTAACGGCATACCCAGCATGTCTTTTACCACTTAGGACATAGCTGCTTCCATCCATGAACCAGTTCTCTGTGTTCTCCATAGGGCTGTCTCTCAAGTCCGTGCGGCTTGAATACATCGCTTCAATGGTCTCTAGACAGTCATGTTGTACTGGTTCTCCTGTGTTCCCACTGAGGAAAGAGGCTGGATTCACAATGTTAGTAACCACAATCTCTACACCATCTTGTTCTACCATTGCAGCCTGATATTTCAAGAATCTTTGCGGGGAAAGCCAATGTCCACCTTTCGCCTCCAGCACTGCAGACACTGTATGGGATACTAACACAGTCATTTTCTGGCCCAAGGTGAATTTTCGGGCTTCCTGGATGTTTAATACCACAGCCGCGACTGCTCGCAAGCATCCAGGCCAACCCTTGGCAGTTGTATCCAACTGTTTGGAAAAGTAGGCAACTGCTTGACGATAGGGGCCCAGGTCTTGTGCTAATATCCCCAGGGCAATCCCCTGCTTCTCGTGAGAGAAAAGGAAAAATGGTTTACTTACATCTGGGAGTCCCAAGGCCGGAGCCAACATCAGAGCCTTTTTCAGTAGCTCAAAGGCCTGTATAGTTTCTTTATTCCACTGAAGGTGTTTTTGTTCAGTGGTCATCAATGCATATAACGGTTTGACAAGCAGTCCATAATTATAAATCCATAGTCGGCACCACCCAGTCATTCCCAGGAAAGTCCGTAACTCTTTCACTGTTTGTGGCCTCGGGGTCTGACATATTGCTTCTTTTCGAGTTTGTCCTAAAGTTCTTTTTCCAGCACTAATTTCATAACCCAAATAAATCACTTCGCGCTGCATTGCTTGGGCCTTTTTCTTAGACACTCGGTATCCCTGAAGCCCCAAAAAATTTAGCAGGCTTACCATCCAAGTCATGTAAGCGTCTTTTGCCTTGGTGGCAATCAAGATATCATCCACGTATTGTAACAGTTTCCCTTCCTCAGGCGGGGTTGGGGCTTCCCACGACTCGAGGTCTTTTGCGAGTTGATTGCCAAATATAGTAGGGCTGTTTTTAAACCCCTGTGGTAACACTGTCCAAGTCAGCTGGGTTTTATGTCCGCTTTTAGGATTTTCCCATTCGAATGCAAATATTTTCTGGCTGGCTTCGTGGAGAGGGAGGCAAAAGAAAGCATCCTTGAGGTCTAAAACAGTAAACCAGGTTAGTTCAGGTGTCAATACAGTTAGTAAAGTGTATGGATTTGCCACCACCGGGTAGAGATCTTCAGTTATCTTATTCACTTCCTGCAGGTCCTGAACCACCCGATATGACCCGTCAGGTTTACAGACAGGTAATATGGGAGTATTAAAATTAGACTCACATTCTTTCAGTAATCCCAGTTGTAGGAACTTCTCTATAACTGGCTGAATCCCTTCCTGATCCTCTCTCTTCAGAGGATATTGTTTGATTCTTACCGGCTGTTGTCCTTCTTTAAGTCTGACCTCAACAGGTGGGGCATTCTTTGCTTTCCCGGGCACATCAGTGGCCCATACTCCGGGATATACCTGGTCAATAATTTCTTTGCTGATTCTTCCTTCTGTGGGAACACTAGTTAGGGATAAGCTCATTATTTGTATAAACTCTTGGTCATTTACCTCCAGAGTAATCTCTCCTTCTTTAAATTTAATTATTGCACCCAATTGTTCTAATAAATCTCTCCCCAGAAGTGCCTTCGGGGAGTTAGGCATATATAAAAATTTGTGTATGCCCCATTGTTTTCCTAATTCATACCTTAGGGGTTTGCAAAAATATGCCTTTTCACTTTGGCCAGTCGCCCCCTTTACTATAATATAGTCATCTTCTAGGGGCATTAGGTCTTGGTTTAAAACTGAGTATGTCGCTCCAGCGTCCACTAAAAATTCTACCTTCTTTTGTTCTTTCCCTAGCTTTATTGTAACCAGCAGATCCGCTAGGGTAGATTCCTCAGGTCCCTGTCAGTCCTCTTTCATATGGGCCACTGCCCTTCCTTTTTGATTACTTTGTCCCCTTTCCTTAACTTTCCATTTTTCCGGACACTCATTTTTCCAGTGCCCAAACCGTTTGCATATTGCACATTGATTTTTTCTTAATTGAGGCAGTCCTCGCCTAGGTTTCCTTTCTTCTTCTTCCCTAACAACTGCCACTACCCTTCTCTGTCCTCGCTTATAATCCTCTTCTCTATTTCTGAACACTCTCCACGCTTCATCCAGTAATACTTCCAGGTTTCCACTTTCTGTGGAACGCAGCTTCTGAAGCTTGCGTCTAATGTCCCCTGTAGATTGTCCTAAAACCAGAGAAACTAATTGTTGTATTCCTACCTCTGACCCCGGATCCAATGGTGTGTTGCGACGCATTACGTCCCTCAGTCGATCCAGGAATTCTGATGGTGACTCAGAAGGACCTTGTTTAATTTCATATAATATTGACCAATTTATTGCTTTGGGAATAGCCCTCTCCATTCCTTTTACAATCCACTCCTGGTATGCCTGCAATCTTTCCATATGTGCAGACCTGTTTGCCTCCCATTTTGGATCTTGGAGGGGGAGATATTCTTTAACGTCTGTTCCCGTAGTTTTATAATAATCCTCTGCCAAATTCCCTGCAGTTTTTAAAACTAGTTGCTTTTCCGTCTCAGTCAAATGATCTAACAATAGCTGTATATCATTCCAATCGGGATTATGTTGTTTTACAATAAACTGAAAATATCTGGTCACGCTTGTCGGATCGTTACGGTAATCCCTGGCAACCTTTTTCCATGCCTCTAAATCGGTAGTAGAGAAAGGTACCTTAATTAACATTGTCCCTCTGTCAGGTCCTACTGTCTCTCAGAGAGGTGCCTGCAAGACCGTTGGAGCAGACTTTTTCCTGGTGTGGGAGGATACTGGAATACCCGGGGGAGTGGAGGGTCCATCCGAGTCCTCATCCTGTTCCTGTGGTCGAGGGGGAGGCTTAAACAAATCGGTTAGATCCTGCTCTGGTGCCTGATGAATCTTATCTGCTCTAGTGCATCTTTGCCCAATACTGCATGCTGAGCAACACCGTTTCAGTTTGCCTTTAAATTCCTTTTTATTATCTTGTTCAAGGGCGAGTACCAAAGGGTCCTGTGGAGGTACAATCCCGCAGTCCCTTTGCCACTCTGGATGATTTTGGAGAGTGAAAAACATGTCTGCATATGATACCTCATCCCACTTCCCTTCTCTCCTCAAAAGCAACATTAGTTGTAAAAGGGTGTTATAATCGAGAGTCCCATTAAACAGCCACTTGGCTTCATTCTCTAATTTATATAGTGGCCACCATTGATTACAATATTTAACAAGATTTCTTTTGCTTTCTGTGTTTCCTGTCCCAGCAATATCTTTCCAGTGGGCCAATATGCATCCCAGAGGGCTGCTCTTTATAACTCCCCCTTGTGTGTTTCCCATTTTTTAAAATTATTTTCTTTTTAATTTCCACTTAAAGCGTTTCTTACACTGTATCTTAACTCTGTCCCAGTTCTTTTCCCATACGTCCCAAAGCTCTGGAATTAAGCTACTCTTACCACATACAAATTTTATTATTGTTGACTCCTGTCTAGCCCTTTCCCAATTATAAAGATTCGGAAATGCTGTTTCGGGTAAGCATTTAGGGCACTCAGGCCTTCGCCTATCAGATGCACAATACCACCTTTGTTTACAGAGCTTACACTCCAGCAATACCCAGGCTTGATGGTAACCCCCTCTATTATAAAAGTTATAAGGTATTAATCCACAAACAAAACAAGGAATTCTGTCTTCAATCGGGGGAAGAGCGATTTCAGAGGGTTGTTCCCAATCTAATGCTACAGGTCTCGCTAGAGGGGTTACATATAATCCCTCCAATCGATATAGACCGTTTTCCCTTCTTATCCACTCACTCTCATCATTCAATTAATCACTGGGTTCCAGCCCAAACCACCAGAGGAGAGACTCGCTATTCCTTCTCCTCCTACTCATTCATTCATTCCTGCATGCTTCAGAGGCATTCAACACAAAGATCAGATTACAAGAAAAACCTCAGGCTTGTATATGGGGGCACCAAAAATTAATCACAGGCTCAAATAACACTTTTTACAATCTGACATACACTTCGTTCGCTTCGTTCGTCTCCGGCCGCTCTCCTCGCGGAGAACACGGAACCGCGGATCAGAACTCCACACTCGCTTCGCAGCTGTGCTGCGTCTCATACACACACACAGGTACTCATTCACTCGTCTAAAAGCTAGCTTAATATAATGTTGTTTATATCTGATCTGAGTTGTTTACTCTTGGATCCACAATTTGCTGATGTTATATCTCGGTACCGGGCACACCATACAAACATTTTTAGGTGGTAATACGGTTTCCTAAACATACATAAAATTCCTAGGTATTTCACAAATTAAATACACAGTTACTACATTCCAGTTGATATCCTTCCAACAGCTGTTAATGTTTTACCAAAACCACTCAAGAGGTTCCGCTTACCCTTCTCCTGCTTCTTACACAGTCATTAGCAGGTCCATCCTGGCTCCCAAAACTGGGATGCAGCGGTGACCTCGGATTCACTCGATCTACTCCCAAGATCGCTAGCGGCCGCTCTATCGGTCAGCGAATCCCCTTTACCAACATACAGGGTACCCTCCTCCCATACGGGGACTATGCTGTATGCCAGACGTCTCTGCGCGATTTATCAGCAGCCCCAGCCAAGCGTACGACTTATTGGCTTCCCTCGTTAAACATACCATTTGTCCGCAGCTGTAGATGGTCGTTGTTTGCCCCCGCAGTGAGTGGCTGGGAGCGGAGCTCCTCCGAGAAAGGACTCAGGGCGCGCCTAGGATGTCTGCTCCTCAGTCTATCCTGCAGCCGAGCAAAGCACGTCCCATCTGGGTCGCCAAAATGACTTGCGGAAACACGACTCCACAACCTATAAGGTGATAAAGTAGGTATGTTTATTCAGCGCTGAGATGCACGGGGGATCGCTCCACCACAAACGTGCGCCCCTCTCGTGGCACCTTGTCTTGGCTTTATGCTACAAAGCATCACATATTCATAATACGCCTATACATATGCATGACCTATCCCCGCTTCGTATTATAATGAGCCTGAAAGTCTTTTTCATATGTTCTGCCCCGGTCTCCTCCTAGTCGCGTCTGGGCAGTGTGTCCCGGTGGTCATGGGCTGGGGTCGCAGAGATGACGTAGCTCCTGTTCCTCACTGTTGAACTTTTTACCTCGGTTTCTTGCGCAGTCTCTGTAGCCTCCTGGACTCGGGCCCGACCATAGGGTTGGTTTTGACCAGTTTTTAGGGCTGTCTTCCTATTCCATCAGGAAGCGTTCCCTCACAGCTTCCATTAATCAAGGTTTCCATATTGTTCTGCTCTCTGGCCCATCGACTATGATCTATTATCCTATTCAATCTTAGTTATCTTTTAACTAATGGGCCTCTGGCCCCTAGCCTGATCTCTAAGTCTTCCATCTTTATCTCTAAACTAAGTTATACCTTCATTTCTTGAGTGCCTAATTTCTATATCCTATTTTAATTTCCTAGCTCCTCATCTCAACAGCTTTTGAAAAACAGTACAATGGCAAAAATAAAAAGTAATCTATCATACTGCTTGGTTTGCTCTGAAGTAAACTCAAAGGAAAAGTTGTCCTTAAGAGACAAATTATTAGCAGAACATCTCAAGGACACTGTGATTCAAATGCGGTTTTCAACTAGCAAAGGGAAGAGGCAGAAATAGAACCACATGCATTTAGTTCTGTCTGCCTGTAACCCTGAATGGAGGATGACTGCAGCAGCCTTAACTCAGCTTGTACATCTTGTCTTAGTTCTAATTTAAGCACAACTATTTCTGACACCATCTGCATGCAGGATTAGAAGTAGACAATGTACTAAACTGGAAATTTAGAAATCCTGGAGGAGTAATGTGTCTTCAGTTGCATCCTATCCCAATCTTCTGTGCCTTGCTCCCACCTAGGGGGTGATGGACTTTTGTGTTCGTCTACATTGCCAGTCTGAAAACACTATGACTATCCAGAACAGAGAAATTCCACTCAGCAGGCCACCCAAATGGTGATTTTTGGCCACCCAAACTCTTGCAGGTTAGTGTGATCCTAGAACTCCTTCATAGAGTTAGAACATAGGAAGAATTATAGCTCTGCTTCATATGCCCTCCACAGTGATGGCTTTGAGAGTCCAACTAATGGGATAGTGTCACCATAATTTATATATCATTAACCCCTGGGTCATGAGAACTTAAGTTTTCTTGCCAATTACAATCATCCTAATTAAGAAGCATATATCAGGCTAATTATTACCCTGCTTTAGTGTCTGAGATCATCCTGCCTTTGGTCTCATGCCCAAAAATCAAAAAGAAGCTGACTGCAAATTTAAAAAAATACTCCAAAACCCTCAATATGCCAGTTGTAGCTGGGCCAAGCAATGACTAATGGGGACTGCTCACAAGTGTAGGTAGTTGGTCTGTACAGTCATATTTGAGCTTGGATTAACTAAATCCCACACTTTAACCCTTCTTTCATGGAGGAGCCAGTCCTCCTGGTAACTGTAAGTTAATGAAGTCTCAACCTTTAAGGTTTCAGTTCATTGTCTGGTAAGGTTAGAGAAGATATATTTTCTCAAGTGTTTTTCGTAAGTGCCATGATCAACAGACTATAAAGTTTTTTCCATCTTCTTCAACACTTAATTGGTAACTAGTCTAAGGTAATGCAAATAATTATTTTCCTAGGACACCTGGCCAACATCTTTTGCTCACATATTCAAGCTTAGATTTTCAGATTTGCAACTGGGAAGGGACTCCGCCAGGTCAGATTGGCATGGACACTTGAGACTTTTTTCCTTCCTCTGCACTGCTAAGCATGGATTGCTTGCTGGTTTATCTGTTTCTCACCTAATCAGATCTCAGGCACTGGTAGAATTTGGACAATGTCTGCTTTCTCTCTCTGGCATGAAATAATTTAGTCTCCTGGACACTGAGGGGCTTCAATGTAGACAAATTTATTGGGCGCAATAAAGTAAGTGGCTGAAATCAAATGATTGACAATATTTAGTCTTAAATTATATGAAATTGAGAAAACAATGGAATCAATTAAGACTTCATTAATTAGATTTCCAGGGGGGAGCTGCAAAAGACTGAACAATAGCCACAGGGAAGGAAAATGAAAGTAAAGACTCCATAGGTCTGAGTCTCCTCCAAAGTCAACAACAGCAGAATGAATTTTAGGGACAAATCCCTGAAACAGTATTGTTTCAAGTATGAGAAAGCAGCATCAACCCTTTAAGGAAGAAATTCTTGCACTTAATCACATCTTGTAATGTAGAATAGTAGGTCTCAATGCTATCAATGAATGGGCAAAAGATGGTGATCTGCTGACTCCTGGAGTCATATTGCAGTTCTGCTTCCCAAGGCTGAGTTCACTGTTTAACAGCTGTCCTGGTTTGAGTGAATGGCGGGGGTTTTTTGGTAACGGGGGAGGGGGCTACAGTGGTGGCCCCCTGTGGTCCCCCGGCTCCAAGTCGGACCCGCCTTTGCACCAAGGCCAGGCCAATTAGCTGCGCCTCTGTGATAATGTATTTAAGAAGGGGAACTTGGGAGGAGTAGTGGGAGTTGTGAGGAGAAGTTGCAAGGAGATCATCTGTGCAAACACTGAGATCAGTGGGAGAACGGAGGAGGAAGGGGAGGAGGTGTTCTGGAGCAGAGAGCCCCCCTGTATCCCGTGGTGAGACGGCAGGGCCACCCCCCCTGCCACCCATGGATGTCTACAGTTGGTCTGTGAGGGGCCCCATGCCGACCCAGGTGACTGCACCCGAAGAAGGCCAGGACCCTATGGGAAGAAGGTCCCGCTGTTGTAGTTGGGCACTGGGAGGATTGCAACACATGGGAGTGACTCATGTCAGAGAGAGTTTGTGGAGGACTGTCTCCTGTGAGAGGGGGACCGCGCTGGAACAGGGGAAGAATGCCAGAAGTTCCCCCCCTGCTGAGGTGGAAGAAGCGGCAGGACTGACTGCACCCCCCATTCCCTGCCCCCTGCGCCACTAGGGGGGAGGAGGTAGGGCATAGGAAGGGAGGGATAGGGGAAGGTGTTTTCATGATGTGGTAATGCTTCTCACAGTCCTACTCTGTCTGTTAAGTGGTGTTGTTGTTAGTTTCTGCAATAAATTTATGTACTTTTTTCTTCCCCTAATGAGTCTGTCTTTTGCCTGTGCCTTAATGGATTAGATCATCCCTCCCTGTCCTTATCTCAATTTCCTGGGCCTTTTGCTTTGTTTCCTCCTTCACAGCGCTGGGGGGGGGGAAGGGGGGAGTGAGCTGCACCTTTGTTTTATTTTCTCTTTCTCAGCACTGGAGGGGAAGGGGGGAGTGAGTGACTGCGTGGTGCTCAGTTGCCCTCTGAGCTCAAACCACAACAACAGCAAAGGGAGGAATGTTTCCATGTAATGATCAGTTCATTGCATCATCTAGAGGTCTGGTTTTTCTTCAGTATTATTGGGTCAGCTCCACTGATATTAGGACAAATCACTATGTTCAGGTTCAGAAAATTCAGAAGTAGTGCCTATAATCTCCATTCATCCATACTTCCATACATCCATTCAAAATATGCAGTGCATTGTTTGCACACATAGAACTTCTTCAAATACAGACCAACATAGCAAACCATGAGGTGTCTTCAATAAAACATCACTAAAACTTCGTTTGGAGCATAGGTGGAAACATGTGTGTTTGTATGAATATACCTATGTGTGCATGTATATGCTCTGTATACATACACATTTAACTACACTATTTGGGTTTTAGAGCAAATCCATCAAATATTGCTCTTCTGATTTGGGGTGCTTCTATGTAAAAAATATTAACTCTTGTACCAACAGAAAGTACCAATTTACTTTCCTTTTTCTTTTTTTTGGGGAGAGGGGGGAGGGGAGCATATAAAGAACCCAGTTCCTACACTTAAAAGTACTTGAATATTCTGGGCACCTGCTCCTGCCTTTTATTCACAGAATAGGTTAAGGAGAGCTACTTCTTTCTTCCAGAACCTCCCTATGTGTTAGGTGCAATAGTGATTTCTTCTCTTCCATCATCCATTTTCAGTATTGATTATTTACTATATAATAATGAAATCTCACATTTTATGTATGTGCCCAACAGCCACATGGTTCTCAGTGAGCACTGGCAGGCTGCCCAATCTGCTAATCTAGTTTTCCTTGAACAATGAGAAGGGATGATGAAAATTAAAATTTTCCAACTGTAGAGTGGCACACTTGTTCCAGAGCAGACAAGGAGAATTGCTTATTTTACTTCTACAGGCAGATATAATTCATAATGGCAAACATGACTAGGCTCCATGACTAATACAGAAAGCTCTATGCAAATGACTACCTGAAGCAAAATGGTGGTTAAAAATATGCAATAGTTGTTTATTTAAGTGACCGTTATTCATCATCTTTCCTTTCTTTGCATCAGATTTACCTCATGTTGCACAGGGAACTGCATAATTCTGCTGCTCAGCAATGTCTTGCAGATGACTCTACCAGGTACATTTGTTGCCATCAAACTTTGAGTTTCAGATCCCAAAGGACTGATGTAGAGCAGAGTGCCATCAATAGATGTTTCTGATTCAGATATCAGGGGACTGCAGCCTTTCCATGTCTTATGCTAATCCTTCTCTTTCTTCTGGTTTGATACTGTATAAACACAGAATTTACAAAAAAAGGTGAAAAGAACACATGACATCATCACTGAGCCTCAAGCACTTATACATTAAGTAAACTATGAAAGCCATAACCAGCTGACTCACATTTTATTTAAACCCTTGTAAAATATGTGCAAAATTAAAGCTTGTAAGCTTTCATTTAGAGGAAAAGAAAACTGAATCCCAGTTCCAATGGCTGAAGAGCTCAACACAAAGAACATGCTGAACATGTCAACTGTGAGTTCACAACTTAGCATTTCTTTGACAATATTTCTTTATGCCAGCAACCTAAGGTTCTGTTTTCTAAAACATTACTCTATACCAGAGAACAGAGGCAGAAATAACTTGTTCTAAGTAGAGCTGGATAAAACAGCTCATTGAGAATGCTGATTTCTCTTCCAAAAGCATTTTTTTTTTCTAAAAAAATACTCAGTTTCTTGAAACTTTCATGAGAAATTTTCACAGACCCAAGACAGAATTTCAGCCCTGGAGCAATAGAGATCTGGTCTATTATTCTCTGTTGTAAATGACTGCTCTGAACCATTTAATGAGACAACTTAGGTTTTTTTGGCAACACTAAATTTCCCTCCTCATTATTTCTTTTCTTACCAATTTTGTCTCATCCACTTACTTGATGAACAAGTTACTGCCTAAGTCACTGAGAAACAATATTAAATTACAATGTTCACAGAAATATCTACCTACATTCATTCTCTTAACTGACCATTGTATTTCAAGGAGTTTCAGTAAAGGATTCTGAAAAACAGGGTTTGAAGGAGTCACTGAGATTATGCCCTGCCACCATCCATGAGCAGATATCCTTATGCCATCTCCAAGATCTTTGTTTACAGACCTCCAGTGAGTGTAAGTTCCGATTTTCTCTGGCAAACAGTAACACATCTTCACTATTCTTATCATTAAAGAGTTTTTCCCAAAGACTAAATTAACTCTCCCATTTACTTCTTGTCATATCTCCAGTGGACACAGAGGACAGTTTATTCCACAGCTCTTTGAAGCAGCCTTTTATGTATTTGAAGATTGCTATCACATCTCCCTTCAGCCCTCTCTTCTCTAAACCACCCACATTAAATCTCAAGACTGGGGGATCTTGGCACATGAATGCAGATTTCTCTACTTTCCACATCACATGCTGAAGTGCTAAGGCTTGGACAACGGGCCCAAGCCAGAGTTGACCTATAGATGAATCCTGTATATTTTATAACTGATAACCATTGTGCTAGTAGGTATTGTACTAAGTTATAACAACCCACTTATGCTGATGTAAAAAGTGCTAAAGCATTGAAATACTGCAGCCTGAACAACAGGCCCCAAGCTGAAGCTGCTAACTTAGTGTGTAATCATTAACAAAGTATGTAAGCTCGCTAGGGAAAGATGCAGCTTAGAATATAATCAGTAGTGAGGACGAAATGCTGAGAGAATGTATCCAACTTCCCTTGTGTAGCCTTGTTCAAGGCTGAGAACCCACGTATTTGGCCTTGTTAGAAACTCCCTTGGTCTCCCCCCCCGAGCCCTGGCCAGGCTTTGGGTGGAATCCAACAGGAGAATGAAACCAGAAATTTTCCACTCAAAACAAAGGTGCCAGCTATTCTGGCTTGCTGATTTTGGGGTATATAAGTCTGGACCCGCTCACAGCGACTTTGGATGCCTCACCTACGGGTGGACGCACCGCGTAGGATTTCCCACTTGCCGGGACAGGCTCTCCAAATCCTCGCTGTAACCGGGGCTCCCCAGCGACTGCGGATCTGGATGATGATAATATATGCAAGTGGTGATGTATCTTTCTTAATCACTATTCTCTCTCTGTCGTGTAGTAATGATTTGATGCATTACCCTGTATTTTCCTGTTTGTTGCTTTAGGTGCATTATTCTGCCTTTTCTTACTGCATGTTTTCTGTATTACTCTGTTACATTATTTGGTTATCCCCAGTAAAATACGCCTACTCTTTTCACTCTGGTGTCCGAGTTTAATTGGTATCCCTAATCAGCAAAACACATGCCCAAAGCAGAGATCCTGGAAGCATCTAATCAGTAGATTACAGTTTTGATCAATGAGTTTTGCCTGGCATGTGGCTCCCTGATTGTAAGGCAGTGGAAAGGGACAGTGAGGGTGGGGGAACAATAGCATGCTTCTCACATTCCTAGAGAAGGGTATGAATGTGTGCCCTATTATGTTCATCTGATACAACTATTTTAATCAAAATGTCATGTGAAATACAGTCATTTGACTTGGAGAAATTTAGCAATAGAATATCAAAACAGTATCCTTTATCAGACAGACTTGCGATCTTGTTTAAAAACAAAACCAAAACCACACAGCAGGTTTTTCAATAGGACCTATTTTCCATGAATAACAATGACTGGAAATGATTATATTTTTAGCTTCTCAACTTTCTTCTGTGGCCATGTGAAGCTACTTGAGTATAGTAACTCATGCAATAATTCGGCATGCTCAGTTTCTCTCACCTCATTCATGAAGGTCTGTTGTCATAAATTGCTGGTATACAGAATTTCAAGCTTATTATTGTAATGCCAAGTATTTAACCATACACTTTAAGCAACTGTTTAGGCTAAGGAAAATCTTTGTCACTGCTTGCATAAGCTCAACTTGTATAACTCATATAAGCTGGGTGTCTGCAGCCTGAAAGAATGCAGCCTGGCAGAGGACTACAGATAGAAAATGTGTCATTATTAGCAGAAAAATCATGGCATGTTGATTCTGATTTTTTCCAAAGACAGCTGAACCATACAGTGCAATGGATCATTCCAGGCACATTTTGGAGTCATAAGGCACAAAATAAATGCAAAGAAACTAACAGAATTAAACAGGAAAAATGTGATTTCTTAAAACAGACACCATCTGGACAATCTTGTCCATTCCAGGTCCTTCTCTCTGCTCTCTGGAAAATTTCAGTATTCTCTCAGTTTTTCTATATCTCTTGTAATTTTTTTCCCCTGAATTCCCTGTATTTTTTTATCTGTTCTTTTGAGCGACTAAGGTGTGCAGTCAGAAGCCATAGTTGGTTATACTCCTCTTATTATCCTCAAGAAGTGGGAATAGCCAAGAGCTGGCTGATCCTTTATTACTATGTTTAAATAAGTCAGTCAAGTAAAAACCTCCAAAGCTAGAATCAGTAAAATTGGCTTCCTCACATAAAGCCCTCCATGATTACTTTTTCTTTCCTTATCAGTCAGAATCTGTTTTGGGCAAGCTTCAAATATAATGGTACTGGCAGCCAGCTCCCCTTACACAGTAGAGTCAAGCTATCCACTACTAGCCTCAATCGTCATATGACAGAAACGAAACCAAACCAGGCCAGCCCAGAGACTGAGTCCCCAAAACAGAATATCATTAAGCATATCTGTTTCAAACAACCTCGTTCTATGGTGCATAAAGCATAAACATACCACTCAACTTGCAGAAATGTAGTGTCAATTAAAATTACTCAATTGTCTCATTACAAAAACTTGGTAGGATTAGAAGGAACGTAATAAATGATATTGTTATACAGCTACCCAAACTGACCTTAAACTAATGAGATATTTTTTCTATGGAAAGGGTCTCTGGACTTCTGTTATGCTTTTTTTAAACCACATTTACCATCCAGAGAAGAAGCCTTTTCATTTGTCTTAGAACTGAATTATTCCACACTGAGCTGCCAACAGCAACAGTTCATTTGGTTTCATTTTAATAAGATAAATGACCATTGGAGAAAATAGCCAATTAATAAATACTATGATGCATTACTAGAGGGTCTTCAGTTATTTTTGAGGTATAAACATGTGCTCATTTTCAAAATACTTTGAGATTGAGGCAAAACCACCAAGCATGTGGTAATTCCATTCCCTGAAGATCTCTGGCTCTAGTTTTATAGGGAGAGAGAAGGCCTAAAAAATCCAAGATGGCTGGAGTGACGTTTCCCTATGCATCAGTTTCAGTTTCATCAAAACAAGACAAAAATTATGGAGAAGACATATTTATTCTGGCTCAATCCCTTTTCCCCTCAGTCTTTACAGTTATTTCATTATTCCCATTATACTTAGGTTCTCTCCAGCTGATTGAATATCTAACTCTTTTTTAAGATGTGAATTAAATCTGGCAATGAAGTCTCAATAATGTGTATAAAAAAATGTTTATAAAACTCACTAGAATGACTGGCCCAGTTTTATTTGGCTATTCATAGTACAGGCCAAATAAAAGAAAAGCTCTATAAACATCACCTGCTTTAGGAATTGTGCAAGTATAGCCTTAACATTTGGAACAATTCCACATTCTTGAAAGGGTGTGTTATTTAGCAATTCTTCTTTAAGAATAAATCAAGAGGATGTGTTTCTACCCTACAGGACCCTACAGATTCCATATCTCCTAACAACGGTCCAGCTCCACAGCGCTCAGTGCTTTTCCAAAACTAAAGACATGTTCTCAGAAGACTCCAGCCTGCTTTGCAGAATGTAAGAAAATAGATGGCACCCTATATACACAGTCTATTGACATAGGTACCTCTGAAAAATGTTCCTCGAAAACCTCACACAGAGTAGGAAGTCCTTTAAAGCCAGGCAAGAAACACCAAGTGTAGGAGTATGTCTGTAGGAGGCAACTCCCACACCTCTCAAGCCTAAAACTATAAAACACAGTGGTATGTTAAGTGCCTCCATTACTGGCTAGATACCTATATGAGCAGAATTAATTATTTTTAAAAGGGGTTATGGTAGTCATTACCTTTAGATAATTATCTAAAATACTGTTCAGCACACTAATCTGGAAGATAGGAGGCCTGAGTCTATCTGACACTAGCTTGAGTGCATTCAAACCCACATCCTGGAAAAATGTCTTAAGTGTAGTTCTACAAAGGCAACACAGAACAGCCCTGTCTCCAGTTGTTTAACTGGTCTAGCTGCTGTGCACCAACAAACAAATACATAAATACAAGGTTAATTTCATGAAAATGAAAGAGAGCAAGAAGGACTGGTCAGTTCTAGATTCTGGTCCTTCCTTAGTTCTGGGATTTGATTTAAACCTGGTTTTGGCTGTCTAGTGTGGAATACATAAGCTACCCAGCAGCAGCTCCCCCACTTCCAATAGAGGACCCTATGCTGGTTTTGGCTGGGATAGAGTTAATTTTCTTCATAGTAGCTAGTATGGGGCTATGCTTTGGATTTGTGCTGGAAACAGTGTTGACAACACAGGGATCTTTTCATTATTGCTGAGCAGTGCTTACACAGAGTCAAGGCCTTTTCTACTTCTCACACCACCCCACCAGTGAGTAGGCTGGGGGTGCACAAGAAGTTGGGAGGGGACACAGCTGGGACAGCTGACCCCAACTGACCAAAGGGATATTCCAGACCATATGACATCATTGCTCAGCATATAAAGCCAAGGGAAGAAGAAGGAAGTGGGGGACATTTGGAGTGATGGTGTTTGTCTTCCCAAGTAACTGTTACACATGATGGACCCCTGCTTTCCTGGAGATGGCTGAATACCTGCCTGCCAATGGGAAGTGAATGAATTTCTTATTTTGCTTTTCCTGCATACGCAACTTTTGCTTTACCTATTAAACTGTCTTTATCTCAACCCACAAATTTTCTCACTTTTACCCTTCCAATTCTCTTCCCCATCCCATGGGGGGCATGAGCGAGTGGTTGTGTGGTGCTTAGTTGTTGGCTGAGATTAAACCACGACAACCCAAAGCACCAATTTAGAGAAACAGGTCTCCTGCCTTTGTCATTCTTGTAGCTTTTTTAGCCTGTCCTTAGCTAAACTAGTTTGTGGCTCCATGACTGGTGCACTCTTCTGACAATATAACCATTTGACCCCTCTAAGCTGAGGTGGGCCCCCAGCCTTTTTGAAGAAACACAGTACATAGAGCTGGACACCTACCTCTCTCCTTGTATTTTTGAACAAGAAATGACTGTTGCTACTGTGTTCTATGAAGCAAATCTCTGTTCTACTAAGTGAGGAGGCGATGTAGGAAATGCCATGCATTGAAGCTTCCTCCCTTTTTCTTATGCTCAATTTTAATACAAATTGTCAGAGAAAGCAGGGGTATAAAATGCCATCAGGCATTGAAAGTTTATAACAGGTAGTGTACATTGCACATTGTCATTTCTAATGTACCTTATTCCTGAATTCTAAGGTTAAGAGCTACAGTAGAGTCTCCACGTATGCAGTAGGACTCTAGAAAATCTGCTATATTTAACAATGATTTCATTGGATTTGCATAAAATTTGTCTCAGTCTTTAACAGTGAGACCATCTGTTCTCAGGGTACCCAACCTCCTGAGCTGGAAGACAGGGATGGGGAGCAGAATGAAGCCCCCATAATCCAAGGGGAAATGGTTAATGATCTGCTACACCACTTAGACACACACAAGTCTATGGGGCTGAATGGGATCCACCCAAGGGTGCTGAGGGAGCTGGCAGAAGTGCTCAACAAGCCACTTTCAATCACTTAACAGCAGTCCTGGCTAACCAGGGAGGGCCCGGTTGACTGGAGGTTAGCAAATGTGACACCCATCTACAAGAAGGGCCGGAAGGAGGATCTGGGGAACTACAGGCCTGTCAGTCTGACCTTGGTGCTGAGGAAGGTTATGGAGCAGATCATCTTGAGTGCCATCACATGGCACGTACAGCACAACTAGGTGATCAGACCCAGTCAGCATGGGTTTATAAAAGGCAGGTCCTGCTGACTAATCTGATCTCCTTCTATGATGAGGTGACCTGCGTAGTGGATGAGGGAAAGGCTGTGGATGTTGTTTACCTAGACTTTAGTAAAGCCTTTGACACCATTTCCCACGGCATTCTCCTGGCGAAACTGGCTGCTCATGGCTTGGATGGGCGTCCTCTTCGCTGGGTAAAAAAACTGGTTGGATGGCCGGGCCCAAAGAGTTGTGGTGAATGGAGTTAAATCCAGTTGGCAGCCAGTCACGAGTGGTGTCCCCCAGGTCTCAGTATTGGGGCCAGTTCTGTTTAATATCTTTATCAATGGTCTGGATGAGGGGATCGAGTGCACCCTCAAGTAAGTTTGCAGACGACACCAAGTTGGGCAGGAGTGTTGATCTGCTTGAGGGTAGAAAGGCTCTACAGAGGGATCTGGACAGACTGGATTGATGGGCCAAGGCCAATTGTGTGAGAGTCAACAAAGCTAAATGCCGGATCCTGCACTTGGGTCATAACAACCCCATGCAATGCTATAGGCTTGAGGAGGAGTGGCTGGGAAGCTGCCTGGCAGAAAAGGCCCTGGGGGTATTGGTTGATAGCCAGCTGAATGTGAGCCAGCAGTGTGCCCAAGTGGCCAAGAAGGCCAAGAGCATCCTGGCTTGTATCAGAAATAGTGTGGCCAGTAGCACTAGGGAAGTTATTGTCCCCACTCACTGGTGAGGCCGCACCTCGAATACTGTGTTCAGTTTTGGGCTCCTCACTACAAGAAAGACATTTTGGTGCTGGAGTGTGTCCAAAGAAGAGCAACGAAGCTGGTGAAGGGTGTAGAGAACAAGTCTTATGAGGAGTGTCTGAGGGAACTTGGGTTGTTTAGTCTGGAGAAAAGGAGGCTCAGGGAACACCTTATCGCTCTCTACAACTACCTGAAAGGAGGTTGTAGCGAGGTGGGTGTCAGTCTCTTTTCCCAAGTAAGAAGTGATAGAACGAGAGGAAATGGCCTCAAGTTGCACCAGGGAGGTTTAGATTGGGTATTAGGAAAAATTTTTTCACTGAAAGGGTTGTCAAGCATTTGGGACAGTCTGCCCAGGATAGTGGTTGAGTTACTAGCCCTGGAGGTATTTAAAAGATGTGTAGATGTGGTGCTTAGGGACATGTTTTAGTGGTGGACTTGGTAGTGTTAGGTTTACAGTTGATCTCAGTCTTAAGGGTCTTTTCCAACCTAAATGATTCTATGAAAATCTTACAGGTCATCAGTGGATTCCAATCAATGGCTTTAAGGTGAATTGCTTCACAGTCTTCTACCATACATACCTCCTGAGACACCCAGTCCTCTGTCATAGTCACCTTTTAATATATTCTCCAGAAGAAACAGAGCCATTTGACATCTGGGAGGAGTGCCTGATCTCTTTATCCAAGGAGAAGTCTTTAAAGTAACCCTCTTGACTAATCTCTCTCAAGTAACACAGATTACTGATTTATATACCACACCCAGGCCAGATGTCTTAGCTATTGTAAACCTCATCATGACTTAATGGGACAGTTAAAAATTCTGTGCATTTAACAAAATTCAGAGCTCATTAGCATCAAACGTAAGGGAGAGAGTAAAATAAATTAAAAGCCATATCACAAGCTCTGATATGGTATGATACATATGAAAAACAAACTCCTTCACAATGCAGAGTGAAATATCTTCAGATAACCTGGCAAGTTTTATTCTGAAAATAAATGACCATATTTAGAAGTATGTGTATATAAGCAACATAAAAAACATTGGGATAATTACTTAAAAATTTTCAGGGAAAAATCTTCTCTTGAATTGATAGTTTCCATACATAATATTGTGGAAGCAGTGCATAATTATGTGATACTCATAGCATATAAGAGGATGATTATATTTTACTTATTCTTATTTTTTGATGTTGCTTAAATTAGATGAGTAATAAAAGCTTATTTTATGAGAGAAGGAAACCTACAATGACATTTCTCTAGGGAAAGCCTCTTTCTTTGTTGCAGTATGAGGAGTTAGATGGAACAACATCTATTTATTGACTATTTCAGTCAATCTGTTGCCAATTACTACTGATTTATTCTGTGTTTGAACCAGAATCTCTCTGTAACTCCTTTAATAACAACTAGTGATATTATTCCCTAGCATCTAAGTACAACCCTGATACCAGAAAGTGACCATCTAAAGAGTTCTACAGTAAAGTTTACAATTAATTAGCTCAGAGGTCACAGAAGACTTCCATTTAATCCATCCCCTAAGACAACTCTTCCTCATGCTCTATCCAGTCTTTTTCTCTATATCCTGCTAATAGAGGAGAGCTTTCAGAGTTGTTTTCATAGTGCTCCTCAGTTATGCTGGAGATAGTGATCTGCATTTGGCTTGTAATCTCACCATGTTTCTCTGTCCTACTGACACTCTTTAAGGCTTTTTTTTTGTGGAAAAATGTAGCACTTCTTGCATGAAATTTCTTGTATAAGGATACTTCCACAAATAACATTTACGTAGAAATTTTGGTTCGCACATCTTGTAGGGTTTAAAAAGAATGTTAAGTTTTTGTAAATGAGATTTGACCTCGATCAGCAAGTAAACCGCTAGATTGACAGTAAAGAAGCCTGAGGTCTCTTTGGAGCTGTATAACCTGGGTAAATTTTTTCTCTGTTCTTGTGTATGTCTTTTCTTCCCTCCTACCACTTCTCCCAACTTTCTAGCAATCCCTATAATTCAGATGTTCTTTAATATACCTTTGTAAAATGTCTAGAAAAAATGAGATCCTAATCTTTGTTTATTAATAAACCTCATTACATCAAATATTTCAAATTGAAAGCATGTAGAACAGAATCACAGAATCAAAACTGGAGGGTTAGAGGATGTTCGTGTTTCCCTTTCATCCTCCTGACCCTTTTGTTGTTTTTGGTAGGTTAGCTTGGGGAGGGAGATGATGTTGCTTGTTTCTTTAAGTGGCCAGGTTGTTTGCAGCAACCTCTATTCTCTCCCTGATCTTACCATTGACATCTTTGGTTATATTCAGGGAAAAGCAAAGGGATCAAACCTTGGCATTACTGACATAAAGACAATTCAAGTCCACTTTTTATTTATACCATGAGTTCAACAAAGTAGGTCCAATAGAATGTATATGTATGAACTTTTAAATACATATTGGGAAGTCAGGAATATTTTTATATAGGAATTCACTCTCCTGTCCTGGAGGCAAAGGGAGACTCTGTGCTTATTCAAATCCCCTCTCATATGTTAGGTACCCTTCTGCATTGGATATGCTTTTTACAGGTCTCTGCCCTAAGGAACAGGATTTGCTGCATATGTTTAACTGTTCAAAACCAAAGGGAACATTTCAGATAAGCATGTTTTTCAAATGCACAAATGATATTTAGACCTTAACTCACCTTTTTATCTAGGAAAATAGTAAGAGTATCTTTGAATGAAGTATATCCCATGACAAATTGACAGTAAGCTAAAATGTGTTTCAATGTGAGTTCATGACATCGTCACCTGCACAAGTCACTGTCCACTGGCCAATCAAAAAGAAACCAACAACTATTCCATATGCTTCTGCTGGGAGAAAAAGATACATCTTTCTTGTTTATAGATGGAGAGCTATGTAAACTTCTACATCAATGAATACAATATGTATGACCATTGTATTGGGTTTATGTGGTGTTTGATGTTCCATAACTAAGATTTCTATAGCAATTGCTCTATTACACAATGCTGACAATCACATTAATATTGCATTGTACATTTACAGGCAATGAGTAGGGAGAGTTCTTTTTTAAAGTACACTTAAATAGTTTTTCTAAAACATAGACTTTTCTATATTTAAAAAAAACCCACAGACATTTTAATTAGTAGGAAAGACAGAGATGCCTGTACATTAGACTTTTACTAGATTTTGAAATAGTATTTGATGTTTATTATTTGTGATGTAAGCTTATTATTTGCTAGACAAGAAAGAAAAAGAGACCAAGAAGTCATCTATCAGTGGCCTTCATTTGACTTTTCTGTTATTAATGAAGGCCCTGGCTGAAACAGATAGCTCCATTATTAAAATACAATCTTTCCCCTGCATGTATCAGTAGGGTTGTAGGTTAAAAGTATTGATATTTAGCTGTAAAATTTTTCAGGCACAGGAAAATTCTAGACAGACCATCCCAAGCCTTATGACTTTTAATCTGATCAACATTTCAATGCAAACAACAGCAGCAAAGATAGCTCAGTCTAAAAAAGGCCAATGGCAAGAGTGACTAACTTCACTCTAACCAGCAAGCTTTAGGAAAGGAACATCATCATATGCCATGGTTGCTTGAGGGGATGGGGGGAGAGGGAGATTAAACTGATGCAGAGGCCACCATCTTGAACTCTGTTCTGCTATAGTATCTGTTTTGTAATTTTACCACTTGATTTTTGTGTTAATGAAGCTCACTTAAACCATATGCCAATAGTTGTCTAATTCTTTCAGCCTACTGACAAGGGAAACAAACACTTCCCTTCCCTTCTCCATTAATGTCAAACCAAATTCACTGAGATATTTTGTTTCTGTCACATGGACTGGTCTGTCTTCTCAAATGGTTGTAACACATCAATAAAGGGCAGTTTGAGGAAGGCAAAGAATGACACTGTGCTCTTTAATCTGTCAAGGCCTATTGTCCTTTGCTTTTGAAATGTTCCAGTATCCTCTGTCAAAGGCAATTTTTTGTATCCCACCCTAGCATTCATATTAATCTTTAAGATATAATTGCCCAGGACAATGTCAATTTTGAAGAACATCTCTTGCCTGTTATTTTGTTGCTGATGCTGTGAGTATACTGCATCTGAAGCTGCTTTACATTTTGCAGACAGGGAGAGGATGCTTCAGGGGTCAAAACAGGTAAAAGGAAGTTAAGACTAAAGCTAAATTCACTTGACTTCTTTAAAACTTTGTTTCTCTGCCACAGGATTTCTTTGCATTTTGATGACACTTGTGATAGCATATATAAGATCAGACAAACAGAAAAGTGGATGATTTTACAACAATTCAAAGCTCCTAATAAAGGTTTAAAGGTGAGATTTTATTACATTTGGAAGATGAGTTTTGTCACAAAAAAAAGAAAGACTGACTTCAGCAAAGAAACATCTCTACCTTTTACTTGACTCTTGCTGAAAGACTTGCAAAATGTTTCCCATTAGCTGCATCTAATTGGGGTTTCCATGTTGGCATTTAACAATAAGTGCATTTTGTTTATCAAATTTGCTGTGGAAAGTCTGATTATCAGGAAAAATTACTAGAATCTGCCCCCTGCTCTGGGACTGAACCGGTTTGACCCCTTTTAGTGGGTCAGTCTGTTGATATCCAAAAGCAGCTTCTGTTTCTGGATTCCATCTTTAATAAAATCTGTGCAGTGAGTCATCAATGACACTTATGCTTTTCTGACTCCTGTAGACTCCTGTACAAGACTTAAAATATACTTTCTTTATGTAGTGTGCCTGTCAAATAAAGGATGTAATTACTCAAACTTTCATTTTAATACGCAGATTAAATACACACACCATAATAAATAATTAATTTAAAGGCTCATAAAAGTTATTAATATGATCTAATACCAACATTTGGTGGTCACGCTTGTTTGCCTGATAGAAAACTCACAAAAGTATTGGTCATGACCTTGAATAATTTATAATCTATGGCACTGACACTCAGACAGAGAGGCACAGTGTAAAACATAGCCCAAACTAATGAGCTGTGCTGCAGCCAGAGAAAGGAGTCAGTAGCAGAAATTAGGAGGTAATTAACCAGTAGCACAGATGAAGAAAAGGCAACGTCAGTGGGACTTGGCTAAAAACAGTTGGAAATATTCATACTGTATGTCCTACTAAATATCTTGCTAAGTCTGTGTGGATACTGGGTCCAGGTCCTGTGTTACCCTCTACATTGCCATCTGGCAGTTACTTTTTCCATTAGAAATATTAGCCTGCTCACCTACAGACCTCACTTCCATGTAATAAGAAAAAGTGACAGCATGCCCTTAATTAGAACATTTTCCCATGTAATGGATCTACCTTGCTTAAATATTTTTATAATTCAGGTTTAAGTCCAGACTCCATGTATTTAAATCCAAAGGGGTGAAGGCCACAAAAGAAAGAGGCACATAATAATGCATCTTCATACTTATGGGCCAAAATTAGGGGACACAGAGAAAGTTGAAATATTAGACTTTAGGATGAATGAGGAATCTCTTGGTTGATACAAAGTACACTAGGAGGTATTACATGGACAAGGAATATGATGAAAACTAATTTTTGAAAAATCACTTCCCATATCATAAAATGTATAAATTATCTATAAAGCAACATTTGGTGTGGAGTATAATTAGGCAGATTTTACAACATAACAGTAAAGTTTGTTTTCTAAAGATTATTTGCAAAGAATGCTAGTTTGGATTGGACTACTGACTGCATTGCTTCAAAACATGGGTTATGAGATTTGAACAGCATGCCTTAGGATGAAGTTACATCACAGGGACAACATGAGATGAGCAGACTGTTACCTGTAAGGTGAAGCAAAATCTTCCTACCCCAGAGAAATCCAGCTGAGCAACAGCATTATAACTTAAAGTCACCCCAATATGAGGACTGCACAAATGATCAGTTGTCCAGTAGGGTGGGAAATGGAAAGAAAATCTCTTCTTCACTCAACTCATTCATAATTTCTTTTGGCAGCTGGTATCACAAATGGGAAGATGCAATACATGTTCTTGGAGTCCAGAGCATCTGCTAACATGACAGGTTCTGTTACCTGTCAGATGTTACCTATTCAGATGGTAACTCTGAAAAAGATTTTGTAAAATGTTTTTCATTCTTATGTACTGGCTTTTTTACTATATTACTAGAAAATAAGAAATTACTATTCAGGGTATGCAAATTAACCATTTTCAAAGTTATATGTGACAGCATCTCAATAAAAAAATAAGTGGTTGGTTTTCATTAAAAACAGAGGGTCTGTATTTCAGTTACTTGAACTTGTACACACACAAACATCCCTCAGAATACTCAATATCTGCAGAAGCATCATTTCCAGTTGCTACTACTAGATAGTGGTTCACAATTTGTGTAAGAAAAATTACTCTTGTTACCAATTTTTCTGTTGCAGGTTATTCTTATTAGTCATTATATGGCCACTAGAGCTGCCTTAAAAATAGTACACTGGAATCCAAGTTCAAAAAAACACTGTAATATTATTTTAAAATTGAAATTCCATTTTTCATCAGCAGCATTTATATAAAGAAATCTTTCAGTTATAAATATTCACTAAAAGCTTGAGAACATTTTAGTATCACTCTGTATCCTTCAGAAATATACTTAATATACAAAATAAATTATTAGTTCTAATAGTAAATGTGTCTTTGATCATCTTTCCAGGGACTATCCAGTCACATGTAATGATGCATAATGAGCTCCTGTTGCCATTCCAAGTCTTTGTCATGGAAAGAATGAGACAAAGACTGTGATCCTGGTGGGAGGTCCGCTATTCTTGGCCTCTGTTTTCCTTCTGCTCCTTCATTTCCAGCTATGGATACTTCTCAGAAGAGTGGAGTAAAGAGATTCAACAGATTTATTGGGTAAAAAGACATAATATGTTCTGATTCTGATCTTGGATATCTTTCTTTTTTTAAAAAAGGCTGATCTAAATAAAATGTCTAGCAAATAATTCAATTCCATATAGAAGAAAGCAATGTCACGTCCCGCTCAGACGAGAGAGACAAGTGACTCAGATTCGCAAATCCCCAATGGAGCGGACAACAAGTCTCCAAGTCTAAACATTTATTAACTACTCCCAATGTACTAATTGAACACACGATAGTTGGCTAAGTATATAGCAAGTTGTGGCAAGCAATATAATATGCCTTGCATTTCTTAATGGGAAAGGGAAAAGAGGGAGATAGAGGGAATGGGGAAATACAGATCACCGGTCTGGGTTTCTGCGCTGATCCTGCCGACGAGGGTTCCAGGAGGCACAGGAGACATCCGTCTTTTTCGCTGGCATCTGTCTTCTTTGCTTCACTGCACTCTCCCGGGCCCCCCCACCTCCTTCCTTCCTCTTGATTTATACCCACTTTCCTTGGGTCCGTCCCCTAGGTCAACCCACATACCTATGTATCCCATGTACGGGGAGGGGTAAGGTGTTTCATTGTGGAAGATATGGGCATGCAGACAATCAACATGATTTAGCAATGTCAATTTTATTGTGGTGAAGCAAGCCTTTTATAATGCAGGTGAGAATCACATGACATAATCACATGGTATAATTCTTTCTGATTGGACAGTTAGCTTTGCACATGCTCCTTAAGCTCTCTCTTCTGATTGGATGAAAACTGCCACATTGACATTGTACAAACTTCCTTCTCCGCCCAAACCCACACCCTGGAGTTGTTTAACTTCCTGTGTTCTTCTTCATTCTTTCCGGGTTATGTCCTTGCCAACGCTGAGGCTTTACCAGTCTTGCTCATATGCAGGATTGCTCACACGTCCATTTTCTCGCAGGGACTCCTTTAGAATCCCCACAGATCCCTCTTTTTGTTTTTGAGCAATCCAAACTCCTTGTAAGCCTTTTTGCAACGATTGTCCAATACAAGAAATTAAACATGGCAAAATAATAGCAAGCACAATAATCACAATAATTACAATGATTACTCCTTTTAACAATTCTTTTAACAATCCTGTAATTCCCAGGGAGTCAAACCATTCAGATAAGGCATTCCTTCAAGATCTTCACATCCATGCCCTTGTGCTAAAAGCAAAAATCAATGGCAGCTCTATTCTGTAACATAGCATGTCTAACACTATCAGCATCAGTTAAAAGACCACTTAAATCTAAAGAAGTAGCATTAGTTTGTTTGCTAAGCCAAAACTGCAGTGGGTTCGGCCATGTATCCACAGGTATTTCTACCAAGCACGTAGAGAACGGATTTTCAGGGCTTGCGGTGGCGTTTGGTTGTGAGACCACCCATCCTTCACCCTGAGGCAGGTTCCAATACAGGCCGAACACACCGAGCAGGAACCCAGCGAGAGCTGGCATCTGTGAAAACACAAACATAACCCCTGCTCCAAGTTAATATCTCATTCGGTTTCTGTTTCATTTTTCTTAACTTCCTTTTTCCAGGGTCGCACCCATCGACTCGGAACCCATCTAGTGCCGGTATCGGTAATAACGCAGGCATAGCCTCGACCCGTCATTTTTAGTTCCACAGGTCCTTTCCACTCTCCTATAGCAACATCTTTGTACTGAGCAAAAGCACTATCTCCACACTGGCTTATACCGGATTTCAGACCCAAACTATGTATTACTACTGGTGGTTCCCCCCTATCACCTGTGAGCCGTAAGTAATTTAACACATACACCGCTTTTGCAAGTGGTTCTGCAGCAGCCAAGACCTCTCCCCCTTTTTGTTTTTGCAAAAGCGCCTTTTAAAGTTTTGATGCGCTCTCTCCACTATGGCTTGCCCCGTGGGGGAATGTGGTATACCTGTGATGTGACGTATACCCCAGAGTTGACAAAAAAAAGAGTAAATTTTTGAGAGGTAGAGGCTGGTCCATTATCAGTTTCATGGGTCAATTGAACTAATTCCCCACATTCTCTGGCGCATCCCGCCCTACCGCGATGGTAACTTCTCACAGCTTAGTACTTTTTCGCAGTTCAGTGTTGCAGCTGTCTGCTGTTTTTGCCTGCTACCTTGGCACAACTCAGCAGTTTCTTATCTATCTTCCAAGGCCTGTTCTTCATCAAATCCTAGCTGTTTCTCAGAGGCTGTGTAAGGCTGACAGGCCAATGCCTCCCACATCTCCCCTTTGTTTTGCAGCTGCACCTGCCAGACTTATTTTGAGACTTTATCAATTAAGGGTTAGACAAACTTCAAAAAACACAGCATACTTAAAATAGTTTAACAGAATGCTAGAAACAATACAGCAGTTACAGTTACTAGTTAAAAAGAGTAGGTTAATTTCAGTACCCATAATTAGGGGATATGACTAAATACTACAAAAATAAACAATAAGGAAAATACGGAATAGCACACTTACTTAATGGGGTACTAACATTCAGATCCGCAATTGCTGGGGAACCCTGGATGCAGCGAGAATTTAGAGTGCCCTTCCTCGCAAACCGGAAACCCTACGCGATGCGTCCATCCGTAGGTGAGGCATCCAACATCGCTGCAAGCAGGTCCAGCCTCTAAATCAACAGGCCAAAATAACTGGCAATTTTCTTTGAGCAGAAACATCTGATTTCATCCTCCTGTTGGGTTCCACCCAGAGCCTGGCCACCACTCAAGGGGGAAAACCAAGGGAGTTTCTAATAAGGTTAAACACTTGAGGTCTTAATTCTTAATATGGTTAAACAAAGGAAGTTGAATACACACATTCTTATAGCATTTCATCCTTATTAATAACTACATTTTGTCTAAGCTACATCATCTTTCACTAGTGACTAGTAAGCCTATATATCTCATCAAGGAGTTGCAATTACTGTTAGCATTTTCTCTTAAAAGAGTTGGCAACTGTAGTGTGATTAAGGACCAAGATAGTGTATTTTGTCCTATTGCAGTAGCAAGCATTACCCATACATTCTGCTTAAATGATCAGTCGAAGAGGCCGCAAACTGTCGGCACAGGGGCATCCACAGCACCCACAGCCGGCTCCTGAGTGTCCACCAAAAGCTGCCTCTCACGCCTCAGGTATGGTCGCACACACCTTGCCGGTAACCACCGGGGACCGTGACCTGTGAAGACACAAGCATAACCTCTTCCCCAGGTTATTAAAGGATCTGGTCCTTCCCAGTTAGCACTTTCTAGGTTTTTTGCTAACACTTGAGCCTTGCCCTGGACTTCTTGTTGATCTGGTATCTGCGATGAGAAGTGATGCAGCATTGATGGTGTCTATTGTAACGATTCAAATGCAGCAAAGTGAGTGACGTCAGACTGCCATAATTCTGAGGAGGTGAGTCCCCGAGGGTTGACACCACTAGCTGTTGAAGAGAGGGAGTCCTTCTGGTATTCAGGGCAAGTCGCAATGATGTCTTTAACCTGAGGCCTTGATAAAGAAAACTGGTTTTGTCTTGCCCTGGCATTTTGGTGGAAAGAAAAAATGCATGTGAAGGCCGTGCTTGCTGTGTTTCTGAGATGGCATTAGTTACACGGTGGAGATCTTGTTTCATTTTCTCTGTAAGTACTCTGGGTGATGTCAATGAAGGATCTCTTCATAAAATATAAAGCAAGCTATGCAGATCATCATTAGTTAGGCCCAACAACAGCTGTATCCAATTTATGGTTCGTAACAGTTTCTGTAAATCATTTAAAGTCTTAACATCAGTTTTAAGTTTAACCTGTTGTGGGACAATGGTCTGTTCACAAATTCTCCACTCCAGGTACTGCCACGGTGATGATCTCTGTACCTTTTCAGGTGCTATTTGCAACCCCACTTGAGATACTGAGTCTTTGGTTAAAGCAAGAGCCTTTTCCATGATCTCCTGTGTTTCTGCTGCTATAAGGATGTCATCCATATAATGATATATAACAGCCTGGGGGACCTGCATTCTAACAGGGCTCAAAGCCTTTGAAACAAATCACTGACACATCGTGGGACTATTTTTTATGTCTTATGGTAAAACAACCTAATGGTACTGTCTTGCAGGTCCACTAACATTAATACTGGGAACAAAAAGGCAAATTTAGGTGCATCATCCAGATGCAAGGGAATGGAAAAAAAAATCCTTGAGATGCAAGATGCCAGTGTAGTTTCAGGGTGGGTTTCAGGGTGGGCTGCGCTGCAGTGGCAATTAAGACAAATTTGATCCAATTTGAGTTCCCCATCGAGCCATACAGTCACGACCCCATGATGTAATAGGGGTTTCCAATATAAATGGACAAATATTTGCTATCCAGTTTTCTGGGCCCCTTACATGAATGAGTTATTTGCTTTGAAACATTACAGCATGCCTTCTCAGATAGATGGTACAAAGGTGCACTCTCCCCACAGAGTATGCACCTAAATTCAAGACAACAATTAACGCAGAATTACTGCCTCCCACTAGAGGAGATATCTCACCTATGACACTTAAAACACTGAGCCCGAACAAACAGGCAGCACCAGTGACCCAGCGGGCGGGCACTAGGGCGCTCTGTCCTAAGGAATGTTCACTGGTCCTGCACTACCCCCCCACTGGTACAGAGTCTGCCCTGCGCTTTGTTCCTCTCCGGCCGCTTCCCTCGCGGGATAACGGAACTGCGGGTCAGAGAACTCCGCACTCCGCAGCTGCAGCTGGGCTGCGCCTCACACCCGCAGAACAGTCACACACCCACACAAAGGGGCCCTTACACTTATCACTCACACAACATCAAATGACAAATACTACAAACATCAAAACACCACTAAGAATATATAAAGCCATTGCTAGTTGATTATGTGGTGCGTCCAGAAAATTCCCCCTTCTTTGTTTTTAAATCAAGGCCTTTAGTGTACTGACCATCAGAAAGGTTTAAAGTTAGTCCTTTTAGAATGGACAAGGGACTCGGCATCACAGTGTCAGCACCTGTAAAAACTGCCGCTTTTGGTGTTCGGGGGAGGTGGGACAGACGATCACGCGGTGCCAGATGGCCGTAGGCAGTCGCTCCACGGCGGGGGGGCTCGGGGAGGCCTGGGGCCACCGCCGCCAACTCTGTGCTTTAAGAGTGTCCGAAACCAACTTCCAAGTGGTCGCTAGCTCACTGGCATGCTGATCCCCCTTGGAAATGGCATCCCACAACTGTTCACCTATTTCAGCCCAGTTTGCTGGTTCAAAGGCTATGAGGGTATTGGCAGGATAGCCGTGGTTTCTGCACCATTTAAGTAACTGTCCTGGTTTAACCAGGACAGGGTTAAGTTTCCCCAGCAGTGGGGGGGGAGCTCTAGCCGGGTTATTCAGATACCATGCGGATGTCACATCCTGGCGCAGGAGCGCGGGGCACGTGGTTTTATACATCTGGTCCTCTCACTGCTGTATTGGTAGATATTTTGCTCTGTTCATTGTTATTACTGTTACTGTTATTGTTATTGTTGTTGTTTGTTGTGTTGCTGTTGCACTGTTGTCTTAAACCTTTCCTTATCTCAGTCTCGGGGCTTTGTATTTCACTCCCTTTGTGGGGGAGGGGCAGCGGCCGCGTGGTCTCAGACCCCGGCAGGGGCTAAACCATCACAGTAACCTTCGTACAGAAGTTTCATTATAAGTTATCCCTCTCATAGAGAGTATATGCAGCAGGAGTCTAACAGTGGCCGTCTCCTCTGCGGACTTGCTCTGCCCCATGCTCTTATCTGCTGGAGTCCTTTGGCTCTTCCGGTTTTTCCTCAGTCCCTTTCCGGTTGGCATCAGATACACTTCTGCTATTTCCAGCCCCTGATTGCGTAATTTTGGATCTAGCCCCCGCTGCTCGCCATGGTCCCGGCGGCACAATCGAAGAGGCAAATGAGTTTTTCAGCTGACCCAGCGTGGCGGGAGCCGCAAGCAACGTAGAGCACCCCCCACCCTCGTCGCTCTGGGGCGAGGGGATCGGACCGTCCCTCCGGCCGTGGCCGGGGCAGTGTGGTAGTGGCGGCGGTGGCGGCGTGGCTGATATATCAGAGTTAGAAGCTGCTCCGAGAGCTGCAAAGGCAGAAGCCGCAGCCGCACGCTCATTACTCATCTCCTGTAGTATCTCTCGGATTAATTTCCATAGCGTGGTGTAACCGCTCACTTCTTCTGCCGACTTTCCTCCATCACTAACCAAGTCCCAAAGCTGTTTCCCTATGGCTTCCCAGGTAGCCGCTTCAAATGCAAGCCCTGCACTGGGGATAAGTCCCTTCTCTTGGCTCCATTTTAATAAGCCTTCTAGAGTGGACTTGTCATATTTTATCCCTCTCATGGAGAGAATATGTTGGAGGACTTTCACCACTGCTTGCTCATCTTTAGTAAGCGTGGAACCCATTCCTCCCCGGCCGCCACCTCTCGCAGAGCCTTAAAGTTACAGCGTGCTGATTCTCACCTTCAGACACCGGGGCAGCGTCTGGATCAATTTCGACAGGCTTTCCACCCGTGATCGCACATCACCGAGTCCTAAGACTTGTGCCAATCTGATTGGGTCCCTGTTTGGGGGGGGTAAGGTGTTTCATTGCGGGAGATATGGGCATGCAAACAATCAACATGATTTAGCAATGCCAATTTTATTGTGGTGAAGCAAGCCTTTTATAATGCAGGTGAGAATCACATGATATAATCACATGGTATAATTCTTTCTGATTGGACAGTTAGCTTTGCACATGCTCCTTAAGCTCTCTCTTCTGATTGGATGAAAACTGCCACATTGACATTGTACAAACTTCCTTCTCTGCCCAAACCCACACCCTGGAGTTGTTTAACTTCCTGTGTTCTTCTTCATTCTTTCCGGGTTATGTCCTTGCCGACGCTGAGGCTTTACCAGTCTTGCTCATATGCAGGATTGCTCACACGTCCATTTTCTCGCAGGGACTCCTTTAGAATCCCCACAATTTCATGGGATGATGTAATTAGCATGATCATGTTAGCCCTCGTTAGCATATTGAGGGGTGTTAACTTTAATATGCATTTCATGGATAATGAAGCAAATGTCATTCACCGGACAGATGGCCCTTGAAACTTGACCAGGTGCACCAGAGCAGAGCCGTCCTGTCTCCACAGGGCTCCCTCCTCCAGCTGCATCTTGTGTTATTGGGGCAGCCTTATCAGCTTCGCCATCCACACTATCCACCCTGTGACTCATAGTTTTGTCTTGCGAGTGTTTGAGGCATTCCTTCGATCAGCCTCAACTTTTGCTTTCTCAGACTATTTTCTCGTCTCTCACATCCCACCCCGTGACTCAAAGACTCCAAGTTCTTCTTTGACCTTTGTGATCTCAAAAAGGTATAGGGAAAAAGAAGACAAAAGGTGAGAGAGCATATATCTAACTGCTGCAAGGCATACTTTTAAAAGCAAAAATTGGCATAATATCACAATTCTAATATTTACAAGCCATCTTCCCCACCCCGTGAGTCCTGAGGATCCCAGTGATGTGACCCATGACCCAGGGTTCCATCCATCAAACTAGTCCATCAGTCAAAAAAGTTCTCTGTTCCTGTTGGCGATCTTCATCGTGGCACGGGTCTCCTCTATAGAGGTGGTGGCACTGTGGATGGTGATGCAGCATTCTCCCTCAGTTAGATTCAGCACACCGCACAGTCCATGTTCCTTCAGCAATGCTAGCCGGATTCTGCAACGCCATCTTAGATGCTTGTTGGGTCTGCACCTTTAATTCCTTAAAGGCATACCTTGTTAGTACATATAATTGCTAAGTTAAATTTTCTAAAACTATTTGAGGTTACACAATCACATTAGCAGGTCTATAAGGATTTAAATGGGAATACAATTTAATATTCAGGTACAATTCATTAATGCTTAATTTGTGGGATCAGACGCCTCCAGCTAGTCTTTGATTACTTCATCTTGCTGTTGATGGATGTGGTGTTGTAAGGACCACATACAGTTATATGAGCTAGCACTGTGATCTGTTTGGTATTTGCAAGCACCAGTTTTCAGTCCCAGGTGACTCATAGGCTTCCTTAATTTTGGAGGTGATTCCCAATAAGGTAACTTAAGGCACAACTCCAGGTTAGCCTTCCAATAAGTGAACTCATTAAATGTACCTGTAAAATTTCCTGGATTGTTGATTGTAATTGATTGGCAATGATTTATTCCACACTCAGCAGGTATGATTCCACACATTATATAATAATGTAAGCAGATTACAAATAATAACTAGCCAATAATGCCTACAGCCATTGAAAGTGCTAAAAGTAACATAGGTCTCCTGTTGTCCAGGATCAATGCTCTGTAAAACACATATATGCATAACAAAACAATGATGGTTAGAAAGAAGGGACAATCCACCTGGTATTGATGCGGTATTCTTTCCCATGGGCATCAGTAGCCACCCATGAACAAATATTGATGGGAGTTTTTAGGGTTAGGGGTACTTGCCTCACGGTGGGCAAGTCTACTAGAACAGGTTGTCCAGGATAATGGAGCGGGTTTGCAGGGTCTTTAGTCTCTTTTTTCCCGGCGAGTATGGACGGAGGCTTAGGACAGAACGCGGTAAGTCATGGGCACCCATTAATTCCCCACCGGCCATTTATCTTCATTACTGCGTCTGGCACCCGTTGTGGCCATCCTGGTTCGAGGGGTTTTAGGGCCTGCTTTAACAGTCCGTTGGTGTGTTCCACAATCCCATTTGCTTGGGGATAGTATGGAGTATGGAAAATCCACTGAATTCCTTCATCTCGAGCCCACTCCTGAACCACCCCGGCAGTAAAGTGACTACCATTGTCTGATTGGATCAATTTGGGCTTAGGCAAGCAGCTAAACCAGCGTTTTAACCCCTTCACTGTATTTTCTGCAGTTGCTCGAGATACAACTTTTGTTTGGGTTAGGCCCGACACTATTTCCACCCCCACCAATACAGAGCGTTTTCCCTCAGAGAGCCGGAAAGGACCAATATAATCCACCTGCTTGTTTAGTAGGTGGGCAGGGTGATTTCCTGACTGGATCTGTCCCACTGCAGCAGCATCAGAGCTACCAGTCAGAACATCATTAATATATTGATATACCCTGACCCCTTCCCTAGGAGGGATTTGAGCAAGCTCCTGTGCTAGTGCGTAATGAGCGATGGTCGGCGAATGACAATATCCCTGGGGGAGATGTGTAAAAGTAAATTGCACGCCTTCCCATGTAAAAGCAAAGCGATCTCTGTCTACCTCCTGTATGGGGACCATAAAGAACATATCTTTCACATCAGTAGCTGCTAAGATCTGGTGGGCTTGTTCCTGTATGGTTGCAATCAGTTCAGCTATGTCAGGTACTGCAGCTGTTAGAGGACCTGTATTGGCATTTCATAGCCGATATTCAATTGTCAGTCGCCACTTTCCGTTAGGTTTACGGACTGGCCACACTGGGGAATTATAGGGTGAGTGAGTTGGAATGATTATCCCTTGCTCCCGCAGCTCTGCTCTTACCGGAGTGATCCCCTCCCTGGCACCTAACGGTAAGGCGTAAGGTTTCACATTAACAGTTTTAGAAGGAGGAAGTGCAGGCGCTTGCTGTAAAAGTCTAATAGAGGCAGTTGGGGACCCAAATTTCCATTCCCTTCCTTTTGAATCCACCCAGGCTTGTCCCTTCAATAGGTCAAGTCCCAGGATATTTGTGGGGAAATTTCCCAGGATCATAATAGCCTCTGATGCAGTTTCATTCTCAGGTAACCAGCATTTCACCTAAGCAGTCAGCTGTGGCTTAGAGTCCCCGAAAACATCTGTAACCCAGATCTGCTTTTTGTCAGCAATTATGCCATTCCGCTTGGCAACCTCAGTTTGGAGTGCTGAGATCTGAGCACCCGTATCTACTGGAAATGTAACTGGAGTTTTAAAGGGACCGAGCGGAAAGGTAATCAACAAGTCTCCTTTAGTATTCTCTGTGAGCCTCCTTAAGTGGACCCACCCGCCATCCCCCGGCTCACTTACTGGGGATGGCGTGTCCAGTTTCCCGACCCTAAATCAATCAAGTCCTCTTCAGGGGCAGTTGGTGTTTGAGAAGCAATTGCCACCATCTCGTTAGTTTTCAGTTCTGTCCCTCCCTTTGCCCGAAAAGTCTGCTCGGTTAGGGGGGGCAGCTTCCTTCTGCCTTTCCAGGCTCGAATGAGCTTTTCTAAAACTGTAGTAGGCATACCATCCACTAACTCTCGGGGAATCCCCTGTCCAATTCCCTCAGTCCACAAGAGGTTTCTCTTTGCTCTTAAAACTTGCGGAGGGGAAGCAGATGGATTTTCCTGCTGTTCCACTCTGCGTACCGAGGGCTTATGTTTGCCCGTTCCCCCGGTAAGGCCCATTCTCCGGCCGTAATTTATTAAGTCCTGAGCTATCTCTCCGCAGGGTTCTCCCCCCGCCCGTCTCCCACCTCGTGGGGCTAATGCATTCCGCAAATGATCTTGTAATTGCACTGCATGTGATTTCAAAGAGTCCGGCAAGCCCCGAATCAGGGGAGTCATTTGATCAGGATTAGCAATTAATAGCATCGGGGAAGGCTGCTGCGGAACCAAACGCCTGTCATGCATTAATTGGAGACAAGCAGCCTTCTGCAGACTTTCAGTCAAATGATTTACGGTTGGGGTCTCAATACATACTGGATCCTCCCTTTCCAAGGGGTCCAGACCCCCAGCTCAATAAGCAGCTCGTTGAGTTAACGACCACGGCTCTCTCTGGTCGTGAGTAACTAAGAAAATCCCTGGCCCCCAGTACCCCTGGGCCTCATCTTCTGATAACAAGATTCTGTTGCCACCAGTCAATGATACCCTCCACACGTATTCAGTCTCAGTTTCCTGAGCTCGTCTGGTATATTTCTCCTGAATTTTTGCAAGCTCAGTCGCTGGTTATGGTGTAGTTCAAATGGTGACCTGCGGAGCTCTTCCACCCTGACTCTCGGTGGTCTATGTTTTAATTCATGGTCTTAAATTTGGCCCCTCATTTTCGGGGTAAAAAATCTCTCGGCTTATCTCTAATCCTTTCTTGGATACAAGGGTCTGGCTGCTGCTTTTGCCAGACTCGTAACTCCCTGTTCACTATCTGGAACAGAGACAAGATCTGTCTGGTTGCAGGTTTCTTGTTCATTCCCCTCTTTTTCGGACCGTGAGATTTTTTCTCGGTCCAAGGCATCTAACAGAGCCGTGTGAAGTCGCTGAGAGGTGTTACGCTCATCAGCTAATTGGCTTTTCAGAACTTCAGTTTGCTCTTGCCAGAGTTTAGCTTTTTGTTCAGTAACTTTACGTTCCTCGACCAATTGATCCTGGACAGCTTTTACCAGATCTTGTAACGATTTGATCATTTCCCCTTCTAATTGTTTCTTAACATGTTTATCTTTTTGGGCTGCAGTCAGTGCTGCCCCTAATACAGAGAACACCATAGATTTTCCTTTGCCTGCTCGCGACCCTTGCACCCCTGCAAGCGCACTGATATAGCTTGCCACTGCTTCTGGATTATGCCAATTATCGTGGGCCCAAACCTCTACTAAAGGAGGAGGACAAGCCTTATACTCCTTCAGTTTCTCAAAAATAGGGGAGTAGTCAAGCACCGACATTTCCTGGCCAGTCATGGCTTGCCACTGCTCGAACCTCTCCTGGCTTAGAGCTGAGAGGTCACTTCCCGATTCTCCCTGTCCTTATCGGATAGAGAATCGGTATCCCTCCGACCCTTTCCCAGCATATAGCTGAGGGGCCAATTCCCAGTTCTCCCTGTCTGAGTTGGTCGGATAGAGAACCAGTATCTCATAAGACTTTCCGACACCAAAGGGGATCCTGCCGACTACGCCAATTTTAATGTCACGTCCCGCTCAGACGAGGGGGACAAGTGACTCAGATTCGCAAATCCCCAATGGAGCAGACAACAAGTCTCCAAGTCTAAACATTTATTAACTACTCCCAATGTACTAATTGAACACACAATACTTGGCTAAGTATATAGCAAGTTGTGGCAAGCAATATAATATGCCTTGCATTTCTTAATGGGAAAGGGAAAAGAGGGAGATAGAGGGAATGGGGAAATACAGATCACCGGTCTGGGTTTCTGCACTGATCCCGCCAGCGAGGGTTCCAGTAGGCACAGGAGGAATCCGTCTTTTTCGCTGGCATCCGTCTTCTTTGCTTCACTGCACTCTCCAGGGCCCACCCACCTCCTTCCTTCCTCTTGATTTATACCCACTTTCCTTGGGTCCATCCCCTAGGTCGACCCACATTCCTACGTATCCCATGTACGGGGAGGGGTAAGGTGTTTCATGGGATGATGTAATTAGCATGATCATGTTAGCCCTCGTTAGCATATTGAGGGGTGTTAACTTTAATATGCATTTCGTGGATAATGAAGCAAAGGTCATTCACCGGACAGATGGCCCTTGAAGTTTTGTCCAGGTGCACCAGAGCAGAGCCGTCCTGTCTCCACAGGGCTCCCTCCTCCAGTCCCATCTTGTGTTATTCGGGCAGCCTTATCAGCTTCGACCTCCACACCATCCACCCTGTGACTCATAGTTTTGTCTTGCGAGTGTTTGAGGCATTTCTTCAATCAGCCTCAACTTTTGCTTTCTCAGACTGTTTTCTCGTCTCTCACAAGCAACAATGTGAATTTTCTACATTTAACAAAATCACATGGAAACCTAGGACAAAATCCCAAATCACGTAGTTATGCTTTTATATGAGGCATATAAAACTTAGATTTTTACTTTATTTGAAACATCTGAAATTCTCTCTCCTATCCATGAAAAACATAAAAGGGAAGATAAAAAATAAATTCTTACAGAAATTCATAGACTGCAAATCAAGTACCTAAGTACATTTTTTAACTCATCTACTTATCTGTGAACTCTCAAAATCTTGGCTAGAAGAGCACTGAGGAGGTGTTTTGCTGATTAAGGATACCAATTAAACTCGGACACCAGAGTGAAAAGAGTAGGCGTATTTTACTAGTGATAACCAAATAATGTAACAGAGTAATACAGAAAACATGCAGTAAGAAAAGGCAGAATAATGCACGTAAAGCAACAAACTGGAAAATACAGGCTAATGCATCAAATCATTACTACATGAGAGAGAGATTAGTGATTAAGAAAAATACATCACCACTTGTATATGTTACCATCATCCAGATCCGCAGACGCTGGGGAGCCCCGGTCGCAGCGAGGATTTGGAGAGCCTTTCCTGGCAAGTGGGAAATCCTACGCGGTGCGTCCATCCGTAGGTGACGCATCCAAAGTCGCTGTGAACGGGCCCAGCCTTATATACCAGAGATCGACAAGCCAGAATAGCTGGCACCTTTGTTTTGAGCAGAAAATTTCTGGTTTCATTCTCCTGTTGGATTCCACCCAAAGCTTGGCCAGGGCTGGGGGGGGGAACCAAGGGAGTTTCTAACAAGGCTAAATACTTGGGTTCTCAGCCTTGAACAAGGCTAAACAAGGGAAGTTGGATACATTCTCTCAGCATTTCGTCCTCACTACCGATTATATTCTAAGCTGCATCTTTCACTAGCGAGCTTACATAGCCTGTTAGTGATTACATACTAAGTTAGCAGCTTCAGCTTGGGGCCTGTTGTTCAGGCTTCAGTATTTCAATGCTTTAGCACTTTTTACATCAGCATAAGTGGGTTGTTATAACTTAGTATAATACCTACTAGCACAATGGTTATCAGTTATAAAATATACAGGATTCATCTATAGGTCAACTCTGGCTTGGGCCTGTTGTCCAAGCCTTAGCACTTCATTCGGTCCTTTGACCTATAGGTGAATCATGGCTCTCAAACCATTTCTATGGTTAGTGACATTAGTTTTTGTTCATCAGTTGATGATGTCTCATCAGGTGTGTCCCAATCCAATATAGGGGAGGGTTCTTAAATGATCCTAGGAGTGAATTGAAAACAAATGATGTTAGATGCCATACAACCTTGTAAGCTCTATTTCCCGTAACAAGCGATAATAGCGATAGGACAGAGAGAAGAAAAAGTCAGAATACCTAAGCAAGCAAACGGAAGAGATGCAGCAAGATCAGTTACCACCACCACGAAGCCAGTGACATCCCGTTGTCTCGGTCTCGGTGCAGGTGATAAGGTTGCTCCAAGCTCCAAGCTCCGCCGAGAGAGAGATGATGTCGAAATCCCAGCTCCGAGCCCTGAGAGAGGAGTACACAGTCCTTTTATTGTCCCAGTCCCCACAATTCCTCCAAAGAGTCTGCCCATTCCCACAGTGCTTATTGTCATACGTGCCACCCCGTGTTCTTCCATGTGCACATGCCCTGGTGTTCACGGTGGTCTTCACGTGGCTCGCGTGCAAGCGCAGCTTGGTAGGCACTGCCAAGGATGTTGTTGTTCTGGCTTCAGGCAGATATGGTGGTTTTTTGGGGGACAGTTCATCTCCTTCAGAGCATACTCCTCCATGGGGACAGGATGTTGAGGCCAGGTAGTGGTAGAGGTGCAGCAGCAATGTCGAGACAAGCACAGTCTAACAAGACAAGCACAGTCTAACACAGTCTTTTACACCACCCCGTGGCTCGACATTGCTGTCCTCGTCATGGCACGAAGGATAGATATATAAAGAGAGAGAGGAAGGATAGAAATAGCGCGCAACATGATAACTAATAACATTTTTGGCTATCATATACCTAATAACATTTTTAACGGATATATAAATTTCCCATTAATAAACATGTAACGAATAATATCTTTAACTAAAATGTGTCTGAGGGTGGGCCTAAGGATGTGTTCCTGGTCCTTGGGAATTGGGGGAAGAAGGTGGTTGCCTACATGAATAAGTACAATTGCATGGACACTGACAAGATGAACACTTACATACCACAAGAGAAAATATAGCAAGAGCTAACAGAGCAACCTCCACAAAATTAAGTATCAAAAGGGGATAAATTCTGGTTGTTGTTGTCAGTTGTGGAGCTGAAGATGGTGGTCTGGCTCACTGGAGCTGGGGTCGGCCTATGCAGCAGGAAAATGTATTTCTACGCCCCAGCCCAGAGCGCATGTCTAGTTTAGGCCTTGGTATTTCCATCTCGCCTTCATGGGCTCAGTAATGACCTTTTAAAGCCCAGGCCCCATTAGCAAAGGGACCTTCCCCTGATTTGGTGTCTAGTGTTTGCTCATAATACTGGCAACAGAATGACCTAAAACCACAAATTGGTTTTCCTCCCATTCTTGGTTAACACCTAGGAAGCCGGAGCTTCCCCCTGAATCAAGGGAGAAGAGAATGGTCACCCAAAGCAATTTTGCAATGATAGACAATACACCCTAAAAACATTAATAAGACAACATCAACACTATAAAAAATTTTAAATTCACATAAGGATCCCCCGTCGTGATTCAGGATATCTGTCTCCGGGGGTTTTACCTGCAAGAAAAAGGAAAGAAAAGTTTCTCGGTTCATTTTGAGAACCAGAAGTGGGTTATAATTAGAAAGATGGGATAATCCACCTTGTATTAATTTTGTGCTCCTTTCCATGAGCATCTTTGGCTTTCCAGGTGTACTTGTTTATTGGGGTATCCAATACCAATGGTACTGCTCCCACCATGGGGAGTTCGACTAAGACAGGTTGTCCTGGCAAAGGAGATGGATTTCTGGGGTGGTCAGGGCCATGTGGGGTTGGCATGATTGTTGGAGCCTTTGGACAGAATGCTGTGATCTTTGGGCATCCATTTACTGACACATTTAACTCCACTTCTCCTTTCTGCAGAGGCCATAAATCTAAAGCCTTTTGAATGGTTTCTTTATCTAATTCAAAAGCAGCTTGTTGTTCATTTCCCCATTCAAATTCATGTTTTTCCTTGTCCCCTTATACCAAGGGGTTAAAATTTATCCCAAATGGGGAATATGTTGCCTCCAGAAGCCAAATAGCCCAATAACTCTTTGAGCTTCTTTTTTATTTTGTGGTACAGCAAAATCCAAATTATTTCTCGGGCTTCAGGCAGTATTTCTTGATGCCCACAGTGCCACTGAATTCCTAGAAACTTCACTGAATGAGACGGTCCCTGGATTTTTTTTTTTTCAGGGTTAATTTCCCAACCGTTCTGTTTCATGTGATCTACAACTAATTCAAGAACGTGCTGTACCTCCTCCTCATCATTTCCTTGGATCGAAACATCATCTATATAGTGACTTAATTGAGTGTGAGGAGGCAGCTGTATTTCATCTAAGTGTTCAGCTACAATTCTATGACAGATAGTGGGGCTGTGCAACCATCCTTGAGGTAATCTAGTGAAAGTATATTGCCGGCCCTGCCATGTGAAGGCAAATTGATCCCAATGCTCTTCTGCAATCGAGATGATAAAAAATGCATTAGCCAAATCTATCACAGCGTACCCAGTTCCTGGATGTTTCTGAACTTCTTCTATTAAAGTGACAGTGTCTGGCACAGCTGCTGCAAGCGGTGGAGTATGTTTGTTTAGTTCTCTAAAATCCACCGTCATTCTTCAGGATCCATCACTTTTCTTGACAGGCCATATCGGATTGTCCCACGCTGTTGTGGTCGGCTTTAAAGCTCCTACATCTAATAAATCTCTAATTGTCTGTGATATCTCTTCATGTCCTCCTGGAATTCTATACTGCTTCATTATGACTAACTTAGTTGCAGCTGGGATCTGCACAGGAGGCATTTTTACTTGACCGACGGTAACAGGTCTGGCACTAATACAGGGTTTAACTCCAAATTGATACCAAGCATCAGAAAGATATAAAGTTAGTCTTTTTAGAATATCTATACCTTTTATATATATCCAGGAACAGGGACAATCATGACTGAATATAATCATTTTGGGAGGTTTCTTATTTTCATTTCTATTTGTGTTTGTACAGCTTGAATTAATTTTCCTCCTAAACCTGTAATAATTACAGATTGTTCTTTAAATTTCTTGGGATTCCAATATATTAAGGAGGCCTCCGCTCCAGTGTCAATCAGGGTATTTACAGTTTGTGGGGACTGCTTGTTCTAAAAATAAAAATAAATTTTAAGCTCCACATGGTGTCGTCAGTCCTTCTGCACCCACTGCCCTGGAGCTTGGCCATTAATTCATCTGTACTGATCATAATATTGACTCACTTCCTTTGCCTTGTGCAAAGGGTACAAGTCAGAAAACAGTGCCTAATCATCTTTCACCCCTGGAATCGGTGATCCACTTACGGGGGGGGAAGGGGGCCTTCCATGGGCAGATGGAGGGTCCCGTTGAGGTTCGAGAAGAGGTGCCGTAGGCTGAGTTGTCCCTGGATTCTTAGTTTTAGAACTCTGCACTCTCTTGCTAGCTTTATTCAGCCCTCTCTGTGTATATATTCACCACAGCTCGTTAGTTGGAACACTGTCAATTTTTTTTTCACGAGACATGTCGTCTTCTAGCAAAGACATAAACATTTCCTTACGAGAAATCCTATTTTCACTGTCTTTAGGGCTGTCTCGAGTATCTCGATTCCCTGCACTCCCTCGGGGGTCCCACTCCCCAAGGTCACCCTGCTGCTGTATTTTTCTATTGCATCAAAAAGGGGATTTCCTATCTCAGCAATCAAAAGAGTCATGATAACATTTTTACAGTAGTGCCGCATCTCACACACTCACACACACTCTTAGATTAAACAGATCGATCTTATATTACCACACAAGGAGCTCCCTTACACCATTTACACAAACAACACAGAATTACACTTATAACCACAAGTACCACTAAGACAATTATGACAAACGACAAATCCAAATTTAACACCATACGTACAATATACAAGTTCCAAGTCTCAGAGTCAATATCGGTGCCAATGGTCAAAGTACACAACAAATCCAGCCCTCTCCTTTTCTATACTTATATTGTGCTACTCGCACTGTGGCTTTCTCTGCCACTGTCTGATAAGTATCCAGCTTATCGGCAAGCAACTTATTCCAGCATTACAACATCACTATTTGACTCCATAAGTCACATATCTGTCGCTCCATCTGGGAGCGCTCCAACAACAGCCTCTCTTTACTCTGGTGTTGTTTTCTATATGCAGTTAACAAAATCCACCCTCGTTTACTTGAATTTGTAGTCTCTTTTCCTTTTCCAATAGGTATCCTTTTCATATAATTTAGAACATCTAATGGTTGGGCTTCTTGCAGCCAGCTCTCCCATTGTTCACACGGTCCTCCGACCTGAGCCCACTGCTGGGCCCAGGAACTACAGGGAGGATTTTTCCAACCGGGAGTATCTGGTGGACTTGACAAATTACCTTTGAACTTAAATAATGGCATTTTTTGTCGGATCCCACTTCTGACACCAGTTTACATTTTGCTGATTAAGGATACCAATTAAACTTGGACACCAGAGTGAAAAGAGTAGGCATATTTTACTGGTGATAACCAAGTAATGTAACAGTGTAATACAGAAAACGTGCAGTAAGAAAAGGCAGAATAGTGCACTTAAACAAATAGGAAAATACAGGGTAATGCATCAAATCATTACTAGATGAGAGAGAGAATAGTGATTAAGAGAAATACATCACCACTTGCATATATCACTATCATCCAGATCCGCAGTGGCTGGGCAGCCCCGGTCGCAGCGAGGATTTGGAGAGCCTGTCCCAGCAAGTGGGAAATCCTACGCGGTGCGTCCACCCATAGGTGAGGCTTCCAAAGTCGCTGTGAACGGGTCTGTACCGGGTCTGGCTGAGCCGGAATTGGTTTTCCCCTGTAGCAGCCCTCATGGTGCTGTGTTTTATGTTGGGAGCTGGCAGGGTGTTGATAGCACACTGGTGGTGTGGCTACTGCTGAGTAGTGCTTACACAGCACCAAGGCTCTTTCCGACATTTCCCCCCCACAGTGGGACAGGGTGGGCAAGATCTTGGGAGGGGACACAACCAGGACAGCTGACCCGAACTGACCAAAGGGATATTCCAGACCATATGACGTCTGCTCAGTATAAAGCTGGGAGAAAGGAGGAAGGGGGTGGGGTCACCCTTGGTCCTCCGAGGCAACCACTACGTGTATTGGAGCCCTGCTTCCTGAGAAGGCCCGACATCGCCTGTTAATGGGAAGTAGAGAATAAATCTGTTTTCTTTTTTTTTGCTTTCGCACGCAGACCTTTGCTTCACTTTGCTTATATTAAAACTGCTTTTGTTTTACCCACAAGGGTTGGTTTTTTTTTCCTATCTTATTTTCTTTCACCTCTTTGCCCTGTTGAGAAAAAAGGGGAAGGGGGGGAAGTGATAGAGCGACTTGGTGGGTACCTGGCATTTAGCCAAAGTCAAACCACCACAGAGTCCAGCCTTATATACCAGAGATCGACAAGCCAGAATAGCTGGCACCTTTGTTTTGAGTGGAAAATTTCTGCTTTCTTTCTCCTGTTGGATTCCACCCAAAGCTGGGCCAGGGCTCAGGGGGGGAACCAAGGGAGTTTCTAACAAGGCCAAATACGTGGGTTCTCAGCCTTGAACAAGGCTAAACAAGGGAAGTTGAATACATTCTCTCCTCACTACTGATTATATTTTGTCTTTCACTAGCGAGTTTACATATTTTATTAATGACTACATGCTAAGTTAGCAGCTTCAGCTTGGGGCCTGTTGTTCAGTCTTCAGTATTTCAATGCTTTAGCACTTTTTACATCAGCATAAGTAGGTTGTTATAACTTAGAACAATACCTACTAGCACAATGGTTATCAGTTATAAAATATACAGGATTCATCTATAGGTCAACTCTGGCTTGGGCCTGTTATCCAAGCCTTAGCACTTCAATGTCATGTTGGCAACCAGTTGACATCCTCAGCATCTGGTGCTACTACACTTGATCATGTCAGTGGTGACTGGTTACCAATACACTAAGAATGGGAAGGCTACTTCTAGCTTGCTCCGGGAATGCAAGTCAAGAAGCTTTAGGGCAATAGACCTTAGAATGAACACCCCAGAATTAAAAAAGCACTGACTGTAGGCAATGCCCAGCAGCTAATTCTGCTGAAAGGAAATTAAGGAAATAAGAACTTTTCATGCAGAAAGCTTGTAACTTCAAAGATAAGAAATGAGAAACTTCATGACACAGTGTCTGAAGAACAATCTCCCTGTGAATGCTGTCAAGACTCATAATTAAGTGGATAATATGTTGTCTGAGGCATATACAAAATTAATATTCTGTAACAAGACCACCTAAAAGATTTTGTAGAATTAAAAGAAGCAATACATAGGATTGCTTCAAACTGAACTGTGATCCAGTGTAATTTTCAGTTCAGCTATTATGTTTATTTAATTCATATGTTAGACCCAACTGATATCCAGTGCAAGGTTGCTGTCAATTTACCTTTAAAAATAATTTCTCAGAATTTTAGCACAACTATAGTTTCTTCTCATAAACCAAATATAAAAAGGAAATTCATCTAGAAATACTGCAACTCTACCATATGCTACGGTTATTTTGACAAAATTTCATCTGCCACTGCAAATGTCCATTTTTCAAGGATTCATGAACACTCCATGAATGTCTACAGTTCAGAAAATAACCATCATTCTGGGAAATTACATGGTTTGCTTAGTGCCCTAATAACATTCAGTTGAACTGCTGGTTGAAATGGTTTCCAGAAGTACAATTCATATTTAAAGTCTTTCTGCAGGCAAAAAATAGTCCTACAAAATTTTTCATTGTTCAATCTAAACCAGATATTTTTTCTTGTGTTGATACGAATAGTTTTTATGATGCTTGTCCAACTGTTTCTAACATAGTTTCTTCTATCCAATCTGGTATGAATATGTGTTCTGTCTACTCAGTAGTAAGAATTATATAATAGAACCATATATGAGGTAATAAATCCTGAAAAGAAGAAATTGTCTTATGTATAGTAGAAGGCATATCAGTGGTATTTAGCAGTAGTTTCATTAATTTAAATGTTATCTGATATCATGAAATTGGTGTAAAGTGGATGGCTACATTCATGTTTTGCTAATTTAGCACAAAATACTAGTGTCTGGACAATATTAGGCAGAGTACTAGGAAGGCTGGCTGAGGAGAGGATTCATCACTCAGACATGAGTGAGTTTTGGGCATAGCCATATCTGTATTTCATAGATTTTGTGGCATAACATGAGTCCTGGTTCTATAAAGGCTTACTTCATGTTTCTGAATCATAGCTGGGGTCTAGTTAAGGGTAAAATATTGGCATTTTGATGGGTTATCAAGTGGTTATGGCAGGGAGGTCAGTGCAGCTTGATCCCCTACACATTAGCACCATCCTACATGGGATGTCATTCTGACTCCTCCTTCTCCCTTGTATATGCCTGAGCCGAATGCATTCAGAAGGCAACCTTTATAACTTAGAAAAACTACACATCCATATGAAGTCTAATATTTGAAACGGGAGAGAATGTGACTGTAGTTTACATTAAATCCAGTATGGAACAAAGTAGTTAATGCATGCTTGCTTATGCCTCTGTTTCTTACATCTTCCAACAGAAATTGAAAACTTTCCTTCCATAAGAAGTGCTGCAAACATATATGAAATTACCTTTGCCATCTCTAGACAGTTGACCATTTTTACAGATACTGCATCAGCTCCTTAGAATGTGAAAAAGATACTCAGATTTTAAACATTTGAATGTAACTTTAGTTAAATTAAGCAGCAGATCAGATAACAAGGCCAATCTAGAATTTCAAATTATTTTCCAATTACATTTATCATTTCCTTCTGGAATGTGAAATGGAATCAAGTGGAGTAGGTCAACAGTCAAACTATTATTTCTTGAGAAAGATAAATTCTTTGTCATCCAAACCAAGCATTAAAGAGAGTAGTTGAATGCACTTTTAAAATTATTTCAATACCCTTCTGTTTAAATTTATTTTATTTTTCATTGCTCCATTTGTGAAATCATGGCTCCTAGGACCTTGGTTTCCTCTCCTATCTTCCTTTAAAGCTTTATATGGTTCTAGAGAAATGCATATGTCTGGTATAAACAGATGTAGCTATAACTTTCTGCAAACAAGATTGTAGAGTGCACCTTCTTACAGAAAGTCAGATTTTGCTTGGAGAAGTGTCCAATCACTATAAATAGATTTGTCAATGAAGCACAATACTTCAGAAACACCACCTAAATTATTGCTTTAAACCTGTAAATTCATGATTAAATTTATACACAAGATCTTTGGTCATATTATTTCTGTATCTTGTACTAGCCAAGAAAAAAATCCAGTGTAAAGGAACTTAGATTCTCATTAAACTTTCCATATTGCTGAAGATGTAATGTTATTATGTTGCTGCAGAAAGACATGTGGATCATTCTTTCTTTTAGTTTAATCCAAACTGATTTGGAACAAACAAAAAAACCCCTGCAATAACCATTCTTAAGCCAAGCCATTCACAGGGGGCTTGGATTTATACAGATTTGAGAGTAGAGAGGAAATGCTGAGACAACTAATACAAGTTTTCTTAAAAAGTAATCTCTAAGAACATTTGATGTATTTGGGTTAGAGCATATGGTACACAACTGCTCATTGTTTGGATTAGTAAACTTTGAGTATAGCAAACAATTAAAATAGGCAAGTGTTGAAACATGGTTGAACAAAAGCTAGGTAGCAGAGAAGAGAGCTTCTCTGCTGGTTCCCCATTACTTTTAACTCTGCCATAAGTAATGTAGGGTCCCTGAGGGACAGAATGGTTTCTTCTTCTGAGACTTGTCGGAGTCACCATTAGCCGGGGTCCTTATTTCTCCGTGCGGGAACAGAAACGACGCAACACCAATGTGATGATCAGGTCGTCCATCTTTTTTATTATAGTTATTGTTATATTCTATTCCTTTTCTGGTTACATTTATATTCTACTAAGTTCTGTACACGCACTCATCTATCTTCTAATAGGCTACAGGTCATCTACACGCGCTGTTCACGCGCCTCTACAAGCATTTGCATTGGTTAATTGCAATTAGCACGTAAAGCCCAAAACTTGCCAAAACTCCCTTATCTCATACCCTGTTTTGCTCAGACTTGTGTGCTTTTGCTGACCACAGGTGTTTCTCACTTATCTGCTATCTTGTGTGTTTTTGCCAGCCTTATTTTGCTGGCCTTGTCTTCGTCCTTGCATTCTTCTGTCTGCACTAACTTTCTCCCAGCGCGGCCCAGACTCCTACATCTCCCTCTTTTTTTTTCTCAACCAAACTTTGCAGCATCCTCTGCAAACATTGGAACAAGCAAGGAAGAATCAACATCAAAAGCAGCAATACCATCAATACCATCAATGCTCCTTTGACCTATGTTTGTAACCAACCTCTCAGTCCGAGATCAATGAGCCAATCTGAAAAGGGGCCATGTCCCTCTGTAATATGTTTCCTGTTATGTTGCATTTTCGCTAATCGTTGGTGTATGCTCTGTGAATGGTCAGACAAATTAAAGCAGCACATTCCTTCAAAATCTTCACATCTATGCCCATGTGCCAATAATAAAAATCTACAGCAGCATGATTTTGCAAAGTAGCATGCCTAACACAAGTTAACTACTTGGGAAAAGATCGGCGCGGCACTGTGGGACGACATTAGTTCAGGTTCCAAAGACAGTAGGAAACTTTCCACCGTGTGGAGAGTGGTCCTAGACACTCTGAAAGAAATGAAAGCGGAACGGCAGACCCCCGCCTCCGCTTTCGCTGCCTGGTCAGCAGAGGCAGAAAGTGCTGGTGCCAAGGATTCCGCTACCGCTATGACGTTCGCGGGATCCCTGTTCCCTAAGGTGGCTCCAAAAAGGAGGGACGGGGACGCTGCACGCGCGGCACCCGTACGGCGCGAGCAAAAATCAGCCGATTTGCTCCAGCTCGACTCCCCTCCCTCAAGCCCAAAAGATCAATCACCGGAGCGCCCCGCCCCGCTCTCGCCGGCCCCCGCCCGACCCCCCCGCCGCCGCCGCCGCCGCTGCTTCCTCTTTAGAGGACGGCGCCTACCCAGCCCTGCCCCCGTCCTCGCCCCCGACACCTCAGTCGCCGCAAGAACAATCTCGTTATGATTTACAAGATCAGCACTTGCAAGAGTTAACGAGAAAGTTAGAGCAACTTGAAATCCGAATGCAGCAAGCGGCTCAGCCCACCCCCACAGCACCGCCGCCTCTTCCTTTTAACCCCTTCTTCCGCGACACGGGGGGGGGCGTTGGTCAGAGGGAAACGGTGGCTATCGGGTCGCCACCACCGTCGGCCCAAATGGGAGGGGGGGCACTGGCCCAAATGGGAGGGGGGGCACTGGCTCAAAGGGGAGGGGGGGCACTGGGACGCGCGAGTGGTAATAATAATCCAGCAAACCGTTGGCGGGGAGTTATTCGGGATGCTATAATAGAGGGGCAGTTTAACGAGCTTGGGCCAATGACGTTCCCGGTAATAGTGACCCCACAGGGCAACGAGTGGGAAGTCTTAGATTGGAAAGTGATTAAAGAAGCAAAATTAGCCGTAACACAATATGGGTTGAAATCACCATATACAAATTCGGTAATTCAGCATATCTTTACAGCACATTTATTGACTCCGTATGACATGCGCATGATTGTACAAACCTTACTAACAGCTTCCCAACAATTGCAATTTTTCCAACGTTGGCAAGTGGCCTGCGAGGCTGCGGCAGCCACACCCCGTCAGCAAGGGGATCCTCTATATGGGGTGCAAGCTCAGATGCTGATGGGGGCAGGTCCTTTTGCTAGCCCAGACTGGCAAGTGGGATTTCAACCAGAAGTGTTACGGTTAACCCAGGAATTGGCTCTCAAAATCATTCTAGCCGTACATGATGAAAAAGCGGCGCCAGCGTTTACAGGCGTGAGACAGGGGCCCACGGAGCCCTACCCAAAATTCATCGACAGATTGCATGCCGCCATTAATAGCAATCCTGATTTAAGTGATGAAATGAAAGTTAAATTCCTTGATATGCTTGCTTATGACAATGCTAATGACAAAACTAAGAAAGCTTTAAGCCTTCTCCCACGACAATCTACTGCAGGTCAGCTGCTGGAGGCAGCAGAGCGAATGCTTGATCAGGAGAAAGCTGCCTTTATGGCTGCTGTGGTAGGCGCTGCAGTAACACCAATTGTCAGAGGCAAACACATCAAAGGCAAGCGAGATAAGAAGTGCTTTAACTGTGGACAAATGGGTCATTTTAAATCAGAATGTCATGCTCATGTGTCTCGTAAGAGGGGAAACGGGAGGCAGAGCGCGCCCCGCCCTCGCGCGACGACACAAGTCCAGGGTGCTTGGACCGCTGCTCCGCTGCCACCTCAGGAAGCGCAGGAGTGGACTTGGCAACAGCAGTAGCTATTACACTTACAGACACTACAATACATCTGGTTGATTCTAATCTGGTGGGACCTCTGGGACATGGTTTAAGTGCCTTATTAATTGGACGTTCCTCAGCATCTAAAAAAGGTATTTTTGTCATCCCAGGACTTATTGATGCTGACTTTGAGGGAACAATTAAAATCATGGTATACACACTTACTCCTCCTTTGACTATCATGGAGGGATCGAAAATTGCTCAGCTAATTCCATTTGAATCAAAAGTGCCTAATGCAGAACAAAAGAAGAGAGGTGAAAAAGGCTTTGGGTCCACCGGACAACCAGATGTTTTGTTAGCCCTGGACATTAGTCGGGGGAAGCCAGAGGAGCAGATGGAGATGAGACACCCTAATGGACAGACGAGTAAATTACGAATGCTCATTGACACTGGAGCAGATGTCACAATTGTACCACTTTATCTATGGCCTAGTCAGTGGCCTTTACTGCCTGCTAATACAGGAATTCTAGGGGTTGGAGGAACTCAAGTCACATCCATCAGCAGAGACACAATAGCATTTATGTTTCTGGATGGCAAGCTAGTAACCACACGTCCCTATGTGATGCACTCACCTGTGGCACTGGTGGGCAGAGATCTGCTCAGTCAAATGGGAGCTCGATTGATTACTTCGCCTTTTTAGGCGCGGCCACGGTAGAGCAGCCAATCCTAAAATTAACCTGGAAAACTGATGATCCCATATGGATCGACCAGTGGCCGCTAAAACTGGACCGGCTGCAAATTATTAATGATTTGGTACAGGAACAGCTAGATGCCGGACATATCCTGCCTTCAACTAGCCCATGGAACACACCAATTTTTACAATTCAGAAAAAGTCTGGGAAATGGCGTCTGTTACATGATTTGAGAGCGATTAATGCGGTTATCTGTGACATGGGCACCTTACAACCTGGTTTGCCTTCCCCAGTAATGTTACCTGAAGGCTGGGATCTGGTAGTTATCGATCTAAAAGATTGCTTCTTTACAATCCCCTTACATCCAGAGGATGCTGAAAAGTTTGCCTTTACAGTGCCATCGATTAATAAGGCCGAACCAGCAAAGAGGTATCACTGGGTGGTGCTACCACAAGGGATGAAAAATTCACCCACGATCTGTCAGTCTTTCGTCGCGTGGGCTCTGGAACCCATCCGAAAACAGTATCCTCATTTACTCATTTATCATTACATGGATGATATCTTAGTGGCAGGAAAACAACTGGACTGCGAGACAATATTGGGCCAGCTAACATGCAGTCTCAGGGAGAGGGGATTAGAGATAGCACCAGAGAAAATTCAGAAACAGGGTCCATGGCTGTATCTGGGCTGGATTATTACAAATGCAATGATTCGCCCTCAAAAGGTTAAAATCAACACAAAAATAGAAACATTGTCTGATGCGCAGAGATTAATTGGGGATATCCAGTGGGTTCGTAATATCTGTGGAATTACGAACGATGATCTGAAACCTTTGATGCCACTCCTGGGCACGTCTGTACAAGCTCAGGAGCGCCGTCAACTGGATGAGGATCAACAGCAAGCCTTACAAGTAATTAGCAATAAAATCATGACAGCTTATACTCACAGGCGACTGGATGATAAAGCTCTTTCTTTTATGTTAGTTAACTCTGGGGGTAAACGTGAACACCCATTGGGGCTTATTATTCAGTTGAGTGAAACAAAACCAAATTTACAAATTTTGGAATGGATTTTTCTCCCTTTTCAGCCCAGAAACACAGTAGTTACACGTCCTGAATTATTTTCACAGCTTGTCATAAAAGGGAGGCAGCGAATTTTAGATATTTCAGGCATCGAACCAGAAGTCATCTACATACCTGTATCTCAGTTCTATTTAGATTGGTTATTATCTGCTTCAACTGTCTTTCAAATAGCAATTGCTGATTTCTTAGGTACTATCACCAATAGTTATCCATCGGATAAGCTTTTGTCATTATTATGCCATCAGCGGTTTGTACATTTACCCCTGCGATCAGAGGTTCCAGTAGAAGGGATAACTGTCTTCACTGATGCTGGACGGAAATCTCGAAGGGCTGCAGTCACCTGGAAGGAAGGGGACACCTGGGAACATCAATTACTCCCTGGAGTACCTGGTGACTCTTTACAGACTTTGGAACTTCGAGCTGTTATCTGGACATTTCAACGCTGGTCTCAAGAACCTCTCAATATAGTATCAGACTCATTGTATGTGGTAGGTACAGTACAACGTCTGGAAAACAGCATGGTGAAACCTGTGCGAAATCCTGTATTACATACTCTGTTGTTACAATTGCTGACACTTTTGAACCAACGTCAGGATGAATATTTTATTATGCACATCCGCAGTCATCAATAATGTGGAGGCCTTGCGTTGGGAAACGCTCGAGCCGATCAACTTGTCGCTCCAGCCTGGACGGGCCCTGCCGTTAACACCTTTGAACAGGCCAGGCTGTCACACCAGTTTTTTCACCAGTCAGCAAAAATGTTAGCCAGACAATTTCACATTCCTGTGGCTGATGCTAGAGGAATTGTGCAATCCTGTCCCGATTGCCAGAAGGTGGGAGTAGGCCTCGGTTTGGGAGTAAACCCCCGAGGACTCCAACCTTTACAACTCTGGCAAATGGACGTGACCCATATCCCAGAATTTGGCAGGCTTAAATATGTGCATGTTTCTATTGATACCTTTTCTCTAGCACTCTGGGCAACAGCGCAAACAGGTGAAACAGCACGGCATGTCATCAAACATATGCATGCTGCAATTATGGCACTGGGTGTGCCTGCAGAGATCAAAACTGACAATGGTCCGGCCTACACTTCCCGGAAATTTACTCATTTTTGTCAACTCTGGGGTATACGTCACATCACAGGAATACCGCATTCCCCCACGGGACAAGCCATCGTGGAAAGAGCGCATCAAACCTTGAAAGCGCTTTTGCAAAAACAAAAAGGGGGAGAAGTCTTGGCTGCTGCAGAGCGACTTGCAAAAGCGGTGTATGTGTTAAATTTTTTGCGGTTCACAGGTGATAGAAATGAACCACCAGTAATAATACATAGCCTGGGTTTGAAATCTGGTACAAACCAATGTGACAGTAATGTTTTTGTTCAATACAGGGATGTCGTTACAGGAGAATGGAGAGGACCTGCAGAACTAAGAATGACCGGTCGGGGATGTGCTTGTGTTGTTACAGATACCGGCGTCAGATGGGTACTGAGTCGATGGGTGCGGCCCTGGAAAGGGGAAGTCAGGAAGAACGATGCAGAGTACTAGGCTCACTCACAGGTCCTAGGCAGGGGTTCCTGCTTGTGTCTTTACAGGTAACAATTCATCTACGTAGGCCTCTGCAAACTGGACGGAGGACCCTGTGTTTTGAGGCACTTCAGAGACATCAACATCGACTGAACCTGGTTCTGACCTCGTTGCTAACAGTACTACATCCAGCAAACAGAGAAGCCTTTTGTCTTTTCCTGGGCTTGCAGTCGTTTTGCACGGCTGTTCGAATACAGCCGCTTATCACAGTTCAGAAGTTTATACTGAAGCAAGTTGGTTGTCTGAATTTGCCAACGAGCCAACATATCAGCAATCCACTTTTAGTTACAGAAAGGCAGGCTTAGTTTTTTAGAAAACAGCAGTAGTTTGTTAAAGTTATAGGCTTAATTGAAAACCTTAGATAAAGGATTCTAGCAGAAATTGATTTTGAAGCTTTGTAGACGTTTGGCTTTGCAGTGTGTTAATTAGAACAATAAGATAGTAGATAAGAGTTGTGGTGTTGGGAAAGAATGGCTCTCGAAGCTGGCAGGTGTACCAGGACACCTGAGAAAGGAAGGTGAAATGATGACTACACGTCAAATGTGGGCCACATTTGTTCTGGTTTGGCTCATATTAAGCCATGAAGGGATTCTTGACATCGAACCCAGAGCAACCATTTGGGTAACCTGGGCAAACGCATCTGGGATAAAGGATTTCTGTTTGAGTCTACAACAAGCAGATGATCCTTTTAGGACCTGTTTAATTGGCATTCCGTTGCAGGAAAATGAAACTGATTTTGAAGGATATTGGAAACAACAGAGAGTGGACCTGATTGGCAGACCAGATGATGATAGTTGTTTCATTTTAAATTGGCCCTCCATGCGTAATGCAGCTTGGCAAAAGACAGTCATTGAGAATCTAAACCAGTTAACTTCTTTACCCTTGCAAGAATTGGATTTATTGGCCAGTGTTACACCTGTTAAGTATGTTGATGTTACGGAGATGCCAAACTGCCATAATGTGGTTCCTCAGCTGCAGCCAGTGAATGGCACAGGAGTGGTTTGGTTTGGTGACCCATGACATACTTGGTTAGCTCAGAATGGTCGCCGAGATTTATTTGTAGGTTGTCAAAATGTGACAGGGCATTCTTCTTGGAATAATTTGAAAACAGGAGGATTCTCCGTAGAAACCACCGGAGGCTTTAAACTTCCACCTGGAGTGTTTCTGATTTGTGGGGATAGAGCATGGCCTGGTATTCCTGCACGACCTGTCGGTGGTCCTTGTTATCTTGGACGACTAGACTCGGGATGAGGACCTGGTTGCAGACCTTGGTCAAAGGAGTATTGATAGTGCTAGTAGGTTTACTAATCTTGATGTTGCTTCTTCCCTGTCTGTTTCAGTGTTTGCGACGGATGTTGAATAGTCTGGGTGAACAAATGTTTAAGAAAAGAGAAGTCTGGATCGCTCAAAAACAAAAAGGGGGATTTGTGGAATGGCTGGAAAATAACGGACATATTATGAGCGATCCAAACCGAGGGGCCTCACTGTAACAACAAGCTGCAGCTGTGTTCAAGGACAAAAACAAGGCCGAGACGGCCTGAGAAACTACATTCCTTCCCAAGAGATAAAGATGTTGGAATGTCGAAAACAGGGGGTCTACTTGGGGGGAGAGCATCGCGTGGACACCACACCGGGACCAATCATAGGGGGCAGAAGGGGGCGTGAACAAGTAGCTTTAGCCTATTAGCAATAAGATAGCGGCGCGTGAAGTTTGAGATAGAGTATAAATTGCTGTGTAACCTTTAATAAAGTGGCATCAACTTGATCACATTGGTCGTCTAAGTTGTGTCCGAGACTACCGCGTCGGCATAACACTATCAACATCAGTAAGCAGCGCACTCAGCATTTGCGAAGTTAGATTAAATTGCTTTTCACTCCAACATGCTAATCTACATATATATTTTTGCATTTATGGCAGCCATTCCTTGCGGAAAGAAGAAAGAAGTAGCTATAACAGTGGCTAATGAAGGTAGCCGCACATTGTCGTTGCAGGTGTCGTCAAAGGTTCGAACAGATCTGCGTGATCTTATCCTTGTGCACCTGCCAACTTCGAGGAACGTTTATTCCAACACCACAGCTCCTATCCACTACCTTATTATTTTGCCTAATACATTGCAAAGCTAAGCGTTTACAAAACTCAAAACTAATTTCTGCTAAAACTCTTTGCCCAAGATCTTCAATTAGGCTTAAAGCCCTAGAAAACTGCTGTTGTTCTCTAAAACTCTAATCTGTCCTTCTGTACTAACAGCTAATCGCTGATATACTGACCTACCTATAAAATCAGACAACCAATCTGCTTCGGTAAAAGATAATCCGGTCAGCACACAAGTGACATTTATACACACTTTCCCGATCATGCGCACGTGTGACTCTCCAAGTTCCCCTGTCACACCATGCACAATGTATAAAAACCCAAGGTCGACAGTTTAGACCATGTTCCGTACTAGCTGTGTCATGTTCTTCAAGCTGTTTTATGGTGAGCGGCTGTGTTTGAATAGCCGCATAAAATGACTACAGATTCGGTAAAAGACACAGAACTTCACTGTTCGCTGGATGTAGTGCCGTTAACAACGGCGTCAGGACCAAGTTCAATCGATGTTGGTGTCTCTGGAGTGCCTCGGGACGCAGGGTTGGTGTCGTCATTCTTTGCGATCCATGGTTTCACCCACTTTGCGGGGACCCATTTGGGTGGATCACTACCTGTGGAAACACAAGCATAACCTCTTCTCCAAGTTAGCAACTGCATAGGTCCCTCCCATTGCCCAGCTTGAGGGGAATACAATTGCACTTGAATTTTTTGAAAAGAATAATCATGCTTGTTTGTTTGCATATGTATTCGCGCAGGCAGTTCATCTTGCCCTCCACGTATATTAAGCCAATTTAAAACAAATAATGTTTTTGCCAATATCTCATGAGGGGAACCCCCTGTCTCCCCCTGTTTTTTCAAAATAACAAGGTGATGTTTCAATATACGATGGGCGCGCTCAACGACTGCTTGCCCAGTAGAGTTGTGTGGTACTCCATGGAGAAGCTGAATTCCCCAATGTTGTAAAAAGGCAGTGGTGGAGGCTGCCCGATATGCGGGACCATTATCAGTTTTAATTTTCTTTGGACACCCCATAACCGCAATTGCTTGCGTCCAGTGTTGACGAGCTGCTGCTGCCGAGGCAGAAGCATGAGCAGAGGCCCATATAAATGAGGAACAGGTATCCACTGACACATGTAAGTAGCGAAGACGCCCAAAAGGCGGAAATACAGTGATATCAGTTTGCCAAACTTCCCGTGGCTGTAAGCCACAAGGATTCGCACCACCGTCCTGTAGCGGTGTGAGAGTGGCACAGTCTGGACAAGCAGCCACTATCGCGCATGCTTGGGTCTTAGGGATGTTAAATTGCTTACGTAATGCAGTTGCAGACTGGTGAAAAAAGGCATGAGATTTATAGGCTTCTGGAACAATGTTATGCGTGTCTGCTAAAGTGGCAACCAACTGATCAGCTCGAGCGTTGCCTTCTACAAGACCTCCAGGGAGCCTAGTATGGCTCTTTATATGCATGATAAAAACCTGATGCGTGCGATGATTAACAGTATTTCGTAAGTCGACAAAAGCCTGAAAAAGGGTGGGATTGTTTACATGTCCTAACAAGGCCCTTTCGATTCGTTGTACTACACCTGCCACATATAAAGAATCAGTCACAATGTTTAAATCTTGAATGTTCCAGCAGTTAAGCACAGCAATCACCGCTTTAAGCTCCAAAATCTGTACAGATGTATCGCAAACGAAACGTTCTGATTGCCATATTCCATTCTCCTGCCAAACAAATCCTGCCGTTTTGGTCTTGCTGCTGGCATCTGTAAATACTGTTAAAGCCTGTAAAGGTTGTCGACTAATGACCGGAACAGCATTCATTGTTAAAGCAGTTTTAAATAGTGGATGCTTTGGATAATGGTTGTCAATTTGATAGGATTTGTTCATCGCAGCCAGCGAGAAGGACATAGATGATTCACACATAGCCTGAATTAGGTCCAGTGCATACGGCACAACTACTCGATCCGGTTCCTTTCCAGCAATAGATATTGCTCTCTGAACACCTTTTCGGATAATACTTGCTATCGCATCCACACGTGATGTTACTGTTCTATGTCCTCTGGCTGATAAAAATAACCATTCAATAATTCTGAGGGGATTAGACTGTTGTTCACACCATTGTCCTAAAAAAGCTGATACTTCTGACTCTGTATTATATACAAACAATTGTAATGCTTGAACAGGGTCAATACGAGCTGCAGAATTAACACTCAATTTCAGGGAAATATTATCCAGGGCGTGTTTAGCTGACGCTGTTAGAGACCTAGGTTCTTGAGGATTACAATTTCCTTGCAACAACTTAAATAAAGGCTGTAAATCTGTGTTAGTAATGCCACAAATACTGCGGATCCACTGAATATCTCCCACCAATTTCTGTAGATCATTTAATGTTTCCACTTTCTGTATTATTGATAGCTTCTGTGGCCTAACAGTAGATTCAGTTAAAGTCATCCCTAGGTATTTCCATGGCTCAGTCCGTTGTACCTTTTCAGGGGCCACAGCGAGTCCCATTATATTTAGAGCTTCTATCAGTTCTTGAATCAATTCTTCAGAGATGGGTGTTTTTTGGCAAAGCAACAAATCATCCATATAGTGATACAAAATACAGTCGATATGATGTTCTCGAAAGGGTCGTAGAGCTAAATCCACATACCATTGACATATTGTGGGAGAATTTTTCATGCCCTGTGGTAACACTACCCAATGATATCTCTCAGAAGGTTTTGCTCTATTTGTAGAAGGGACAGAGAAGGCAAATTTTTCATAATCCTCTGGATGCAAAGGTATTGTAAAAAAAACAATCTTTCAAATCAATAACCACAATGTCCCAGCCCTGAGGGAGCATGGATGGATTGGGTAATCCTGGCTGAAGTGCTCCCATGTCCTGCAGAACTGCATGAACTGCTCGCAGATCTTGTAACAGTCTCCATTTTCCAGACTTCTTTTTGATGGTAAACGCAGGTGTATTCCACGGACTGGTAGAAGGGACAAGGTGTCCAGCATTCAATTGTTCTTGCACGAGATCCCTTAAATGAGCGAGCTTCTCAGTTGGTAGCGGCCATTGCTCCACCCATACAGGAGTATTAGTTAACCAGTTCAGTTTTAAAACAGGATGGGGGTCGCTCGCTACAATGGCCGCCTCTAAAAAGGTGTTTGTAATACACATCCCCACTGAGACAAGACATCTCGCCCTAATAACCAGAGTGTCGTATGCAGGACATATGGTTTCACTTGTGCTCTGAGACCTTCTTTGTCATCTATAATGGTAACAAAATGTGCACTTTGCTGTGTAGGGGATGCTCCTCCAATTCCTACAACCGTGTTGGATGCCATAATCAAAGGCCAAGAAGATGGCCACGCAGCATATGGTATAATGGTGACATCAGCTCCAGTGTCAAGCATGACTTGTTCAGAGTGGATCTTAACTCCACCATTCCCAAGTATTGTGACTATTCTCATAGGCTTATTGTTGGTGATCAATTGTGAAAAGGCAACAGTCACTGGTCCAGTAGACCCAAATCCTTGATCACCTCTTTCATGATCTTGACTCTTAATAACATGTGCTCGAAACGGAATTAATTGAGCAATACGATCACCTTTATGCAATGTGGCTGGAGGGTTTAGAATTCTCACCATTATCCCAATTTGTCCAGTATAATCAGAATCAATTAATCCAGGAATAATCATAATTCCCTGCTTCGATGCCGAGGATCGTCCTATCAATAATGCACTAAGTCCATGTCCTAACGGTCCTGTAACTGCGGAAGGAACTACATGCACTGAATCATCTACTATTGTGATGTCGACTCCCACGGCCAAATCGAGGCCTGCACTTCCTCGGGTGGCTGCTGAGAGCTCGTCAAGGCAGCCGCCACTTGGGGGAATTTGAGTGTCTTGGCGCCCCCCGGAAAGGCGCTCTGCGAGGAGTTTCCCGGCAAGGGGCTCCCGTCTTTCTTGAATTTTGATCGACACTCGCTGGCCTTATGCCCAAATTTATCACATCGGTTACAGGTACCGGCACATGGCGCTGTTATGGTAGCTTTCTTTGCCTGAGGACATTGTCGCTTAAAATGATCAGGTTTACCACATAAAAAACATCCTTCCTTTTTCCTAGCATTTTTAAGTCCAGGATCTCCTTTTCCCTGACTTGTAATAGGTCTTAAAGCTGCAGCAAGGGCTCTTGCGTGGATAGTAGCCTTTTCTTGCTCCTCCAATAATGGTGGCAATCGTGAACATGCCTCAACCATCTGTGTCAGGGTAGCACCTCGTGGGAGACTGGCAATCACTTGTTGGCATCTTTGATTTGCATTTTGATATGCCAAATCTTTCCCCACCGCTGTTTTAGCATCAGGTGTAAGATTAGGTGCAGTATCCAGTGCCTCTTTCAATCGATCAATAAATTGCATATATGGCTCATCTGGCTTTTGCTTCACTTGATGATAAGGCAGTCTCGGTTTTCCAATTTGAGGCAGCTCTTGAAGCGCCTCTAAGGCCAGTGCCTGAGAGTGTTGTGTTATACGAGGGTGCAAGGCTGCCTGTGCTGCTCCATTACAATACTGTCCTGTCCCCATAAGTTGATCAAGTGTAACAAATCTTAAAGGATCATGTCCATCCAACTGATGGAGGTTGTTTACCATTGCAATCTCACATTTTTCCTGCCATCTTTCTTTAAACATCATAAAAGCAGTAGGGGGAAGAATAATCTCCAAAAGTGCTCTGATATCGGTTGGCACTAAATCTTGGTTGCGAAAGAAGGATTGTATCACGGTCATAACTTGTTTGTTATCATACCCAAAGTCCATGACTGTTCTTTGTAACTGAGTCACAGTCTTCCAGTCAAATGGATGCCACACCCGCTGGTTCCCTTGCACGACAACTGGCATTGCCATGACACTAGGTGGCAGCATCTGCCCTTCTATAACTGCATGTTCAATCACCCCCTTCCATCTCTGCCCGACTGCACAATTAGGGTCCTGTGGGGGGGGCGGATCAGGCACAGGAGGACTGGATGCCAAAGAAGCGGCGTTGTCTTCATGTCCTTTTCTTTCGTCTTTGCCCTGCAGCCATCCAGCAACCCGTTTTAACGGAGTCCTTGAACTAACTTCCCCTTCTCCGTTCTCTAACTGTTTATATTTTGCGTATGCTCGCCGTTCCTTTGATGTAAGCCCATTTCCAAATTTACCTCTCAGATAACTATCTGCCTCTTCTGGAGTCATCTCTCCGTCCTCTGACAGCTGCATTACCCAAGCTCTGGCTCTTTTTTCCTTCTCTCTCAATTCCTCCTCAGTAATCTGAGTCTCTTGTGGGGGTCTCTCAGAATTATTTTGCCCACCGGGCGCACCCCTAGCTTCTGGCCCACAGACGCTCTCTTCAACTGCTTTCAAACCATCCCTTATGGCTTGATGAGCCTTTCTATACACCTCACGAATAGCCTGTTTGGCTGACCCACGATCTAGCCGTTGCATTTCATCCAAAAGGTCAGATATTGCTTTCTCTTGCTGTTTTAACAGACTAGCAAGCTGTTCAGAATGAGGTTTAGGATAGACTGCCCGAGACGACTCATCATCCACATCCATAGGGAGCGGCACTTTAACTGGGTCTATGGAATTTGACAAAGTACCAGGAGGAGGTGAACCAGGCAAAGGTGGGGCAGAGGGCATTGTTGGCGGCACCCAGGGTTCGATCTCAATCCTAGGACCTGCCCAAAATTCCCTTTCTGACACGGGACACACAACTTTAGAGGATGCAGGCACACCATCAAATAACAAGTTCTTTTCCTCCTTCTCTTTCTCCTCCTTGTCACTCTCCTTCCACTCAGCGGCAGCAATCACGCGAGCAGCGGCAGCAGCAACACAAGCCCGACCTTTCATTGCTTCCAATATCACTCGCACACTTCGATAAGTAGGTGCTAATTTTCTCGCTTCCTTTTTCCCTGCTTGAATCGATTCCCACAAATCAGTCCCAATAGATTTCCAAACTTCTTCATCATACAACTGATCAGTATTAGTGATTAATGTCCTACGTCTACACCAGAGAAGCAGCGTGGCTAAATCCCCTTCCTTGAGATCCACCTCTGTCTCCTCTGCGAGCTGCATCAAAGTTCGAACTGCAGCCTTTTCTGTCGCTGATGCAGCGAGCCCCATGCTGTCGGTATCTAAGCCCCTACTTTCCCGGCTTAGCGCGGATCCGCTCCTGCCTCTCTCGGGCAGCCCGGCTTACCTCCAGTAACGCCGGCCGACAGCCCCCGCCTTCCTCCGGCTTCTGTTCAGACGATTCTATCAGAATCAGCGACGATTCTATCACGTCGTAAATCACGTCGATAGTAAATCACTCACATTGATAGCAGGTCACATCGGCATGCCGACACGTCAGCACTTTGGCACGTTGGCACGTCGGGGTCACCATTTATTGGGGTCACCATTAGCCGGGGTCCTTATTTCTCCGTGCGGGAACAGAAACGACGCAACACCAATGTGATGATCAGGTCGTCCATCTTTTTTATTATAGTTATTGTTATATTCTATTCCTTTTCTGGTTACATTTATACTCTACTAAGTTCCGTACACGCACTCATCTATCTTCTAATACGCTACAGGTCATCTACACGCGCTGTTCACGCGCCTCTACAAGCATTTGCATTGGTTAATTGCAATTAGCACGTAAAGCCCAAAACTTGCCAAAACTCCCTTATCTCATACCCTGTTTTGCTCAGACTTGTGTGCTTTTGCTGACCACAGGTGTTTCTCACTTATCTGCTATCTTGTGTGTTTTTGCCAGCCTTATTTTGCTGGCCTTGTCTTCGTCCTTGCATTCTTCTGTCTGCACTAACTTTCTCCCAGCGCAGCCCAGACTCCTACAGAGACTCTTCACAGATCTTTTCTCCACCATGTTTTGCTGATCAGGGATATCAATTAAACTCAGACACCAGAGTGAAAAGAGCAGGCGTATTTACTAGAAATAACTAAATAATATAAGAGAATAATATAGAAAACATACAGTAAGAAAAGACAAAGTAGCGCGCTTAAACAAATAGGAAAATACAGGGTAATGCATCAAATCATTACTACCTGAGAGAGAGAGAATAGTGATTAAGAAAAATACATCACCACTTGCATACTTTACCATCATCCAGATCCGCAGTCGCTGGGGAGCCCCGGTTACAGCGAGGATTTGGAGAGCCTGTCCCGGCAAGTGGGAAATCCTACGCGGTGCGTCCACCCGTAGGTGAGGCTTCCAAAGTCACTGTGAGCGGGTCCAGCCTTATATACCTGAAATCAGTAAGCCAGAATAGCTGGCACCTTTTGTTTTAAGCGGAAATATCTGAAGTCAGTCTCACGTTAGATTTTCCCAGAGCCTGGCCGGGGCTCAGGGAAAAAACTAAGGGAGTTTTCCCAGCTTATCTAGGTGATTTATGAGCAAGGTCACACACCAGGTCACAGGGCCAGACAATTGTCCCTGTGGCCCTGTTATTGTGGCCTTGTTACCTTGTTTACACACACAAAGGAGGATACATATTTTATGATGTTTAAGTCACATTTTCTATACATATCTCACTAATGACTACATACTGAGTTAGTAATTTCGGTTCAAGACTTATTGTTCAGGTTTCAATATTCCCACCTGTTACATCCGGACAGGTGGTCTGTTATAATTTTAGTACAATACCTATTGATACAATGCTTGTCAATTATAAAACATACAGGATTCATCTATAGGTCAACTCTGGCTTGGGCTTATTGTCCAAGCCTTAGCACTTCACACCAGAAGTATTTTTAATACAAAGTCAAATGCAATTCTCATTCATATAGCTTTGGCAAAAGCAATCAACAAATATTTAGCTAACAGATCCCATATCACTTTTAATGTATATTTTTTTGTGTGTGTGTACACATACACATATTCATACAGACTTAGAAATTATTACTTCCTGGGTCTAATCCAATCCTGGTACATATCCACAGAAATATTTCAGATAAGGCATGGACTTAGCCCTCTCAATATACTAGATTTAAGATGTTATGAAGAGTCTATTCTAAGTTTAGGACACATTCCTTTGCTTGCCATGGCTATAGCATAAACCTGAGTAGGGTCAGCATCCCCAAAATTGGAATAGCCTTGCTAACCCAGGCCAGTAGTCAAGGTTGTTGGGGAAGATGAACTCTGTTAACTGAGTGATAACATAAAATGCAACTGTGTGAACTGTAAGAGGATACAAATCTTAGGCCTGCTTAAAATAACAGCAAAATAGGTGTCTGTCAGCAATATGTTTTGCATTACATTGGACAGCACAGAAAAACAGAAAAACAACATAAATCACTGTATAAAATAAGAAGCATTGTAATGATACTAAAATTTATGTCTGTTTTCATAGCATTTGATTTCATTCCTGCTAGCCTTCATTTTCTTTTCTCTATGGTCCACATTCTGCTGTGGAAACACCTTACTAATTTTAATATCAGTTTAGCAATTAACCCCAGAGAGAGAAATGGCAGCTAGATGTATAAGAGGGGAGCTAAAGGATGGCAACAAGGTGAGTCAGAAGAGAAAAGAACAAATGGCAGTGGATACAGATAGGAAAGGTCAATCTCTTTTGTTCCTCCCCAAGCAAAGAAGAGAAAACAAGAAGAGTGATGAGGAAAAAAACAGAATAGAGTCATGGAGAAGGCAAAATGGTAATTTTGTTAAGTCTGCATGTTAGAACTGCACCCATAGTTCAAGAATGTTAAATTGGATCAATCAAGAGTGAAGCACAAGCAGGAATCCTACCTAACAACTGTCCAGTTTAAAAGTAGGAATATTTTTTTCAGGGACAATTTTTCTTAGAGTTTCTATCCCCCTTGCCTTTGGGTTTTCTGTTTCCATCCACCTTGTATTAGTGCTTGGAGACAGGAATGCAATAGAATCACAAAATGGGAGATGTACTCTGATAAATAATATGGCCTGTTGTTTTGGAGTTATACATGTATCAGAAAAAAACAGGAATTAATTAATTAAATGACTAAATACCTAAAGCAGACATTCCATTTGCAGTTTGGTCACACAAGTCACTTCCAATCATGGACACTAAAGATATGTTTCTTTTCTAACACTCTCCAAGATATATACCTCGTATCTATATTTGAATTACTGTTAGTGATTCTTTTAGTAACTGGAAATTAGCATTTCCCTACACAGTGTTAGTTTCCTTCTGACAAGTAACTTTTCACCCTTACTGTAAGTTTAACATACAGCTAAACTTCAACTGTCCTGTTTTTATCTAAGGATGCAGCTTGATCTTACAACTAAACTGATCTAACCGTAAACTGCTGTCAAAAGAAGCAATCTTGCTTCCTCTCTTCTCCCACCAGCCGTTTATTCCCACCTCTCCACCCCCTTTGCACTAGACAGAAAAAATATTTTCTTTCTCTTGCTTCCTTTTCTTCCTTCCTTTCTTTCTCTCTCTCTCCCCCCTTCTTTCTCTCTCCCTCCCTTCCTTCCTTCCTTCCATTCATTCTCTTCCCCTTCCTCTTCCTTTTCCTTCTCCTTTCCTTCCTCCTCCCTTCCTCTTGTTCTCCCTTTCTCTCTTCTGCACGAACGACTTCCGCGAGGCTGGGATGAGAGCCAGTGTCGGTGCAAGAGGAAAAGTAAGAGCAAAGCAGGAGGAAGCATGGGGAGTCCCGAGCTGGGTGCTCACCAGTTGAAACACAAGCTGAGCATGGCTGCCAGCAGAGGGAGCGCACAGCATTGCTTCGCTGGGGCCCTCACGCTAAAACCTCCTTGTGTAAATTCAGTGATGGAATAATACATGTAACAAGAACAGGATTGCATGTAAAAGTCCTTTCCCATCTATTACAACATCAAGACTGAGATTTAAAACAAGCAATGGCTTAAACTGAATAACAGCTTTCCCCTTGTCGTGATAACAGGTTTCATACTAGTAAATTAGAATAATCACTGTTATTTTGATTTAACCATTTGATCAGAATTCAAATCTGGGATGTGCCATAAATGCACATGAAATCACTTCTAAAGAACAAGGAGGCAACAGAGTAACAGCTTTAGGAGAGCCCAAAATGGCCTTGTAGCTCTTATAATTTCCATAAAGCAAGTAAATTTACATAAGAAAATACATGCAAGCTAACATGAATAAAGCAACATGCACTCAAAAGTCAGGAAAGCCAAAATACTAAGCTTTAACTTCCTCAGTTTTAACTCTTCACATTGTATATCTTGTAGTTTTTATGGTAAACCATAAATAACAAAATGATACATTAAGGTTTCCATTTAATAAGAAAACTAGGAATAGAAAATAACATGTACAATTTGGCCAAGTAAACACTATGGAAACAGTCTTAAATGTTAGTGTTTTCTGACTCTGGATTGAGGATGTTTTAGATGCACATCTGGATCAAATGATGTGACTTGAGTCCTTCTCAGATATGAAACTATAGCATAAGATATATTTTTATAACTCAGCTCCAATGGTTTGGGTTTTTTTCAAATTTGGGGAAATTTAGTGTATTTGCATTGAAAAATAACAATTACAAATTTTACCTCCAAAGTAATTAATTTGAAAAAGTTGCAGTGCACTGAAAAAGGAGTGAGAAGGTTAAAAAGCATCCTGTACTTAGAGAAATTATGCTTCTTGAGTTACCCACATTTAAACAAGACAGCGCGCAGTAAATTGCAGCTGATAATGATCTGTCTTGCATGAAAATACACCAGAACCACTACATCATTTGCAAGTGAATTGTTCTTGATTTACACAAGCACAAGTGAGATTAAAAAAAGAATTTTTATTACATTTAAAATAAAAGATCATACTTTCCAAGAGCCTACATTTTTGACAAAAACATCTGCTCTGCCTTTGTGATATTCATCGCAGAATACTACCACAGTGAACTCCAGTTCTCTATTTGTATAAAATCACATTATCTTTTCTAGGGATCAGCTGGAGTCTCTGGAATGTGCACCTCTCACCTTTAGAGCTGTAACTTTGAAAGTGTCTACAGTCAAATTTAAAGAAAGGGAAATATAGGTGCACACAAGCATACGTACAGATAAGTAATTGAAGTGTATTTTTTAGACACATGATAACATAAGAAAAATCAAGATGTATCTAGTATACTGTAAGTACACACAGGTAACAGTCTTCAACAGCTGTAGAATCCCTAAAAAAGGGTCGGACTCAGTTTTGACCAATGAGACACTCAAAGTAGGCACAGTTATGGTGATGGCCTCAGTCGTATTATCATACCCACCTTAGCACATCATACTTTCCTCAGAGAGGGGGACTGAAGAGGATTAGAAGGAAATGTATCTTTCCGCTTCCCAGTCCTTTCCCACATGGGTTCCAGATGGCCTCCAGGGTCCTCGCGGGTGTTTAAAGTTACATCAGCTTCACTTATACCACAATGTCCAGTATATCATGTAGGGACCCAGCCATTCTGGCTGCCAGAGTTACTAGCTATTTTTGCTCTAAGACACTGCATGAAAGAGAGGTATCTTCCACAGCACCTGCAGGTCTTTTTCCATTAGAACATGGGGTTTGATTAACAACAACCTGAGGACTCTCATAAAGATTATGTCTTTAATTTGAGGCATTTGCTTTAACATTCAGTCACTTAGATCTTTGCTCAAACATTTTGTCTGAAGGCTCAAGGGCATTTTCATATATACACAGCCCACATTTAAAAACAGAGGCTTTACTCCTACTGATCCAGAACTGAATAGCACTAGGCAGTTCCAGTTGTCTGGTGGACTGGGAGTTTGGAGATGTTAATGTTTCTGCCTCTGAAATTCTTGAATTAAAGTTCTGACCACTTAAATTTCTAAAAAGAATTTGAGGAAGCTATGAACATCAGAGATTGTACAAAGCTATGAAATATTAACCCTAAAGTTTACTTGGAGCTTTAAGTGTTTCTGGAAATGATAGTTGCAAGTGTTCCAGTAAAATTAGCTATTTCTTTGACATATTTTATCAAAACCCAAAGCACCTAGGGATATGTCTAGAACAAGGGTGGGACATGCCCAGAGGTGCCTTTCTGAAAGGAGCACTGAGTGCTAGCAGCCTCTTCAGGCCAAAAGGCCCACAAACAAGTTCCCAAATACCAGGATGTCTTATTATACCTCAACATGTGCTCTGAAGACATGGTCTGCTGAAAACAGGACTCATGCACAGTAGAGTGTTCAGCATTGATGCACATTTGTCCAGCTGCCACAAGCAAAAATCCCTGCAAAACAGAGTCTGAAAGAGAGACAGATTACTGGAATCACACCCCACCTTCTCTGGGACAGACCTGACAGGCAGACAGGATGCATGATACGAAAGATTCCCTATCCTCTCTTCACCCAGCAGAATGCAGTGACTTAAGGGATAGGGGGAATGGCAACAAGTTCCTGCCCAGCGCAGCAGGCACGTTTCCTCCATGACTACCTCACCTTCCCAGGTGCCCTTGCATAATAGGTACAAGGCTCTGCAAGTGGGACTGAACAATGATGAGGATGATGGTTCATCTAGGTTGGAGGTGTTGCCAAGGTTACGTCGGCCTAAGCCCTGCATCAAAATCATTTACATAAAGAAAAAAAGACAGGTCATTGTCATAGAAGACTCTCTTCTGAGGGGAGCAGAAGGCTCAATATGCAGACTGGACCCATGTCTTAGGGAAGTCTGCTGCCTCCCTGGGGCCGGGGTTAAAGATGTGAAGAAAAAGCTTCCTACCCTGGTACAGTCCACGGATTATGATCCATTATTGATTTTTCAGGTAGGCAGCGATGAAGCTGCAATAAGAATTCCAAGGGCAATCAAGAGACACTTCAGGGCCTTGGGACGACTGGTTAAGGGTTCAGGAGCACAAGTAGTGCTTTCCTCTATCCTTCCAGTTGCAAGGAATGATGAGGAAAGAAACAGGAAGACCCAGCAGATCAATACCTGGCTCCGAGACTGGTGTTGTCAGCAGAATTTTGGGTTTTTTGATCATGGATTGGTCTACACAACACAAAGCCTGCTGGTGATAGATTGGATACACCTGTCTCAAAGGGGAGAAAGGACCTTTGTGCAGGAGTTGGTCGAGGGAGGTGACTCTCCCCCTCTACTCCGCTCTCATAAGATCCCACCTGGAGTACTGTGTTCAGCTCTGGGGCCCCCAGTGTAAGAAAGACATGGACCTACTCAAGCAGGACCACAAATATGGGGACAGGCTGAGAGAGTTGGGGTTATTTAGCCTAGAGAAGAGAAGGCTCTGGGAAGATCTTATAGCAGCCTCCCAGTACTTAAAGGAGGCCTACAGGAAAGATGGGGAGGGACTCTTGATCAGGGAGTGTAGGGATAGGACAAGGGGTAATGGCTTTAGACTGAAAGAGGGTAGATTTAGATTAGATATAAGGAAGAAATTCTTTACTGTGAGGGTGGTGAGACACTGGAACGGGTTGCCCAGAGAAGTTGTTGATGCCCCCTCCCTGGAAGTGTTCAAGGCCAGGTTGGACGGGGCTTTGAGCAACCTGGTCTAGTGGAAGGTGTCCCTGCCCATGGCAGGGGGTTGGAACTAGATGATCTTTAAGGTCTATCACAACCCAGACTAGAAGCCCAGACAATCACAACAGTTCTGTGATCTCCTCGGGTTAAATTAAGGTGAAACGACACCAAACGACCAGTTAGAATGTTTTACTTGCGGTAGAAAACAATTTAAACTTGGAAAAGGATAATAAGCAATGAGGTCTCTTATAAACCTATAAGAAAGGCAAGGCAAGGCAAGGCAAGGCAAGGCAAGGCAAGGCAAGGCAAGGCAAGGCAAGGCAAGGCAAGGCAAGGCAAGGCAAGGCAAGGCAAGGCAAGGCAAGGCAAGGCAAGGCAAGGCAAGGCAAGGCAAGGCAAGGCAAGGCAAGGCAAGGCAAGGCAAGGCAAGGCAAGGCAAGGCGGGTGCACACACATCAAAGTTTCTGTCGCCTTTTAAGTTCATCTTATCAGCTAATTAGCATACTAGATGAGAAGGGGCAGGTATTCCACAAATTCATTTCCATGAGAGACAAGGAAAAAGGTGGAGCATGGGTTCCAGTTGAGTCGGTGGCGGTCGTTGCCCAGTTTTGGTTTTTCCTCTGTTCCCAGAGATCTTATGAGTCATCCCAGAAATGATCACCTCTTATCAGTTCTTGTTACCACTGCAATGGCGAAGGTGCAAAGTCATTAGCAAGGCAAGCATGGTGTCTGGCTTGCACAATAGAGCCACAAAGTATCGGGCTTAGCAGTACTTGTGCTTGAGGGGAAACACCTGGTTTCCCTCAGTCCATGTCTCCCGCTCTGAGGCTTATCTAAGGAGTTTGTCAGTGCAACTGCAAGGGAGTGGGGGGTGCATCCTTCCATACACTCCCGCTTCCTTGGGTGACATTCCTTAGACTAATCCAAAGGCCACAGCTTGTCGTTGAGGTTTTCTGTGTCAATGAATGTTTGAGGCAGTACTTCTTTCAGTTCCTTACAAGGTCCCTTTCAACCCAAGCCATTCTATGGTTCTAAGAGTTAGCAGGGCTCATTGAAAGAGCTTTAAACTAGATTTGAAGAGGAAAAGGAATAAAACCAGGCTCGCTAGAGATAAGCCTGGGAGTGTACCAGGTCTGGCTGAGCCGGAATTGGTTTTCCCCTGTAGCAGCCTTCATGGTGCTGTGTTTTATGTTGGGAGCTGGCAGGGTGTTGATAGCACACTGGTGTTGTGGCTACTGCTGAGTGGTGCTTACACAGCACCAAGGCTCTTTCCGACATTCTCCCCCCGCAGTGGGACGGGGTGGGCAAGATCTTGGGAGGGGACACAACCAGGACAGCTGACCCGAACTGACCAAAGGGATATTCCAGACCATATGACGTCTGCTCAAGTATAAAGCTGTGAAAAAGAAGGAAGGGGGTGGAGTCACCCTTGGTCCTCCGAGGCAACCACTACGCGTATGGGAGCCCTGCTTCCTGAGAAGGCCCGACATCGCCTGTTCATGGGAAGTAGAGAATAAATCTGTTTTCTTTTTGCTTCTGCGCATGGACCTTTGCTTTGCTTTGCTTACATTAAAACTGCTTTTGTTTTACCTACAAGGGTTGTTTGGTTTTTTTTTCCTATCTTATTTTCTTTCCCCTCTTTGCCCTGTTGAGAAAAAAGGGTGGGAGGGGGGAAGTGATAGAGCGACTTGGTGGGTACCTGGCATTTAGCCAAGGTCAAACCACCACAGAGTGGCATGCCAGTGTTTGAAGGATGGTATGCTAGCGAGTCCTTCAGTCTCCTCCATGATGTTCTGAGTACACTGGAGCGCATTTGAAATGTCTCTATACTAATGTGCGCAGCATGAGGAAGAAACAAGAGTAGCTAGAAGCTTTGGCCCAGTCCCAGAGCTACGACATCATTGGCATAACTGAAACCTGGTAGGATGAGTCCTGTGACTGGGGTGCTGTGATGGACGGTTACAGGCTCTTCAGGAGGGATAGGCAGGGGAGGCGAGGCAGGGGTGTGGTGCTGTATGTAAGAGAGGGGTTGGATTGTATGGCGCTTACAGTTGGTGATGACATGGTTGAGAGCCTCTGGGTAAGGATTAAGGGGATAGCAAATAAAGTGAATGTTGTTGTGGGAGTCTACTATCAACCACCCAGCCAGGATGATGACACTAATGAATTATTCTACAAGGAACTAAGGGATATGTCTAGATCAGCTGCCCTTGTCCTTATGGGTGATTTTAACTACCCAGACGTCAACTGGGAATATCATGCAGTGGACACAAACAGGTCCAGGAAATTTCTGAAGAATTTTGAAGATAACTTATTGGGGCAGATACTAAGGGAGCTGGCGAGGAAAGGTGCCCTCCTAGATTTGTTGTTTGTAAACAGAGAGGGACTCATGGGTGAAGTGGTGATTGGTGGCTGTCTTGGTCAGTGACCATGAAGCAGTTGAGTTTCAAATTGTTGGTAATAGGAGAAAAACCACCAGCAAAACTTTGACCCTGGATATGGGGAGAGCAGACTTCAGGCTGCTGAAGGAGCTAGTTAGTAAGGTCCCCTGGGAATCTGCTTTTGAAGTTATTGGGGTCCATGAATGCTGGTCACTTTTTCAGAGCCATCTCTTAAGAGTGCAGGAGCAGGCAATTCCGAAGTGTTGGAAGTCAAGTGAGTGGGGCAGGCGGCCAGCTTGGCTGAGCAGAGATCTTCTAGAACTTAAGTAGAAAAGGAAAGTGTATGGACATTGGAAGCAAGGACAGGCGACATGGGAAGACTACAGAGATGCTGTTCGCCACTGTAGGGAAAAAAAATCATGTGAGCCCTCCTCTGGACACACTTTAATAGTTTGATGTCCTTCTTATATTAAGGCACCCAAAACTGCGCACAGTACTCGAGGTGGGGCCACATCAGTGCAGTGTAGAGTGGGACAATCACCTCCCTCGACTGGCTAGCTATGCTGTGCTTGATGCACCCCAGGACATGGTCAGCCCTTTTAGTTGCCAGGACACACTGCTGACATATTCAATTTGCCATCGACCCAAACCCCAGATCTCTTTCCGCAGGGCTGCTCTCCAGCCTCTTGTCCCCCAATTTGTACATATAACCAGGATTACCCTGTCCCAGGTGTAGAATCTGGCACTTGCTCTTGTTAAATCTCATATGGTTGCTGATTGCCCAGCTACCTAGTCTATCCAGAACTATCTGTAAGGCCTGTCTACCCTTGAGGGAGTCCACAGCTCCTCCTAATTTGGTATCATCGGCAAACTTACTTAGCGTACATTTGATTTCTGTGTCCAGATCATTTAGAAATACATTAAAGAGCACTGGCCCTAAAACTGAGCCCTGCAGAACCCCACTGGTGACTGGCTGCCAGCCTGATGTAACCCCATTTACTATAACTCTTTTGAGCCTGACACGTCAGCCAATTGATCACTCAGATGAAGTGGAAATTTTCCATTCCTGTAATCACAAAGGAACTGGGATCAAGTACTCAAACAGACTTATAACCTTTAGACATTTAGTATTTTAGTTTATCTAGCAAAGGGTTTGTAACTCCACTAAAAGTACAATTTTTTAATGGGAGGATTTGTCCCTTCCCTTTTATGTCTGAACTGAGAAGTGATAAATCTCCTTTAGGTTTCCTTTTGCTGAGATGATAACATGGGACGTTTCATCACATTTTAAGCAATGAACATGTGAAAACAAAGAATTATGGCAATTCCAAGTTTGCATCCCAAAAAACATAGCTTTTACCGCTGAGGAAAATGTATAATGTAAAATAATGCAATTGGTTATCCTAGACATACTGTGAATATTCATAATATTAACTGCTTCTGCCAGAATTCCGTCTCAAATTGTTACTTTGACAAAGAAAAATAATGTTTTGTCTTTAAAGCTCCTCCTGTACAAAGTTCTCTGAAAGTCATATCATAACACATTTTTACAACAGAAATCCCTAGAAAAAGCAAGAGTTGGCTCATCATAAGCAATTGTCTCAAGTATCATTATTTGAGTTATCTGAAGATCAGAAACTTAGTAAACAGGTAAAACTGATATAACAAAGCTTATATTAAAGTATCTTGATTGCAGAATTATGCCCTATTGCTAAACCTGTCATGTCTTGTAACCCCTGATTACCCAAGAGAACTTGGTCATTAACCTGAATTTTTCTGCTCTCACTTTTTCATTCATTTATGCCAAATCTCTGAATCTGAATCTAACTTAAACACATAGGAACGCCTGTCAAGGAACAGATCAATCCTTTTTAACTCCTGCTTAATACACTTGTCCTAACCTGCTATGACTGTGAAGGCAAATAAAACTGCCCAAACCAGTATCAGATTCACCACAGGGTTCATCATTCCTGGCTGGTGACCCAGAGTGGCTGGCAGCAAAATAATCACTAACCCCTTAATAAAGTTGGAGTTTTCAGTCCATATTCTCACATTACGTTTGCCTTAAATAACAAAGACATGTATTGCTGTGTTGCCTGGCCTTGATAGATGAGCAATATGAAGTTAGATCAGGAGTCCCTAAAGAGCAGAAGCAGGACCAACAACAAATAGGAAGGGTATCATTTAGCTTTTTCAGAGTAGATTTTAACAAATTACTTTAAAATGTGGTTGCAGGAACACACATTTGTTTCTGGAAAGACTCTTTCCTGTAATTTATGAGCTACAGCTCCTCAGGGGCTGAACACAGCCCATGGTGGATGAGCTGTTCCTCAGAGAAAGCTTTGGTGTGCCCTGTCCCCCTCAGGAAGTGGAGAGAGGGACATCGATGACCTGTCTTGTCAAATCTGCGATTGACGTGTTTTGGTGTGATCAGTGCAGTTGCTGAAGCTATCTGCCCAGTATCAAAGCCAAATTCAAGTGGCAGTATGGTGGTTTTCATAAGAAGGCTGCTCTTATTTGCTGACTGCTAGGAGTGGCAAGCTTTATCGATATTAGGTTATCCATGAGAAGGTTTTGAGGCATTTGAGGAATAGAAAATTAATATATAATGGTGTAGGCAAATCTTTTGCATCTGGTCTGTTGTCTGATATATTTTAATTCTGTCTTTTCTGTATGTTTCTACAAGTATTGCATATTAACAGTATTTTTGAAAATTAGTATATTTTAATGTCACTGTTCCATAACATTATTTTAGAATATATTAAATTTTAATACAGTTATGTTTATAAATATCTTATTGACTTATGTTATAAAAGATAATTTCAATATGCATTTTATAACAGCATATAATAAATGCTAAAATTATCATTATGAACATTATATATACTATAAAATTATTCATTTGGTAATGATTTATTTAGAAGGTGAACAAATGTGTGCTATTTCACAGGTAGATATTTAAAAGATGTCCTTCCAACACCACTAGGAATTCTTACTTATGGTCTTTTGTGGAAAAGTTTATACGAAGTAGAACCTCATTTTTTATCCTTTATTATATTTATTCAGTGTCACTAAAAACACATATGTTAAAATGCATTATTTAATATATTAAAATAATATATGTGAAAACCACACATAAGTTAAAATATTAATTAATTATGTTCCTGGTAATTAAGAGCAGAAGTAGTTTGTCACCTTTTCTAACCAAAAATCTGCCTAAGTTTTTTGAAAATATTGAAAATATTTTGTGAATTGTTTTTCACCACACTATTGTTTGGCAACTGAGGAGTGAAGAGTAACTTAGCATCTAGGTAAATATCATGACAACATTTTGAACAATTTTAATTGTATTTATTACGATTCGTATTTTAATTATTGATATTATTTTAATTATGAAATTGTAGCTATTAAACAATGTATGTGGCCTTTAAATCTTTCACACAGATATTTCCAGTGATCAGGATTTCACAATCACTTTGTTAACTAATAATTTATTGCACAGCTAGATAATGCTGATTCAGGATATAGCACTATCACTTTTCAGCACTGTACCATGGTTTGGAGCCAGACTTCCATATATGTTATTCCACTAACAAAATCATAATTAACTGTTTCCTGTGCTGAGACCCATGTTGAACATTCAGGTCTGTTCCTTTTACCATGGATCTGTTTCAGATGTTGCTACTTGGAAATCATTAGAGTAAATAAAATCTAATTGTACTGTGATATTTGGGGTAGATGAGCTGAGCAACCCAAATTTTCACCAGCTGCAGACAGTCGCCTCTGGAAGTTAATGGCTCAGAGAGAAATATTCTAGGAAGGAGAAATGCTTTCAGGCCTTATCAAAATGAAAACCTTCACCTGCTGCAAGTTAAAATAATCCTTGTTTCCCAAACTGTGGTTTGAAGTGATGGGTTTGAACTGCTTCCAAACATAACGTAGGTTTAAGACTTCCAATAAAGAAGGGACATTTCTGAAGGGCATTATTAGGGCTGTTTTGGAATTTTCTTTCAGAAGTATTTTTTTTTCAAGCATGAAATTATATTTTCATTTTAAAAATCACAGTTCTCAAGATGAAAACTGTCAATTCTGACATTGCAAATTGGTTTTGGGAGGATGTGGAAGATGCCAGGAAACAAAGGCTTCCAGCATTGTGAGTCTGGAGAGCCTCAGAGGCTACCAGCCTCAGAGCAAGGTGCTCAAGGTCCTACATTCAGTCCCTTTATGGCAGAGCTTCCTGAAGCAGCCTTGCCTGCTGCCACTGAGCTGAGATTTCCAGGCTTCCTGATTCTGCTGTAGGGCACTAAGACATCAAATACAGACAAATACTTATATTTAATTTTAGAAAAAAAAAAAAGGAATTTCCATTTCAGAGATAAGAATTTTGGAGAATTTTTTGTGACTTGGGACAAAAAATTGTCTGTTTATCAATCCAGCTTTAATTTTAATTAGCACTAAAAGGAGTAATCCTGTGTTATTTCAATAAAAATGTTGAGTAACACTTGAATTTTACTGCAGTCATTCAGTCATAGGCCTGACTATACTCTTAGAATGTTATTTGATTTTGTGCTATGCTTGCTGAGCAAAAAATATAACCATATGCCCTGTCGGTATTTGGAGAAAGGGATCTATTTTTTGTTAAAATGAAAATAGAAGCCAAGTCTGTGTACAACAAATGTGTGTGGGATACATTCAGTTAGTTTAGTTAGATACTGAGAAAAGAGTGCTTGCTCTCAGGAAATTTTACGCATGATTCATAAAAAGCCCTGAAACCTTTATTGTATGAACATGAGGAACCTGGGAGAAAAATGGATTAAGAGCTGCTAGTCCCGGATATGAAACCAGAGATGGCAGAAGTAACAGCTACTGTAACTGAAGCATAGGTGTAGGATTTAGAGGAACAGACAAACATAAGGATGAGGGTGCCAAACTGTACACTAGTGATGACAGACACTGTAAATAAGAATGAATATAAATAAAACAAAATCTAATCAAGTAAAAAAATCAGTCTCATGAAGAATGACAGTGCAAGTTTGTTGGGATTAATGTTGGAAATCTCTGTGAAACTTTTAGATTAGATTTGGATATAAACAAAGATCTTGGTAACGTTGTTTGAGACAAATACTATTGCAAATTTACATCTTTATGGCAGACTATAACATTGGATATCCAATATATTAATAACATAGAGCCACTTAGCCCTGGGTGGGGTAGCTCTTACCTGACAATCAACTGAACCCATGAGAGGTGAGGGTCTTAAACTTTGGACAAATAGTCAAGGCCATCATAAAACAGTTGGCCATGGAAAACAAGTAATCATGAGTTGTTTTACTTTAAATGGAAGGATAAGCAAAAGTAGATCTGCAATGAAGGCTCTCAATTTCAGATAGGTGAACTGAGAAATTCTGGGAGATAGTTAATGAAGTCAAATGGACTAAATAGATAAAGAACTATATAGGAGACCTGAAATGTTTTTAAAACAAAAATCCAGGCATTATTCATGATTTGCATCACAAATAGTTAGAACAATAAATTTTCAGGAAGTGGTATTCAGACGTAATCCAGTGAATAAAGACCTGAAAAGGCTATCTGCTTATGGGAAAGAGTGGGGGTAAAAGACTGGCCAAAATAAGCTAAAAATTCAGAAATTATAGGGGTAAGGCAAGAAATATCAAAGTCTATAAGCAACTTCATAGAAGACTATTATAAATCATAGGAAGTTCTCTAGTCATGTAAATAAAAAGGAAATAAAAACAGAGGGACAGAACTGCTATGACACAAGATAGAAAATAAAATAAAAATCTACATTAACAGCTCCAAAACTAAACAGATATTTTACCTCAATTTCCAGTAAAAGTTTTGATGCTGAATACCAGAAAAAAATGCACAACCAAAATGGAGGAATGAGAATGAAGAGTCACATTGAGTCTAATATCTCATTTAAGGGGAACGGAGTAATCCACCTCACAGAATTCTAGAACTGAGATAAAATGAATGTTTCAATTCAAAAAGCTGCTGAGGTGATATGTATCCCCAGTCCTCCAGGCATTAAAGCTCTTCACAAAATATGGAATACTTTGACTTATCAATTTGAAGTTGATTATATGAGTTCATTAAAAGGGGTTCCCTGATCACTGAATTATGAGGTATTTTGGCTTGGCAATAAGGGATAGTTCTTCATTTCCTCCTCCACAGTCAGTAAGAGGCTTTGGAATGAATTTAGATCTCATTTTGGGACACTTAGTGGAATTTGTTGAGTGGCAAATATTTTGAACAATAAGTGGTGGTAAGTGCTAAAAAAACCTGGTTCTGAACGCTTTCCACATCTTGCTGTCACTTGACAATGTCTATGTAGTCATAACCATATTTTGACATCTATGTTATACTTAGAAAGTTGGAATTAATGTTGGAAATCGCTGTGAAACCTTTAGATTAGATGACATGTTGTACTCACAAAATTCACTTGTAAATCTACAAATATGTAATATTTATATGGCAATGGGCATTTGATTGCTGTTGAATGGTACAATAAAATTTAATTTGAAGGCTCCTAGTTCTAGATTAAAGATCCTGCAGCCATGAGCCACAAAGTGTTGTTGCAATATAAAATCACCCAATACTTCAGGTGCATTCCAAAAATATTCCTTAATTAATTTGTTACCTATAGGTTTTATGCCAAATACTCTTTCTTTCGACAACTAGCATAAAAACACAAGGCCATCATACATTCTGGCTCTGTGCTTTAGTTGGTTTGACAGCAAGATTCTGTACCCGTGCCTGATCTAGAACCTATTTATATTTCTAGGAATTGGACTGTAAAGGCCTAGTATTGATGCCAAAAATACACACACAATGACCAGAACAAGAAGTGATGTAAATATAAAAACAAAAAAAACCCTGTGTGCAAAAATCTTGATACATATGATTGTCAACTCTAAAATAGTACAGCCAAGCCTCACTTTTTCATTTTATCTAATTCAGAAAGCTTTGGTGTCTATTCAGTATACAGAGGTCCCCCGATAGGTGTTTTGATTCTCATTAGCACCTTGCAGCACACTGCTACCAAGGAACACTTGAAAGAATCAGAAGTGCAGGTTATTGAATATCCAGACAAATTCATAACATTGGATCACAAAGTTGACATAGTTATTAGTTTCTGGCATTTCATTTATAGTTGAATTGGAAAAGCAGTTCAGAGTTATCCATCCCTAGAACTGACAATTAAAAGAGGAAATTTTATAGGTCTGTAATTTTTGGAAAATGAGAGAAATCAAAATTGACATAATGAAATCCTTGTTGGAATTTTAATTTAAACTCAAAGTTTATTTTTGTCAGATTTAAAAGAACATCTGGCTCCTCAAATAGTTTGAGGAACACTCATTGTAGAAAATAAAATGCTTTGCTACCTCAACGTAAAAAAATTTATGTGTTTCATTTTCTACTTTCTAATATTTCAGTTTGTGTTATGTCTGGAACCCAGTGAGATGAATCAATGGTATCAAATCTTCTCTCTGTGGAAACCCATAGAGAACATACTGTACCAGATGTTATTATGAACCAGCTGCAGAAGCAGACCAAATGCCTAGTTTGTCAAAATTCATTGGAGCAGTAGCTTTCAGCATCTTATTTAATCTATCAGGATTTATCAAGACATGCTTTGGCAAGAGATAATTATGAGTAGCACAAGTTGTTCATTCTAGAATTCTTCAGTCAAGTTAGTATTAAAATGCATTCAATGATATAATGTGGAGAAGCATTGCTACCACTGGATAAGATGGCTTCACAAATATCTCAGTGGCTATCATACACATATATACCCTTTTAGCTTCTAAGCTCATCATCAGTCTGTCTGTTGATTACAGTAAAATGGTTTGAAGATTCAGCTTTTTCTTCCAGTCGGACTCCAGTCTCCCTGAACTAGGCAAGAACTGCTTTATGTCAAATAAGACAGGTTCTGAACTCTCTTCTCATATCTGAAATCAAGTAGTTAGACTACGATAAAGCAAGTGTCAAGGATAGTAGAGAAAAATATCTGCTGCAATGAGTCTGTAAAAACATGTCACTTCCACCAAATGCCTCTTCAGCAGATGCCAACAAATCCCTATCTCTTGCTTCCCACTTGAATGCTGTGGTGCCTATTATGAGAAACTCTGTTAGGAAGACAATTCAGAAGTGAGATTAGATTTGTTGCTGCTTCTTAAGGTATTTTAAATGGTAACTGGAAAACTTGAGGTGTAAAAAGTTGAACTAGCTATTGATTAGAGAATATTTGTTCTGTTCTGCTTATTATGCAGATGGCCATGATGACAGTAAATTCCTCTCTACATTAATTCTGATTATGAGTTCTCCTATGATTATGAAATCCAAGAAATTTTTTCACCACACAGTTGTCAGATTTAATTTTGCGTAGCTCTTTCTTTAAAAAAAATTGGGCGCTCTTTTCTTCAGCTAGCTGGATACTAGTTGTTTCAAATGTACTTATACCCCTGTAAATCATCTTCTACCATTTGTTGTTGCTTTTAGGAGCATCATGAGCTCATAAATCAGTGGAATTTTCACATTTTTAGGATTATCTCTAGAAAATCTTTATAACCCTTAAGCTGATTCCCACAAGAGTGTCTACCACACTGCATTCCATCATAAAATCTTATGGGATAGTCTGCCTCCACGCATTTAGATCGCACGGCCAACCACTTCAAATGCATATTAGAGAACTCCCTGATGCATTTGTTCTCAGTAGGACTTCAGCATCTGTTACGTCCTGCCACCAAAGAATGTCCATGGTCTTTGAGGCAACTTAAAGTGAGTTTCTTAATGTGGCTGTGTGACAACACACTGGAGATATTACAACATTTTCTTGCAGGACTTAAGTTTTCTTCTCAGTTTGATGCCTCTCCTCTCCACATTCTCATCCAGAGTCTTCTAAAACTATTAAAGCCTTTGATAATTTGTGGTTTATTTCATCATGTGGGCATACATCCTATAAATGGTGCTTCTTAGTGAATAACTTCATCCATTGCAGACAGAAAATGCCTAATGGTGATGTTAGCTAGCATCAACAGGAGCTGGTTGATAAGTGGTTTTTATCTTTTTCAAATTAAGAGTAGAAACAAAGTTATCACAAACCCTATGGATCTTACAGCTACCAATAACACTTTTTTTTTCTCAAGAGAGTGTTAGGATCACCTGAATTATTCTTATATGGAACCAATGGATCAGAAAAGGAGGAACTCATGAGAGAGTGTTGTTAGTAAAACAAAAAAGGTCTTCAGAGAGAGAGGATTTCATGAAAGAGCCTGGGGTGAAAAATCTTGCTGGAAATGGAGACTAGGTGAAGACAAATATGCAATTATTTCTCCATTTTTGGGAAGAGAGTGGATAAATGAAAGGCAATTCATAACATAGGAAGAAAGGTAAGATAAAGGAAAATAGTTAAATAGAAATGAAAAATTGCCCTTCTAAATATTATGACTAGATTGATGAGATTCTTATTCCTGATGGACAACTTGCAGACTAAAGAACTTTTAATAGTCCTTGATGCAATTAAGGGTGATGGTCTTTTGCTAAATTCTGAGTTTCAGCCATAGTTTATGTAAGTCATTCACATTGCTCAACTTATAATGATGTACTTGGCTTCATTGTCTGTGGTCTGGTTTTCATTTGTCTGGCATTACATTCTAAGATTGCAATGACTCAGATTTCCTTTAATTTTACAACAAAAAGCACTAGCATGTATTGCATGAGACATCTCAAATTTATTCACTTGTTTGTAGTCTTGTGCAGGCTTCTCAAGCAGGTGTATCCAGACACATACCTCTGCATTCAGAGGATAAATAGAAACTCCCTGCTGTAGTGTTACTATAATGACTCCACTATATAAAGACTGACTTATATTTGAAGTTTTTAATGTAATTTGAAAATTTTCAGTCTGGGATGTTCCTGAGAAATTATTTGATCATAGTCCTTTATTTTTAATAAAGATTGAAATCTATATGTTTCTTCCTAGTTTTGTTTTGTTTGTTGTTTGTTGAAGTTTTTTTTTAAAGGCATGGAAGAGAAAGCTATACTCAAACTATACTATGTAGGAGAAAACAAAAATTGCACATAATCTACTTAGCAGTGCTTCCAGCAAACCTTGCTTAACCTTTATTCAGACAAAGCACTGCTAAAGTTGATAAGTCTTTTACCTGGAGTTGGTTACTGTGGTGTTACAGTATGTTTTCATTTCACTTCACTAAAAAAAGAATTGCTATACATTTCAATCGGCTTTAAATCAATTAGTATTTTTGCTGTAAGCAATAAAAAAGGCTATCCAAATGTTCATGCTGATAAAGTGAAATTGATTCAAGAATCTTAACAGACGTTGGGATATGACTTCTATGTATACTCAGACAGCAGAAACAATGGTGTAAACTTTAGCATATGCTAACCAAAACATGTACTCAGATTCCCTTGACAGTCTATACTTTGACTATTTTTGCATGCCTGTGGCTTCATTGTCACTGGGCCCAGCTAGAATTATTAAAATTAAAATTAAACCAGAGACTAGTGTATGCTATTATCTCACCTTCCCTTTGTCATCCACACAGACAAACAAAATACAATATGTGCAGGAAGAAAAAGCCTAAAAAAAAAGAAAGGAGGAACTGTGAGCAGGTACAGAGATTTTGGAAAAATAGAATGATCAGTTTCTCTGCTGGGCCTGGAAATTAGATAGAATTCAAAGGGACCTCGAACTTAATTCCTAGAATCTAGATTCCTATGGATATTCCTTTGGGCCTATCACTCCAAATTGGTGGGCAGGGGGGAAGAGTGTGGAAGAGGGTATTGAAAAGACCCAGCAGAGACAGATGATTTTTGAGAGAAGAATGCATATTCTACTTTGATGGAGAATATTCTTCCCAGGACTGTAGAAACACATCTCTTCAATAATCAGTAGGACCTAGTTAGTAGGCTGAGCTCAGAGGCACTGTATAATGATTACAGAGGACTCTGGATTTGATTGACACTGTGAGAAGCAACCCAGTGAAGCCTGAGAAGTCACATTTTGGTGACAAACAGATCTTCTTTGCACTTGCAAAGATTCAGTCACATAATAGTTTTAGTTCTACATATAATTAATTTAACTAGATTATCTAATCATACTCTATTATGTTCAGCTATACTCTCTAAATAAAAAATAAGGAAAAAAGCAAAACAAAAAACCCAACAGGATGACCTTGAGATCCTGAACTACAGACTGCAGTAGGGTCAGCAGCATTTTGTGGAGAGCCAAAATTTTGTGGTCAGGGGCTGCAACAGCTCATCCTCTGTGGATAAGTAAAGGGACAAACCTACACAAAATACTCACCAGGAGGTTTTGAATAAAGTCTGTGTTGAAATAGGTCTATCTGGACAAGAAAATTTGTTAAGCATTTATTTATCATTGACAACAGGAATCCAAGAAAATCTGTAAGATGATAATTTTGTCAACAAAAAGAGACAATCTTGGATATTTTCATGTTCTCTGATTATTGTAATGGTTTAAATAAAGGTGCGTATTTCTTCAAATATACAAATATGTTCTATCTTCCTGCAGTGGCCAAAAAATTAACTAGGAAACCATAAATCCTCCTGACCATGAAGAAGCTTGTGTATATGCCTGCAAGTTGTTGGTGGCTTATCCTATTTCTTTTAATTTTCTTTTTCCTTGGTACCCTCAGGACTGATGTGATAGACAGTAAACTGTTTGTTCATCAAATTCCATTAAAGATACTGGGAACTCATGACATGTTATTCCATAAACTATGTAGACCTAAGCTTAATCTTAACTATTACATTGTATAACGACTAACTGACTGTAAGTGCTTATCTAAGTTGAAATGCTGAAGCAAGGACTCCTATTGTGCAAAAGACTGAAAGGAGGGAGAAGGGAAGAAGGACAAAGGGGAGAAAGACAAAGGGGTAATGTCTGTACTCTGTAAGATATAAACAAAAGCTTTGTGAGCCACTCTCAGGAAAGCAGGAAATACGAGGAGCTGGTGACGTGAGGAAGACCCGGATGGAGCGACCCCCTAGCTGCAAAGTGCGCAGACGCAGGGTACACCTCTCAGAGAGACCCGATAACGGAAGGCGGAGGATATAAAAAAGACGGACCCTCGGGAAGTGAGTGCGCGCCCTTGGTGGAGCAGGGACTCCCCGGCCGCCCAGCGCTGTTTTGCTTATTGCCACTTGCTAAATAAACAATTGGAATTTTTATTGGCCCTGTCTCACATCAATTTGAGAATTTACTTATAACACTGACACCTAAAAACCAGGCACACAAAAAAAATAATTTTTCTTTTCTTTTCTATGAAGAAATGGCCAATAACAAAGACAAATATAGTAGACTGGATGGCCATTGCCCTGATTCATTTTGGCAGTTAATATAAACTTATGTAAAATTCAATTGGTTCCTGGAGTTTGACTACATGCCATTATTGATGCATTTCCTGGGGTCCTAGCTCAAATTCACTCAATCAACCCCCTAAGCATCTCCAAGTGTGAGAAACTGTGGACTAAGGTATTGTTTATTAAGATTTATGTTAAGCTCAATGTAAAATTAGACGACAGAAACCACTCATGCAAACAACCACTGGACGCCACCTGTGTGAGATAAGATAACTGTAATCGCTCACACAAACTGAACCAGATACTGCTCATGCAAGATAACCACCAGATTTCCAGGAAGCGACAAGAAACAGGACAAGACAGCCCATATAAGGATATATGAGTAAAAGATCAACTATGAGACAAAGAGGGAAGACTTCTTACTTCAGCCTCAACAAATACCAGGAGGCAGGAAACGACCCCCCTAACAACAACTGAAGCATGCGCGGAGTACCTCCACTACCTCATGAGCACGGAAGTAAAGATGTATAAAAAGGGGACTATTTGAACTACTCAGCACGGCAGTTGGCGGAGCGCAGACTCCCCTGCCGTCCAGCGCTGTCTTTGCTCATATTCTACTTGCTATAATTAATAAAGAGTGAATTATAGTCCATTGTGGTCTCAATTTATAACAATTCCTGGTGCCGTGACTCGGATAAGGAACGGTGGGCTTCTGTCCTCCGGGGAGGCGCCCCGCGGCAATCCGCGGCCCCGCGACTGACAGCCTACCTCAACCTTACCGACGAACCTAAATTCTAGAATAGTGAGCAAAGGAGAAAACCGGTAAAATCCCATAAAAATTCTGTGCACGGGAGTCTGGACGAAGACGCAGGACGCGTAAGTATATTGCGAATTTGCTCGCAGGTTTGCCGTTCGGGCGGGACTGGGTTTCCTGGAATATAACGAATGAGAGGTTCGATATACTGAACCAAGCGAGTGTGGACTCTTAAGTACTGCGTTTCCCATCTCCCGCGAGGGATTGGGCCAGGAACAAGGGGAGTGAGTGAGTGTATGTTTGTGGATATTCCAGAAGATGGGGGCGAAGGGCAGCAAGCCTTCGACTCCCATGGGAAGGGTACACACTGTACCTAAGAATACCCCTTTGGCATATGTCTTAGACAATTGGAGGTATTTCCCTGGAACCCTAGGGAAAGATAAGCAGAAAATGATAGAATACTGTACTAAGATATGGGGAGGGAAGAAGATTTCTAAAAATACCTTTTGGCCAGTCTATGGGTCAGAAGAAGATTGGGTAAGACAGCAATTAAACCTCTGGGTCAATAATAAAAAACCCCTTAACCCGGAGGAGAGTCAGTATGCGGAAGTATGGATAAAAAGACCGGGAGCTAAACTTTACCCACTGAATGAAGTAAAAACTAAACAAAAGAAAAAGCAGGAAGAGTTAGACGAAACCCTTCTAACCCCCCCTCCTTACATTCCTCCTCCTGCTCCCGTAGCCCCTCCCGAGGTCCCCAGAGCTCCCACTCCCCCACCGGAGTCGGAACAAGGGTCTTCCCCTCCTCCTAGACGCATGACTAGAAGTCAAAAAGGGGCAGCTCAGATGTATCCTCTAAGGGAAATGCCCATGGGGGGACCTCAGCCTATGATTGTATATATTTCTGTACCCCTAAACTCGGCTGACCTACGAGATTTTAAAAGAACCGAGATGGGAAACTTGATTGAGGACCCACTTGGAGTGGCAGAAAGATTAGATCAATTTTTGGGACCAAACCTTTATACTTGGGATGAGATGCAATCTATCCTTGGTCAATTATTTACTACCGAGGAAAGAGATATGATTAGACGAGCAGGAATGAGACTGTGGGATGTTCAGCATGCCCAGGGACCCCAAGCAGATATCAAATGGCCACTCCAAAGACCTAACTGGGATAATCAGGATCCGGTGCATAGAACTCATATGCAAGATCTGAGAACTATAGTAATTCAGGGGATTAGAGAAGCAGTACCCCGTGGCCAGAATATCAATAAAGCATTTAATGAAATGCAAAAGAAAGATGAGAGCCCTACTGAGTGGCTGGAACGACTGAGGAAAGTCCTTCAACTGTACTCTGGGGTAAATCCAGACAACCCTTTAGGGCAAGCGCTCCTAAAAACTCAGTTTGTAGCAAAATCATGGGAAGATATCAGAAAAAAGATTGAAAAGCTAGAAGACTGGCAAAATAGAGGGTTGGATGAATTATTGAGGGAAGCTCAGAAAGTCTACGTAAGGCGGGAAGAAGAGAGCAGCAAGCGACAAGTAAAAATGATGGTAGCAGCTGTCAGAGAGGATCGCAACGGGCGGACTGGTGAACACAGATCTGCTGGAATAAAACAAGGGAACGCAGTAGTAAAGAAGGAACAGAGATGTTGTTTTTACTGTGGAAAGAAGGGACACATAAAGAAGAATTGCAGAGAAAGGATCAGAGATGAGGAAATATTGAAAGCAGAATAGGAGAGTCAGGGGCTCTATATTTTAGGGGACCGGAGTCATCATGAGCCCTTGATAAAGTTAAAAATAGGTCCCCATAAACAAGAGTTCACCTTTTTAGTAGACACAGGGGCTGAGAAATCGACTATTAGGCAAATACCTGAGGGATGTAAAGCTTCCCCTGAAAAAGTACAAGTAATAGGGGCAAAAGGAGAACCCTTTAAAGTAAGCAAAATCAAAAATGTGATATTCGAAACTGAAAATAAATTTGGAATGGGTGAACTCTTGCTCGTCCCTGAAGCAGAATTTAATCTGTTGGGACGGGATTTAATTGTTGAACTACAATTAGAAATCAAAGTAGAAAATCAAGAGCTAACGGTGTCTGCTTATCCCTTGACCATGGATGATCAAAAACAAATCAACCCCGATGTCTGGTACTCTCCGGATACAATAAGTAAATTAGAAATCCCACCGATTAAAATTCAAATTTCCGAACCCCACATACCTGTAAGGGTAAAGCAATATCCTATATCCTTAGAAGGACGGAGGGGATTAAAACCAGAAATTGATCGATTGTTAACACAAGGAATCTTAGAACCTTGTATGTCACCCTTTAACACTCCTATTTTGCCTGTAAGGAAGCCAAATGGAAAATATCGGCTTGTACATGACTTAAGGGAAATAAACAAAAGAACTATCACCCGGTTCCCTGTAGTAGCAAATCCATACACACTGTTAAGCAAGCTAGGACCCCATAACTCCTGGTATAGTGTGGCTGATTTAAAAGATGCTTTTTGGGCCTGTCCATTGGCAGAAGAATGCCGTGATTATTTTGCCTTTGAATGGGAAGACATAGAGACAGGCCGAAGGCAGCAATTGAGATGGACCGTGCTCCCCCAAGGGTTCACTGAGTCCCCTAATCTGTTTGGACAGGCCCTGGAAGAACTCTTAAAAGAATACCAGGTACAAACGGGAAACGTGCTGTTACAGTATGTAGATGATCTGCTCATAGCAGGGAACAATAAGGAGGATGTAAGAAAAGAAAGCATTCGACTCCTAAACTTTCTTGCACAAAAGGGACTACGGGTATCACAAGAAAAGTTACAATTTGTGGAGGAAAAAGTGAAATATTTGGGACATTATTTGTTTAATGGCAAAAAAAATATTGGACCCAGAGCGCATTAAAGGAATTCTAGAATTACCTATGCCTGTCACTAAGAGGCAAATTCGGCAGGCATTAGGGCTATTTGGGTATTGTAGACAATGGATAGAGAACTACAGCTTTAAAGTTAAATTTTTATATGAACAATTGTCTAAAGACAAAATACTCAAGTGGACCCCTCGGGATCAAGAGCAGTTTGCTAATCTCAAAAGGGAGCTAAGTCAAGCACCGGTTTTAAGCCTCCCAGATTTAAAGCGGCCATTCCATTTATTCGTTAACATACATGAAGGAACGGCATTCGGAGTATTAACTCAGGAATGGGCCGGACAAAAGAAGCCGGTGGCATACTTATCGAAGCTGTTGGATCCTGTGAGCAGGGGTTGGCCAAGTTGTTTACAAATCATTGTCGCTGCTGCCTTATTACTTGAGGAAACGAATCGCATTACCTTTTGGTATAAAGTGTGTATTGTTGTTTATATTCGCAATAATTATTTCTCTCTTCGTATATTATATATGGAAGCATACAAAATGTACTAAAGGAAATTGTTAAACTCATGCAACCACACAATATTGAATATAGAAAATATGTTGATATAAACACTCTAGATATACGAATTAAGTGTAATAATTTGAACCGCAATTGTTATCCGTTTGCTTGTTCCAAGTGTATGGTATGCCAGGATAAATGGTGGACTCACTGTGAATGTGGATACCCTTCAATAGGGGTTTGCACACAGTGTTGGAAAATCCAAAGAACTCTCACTGAGTGAAAATCAAAGCAATTAGAGTCTAAACAAGAAATTATTTAAGAATCCCATGAGTGGTGGGAAATTTTTACCAAAGGAATAAACCCTCAATATTATTGTTACTATTCCAACGAACCAATCCCCTTTGTAACTGAAATCTTGGCTATAAAGTGTAAGAAGGGAAGTACCAACTGTGCCTTGCCTCATCCCATTAGTTAAAGCTGTAAAGTGGGAAGCCTATATAAACAGGCAGAAAGCCCAAAACAGCTGTTCTCCTGAAGAATTCCCTTGCTGCCGAGAAGATGGTACACCCCGTGGCTCGAAGCAACCGAGTCGACGGGCGAGGCAGAGGAGGAACAAACTGTGGAGAAAAGAATCAGAACAATGGGACACAAAAGCAACAATGGCCAAACTTCCCCAGGGATGATAAAAATATACTTAAATTGGCAAAATTGACAGACACCCTTTTTTTCTGGTGTACCGCTAGTTTTGTTATTGATAATAACCCAAGCAAATGGAAACCCCCATGAACCAATGCTCTGGAAACTATATAACTTACAGGAATCTAGACTAATACAAAATCAGACCTCTCCGGGAAATTGGAATTTTACTGTCCAATTAGTCTCAATGATTCCGGTCGATATCCAGAGAGGCTGGGAGGCGACGGAAGCCAACTCCAAAGCCTTCTATGTGTGTCCAGCTTCCAATCCTGGAAAGAGTTATTGCAACTATCCAGGCCATTTTTATTGCGGTTATTGGGGTTGCGAGACAATAGCCTCAGACTGGCCAACAAAAAGGAGACAAATATATAAGTATCACTTGGGGACCTCCAGGTTGCATTCCACCACAACATGGATCTGACGGCTCCGGGGTCTGGGGATCTGTAAGGGGGGTGAAATCATCTCCATCAGAATGCGACAGAATAGAAATTGAAGTTAAACAACCAGAAGATGACACATGGTTAATTGGCCGTACCTGGGGAATTAGATATTGGGAACCTGGAGCAGATAGAGGAAGCTTTTTCAAAATAATAAAAGAAAGGATCGTGAAGCGGGCAGGTCATGGTATGAAAACTGGTTTAATGTTTCACCTTGGCTAACCACTTTGTTGTCGGCTTTAGCAGGACCGCTTATTATGTTGATCCTGGGACTTATATTTGGGCCTTGTATATTACGCTATATTTTTCATTTTATTAAAGAACGGTTTGACACAGCTAAATTGCTTATTTTAACCTCGAGAGTAGAATATGAAAGTGTATCTAATAATGAAGATGAAAATTATTGTGAATGTATTATGCCACGCGAAAATCATTATTGTGAGTGCTATAATAAATGTCGAAATTGTGAAAAAGAAATTGTTTACAAGAATGAAGATGAAAGTAGCACCTAATAAACAATAGGATAAAAAGAAAAAGGGGGGATTGTGAGAAACTGTGGACTAAGGTATTGTTTATTAAGATTTATGTTAAGCTCAATGTAAAATTAGACGACAGAAACCACTCATGCAAACAACCACTGGACGCCACCTGTGTGAGATAAGATAACTGTAATCACTCACACAAACTGAACCAGATACTGCTCATGCAAGATAACCACCAGATTTCCAGGAAGCGACAAGAAACAGGACAAGACAGCCCATATAAGGATATATGAGTAAAAGATCAACTATGAGACAAAGAGGGAAGACTTCTTACTTCAGCCTCAACAAATACCAGGAGGCAGGAAACGACCCCCCCTAACAACAACTGAAGCATGCGCGGAGTACCTCCACTACCTCATGAGCACGGAAGTAAAGATGTATAAAAAGGGGACTATTTGAACTACTCAGCACGGCAGTTGGCGGAGCGCAGACTCCCCTGCCGTCCAGCGCTGTCTTTGCTCATATTCTACTTGCTATAATTAATAAAGAGTGAATTATAGTCCATTGTGGTCTCAATTTATAACACAAGGATTCCAAGTCTCTTTCTTCAGGGCATACTGTTCCAAAACCAGTATTTGTTTTCTCAGAAATTACTTTAGTGGCATACCAAAAGAAACTTTGCATTCCCACACATTAATTTATAACATAGAGGATCCTGGGATTTCAATAAGCAATGCAAAGTGATGCTGATGAAAGCAATCAGCTTTCAAACCGTTCGAGTATAGAACACAATAGATATGAAGCCAGTGGAAAGGCTTCCCCTTCCCTTTCCAAGGTCACTTCAGTTGGCTTTGGATTAGGCATCGTGATTATTATTTCCCCATAAGGACAATGAGGAATTCCATTATGCAATTCACCTTGACATGCTTTTTACATTTGAAACTGTCCCAAAAAATGTAAAATATGATAATCTTGTTACACAGATGTTTTATTTTCAGAACAGCATTAACAGGAACATTAGAATTTCAGGAAGAGCAATAAAAGTAAACACACACATTACATAATGTAGTTTAAAGAACCTGCAAAGAATTAGAACTGTAAATACACTCAGATGGACTGTAATAATTTTTAATCAGAAGGAGATAACCAAGACTCACATTTCATATGGGAAAAACTACTTTCCTAACTCAAATGAGTAGCCCCACAGGAGTCAGTGAATCAAGAGAGGAGTAATTTTGTTTATGCAGGGTTTACAGAGAAGAGAAATATTTCCTATCTTCATATTCCATGCTCTTTCTTCTTAGGACAGACATGAAAGCTATCCTTCCAACAGGAATTATTTAGAATCACATCTGAACCTGCCTCCTTCTTATGCTGACTGATTTGCAGTAGCAGGGGCCAAGAATGGTGAAAATTGAATGGAAAGGACTATCAGTCATCCCAAGCAGAAGTGTAGGATTAGGAAACTAAGGTAGCTTCATCCTAGCATCCTAGGAGATTCAGCACCTCCAAAACAGAGAGGTTGGTACAAAGACCAGTCCCAAAGGTGACAGCACCACATTGTCATAAAATCCTGGTTTTCTGCAGCTCTACACTCTACTACATGTAATGTCAAGGTGTGGTGGTGCAATTTTTACACACACACACACACACACACACACACACCCCTCCTTGTTGGGCTGCTTGGTGCTACTTGCAATTCCACCCACATCCCCTGAGATATACACCAATCTGTGGAGATAAGGACTGATAACGTTAAGGAGCCTGGCTCCTGCCCCTCCCGATTGCTCGGAAACGGCTATAATGGCCCATCATCTCCTAAAGGCCTGGCACACCTGTGCCTGGGATGTGGTCAAATGGGAACAATAACAGAGTTGCACATTCATCAAATTTTTGTGTAGCTGCTGGAAGGCACCAGAAGGTATTTGACAAAAGTCAATTATCTTGGACCCTATAAATGGCGACCACCAGGGAGACCCTTTGAGCTCTCCTGGATTGCAGCGGGCCTGTGACCAGCACCTCCCCTGAGCTGGGACGCCTCTCAGGTAGCAAACCCTTAAGGTGTCGTCTGCTCCAGACGGAAGGCCAGGGCGAAGTCCCCCGCTCGAGTCTCAGTTATTGCCCGTTGAGGAATGCCAAGGCATTGGGAGTATTTGCTCTAAACTCGAGAGGGAAATTTTCTTTGAGCTAGCTTCTCTTTCACCCATTCTTTCTCTGTTTCTGTGTGTGTGTGTGTGTGGGGGGGTACGTGCCCTTGTTTCTGTGTGTGTTTGTCCATTTTGTGTTCATTCTACTGAATCCAAACACCTTTGTTTCTGTGTATGTGTATGTCCGTTTTGTGTATGTGAATGTATATATGTATAAATTAAGGTACCGTCAAGTAAGTTAGTGTGAATCTTGTCATTTTAGAATCTGAATAAGTTGCTTTTCTTTCTCTCTGCATTTCTAAATTATTTTGTAATCATAAATTGCTGTTAGTTATCAATAAATCTAGATTTCTTACTAAATCATTACCGTGTCAATACTTTCATCCGTGACAAATTGGCGTAGTCGGCAGGATGACAAGCAAAATCACCGAATACTTACAAAAACACGGTATCCAACCAAATCCCACCTCCCCAGAGGATTGGGCTTATAATACTTGGCACAACTGGGAAGAGGTAGAAAAACAGTTAACTATTGCTCGAGGTGCAACTAAATTTAGAAAAAATAAAGGTATGATTTGTAAAATGTTGGGAGTGTGCCTGGAAGCTGCCTGTCATGAACGAGAGAAGGTTAATTGAAAAATACAAAATTTACAAATGAGATTGCAGGGCACAAATCCACCAATCTGCTGTTATCGATTAAAATAGAGCAGCTGCAACAGCAACTTAAGGAATCCCAAATGAAACAACAAAAACTGGGGGAACGCGTTGAAATGATGCTAATGCAGTCTCCGAACCCCCCTGATATCGTTCAAATCAGAAAATTAATTGTGTCCCCTGATGTGAGAGACTGAAATGTCCTATGACTGCCTCAAAGCTTGCTTGTGTCTGTGCAAACCTCCAAGAGAAGCTGCTGCGGCCTGTGAATTGGTCTGGGGGATGTCGCCCAGAGAACCGGGAGTGTATTGAAGGATGCACCCCCCCACTTCTTTGGGGTTGCATTGTCCAGACTCTTTAGACAAGCCTCAAAGGGGCAGACTTAAAGCCTCAAAGTGTGCTGAGTTGCCCCATCCTGTAGCCGTTTGTGGCTCTATTGTGTAGGTCAGACCCCATACATGCATTGCTAATGAACTGACAAGAGGCGAACCTTCCTGCCCTGAAGCCAGATGCAACAAAATCTGTTGGACCAGCGAAAAAAAAACTAAAGGCAAGCAGGTATGTTAATCAGCGGATACGATGAACTTAAAAAGGCAGCAGAAAATTTTCTCAGTGTGCATCTACCACTGAAGCTTGATTTGTGTGCACTCACCACCGAAGAACTGAAGACTGAGGACCAATGGGACGTCGCTGGATCCATGGTGGTGACTATTCTTGCAGCCCTATCCCGCATCCTTGCTTTATTTCTGTCTTTTCCTTCCATTCTGTCCTATCGCTACCCCTCTTCGCTTCTTTAATAATAAAAAACCTGTTTTGGGTATACGGCATTTGACCTTGTTTGTGTCTTAATCTCGCTCTTGGGATCATATTGAAACCTCCCCCAACAGTGGATCGGGACACCTGAAGACTGGGATGGTAACATTTGGAGCGATACACATAATGACGACTCAGATGAAAATAATTATTTTCAGCTGCCTGAGTCTCCCCCACTTGCAATCAGACCAAGTATTAAAACAGAAGAAACAACAGGACCTCGGGGTGGTGTGAGAAGTCGCATCAGCAAAACAACCCCTTTTGATCCAATTCAAATAGCCCATTTACAAGATCGTTACGGCCGTAAACCTGGAGAAACTGAAACTGAATACCTATAGAGTGTCTCTAAACGGGGGAGATAGAATTTTACTAGATGGCAATGAAGCCAGTGGATATTGGGGTCCTGGTGTCTTTTTGGATGCTGGTCCCAACCCCCCGAATGACCCCCACTCACTAACAAGCAGAGTGGCATATTGGGCTGGTGGCATTGATGCTTTAGAGAGAGGAGAACCTCTGTTAATACCTATCAAATCTCTAAATGACCTCTCCGCAGCTTTTACAAAAGCTGCCTGTATTCAAGCCATGCATCAGCGTAAACATACTGATGTTCCTCTTTCGGCAACTGTAGCTCCTGCTATACTTAAAGTACTGATAAAAGGAGCCCCTGCCATGCTCAAACCTTTTCTCATTGCAAAATGGGATGAGATCCAGAGAGACTTAAATTAGAACAAATTGGTAAGTCTAACACAAACTATTGGAAATAGTGGGGAAGAAGAATTAGAACCAAGAGGATTACCCACTTGGGCAACTTTAGTGCCTGAAAATATAAATCATGCCCGAGAAATGGGATGGCATGAAATTCCCAATGAAACAAAAAATATAGGTCGCACTGTTAGGCAAATTAAACAATTGCATCAAAATAATTCTCAGGAACAAAAACCCTCTGACCGACAATCTAGGGGTCAGGAGTGGAGAAATGAACTGTGGAAGCAAGCATTGTCACTAGGAATTCCTAGAGCCCCGATTCAGAGACAGCCTACCGGCGTCATTCTGAGCCTAATTCAGGCATTTCAAAAAGGTATCGCTTCAAATGCTCCAACTCCCCCATTGCCAGCTCCCAGAAATAAAAAAAGATAACCCTTTCCTCCCTCAAGAGGATCATTTGCAAAACACAAGATCAAAAAACTGATAAGCTCCGGACGGCAATTGGGCCTGCCAGTCCGGCAAGTAGAAGCTTATCAGTGGATAAATGAGAACGGCCCTTACATTTTAATTCCAGTTGGTCCTCAACAACAATTAATAAAATTTTTAATTGATACTGGTGCACAAATTTCAATAATTACCCAGCGAGATGCCGATAAGCTAGGCATACGACCTGGCCGGCGAAAGGTTAAAATTACCGGAGTTACAGGAACTAGCACTGTGTGCCAGACAGCAAAAGTTAATTTACGGCTCCCTGGCGAAAAACATGTAACATCTCTTCGCTTTGCGATCAAGGAGCATTATGAAAATATCCTGGGTGTTAACGCATTGAACGGCCGGACCTGGCATTTGCCAGACAGCAGTCTGTGGTCTTTCAGTTCAATTGCCAACCCTAACCCTAATAAAAATCAACAAACTGCCACAGTGTGTGTACTGCATGCAGCTCCAGCACTTCCCGAATCAAAAATTACTGATGTCCCACAGTATCCAATTTCTGCTACAGCACGAACTGGAATTTCTGAAGTAATTGCAGACTTAGAAAAACGACAGATTATTTCCCGAACTCGCTCCCCATACAATTCTCCTGTTTGGTCAGTCCTTAAACCAGATGGGAGGTGGCGTTTAACAGTCGATTATCGGCGTTTAAATGCCAGTACAGCCCCATTGACAGCGGCAGTCCCCAACACTGCAACGTTAACGGCTACACTGCAAGCCCCCGCACATCCTTGGATGGCAGTGCTAGATATAAAAGACATGTTTTTCATGGTCCCTTTAAGGGAAAAAGATAAAGAAAAATTTGTGTTTACATAGGAGGGTATCCAATATACCTTTAACAGACTCCCACAGGGATATAAACACTCACCCACAATTGCTCATGCTGCACTTGCTGAACTTTTACACAGTTTCACTCCCTGCAGAGGTAAAACTATATCAGTATATAGACGATATTCTAATTGGAGGACCCTCTCCTAACAAGGTGGGAGAAGTGGCAGCAATAGTTTGGCAAACATTGCATGAGGCAAAAATTGAGATTCCACCTGAAAAATGTCAGGGACCAAGTAAAGAAGTGAAATTCCTGGGCACTTGGTGGATTGCTGGAAGTGCAGCAATCTGTTTTGCTGATTAGGGATATCAATTAATCTCAGACACCAGAGTGAAAAGAGCAGGCGTATTTTACTAGAAATAACTAAATAATATAACAGAATAATACAGAAAAAATACAGTAAGAAAAGACAGAATAATGCACTTAAATAGGAAAATACAGGGTAATGCATCAAATCATTACTACCTGAGAGAGAGAGAATAGTGATTAAGAAAGACCCATCACCACTTGCATACGTTACCATCATCCAGACCCGCAGTGGCTGGGCAGCCCCGGTTACAGCGAGGATTTGGAGAGCCTGTCCCGGCAAGTGGGAAATCCTACGCGGTGCGTCCACCCGTAGGTGAGGCATCCAAAGTCGCTGTGAGCGGGTCCAGCCCTATATACCAAAAATCAGCAAGTCAGAATAGCTGGCACCTTTGTTTTCAGCGGAACATCTGGTTTCAATCTCACATTAGGTTCCCCCAGAGCCTGGCCAGGGCTCAAGGGAGAAGCTAAGGGAGTTTCCCTCCTTATCTAATTTATTTATGTTCTTTTTAAAACAAGGCCATACGTCTGTCCCAAGACCGGAGAGCTGGCTTCACGGCCTAGTTAACTTACCCCTACACAGAGAAGAAGAAAGACACATTCAGGATAGACATGTTTTCATTACATCCATCACCAGTAGTGAGTATATGATATCTAAGCTACATCTTTCATTAATGAGCATACATATTTCATTAATGACTACATAAAAAATTAGCAGTTTCGGCTCGGGGCCTGTTGCTCAGGCTTCAATACTTCAACATTTTACATCAGACTAGGTGGTTTGTTATAACTTAGTATAATACCAATTAGCACGATGGTTATCAGTTATAAAATATACAGGATTCATCTATAGGTCAGCTCTGGCTTGGGCCTATTGTCCAAGCCTTAGCACTTCACAATCCCACCAGATACTCTAAATAAAATAGAACAATCAGAAATGCCCCAATCTAGAAAAGAATTACAACAGCTAATGGGCACTTTAGGATATTGGAGAAAACATGTACCTGGATTCTCCATCATTGCCCATCCACTGTACTCACTTTTACGAAAAGGAAAATCGTGGAGATGGGATTCAGAACATGAAGAAGCAATTAAAACTCTAATACTGGAATTAAAAACATATCGATCCCTAGGACCTGTTCATCCTCGTGACCCTATTATAGCAGAATGGGGTTTTGCAGAACATGGTACTTATTGTAACTTATTTCAAATCGGCCCTGATGGGCCAAAGAGACCTTTACTGTTTAGCTCAACTGCATTTAAAGAGACTGAACAAAGATATTCAGAGTGGGAAAAGGGTCTTTTGTCTCTAGTCTGTGCAATTAAACAAGTTGAGAAAATACGTCAAGAACAAGCTGTTCAGACCAGAGGTCCCTTTAATTTATTAGACACAATCCTAAAAGGGACTGCTCCCCCAGAGGGAATTGCACAAAACCCTAAAATTAGGAAATGGTATGCCTATCTAGTGGGTGTGGCAGATGAAATGCAATTAACTGAAGGACACACAAAAGTTTCTAAATTGCAAATGCCTATTAATACTGACCCCCTAGCATTACAACAACCATTCAAACCTTCACCAATTTTAGATGCACCTCCCTTCACTGAAGATTCACCAACCGAGGGTGTCTGGTTTTCTGATGCCTCGGCAAAAAGAGTGGATGGTAAATGGCAATATAAAGCTGTTGCATTAGAAATCACAACAGGGAAACAAGTTATTGAAGAGGGTGAAGGCAGTGCTCAAGTAGGAGAGTTAAGAGCAGTTGTTTTGGCAGCACAAAATGAAGCAAAAGCCATTTATGTAGACTCTTATGCTGTCTGGGCAGGTGCCACACAGTGGCTTTGTCAATGGGAAGCCCTAAACTGGGAGATAAATAAATCACCAATCTGGAGAACTGAAGACTGGCAATTACTATTAACCATGGCCAGAAAAACACCATTCCAAATAGGATGGGTAAAAGCTCATGCTAATGACAATAAACCAGCTACAAATTGGAACCAAAGGGTGGATGAATTGACAAAAATTAGGAAAATAGACATTGAAGATTCCTCAAACCCCACATGGTATCGACTAGGAGAATGGTTACATCAAGAATTAGGCCACACGGGTCGAGAAGCACTTTACTTTTCAGCTCGAAGCCGGGGATGGCCCCTCAGTAGAAAAACATGTGAAACCATCCTCACTGAGTGCCCCCAGTGTAAATTAAAATTGCAGATGGACCATCCTGCCAAAGCACCACCTTTACACATTAAAGAGGGGAAAACTTTATGGTCTACTTGGCAAATTGATTACACTGGTCCTCTAAAATCCTCTGCTGGGTACAAATATATTTTAACAGGTGTAGAGATAATATCTGGACTCCTTATAGCTACCAAGTGCCAAAAGGCTAATGCACAGAATACTATCCGAGGCCTTTCCTCATGGTTCTCAATTTTACCTGTCCTTGATTCTATCCAGAGTGACAATGGCTCACACTTTACTAGTAAAGAAGTACAGGAATGGGCAAAGCAAAAAGAAATAAAGTGGGTATTTCACACACCTTATTACCCACAATCTAATGGTATAGTTGAACGAGCCAATGGACTGCTGAAAAAATATCTTAAACCACATAAAGACAGCCGTCTTTCTGAAATTGTACAGCAGTTAAATAATCTATATGGTCCCTATGGAAGTCCAATTACTCGAGCCTTCTTAACACCTTCAGAAACAAACCTAAATAATGAGCACACCTGGTCCTCAATGAAAGCAGGACAGCCTGTGATGGCAAAAATGCCATCTGTAGGAACAATACCAGTAACCCTGGTCAAACCACGAGGATTTCTAGCATGGGATGCTATTGATAATAATGGAATAAAACATCAAATCAGTACTAGATGGATTTATCCAGCATCCTAAGGGATAACCTGTTCAGCCTTCCCCCACCCCCACCCCCACCCTGCCCCGAGACCATTCCCTTTTCTTCTTTTCTTTCCTTTTCAGAAATAACCAACTCCATCAACGACATCATGGAAACAAACACCACACCCAGCAAGCCCACCAGTAGTACTGTGAAAACAATCCTCGTCTGTAATATGAGAGTCTCTGCAGAACTGTGCCTACCCTTTAAAACCTGGACAAAAGACTCTTATCACGGTCCAGCATGATATAGAAGAAATACATCAAGTGTTAACAAGAGTCAAAAGGGATGGAGAACATCGATGGTGGGAAAACTTATTTGGATGGTCACCAACCGCAACAGGACTGTTTAATTCCATGTTCCACCCAGTCATGATTTTCTTAATTCTAATTTTAATGTTTACTGCTCATAATCGTATTGTATATTAAGGTTTGGAGGATGGTTAAACAGATTACTCAGTTACAGAAGTATCCCCATGTGTACACCATCCCAAAATAATTTTTTTTTGAAGCTAATCAAACACAAAATTTCCTTCAACTGTAACTGGATTATGGCATCCTCTGTTTATAGGCATAGAGGCAAGAGGCAACCACACTGCCACTCTATGGACAAGATAAATTGACTTTAGTCACCGGGTGGATTGTGGTGGTGCAGTTCTTACCCCCCCACCCCTCTTTCTTGGGCTACTTGGTGTTACATGGGATTCCACCCACATCCCCCGAGCTATACACCAATCTGTGGAGATAAGGACTGACAATGTTAACGAGCCTGCCTCCTGCCCCTCCCGAGGAAACGGCTATAATGGCCCATCATCTCCTAAAGGCCTGGCACACCTGTGCCTGGGATGTGGTCAAATGGGAACAATAACAGACTTGCACATTCATCAAATTTTTGTGTAGCTGCTGGAAGGCACCAGAAGGTATTTGACAAAAGTCAATTATCTTGGACCCTATAAATGGCGACCACCAGGGAGACCCTTTGAGCTCTCCTGGATTGCAGCGGGCCTGTGACCAGCACCTCCCCTGAGCTGGGACGCCTCTCAGGTAGCAAACCCTTAAGGTGTCGTCTGCTCCAGACGGAAGGCCACGGCGAAGTCCACCCGCTCGAGTCTCAGTTATCGCCCGTTGAGGAATGCCAAGGCATTGGGAGTATTTGCTCTAAACTCGAGAGGGAAATTTTCTTTGAGCTAGCTTCTCTTTCACCCATTCTTTCTCTGTTTCTGTGTGTGTGTGTGGGGGGGGGGGTACGTGCCCTTGTTTCTGTGTGTGTTTGTCCATTTTGTGTTCATTCTACTGAATCCAAACACCTTTGTTTCTGTGTATGTGTATGTCCGTTTTGTGTATGTGAATGTATATATGTATAAATTAAGGTACTGTCAAGTAAGTTAGTGTGAATCTTGTCATTTTAGAATCTGAATAAGTTGCTTTTCTTTCTCTCTGCATTTCTAAATTATTTTGTAATCATAAATTGCTGTTAGTTATCAATAAATCTAGATTTCTTACTAAATTATTACTGTGTCAATACTTTCATCTGTGACACAAGGTTGAAAAAGATACAATTTATCACTGGCTTACATGTACCATTACACCCAGGAGAGGATCAGGCCTCCAGTGCGTTTAACTGTGTCTAAACTTCACTTAATGTAAGTGTCACGTCCCGCTCAGACGAGGGGGACAAGTGACTCAGATTCGCAAATCCCCAATGGAGCGGACAACAAGTCTCCAAGTCTAAACATTTATTAACTACTCACAATGTACTAATTGAACACACGATAGTTGGCTAAGTATATAGCAAGTTGTGGCAAGCAATATAATATGCCTTGCATTTCTTAATAGGAAAGGGAAAAGAGGGAGATAGAGGGAATGGGGAAATACAGATCACCGGTCTGGGTTTCTGCGCTGATCCTGCCGACGAGGGTTCCGAGAGGCACAGGAGACATCCGTCTTTTTCACTGGCATCCGTCTTCTTCGCTTCACTGCACTCTCTCTCCTCGGGGCCGCGCCACCCCCCCCACCCCCCCTTCTTGATTTATACCCGCTTTCCTTGGGTCCATCCCCTAGGTCGACCCACATACCTACGTATCCCATGTACGGGGAGGGGTGAGGTGTTTCATGGGATGATGTAATTAGCATGATCATGTTAGCCCTCGTTAGCATATTGAGGGGTGTTAACTTTAATATGCATTTCGTGGATAATGAAGCAAAGGTCATTCACCGGACAGATGGCCCTTGAAGTTTTGGCCAGGTGCACCAGAGCAGAGCCGTCCTGTCTTCACAGGGCTCCCTCCTCCAGTCCCATCTTGTGTTATTCGGGCAGCCTTATCAGCTTCGACCTCCACAGAATGCACCCTGTGACTCATAGTTTTGTCTTGCGAGTGTTTGAGGCATTTCTTCGATCAGCCTCAACTTTTGCTTTCTCAGGCTGTTTTTCTTAGTTTCTCACAGGCCTGGTTTCTCGTCTCTCACAGTAAGGTCTTCACCCATAGCTAGTGTGGCCCATTGGAGAGGAAGCCATTGTAATACTCAAATGTGAACCCTGACTTCGATCTTAAACTATGGAATTAGAAAAAAAGAAATTTAGTAATTAAGGATACTTTATGTTCCATTCCCATAACTTTAAGGAGGTTTCATATTATACATAATTCTAACTAATAGAAGCTTGTGGACATTTTTTTCAAACTATCATTTTGCAAGTTTTCTCTTCCTCTATAACACCAGATAAAAACATACAATTTTAAATAAATCCTATAACTCTATGGCTTTTTCAGCTAGTACCACAAAGAAACATTTATAAGATTAAATATTAATATAAACTCTGAGTCCAAGAAGATCATTTGAAAGAAATTATCCTCTTTATCCTTTATCAAATAGTCAAAGTAATTATTCAAAATTAAGTCCTTATTAAAATTTATCATATTAAATATACAAGACACAAGTGCCAATAAATACCAAAAATATAGAATGCCTCCAAAACAGAATAACACTCTCCATATTGGAATTGCTTTACAGAATAATAAAGGCTAGAAGAAAAGCTATCAAAATAACCTGCTGTCCTCTCTTCATGTTATATTCACTAATATAATCTGACCTGCTCTTCAGAGAGAAGCACTGGGGTACTCAGGGTGGGGGGGGGGGAGTGGTGTGCATGCAAGCGATTATCCTCACGAACAGACATCGGGGTCCATCTCTCAGTCCTACAGATTTTGAAGGGTCAGTGGAAAGGCCAAGGCCACCACTCCTTGGCTGCAGGTCTCTGACCAACCCTTGCAGCACATTCAATACTTCAAAGCCCCTCTTTAACAAGAGCACCTATGGCAAGAAAGAGGAGATATGTGACTGTATTATCCCATAGTCTAGTCCAGGATGCTGACAAAAAATGGCATATCCTGTTCTCTTTGGATGAAGCTTTAGGCACATATAGAAACCTACATGATCACCTAAGCAGAAAAATAGAAAGAAGAAAAAGGAACACTGAGGTGAAAAAACATCTCTCCACATGCTTCAGGCTCAACACATGGGAGCAGAGACAAGACAAGGCAGCTTGCCTTCCAAGGAGGAAGTTGAGACGCTCTATATGGGCTTAAGGGTACAGTAGCCTTGGCAAGGCACCTAAGGCTGAATGGGTGTGAGAGACGAGAAACCAGGCCTGCGAGAAACTAAGAAAAACAGCCTGAGAAAGCAAAAGTTGAGGCTGATCGAAGAAATGCCTCAAACACTCACAAGACAAAACTATGAGTCACAGGGTGGATGGTGTGGAGGTCGAAGCTGATAAGGCTGCCCGAATAACACAAGATGGGACTGGAAGAGGGAGCCCTGTGGAGACAGGACGGCTCTGCTCTGGTGCACCTGGACAAAACTTCAAGGGCCATCTGTCCGGTGAATGACCTTTGCTTCATTATCCACGAAATGCATATTAAAGTTAACACCCCTCAATATGCTAACGAGGGCTAACATGATCATGCTAATTACATCATCCCATGAAACACCTTACCCCTCCCCGTACATGGGATATGTAGGTATGTGGGTCGACCTAGGGGACAGACCCAAGGAAAGTGGGTATAAATCAAGGGGTGGGGAAAGAAAGCGGGGGGCCCTGGAGAGTGCAGTGAAGCGAAGAAGACGGATGCCAGCGAAAAAGACGGATTCCTCCTGTGCCTACTGGAACCCTCGCTGGCGGGATCAGTGCAGAAACCCAGACCGGTGATCTGTATTTCCCCATTCCCTCTATCTCCCTCTTTTCCCTTTCCCATTAAGAAATGCAAGGCATATTGTATTTCTTGCCACAACTTGCTATATACTTAGCCAACTATCGTGTGTTCAATTAGTACATTGTGAGTAGTTAATAAATGTTTGGACTTGGAGACTTGTTGTCCGCTCCATTGGGGATTTGCGAATCTGAGTCACTTGTCCCCCTCATCTGAGCGGGACGTGACATTAAAATTGGCGTAGTCGGCAGGATCCCCTTTGGTGTCGGAAAGTCTTATGAGATACTGGTTCTCTATCCGACCAACTCGGACAGGGAGAACTGGGAATTGGCCCCTCAGCTATATGCTGGGAAAGGGTCGGAGGGATACCGATTCTCTATCCGATAAGGACAGGGAGAATCGGGAAGTGACCTCTCAGCTCTAAGCCAGGAGAGGTTCGAGCAGTGGCAAGCCATGACTGGCCAGGAAATGTCGGTGCTTGACTACTCCCCTATTTTTGAGAAACTGAAGGAGTATAAGGCTTGTCCTCCTCCTTTAGTAGAGGTTTGGGCCCACGATAATTGGCATAATCCAGAAGCAGTGGCAAGCTATATCAGTGCGCTTGCAGGGGTGCAAGGGTCGCGACCAGGCAAAGGAAAATCTATGGTGTGCTCTGTATTAGGGGCAGCACTGACTGCAGCCCAAAAAGATAAACATGTTAAGAAAGAACTAGCAGGGGAAATGATCGAATCGTTACAAGATCTGGTAAAAGCTGTCCAGGATCAATTGGTCGAGGAACGTAAAGTTACTGAACAAAAAGCTAAACTCTGGCAAGAGCAAACTGAAGTTCTGAAAAGCCAATTAGCTGATGAGCGTGTTATAAATTGAGACCACAATGGACTATAATTCACTCTTTATTAATTATAGCAAGTAGAATATGAGCAAAGACAGCGCTGGACGGCAGGGGAGTCTGCGCTCCGCCAACTGCTGTGCTGAGTAGTTCAAATAGTCCCCTTTTTATACATCTTTACTTCCGTGCTCATGAGGTAGTGGAGGTACTCCGCGCATGCTTCAGTTGTTGTTAGGGGGGGTCGTTTCCTGCCTCCTGGTATTTGTTGAGGCTGAAGTAAGAAGTCTTCCCTCTTTGTCTCATAGTTGATCTTTCACTCATATATCCTTATATGGGCTGTCTTGTCCTGTTTCTTGTCGCTTCCTGGAAATCTGGTGGTTATCTTGCATGAGCAGTATCTGGTTCAGTTTGTGTGAGCGATTACAGTTATCTTATCTCACACAGGTGGCGTCCAGTGGTTGTTTGCATGAGTGGTTTCTGTCGTCTAATTTTACATTGAGCTTAACATAAATCTCAATAAACAATACCTTAGTCCACAGTTTCTCACAATCCCCCCTTTTTCTTTTTATCCTATTGTTTATTAGGTGCTACTTTCATCTTCATTCTTGTAAACAATTTCTTTTTCACAATTTCGACATTTATTATAGCACTCACAATAATGATTTTCGCGTGGCATAATACATTCACAATAATTTTCATCTTCATTATTAGATACACTTTCATATTCTACTCTCGAGGTTAAAATAAGCAATTTAGCTGTGTCAAACCGTTCTTTAATAAAATGAAAAATATAGTGTAATATACAAGGCCCAAATATAAGTCCCAGGATCAACATAATAAGCGGTCCTGCTAAAGCCGACAACAAAGTGGTTAGCCAAGGTGAAACATTAAACCAGTTTTCATACCATGACCTGCCCGCTTCACGATCCTTTCTTTTATTATTTTGAAAAAGCTTCCTCTATCTGCTCCAGGTTCCCAATATCTAATTCCCCAGGTACGGCCAATTAACCATGTGTCATCTTCTGGTTGTTTAACTTCAATTTCTATTCTGTCGCATTCTGATGGAGATGATTTCACCCCCCTTACAGATCCCCAGACCCCGGAGCCGTCAGATCCATGTTGTGGTGGAATGCAACCTGGAGGTCCCCAAGTGATACTTATATATTTGTCTCCTTTTGTTGGCCAGTCTGAGACTATTGTCTCGCAACCCCAATAACCGCAATAAAAATGGCCTGGATAGTTGCAATAACTCTTTCCAGGATTGGAAGCTGGACACACATAGAAGGCTTTGGAGTTGGCTTCCGTCGCCTCCCAGCCTCTCTGGATATCGACCGGAATCATTGAGACTAATTGGACAGTAAAATTCCAATTTCCCGGAGAGGTCTGATTTTGTATTAGTCTAGATTCCTGTAAGTTATATAGTTTCCAGAGCATTGGTTCATGGGGGTTTCCATTTGCTTGGGTTATTATCAATAACAAAACTAGCGGTACACCAGAAAAAAAGGGTGTCTGTCAATTTTGCCAATTTAAGTATATTTTTATCATCCCTGGGGAAGTTTGGCCATTGTTGCTTTTGTGTCCCATTGTTCTGATTCTTTTCTCCACAGTTTGTTCCTCCTCTGCCTCGCCCGTCGACTCGGTTGCTTCGAGCCACGGGGTGTACCATCTTCTCGGCAGCAAGGGAATTCTTCAGGAGAACAGCTGTTTTGGGCTTTCTGCCTGTTTATATAGGCTTCCCACTTTACAGCTTTAACTAATGGGATGAGGCAAGGCACAGTTGGTACTTCCCTTCTTACACTTTATAGCCAAGATTTCAGTTACAAAGGGGATTGGTTCGTTGGAATAGTAACAATAATATTGAGGGTTTATTCCTTTGGTAAAAATTTCCCACCACTCATGGGATTCTTAAATAATTTCTTGTTTAGACTCTAATTGCTTTGATTTTCACTCAGTGAGAGTTCTTTGGATTTTCCAACACTGTGTGCAAACCCCTATTGAAGGGTATCCACATTCACAGTGAGTCCACCATTTATCCTGGCATACCATACACTTGGAACAAGCAAACGGATAACAATTGCGGTTCAAATTATTACACTTAATTCGTATATCTAGAGTGTTTATATCAACATATTTTCTATATTCAATATTGTGTGGTTGCATGAGTTTAACAATTTCCTTTAGTACATTTTGTATGCTTCCATATATAATATACGAAGAGAGAAATAATTATTGCGAATATAAACAACAATACACACTTTATACCAAAAGGTAATGCGATTCGTTTCCTCAAGTAATAAGGCAGCAGCGACAATGATTTGTAAACAACTTGGCCAACCCCTGCTCACAGGATCCAACAGCTTCGATAAGTATGCCACCGGCTTCTTTTGTCCGGCCCATTCCTGAGTTAATACTCCGAATGCCGTTCCTTCATGTATGTTAACGAATAAATGGAATGGCCGCTTTAAATCTGGGAGGCTTAAAACCGGTGCTTGACTTAGCTCCCTTTTGAGATTAGCAAACTGCTCTTGATCCCGAGGGGTCCACTTGAGTATTTTGTCTTTAGACAATTGTTCATATAAAAATTTAACTTTAAAGCTGTAGTTCTCTATCCATTGTCTACAATACCCAAATAGCCCTAATGCCTGCCGAATTTGCCTCTTAGTGACAGGCATAGGTAATTCTAGAATTCCTTTAATGCGCTCTGGGTCCAATATTTTTTTTGCCATTAAACAAATAATGTCCCAAATATTTCACTTTTTCCTCCACAAATTGTAACTTTTCTTGTGATACCCGTAGTCCCTTTTGTGCAAGAAAGTTTAGGAGTCGAATGCTTTCTTTTCTTACATCCTCCTTATTGTTCCCTGCTATGAGCAGATCATCTACATACTGTAACAGCACGTTTCCCGTTTGTACCTGGTATTCTTTTAAGAGTTCTTCCAGGGCCTGTCCAAACAGATTAGGGGACTCAGTGAACCCTTGGGGGAGCACGGTCCATCTCAATTGCTGCCTTCGGCCTGTCTCTATGTCTTCCCATTCAAAGGCAAAATAATCACGGCATTCTTCTGCCAATGGACAGGCCCAAAAAGCATCTTTTAAATCAGCCACACTATACCAGGAGTTATGGGGTCCTAGCTTGCTTAACAGTGTGTATGGATTTGCTACTACAGGGAACCGGGTGATAGTTCTTTTGTTTATTTCCCTTAAGTCATGTACAAGCCGATATTTTCCATTTGGCTTCCTTACAGGCAAAATAGGAGTGTTAAAGGGTGACATACAAGGTTCTAAGATTCCTTGTGTTAACAATCGATCAATTTCTGGTTTTAATCCCCTCCGTCCTTCTAAGGATATAGGATATTGCTTTACCCTTACAGGTATGTGGGGTTCGGAAATTTGAATTTTAATCGGTGGGATTTCTAATTTACTTATTGTATCCGGAGAGTACCAGACATCGGGGTTGATTTGTTTTTGATCATCCATGGTCAAGGGATAAGCAGACACCGTTAGCTCTTGATTTTCTACTTTGATTTCTAATTGTAGTTCAACAATTAAATCCCGTCCCAACAGATTAAATTCTGCTTCAGGGACGAGCAAGAGTTCACCCATTCCAAATTTATTTTCAGTTTCGAATATCACATTTTTGATTTTGCTTACTTTAAAGGGTTCTCCTTTTGCCCCTATTACTTGTACTTTTTCAGGGGAAGCTTTACATCCCTCAGGTATTTGCCTAATAGTCGATTTCTCAGCCCCTGTGTCTACTAAAAAGGTGAACTCTTGTTTATGGGGACCTATTTTTAACTTTATCAAGGGCTCATGATGACTCCGGTCCCCTAAAATATAGAGCCCCTGACTCTCCTATTCTGCTTTCAATATTTCCTCATCTCTGATCCTTTCTCTGCAATTCTTCTTTATGTGTCCCTTCTTTCCACAGTAAAAACAACATCTCTGTTCCTTCTTTACTACTGCGTTCCCTTGTTTTATTCCAGCAGATCTGTGTTCACCAGTCCGCCCGTTGCGATCCTCTCTGACAGCTGCTACCATCATTTTTACTTGTCGCTTGCTGCTCTCTTCTTCCCGCCTTACGTAGACTTTCTGAGCTTCCCTCAATAATTCATCCAACCCTCTATTTTGCCAGTCTTCTAGCTTTTCAATCTTTTTTCTGATATCTTCCCATGATTTTGCTACAAACTGAGTTTTTAGGAGCGCTTGCCCTAAAGGGTTGTCTGGATTTACCCCAGAGTACAGTTGAAGGACTTTCCTCAGTCGCTCCAGCCACTCAGTAGGGCTCTCATCTTTCTTTTGCATTTCATTAAATGCTTTATTGATATTCTGGCCACGGGGTACTGCTTCTCTAATCCCCTGAATTACTATAGTTCTCAGATCTTGCATATGAGTTCTATGCACCGGATCCTGATTATCCCAGTTAGGTCTTTGGAGTGGCCATTTGATATCTGCTTGGGGTCCCTGGGCATGCTGAACATCCCACAGTCTCATTCCTGCTCGTCTAATCATATCTCTTTCCTCGGTAGTAAATAATTGACCAAGGATAGATTGCATCTCATCCCAAGTATAAAGGTTTGGTCCCAAAAATTGATCTAATCTTTCTGCCACTCCAAGTGGGTCCTCAATCAAGTTTCCCATCTCGGTTCTTTTAAAATCTCGTAGGTCAGCCGAGTTTAGGGGTACAGAAATATATACAATCATAGGCTGAGGTCCCCCCATGGGCATTTCCCTTAGAGGATACATCTGAGCTGCCCCTTTTTGACTTCTAGTCATGTGTCTAGGAGGAGGGGAAGACCCTTGTTCCGACTCCGGTGGGGGAGTGGGAGCTCTGGGGACCTCGGGAGGGGCTACGGGAGCAGGAGGAGGAATGTAAGGAGGGGGGGGTTAGAAGGGTTTCGTCTAACTCTTCCTGCTTTTTCTTTTGTTTAGTTTTTACTTCATTCAGTGGGTAAAGTTTAGCTCCCGGTCTTTTTATCCATACTTCCGCATACTGACTCTCCTCCGGGTTAAGGGGTTTTTTATTATTGACCCAGAGGTTTAATTGCTGTCTTACCCAATCTTCTTCTGACCCATAGACTGGCCAAAAGGTATTTTTAGAAATCTTCTTCCCTCCCCATATCTTAGTACAGTATTCTATCATTTTCTGCTTATCTTTCCCTAGGGTTCCAGGGAAATACCTCCAATTGTCTAAGACATATGCCAAAGGGGTATTCTTAGGTACAGTGTGTACCCTTCCCATGGGAGTCGAAGGCTTGCTGCCCTTCGCCCCCATCTTCTGGAATATCCACAAACATACACTCACTCACTCCCCTTGTTCCTGGCCCAATCCCTCGCGGGAGATGGGAAACGCAGTACTTAAGAGTCCACACTCGCTTGGTTCAGTATATCGAACCTCTCATTCGTTATATTCCAGGAAACCCAGTCCCGCCCGAACGGCAAACCTGCGAGCAAATTCGCAATATACTTACGCGTCCTGCGTCTTCGTCCGGACTCCCGTGCACAGAATTTTTATGGGATTTTACCGGTTTTCTCCTTTGCTCACTATTCTAGAATTTAGGTTCGTCGGTAAGGTTGAGGTAGGCTGTCAGTCGCGGGGCCGCGGATTGCCGCGGGGCGCCTCCCCGGAGGACAGAAGCCCACCGTTCCTTATCCGAGTCACGGCACCAGGAATTGTTATAAATTGAGACCACAATGGACTATAATTCACTCTTTATTAATTATAGCAAGTAGAATATGAGCAAAGACAGCGCTGGACAGCAGGGGAGTCTGCGCTCCGCCAACTGCCGTGCTGAGTAGTTCAAATAGTCCCCTTTTTATACATCTTTACTTCCGTGCTCATGAGGTAGTGGAGGTACTCCGCGCATGCTTCAGTTGTTGTTAGGGGGGGTCGTTTCCTGCCTCCTGGTATTTGTTGAGGCTGAAGTAAGAAGTCTTCCCTCTTTGTCTCATAGTTGATCTTTCACTCATATATCCTTATATGGGCTGTCTTGTCCTGTTTCTTGTCGCTTCCTGGAAATCTGGTGGTTATCTTGCATGAGCAGTATCTGGTTCAGTTTGTGTGAGCGATTACAGTTATCTTATCTCACACAGGTGGCGTCCAGTGGTTGTTTGCATGAGTGGTTTCTGTCGTCTAATTTTACATTGAGCTTAACATAAATCTCAATAAACAATACCTTAGTCCACAGTTTCTCACAAGCGTAACACCACTCAGCGACTTTGCACAGCTGTTAGATGCCTTGGACCGAGAAAAAATCTCACGGTCCGAAAAAGAGGGGAATGAACAAGAAACCTGCAACCAGACAGATCTTGTCTCTGTTCCGGATAGTGAACAGGGAGTTACGAGTCTCGCAAAAGCAGCAGCCAGACCCTTGTATCCAAGAAAGGATTTAGAGATAAGCCGAGAGATTTTTTACCCCGAAAATGAGGGGCCAAATTTAAGACCACCGAGGGTCATGGTGGAAGAGCTCCGCAGGTCACCATTCGAACTACACCATAACCAGTGACTGAGCTTGTGAAAATTCAGGAGAAATATACCAGACGAGCTCAGGAAACTGAGACTGAATACGTGTGGAGGGTATCTTTGACTGGTGGCAACAGAATCTTGTTATCAGAAGATGAGGCCCAGGGGTACTGGGGGCCAGGGATTTTCTTAGTTACTCACGACCAGAGAGAGCCGTGGTCGTTAACTCAACGAGCTGCTTATTGGGCTGGGGGTCTGGACCCCTTGGAAAGGGGGGATCCAGTATGTATTGAGACCCCAACCATAAATCATTTGACTGAAAGTCTGCAGAAGGCTGCTTGTCTCCAATTAATGCATGACAGGCGTTTGGTTCCGCAGCAGCTTTCCCCGATGCTATTAATTGCTAATCCTGATCAAATGACTCCCCTGATTCGGGGCTTGCCAGACTCTTTGAAATCACATGCAGTGCAATTACAAGATCATTTGCAGAATGCATTAGCCCCACGAGGGGGGAGACTGGCAGGGGGATAACCCATGACCTGGGGAGAGATAGCTCAGGACTTAATAAATTACGGCCGGAGAATGGGCCTTACCGGGGGAACGGGCAAACATAAGCCCTCGGTACGCAGAGTGGAACAGCAGGAAAATCCATCTGCTTCCCCTCCGCAAGTTTTAAGAGCAAAGAGAAACCTCTTGTGGACTGAGGGAATTGGACAGGGGATTCTGCGAGAGTTAATGGATGGTATGCCTGCTACAGTTTTAGAAAAGCTCATTCGAGCCTGGAAAGGCAGAAGGAAGCTGCCCCCCCTAACCGAGCAGATCTTTCAGGCAAAGGGAGGGACAGAACTGAAAACTAACGAGATGGTGGTAATTGCTTCTCAAACACCAACTGCCCCTGAAGAGGACTTGATTGATTTAGGGTCGGGAAACTGGACACGCCATCCCCAGTAAGTGAGCTGGGGGATGGCGGGTGGGTCCACTTAAGGAGGCTCACAGAGAATACTAAAGGAGACTTGTTGATTACCTTTCTGCTCGGCCCCTTTAAAACTCCAGTTACATTTCTAGTAGATACGGGTGCTCAGATCTCAGCACTCCAAGCTGATGTCACCAAGCTCAATGGCATAATTGCTGACAAAAAGCAGATCTGGGTTACAGATGTTTTCGGGGACTCTAAGCCACAGCTGACTGCTCAGGTGAAATGCTGGTTACCTGGGAATGAAACTGCAACAGAGGCTGTTATGATCCTGGGAAATTTCCCCACAAATATCCTGGGACTTGACCTATTGAAGGGACAAGCCTGGGTGGATTCAAAAGGAAGGGAATGGAAATTTGGGTCCCCAACTGCCTCTATCAGACTTTTACAGCAAGCGCCTGCACTTCCTCCTTCTAAAATTGTTAATGTGAAACCTTACGCCTTACCGTTAGGTGCCAGGGAGGGGATCACTCCGGTAAGAGCAGAGCTGCGGGAGCAAGGGATAATCGTTCCAACTCACTCACCCTATAATTCCCCAGTGTGGCCAGTCCGTAAACCTAACGGAAAGTGGCGACTGACAATTGACTATCAGCGATTAAATGCCAATACAGGTCATCTAACAGCTGCAGTGCCTGACATAGCTGAACTGATTGCAACCATACAGGAGACCTATGGTACTTTTAGCACTTTCAATGGCTGTAGGCATTATTGGCTAGTTATTATTTGTAATCTGCTTACATTATTATATAATGTGTGGAATCATACCTGCTGAGTGTGGAATAAATCATTGCCAATCAATTACAATCAACAATCCAGGAAATTTTACAGGTACATTTAATGAGTTCACTTATTGGAAGGCTAACCTGGAGTTGTGCCTTAAGTTACCTTATTGGGAATCACCTCCAAAATTAAGGAAGCCTATGAGTCACCTGGGACTGAAAACTGGTGCTTGCAAATACCAAACAGATCACAGTGCTAGCTCATATAACTGTATGTGGTCCTTACAACACCACATCCATCAACAGCAAGATGAAGTAATCAAAGACTAGCTGGAGGCGTCTGATCCCACAAATTAAGCATTAATGAATTGTACCTGAATATTAAATTGTATTCCCATTTAAATCCTTATAGACCTGATAATGTCATTGTGTAACCTCAAATAGTTTTAGAAAATTTAACTTAGCAATTATATGTACTAACAAGGTATGCCTTTAAGGAATTAAAGGTGCAGACCCAACAAGCATCTAAGATGACGTTGCAGAATCTGGCTAGCATTGCTGAAGGAACATGGACTGTGCAGTGTGCTGAATCTAACTGAGGGAGAATGCTGGATCACCATCAACAATGCCACCACCTCTATAGAGGAGACCCGTGCCACGATGAAGAAGATCGCCAACAGGAACAGAGAACTTTTTTGACTGATGGACTAGTTTGATGGATGGAACCCTGGGTCATGGGTCACATCACTGGGATCCTCAGGACTCACGGGGTGGGGAAGATGGCTTGTAAATATTAGAATTGTGATATTATGCCAATTTTTGCTTTTAATAGTATGCCTTGCAGCAGTTAGATATATGCTCTCTCACCTTCTGTCTTCTTTTTCCCTATACCTTTTTGAGATCACAATGGTCAAAGAAGAACTTGGAGTGTTTGAGTGATGGGGTGGGATGTGAGAGACGAGAAACCAGGCCTGTGAGAAACTAAGAAAAACATCCTGAGAAAGCAAAAGTTGAGGCTGATCGAAGGAATGCCTCAAACACTCGCAAGACAAAACTATGAGTCACAGGGTGGATGGTGTGGAGGTCGAAGCTGATAAGGCTGCCCCAATAACACAAGATGCAGCTGGAGGAGGGAGCCCTGTGGAGACAGGACGGCTCTGCTCTGGTGCACCTGGTCAAATTTCAAGGGCCATCTGTCCGGTGAATGACCTTTGCTTCATTATCCACGAAATGCATATTAAAGTTAACACCCCTCAATATGCTAACGAGGGCTAACATGATCATGCTAATTACATCATCCCATGAAACACCTTACCCCTCTCCGTACATGGGATACGTAGGTATGTGGGTCGACCTAGGGGACAGACCCAAGGAAAGTGGGTATAAATCAAGGGGTGGGGGAAGAAAGCGGGGGGCCCTGGAGAGTGCAGTGAAGTGAAGAAGACGGATGCCAGCGAAAAAGACGGATTCCTCCTGTGCCTACTGGAACCCTCGTCGGCGGGATCAGTGCAGAAACCCAGACCGGTGATCTGTATTTCCCCATTCCCTCTATCTCCCTCTTTTCCCTTTCCCATTAAGAAATGCAAGGCATATTATATTGCTTGCCACAACTTGCTATATACTTAGCCAACTATCGTGTTTTTAATTAGTACATTGTGAGTAGTTAATAAATGTTTGGATTTGGAGACTTGGTGTCCGCTCCATTGGGGATTTGCGAATCTGAGTCACTTGTCTCCCTTGTCTGAGCGGGATGTGACAATGGGAATGCACAATGAGAAGGCAGGACCTTTGTGGTGGGAGGGTCCTGGTTTTAGAAGTTTGCAGGAGAAAGGTGGTGAGAAAGGGAGGGAGACTTTAGACTTCCAGTTCACACACACAACCCGCATAAAACAGCAACAACCAGATTTTTAAAAAGCCATCTGGTAAAATTAAAAATAGAAGGCCAATTTGGGGATATACGTAAAATGTTATTTGTTCAAAACAAATCATAAAACAGTCCTATAGTGTGCTGTTCAAGTGGGTAAACTGCTTAAAGGTAAGAGCCCTAGAAAGCCTGTAATCTTATTCCCACAAAATTTGCAAATAAATTTTTATTCTAAGTTTATCATTACAGGCTTTGTCAGTGCAGGTACTTGTACAGTGAATTAAGAATGTTAAAAATTCCGTAAGAAATTGTGCCTAGAAGATGGAGGTGATTTCTGAAAATGCAACTCTATGGGCCTGATTGTGTATGAGTCTACCATCTACTTAGTGGAAAAGTTCCTGTGGAGTTATACTCCCTTTCAGTTGTTATCACTGGTATTACTCATTATGCTTTGTATCCTTCTTAAAGGCAATTTTTTTTTGACGATATAAAACAGCCAGTCATGCTTTGTAGATGAGCAACATATCTCAAAAATATATACATAGGCCTCTATTAAGTCAGTGCTCAAAACAGTATTGGTGTTCAATTTAAACAGCTGTAGAGTGCAAATTAGTGATGATAGAGCTAGAGCATTATACTGCTCTAGCAGTGTGTATATATATATATATGTGTGTGTATGTATATATAACCTCAGAAGTTTTCTCCTAGTACCTTTATGAGTCCTGATGATCAATAAATCTAGATAATCAAGCCTGAAACCTCTAACTACTCTACTGTTACAGACCCATACTATAGCGCTTGCTTATTGAAATGAAATTATTCATTAGGACATTACAAATAAGCATCTCACTAGCACAATCAGATTTTAATCTCCTTCTACCCAAACTGAACAGAAAAAAGACTTACTATGAAAGATGGCAGTGTGAAAACTGCTAGATTTTGATACCTGGACTTCTGATTACAGCCCATTTTCTACCACCCTTCCCTTTCATTTAATGAGAATTATCTACAGGAGTTTTATTTTTGTTCAAACTCTTGAAATCCAAATAGTGTGTCTCCCGACTAGGTTTTGCGTTAGTTTGCTGCTAAATTTCTGTCAGAAAGCACTTCTTGTTCTTTGAGATTATCAGCAATTTTTAGCCAGATCTATCAGCTGCAAGGAGATCTCTCAAGTCCTGAGCAATTTCTCCTCCACAAGCCATCTCCTATTGGGCATAAAACTTGCTGTGATAATTCCAAATTCCCTCTTCATCCCTCTGGGATGTTTCTTAAATCTCTGCACTAGGTCCCCAGCAAAGGAATGAGCTCTTGGTTTAGGAATCAACAAGAATAAACTGTTTAGTTTCTTAATTATTGGGCTAGGCTCTCTCTCCAAAAGGGACTAAGTTTGGAATTCTTTTTCTGGCTACTTTTTCTAATAAAGAGACAAGCATTTTCTGCTCCCTGGATGGGAACATAATTTCTTTGGGGCTTCTACTGCCTTTATTTGCAGCTCAGAACTGCCTTATATTCAAGAATACTGTGCTGAAGGCAGAGATATAACACCACTGTGATGACAGCTACCTAGAGAGGAGTCTGATAATTATCAGTACCTTTTTGTTAAAGCACAGGAAAGCAGAAGTGCAAAAATAAGCTCTGGGAAAGTAATGGATAATAGAGCACTAGCAAAGACAACAAATGTTATTTTTATATTCTAGCATTTATAGTCTTCACCAAGACTTTAAGCATTTAATTTGCAGCCTCCAAACTCCACACCAATCAAGCTCAATCTATTCAAGTACAAATCCCATAGCAACTTTTAGCATTGCATAAAAATAATTTCCCATACAGAAGCTGCAAGTGACTAGGATCAATTTGGAAATTTAAATACAATCTAGTTGATAAAAATCCTTTCTTCACCAATTCAAATCCTTTTTTTTGGTCCTCTGTCAAAAGTCACTCAATTATTTGGTACTACAATGGCATTGCCCACTCATCAAAATTGTATACAAGTATTCTGTACTTTCAAACCAATTAATTTCCTCCAGTCTTGAATAAATTTCCTAGCCCTTTCTAATGGTCAGTTCTATAACTGGAGTTGCAGGAGCATGGATACACATGACGTTACTTTAAACTTGCATTCTGTTCCTGTGTTTTAAGGTGTGAACTCTAAATTGAGAATGCCCATTTGAGTAATTTTAGGATCCTTCCAGTTCCTATCAAATAGCTCTCCTCTATTCCATATAAACAATTGAAATAGTCGAAGTACTTGAGAACATTCTCCATCCCCAAAAACTTGGGTTAAATCACCTGCTGCTCACCAGTGAATCCAAAAAGCATTACACAGTGAGTTTTTCCTCACTAATTATAGCCAGAAACAAAATATATTACATATTTTGCTCCCAATGTTTTACATTGTCTGCTACAGAAGAAAGTTGTCATCTTGAACTACCTGTGCATTAGGGATCAGGGTCAACACACGTCCTCCAGTTTCTGTCATACTTTTTAAATTGTTACTGTAAATGATGTCTAATCAGCTCATTATTTAGTTTCTTTTATCTCTAGGTGATACACCATAAAAATCCTACATGGTGACTTTCTGTCAATAACATGGTCTGGTTTAAGCTTGTCCTAGTAATGCACCAGATCAAATCTCCAAAGTTTTCTGTTATTTTGGAAAATAAAATAGCATATGTTGAGAACTGTAGTTACAATTGCCACTTCTTGCTTTTTTCATTCCTCTCCTCCAAGGCATCCTCTAGATCTCTGACTCATGGCTGCTTCACAGCTCTTGTTCTCTGCAATTAACATTGCAGCATAAGCTGCATTGAACCTGGTATCCTTGGTTTGGTTTCTAACTGACTGAATTCTTGGTCACCCTCAGCATTCTTAACCATATGTCACTTGGGAGTACAGCTACATAAAAAAGATTTTCATTTCAAATGCCAGTGCATTCACTGCCACAATCCAGTGCTGGTTTTATGCACTTGCATTTCTATTTCATTTACTTTGGTTTGAGAAACCTCATGTTGAGTTGGCCTTTTCCATATTTTGTCCCACTGACCTCAGAGGATCAATCATTTTGCCACAATTAAGCAGTATTCTGTATGTGTAATTGCTACAGAATTCACCCAACATGATCACCACATCCTTCTCCACTGCCCTGAGTTTCCTTTTATTCCTCACACCCCCTGTAAGCTACTGAGCTGTCAGCCAGGGAAGAAGAAAGTCAACACTGAATACAAGTATTTCACGTATACTTAGAGCTTCAAAAAGGCGACAACATGATGAAACAATATCCCAAATGGTAAGATTTATGGACACCATTGATTAATTTAGAACTAGATACGACAGACAAATTGCAATTACATGAAAGCAATCACCAGATAAATCTAAAACTAAGTTCTTTAACTAGGTAATTTCACATCATTATTTTTATTTGGTTTAATCAAATCTGAAACAATATCAGTCAAGAGTGAGAGGACAAGAAGAAATTTAGATTCCTTTCTTAAAATTAAAATTTTTTGCTAATTTCTCTTCTAGAAAGCTTTCATACTCAGAGAAATCAGATTCTTAGAAATTGAAAGAAAAATCTTGTTCTAAGACTCCATTGGGGTACTGTTTTCAAAAAGATCTTGGAAGTGTATGTGTCAAGCACTTGGTTTAGGTAGGCTAGAGACAGTGAGAGTGTTCTCTGTCAACATTTTGACCACCAGAAATGAAAGCATTTCTGAAGTCCTAACAGAACTACAGGAAGTCAAGATTTTTTGCTAGAAAATGAAATGCTTTTGCAAAAACATCCTGTATTTGAAAACCTAATTTTCTATGAAAACCAAATATGACCAAAACCACTTGATCACTTCTAGCTGGACACATAGTGACATGTAGTGAATTATTTCTGAATTCTGACTTACTGTGTTGCTCCCTTGATCATCAAAACTTTGCCAATATCCATTAACTAATAAATCTAGGCAAAATTTAAAAATATATTTCTTAAAAAAATAATTTAAAAGATGTAGAAATATAAACAGGACAATATTGAATTCTCAAGCATGAAGAAAGCAAGATTTTTTTTCTGGGAGTTGCCCTGCAAGAGGAAAAATCTCAAATATTCTCTGAAGTAATTAGAAGGATCACACTTAAGAAAACTATACACTCACTCTGTTTAATGTATGAATTCATCACTTATACAGAAACAGAAGCAAAGTAATCCCATGTCAGAAAGTTTAATCTCTTCACTATTTGCTATTGTTATGTTCTCTTCATTGAAGCACTAACAAGGTATTTTATCATGTTTAATAGCTGTATTATAGGTGTACTCAGCACCACAACTGCAATTTAAGTTCTAGTGCACTTGGGGCTGCACAAACTTCAACAAAAATACAGTTCCCTTCACAGTCCTATGGCTTCATAATTTGGATAAGATCCTAAGAATACAATTCCCATTTAATTCAATGGTAAGCACATAACTAAAACCCTGTGCAAGGCACTGAACATTTAGCACAGTATTCACTAAGTAGATCCAGATGATGGGCCAAATCCAGCTCTGTTGTAGGTGGGAAAAATGCCATTGAAATAACTTGAGTTGCAACAATAGAGCTGAATTTGACCTTATATTTTTTGAACGTGATGCCAAATGACTGCAAAAACAATGTAGTTTTTACTCAAGTGCAAATGAATGCAGTGGTTTCATCCTAGCCCCTGGAGGACATGTATTTGGAGCACAAAAGCATCACACAGTTTGGCACAGCTTGTAATTGCTTTTCCACAAAGATCCAGGACTAGAGTGTTCAGGGTGTTTTAGATCATGAGCGAAGGAGGCGAAGCAGGATAGCTGCATGGACATGGCTGCACAATGTTTGCCTCCTGCTAACCTCTTGCCAGCACTCATTACCTCATTTTCAGCATTCACTTTAATGTTGCAAGAACAACAGCAGCAATTTGAATTATTTTGAAGTCTCAGTGGATGTGCATTGTTCCTCCCCAGGGCCTACTGAAAGGCAACTCTATAACTTTGTATTTATGCTGATAGAACTACAAGCTGAATTTGTCTTAGTGTGACTATTAACACTTGCCCTGCATAATGTTTTACCTTCAAAGATGTGAAGGGTCTTTCTAAAGGCAAATCTATAGAAGACAGTGATAAATGGGACCAGTATTTTTAATACATATACTTGTTAGCCATTCATATTTTCATATTTAGGCTTTGGCTTCCAGAATTACTAAGCATAAGGAAATTTTATTAGCTTCCTTGAGAACTATATTCACCCTATGCCTACAGGGACCTCATTCAGGATATAAATCCAAGACTTTAAGTTCCCCTTTAAGTCAGTGGCAACATCTTTAATTAGCACAAATAAGCACAAGACAGGTAACAACTGAAAAAAAAAACAAACCTATATAGCCTTCAAAAAGGCTGCCTGGATCATCAGATCCAGCAACTAGTTAATATGAATGTGGTCAAGAAGGGCTCAAAATTCTACCTTAAACTTGTGCCTTCTCACTGCTTTATATAAGGGTATTAAGTAAATTTAGCATTGTCCCCTGGCTGCTGCTTTTCCTATTTACCTATTCTGTCTTGAGAGTATTTAGAAAAAGCAGAAAGCTTTCCATAGAAAAAGAAAAAAAAAAAAAAAAAAGGCACAAAAATATCATGTCTGGGGAAAATTTCCTCATTTTGAATATTGGGGGGAAACTGGCATCTAACAAGTTCAATATTCAATAAATAGAAGAAGATGCAAGTCTTCTGGTTTTGCTGGTATTTCATAAGAACTTTTGTTCTGATCTTTGTTCATCTCATTTGTTCTCTTCCAAACTGTACTGTTACCAAAGAAACTTCCCTGAAAGAAATAACAAGGATAACACCCCAGGGCCACAGAATAGCTGAAGAAATAATCTGCAGTAGTACTTTTTCTCTTCTCACATAGAAAATATGAAAGATAATTTGTTCCTCACAACCTTCTCCACTCTCTTAGCAGTTTTTATCACCAGTTTATTTCTTCCTTATGGAGTTGTTTGATATGTCCAAATGAGATATTATAACAGTGTTTGTTTTGCATCTGTATCGATCCCATACTACTTCAACCTGCAGACCAAATCTACAAAGCAAACTGAAAAACTGAAGTAAACCCAAAGCAGGCAATACCAGTGTGAAGTGAGCAGAAGTAGCTCTTCAGTCATCTAGCTAGCCTATTAAGGAGCAATTATGAAAAACACAAATGGAAGCTGAGGCTTTATTGGGAACTTTCCCAAAAGCAAAAAGTGAAATTAAAAGTCTAACGTCATTAACCCAGTTTTGAACATTTTGACTTATTGCTCTACAGGCTTTTGATTTGGGATTTTTAATTTTAACTGGGAATACATGCCATTCAATGTTTTCCAAGATATTCTAGAGAAAAAGGTTCTGATCTCACAATTCATTTAGACATCTTTCAAATAATCCACTCAACCAATGGCATGTAATATTGTTACACCTATATAAACGTACTTCATCTGGTTGCAATGACATCAGAATTAGATTCTTCACAAGAACTGTCAAACTGCTGTTGAATAAACATTTTAGATTTATTTTCTGATAGGTGACAGATATACTTTTTCTTTCCCTTTTCACTTCAACAAATACCAGGAAATAGATACAGAAATCATCATGGAAAACAAGCAATATATTTCTCTATGAGCCAAAAACTAGACTTTTAAAATAAAAAGATGCGCAACATAGTTCTTTTAAAAATGTACTTGACAACGTTGGGGTTTTTTTTCTCCAATTTCATTTTTTCATTTTCCAATTTTCTCCAATTCATTTTTTCTTACAGCTGGAAAACTGGCATCCAATTCCAGTAAGCCCATCTAGGAAAGCAGCTTTCAGTTCCAGGAGAAAATTTTTACTTAGTGGCTAAAAGACTTCCAAGTTCATGATAAAGAACAGTCCAAGAGCACTTAAAAGTCAATATCATCATAAATTAGCTAAGTAAAACTAAAGTACTGAAGTATATCAGGGTGATTTGAGGGATAGCAAATCAGAACTTAACTCAGACTTCCAAACCTTATTTGATTTTCTTATAGAAATTCTGTCTCAAAAAACAGTCCATACCAAAATACTACATTCCACAAAAACCACCACTGAAACCTGGAACAGGCTTTTGCATTACAAAGGCCAATTATTTTTTTTTTTCCCTTGACCATCTTTTTGCTAAATCAGACTTCAAATAGATAGCTTTTCTGGGAGGAATTAAAAAACACTCACAGACTACTCCCATTTTAGATTGACTTTGACATTTCATAAGGATGTTAGAGCTAAGTCTAGCTAACTCTTGGGTGGAAGATTTCCAGCCCAGGATTCTGAGGCACATAGGGCTAGCGGATAGAAACTTAGAATCATTTAGGTTGGAAAAGACCTTTAAGATCATCAAATCAAACCATAAACCAAACACTGCCATGTCCACCACTAAAACACGTCCCTAACTGCCACATCTACACATCTTTTAAATACCTCCAGGGATGGTGACTCAACCACTATCCTGGGCAGCCTGTTCCAATGATTGACAATCCTTTTGGTGAAGAAATTTTTCCTAATATCCAGTCTAAACCTCCCCTGGCACAACTTCAGGCCATTTCCTCTTGTCCTATCACTTGTTAGTAGGGAAAAGAGACTGACATCCACCTCGCTACAACCTCCTTTCAGGTAGCTGTAGACAGCAATAAGGTCTCACCTGAGCCTCCTTCTCTCCAGACTAAACAACCCCAGTTCCCCCAGATGCTTCTCATAAGACTTGTTCTTTACACCCTTCATCAACTTCATTGCTCTTCTCTCTTCTTTGGACACGCTCCAGCACCTCAATATCTTTCTTGTAGTGAGGGGCCCAAAACTGAACACAGTATTCGAAGTGCGGCCTCACCAGAAGTGGGGACAATAACATCCCTAGTGCTGCTGGCCACACTATTTCTGATACAAGCCAGGATGCTCTTGGCCTTCTTGGCCACGTGGGCACACTGCTGGCTCATATTCAGCCGGCTATCGAACAATACCCCCGGGGCCTTTTCTGCCAGGCAGCTTCCCAGCCACTCCTCCCCAAGCCTATAGCATTGCATGGGGTTGTTATGACTCAAGTGCAGGATCTGGCGTTTAGTTTTGTTGACTCTCACACAATTGGCCTTGGACCATCGTTCCAGTCTGTCCAGATCCCTCTGTAGAGCCTTTCTACTCTGTCCTGGTTTTGGCCAGGATAGACTTAACTTTCCTTGGGCTGAGAGGGAGCACAGCTAGACAGCCGGGTCCAGATGGATCATTGATTGATCATGTGATGTCATGCTCAGTATATAGGCAGACACGTGCTCTCTCATGCCCCGTTTTGGTTTCTGGGTCGGTGCGGCGGGATTTTCTGGTGCGATCAGATCACTGCTGCAGGGGGGGGTGGGCTGCGTACCTGTCACCGCACTCGGAAAGCCACTGCTGCATTTTTACCCATTTTGGACTTACTATTGTTACTGTTGTTTTTGTTACTATTACTAAATATTTTTTTTATTCAACCTATGAATTTCTTCTTTTGGCCCTCCCCTATTTCACCAGGGGAAGAGGGGAAAGTGAACAACTGGCCACGTGGCAATTGGCTACTGGCTGAGTTCAAACCACAACATACCCTCAAGCAGATCAACACTCCCGCCCAACTTGGTGTCATCTACAAACTTACTTGAGGGTGCACTCGATCCCCTCATCCAGACCATTGATAAAGATATTAAACAGAACTGGCCCCAATACTGAGACCTGGGGGACACCACTCGTGACTGGCTGCCAACTGGATTTAACTCCATTCACCACAACTCTTTGGGCCCGGCCATCCAACCAGTTTTTTTACCCAGCGAAGAGGACACCCATCCAAGCCATGAGCAGCCAGTTTCGCCAGGAGAATGCCGTGGGAAATGGTGTCAAAGGCTTTACTAAAGTCTAGGTAAACAACATCCACAGCCATTCCCTCATCCACTACGCAGGTCACCTCATCATAGAAGGAGATCAGATTAGTCAGCAGGACCTGCCTTTTATAAACCCATGCTGACTGGGTCTGATCACCTAGTTGTGCTGTACGTGCCATGTGATGGCACTCAAGATGATCTGCTCCATAACCTTCCTCAGCACCAAGGTCAGACTGACAGGCCTGTAGTTCCCCAGATCCTCCTTCCAGCCCTTCTTGTAGATGGGTGTCACATTTGCTAACCTCCAGTCAACCGGGCCCTCCCTGGTTAGCCAGGACTGCTGTTAAGTGATTGAAAGTGGCTTGTTGAGCACTTCTGCCAGCTCCCTCAGCACCCTTGGGTGGATCCCATTCAGCCCCATAGACTTGTGTGTGTCTAAGTGGTGTAGCAGATCATTAACCATTTCCCCTTGGATTATGGGGGCTTCATTCTGCTCCCCATCCCTGTCTTCCAGCTCAGGAGGTTGGGTACCCTGAGAACAGATGGTCTCACTGTTAAAGACTGATGCAAAGAAGGCATTAAGTACCTCAGCCTTTTCATCATCCTTTGTCACGCTTCCCCATGCATCCAATAAAGGCTGGAGATTCTCCTTAGTCCTCCTTTTGTTGTTAATATATTTATAGAAACATGTTTTGCTGTCTTTCATGGCAGTAGCTAGATTAAGTTCTAGTTGTGCTTTGTCCCTTCTAATTTTCTCACAGCATAACCTCACAACATCTTTGTAGTCATCCTGAGTTGCCTGCCCCTTCTTCCAAAGGTCATAAACTCTTCCCACCCCCACCCCAAGTTCCAGCAAAAGCTCTCTGTTCAGCCAAGCTGGTCTTCTTCCCTGCCTGCCCATCTTTTGGCACGTAGGGCCGGCCTGCTCCTGTGCCTTTAAGATTTCCTTCTTGAAGAATATCCAGCCATCCTGGACTCCTTTGCCCTTCAGGAATGCCTCCCAACAGACTCTGTCAACCAGGCTCCTAAATAGGCCAAAGTCTGCCCTGTGGATCTCCAAGGTAGCAGTTCCACTAAGCTCCCTCCTTACTTCTAAAAGCTTCAAAAACTCATTTCATGATCGCTGTGCCCAAGACGACCTCCAACCATCACATCACCCACAAGTCCTTCTCTGTTCACAAACAACAGGTCCAGCAGGGCACTTTCCCTAGTTGGTTCACTCACCAACTGTGTCAGGAAGTTATCAATCACAGCTGAAAAATATAACAAAAGTATCTGAGGGAGAAAAAGCAATGTGCCTCTTTAGCTTTCTTAACTTTGTCTTTTCAAAAAATTCTTCCATTTCTCATGTGAGCAATTACATTAAGGGCAAGTTTGCTTAGTGTCAAGTATCATTTACATATGAGTTACATATGAAGCAACTGCATGCCACAAGCTATTCAGACTAAACAATTTAGATTCTCTTTTCAGAAAATAGAGAGGGCCCAGTTCTGAAAATTGTGGCTTGTGGGTAGCCACTGATCACTGGTGGTGTTCATTTAAGAAGAGGTTAGCAGGATTAAGTCCTAATCTGTACACCTGACATCAAACCTTCAAGGAAAACCCACATAGACAACAGATGTTTATCCTAAAGTTTAACAGCAAGACACTTCAGAAAAACACAGGAGCCATTTTGAACTCTATTATTGTCAGGAAATATATACCTTTCATCTCACATAATGGAATATTTTTGTTTATTAAATCTAACTTGAACAGGTGAAACAGTAAAGAAATAGTTTATCTTTTAAATTCAGATTGCATTGCTATAGTTAAAATGAATATCAACAGAAGGAGCAAAAGATAAAATAATGTCGTGACTGAAAGATATATTTGTTACTGCTTTAGATCAGTAGCTTCCAGCAAAATGTTTCTTTGGTTATTGATAGATGCAAAACTATTATCACTAGAACCTTTCTAGTCACAGGTTGTTTTACTATCCTTATAAACATGATTATTTGGTTTCAAAATAACTTTCATGGAATACACAGATTTTACTGCATAAAACTTAAGAAGGAATAATTAGCATAATCTAAACCAGTACATTAACTGTGTGATTGTCTCCCTTCTACAGTACTTGCATTTCCAAAATGTGCATGACCTACAAGGAATTTTAGCAGTTATCTAATTCAAAGTTGCTATCCATGTTTGGCCTTGACTTTAATCATCTGAGCAGTAAGCCATTAACACTTGCTGTGTGCCTGTACCATGCCATAGAGTTGGGATATCATTTAGGTGCTGCATCATTAATGTTGTTAAAAAAAGCATTGCTTTCAGAATGAAAGCAAAAGAATAAATAAGGATTTGAACATGCAGAAAGTTCAAATGTTGCAGATGGTTCCTATCAAAAGGATATCTGGATATAGCTTTATTGGAAAGCTAAATATTTATAAAATAATTTGGGCTTGTATTTAAAGGTCATCTAATTAAACAAATAAGTAACATCAGTCACAAATGTTGTTAAAATATTGGTTTGTGCCATTTACAATTAGCCAGTAGAAAGTTGACTCATACTTCTCACATCTGACAAAGTGTTACTTTTAAAGCAATAAAAGGTTTTAAACTGTATCAGGCTACTAACATTTAAATGCAAATTGAGAATCAGCTTTGCCATGATCTCCTACTTTTCCTCCCAGTGGTAAAAATTATTGCTGAATTTCCCATTAAGTTTCAGAGAAATGTTCTTTGGACACAAACAGACAAATTCTACCCAGATTTACATTCTGGAATTCCAAGCAAAGCCAGTGGGGATGCAAACTATGGCCCAGCAGCTATCTGCCAAAAGGTGACATGCTGTGATGTATCTACCATCAGGATACTGCTGTGATAAAAACTAATATTACAGTTATCCCAAACACCTTTTCAAAGCCACTGCTCTTAGTTTGAACACTTAAGGCAGTGTTTACTTCAGAAAAATACTAATCTGAATGTATGGAGAGTTAATTTGATCCCTGCAATTTAGCACCTTTGTAGCACAGCATTTGTAAAGGAACAGATAACTTAGTGGTTTCTGAGAAAGGATTTTAATGAGACAGGGTGTCTTTTTCTTTAAAGGATGGCACCAGCTGTATCTAATCATTGTAGTACCCACTATTCTTTTGTTGGTGTTGACAATGGTTGTTTCAGCTTTATTTAATACTTTCTCAATTTTTGCTACAGAAAGGGTGATTACATATGGTCCTGCACTGAAATGTTTGTCCATTTGCTAAATGATGCAAAACTACTTAACAAATATATACCAACAAAAGTGGTCCTCTTAACTATAATAAGCCAACAAGCTATACGAAGTTCTTAGCCCGATACAGCAACATTTTATAAAGACCTAATAACATGGCCCTGGCAGGGTTATACACAACAGTTTCAACTGCTGAAGTATTATTTTTCACTTCAGAACACTTTATGCCCAGAAGGGTATAGGGGTCCAGGAAGGCTGGGCGCTCTTTAAGAAGGAAGTCTTAATGGCTCAGGAGCAGGCGGTCCCCAGGTGCTGTAAGAGAAGCCGGCTACTGAGAAGACCACCCTGGCTGAACAGGGAGCTTTGGCTGCAACTCAGGGAGAAAAGGAAAGTTTACAGCCTTTGGAAGAAGGGGCTAGCCACTCACAGTGATTACAAAGATGCTGTGAGGCTATGCAGGGTGGAAATCAGGAGTTGTAAAGCCCAGCTGGAAATTAATCTGGCTTCAGCAATCAAGGACAACAAGAAATGTTTCTATAAGTATGTGAGCAGCAAAAGAAAGACCAGGGAGAGCCTCCATCCCCTGCTAGACGCAGGAGGAAACATGGTAACAAGTGATGAGGAGAAGGCTGAGGTGCTTAATGCCTTCTTTGCCTCGGTCTTTAATAACAAGAGTAGTTGTAATGAGGGAATCCAGCCTCCTCAGCCAGAAGACAGAGACTGGGAGAACGACCCCCCCCTCCCCCGCATTCTAGGAGGAGATAGTCAGTGACCTACTGCATCACACAGACACACACAAGAACATGGGACCTGATGGGATACACCCGAGGGTGCTGAAGGAGCTGGCTGGGGTGCTCGCCAAGCCACTTTCCATCATTTACCAGCAGTCCTGGCTAACCAGGGACGTCCCGACAGATTGGAAACTGGCCAATGTGACACCCATCTACAAGAAGGGGCGGAAGGATGATCCGGGAAATTACAGGCCTGTCAGCTTGACTTTGGTGCCCGGGAAGCTGATGGAGCAGCTCATCCTGAGTACCATCATACAACACATGCGGGACAACCAGATGATCAGGCCCAGTCAGCATGGGTTTATGAAAGGCAGGTCCTGCTTGACAAACCTGATCTCCTTCTATGACAGGGCAACCTGCTTATTGGATGAGGGAAAGGCTTTGGATGTTGTCTACCTTGACTTTAGTAAGGCCTTTGACACCGTTTCCAACAGCATTCTCCTGGTGAAACCGGCTGCTCATGGCTTGGATGGGCACACGCTTTGCTGGGTAAAAAACTGGCTGGATGGTCGGGCCCAAAGAGTTGTGGTGAATGGAGTTAAATCCAGTTGGCGGCCGGTCACGAGTGGTGTCCCCCAGGGCTTGGTTTTGGGGTCACTCCTGTTTAACATCTTTATTGATGATCTAGACGAGGGGATCGAGTGCACCCTCAGTAAGCTTGCAGATGACACCAAGTTGGGTGGGAGTGTTGATCTGCTCGAGGGTAGGGAGGCTCTGCAGAGAGACCTGGACAGGCTGGAGTGATGGGCTGAGGCCAACTGGAGGAGTTTCAATAAGGCCAAATGCCGGGTGCTGCACTTGGGCCACAACAACCCCCAGCAGCCCTACAGGCTTGGGGAGGAGTGGCTGGAGAGCTGCCAGTCAGAGAGGGACCTGGGGGTGTTGATTGACAGCTGGCTGAACATGAGCCAGCAGTGTGCCCAGGTGGCCAAGAAGGCCAATGGCATCCTGGCCTGTATCAGAAATAGCGTGGCCAGCAGGGACAGGGAAGGGATCTTACCCCTGTACTCAGCACTGGTGAGGCCGCACCTCGATGACTGTGTTCAGTTTTGGGCCCCTCACTACAAAAAGGACATTGAATTACTTGAGCGTGTCCAGAGAAGGGCAATGAAGCTGGTGAAGGGTCTGGAGCACATGTCGTACGAGGAGCGGCTGAGGGAACTGGGGTTGTTCAGTCTAGAGAAGAGGAGGCTGAGGGGAGACCTCATCGCCCTCTACAACTACCTGAAAGGAGGTTTCAGAGAACTGTGGATGCCACCTTGGTACAACTCTGCAGTTTCTTATCTTTCTCCCAAGGCCCATTTCTCATCAAAGCCTTGCTGCTTCTCAGGGGCTGCGCAGAGCTGACAGGACGATGTCGACTTGCCTCTCTCCCACATTTGGCCTTCCTAACCTGATCCCTGGCTACCCAGACAGTTTCTCTGTATTCCTCCCAGTCTCCCTGTACTTGCTTACACCCTCTGTAGGCTTCCTTTTTGTGTTTGAGCTTGTCCAGGTGCTCCTTGTTCATCCTTGCAGGCCTCCTGGTGGTCTTACCTGACTACTTCTTTGTCAGAATGCATCGCTCCTGAGCTTGGAGGAGGTGATGCTTGAATACCAACCAGCTTTCTTGGACCCTTCTTCCCTCCAGGGCTTTATCCCATGCTACTCTGCCAAGCAGATTCCTGAAGAGGCCAAAGTCTTCTTTCCTCAAGTCCAGGGTAGCAAGCTTGCTGTGCATCCTCCTTGCTGCCCTAAGGATCTTGAACAGCCAACACTGCCCTTGAGCTTCACACTGCCCACCAGCCCCTCCTTCTTGGCAAGTCAAATTCTCCACTTGGGCACACCTTATAAAACACTGAAGTCTTGGTATACAACCATTTCTAACACTTCCATAATTAGCTTGAGCTCTGACTTGGAGGGGGTTGGGGGAGGAGGAGGAGGAGGAGAGAAACAGCTGTGTATTAAATATTGTAATACTTCCAGCATTTTGTATGTAACATCAGAAAGAGAGAACTTCTGCATAAGGTCATTCTCATGGTTTTCATTATCACATACAGTTAATCAAAACCACTTCAACCCCAGGCAACCAACACACTGCAAAGAGAATATTAAGAGGGTATAAAAGCATCCTACTCACTTGGAAACTAATTAACTTGGTTAAAAATGAAACAGATTTTTAAAAAGTACTGTAGTGTCAGGAAGGGCTCGTTCATACCTCAGATTTATTATGCATGCACACAAATGAAAGCCAATTTTGCTTATGTTGAAGGTAATGGCTAAAGTCCAACTCCAGTGCCAGCAACTCAGGCCTGTAACATTAGTCTTAAACCTTGAAAGAAATAGGATAGCCTTTTATGTACTTATATTTTAGGTCAAACATTTGATATACTCTATGGATCTTGAACCTCAAAATCCCACTTCTAGGACACCTCAGTTTCAGAGCTATATAGTGGCTCAGGTTTTTAAAAAATAGGCTTTAGGTGCCTGATGCTAGTTTAAGAGCAATTTAGGCACTTAATACCAAAATAATAGCCCTGAAAATTCTTCTTCAAAAGCTTCCTAAACTTTGCAGGTGCCTCTATTATCATAAAGATCTATTTCCAGTTCAGCACAGACTAAACAGCTTCTTTCTTAAGTGTTATAATGCTCCCTACTTAACTTACCCATGGCCAGATGTAGACCCAAAGCTCTGGGACCAAGACCCTTCCATTGAACTGCAGGGGTCTACAATGTAGGTGCCCCATTCTGATATTGTCAACAAGATTCTTTCTATGGTCAAGTGAGATTGAGTCACCGTAGTTAATGGAGTTCAGGTCATAACTCACCTTCTCCCAAGATTTGCTCAGAACTATGCTATAGATTCCATTCACTTTATCGTCAACAGGACAAGTACCTCAGATGTTGATAGAGTTAGGTAAGAAGAGCTCTGTGTTTGGAGTCATTCTCCCTATTTCTCTTATCAAGCACTCATTCTCTGAGCATATTTGCTGAGTACCAGTTGAAACAGGATCTGCATAAAATGCAGTAGCAATTCCTTTCATTTAGAAGATGCCTGGAAGAACTGTCTTTTCTTTTATACCGGGAGATCAGAGCAGATGTGCAGATTATGAAAGAATCATTTTCTACCCAATGACAATTGAGTTCATGTCCCCAGGTGTGCCTAATCCCTCCAGGTATTGGCTAATCTGATGACTATGTCAGGTAAGGAATAGATGCTTTCATACCCTTGTGATGAAGCTGATCCACTAAACAAAAACAAACAAAAAAATAATCAAAATTTATTGATGTGGAAGAAGACAGCAAGAAGGAGCAAGGCTTTTTGCAGCACGATGCACAAAACCCCAGTCTCCTGGAACAGACTCCAGAAGCAAGTGAATGCATCCTTTCTTTTCTGAGGAAACCTACCTCTCAGCACGAGCCCATGTTCCCACCTCTCGTGGGATAGCTGTGCTTGAATGTCCCACCCACTTGACACCCTGTGAGGTTTCCAAATTGAGATCCCTCTCTGAAATCCTGAATAAAACATATAAAACATCCAAGAGGAGAACAAAACTCACCTTTGTTCACTGCATTTCACCCAGACTAGCTTGCGTGACTCTAATCAGCTGGTTTGGATTCCATCTTGAGGTTTTTCTCTGTATGGAATTGATATTAATTCTGGGTTATTTTCCAGGCATCAGTTTGATAAGAAGAATGCAGCTTCCTTAAGATGCGCTCAACCTCTGCCAATTTCAGTCTTGACCTTGCACTGAAAGCCTCCTGGCTAGACCCTATATCCGTATGGGAAGCCAATTAAATTCTCAGCAAGTGCCTTAACATGTTATAGGAGTTTCTGAAGAATGGAGGCCCTAATTTGAAATTCTCCCTTGCTGACATGGATTAAAATTAGAATAGGTAAAATGAATAAGTAGTTTATTTTAAAAATCACATCAAATCCTACATTAGAGTATCTTTAGACACAGCGTCATAACAAGGATCTCAAAAACTTAGTGCAGAATAGATCAGAAGTCTTTAAAATTGTTACTGATGTCTATTGCGCACTGAGATATTTCTAAGAGTTATTCTGTTGCACTGATTAATAATAAATAGAGCACGTTAGAGTGGTTTTATTTACTCAACTTTATCTCACATGAAACTAATCCACACATACATTGCTGATAAATAATGCACTCCAGCTCACAGAATCTAAATTATGCAGAATTAGGAACAGCTGACAAACTAATACATATAACTCTTTATCCTAGTAGATATCACTGTATTTGTTGCCAACATACTTGGTGAACTGCAGTTTTGAGTAAAACCTATATAGGTGGACTTTTTTCCATAGATGCCACAACAATGTTTGGCATCCAGATCGATACCATTGTTATTACTCTTTTGCTCAGATAAAACCTATTAGAAGCAACTTGAACATATAACTACCTGAAAGGAGGGTGCAGAGAGCTGGGGATGAGCCTCTTCAACCAAGTAATAAGTGATAGGACAAGAGGTAATGGCCTCAAGTTGCGCCAGGGAAGGTTTAGACTAGATATTAGGAAGTATTTCTTTACAGAAGGGGTTGTTAGGCATTGGAATGGGCTACCCAGGGAGGTGGTGGAGTCCCCATCCCTGGAGGTGTTCAAGAGGCGGGTTGACATAGCACTGAGGGATCTGGTGTAGTTGGGATCTGTCAGTGTTAGGTTAACGGTTGGACTAGATGATCTTCAAGGTCCTTTCCAACCTAGATGATTCTGTGAGATATACAGAAGCATCATTTGAAAGCAATAATGCAGTTTAGTGCTTTTAGTCAGCCTTATAAAAATCAAAACTTTTGCAGTATTTTAGAGTATATTAATTTGCAGATATCTCAATACTGCATTACACTATAGTTGTTCCATCAACAATAAATAATCTACCAATGCTCACTCCTGTGTTTATTTTCATCTAGGAACTAAACTCAACATTGTCAAGCAACATCTCTCAACAGTCATGAAGTATTTAGCACAATATTCACCTGAGAGCATCACCTAGCAGAGATTTTCAAAGGAATAATCTTAGGTTACATTTTCATTGGGTTTACAAGAGGAAGTATGAGTTTTCCTATGCAAATACAGAAGGCCAAATTCACCTCATCAGTTCACTTAATTCATGTCTGGAATGAATTTGGGCTATTCTCTATTCAGCTGTGTTGAATTAGACTTTGCATATTCAGTTTTATTTAGATGGAAGTAATTACCTGAGAAAAGCCCCACAGAATACTCATTGTTTAATATTATAGTATTACAGATATGTAACACTGTATGTTCTGCCAGTTATGACTGGACAACTTAGGTGAACAATTCATAGGGCCAACTACATACATTGTGGGGTTTGGGGCTTTTTTGATCACTGGGGCAATACAAGTATGAGATGAAAGCTTAAAACCCTAAAAGCAAGCCATTCTTTAAATACTGAAATCTAAATCCCATTGTATTATGCTGTCAATGAATTGCCAAGATTCTCCTTTACTTGTTAACATGATAGCAGACAGATGAGAAGAAATAAAAAGTATTGGCTTGTGAAAGGCAAATCAAAAGGGGAGATTGAAGGGATTTCTCAAGTTACTCAGGTGAGTTTTTATACCCCAGCCAGTGGTCAGAATGGCTCAGAATGCTTAGACACGGTATCCAACTGTCTGCCCAAAAGGGTGAGAATTTGTAGTTTCTTTGTAAGCTTACTGCACAATAAACAGAAGAAGGGAATTTGATACTAACTAAACAGAGAATGAATAGTCAATAACATTGTATAAGCTTTTTCAAGTCACAAATCTTTATGCAGCAGGAAAAACTTTGCATGTTACTGGAGTCTTTTACTGCAAAGATTGCTTTTTTTGTTCCCTCCACTCATTTTTTAGTTGTAAAATGTATTTTTCTAAAATTAAACCCTCACCTGTTGGCAGATAACAGCATCACATCCCTAACTTCTATAAAAGAAAGGCAAACCATAGATTAAATAGACGTTAAAGTAAATGAAGGAAACCGAGAGCACTATGATTACAGAGATACTTAAATATTCTGCAGAACTGCAAAATAATTATTTTATGACTTTCAACATGGGTGGCATAATGTTTATGAAATAAAAGATTCCAGTAAAATAATGTATACTTTTTCCATTGTTTGATCTCCAATTCTTAAATTTTAAAAAGCACTTAAAAAACCCACGGCTGACATTTTGAATAAAAAATTTAAATATGTAACAAGCTCCATGCTATCATAACTCAACAACTGTGAAATGAGGTGGCACGTGAAGAAGATACACAGAGGACAAAATGCAAACACGATACTTGTACAGTTTTAAGTGCAGTTAACTAGAGTTTATAGAACTAAACCTGAATTCTGTTGCAGTGGAAACATTATTGTATGCATCATGGTGTATATTTCTCAGAACGTGCTAGCTGTCAAGTTTAAGTAATACTTTACATGCCCTTTTCGTAACTTGCAGAATTAGCTTTATGAAACCCAGCTGTTCAAAATAAAGCCTGGACTAGCAGTGCCATCTAGCATCTTTTTTTAAAAAAAAAAAAGATCCCAAAAGATCCCAACAACAAAATCCCTGTACACTTACAGAATTTGTAGGTTAGCATTTATTAAGACTAACAATGTTTGTAATAGATCTACACATCAAGTTGTAACCCTCAAGTGAGCAACAGGACATGTTTTGATAATCAGTGTATTACTAAATATAACATCTGTACACATCACAAACCATCTGGACAATAAAAGTGTCAGACAAAACTTTAGCCTTTGAAAGAGCTGAACTGAGACTGGGGAGAAGAGGGCTGCATTTACTCATGCAATGTTGGGTTATAACACGTGGATAGCATAAAACTCTGATAAAGATGGGAAGAAGGAACAGCAAGAGGTTTTCTTCCTTAAGCAATATAGAATATGTAGAATGCTTTAGATGACCAGAGAAAAATATTTGCTTATGGCAGTAAAGAGAAACATCTGCTTTGCATGGCTTAATAAATGAATTTCCCATTCTGAAATCTAATAGACTTCTGCTTTGCACAGGTATATATTGACATGTAAGAATCCATATGGAATATATTTATTTGCTCCTCTCTATATAGAGTTAAAATGCTTAAGATTTGCAAAAGTGTAACAGTGAGTGAAATTTCACCCATTTTTATTGCTTGTTGAACAGAATGAATTGCTTGGCATTGCATAAGACAAAACATGAAAACAAATACTGCCTCTCAGAGCCTACAGTATAGAAGACAGGCTCTGAAATGACAGGATATACTGGGAAGCCTTGAAACACAATCATTAGTTATCGTAATTGTTAGGAGAGAGCCTTTAGGAAGAACTTGAGTGCAAACAAGGATGGGAAGACAGTGTAGCATAAGGAGCTGCAGAAAAAGAGAAATGAGATGAGGAGTTATTACAAGCTCAGCCATAGCAGCCCCTTGGCACAACAGTGTATAGATACAGATATAGGCACACACCTTTGCCCCATAGCTAAGAATCATTTCTATATTGCATAAAACAGAGAAATTAATTATATCATAGGCATGGAAATTAGAACATGAATCTTTCAGTTGAAAGCCCCTGAAAAACCATTACATTGTAAAAAATTATTAATGCCTTGGTGACTTTCAAACAGATTTCATCTTCCACTGTTTTCCCCTGTTCCTGTGCATTTTTGCGTGGACATTCCCTGAGAAAAGTTTCACGAATTAAAACTGCAAATTTAAGATACAGCTTGCAGTACTCTAGATTATTCCATACCTGAAACAATTTTTTTTTTTTTTTCCCAGCAAAGAAAGTTTTCTTGGGATAGAAACAGAAATAGCGTGCAAAGATTTAAACAAATACTTTTGGAGCAAAATTAACCCCACTTACTCTAGGTGCCCAGTCACCCAGTTCAGATAACCAATGAGACCAGTCTGTGACACACCACAGTGAAGTTTGTTTCCACAGAAACATGCACAAAACAAACCAATCAAGAGAGTTTAATATAACATTCTGCATCTGGCTTACATGAAAAAAAATAAGCTAAGTTATGTCAATATAACTGTTTGGCAGACACTGTAAAGTCACCTGTAACTATCTCAAAATCATCATTCTCTTAGCAGCCTCAGTAGAAAAGTACTATACCTAGATATTTATTTAGGTGATTCGCTTTCAGGGAACAAGTGCCTTTTACCAATCAAAACCCCCACTTTACTATTGTCTACTTATTACAACTGGTATTACATAAACTTTTGTGAGCTTCAACTATGGCAGAGCATTCAGCTGAGTTAGATACAAACACTAAGCACATATCCACAATATTCTCATTTTCTTTGTCTTTTCTCATTTTCCATGTCAGGACCTGAACTGTGTGTTGCTAACACAGTAATTAAATGTGCATTTCTCTGAAACACATTTTTTCCCTAGTGTGAAGTGCTATTTCCCTGTAAGAATAGTTATTTTAGAAATATAACATCTGCAGTACTTTCAAAGAGAACAGCAGGTTTTACATAAAGAACTGGAAAAAGCAAAGTGTCAACGCTTTAGTCTGATAAAATGTTTTCACCCCTGAAAAAAAAAAATAAAATACACAAATGGTGGCAGCATGCTGCATGTTTTCCAGTACAATCACACTAACTTTAGGCCTACCAACAGAAAGAAACAACATGCACTTTGAAAGGGAGTCTAAAGGAAATGTGGAAATGGAGATATAGCAGATATTTTACAGAACTCAATTTCTGCCTCCAGTTGCTTATTTTGAGCTTGCTAGAAAAGAAACCCTATGAGGTGGTAGCCAAGAGAATGCTTTCTTTTCAACTTTCTGTTTAAATGCAAGTTTGTATCTTATCTTTTTGCTGTGTTCTGAATAAGAAACTATTTTCCCTTCTTATTTTTCTTCTGTTATGGCAGGCCAGTATAATTGGGAATTCATCCCCACTGAGTAAGTCTCTGCTTACAGACCTAGGGAGGAAAGGCACCTTATGTACTATGCAGATCACATCAGTTTATTCAGAAGACTCATCGTATCTCTACAGAAAATGAGGGCTTGATATGACAGTGCTCCCATTTGTTAAGCATCAACCTTTTAATGCTTAAAAGAAAAAGAATACTTCCAAAGGAAAGCAGCAAATAAAGTTTCCAACCAAAAGGGAAGAAAAAAATACACTCAAATTAGACACCCCACCCTCCCACAACTAACCCAATAGCACAAAACTGATTAGCTGCCTAAGGCCCCTAAGAACATAAACATAGATTGTTTTCCTAAGGGGAGGATGAATTACTTTGACCTTTTAATTTATAAAGGGAAACCACACACCCAGGTGTTGCAGCTCTACTTGGGAGGAGCAATTAGGTCATAATCTGGGTTGTTTATTTTGTTGGGTTGAGAGGTCTGTGCTGAAAGATCAAAAAAGACTTATAGTCACTTAGTAAGCTCTATGCATGTGATGCTTTTCAAATGTTTTTTTGTGTTGGTACTGTCTAGTTATTTATTTGTTTGAAAAGAAAAAACAGTCTCTAGGAAATCCCACTTGGGTTAGTCTGTTACAAGGCATATTGCCCCTTCATGTTAAAGTTGGAAGAAACTTGAAAAAAAATCTGTGCCTGTACAGTGACCAGCAGCCATTCAGTTAAAGGTGTATTCTTAAAACTGATACAGACAATTCTTTCTAGATGAATCAGCTTTTACTGAATACTTTGTGACTTAAGGTATATTGTTATAAACAAACTTACCAAAGAGATTGATTTAGTATATTTTAAACCAGTAACAGGCTTCAGAGGCTAGCATGATTCTGCTTGCTATCTTAAGAGAAGTATAAAAGAATACATATAAGCCATCAATTACAACAGGTGCTTTAAGGGACTCTTCTGGACAATAGTGACACCAATGTCACAGCCAAAGCTGCACAATTACCTCTGCATCTTTCCTAGAATGAAGGAGTCAAGCTTTCATGGCTCTTCTGACACAAACTGTGCCAGCATGACAAAGAAAGTTGGGCAGTATTTCAAACAAGCAACAAAAAAATATTCCTCAGGCTGTCAGCACAGAACCAATAGTGAAAGAAATAGAATATGCTGTGGTGTTTCCAACCTCTGGTATCTTGAATCTCTCCAAAGATTTATAGGTGCTGTCCTAACAGTGATGCCTGGTAGTGTGGTCTAAGGTTTGTTTAAAACAGTCCTAAACCATAGAAGGTGTACACAGTAGACCCTTTGGCCACGATATTGGTTCAAGGATAAATCTGACTGTAACAGTTTAAGTAAGTCAGTTGTTTGGGTTTTTTTTAATGGAGGTGGAAGATACTATTTAAAGAATGATTGCTTGTGTCATCCACCTAGGAAATGTAGGTCCCTCTGTGGGACAAGACCTATCATTTATTATATGGATATGCAACTTTTAGCATATTGTAACGTCTTGGACAATCTTCAAGCAAGACATTCTTCCCCTCTACTAAACTGCTTAGTAGTTGATCTGTCATCAACTACCCACAAGAGAGAAGGAGGGTAAAAATAGCCATTCTTCACAACAAATTCCTTTCCAAATCTTTCAGATTCCCTGTCAATGCCTTTTCTGTGGCTACTGTTCTTGCAGCTACAGGGGACCTTGGCCAACAGAATGGCAGGCCAGCCATACAGTGGAAACTCTGTGAAATCTTGAGATTGACACAGAAAGATGTCAAAACGCCAACAGAGTTACATTACTGCAATGACTAACAACAGGCTGGGATACCGCAATCTGGTCGCTACTCTTGCAAAGACATACAACCTCAAATTAACACACTGTTAGCCTGATCCAGAAAAGACGGAGACCTTTTTTCAGCTGATATCACAGACCTTTGGCTCAGGAATTGTGAACAGCCTTGTTTGTGTGAGTAAGGTTTCTTTCACTGTGTGAACTTAAATCATGAAAGTTATGACAGCAGCATCTACCTGGTTCATGTTGGGATATGGTAGCCAAAAGCATTACCAAGGAATTAATACAGGGTGCTTTTTTTTCTTGAAATAGTTTCTTCATTTCTAAAGTTTGCTGACATTTAACCTTACATCAACAAGAAGCTTTAAATAAAGACAAACTGGCTGTTTGGACTTGTTTTCACTATTCAGAAATATCCTCTAAAGTTTTCATGGGAAGAAAATAAAAAACAAATCTAACATCTCAAACTTCTAGAACAACCCATAAGCCTAGACATGTCCGTTTCTTTTCTTACTTTTTTTTTCCCCCAAAAATGAAGCAAGTATGATTTTCTAAAGAAAATGACATATGAAAAATTTGGCACTGTAAGATCTGATTCACTGCAATGTCTTCTTCTTTCATTCCATTCTAACATGAAGACCAGTGATGTAGAAATGTAAGCCCTCATTTTATATGACATTAATGTTTTCCACAGCTTTGATACTCTAAGACAAAAATTACAACAGGATCAGTTCTATCATCTTTAGGTTTAATGAAGAAAAACTTCAGCATTCTGTAAGATTCACAAAACTCATCCTTCTTTTGTCAGAGCTAAAAGCTAATTTGCCATAGCACAAACAGGAAAGAGAGAGAAAAATTATTTCTGAATGCATCTGTTGGTTATGAGCACAAATTTAGATGAGTTTTTGTCCTTTTTAACTGATGGAAAAGTTTTAAATTTCAAAAATACAATAAGAGCAGAAAATAAAATATGGCAGTTTCTTCAATATTTCATCCAAAAATAAATGTACTGAACTTAAACACTAATTGCTTCACTTTTATATAACTGGAACATCTTTTCATTGTTTTTGATTTTTGGGGGATAAGGCTATTGTATAGACTCATGAATTTCTAGTCCCTAAGCCAATGGATGTCATACTCAGGGCTTGTTCCTCCTCACGCTGCTGACTAGCATCCACTGTTGGAGGCTTCTGGAAAGTTGCAGGAATTGTGTGGAAGATGATAGATATGAGAAAGAGAAGCTTTCTGTATCATATATTAGAAAGCAAGTTGGATCTGATAGCCACAATAGTTATTCCTGGCTCTAATGTTTGTGAAAAGAAAAGAATCTTTATCAATAACGGATGTAAATTTTATTGCATATTTTAAAGAAAGCCTATCATGTACAAAGCTACAGAGCTACAAAGCTGGTAGTAATTTAAAAAGAAAGGCAAGATGTAATTGAGAAATATAGAAGCAAATTCAATTGTTTATTTCTTAAAATTTTAAACTATATCAGATGAGCAAAATAGCAAATGAACAAATAAGCAGATGAGCAAAACCATATTTTGTCCAATCCAAGGTAAGTGGACACTACATGGGAAGAAAGAATTTGCTGCACAGATGGAGTAGCAAACTATGATTCTGGAGATTTGGCTCTTACCTCTTCTACTGGCCTTCTGGGTTGCCTTCAGCAAGCCACTTCCATAGCTTGTACCTCTATTTCCTAGTATGTAATGTGGATTTCCTCTGTAAAGCATTCTTAGATATCTTGGTAATGCTCTCATAGTTAAATTGTATTGTTTTCATATTTTAGAATCATAGAATATCTTGAGTTGAAAGGGACCCATAAGGATCATCAACTCCAACTCCCTGCTCCTTGCAGGACTACATAAAACTAAACTATATGATTAACAGTGTCGTCCAGGCGCTCCTTGAACTCTGACAGGCTTGGTGCCATGACCACTTCCCTGGGGAGTCTGTTCCACTGACCGACCACCCTCTCAGTGAAGAACCTTTTCCTAAGGTCCAGTCTGAATTTCCCCTGATGCAGCCTCATGCCATTTCTTTGTGTCCTATCACTGGTCAGCAGAGAGAGATCAGCACCTCCCCCTCCGCTGTCCCCCTTGAGGAAGTTGTAGATTGCGATGAGGTCACCCCTCAGCCTTCTCTTCTCCAAGCTGAACAAACCAAGTGACCTCAGCCGCTCCTCATAAGCCTTGCCCTTGAGACCTCTCACCATCTTTGTTGATCTCTGGATACACTCTAATAGTTTGATGTCCTTATACTGAGGCACCCAAAACTGCACACAGTACTTGAGGTGGGGCCACACAAGTGCAGTGTAGACTGGGACAATCACCTAGTGATTTCCCAGCTCTCCAGTCTATCCAGATCTCTCTGTAAGGCCTTTCTACCCTTGCGGGAGTTCACAGCTCCTCCTAATTTGGTATCATCGGCAAACTTAGTGTACGTTCAATTCCTGTGTCCAGATCATTTATAAAAATATTAAAGAGCACTGGCCCTAAAACTGAGCCCTTACTGTGATCTTATACTTTCTGAAGGCAAAAAGTAGTTTTGGCATGTGGGATATAATTTATCCCACAGCACTACCCTTGGGCAAATAATATTAACCCAGGGTTATTTGCAGTATCCAAAATGGGATTTAAGGCAGACTTATACATCTAATCAACTGAGCTTATGAAAACATTTGCTCAGAGATTGTTTAAAGTTCATAGGGGCCTCAAGCTTCAACAGAGGTGCATTGGCACCTACAGATCAACTTTTAGTGTCTACAAAAGCACCTAAGCACCTAAAACTGGACAGGACAAAGCAAGTCAGCACACAAGTGCATTCCATATATCATGGTGCAACCATATTTCCTACTGTAATCCTGAAACTAAATGTGCTTATTTCCATGAGGGATTCAATCCAGTGAGTGTTAACAATTCTACTTGTGAGAAGAGAAACTTGAATTTCAGTGCCTGTTTGTGTTGCGGGAGAATATTGGACTTGCACAACTCTATGAGAGTTATAACAAGCAAAGCCGTTTATATTTCCAATAATACATACTTATGCTCTCGCCAAAGCTCTTACTTCATAATTAGCAAATCAGCAATTAGACAGCTATCAACCTTTTCTCCTATCAGCATAAGACCATGTCCTGGTTTAACCAGGATAGGGTTAAGTTTCCCCAGCAGTGGGGGGGAGCTCTAGCCGGGTTATTCAGATACCATGCGGACGTCACATCCTGGCGCGGGAGCGCGGGGCGCGTGGTTTTATACATCTGCTCCTCTCACTCCTGTATTAGTAGATATACTTTGCTCTGTTCATTGTTATCACGATTATTCTTATTGTTGCTGTTTGTTGTGTTGCTATTGCACTGCTGTATTAAACCTTTCCTTATCTCAGACCGGGGCTTTGTATTTCACTCCCTTTGTGGGGGAGGGGCAGCGGCCGCGTGGTCTCAGACCCCGGCAGGGGCTAAACCATCACAACTTTGGTGCTCCAACGTGGAGCTGGAGAAGACTGAAATAAGGACAAAAGGAGAAGGTGTGTTAGAGCAATCTGTTAGGTGTAATTTTTCTGTTTTTACTTGTATTGTTTGATAAGAAATGTTTGCAATGCTGGGCAATTTGCTTGCGTGGTGGGGCTGGATTAATCCTCATCTCCACTCTATGCTCCTAGTGCTGGTGTTTGTTCTCGGTGGAAAATGTATCAAGGGTCTTGTTCTGCTCTACTGGTTACTGTCTGCTTATAATGCGCTCGTTTCGCTGCTTGTGGGGGTGAACCGGTACCTGTTTGCTGCCTGGTCTTTTGTTAAGGGTCTCACCCCCTCTGTGGGTGAGCCAGGGGAAGAGATTCTCTCAATTTTTGAGAGTTTCAGCTATCCCTGGAGCACCCAGGCCAGTGTGCTTGCGGCTCTGTGCTTTCTAAATGTCTGCCAGATCTTGTTTTGGGCCATGCGGTATTTCTCCAACAATAGCACCACCCGGAAACCTGCCCTGAGGGCAGATAGTTATAAATGGCAACGTGTGTGGGAAAAGATGGGCAAGTACCTGAGTCAGTGGTCACCCCCAACGTTCTGGGATTTCACTCCCGAACAAGTGCAGAGTCCTGATAAACTGGTGGAGTGTTTGGAAAAGGTGTGCTGCCAATCTGACAAACCCCGGGAGATGCAACTCGCTGCGATGTGCTGGGGGCTTGCCCACGCTTACCGCATCGTCCTTAACACTGATCACTGCCCTCAAGGGGGCGAAAGAGCTGCAGGGTCTGAAAGTGAGCCTGCTGGTACAGCAGCTGGGCCAGGGGGACAGGCAGCGCCAGTACCAGTCGCCTCCACCAGCACAGCAGCTGAGCCAGAGGGACAAGCAGTACCAATATCAGTCGCCCCGATACGGAAAACCAAATATACCAAAAAATCCCCTCGCAGTGCACAGGGTGATAATGAACCAGGCCCATCACGAGAGCAGGAGGAAGAGCCGGAGGTAATCATCCGATCCCTATCCCTGAGTGAGTTGCGAGATATGCGGAAGGATTTCAGCCGCATTCCAGGCGAGCAAATTTGCACCTGGCTGCTCCGGTGCTGGGATACTGGAGCTGCTGGTTTGGAATTGGAGGGGAGAGAGGCCAAGCAGCTGGGACCTTTAGCCAAGCAGGCTGGTATTGACAAGGCAATAGGGAAACAGGCTCAAACCCTCAGCCTTTGGAGGCGACTCCTGCTCGCTGTGAGGGAGAGGTACCCCTACAAGGATGATGTTCTATGTCGGTTGGGCAAGTGGACCGACATGGAGAGAGGCATTCAAAACCTCAGGGAAATGGCTGTGTTTGACATGATCTATGGTGATCTGAATGATGAGCAGTCACCATTGGATCCAGATCAGGCCCCTTGCACACAGTCGATGTGGCGGAAGTTCCTGCAAAGTGGACCAGAGGGACATTCCAAAGCATTAGCAGTAGCGTCCTGGTGGCGAGACACCCAGACTCAGACAGTGGACGAAGTGATTATCCAGCTCCGGCAATATGAGGGAAGTCTCCCTTCCTCCCAGCATGCTTTGGTTTCAGCTGTAGAGGAACTGTCTCAGAGGCTCCAGAAAGTGTAACAGGACATGTCCTATGTTCCACCTGCACGGGCCAATGTCTCAGCTATTAGAAGCAGGCGTTTCCCCACCCAAGAGAAGGGCAGTGGAAGGTACACACCACGGGGCACCCTGTGGTTTTTTCTCCGCGACCATGGGGAAAACATGAGAAGGTGGCATGGACAGCCCACTTCCGCCCTAGCTGCACGAGTAGAGCAACTGAAAGGGAAGACCACCATGAAAGGGGAGTCTTCCAAGAGAGATGCAGCTCCAGTGTCCAGTCGGAAATCCCCCAGACAGAATAGAATGGCCAACAGTATGCTTGACCCTCTTGAGGGGACCAGGAAGTCATTCTTGCAGGAGTCACTCTTAGATCAAGGGAGTGATGGTGAGCAGGATTAGAGGGGCCCTGCCTCCAGCCAGGTGGAGGAAAGGGATAATCGGATTTACTGGAAGGTGTGGATCCGATGGCCTGGCACATCAGAACCACAAGAATATAAAGCCTTGGTAGACACTGGCGCACAGTGCACCCTGATGCCATCAAGCCACAGTGGGGTCGAACCCATCTGCATCTCCGGAGTGACAGGGGGATCCCAACAGCTGACCCTATTAGAAGCTGAAGTAAGCTTGACTGGGAAGGACTGGCATAAGCACCCCATTGTGACTGGCCCAGATGCCCCGTGCATCCTAGGTATAGACTACCTCAGGAGAGGGTACTTTAAAGACCCAAAAGGGTACCAGTGGGCCTTTGGTATAGCTGCCCTGGAGGAGGTTGAGCAATTGTCCACCTTACCCGGCCTCTCAGAGGACCCCTCGGTGGTGGGGTCGCTTAAGGTTGAAGAGCAGCGAGTGCCAATTGCCACCAAGACAGTGCACCGGCGGCAGTACCGTACTAACCAAGATTCCCTGGTCCCCATCCATCAGCTGATCCGTCGACTAGAAAGCCAGAAGGTGATCAGCAAGACTCATTCACCTTTCAACAGCCCTATATGGCCAGTGAGAAAACCTAATGGCGAATGGAGACTAACTGTGGACTACTGTGGCCTGAATGAAGTTACGCCAGCGATGAGTGCTGCAGTGCCGGACATGCTAGAGCTCTAGTATGAGCTGGAGTGGAAGACAGCCAAGTGGTACGCCACAATTGACATTGCTAATGTGTTTTTCTCCATTCCAATAGCACCAGAGTGCAGGCCACAGTTTGCGTTCACTTGGAGGGGTATCCAGTACACCTGGAATCGATTGCCCCAGGGGTGGAAACACAGCTCCACCATTTGCCATAGACTGGTCCATACTGCACTGGAGAAAGGTGGGGCTCCAGAACACCTGCAGTTCATTGACGATATCATTGTATGGGGGGACACAGCTGAGGAAGTCTTTGAGAAAGGAAAGAAGATAATTGAAATCCTCCTGAAGGCTGGTTTTGCCATCAAGTGACAGAAAGTTAAGGGTCCTGGAAGGGAGATTCAGTTCCTAGGAATAAAATGGCAAGATGGGCGTCGCCACATCCCAATGGAGGTGATAAACAAGATAACAGCCATGGCCCCACCAACCACTAAAAAGGAGACTCAGTCTTTCCTGGGCGCTGTGGGGTTCTGGAGGATGCACATCCCAAACTACAGCCTGATTGTGAGCCCTCTCTACCACGTAACCCGCAAGAAGAACGATTTTAAATGGGGCCCAGAGCAACAACAAGCCTTTGAACAAATTAAGCAGGAGATTACCCAGGCAGTGGCCCTCGGGCCAGTCCGGACAGGGCAGGAGATTAAGAACGTGCTCTACACCGCAGCCGGGGAGAATGGCCCTTCCTGGAGCCTTTGGCAGAGAGCAGATGGGGAATCCCGAGGCCGACCTCTAGGCTTTTGGAGACGGGGATACAAAGGCTCTGAAGCTAACTATACCCTGACTGAAAAGGAGATACTGGCAGCGTACGAAGGAATTCGAGCTGCCTCAGAAGTGGTCGGCACTGAGACACAGCTCCTCCTGGCACCCCGACTGCCGGTGCTGGGATGGATGTTCAAAGGAAAGGCTCCCTCCACACATCATGCAACAGATGCCACGTGGAGTAAATGGGTTGTGTTGATAACACAACGGGCTCGAATAGGGAACCTCGACCCCCCAGGATTAGTGGAAATGATCATGAACTGGCCAGAGAGGAAAGATGCTGGGATGTCACCAGAACAAGAGGTGAAACGTGCTGAGGAGGCCCCACCATATAACGAGCTGCCAGAGGAAGAAAAACAATATGCCCTGTTCACTGATGGGTCTTGTCGCATTGTGGGAAAACATCGATGATGGAAGGCTACAGTGTGGCATCCCACATGACAAACCTCTGAAGCTGTTGAGGGACAAGGTGAATCGAGCCAGTTTGCAGAGGTGAAAGCCACCCAATTGGCTTTGGAGATTGCTGAGCGAGAAAAGTGGCCGAGGCTCTATCTCTACACTGACTCGTGGGTGATGGCAAGTGTCCTGTGGATGTGGTTGCAGCAATGGAAACAGAACAACTGGCAACGCAAGGGCAGACCCATCTGGGCCACTGAAGTATGGCAGGACATTGCAGCCCGGGTGGAGAACCTCGTTGTGAAGGTGCGCCATGTGGACGCCCATATATCCAAGAGTCGAGCCACTGATGAACATCAACATAACCAGCAGGCGGACCAGGCTGCTAAGATCGAAGTGGCTCAGGTGGACTTGGACTGGCAGCGTAAAGGTGAACTGTTCATAGCCCGGTGGGCCCATGAGACCTCGGGCCACCAAGGCAGAGATGCAACATACAGGTGGGCTCGAGATCGAGGGGTGGACCTCACCATTGACACCATCGCAGAGATCATCCACGGATGTGAGACGTGTGCTGCGATCAGACAAGCCAAACGGGTGAAGCCCCAGCGGCATGAAGATCGATGGATGAAATATAAATATGGAGAGGCCTGGCAGATCGACTACATTACACTGCCACAGACCCGCCAAGGCAAGCGCCACGTGCTCACAATGGTGGAAGCAACCACTGGGTGGCTCGAAACTTATCCAGTGTCCTACGCCACCGCCCGGAACACCATCCTGGGCCTTGAAGAGCGAGTCCTGTGGCGACACGGCACCCCAGAGAGGATTGAGTTGGACAATGGGACTCACTTCTGAAATAACCTCATAGATGCCTGGGCAGAAGAACACGGCATCGAGTGGGTCTACCACATCCCCTACCACGCACCAGCCTCTGGGAAGATCGAGCGCTACAATGGACTGTTAAAAACTACATTGAGAGCAATGGGGGGTGGAACCTTCAAACACTGGGACACACATCTGACAAAGGCCACTTGGTTAGTCAACACAAGAGGATCTGCCAATTGAGCTGGCCCGGCTCAGTCAAAACTCCCACGTGTTGTAGACGAGGATAAAGTCCCTGTGGTGCGCATGAGGGACCTGCTGGGAAAAATGGTCTGGGTTAGTCCTGTGCTGGGCAAAGGCAAACCCATCCACGGGATTGTTTTTGCTCAAGGACCTGGGTGCACCTGGTGGGTGATGCAGAAGGATGGAGAGGTCCGATGCGTACCACAAGGGGACTTGATTGTGGGTGAAAACACACCGTGAGTTATACTGTGCTTTTGTTAATTTTTCTTTGTTAATGCCAATTGCTAAGTGGCAGCTGGATGTGACGCACATGGTATAGAATAAAGGGGTGGGTTATGTCCTGGTTTAACCAGGATAGGGTTAAGTTTCCCCAGCAGTGGGGGGGAGCTCTAGCTGGGTTATTCAGATACCATGCGGATGTCACATCCTGGCACGTCACATCCTGGCGCGGGAGCGCGGGGCGTATGGTTTTATACATCTGCTCCTCTCACTCCTGTATTAGTAGATATACTTTGCTCTGTTCATTGTTATTACTGTTATTCCTATTGTTGTTGTTTGTTGTGTTGCTATCGCACTGCTGTATTAAACCTTTCCTTATCTCAGTCTCGGGGCTTTGTATTTCACTCCCTTTGTGGGGGAGGGGCAGCGGCCGCGTGGTCTCAGACCCCGGCAGGGACTAAACCATCACACTACTAAGCCTATATATTTCATTAAGGAGTTGCAATTACTGTCAGCATTTTCTCTTAAAAGAGTTGGCAACTGTAGTGTGATTAAGGACAGAGATAGTGTATTTTGTCCTATTGCAGTAGCAAGCATTACCCATACATTCTGCTTAAATGATCAGTCGAAGAGACCGCAAACTGTCGGTACAGGGGCATCCACAGCACCCACAGCCGGCTCCTGAGTGTCCACCAAAGGCTGCCTCTCACGCCTCAGGTATGGTCGCACACACCTTGCCGGTAACCACCGGGGACTGTGACCTGTGGAGACACAAGCATAACCTCTTCCCCGGGTTATTAAAGGATCTGGTCCTTCCCAGTTACCACTTTCCAGGTTTCTTGCTAACACTTGAGCCTTGCCCTGGACTTCTTGTTGATCTGGTATCTGCGATGAGAAGTGATGCAATATTGGTGGCACCTGTGAGACAGGGGAAATGTTTAAAAAGTTCATGGCATATAATGCCTTATTTAGCCTTTCGTGAGGTGTAGATTGATACCCTCCATCTCCCCCTTTTTGTTGTTGCAATAGACGCTTTAGCGTGCCATGCGTACGCTCCACAATGGCCTGTCCGGTCGGTGAGTGGGGAATGCCGGTCAGATGCTTGACTCCCCACTGTATGGCAGGACGCAAACACTGCTCCAGAAAAGGTATCAACAGACACATGTACATATTTTAACGTTCCAAATGCAGCGAAGTGAGTGACGTCAGATTGCCATAATTCTGAGGAGGTGAGTCCCCGAGGGTTGACACCACTAGCTGTTGAAGAGAGGGAGTCCTTCTGGCATTCAGGGCAAGTGGCAATGATGTCTTTAGCCTGACGCCTTGATAAAGAAAACTGGTTTTGTATTGCCCTGGCATTTTGGTGGAAAAATGCATGTGAAAACCGTGCTTGCTCAAAGACATTAGGTACCACCTGAGCCGCCAGAGTCAACGCATCTGCTCGTCAATTGCCTTCAACCAAAGGTCCAGGTAGTGCAGTAGCGCTCAAATATGTACAATAAAGTAAGAAGTCTTGCGATTATTTAACAACCGTAAAAGGGTGTGCATTAATGAATATAACAGTGGATTATTAACTGTCGGGGAAAGTAGCTGGTGTGCCGACAACCTGATTGAAGAAGAGTTTAACCTTGACAAGATTCCAGTGTACCCTTGAGATAAGGAATCTATGCTTAAAGCAAATAACTTCGAAGGAGCTGCTGACTACATAGCACGATGAAGCAAGCAGGGAGGAAACTGATAAAGGTTAGCCAATGAGAATGTTAAAAGCAATTTTGACCAATTATATTGTAACACTCTGGCACCTAAACTATATAAAAAAGCATGCTTTCAGTAATAAAAAAAACTAGCCGATTGTTCACCCATGTGAGTGTCTGTGTGTCGCTTTGTCCGTCTCTACAGCGACAATTAACGTCCTTCAAACACGAATTCTCCATACACTGTACAAGATCGGCAACATAAGCAGAATCAGTAACAATGTTAATTGGGGTGTCCCAGCGTTGAAATACACGGACTACTGCAGCTAACTCAACGATCTGTGGCGATCCCGGGGGCTGAGTAATGTCTGATTGCCAAATTTGAGTATGCGGGTCTTGCCGTACTATGACTGACTTTCCTGTTTTTCCAGATCCATCAGTAAACACAGTCAAGGCTTGCAACGGTACGTCGCTGCACTTTGGCATGGCATATAATAAAAAATTTTGCTGTAATAATTTATGTGACGGGCTGTGTACTAAAAGCTGTCCGGGGTAGTCACAGATCGCTGTCTGGAATTCTAAAGACATTTGTATTAGCCACTGTAACATGTGCATAGTAACCGGAACAATGATACACACAGTTCCTGACCAGCAAGTCATAGTAGGCGCTGCCTACCTTTCATGATCAGTTTGGCAAACATTTCTGGACGAGTAGTGACCATCTTGTGCATTTGGTGTGACAAAAAAATCCATTCATTAATAACAAGAGGGTCACTAAGTGTTTCATCCCACTGGAACAGCAGAGCATAGGGCTGTCCTGGAGGGTTAAATAATACCAGTTGATACGGATGGCCGGGCACACATCACAATGCTTGTCTTTCTGACATGGCGTTAGCTACACAGTGGAGATCTTGTTTCGCTTTCTCTGTAAGTACTCTGGGTGATGTCAGTGAAGGATCTCCTCGCAAAATATCAAACAAGCTATGCAGATCATCATTAGTTAGGCCCAACAACGGCCGTATCCAATTTACGGCTCCCAGCAGTTTCTGTAAATCATTTAAAGTCTTAACATCAGTTTTAAGTTTAACCTGTTGCAGGACAATGGTCTGTTCACAAATTCTCCACCCCAGGTACTGCCACGGTGATGATCTCTGTACCTTTTCAGTGCTATTTGTCACCCCATTTGAGATACTGAGTCTTTGGTTAAAGCAAGAGCCTTTTCCATAATCTCCTGTGTTTCTGCTGCTCTAAGGATGTCATCCATATAATGATATATAACAGTCTGGGGGACCTGCATTCTAACAGGGCTCAAAGCCTTTGCAACAAATGACTGACACATCGTGGGGCTGTTTTTCATGACTTGTGGCAAAACAACCCAGTGGTACCATCTTGCAGGTTCACTAACATTAATACTGGGAACAGAAAAGGCAAATTTAGGTGCATCATCTGGATGTAAGGGAATGGTAAATACCAATCCTTTAGATCAATTATTACAAGATGCCAGTTTCGGGGAATCATTGTTGGGGAGGGCATTCCTGGCTGTAACGTACCCATATCCTCCATGGCATCATTAATGTGTCGGAGATCATGTAAAAGTCACCATTTACCACTTTTCTTTAAAATAACAAACACCGGGGAGTTCTAAGGACTGGTGGTAGGTACAACATGTCCTGCACTTAATTGTTCCCGAACTAAATCATTAAGGTGGCACAACTTTTCCATTGGCAAGGGCCACTGACCCACCCACACAGGTGATTCTGTTTTCCAGGTTAGTTTCAGGGTGGGTTTAGGGGTGGGTTGTGCTGCAGTGGCGATTAAAACAAATTTGATCCCATTTGAGTTCCCCATCGAGCCATACAGTCACGACCCCATGATGTAATAGGGGTTTCCAATATAAATGGATGAATATTTGCTACCCGGTTTTCTGGGCCCCTTACATGAATGAGATCTTTGCTTTGAAACGTTACAGCATGACCACCAACTCCGAAAAGCACTTGAGTTACCCGAGCTAACAGCCAATCTGCTCGCAGATATTACGGTCACATCCATGCCAGTATCTAAAATGCCCGTCAGTTCAACAGATTCTTCTGCTTTGGTGAGGGCACATTTTACCAGAGGTCGACCTTGCGTCACTCTCCAAGCCCAAAATATTTGAGGAGTACCTGCTGATCCAAATCCTGAGTCACCCCGGCTTCTCGGCATACTATTAGGGGGAGCCGCAGTAAAATAAACAAGCTGAGCAATTTTTGACCCTTTTGTTACTGAACAGGGGGGTCCAGGGGTCCAGGCCATAATTCTGATTTCCCCTTTATAATCAGCATCTATGACCTCTGGTAAAACGAACAACCCCTGTAAGGTTGTAGATGATCTTCCCAGTAATAATGCATTTTTCCATTTCCCAACGGTCCATATACTCCTGTTGGTATCAAGGATACCGTGGTATCTAATAGTCACTGACTCGGAGGCTGCCAGGTCCACGCCGGCACTGCCTCAGGTGGCTGCACTCTCCAAGGTCACCCAGCTGCTGTATTTTTTTCCTTCCACATTAGTAAGGGGATTTCCTGTCTTATTAATCAAAAGAGTTATGATTACATTTTTATATGCCGGTGGGGCAGCCTTAATCATTTTATTTCTCATGGTGTCAGAGAAGGGACGCCGCATCCCAGTGTCAGCACCTTCTGTAAAAACTGCCGCTTTTGGAGTTTGGGGGAGGCAGGGTGGGCAGGCGCAGGCCGAGAGCGCGGTACCGGGCTCGGCCGCAGGCAGTCGCCCCGTGGCGGGGGGGGCTCGGGGAGACCCCGGGCCACTGCCACCAACTCTGCGCTTGCAGGTGGGGGGGCGCGAATGCTGAGTACAGAGATCCACACACTCGGTGTCCAGATAGAATACTGTGCCGGCGTTAGTACTGATTTTAAAAGTGCCAGCCAATCCCACGGGACCAATTGATATCCATGAGTGATTGCCTCCAGTATACCTGTTGTAAATGAGTTTTGAAGCCCGTCCTCATTAACGCTTTTCTGTAGTTCTTTAATAACAGAAAAATGCAGTCCTTCCCAACGTGGCTGACGTCCCGGCTCATAGATTACAGGAGCAACAATCTTTCTCACCATGTCCATATCCCCTTGCGCCAAGGCTTCTTGCCTCACTTTTACCCACGGATCATCCCCAGCTAAGGGAGGGCACAGGCCAGGTTCTCTTTTAGGTATAAAGCTTGCCGCAGGGGTTCAGAACATGTGTCCTCGCCCTCTGTGTCCTTATCCTCTGTCTTAACAGACTGGTCATGTTCCTTATCTTGTCTTTTTATTATCTCAAAAAGAGTTCTCCATGTCAGTAAGAGTTCTGCCGCAACCTCATTCCCTCACGTTACACACTCCCACAGTCTTCCTCCTGCTGTATCCCATATCAGAACAGTGAATATAGTAACCGCGGCTGCTACCCACTTTAAAATTCTCTTCAAGGCATGCAGATTATTATGCAACTTATATTTAGCTAACAGTCTTTCCATCAATGCAAGCACTGACTTTTCTTCCGAGGATATTAAACTACCCATCGCTTCCCCACAGCTCACCTTGCTCACCCTGCAACGGTGATTGATGCCGGCTTCTGCTTCCTCACAGCAGCTCTTAAGTTCTGCAGGGTTTGCCACCGGAGTGATCCAAGTTGGTCACACTTATCGCCCGCTCACACGGGGCACCATTTGTGGCAATTGAGGCACGGACTCTCCATTGAAGTGCAGAAGGAAAGACCCTTTATTATTACAATAGTACATACTTATGCTCTGGTTAAAGCTCTTACTTCATAATTAGCAAATCAGCAATTAGACAGCTATCAACCTTTTCTCCTATCAGCATAAGGCCACTCTAACACGCGCTGTGCAGACCAATCACCTTCTTGTTCACGCGCTGTTCACGCAGCGGTAACTTCTCACAGTTCAGTACTTTCCCACAGTTCAGTGTTGCAGCTGTCCGTTGTTTTTCCCTGACACCTTGGCACAACTCAGCAGTTTCTTATCTTTCTCCCAAGGCCTGTTTCTCATCAAAGCCTGGCTGTTTCTCAGGGGCTGCACAGAGCTGACAGGACGATGTCGACTTGCTTCTCTCCCACAGTTAGTGTCTTTTAGACTTGAAATAGTACCATGGAAAAATAGGTTTTTCTTCTCACATTTTGTGTAGTTTTTAATCCCTTAAATGTCTTGATAATCTCACTCCTGATATCCAGATTTCTAGAAGAGGACTTCCACACCTGAGGAACTTTTTATAAGCCAGCTGAAAGTCTAAGTAGGAAAAGCTGAATAATCCTGCCCTAAGAGTACTGAAACACACACGTAGCTTTAAATATATGTACAGTCATATTGAAATTTATTGTAATATTCAGATGCTTAAACACATGCATAAGAAATTGTCTGGTTGGCTGGAAAAGGGCTCAATGCTTTGTAGGGCCAAGCCCAGTTTTTCTTGAAGACTTCTAATAGATTAGAGGGTCTTATTCATGGATAGTGTTTTCTATGTCATTTTACTTAGCAGAACACATTACGTTTTGGTGAGTTGACTTGCATTTATTTCCCTGACATTAACCTCAATAATTATCTCTTCACATTTGCTCCTGTTGTAGAGGACAATACCTTTTACACATTAGCTGATATTCATTGATTTGCTTTTGTCAGAAATACAAGCTAGACATAGTCATTCTTGGTACCAGGCCACTCCCTTCCCCCAAATCTGTTCAGTGTTCAGAAAGGAGATCTACATGTGTCAGCCGTCAATCAAAAAACTGAAGAGAGGACATCCCAGCCATCACTTCTCTGCAGATGCTCCATGTCTGGAATAGGATAGACTGTTTTCAGGGTCCATAGAACTGTGCATTTCTGAACAGACCATCAAGGACAAGTTTCCATTTTGGAGCAGGTATGGCTTTTCCCTAGCTCCCATTTGAGGATACTAAGCAATTGCAAGAGAATAGAACGATACTTCTGAAAGCCACCAGGGAGCAACTTGTCCAATGGAGCTGTTCATAAGCTCCCAGTTTTACATTTCTGGAGGAGCACCTTTTACTGCAAACTATAGAGAAAGAAGAGCTTTGTTTCCCCCTGCCCCCCCCCCCTCCCCCAGCTCAGAGCCTAATGTTTTTCCTTTCAGCAGTGAGAGAAGGGAGCTGACTTCTGGTGGCTTATCTGATGATGTGATTTGCTGACAAATTTGAATGCATGTCCATAGGGAACCAGGACCAAAAAGACTGTCTGGTAATTAAATTATATGGTCTGAGTTAATATATTATTTTTAAATGCTTTTTTAATTTTTCTGAGTAATTGCCATTCAGTTACCATGAATCTAACTAGCTGATTCATGCCTAGAGTTTTTTGTAGGGATCATTTTCTTGCCACTTTAAAAACAAGCTAACTAAATAAATAATAAAATGGTTAATTAATTGAAGAGTTTTGCCACCTTTTGGTGTATGCCTGACACAAGCACCAACAAGCCAAGCTGACTTGGGGCCGGCTGAAGCAAGGGTCACTACTGTTTTGTTAAATCATTTGTACAACAGACTCACAGAACTTCAGAAAACATTAAAAGAACCAGTGTTGAATGCCTCAGAAATTAAGCAAATATTTTTATCCCTGTATCATCTGTGGAAATTGTAGGTTGGCCTATCTATTCAGCCCTTCCATATGCTCCCCTCTGCTTAGACAACATTTTGTATTAAGTAGTGCTTTTCCACAGAAAACAGTCAACATTTGCCACAACTAAGTAACTTGCTCTTTGCTGCTTATATTTCTATTGTTCAGATACACAAAAAAGGCTCCAAGATTATATTCTTTTCCCAGTAATCACATGAATAGCATAACTTGGTGATTCAGGGCTGGAAGGAATAACAGAGGCAAGGCAACATCATGAGCAGAGTAGGAGAGAAAGAAATGGAGGTGCCTCTCTTTTTTTTGCCTCCTCCCTCCATTCTTTGAATGCAAGACACTCTTGTATGCTTTTGAAAAATGCTCAGAATGAGTTTATATCATATATACAGGCTTCTACTGCTTGTTATGATCAGTAACATCTCTTGGTTTGGCAGATTCCAGCCTGGTTTAGGGGCTACATATTTCTGAGCTGCACTGAAAAAAAATGCAGCAGGTTTTTTTAATATTTAGAAATATCCGAGGAAGGTATTTTACCAATTATTAACATGCAAAAAACAATGTGTGTCATTTTCAAAGGTCCTTGCTTTTAACTGCATGTAGGGTACATGAAACATGATGTCAGGTTTAGGGAATCTGGCATTTAGGAGCTAATTATTATCATCAGTAACTGGCAACATGTTTAAAATCTGCAATAATTTGGATCTGTGTGGCCAAATGTTACCCACATGCTGTAAAGAAAAATAATCTCTTTAAACCTAGCAGAATGGATGACTGCTCTTCAGAGAGCTGCTTAAATCTTTAACATACTGTAAACATTTTAAATAATGCTAGAAAGAAGAGACCATATTGTTATCCTTTGTCTCTGTGTTTTGATCTTAATAAAAATCTAAAAAATCTGCTAATAAATATAGAACTAATTAAGCTGCATTTCCAAAACCATAATCAGCAGCTGGAGAACACCTTCTAACAGAAGAAAATAATCTTTAAAAATATCACAATTCAGCAATCAGCTGACTTTGAGGGACCCATTCTTTGATACAGAGCCTAGCACAGCAGTACAGCCTGGCTGTTCCTTCTGAAATCCAGGACTAAATAAGAAGGGTGTATCTAGCTGGGCAATTATATATGAGTCACAGTGTTCTTACTAATAACATTAAGGGTACTAGTATGCCCTAAGCTATGAAGTGCTTAAGAAAAAATCCTGCATACTTCAGCTGACTCCATTCACATTTATTTTTTGTCTTCACGGTATCTTCAATGAGACATATTTGTCACATATATGCAAAAAGGTACAGTTAAAGTCTTAGGAAAGGTGGTATCCAACCCTGCACAGCACTTCTGTGGAAACACAGGTGGAATGCACCCTATAAGAGATAGTGCTACATATCTCCCGAATTATGCCATACATAAGAAGGCTGACAGGTGCCCAACCTGACCTGCAGCAGCTCTGGCACTGCCCACCCAGCAGGAGGCATGGGGAGCTGTCCCTTGCTTCCCAGCCCTGCCCCACACTTCTCAGGTGGCAAAGGGCTCCCTTCCATCACTCTTCCTCACACTGAGAGGTGCTTACTCACAAACGTAATTCCAGTGACTGCTACAAATTAACTGACAAAGAAGAGGCAATGTATGAGCTATTAACTAGCTCAGAGGGAGCCCAGCTGGCTAGCCTGGTTGCCTGTGGTGAGGCAAGCATGTTCAGCTGTTGGGCTGATGTTCCTAGCTGAAACAGAGCTCTGTTTCAAATAGCTCCACAAGTAATGCCTAGAAGTGACTTCTTCAACTCCCTTCCAGTAGCACTTAAGGAGGATGGAGCCTAGCAGAGCTGCAAAGTTTTGGTTTGGCTTTGTTGCCTTTGTAAAAGGGATCTTGGTTGAATCCAGAAAGGGTACTGGATAATTAGCACCTTTCAGAGTACACACCCCTGTTCATAACAAAGTTTGTATCATTTTTTTTTTGTTTTGCCTTGGTTACATCCCATACAAAGACCTCTTCCAGTAAATTAATAGATACAATTCAAAGATACAAAGATGATCTTACATATATAAGTACCAAATTATCTTTATTTCTGGAAAGCTTCCTCCAGGGAACAGGAGGTTCAATGTCACAAATAAGCCAACACCTTATTTCAGCTGAAGTTTTGGATCCTGGGAATGATTAGTGAAAATGTTTATAGTATCTTCAGAAGAAGAGAGGAAGTTGTATAAACAGTTAGAATAACCAGTATGGGGAAAAAAAAAATAATTTATTACCATCAGCATTATCCATTACAAGGAAAATCCACAGGTGTATTAGTTTATGTGGAGGGAGTGTATATCAGAATGAACAGAGAATTTCTTGAGCCCTGGTAGGTTTCCCCATGGAAAATGTAGGCTTAGATGAGATTGAGTGGGGGGAAAAAAAGAAAGAATTCTGCATAGAACTGACTAACATTTGACTCTTCCTGGCAGTTTCTGACAGTTTTGTTCTTAATTGTTCATATTTATAGGAGTATTTAAGTGGTCTGCATTCATGGTAGTTCTGTATGAAATGAGAAAGAAAAACAAATCTTTAATATTAAAGTAACTCCTTGAAAATATTGCCTTTTTCATTATTTTTGTGCTGCAGAGTATGCAAAAATGGCTGCAAGCAGACCATTACTAAACACAGTCGGTGTCCAACCCATGCACATAGCTATTTATGGCACTGCAGCTCAATGTCTTGGGGTCTGTAGTCTCTTCTAGCTGACCTCTGTAGAATTCATTTTTTTACTTATTTCTTCTTCTTCTTTTAATAGCTGTATTTATCAAACAAAAATCACACAGATATTTTCAAATTTGTCATATACACATTATTCACAAATCTCTCCATAATTTCTTTGTCAGACATATCATAACCATAAACATATTCTAAGAGAATAGCTGTAATTAGCATTTTAAGATGAATAAACAATTTTCTTAATCGTCTGCTTGAAGTGCAGCATTCAGACAGCTTTTCCAGTACATCCATGAGAGAGAAAAACATCCTACTAATCTAAGTAACAGGGCAAATCCCAACAACCAAATCCCGCCTGGTCCCACAATTTATATGTCTGTTCACAAGATGATCTGTGCGGTCTTAAGAGCTGCCATATTTTGACTGTGTTTCTTAAAAGAAAAGCATAAAACATGATATATTCCAGCTAATCATTACTTATTGCCAGTGGCAGTGCTAGGCCAGCCAACCCTTCATTCTTCTACTAGATCTCAGGGAGTGAGTACCATCTTATTCTTCCTGAGGACTAGCCTCAGCCTGGGCAAGGCACTGGCCATTCTCACTAGCGACTCTGTAGGCTGGGTGGAACCAGGTCTGGCTGAACTAAATTTTGGATATCTTGGACTCATTTTGCACATGTCTTGTTATATCTGACCTAGAAATGCAAGTGGTTTTGAAATAAAAAAAAAAAAAAATGCTGAAACAAGCATTTTATTAACCTCTGCTAAACTCTGCTTGAGTTCTTTTCCATTTTTGGATACTTAGTTGAAAAGGAGTGTGCACAGAGGAGCCGAGGAGTATGTTCCACACACTACCAAACCCCACTACAGGCAGCTAAAATAGTATTCCGGCTTTATATGTCTTATTCCAGCTACATATGGCACACGAATGATTTACACCTCCTTCAGTCTTGATCTTTGACAACTTAAGGGCTTATTTTATACCTCATTCTATACATGAAATGAGAATAATATTAGTATTTGGACACTTTTTGAATGACACGGAGGTACATGAAAAGGTGAAAAATAAAGACAAATACAACGATGGTGATTTTGCAGATTTCTCAGCAGAAAACAACTGTAATGATGATTTTTTTTTTCAAGCTTTAAAACACACTTAATTCAGATAAAATGCAATGGCCTTCAGTCCCTGTTTTTGGTGGGCATGAACTCCACAATTTAAAGATTTCAGCAAGTAGCACTGCATCTCAAATCAAATGGCTTATCTCATTGCTGGTTAGTGATTTTGGACATTATGTGCCACTACCTTTTCTTTATAACTGAGATTAGTGTTTTACAACACTGCTAAATTCTGCAGTTCGGAACTAGCATATATACAGAGGCATCTGAGCCATCATTGGCATTTGGCATTCCTTGCCTCATTTCTGGCAGAGCTGCCTCTCTGGCAGTGACATTCCTGGCCCAAATCTCTCTCAGTGAATCACTGGCAAATTTCCCAACACTTTGAATAAGAACAGAATTGGGTCCCATGACCAGAAGATGCATGTCATTTCTCATCACACTGTAAGCAGCAAATAGTCATGATTGCTATCTAGTAATCCAAACTGAGGGGCAGGTGACATCTGAGGGTGAGTTGATTATATTAACGCTCAAAGGCATAGACAGAATTTATTTACAACACCAGAAAAGATAACACCTTACCTAAGGGAAATCATACAAGGCAAAATCTATTCTACCTACCTACCTTAAAATATTCCTTCTCTGATTCAAGTTATCTACTTACCACAGGGGAAAAAAAAACAATTCTAAAACATCCCTCCTTGCTGATCAAAAGACAAAAACATAAGTGATTGCTAAAAGTATAAAAAAATATTTTGTTTAGACTATTTTTCATTAAAATCCACCTGTGAGATTCATTTCCCTGAACATTCTTTGGAAAGAAAGTAGCCCAACATTTTTTAGAAAAGGACTTCTTTATTTCATTATTTCATGAGTCAATGTAATTCAGCATTTATAAAACTGTAGTGCAGGAAACTTTTCACAAAATCTTAGAGTGGTAAGAGATAAAATATAAACACTGGTTTAGAAGCAACGGGTACCATTTCTAATCTAGGACCTGTACTGAAGGTCAAAACTTTGCAATGGAACAATTAATAAAGGAACCCATTAAGGTCTGATTGTTGCTGCTAAAAAGGAAGGTTGAATTTCAGTCCTTTGAAGTAACTGAGAATGATTCAGGCCTCATTACAGAGATATAATCTACATTCATACATTTATGTTAGTGATCCAAATCTATTGGGACAGATTGAATTCCGTTAAATAGTGCATCTTCCCTGTGGAACTTTTCTCAGGCTTTCTCAGGCTAACCTAAGAGGTGACCTGACAGTATAAAGTAGTGGGGTATTTAGGGATTCAACTGTGCTATAAAAGAAAGGCTATACAGAAAGTAGAAAAAAGAATGAGATATAATCTAAAAAGCTATGTCAGCTTTTCACTTGGACTCTGTTTTGTAAATGCCCTCCCTATCATCACACAGGATTGAAAAGGACTATATGCGTTCCAGTGGTTTTAAGTACCGCACTGAATATTGCACCTGCCAGAAGCAGATTTATCACCACAAGATCTTACAACCAACACACAGCTAATGACAAGCTAGAAATAGGTCTAAGCAGAACTCTTCTTGAGAAGAGTAAATTCAAGACAGTACCCATTTTTTTTAAAGGATTAGGGGTTAAATATATCTGTTTGACCCCCACACTGCTATTTTCTCCTGCCACCAGAGATCCTAAAATGCCAATTAATTGTATTTTCCAGCATTTGACAGGGAAAAGAGAAAAAAATGAAAGGTTTCTTCAAATGTATAGTTTTAAGACATTATGGTAATTAGTTATGATTTAAGCTGTTAGAATCAAAATTTTAGAAATAATGTGTTGTACCTTTCCTGACCTAGACAGCAAGCGAACACTGGCATCAGCTTTGCAGATGTACATGTAAGCTGTCAGGCATTCATCGAAGAGGAGGCTTTTGCTTTTCATTTTGGTTTTATTTCTTTTTTTTTATTAGTTGCCACAAAAGGAAAGCCTAAATCAGATTCACCAAAAATTTTCTGAAATGCTTTGCACTCAGTGCAAATATCTGCAGAATAAATACTCTGAAGTACCATAAACATCATAAAACATATTGATTCTAACATTAAATGGTTTCATATTTAAGGTTGTTTAAATGTCACCCCCCAGAAGCTGAACACATAAATTTAGGAGCTCTCTCCAGAAAAAACACCATAACTAGAGAAAATAATTTCTAATTTCTGTTGTGAAGTTAACAATATATTTAACACCCTAATCTAATGAATCAGTCTAATTTTAGAACTATTTGTTCTTTTCTGCATTTTCTGTTGTTTAAATTAAGATTGACTCCAAACACCAAATATAATTGCATAGGTGGTTTTCTATTGCATTCCACTGATCTGTGTTATTAAACTGCCTCTACTTCAAAAAAGTTCTGGTTTTATGTATTGAGTAACTCACTGTGTTTCTGTACCACTTCACTTTTCTGCTACTCCATTCTCTTAGCGAATGTTTCACTTGCATTCCAAACTAGTTATTTTACTAAATATTGAACCAAAATTTAACATCTTGCATGCTGCCCATATCCTGTCAGTCCCTGATCCCTTATTCTGGTGTTAAAAAATCATCACATGGAAGATGCCTGTTAATTACTGGGAAAGTAGACAGTTCAGTGATGGGCTAGAAATATGAAACTGTCATAACATTCAGTATGCAAAATGACAAATCCATTAGGAGAGGTGGAAAAACCAACATATGCCTCTCTGAGAAAAGAAGAGCTTGAAAAAAATCACTTTAAAATAGCCTTAAAAATGGAAAACTTTTTTTCTGGCAAAGGAAACTGTATTAGTTAAAAAAAAAACAAAACAAACAAACAACAGCAAAACTTTCAGACAGATTTTATGGGGAAACCTTTGCAATCCCAATAAAGCCCCTTTTGCTTTGAAGTCAGATGCATGATTCAGTAAATGACTCATGTTAGCAATTAGAAAATGGTCATTTAGGGCCCTGATTTCTTTTCAGACAAGGAGAGTGAGGAAAAAGACACAGTAAATTATGAGAGACTTAAAAGAAAGCAGGCTAAAGTATGAACTTGTTATTTCAGCAACAGAAGCAAAAAATCACTGATTCATTAAATGAAAGAGAAAGACCTCCATGGAAGCTGGTAAATAAGGAAAAGAAGCCAATTACATCTCTTCCCTTTTTACTCTCTCCGACCAGCATATAATGTTTTTCTAGGGTCTGCCTGTATATACTTCTTTCCAACTTCTCCACCCAACCCCTCCTCCAGCAGGTGGGGGCAGGGGAGATCTAGCAGGCAACAAGCTCCAGGTGGCTTTCTCAAGCACTTCACTGCCAAAATAATAAAATAAAATCTTCCCCTAGAAAACAAGTTTCTTTTGGGGGTGGGAGAGTAGGGTGTGAATGGGGGGAGGGAAGCCTCCTTAGAGGGGATTGGTTCAGCCTGGAAGAAAGGGAAATTAGTAAAGCATGAGTCTCCAAGCCATGCTGGTGGCCGGCGCTCTAAGAACGTTTTAGGATCAATTAGCATCGAGCTAGCTGCTGCTAAGGAGAGAGAGAGAGAGTGGGAGGGAAAGTAACTCCCAAAACTTCCTCCACAGCAGCAGGCACTGCTCGCTCCAACTGCAAAAGAGTTTCAGATGTCCCACCCCTCCTTGACCCCCTGCAAATAAGAGTTGACCACCAGAGCCATATCCTACTGCTGGTATTTAGACTACAGCTTCCAACCTGTTTACAACCAAAGAGGGAGAGACAAGTTGGGATTTCTATTTCTCTCTTTTTTTTTCTCCTTTCTTTCAAAATGCCATTCGGGAGAGTTCATAACAAAAGAAACTATCTCCTCTAGGCTTGTTAGTAAGCAAAGGATGAGTTGTGCAACTGGCTTAGGATTTGCAAAAAGGCAAGGGGGTGGGGATCAGAAGAAAGTGTGAAACTACAAAGTGTGAGTGCATGTGGATAAAGGGGTGTGTGAAAAATCCCTTCTAGTATCCTTTTCTCCTGGTTATTATTTATTTTTGTTGTTGTTGACTTTGCTGTCATCTATTTTTTCAGACCTTTCTGCATCTAAGATGGTGAAGAAAAGAGTGAGGAAGAGAACAAAACTACTGGGAAGTCTCAAATCAGGTTGAGGAGTGAGTGTGGGGGTGGGGAAAAGGAAAGAGGATTAACCACAGCACACGCACACCCCACCTCCCTTCTCCCCCCCCCCCCCCCAAAAAAAAAAAACCAACAAAACAACCAACAGCTCTTTTTTTCTGAAGGAGAACTTGAAGGATTAAAAAGCAGCAACCTCTGAGGCGATTTGTCTCCTGAGTTATGGATGTTGGTGCACTTACTTCAGGCCACATCAGAGCTCAGAGGGATCTAACCAGAAGCAGCAACCACTGGCTCTCCACTTGCCTTTTACCAGGTTTTACCCTTCCAGTATGTTTCATTTCATAAGACGTTTTCCAGCGCCCAGAGTTTCAGTACAATGTGCAAATGGATACTGACAAATGGTGCCTCAGCCTTTTCCCACCTGCCTTATTGTTGCTTGCTGCTGCTCTTCTTGGTGTCTTCTGTGCCTGTCGCCTGTCATGACCTCGGCCAGGACATGCTGTCCCCGGAGGCCACCAACTATTCTTCTTCTTCTTCATCATCATCATTCTCCTTCCCCTCGTCCTCCTCTCCTTCCAGTGCGGGGAGACACGTGCGGAGCTACAATCACCTCCAAGGAGACGTGCGCAAGAGGAAGCTCTACTCTTACAACAAGTACTTTCTCAAGATCGAGAAGAACGGCAAGGTCAGCGGCACCAAGAAGGAGAACTGCCCCTTCAGTAAGTACCGCTCCGCTGCCGGGCTGCCGGGCAGCGGCTGCTGCCCCGCCCTCCTCGCCTCGGAGCGCCCGGGCCCTCTGGCTGGGGAGGGAAGGGGAAGGTGAAGGGAGCGCGGGGCAGAGGTGGGGTGGGCTTCTCCAGGACGCCGCTCTCCGCCGGTCCCTATCTATAAATCTCTCCGGTTACATTTGTTTTGCGAATGGCTTCGCTGAGTACCGTTTGTTTATTTGTCAGAAGAGCAAATTAGAATGACTTGTACCGATGTGGCGGGGGGGAGCAGCATTGTCTTCCGAACCTGAAAGTCATTATTCCCTGTCATTAAAGTGCTCTGACGAGAACGCTGTATTGAAACAATGCATCGATTTCCCCCATGCACTCACATACTCTTCTCTCCGAGCTGCACAAGAGCTGTCCGCTCCGCGCTCCCTCCTCCCCGAGCCCCGAACAGGGGCTTTTTCCTTCGGGCTGGGATTTTGCCTAGGTTTGTTCTCCGCTGTGGGGGTATCCGGCGGGCGCTGGGAGCCGGTGCGCGGCCGCGCAGCGGGACGCGGTGGCCTGCCGCGTCCCTGGCGCGCCGCGCCGCTCCCGAGCTGCAGCGCCGCTATACCGCTACTCGCTCCATTGTAAACATCTGGGGCTGGGTTCACACAGACCTCACACGCATTTCATTGTCTCTTTTTTTTTTTTTTTTAAGAAATTATTTCAAATTAGAAGTCACATGGCTGCAGTTTCAAGCTTTTTTGTAGTACTAATTAGGCTTTTTCGGGTTTTCTGCCTGTGCAATCTCAAATTGAAATAACTGTAGTAAATCACAATATATTGCATTGTAATTTAAGTGAATGTATTCCACTATAGTAGCATGCTGAAAAAGTAAGCTCTGTTACGCAAGCGTTAGAAGAAACTCTAACTTGCCTCACTGGTGGAGGAACCATGTTTTGGTTCGTACTGCTTTACATAAATCCAGATAAACCTGGGGATAAATCTTCCATTAAATGAAAACAACTTAAAGTAACTTAAGTAGATCCCTTGTTAGCTAATGTGTTAAAGTATGGAGTACTTCAGCAGGTTGCCATGCTGTATGATAGACATTGTTGTTAATTCCACTGTGTATATATACCCATAATATAGGCTTGCAAACAGGGAGGAGAGGGCTGCTGTATCATATTGCCACTACTTCACTTGTTCCACCTTGCATCTTCATACTTTATCATGCACTTAATGTTTGTCAAAGCAGCTGATTCTTACCACCTCCCTTTCTATATTTCATAGAAAGCCAAATTCTTGAAAAACAGAGCTATGATGAAGGCTTCACTTTGATGAATTTGTGTGAAACTAGGTCCTAGAATTGTATTTCTTAGATTACTTTTGTTTGTGGAAGAGGACAGCGTCATTCCCCTAAAATAAGATTCTGAAACTTTGTGTGCATCTCTGAGAACACCAAGCCATTCTGTGTAGAATATTGCTGCCAAAAAGGCTATAAGGGGCCCAATCTGACAACAGTGTATCCAGAGAAGGAACTACTCATCTGAGCAGTCCTACTTAGCCAGCAGAACTGTTCAGTGAGTGAAGTTGTACACATGCATGAGCTTCTGTCAGATCTTGCCAAGAAGAGGTAGAATACACTGAAATGCACATATAAATCTTTCTACTCTTTCAGTCTATGTGCAAGAACAATGCCCTGTAACTATAGGGTGCGATTTATTTTTTTTTCATTTTTTTTTCCTAGTTTTCCAGGCAGTGCTCTCCAGAAAGAGAATTGGCATTCTTGGTGATGTCATGGTTATTGTCATGTCTGCAGAGTATCTATTGAAAGAGAGAAGGAAGTAATTTTTTTCATATCAATGCAAACAAATGCCATTATTATACATAACTGTATTTTGTCCCTCAGGTTTATGTCCAGTGAAGAAAAGACTCCCATTGTCTTAAAACTTGCAAACCACACTTACATCATGAAGTCAGACGTAGTGTACGACATCTTTAAATACAGAACAATTAGGATCTTGCTAGCGGAAGATAGGTCAAACAGTTGTATGTTCTTCTTTAATAGTCATTATAATTTGCAGTGGGCAATGATGCTTTCAGCACATAGGCTGAGACCATTTAAGTAAATATTTATTGTGCCTTAATTTCAAGGGAGTCTGTGTAGCAAAATGTTGCAAGTGATTCACAAAATCTATGCTTTTCATAACCTCACATGTAGCTGTGCAATCAGAATGCTGCTGTAATCCCCAGATGGACTGATTCCGTGCAAATATGTGGTATCATTAAGGTAGTCTAAAATATGTAATTACATGTGAACAAATTTCTGCCATGCGTAAAAGGCTAGTCAGCCAGCCCACTAAATTGTAGCCTCTTTAATGTTAAAGGCTATTTAATCTCTAATGTAAGGTCCTCTTTCAAAACCACACTTTCCTAAACAAATAATAGTGACTATTGACACACAAGACTTTGTTTGAAATATTCTAATTTGGGGGCTAATTTTCTTTTACTCATATGCTAATGTTTAAAATCCATTGATGCTGCAGTAAAGCCTTATCTGTAGGGCTGTAAGATCATGATATGTTTTGTAATTAGACAGTAGCTTTCATGGCTGGCAGCCAATTAAGCACTGTCAAGTAAGAAGAACAGTTAGAGAAAGTCAGAATAAACATTCAGAAAACAGAACTTAGTCCCCAGCCTTTGAAATAGCTCAAGTATTGTTCATAGATTTGCTCTATAAACATTGTTGAGTGCACTTAATGAGTTTACTTTGTCAGATGTTTTCCAACTTGATTGCTTGAAACTCTTCCATCAGCCTTTCTCTACCTATGGTAATGGAAACAGAGGTTTGTTACACCTGGAGTTTTGTCCTCAAAATGCAACTACTCAGTACTAGCTCATCCCTCAGCACCACAGCTGTGAAGTCCCTTGCCCCTGTTCTTGATAGAGCCATTTGCATGCATGAATAATGACAGCTGTACTGCTTTCTGGTGACTTAAGTACTTGTGGAGGGGAATACAAAACCAAAAAACCTCCAAAGAGTAATTACAAAAGCTCTTGTTATACCTTGAGATCTGGGCTGACCAAGAGGAGCTTAAGCCATATATAAAAATTGAGAGAAAACTGCATGTGTACAGATTCTGACTTTACTTGCACCCAGAAAGCTTTCTTGAAGATAATGAAACTCCTTGGGTTTAATGAACAGCATGATATGTGATAAGCTGGTTCAGGAAAACTTGAACATATTTTTGAGTGTTATGCTATTTTTAATTGACTTTTAAGGCAATTGTTAAGTATTATGAAGCATGCTTCAAATTTACAGGACAGATCTTAGTAGCTGAAGAATAGTAACACAATATGCAATGCTTAATTAGCAGCAGCTAGCCTGCAGTCTGTGGAGGGAGTTCTGCCTGAGCAAGTTTTGCAGGATCAGGCCGTTATTTAGGTATGCGTTTAGGGAGTGGAGGCTGTGTCATTGAGAATGGATATTGGTGGGAAGAATTTCTGGAGCGATTCACAGAATCGTCTAGGTTGGAAAAGACCTTGAAGATCATCCAGTCCAACCATTATCCTAACATTGACAGTTCTCAACTATACCAATTCCTGCGGGCTTTAGACCAAGCAGTGCTATGCAAAACATACGGTAGATGGCGGCACAGCCACTGTCTGGTGTCACCTCTGCTCGAAGTAGGTGGACAAGAAGGGGCTGGATCCTCAGCTGTATGAGCTAATTTAGCTCAAGCAAAGCTAAAAGGGCTTACACCAGCTGAGAGGCTATTAATTTGCCTTCTGAGCATCCGCAGTGGCTTAATTCAAACAGTGCAAAGGCACTGTAATTGCAGAATAAGTGTGTTTACTGGAGGAGCTAGCATGAAATATAGCTTCTCACAAGCTAACCTATCCCAGGTTTTTTCCCCTGAGTATGTGATTATCTTTTATACATGGCTGAAGTCCCTGATAGTCTCTGGCTTTTTTTTTAGTTAGTGTGGGATCAGATTAGCAACTTAGTGACTAATAGCAAGAAAGTTTTGAGCCTTATTCTGTAGCCCAAAAGATTGTAAACAACCACTCATTGCTAGAAATGTTGAATGTTACTACTGAGGGTTTTAAGTGTGTGCATATACATGACATAAATGCAGATTTATACTACATATTGGGTTATATATATAGAAATAACATTAAAAGTGTTTTGATTAAGTGTACTCAGCTTTTATGATTTTATTACACCTGAGGTATAATCAAAAGCTTGATAGGTACATTAACCTCAGATGTACAGCTCAAAGCAGATTAGAATACTTGGTAAAATATGTTGTTTTGCTACTGAACACTTTTTTTTAAGCTAGCTGTTTGAGGTTATCAACTCTTTACAAGCTGATGTTTGTAAATTAATGTGAGAACTCTTCTCCATTTTTCTAAAGACTGATTAGTGGGTGTATGTGTGTTGTTGTTTTAATCTCCATAGAGATCTGGTGGGGTTTTTTTACCAATTAAAAAGACTTAAAATAGGAAATAATACTTAGTGAAGTAATTTGAATCTTAGATCCTTTAATATGAAATTTATATGTTCTTATGGAGATGATTTCTCACTTTAAGTCTTTTTTTTTTTTCTCTTTCCCCTGCAGAACTCAGTTACATATTTCATAACCAGGAGTTTACAACCTCAGGCACTTAGGATTTATGATTGTGGAAAGAATTGTCTACATGACACTCTCCTGTTCCCCTTACTATATTCCCAACTTGTGGATCCTCCATGCTGATATTGTAGCCCTGTCATAAATCTGTTCAAAATATACAGTTGTAAGAAGTCTTTTTGTCTTCATAAATCTAACTTATAGCCACTTGCAAAAAAGAAAGAGTTAGGGGCAATTGGAAGTTTATTCTTCTTGAAACCTCAGAAGAATGAGACCAAGGGGTGGGCATACAGGCTTATAGATGCCATGCTGCTGTTTTAATGGGAGGGTTCTCAGGTAGTGGCTTGGTCAGAGCTTCCTTCGAAGATGGCTTTAGCTGAGCGAGCACTATAGAATGTGCTTACACTTTTGAAACATCTTGGATGCATCCAGTTGTAGGATAAGAGACTCTGTTTTGAAATAAGGCATTTTAAGATGACTTTCAGATGTCTTTGAGCTGTGTGTGTGTGAATAGGTGTCTTTTCACTTCAAATGGGAGTCAGATCAGATCCTGCAATAAGGAGTTTTCTTCCACAGAGCCTTTCATTTTGGAAAAGGAAAAAAAACCCTTCTATGAGCAAATCTTGTTAACCTGTGTGTCTTTAGTTAAAAATAGCAGGTACCTGTATGAACATAAGACAGCATCTCCTCTCATGGAGGATTCCTGACTTTTCCTCTGAGCGAATGATATAATTGCAGAAGGAAGGTTCTAAATAGGAAAAAAAAAAAATCTTTGTAAACAATATTGTATTTTTATTCTTAAGATTAATATTTGGGATGATAGAAATAGTGTCAGCAAAGCAGAGAAATTATTTGGTAAAGTTGGGATTTGTTATAATGCTCCCTTCATGGCCTGTTTTTGTTTTTCTCAGTTTTCTGAAGCACCTTCTGAATCAAGTTCTTACAGTCCCTTCTTCCCCCAAATAGCACTGAGTTGAAATTTCAGTTTGCACATTTTGAACGCTTGCTACCACTGCTTGCAGTCACCATAAGACCCTGAACTACCTTATACTAATATCTTGGGATTTATCATCTAATGATCTCTTTGACAGCACAAATAGTTTAAATGTTTATCAGCATTACCAATCAATGTCAGCTTGATGAGACTGCATGAAGAAGTAAGCTTTGCTTGCTTTGGGCTATGAAAATCAAATTATCAGATCAGAAATGGACAACACATTTAGGTAATGTGAGCACATGTGTTTCTTGATTGATAGGTATACTAGTACCACTAGTTTAACTGTATGTACTTATCAAACAAATTTTCCTTCTTTTGCTTCAACAACTTATTTTGATGCAATATTTTAATATCTTGCAGCCTTTCATTGTTTGGATACTTTGAACACAAAGAAGTAGTCAATGGTATTTGCAACCATTAGTTCTGTTAACTGGAAAGATTCTTGCAGTATTAATTGCTTTTGTTGCTAGTATCAATTTGTTGTAAAATGTCTCTGTTAGTTACAACATAGTAAAAAGGAGACAGGAAATGCTATTACATTAAGTTTTGAAGAGTCAGCCTGGGAAAACGCTCTGTGTTTATGAAGAAAATGGAAAATATTCAAGGGGAGGAGTGAGGAGGAAGTGGCTTACACTTTAATCACTGAATGGATGTTAAAGCTGAATTCATTAGCCGAGTGGATTAATAAAACTGATTATGCTACTTCATGAGTACAGTGCAACAAATGGAAGTTTCAGGAGAAAGAAATGGTTACAAGTGAGCCAGATCACATGCTAAATAATGGCTTTAAAGACACTCTTTGTTTTTAAATTAGGTCACACTTTTCTTTGAACATTCAGTTCTAATTGCAACAGTAAATCAAAGAATATATTCAAAGTAGGTTCCCATGTAAAGTGGGCAACTGGACAGTGCCTTTTTACTGCTACTAACATGTGCATCCAATTACTGGGTTGATATACTCAGTGTCAGTTGTTAGCCATTCCTCTATTTTATAGTTAGCCTAAAGAATTATTAGCCTGTCCCCTTTCACGTTTACCTCTAATCTGTCAGTAGTGTGTATCTTCTACAGTTAAAGAGGAATTTTCACATGCATTGAAGGTGACTTTCAAAAAAAAAAAAAAAAAAGACTACACCAAAAAGTTTCATTCCTTTTCCTCCTCCTCCTTTTCACAATTTCTAATGTTGTGCAAGAGAGGAAAAGGCTATGGATTCTAGAAACATGAATGCTCATGAATTTTATATAAAACCAAAGATCAGATCTTTCATAAACCTTGATTTAGTAAAGCAATATGATGCCTACTCTTTTCATGGTGGAAAACATATGTGAAGAACAGTAAACTTAGTTGTTTTTTGCAGTTCCTGACTGTTCTTCCTACACAGGGAGCAGAGGTGAAATTGGGGAGCCTGAAGAGTTTAGTTGCCCTTCCTTCTCCCACTGATATTAGAGGTTCAAAACATTGCCTAGAAATAAAGGAAATATAAGTTTTCTTTCAGGTTCCTGATGCACATCTGTGCAGCTGTAGTCAGTGTGTGGGGGAGTTGGGGAGGGAAAGCCAAAGCATTCAGGATGTTGTTTAATTGGGATTAAGGCATGGTGCTAAATGGAGGCTGGATATAAATCAATGATATTGTGCCCGCATTAGAGGAAGGAGATAGAAAGTGTGACGAATGCCAGAGCAACACTAGAAAGGATGATAAATAGGGGCAGCATGTGTCATGAGTGGGAGAGAAGTGGGGAGAGGGGGAGTGTGGCCTACCCATTTTGGCAGCAGTGAACTGTCAGTGATATTGAATTGTCCTGTCTCATCTCACTGCACCATCAGTTTGCTCACAGCCTGAATTTATGAAGCCATTAAGGTGCCTGTTGAATTTATCTAAAAGTATGTAATTGGTGTTGGGATATAAACTCTTCCTACTCCCACCCCCAACTTCATTGTATCTTCTCTGATCCTATTCTAGAGGTACTATTTGATAGGTGCTCTGGGATTCTCTTCAGATTATCCTCTTCAAGAGGATTAATAACCTGCTTTATTCCTAATGTCAAAGTCAGTACAGACTACATGCAAGCAGAAAGGTGGGCAAACTTGCCCTTGGAAGTAATTTTTCATTATGCTAGTACTATCTACTATATTTGTTATGAGAAACACACACCTGAAGGACATCAAGATATCCTAGACTTCTAAGTGGTTTAATCTTTTGAGGATGGAATAAGGTATTTTTATGACTGATATGTTTAGTGTTATTAAGTATGTCATATTTTGTAAGCTTATCTTTAAGATTTGAAGTAGTTACATAGTTACAAGCTCATGTATTCACTGTTTGTTACTACAGTGAGCAAGGTAATATATGGTCTGGAATAAGATACAGGATGACTATTTAATATGAAGTGGATTTTATAAGACTACCATTTTAGTGCCACCTTTTCATACATTTTTGACATTTTAGGAGATGCTAAAGCTTTTAATTTGGACTTTGCCACTTCCCTTGGGTTTTGCTTTGTGGGCAAAGAAGGCCAAGAAGAGGGAGATGCTGAGATCATGCAGACTGGCAATTCTATCCATCCTGGCAATGATGATGCTTCCTATTGCCAACATACTGTGGGAGATGCTGCAGGACGGGAAGTTGGACAATACTAGCAAAAATCTCTGCTCCAAGTACTATGTGGAGAAATGGACCATTTCTCTCACAGCTTCCTGTGCCTGAATCATCTGAGGAGTGGTAATTGGAACCCAATCTGTACATCCCATTGCATTTAGACTATGTAACAGCTATATATTGCTTAGTTATTCCTTGGTACCTCCTTTTCTCATAAACCAGTCAAGAACAGTGACTGCTGATTGCTTCAAAGCTGATGATAATTGTATATTAAGGAGCTACAAGACTGAACCCACTGACATTGCTAAAAACTTTTTAAGATCACTATATGGAAGACGCAGATTACTATTAGTAAATGTAGTGTGTAAAATACCTTGCTATAGGGCTTTGGATGAGGAAATACATTTCAACTGGATGGTATACCTTACAGAGCAGTTACTCCTTCAAGGCTGCAACTGAATTGGTTGGGAAAGAAAAGGTCCAACGCCAGCATTCTTTGTAGAAGAGTTTGGGGCTTTTTTGAACTTTAGAAAGGTTCTTAATGACCATGATGGAATTTTTTTATCAAAACAAGACTGAAATACATAAGGGCTGGAATAATGACCTGGGACTGTGGGAAACTAAAGGCTCATGTCCTTCACCATGAGCTGTGAAGATATCATGGGCATAAAGGGAACTGGGGGAGTATTTTGAGTTCTCCATGCTCCTCCTCCTGATGGTCAAGCAACACAGAGGAGGAATCTACTTAAAGGGAAAGGGAAGAAGACTGAACAATTTGGCACGAGGATAGTCTGTGGGAGCTAAACTTTGAGTATAGGAAGTGCCATAAAGTGTTAGGTATTATGAAATATCAGGTCCTATATATGTTTGTTATCTGTTGTACCCCAAAATTTATAAATGTATTTGACTCTAATCTCTTTGACTCCTTGATACTTATAAAATGAGGATAGTAATACTTCACAAATTATTTGTGAAACACCAGTAACACTGTGATGAATGCCACAAAAAAAGCCCACCAGGAGAGCAATAATCATCTTTTTACAGAAAGGTTTGGATATAAGGAATAGTAAAGGTAGTTTTGTCCTCACTATAGAATGGGAAAGAGTAAAGTATTTCTTAAATCTAGCAGTGTTATTTTTTTTCTAGTCAAAGGGCAAACACCTTAAGATTTCCCCCCCCCCCCCCCCCAAAAAAAAAAAAGCATATCTTCTCTTGCAAGTGTTCTGTCAAGATTACTCAACAAATTTGTTGCATAGCATAATACAAAAGTTAATGGCAAAATAGATCCTAACCAAACAGCATGGCTGTAGGTGCAAATTGGATCTGTCCTGTCAAGCTGAGCTCTAGATCTGGTTGTGCTGCTTGACCATTATAGTTGAGAGATGTCAAAATTGACTTTGCTAAACATTAGGATGTTTCAGCTCAAGGATCTATATAACTTCCATGATTAAACAGTTAAAATATAATTGCAATTTCACTCTTTACTGTCAGGTCTATCAAAGAAATTTGAGCATGATCCCCACCTAATATTTATAGTATTTGATCCTATTATACATTTTTGCGACTGCCTTAATTTCCCTGAAATGCTATCTGTGTTGGAGTTAAGCTACTGGAATTATTTGTTTGGTTTTTATTTCTTTTCCTATCTTTTTTTTATTATTGATACTTCCCTTTAGTGTCACAGACATTATTCTTTTTGGTTTAATTTATTACAGTTACTTTTACATGTCAAAACTTCTCTTTGAAATGACAGCCATCCAAGTTAAAGTCTTTTCAATTTTAGTGAGAACGCATATTATGAGGCTGACACTTGGCTCATGTGGTATTAATTTGGTCTCTTGGTCACTTCTGGGTCTCCTGCTGCAGTCTGCTCTGAAGAAGGCATATCTGCAGCTGGGGAGTACATGAGATTAACTTCCACCTCTCTGTGGCTTCTTGCCTTAGACAACACACTAAATAATTCCTCAAAGCATTATCCAGATTTGCTCAAAATTCACCATGCTTAGTTCATTCCTTCAGTTCTGCTGGACTCTGCTTGCAGCTGATTCTGCTTATGAATCAGGAAACATTTTTGCAAAGATGAGGATTTGGAGACTAACACTATTGTAAAATATCTATAATAATTTTTCTGTGGAACTCTTTGCTTTTTGGTTTTGCTGATTTTGTGAATGTGTATAGTAGACCATAAAGTCATCAAGGTATAACCTTTTTGTTTTCAACTGTACTTGGGGCATGAAAGCCTCATCTAGCTTTTCAGTACAGACTGAATTATAGTAACTCCCGTGTCCAAAATGAAATAAATAAAAAGAGAAAACCATGGTGCTTATATTCAGGAAGATATTTAGTGTTGTCTGAACTATTAAATTCAATAATTCTACAAAATAATTGCTGTTGTGCAGATGGAGGAGGTGTCAGCGCTCTTAGCTGGGGACCTTCAGACCTTAATCACAGTTTAAAATCCTTAAAAAGGGAGCCACAGATGTGAGGGGTACAAGTATCTGTGCTCACACACCAACACAGACTCAGGAAATATCTGTAATGATGAGCAGGAAAACCAGTACATAAAAACATCTAACTACTTTCTGTTACCTTATGCTTAATACAAGAAGTTATAGCTGAGCTTACCAGACTTCTCATTAAGCCCTTAATGGGGATGGGAACATATTTTTGGTGTTTGAGTAAACTGCAATCTGGCATTTTCTAATATTTGTATTGATGGCTTTTCAACTAAATATTTTGTAATGGTAGTTTCAGAATCTATCTTTCTCCCAGTGCATGAGATCTAATAATTTTCAGAAGTATTTAATTAGAAGACCATCGGCCAGATCACGCTTTCTGCTTTTCACAGTAGTTGGTCATAAATATATATAACCTCTTCATTTATAGATGTGTTTTGTGTGCCAAGCTATGGAAGTTCTAAGTGTAAAACTCCTGTTACACACTTACAGACATACTGATAATGCAAGAGTAGATTGCATGACAATGTAACTAATGTACCACATAAATGAAGTTTTCAAAGAATCTGTGAGGGCCCGAACAACTAAAAAGCACACTTATATTTTTTAGGTGTAATTCTTATGTTGCTATTACTGTGAGCACCTCCAAGAGCTCTCTCTATCAAGTGTATGATGTAAAACCTCTCATGATGTGAAACATCTTGAGAATAAGTAGAAATCTGTATCATTATTGCAATATTTGGACACATTGGATTAATGCCTTCAGGAGGACCATAGCATATGCTTTACCCAGCAAAGGATCACAAATGTTAGAGACTTCTAGATATCTAATAATAATCTCAGAGTTTAGTCAGTTAAAGAATTTATCTTATTCTCCTGTTCCAATAAATACCTTGCTAATGAATGATAGTTAACATGACCTTGTAGCAGAGTTGTTTGTTGTTACTTTTTTTTTCATTCCTTATTCAAATGGTAGATTTGTATTCTGATTTTGAAGGAGAACTGATATTCATAAGTCATATGTCACAAGCCCACTAAAAGGATCAAAATCTTACAGCAGGCCCTTGGTGGCTTGTTAATCTCCCCCTTCCCCCCCCCCCTTTTTTTTAAAGGAAACAGACTAATTCACTTAACTATAAGAGCTATGCCTGCCATAGCCTACTTCTTAAACAGTGTCAGCTCAAGTAAGATCTGTCTTATTTCTTCACCTCCTTTTCTTGGCTCCAACAATTAAACACAAAGCTGAAAAATACAGGTTTTTATGGCAAAGCTATTTCATATGTCAAATGAGAAATGGAGGCTGCCGTTTTCATAACAGAAAAAAAGTGGTAGGGGAAGGAAGTTTTTCTTTTCCTTTGTGGCCCCTGTCTAAATTCTCATCAGCAACATGCAAAAGATAAACCTCTATGTTAAATAGGGAGACCAGATAGCATGTCTAACCTCTTGTCCTCATTTTTCTAATTGGCTTTCATTAGGAACAAAAATTTAAAATTCCTCTAAACAAAGATAACCAATATGGTAAGGTGAACTTTTCAACTGGATAAGAGCTCTTTATAGAAAGACAGTATTAGATAGTCCTGTGTTAGGCCAACAGACTGTTTTATTGTAGTGATACATCTATACTTGAAGCAGTAACTCCATGTTTACTTTTGATAAGTAGTGGTAGAAAGCTTGTTGAGTTGCAGCAAAAATGAAAGTAACAAGTAGTCAAAATTCTCACTTGTTAAACAAATACCATGCTACAGATCTTAGATTTGCTGTTCAGTGTTAGACTTCATCTCTACAGACATTAGCTAACCAAACCTTGAAATATGGCTGGGTTGTTTTCCCCTTTTTCAGAGATAGGGACTGAGGCAGAGAGTTTAAAGACCTGGATTTTCTCTCTCTTATTATTCAAGTTATTCCACCATAAATCCTTGGATTGATGATTCTACTCTGTTCCTTCTTTTGTGTTCACAGCACAAAGGATGACGTTCATGTTCATAATAGAAATGGGAATTAAAGGGTAAAGTGTAATTCTGTTTATTTTTTATAGCAGAGTATGTCTCCAACATAGATGTATATGTATGATAGATTAAATTATGACTTTAACAGTAGTTAAAGATACAGAAAATAGAAGAAAAGTTTACAGAAGTGAAAATAGACAATATGCAATTCTGTCTAAATATAGAGGTATGTGACTTCTCTTGGTAAAATGCCCTTCAGCCAGTGGAGTCAAGAAAATTAACAATGTTTGAAAATTAATTGTTCTTAATGAGCAAAGGTAGGAGCTGCTGGTTAACCCCTAAGCTATCATTTGGAAGAGTTTGGGAACTGACTTTGTTTTATCATGAAAGATTAAATGTTTCAAGTGCTGTTAATGTATTTGCTACTGATACCAGCTGGAGACAGTCTGTCCTTTAGGGAGTGCACAGTCTGAAAGCCAGCAGATTTTTAATATGGATTCTAAATTCATAATTTTAATTGCTTCCTTCTCACATTGTTAAGCTTTTATGGAGGAGTTAGTGTTTAGGAGAGTTTTAACTGAAGAAAAGGTATTCACTCAGGAACAAAAGAAAATTGCCTACAGAAAGGCAGGAGAAACAGGTCTGACATTGAAAAAAAAAAATTAAGAGACTATTGAAGTCGGGAATTCAGGGATTTGAGTAGCTATTTGCAAAGACACTGAGGAATCTAAGACTGTGGATGCCTCTATCAGAAAGTGATGCCTCTACCAGTACCTCTGCTGGAGGTTACTAAATCTCACCAGCTCATGTGAGCATTCCGTACAAAATCACCCAGATCAGTTTTACTAGTTTAAATACAAGATTTCAGCTATCCTGGTTGATGTCATCTAAAGCGAGTGTACACTGGAGTGTTTGGAGAACAGCTAAGCTCCATATAGGGACAGTGATGAGCAGCTGGAGACAGGAGGCTTTTCTGCCAGTGCAGGAAAGAACATCTTCATTCATACTGAAATCAGGGGTATTTGAATATCTGGATTTTCCAGCAGTTGAGATCTAAAAGTTTCTATGGATGCTGAGATCAGACTTCATCGAGGTGTAGCCAGGAAGAATTTTACAGAAGAATTTTTCAGTCCTTTGAAATATCTGGTACTGCCATTGAGAGAGGTAGGACATGAAATCATGTAAAGACTGGCTGGTATAGATTTTTTTTTTTCCCTTTAGTCATTATTCATAACAGATCCTGGATGTTTTAGAAGGAAAAAAGTAAAGGGAGTGTTAGAAGGAGTGACATTTGGTATAAAATCACCAAAATCATTTAGACTTTTGAACAGAGAGGATGGAGTTTTGACCCTGTACCTAAGTGCAGCAGTCCAGGATCTTGGTTATGTATTCCTTGTATTTCTCTCAAATTGACAATGTAAAGTAGCCAATTCACACTGTGATTTCAATTTCTATCAAGAGTATCATTTCAGCACCTTATAAAAGTAATAATACCACCTTAGAACCTAGTCCAGGAGAAAACACCAGTTGATTTTATGGGTTGTGCCAATCCTGGAAAAAGTTGCAGATATCAGCTTTACAGAAGGCTGAAATAGCCAAAGGAAAAAGTCAGTTGTGGGATAAAAAGGAAAAGAAAATTAAAAAAGAATTCTTTGTACTGCAAGCTGCTGTGGGGAGGCAGGAGCACTCTGAATTCACACAATAAGCTCCTCATCTTTTGTGCCCTGCAACTACCTTATAAACTGTGTCTTCTCTTTATCTGCATAAACTTCAAAGCTAAAACACTAGTATTGCAACCATTCATACTGGATATCTTCAGCAGACAGTTTCTGTGGAACAGCAGTCTATGCATGGTATCGGCGGCATCTTTACTACACTTCCAGAATGCTCCCTCTTCCACAAGATGGGTGCTTCCAGACAGCCTCTTTCACCTGCAGACATCCAGTCTGTGGCAGTTTGAGAGCTAGCTGTAGGTAGGCAGGGAGTGGTTTGTGGCTCTTGGCCTAGAACAGGGAAGTCCTACAAAGCTGTGTCATATGTAACCAGTGAACTTACGGTACCAAAAAAAAAGTCTCTACTCATCTTTCTCTGGCTGCTTCTTTTAACATCAACTTTTGGTGGATCACTTCAACATGGTTGAGCAGGCTGTGTGTCCCAGGATCAGGAAGCAGCCAGCATTGCTGTGTGGCTTACAACTGGGGGAGCTCTGCTGCGTGCACAGCCTCACAATGGACATTTGTTGCACTTGGTTGGTGTGTGTCCATTAATTAAAAATTAGTCAAGGCACAGGAAAGCAGGACCAAAGAAAACCTTCAGGGAATCCTAAAATAGCCTGTTATCACCAGCGCTCATCATATAAATTTGTTCAGAAGTTTATCGAGTTCAATTAAAACCAGGTAGGTTCTGCTCACCATACTACTTAGCTGAAGGATGTTCCACAATCTCACTCCTCTAAGGGCTACAAATAATTCTTATTTTCAGTCAAAATGCATTCATAGTCAGTGCTACTCTTCCTGCTCTTTTGCCAGTAGTGTCCTTCACTGCCCCACAGCTTTTCTTCTTTAGTGTTCACCACCACAGCACACATGTGAGGAACAGTTATATTTTCTTCCTTTTTTTTTTTTTTTCCTTCTGCTACACTTAATAGGCCAAGTTCATTGCTAAACAGAGAACAGTGTGGGAAGATGTAGCCCACCATCTTCCTGCTGGTTCTGGACACGAAGCAACATAGCTACATCCACATAGGCTAATAAGCTATGCATCTTGGTGGAGCATATTAATTCCTGTGTGTCACCCTGGAAACATAGCTGTCTTGCTTTCCCAACCCAAATTTAATATCTTTTTGGGGACAGTTTAATTTGAAGCATTTGTTGTGGGTTTTCTGGTTGGTTCTGTGTAGGCATGCCCTTTTCTTGTAAGATTATGCTTTCATTCTGACTTTCTAGAACTGCTTCTAGGTGCCTAGTCTTAAACCAGAACTGCACACCACGTCCCAGGCCCAATAAGAATTCCAAGACTGGCAAAACTAACAAATCCCCCAAAAAAACCTTGTATGTGCCACTTGGCAAAGGCCACCCTCTGGCCAGTAAATAAAAGAAATGTGGACTATAGAAATGGGCCTGGTTTACAGTGTGTTTGACAGGGCAGAGTGTTGGAAAGGTTGAAGTACTCTGTTAAGAGTGATGGTTGGAATATAGCTGATGTAGGCAAAGGTGAATTGAAACAATTTTTATCACATAATGTTTTACTCTCATTGACTTGCATATGAGGCTTCTCTTTAAATTTGAGAGGAGAGTATTGGTTTATGGGCATTTTTGGGAAGGAACTAATTTTTCCCACTTTTTGAAAGATGTTGAATTGTCAAAGCATTTTCCAGAGTGAATATGAAATACTGAAACAGACTTTCCTACAAAATCAAAGTCCAAAGTAATGTCAGTTTAGATTAAGCAGGGCATTTTGTGGAGATTAGTTAGAAATATACAATGAAAACTGTCAAAATTGAAATATTTATTTACTATATTAAGCTTAACAAGATATTTCTATTTTTCTTTTAAAAGTATAAAAAATAAATTTTATTATAATTTTTAGAAAGTTAAATTGAAAATTTGGTTGAAACCCATTATTTCTATAGGAAAATGAAATGTGATATTTTCAAATGAAATAATGTTTGGTTTTAAAAGATATATATATATATATAGTTTGCTAATTTCAAAATAAGAAAGGAATTGGAGTGTGAGTAAATAAATGCTCAGAGAGTCATAGTATTCTTTGCCAAAATAATCAGGCTCTTCACTGACATGATGCTAAACACAAAGAATGACTACGTTCTGTTTTGCACAGGCCTGTGTCCAAGTCCTTGATCCAGTGTCCTGGTTTCAGCTGGGACAGTTTGCAGTTTGACAGTCTGTAAAATGTCTGTTAATACTTGAGGCTCAAGGCACTGATGTCTTATACAACTGAAGGAATAGACAGCTCCAGCCAGTCCTTAGGTAGCTTCAGTCCCTAAGAGTTATTGAATTATTGAATTAGAAATACCAGATAATTAGGGGGCGTACCCGTAATGGCTTAACACTGTGTGCAGAACTGTTGCTTTCCATGCAAAAACCTGCCCATAGGTCATTATCTCTGTCTTACACATAGAAGGGAACAGGCAGTGCTCTACGTTTACTTCCTTGGCTTCATTCCCCAGTATTATCAATGGTGTTAGGGTAAACATTAGGAAATATGCTTGTTTTCTCCTTCCCAAGCAAAGCATTGATTCCCCTGACTTTTTTCAGGAGTAGCAAGACAGCTACCATTTGTTCTGGATACAGTGCAAGCTGAGAAACCAGGACTTTTATTCATGAAGTTGTATCTTTTTTTATGCTAAACACATGTTTATATTTAGAAAAGCACTTCAGGAAACAGTGTGTTTTATGTGGCTGTGTATTTAAATTTAATATAAACCACACTGGTCTCTTGTTTCTGTGTTGAGGAGGGATGAAAAGGATGTGTTGACATTTTTTTTTTTTTTTTCCATGTTGTGATAGATTTTTTCACTATAGTATTTCCTGACGCCTTTAGGTATAATTTCACTTGTTCCTGCCGTTCTAAGATAGATATATCAACCAAAGCTATTCTTAGCGTTCCCCTGATGCATCAAGATGTCATAGAAGAAGTGTGGGCTGTTGCAGCTGATATATGGAGATAATGGTCACCACATGACAATTTTTTTTTTCCTGTTTTCCTTTTATTTATTTTATTTATCATGAAATAATAGAGTTCTCTATTCTTAGAGAGGCCAGGAGAGGGCTAAGCAGAACTGACATCCTGGACTTCAAAAGGGCTGACTTTGTCTTGTTTAGGCACCTGCTTGAAAGGATCCCTTGGGAGACAGTCCTGAAGGGTATAGGGGTCCAGGAAGGCTGGAGACTCTTTAAGAAGGAAGTGTTAATGGCTCAGGAACAGGCAGTCCCCAGGTGCTGTAAGAGAAGCCGGCGACAGAGAAGACCACCCTGGCTGAACAGGGAGCTTTGGCTGCAACTCAGGGAGAAAAGGAAAGTTTACAGCCTTTGGAAGAAGGGGCTAGCCACTCACAGTGATTACAAAGAGGCTGTGAGGCTATGCAGGGCAAAAATCAGGAGTTGTAAAGCCCAGCTGGAAATTACCCTGGCTTCAGCAATCAAGGACAACAAGAAATGTTTCTATAAGTATGTGAGTAGCAAAAGAAAGACCAGAGAGAGCCTCCATCCCCTGCTAGACACAGGAGGAAACATGGTAACAAGTGATGAGGAGAAGGCTGAGGTGCTTAATGCCTTCTTTGCCTCAGTCTTTAATAACAAGACTAGTTGTATTGAGGGAATCCAGCCTCCTCAGCCAGAAGACAGAGACTGGGAGAACGACCCCCCCACAATCCAGGAGGAGATAGTCAGTGACCTACTGCATCACATAGACACACACAAGTCTATGGGACCGGATGGGATACACCCGAGGGTGCTGAAGGAGCTGGCTGGGGTGCTTGCCAAGCCGCTTTCCAGCATTTACCAGCAGTCCTGGCTGACCGGGGAGGTCCCGACAGATCGGAAATTGGCCAATGTGACGCCCATCTATAAGAAGGGTCGGAAGGATGATCCGGGAAATTACAGGCCTGTCAGCTTGACTTCGGTGCCCGGGAAGCTGATGGAGCAGCTCATCCTGAGTACCATCACACAACACATGCGGGACAACCAGATGATCAGGCCCAGTCAGCATGGGTTTATGAAAGGCAGGTCCTGCTTGACAAACCTGATCTCCTTCTACGACAGGGTGACCTGCTTATTGGATGAGGGAAAGGCTGTGGATGTTGTCTACCTTGACTTTAGTAAGGCCTTTGACACCGTTCCCCACAGCATTCTCCTGGCAAAACTGGCTGCTCGAGGCTTGGATGATCGCACGCTTTGCTGGGTAAAAAACTGGCTGGATGGTCGGGCCCAAAGAGTGGTGGTGAACGGAGTTAAATCCAGTTGGCGGCCAGTCACGAGTGGTGTCCCCCAGGGCTCGGTTTTGGGGCCGCTCCTGTTTAACATCTTTATTGATGATCTAGACGAGGGGATCGAGTGCACCCTCAGTAAATTTGCAGATGACACCAAGTTGGGTGGGAGTGTTGATCTGCTCGAGGGTAGGGAGGCTCTGCAGAGAGACCTGGACAGGCTGGAGCGATGGGCTAAGGCCAACTGGAGGAGTTTCAATAAGGCCAAATGCCGGGTGCTGCACTTGGGCCACAACAACCCCCAGCAGCGCTACAGGCTTGGGGAGGAGTGGCTGGAGAGGTGCCAGTCAGAGAGGGACCTGGGGGTGTTGATTGACAGCCGGCTGAACATGAGCCAGCAGTGTGCCCAGGTGGCCAAGAAGGCCAATGGCATCCTGTCTTGTATCAGAAATAGCGTGGCCAGCAGGGACAGGGAAGGGATCTTGCCCCTGTACTCAGCTCTGGTGAGGCCGCACCTCGATGACTGTGTTCAGTTTTGGGCCCCTCACTACAAAAAGGACATTGAATTACTTGAGCGTGTCCAGAGAAGGGCAACAAAGCTGGAGAAGGGTCTGGAGCACATGTCGTACGAGGATCGGCTGAGGGAACTGGGGTTGTTCAGTCTGGAGAAGAGGAGGCTGAGGGGAGACCTCATTGCCCTCTACAGCTACCTGAAAGGAGGTTGCAGAGAGCTGGGGATGAGCCTCTTTAACCAAGTAATAAGTGATAGAACAAGAGGTAATGGCCTCAAGTTGCGCCGGGGAAGGTTTAGACTGAATATTAGGAAGTATTTTTTTACAGAATGGGTAGTCAGGCATTGGAATAGGCTGCCCAGGGTGGTGGTGGAGTCCCCATCCCTGGAGGTGTTTAAGAGTCGGATTGACATAGCGCTGAGGGATATGGTGTAGTTGAGAACTGTCAATGTTAGGCTAATGGTTGGACTGGATGGTCTTCAAGGTCTTTTCCAACCTAGATGATTCTGTGATTATTGTCTGCATGTCTGGCTTTAATCAGTGACTTCTCTGTGAAATGTTGCAATTGGGCCTGAACAAGCTCTTTGCTCTTCTCTGATATGGATCTGTGGATTATAGGTGAAACTGCATTAAGAGGCTGCAAGAGTTTAATTATGCCTGAAAGTTTCCAGTACTATCCACATCAGTTGATGCTCTCATCACACTACATAAACAATCTAGGAGAAGCTATCATTAGCAAAGCAGGAGAACTGTGCTTGCCCAGCCCCTGCACTGTTTGCATTTCAAAGCCTTCACATATGGCTGTGTATTTTGGACGAGTCATTTATGCATTCAAATAAGTTCATTGGTCAGCTGCACATCTTGTGTGTGATATTTCTTTCATATAAGAAAAAAGATTCCTACTTATCCTCAAAAAATTTAACACCTAAATAGACCTTTCTAAAAGCTTTCTTTTTATTTAAAGTACCTAATCTTTCTTTTTTTAATAATAGCTTGAAGAAATTTTGGTAGAACACCTGCATATATTGTACTTGTCAAGAACTTTTGAGGTTCTGTGATTGCATTTTGCTAGTTTAAAAAACATTTTTTCTGTTGTCCTGTGAAAAATTCATATTGACCTGGAAGCTAACTTTCATTGGGAAAATAGTAAAACTGATTAAACAGAAGTGTCATTGAGTGTAGTGTAAACATACTGATAAATCATTGCTCTCTTTTTAATAGAATCCTTGTTAGGTTAAAAACAGGAAAAAAAAAGGTTTTCAAACAAAAAGCAGTCCTCAGGACAATCATGTCTCATTTAAGATTATTTTATTTCAACTCAAACTCCAATGGAATTAGTTATTTCCCATGCAGAACAGAGAAGTGAATGTGCAAGTACCTGCTTCCCTCCATCTCTTGTTACGATGCTTTCTTACATTCCAATGCTGTTTTCTTTACTCTTTTTGAAGAGAAGAGGCAGCTTTATGCTTTGGAGTGTGCAGGAACAAGTTGAGGAAGGGTTGGAAGGTCAGCCAGTGAGCTTAAAGAGTGGCAATTCACTTCTGTCTCACCTCATTTCTGCTTCTTCAGAGCAGCAGCACAATAATCTTTTAAATCTGTTTGATATGGCTCATATGCTTGAAGCAACTTGGACACTGCTTGCATAGGAGCTTTCTTGAATTTGTCTATATAACAGCAAAAAAAAATCATAGGACGCTTAAGGAATTCTCCAGGTTGCTAGATTTAATTGCCAGAATTTCTAAGGAATTCTTTTGTACCAAAAATAATTAGATCATCATTTTTTTGAAGTGGATTAGATACAAAAATATAATGTAAAACAGCCATTACATTGAGATATGCAGGACATTTTTAACTGTCAAAATGTGCTTAGAAATGTATAACAAATGCCAGCATGATACTGTGAATTGTGAAAAGGAAGAGACGTAAGTTCTGCTGTTTGTTGTTGCCAGTAAATATCTACTTTTGTTTAGACATTATAAAAGCCACAAAAAGATTGTCATTTGCCAAATGTTGCATTGTACTGTCCAACTCAGGTTTTGAATTAAAATACATATATGCCAAAAATTATGTTTATATCTAGTATGTTGTGTAATAAAAGTGTGTTAGGTAGTCCAGTTAATTAAATTATTAAATTTTGGCAGAGTGGTGTTAAATTGAGTTTACATATAATATTGTTTTGGGGGATAGTGGGTAGAAGGAGAGTTGAATACTACTTCATATTAACTGAAACAGACTAAGCTGTTTTTGATATAATAATGCCTGTAAATAGCAATTAACTGCTATGTGACGGTTGTTTTTTCTAAGACAACTTGGAAAGAGTTTGCTTTACAATGGAACAGTCTGAAGTGGAGCTTTTATTCCCTGTAAGCAAGAATCTATGTAGCTGACTTCCCTTTTGGTCAGGTGAGATGTTGCCGGTCCCAGGAGAACCATGCACTGGGAAAAGGGTCTTTTAGCTCATAGTGCAAGTTGAAAAATGAGAGTTAAATATTCCATGGTAGAAGTTGGCCCATGAGAATTAGCACACCTTATTACCTTATTTCAAATGAGATCTTGGTTCTCAAAACATGAGTGGGCTTTTCCATTTTTTGTAAATTAGAATCATAGAATAGTTTGGGTTGGAAGGGATCTTTAAAGGTCATCTAGTCCAACCACCCTGCAATGAGTAGAGACATCTTCAACTAGATCAGGTTGCTCAGAGCCCCACCCAACCTGACCTTGAATGTTTCCAGGGACGGGGCATCTACCACCTCTCTGGGCAACCTGTTCCAGTGTTCCACCACCCTCCTCGTAAAAAATTTCTTCCTTATATCTAGTCTGAATCTACCCTCTTTTAGTTTAAAACCATTACCCCTTGACCTATTGCTACAGGCCCTAGTAAAAAGTCTGTCCCCATCTTTCTTATAAGCCCTCTTTAAGTACTGAAAGGTCACAATGAAGTGTCCCTGGATCCTTCTCTTCTCCAGGCTGAACAACCCCAACTCTCTCAGCCTTTCCTCATAGGAGACATGTTCCATCCCTCTGATCATTTTTGTGGCTTCCTCTGGACCCACTCCAACAGATCCCTGTCTTTCTTGTACTGAGGACTCCAGAGCTGGACTCAGTACTCCAGGTGGGGTCTCACCAGAGTGGAGTAGAGGGACAGAATCACTTCCCTCAACCTGCTGGACACACTTCTTTTGATGGAGCCCAGGATACGGTTGGCTTTCTGGGCTGTGAGTGCACATTGTTGGCTCATGTCCAGCTTTTCATCCACCAGTATGCCCAAGTCCTCCTCCACAGGGCTGCTTTCAATCCCTTCATCTCCCAGCCTGTATTGATACCAGGGGTTGCCCTGACCCAGTTGCAGGCCCTTGCACTTGGCCTTGTTGAACCTCATGAGGTTCACATGGGCCCACTTCTTGAGCTTTTCCAGGTCCCTCTGGATGTCATCTTGTCCCTCAGGTGTGTCAGCTACTTCTCAGCTTGGTGTCATCTGCAAATTTGCTGTGGGTGCACTCAATCCCACGTGTATGTGTATAATTTAAAAGATTTCATTCTTTATATCAAAACCCTATTATAGTCACTGGGATAATTTTCTTGTGGATAAATATCACTTGGATGGAGGAGTTTGCAGGATCAGCTTTGGTCTCCTTGCAAGTTGCCCAGACACTTTCAGTTGGACAAAATCTGCACACCCTAGCTTTTATGAGTTATGTTTGGTTTTTATTTTTCCATTATCAAGATCACCAGTCATACGTTTCATAAATAGTTTTTTGATTGAGTGTGGCAAACAAGCTCCATTCATCCCTTGTTTGGTTTGATATCCTTCCTGGATGCTAACACTTAATTAGTCATTGTCCGATCTGAGAAATTTGAGTAGCTTATTTTTGTTTGTTTATTCCATCCCATCAATAAGTAGAGCAGTGTTAGACATATCTTGAAACAGAACGTGATGTGAAATGTCCATGTTGTAAAATTGCTCGTTATGGGTAACAGAAGTTAAACCATTGCACCATTCTTAAATTCATGTTGATTGTGCAATGAGACAACACTCTTCTAAATTACATAGCAAAAAAGGAGAGGGACAGATTGCAATTGTCCTAGGAATATCTCTGAAGTTTGAAGGTAAAATTAAACTCTCTTCTAGGAAAAAAGAAAGCAGGACAGAATTTGAAAATACAATGTATTTAAGCCTGTTTCAAATAAAACTGTCTGAAAATCAACAACTGCAGTTGTAAAGGGCTCATGCACCTGTTGTGCTGTCAGCCTAGATGTATACTACCCATTCTTCTGAGCATTAGTTTTCTAGTTTGGGTTTCACTGAATAAAAATATTAAAAGAAAATTCAAGTTCTAGAAAGAAGAAAAAACAAGTTCTCAAAAATACCAGCCCTGTTCCCTTTTGAATGATTTGTATAAACACTTGCAACAAACTCAATCCTAAAATGTTCATTAAAGTCAATGTCTGCTAAGATTCACAATTTCTGGCTTTACTGTGAATATTTCCAGTTACTGCAAACTAGGTAATTTTTTTTCCCCCTTTTACTTAGCATATTTTGCTGTGGCAAAAAGCAAAGAGGCAGGTAAAGATGTTTTAAAGTATTATTTTGTTTGGATCAATTCAAGACAAACCTTGACAGCTTGTATGAAATCTTTCCCTTCATATTTTTTAAATTAAAAGAACTTTAAAATCTTTGATGCTGGAAGCTAAGCCTTTGGGTATCCACTAATAGTGTCCAAATGTGCACAGTTTTTTGCACATTCAAGCATTTATAGCTGCTCTCCAGAAAGATATGCCAAATAATTTCACTCTGCTCACATATATTGCAACAAAATAGTTAGAAGTAGATAAGAAAGGTGAGACAAGGCCCAGAAGAATAAGATAAGAGATGAGAGATCTGGTTATTTACAATTTTAAACAAAAATGTCATGCATCTCATGAGTATTTTCTTAGCAGAAATATTTATATAAGATGACCAGGTCTGACTGTGCAGCTGTAGGAGAGTATTAGGTGTCTTGTAGTGCTACAGGTGTAGTGAAACCATGACAAGAATAGGTATGTATGTGTGAGTGTGTGTGTATTTACCAATAATAGATTAAATAACAGATCTTATCTTATCTTGCTCAAAGTGGAAAAATAACTTACTGCAAAATAACTTTTTTAAATTTATTAATTAATTATTTGGCTTGTTATTTAGCTGCCTGGTTTTGTTGTCATGGCTACAGTTGTTTTGCCTATATACACACATGCACAAACATACATTGTAGGAGATTTGGAGGAAGGATTTAGAGTAATTTACAGAATTTAGCCACATGAGATGAAATCAAGGGCATTCCTGTTAGAAACTTGGCTTCAGCTAATGTCTGCCTAACTACTGTTGAGTCTAATGAATAGCAATGGAGCCTGGTATTAAGAAGTGCAGGGAATCATCAAAGGTAATAAGATTGAGATTAGACCAAAGCAGCATCTGGGAGTGAAGTTTTAAGTATCAGACAGGAATGTGTACTAATTATTGCATTGTTAATATGTTGCATGTGTTGGTTAAGTAGAGATGGTGTGACTAAGGGCAGGCAGTAGCACAGCCAGTAGCCCTGGATTTTATCCATCACAGATTCTCTATTAATCTCCAGCTGCTTTATAACTTTCCTCATATGACATATTCCCATGCAAAACTTGTCTGTCCAACTGAGCACACCACTTCTTTCAGATGTCACCAAATTTTTGTAACAGCCTAGGACCATTTGGCTTCCTGCTAAACTGGATTTAAAGCTTAGAAGAGACAGCTGGACAATGTTTCACTGCTACTAAAATATTTGCATTGTATACATCAGACACTTAAATTCATCAACATGCTTCGATGGTTTCTTTCCTATATATACAGAAGGAACACTTAGTTGAGATGATGTTGCAGCATTGCCTTCAAACACAGCATTCCAAGGTGTCTTTTATCCTTAGAGAAGACTGTTCTTCAGTCTGTTCTTCCTTTTTATAGATCAGGAGGCTTTGGAGAAAGTATCGTTTTGTTTTCTGTACAAGGTGTACCAAAGAAATACAGAGCAATCACACTTCACCAGCCAAAAAACCCTCTTCATCCTGAATTTTACATTTATATTATCTGAAGTATCAAAGTTGTGAAATTAAGTGTAATGCTAATCAACCTGTTGAACAGAATAATATTTAGTGTTTGTACTTCAAGTTTTCAGAGCTATAGCAACATAAGCTAATTAATGTTCTGGACTCACAGGAAGCAATAAAAGTCCTGTAGTGCTTTGAATGTGATGTAGCAGGATAACATAATTGGCTTACATGTCTGCATGAGAAATAGTCTTGAATATTAGCTGGAGTAATAGTGTAGTAAGTGAAGCCATCGTTTTTCTCTACGAAGTCTTTCAAATTTGATGCTTTTACTGTCAGTATCTGTTTAAAATGCAGAAAATTAACCTGTTATCATCATTGCTGTTTCCATTATTCTCTTATGTCCTATTCTGCTCCGAAACATCCTCGGGCTATCTACTATCAATGAAAAATCATAGGATTATGCCAGATGTCATGGGAATTTGCCTCTAACACCTAGTAGCCTTGTGAAGCTCTTATAGAAAATTTTTATTTCTCATATCAGTCTGAATGTTGCCTTCATGTTAGGGAAATATTTTAATTGTTTTTAAGTTGTATGGAATGGAATTTGCATATCAAGGGTGTTTGTAGTTATCAAATACTTCATGGACAGTCTGCTACTGTAGTTGTCAATCCATGATGAAAACCTTTGGTTAGATTGAGCGAAAAGTAGAGAGGCACTGAAGGACCTCACATCACCATCTCTTTGACCTGGGAATGGAATTGAATTTATGATTTGATCAAGAGTGTATGTCAGGAACAGTCACATTTTGTTGTGGCTCCTGTCACAGGGCCATTGAGAAAGAAGGTAGCAGGGTGCAGGCCACCAACTTGATTATGGTGGTCTGGATGTGCCCTATGTTATTTGGGATTTCCTTACCCCAGTCTTAAACTATCCAATGACCAGATGCTATCACACTAAAGAATTTACATTTGAAAAGAGAAAGGGGAAGTGTGCTGTAGCTCTTCTGGGCTTTGTCTGTTCTCCTGTACATTATTTTTGCCAGGCTACCGGGACTCCGATTAGGTTTTTCCTATTCTCATTTTACTCTCAGACTCTAGTAGTAAGAAAGTGTGATTTCTTTTCCCCAATTCTGTGGATTTGTCACTATCTGTTTTGCTTTGTAACATATTTTACTTTGGACACAAATACTCACCCGTCTGATTCCAGTGGTAGCAGTGGCTTGGTCAGCCTCCTTGGTGCAGAGTGAGAACACTTGAAATCTTGAAATGTTTCCTGGGCTAGGGAGATGGTTTCCCATTCAGCTCTCACTAGCAGTCACATATTTATCCATGGAATCCCCATATGGCTTTGTGGGTGGTAACATGTAGAAGGCAGCTTTCCCACCACAGCAGTTTTCTCCAATACAGATTTATTTCTCTTTTGCTCTGCAGAATTTTCAGTCTTAATCACTGCTAAACTTAGGCCTGGTGTTTGTATTAACTGTATGAGGGAATAGCCTATATTGAACCCTATAGCTCCTTGGATACCCATTTGTTACTTTTTTTCTTTAAAATTGGATAATTATTTTGAAAGTTTCCTCATCCTGACTAGAGGTAAAATAGAATGTACAAAATCCTGGCACCAAGACTTTCATTACAAACTCCAGCCTGGAGGCAAGTTGGTGACTCTGAGGGCTGAAAACCTCAGCCATGCAGAAAGCGGAGAAGAACCAACAAAAGCACAGTCCTCTGGCTGATTCCTGTAGATGAGAGCATTGCAGTCCTCTGTACATAGCAGGGGGCAGACATCAGTCAACTTTTGACATATTTGTCAGTTCTGAAGTAAGCACTCCTCAGAAATTCATGGCACAAAAGAATGAGAGCAACAGGGTCACCCTGAAATTGATAAATACCAGTTTGAAAATGTCTTCCATTATATAAAGATAGGCTAGAACTAGACTGAGTGTCAAATATCTTGCCCTGTTAATTTGTGATCTGAATCCAGTAATTTGAGATGTGTACCTGTCTTTTGTTATTAATATAATCCAAGGGGCTGAGAAGTCTTTTGATCCCAGTCCAATAGACACAGATCTTAGCTCAGTTAGAAGATGCCTCTTGGCAAATACTGCTTATTCTCTTACTTTGAGGAAATATTGTTCTTCTATTGTGGGGAAAAAGGTAAAGAATAAGGCATGGTTCATATATCCTGTCTTCACTTGATAGACTTGATGTGAGAGGCATTTAATGCACACTGTGGATTTCCACTGCAGCCTGGTCCAAAGGCAAATGTTGTGGCTGGAGATAACAGGCACTCACCTCTCTCTTATAAGGTGCATGGAGTACTACTATCCCACTCCCATCATACTCATGGGGCCTAAGTAGACTGTAGGCATCACTGAGTTTTAATTCATTTCATGGTGCTCATTGGAGGCTTCATTTCCACAGACCAAACTTCTTTTTAAAACAGTAGTTTCTAACAATATTATATGATCTCATATGAAATGTAAAAGCTGTTAGAGGTGTGGGTATCCATGCAAAAGCCTCACAATGGCACACCAATACATATCATCTGGCTCAAGTCTGGATTTTTGTTTTTAATTGTATGATTGCCTTCAAAGTATTTTTCTCCTTTAACTGCTTAAAATTACATGTTTAAGCAAAAAACCCAAATAAATAGGACTAGTTACTAAAGTACATCAAAGCAAATCAATCAGTTGTAATTCATAATTAATTTTATTTTGGTTCATGTCAATAAGTTATCCCTACATTCACAACCATTAGATAACCAAAGTTGTGAATTAAAACTAGGTGTGAGTGTGTGTGTAAGCAAGCACCTAGTGAATGCAACTTTCTTTTCCCTAATAAAAGCCAATAAAAGAATGATTTGCTGCTGCTGCAATCAAAAGAAAGATTGCCCTAAATTGTGCATGTTGTTTGCAAGCTAGATACATTAGATAGGTTCTCCTCTATAGTAACATTATCCTGATTTAGTCTTACCCTAAAAAGAAGTACTGAATATTTTTGAAAGTACATCCAAAAGATTTGAGGCTGTTCTTTCATTGTTTCTATTTATTTAGAGGGGTTTTTTTTAAATTTTCTTTGTATGAAGAAGTTGGATTCTGGGACCACAAAGGCCACTTTGTGAGGTGCTTAAGAAAGCATAGTCTCAGCACTGTGACATTAGGAAATCTTGAAAATATAAAGCAGTAGTAGTATATGGGAAGTATTTGATGAGATTGGTGAGTGAAGAGGTGGGGGGAAATTTGATAGTATAAAGAGCAAGACACAGTTATGGGCTAGTAACAAGAATATATATTATAGGCGACAATTGATTAATCTGGAAGCAGGATTTCAGCATACAGCTTCATCACAGAATGAATAAGAATTTCTAATGTGATGCAGCCATGGAAAATATAAAGGCAAGACTCTAGTGTTCTGCATTAGAGATTTCCTGTAGAGGTGGAGTAATTGTGGGTCCATTCTACAAAGCACTGTTAAGAGCTCATCTGAAACAAAATGCACGATTCTAGTCAAGAAAAAAAATGGAAATGGGAGCTGAGGCAGACAAGAATCTGTGGATAGATCTGCAATGGAGAGGCACAGTTTTACCAGGGAGTCTGAAAAAAACTGACTTGTTTAACCAAGCAAAAGAAAGGCTGAAAGAGGATGTAAGGCTTCTCTGTTAATATATCTAAGCAGGAAGATAAAGAGGAGTAACCCTACAGATATGGAAAGAGACAAGATGACTGCTTACAATAAGAGACTAATGATAAAGAAGGAAATAGGAAAAAACTAATCCTTTAAAAATGTTGCTGGAATTCATATTTTTTAACTGTACAATACATGAGATTTTAGAGCTGCACTTTCAGCAAAAATCTAAGCAGGAATTATGGTTTATCAGTTTATGTACTGAATATATGATGCAGTTGCTTCACATTACAAGTAACCTAACTCAGTTTTACTACCCCACTCTATATTATCATGATTTAAAGCATCTAACAGGAACATTTAATTTAAAAACAATCATTTTGCATTTGGTTTAGTCATTTTGTTGGTTCTCACTGATTGGTACTGTTTAACACTCTTCTTGCTAACCACAAAGTATCTGCAGATTTGTATATGTGTAGTTATACAGCTTAATGAACAATTATTCAGATTCTTAGTTTTTCCTTTTTGGTTTCACTAGAAAATGCTAGAGGATAAGTTAGTTATTTACAAGATAATTATTTACATATGGCTTTTGTCAAGCCACATTTGGAAAGAAATTAGCATGTAACTAAAAAAAAATAAAACCCAACAATTTAACATTGTTTTGTTAGTTAAATTAGATTAAATGACATTATGTTGGAAACAGAGTAATTTGTCAAAACATACTTTGCATTTAGTATGAACTAATTTATTAAGTAAAAGGAGCGTATGCAGTTAGTGTACTAAACTGGCTGTTTCTGGTTGCTGTTTCCTTTGGGCTTTGAAAAGTAGTAGAACTCATCTTCTGACACTTTATTTTTAATAATTTATTTCCTGATACAGATTTTACTTTCTTTCAAAATCCCAATCACTTCTTAACTTTGAATGGATGACTTGCATGAATAATTTGAACAAATCATAATGAAGAAGTTATTTTCTGTTAAAACTTTGATGCAAGGTGTTTCATCCATGTCCTTTTACTACTCAAGTGTTTGACATCTAACTTCATTAGCAAATGTACTACTTCATTTAATATCATGATTTTAGTGTTAGCCTTAATATATTGTCGTACAGATGAAAAATCTTATTTAATAATATTTATTAAATGAAAAATAAACTAGATAAGTAAATATCATGTTAAAAGTAAATGTTAATACTGATTCTTTTTTAATTAAAACAAATCTAATGCTACAGAGTTGCATTTTTCCAGTTATACGAGAGAGACATGGTTGACAGTTTAATAATGGGGAGTGCTGTAACATGGCTTATAATAATTACTTAATCAATTTAAATGATTCAGAACTATCATGGTTTAACCCTGGTAGGCAGCTAAGCACTACACAGCCACTTGCTCAGACTCGGAGAGGGTAAAAGTGACAAAACTCACAGGCTGAGCGTCACGTCCCAATTTCTCAGGACAATGACTCAGATTCGCCAATTCCCAGGTCAGGATTAAGGTGAAACGACACCAAGGATTCTTCAATTCACACAACTCAATTTTTATTCGCTCACAACAGATAATTGGCATGAAACTCTGTCAGTAATCTTTGCATCCTCTGCAACAGGCATTAACCTTACACCGACTAGGGGCAGATCTTATGCCCCAACAAGCCTTGCCTTATACGCGGGCATACAGAATAAGAATGGGAGAGAAAAGGGGAGAGAGGAAAAGAGAGAGAGAGAAAGACAAAAGGTAAGATTTCACCAGTTCCATCGTTGGCCCAGCCACCCCAGGGGTCCAGTTCCAGTGGGGCACAGCCACTTGGGGCTTTGACTCGTGTCCTTTTATAATTCCTTGCCCCTCCTCCGGGTGGGCACTTGGACTCGTTAGGCTAATTAGGCATCATGCGCAGTTTGTGCTTCTAGAATTCTCCTTGCTTTTGGTACATGCGCAGTTTGTACCTTCGGATTCTTCTGGAAATGAGTCGGTGGGGTTGTTGGGGAGTTACTCCCCCTCCCTGCAGCTGTGACCCTTGTTTGACCTTTTGTGAAAACGGCTTCTCTATTGGCTCTTCGCAGAGTCACTCAAGATAGGGAAGTTCAGCCCCAGAAAAGTGTGGTCCCACCTCTGCGGGACCCCCTCCCCTTGCCGTGCCTCCCTGCCATTACCTGCACAGCCCCGGCGTTTCCACAGAAACCATTTCCTCTGCCAAAGTTCTTTACCGGATGGTTGAGACATTAACTGTGGTTTCATTGGACCATCACACTGAGATAAAGACAGTTCAATAATTAAAACAAAAAAACCCAAACCAAACCCAACAAACCAATAAAGAGGAAAAGAAACAAAACCAAGAAAAACAAGTGATGCAAAAAAACCCCCAAAATCAATTGCTCACCACCAACTGACTGATGCCCAACTGGTCCTCGAGCGATAGCAGCCCCGGCCAACCTCCCTCCTTCTTCCCCCCAGCTTTTATTGCTGAGCATGACATCATATGGTCTGGAATATCCCTTTGGTCAGTTGGGGTCAGCTGTCCCAGCTGTGTCCCCTCCCAGCTTCTTGTGCACCCCCAGCCTACTCGCTGGTGGGGTGGTGTGAGAAGTAGAAAAGGCCTTGACTCTGTGTAAGCACTGCCAGCACTGTGTAAACACTTCCAGGCTGTAAAGTGAAAATATTTTATGTGGAGAAGTCAGAGAGCAAACTTGAGATTTAACTATAGCTGACACATCTATCTCTATTAAAACTGCTGTCACCACTGTATTTGCCAGCCCTGCTTGTAGCTCACGTGAAGAAAAACTCTTAAACTCCAGCCATTTTGTACAGCCATTTTCAGATGCTGCATTTCATAATTACATTTCACAATTCCTTTTCAGCAAAGCCAGCCAAATGTTTCATTGCAATCTCTTCTTTATTAATGAAGTGTCCCTGTACAGACCAATTTTTTGATGATGCATTGGTGATGTATCTGCAGTCAGTCTGTGAGCACACTGTGTGAATACGTTTCAGCCCCATGCTGAAGTACACACTGCAATGCAGTCCATCAATTTCAGTTTTCATTATTTATTCTCTTTTATGTCACTTGACCATGTTTCTGCTTACTTATAGGATTAGTGAAAAATCATGCATTGAGATATGTGGCAGAAAATTTCTGTAGCATGGAGAGTGTGCAAACACCTGCATTAATGAGCATAATATTAATAAATTAGATTATTATTAGTAGATATTATCTTTAGGGATATGTGGATGTAAACATGTGTTAATCTGACATCACTAAAACCAAATTGTGTTTTTCATAGATGTTTGCTAAAAGTTGGCTAAACACAGCTGAGTTGAAAAGATATTCATAATTAGTGAAAAATCTTCAAATATTTTCTGAAAGACATCTTTCTCTGTTTCTAGCTGTTATTTCTTTTGTGTTGCTGGCCTCCAGATGAGAAATAGCTTAGACCAGATCTATCCATTAGATAATATTGACATCTGTCTTGTAGGTAGAAATATGAGAAGGGAGGATGAATGGTGTCTCATGCCTGTGCTGAAATATATAAAAATTTGAGGAGCAAATTCACCCTGTGCCCTTGGACTACATGAAGTATTTACAAGAGGTCACTATAATTTTGCCTGCATGTATGATTCTGCAATTTTTCTACATCATTTTCTATATCAGAAATATTCATTACTAGCTAGTGCGCTTTATAAGTGTTCAATATAATTTGAGAGTATGAGCAATTTGATAGCTATGCAACAATATGTCTTCTGATGGGAAATATACCAGGGATTTCACATCCAGTTAGATGTACTTCAGAGTTTAGGAATAAATTTGTAAATTATATGTGAAATGCTCAATATATATAAGAAGCCTTCATAAACAGTATTTCAGTAGCTAACATTCATATGTTTGGATCTAGATTTTTACATCCAGTGAGATATGTATATATACAATGATATGTTTAGTACATGTGGAAAAATATACATGTATATACATGTGAAAAAAACTTTTTTCTACACACACTTTAATGTTATGAACAAGATAAATATAGATATTTGCAAGTTAGACAAAGATTTGACTTCAGTTTAGTTTTGTTGCTAAACCTAAAAGTCATTTGTTTTTCTGGCATCTTTTAAGTAAAGGGACATGTAAAACTGTTCACGGCAAATTAGTCTTTACAACCAGATGCCAGTTTATAAATACTATCTGAAGACATGATAACATAGGAACAAAAGTGCAAATATCATTGGTCAACTGGACCAATGGCCCACAAAAAGATAGCATTTAATGCAGGAGAGTGACTAAGCACAGAGAATCACAATGAGTCAAACAGAAAGGGTGAGGTTTATTCTGGAGAAGAGACAGTGTGTTTCTTCACCATAGTATTACAGAGGTGTTCAAACTAGCTTTAAACTAGCTGCCTGAGTACCAGCAGCAGTCAAGCCACTGGGCTGAATCCCTCTGCAGAGCTAACACATTGTGTGCTGAGCACTTAGAAATCTGTGGTGCTAATCCCGTTATGCTAACCACAGTACAAATACAAAATAGGAGACAGTTCCTCTGAACAATGTGATGGCATTGAACATATTATTTGCCTGGTTTTTATTTTTTATCAGATACAGTGTAATGCCTCTAAGGGTGTTACATTCAAATCAAATGATTTAGATAAATCAGTGCAGGCTCCTAGCCTGCGTGGGAGTTTGTCACACAGACAGGGCTGTGCTCTCAGATGATGAGCTGTCTAAAAGTTGACAAATCACATTTCCTTTTTAAAAACTCTGTACTGCCTCAACTGTTGCAAAACCTCTGTAGTGTTGTTTTAATTGTTCTGGTAAATGACATTACCCAAGTTTCTCTAGTCATAAACACTAGTGAATTCCAAGGATTTCAGAAGAGCTGTTTTCAGTTTACACTCTGGTATTTTCCTTCCTCTCTAGCAGGCAAACTCCTACCTCCAGCACCTACACAGGTGATTTTACATGTTGTTTCTGCATATCGTATATATGTATTACTTTTATTGTCACAGATGTTCAAAAAACTGTATTTGAAACCAATGCTTGTTTGAAGGAAATGAATGCCAAAGTTACTTTAGTTAAGTATAAGTCAGTATTCACTATTTTAGCCTTGGGTACCTAGAAGTAATTATAGATGTGCTGCTTTGTTTACAATACTGATTCATCCCGTGGTTTCAGGCAAAGCAACACAGGGAGAATGGAGGAGAATCTCAAGGGGTAAAGATGGCAGAATTGTGCACACTTTCTATTTATCTCAAAGGAGCAAACATCTTTAATTTTAATATCAAAATTTAGTCATATAATGACTAGATAAATCTAATAAGTTATTTATTAACTTCATTAACTTAAAAATATGTACACTTGGGGAAGGAGGCTCTGAAAATGCCTTGCCTCTTGGATTTTGCAAGTTATGTTCTCTCTTCCACCTCCTTTTGTGGGGTGATATTTGACAGTGGCTTCAAATTTTTGCATCTATTTTTGCCTTTCCTAGAGGGTTACCTACATTTAGTAGTTCCTTCGTACATGAGTTAGGTATATCACTTTTGTGAGGAACAATGATATTCAAATCCTGTTGTAGGTAAAATAATTATTTTTATCTTGAAACAAATTTTTGCATGCTTAGGGCTTTCTGTTTTCTTCTGGCTAAACTTGCTTGTTACATTTGATTATACAACTGAATTTTTCACAATAAATCTTATAGCTGGTATACAGTCTGTATGCTCCTGATGTCCTCAAGCATCTATATTTTATTTCCAACACTCTAATTTATTTTTCCTGTAGTAGATAAATGGTCAACAACTATCAAAAAATGTTTAGTGATATTAGCTCAGATATTATAGCATTTCTTATAAATAATTATGCTAAAACTGTATGTGGCAGTTCAAAACTGCTAGGAAGCTTTTGTTACAATTCAGCCTTTATATAATATGTTTTCTTTGAACTTGCACTGCAGTGGGGAAGATGAGGAAAAGGCTCTACTGATATCTGAAGCACATCAAAGGCTTAAGAAACTAACCATGAGACAGATGCTTTTGTTAACCTGTGCTGTATCTCATTTCACCATCTTTATCAGCATATACAGCTTCATGATTTGAGAAACTTACTATTTTGCTGCTTATTGATATGAAAATTTGATACAGTAGGAAACACATGTTTCTGGAGGAAAATCTCATTTTTTTACAACAATTCTAACCTGAAAGTACAACTTTGAAGAAAAAGAACACATAAATAAATATATTTAAAAATGCTAATATACAACAATTTTTAGAGTTCTTAATTGTATGGAAAGATCCATAACATCTAGTCTGACTGCTTATATATCCCAGCCTATTACATTTCCCACAAATAGAATAGTAACTTGCACTTTGAGCATAACTAATCTTTGGCTAATCATATATTCCAGAAGGGCATTAGTCTTGGTTTAGACACATCAATATATGGAGAATCTTCATTTTTCTTTGATAGCTGGTATCAAAGGCTGATCAAAATTTTTAATTAAAATGTTGTGCTTGCTTTCTTAATGAATTTTCCTGGCTTCAGCTTCTACAAATTGATCTCTGCTCAGTCTCTGAGTATTTTACATTAGGCAGTCATTGTTTTTTTAAAAAAATGAGCAGAAACCTAAACACAGAAATAAACTTAAAGTGATGAAAGTTTGCCAGTATGACTGTAACAGCAAATCTTTCCTAACACAGGCCCAACTTTAGACTTGAGTTCTGAAATTTGAGTTGGAAACAGAAAGGGAAAGGGAGTTTGGATCTCCTTGTTCCCATACGTGGATAGCCCCAGCTGCTCTTCCCCTCAAACTCCTGCATCTGACTTCCAGTACTTTTTCTTTAAGTAAAACAATAATGATGGTGATGATAATCTAATAAATTGGCTAATGAATGCTGCCCTCTACTGCATAGACTCTAGGGTATGCATAGGTCTAGCCTGTTTACACTTAAAGGCAATTCTTCCTAAATTCAAGTGATAGAGAGACCTGTTATAGCAGGAAAATCTGAGTCCTATACCCACTTCTGCTTTGCAACCATAAATTTTTTATAGTACTTTACACATACTGCTTTTCATTTGTAGACCTCATTGAAAATACTCATCTCTAAATATTCCCAGCTTTCCTCCTCTTTCAGAATATGATATACCACTGGGATTTCCTTATCTTGTTTTAACTGAAAATGGGCATGGACTAAGACTGTCAGTTTTGGTTTATTCCATTATAGTTAAAGTAGTAGCCTTTAATCATTACCAGTGATATTAGTGCCACAACAGTGTTTACATCTCAAACATGCTTCTAATTTTCCCAGTCAAGGGAAAATTGTTGGTGATATCTTAATGTTTTTTTAGGTAGCTAATACCAAAATGCAAGGTTATGATCTTGATCTGAATATTTCCCAGATGTGTGGTAAAGTGAAAGGTGGAACAGCTAACAACTTGACTTCCTATGCATGTTAGTCTAAGTTAAATGAATTCTAAGTCAGGCATAATTAGAAAATGAGACCCACAGAAGCCTTCACCTTCACAACTGTTTGAGATGAAAGCTTAGTGCTTGGGTGGATGTAACGTAATCCACATGTTGGAAGAGAAATCAGAATCAGCTGTCACTGTATTCTTGCATATGTTTTACAGTGCCCCATTAGCCGCCACCTTGTCAAAAGTTAGTGATCTTCTCTAAGATTAATGCTTCTAATTAATGTTCAGTGGAATTTGGACCAGATTCTGGTAACTTCCAGTGAGGTTTCAGTTTGCATATGGCAGATCCAATTTTGGAAGAGATTGTTGATAGAGATGGATTCTAAGGATCCTCAGTCATGGAAGTCACTTAATTCTTTTCCAGGACAGCCACGTGAGACATAACACAGATACCAAAAAGAAGGAATAGAGCAACTTAATGAAACTTTGAAGTTGGCCCTGTTCTGAGCAGGGGGTTCAGAACAGATGACCTTGTTTTCCAACTTAAATTATTGTATGAATCAAAAAGGCATCTGGAAATCTTTTCTATGTCCCACAACACTGGAATTGTTAAACTGAGAATCAGAGATTGATATTCAAATCAGTTAAGATAATTAGAAAACTTTGCTCTTATTAAACATTGTAGCCTCACTGGATAAAACACTGAAATGGAACTCAGATACCTGAATCACAGAATCATCTAGGTTGGAAAGGACCTTGAAGATCATCTAGTCCAACCATTAACCTAACACTGACAGTTCCCAACTACACCATATCCCTCAGCGCTATGTCGACTCTACTCTTAAGCACATCCAGGGATGGGGACTCCACCACCTCCCTGGGCAGCACATTCCAACGCCCAACAACCTGTTCTGTAAAGAAATGTTTCCTAATATCCAGTCTAAACCTTCCCTGGCACAACTTGAGGCCATTACCTCTTGTCTTATCACTTATTACTTGGTTAAAGAGACTCATCCCCAGCTCTCTGCACCCTCCTTTCAGGTAGCTGTAGAGGGCAATGAGGTCTCCCCTCAGCCTCCTCTTCTCCAGACTGAACAACCCCAGTTCCCTCAGCCGTTCCTCATACGACATGTGCTCCAGACCCTTCTCCAGCTTTGTTGCCCTTCTCTGGACACGCTCAAGTAATTCAATGTCCTTTTTGTAGTGAGGGGCCCAAAACTGAACACAGTCATCGAGGTGCGGCCTCACCAGAGCTGAGTACAGGGGCAAGATCCCTTCCCTGTCCCTGCTGGCCACGCTATTTCTGATACAAGACAGGATGCCATTGGCCTTCTTGGCCACCTGGGCACACTGCTGGCTCATGTTCAGCCGGCTGTCAATCAACACCCCCAGGTCCCTCTCTGACTGGCAGCTCTCCAGCCACTCCTCCCCAAGCCTGTAGCGCTGCTGGGGGTTGTTGTGGCCCAAGTGCAGCACCCGGCATTTGGCCTTATTGAAACTCCTCCAGTTGGCCTCAGCCCATCGCTCCAGCCTGTCCAGGTCTCTCTGCAGAGCCTATTTCAAGCTTTGCTATTATTCTGCTAGGTCACTATTGCAAAACTGTCAGTCTCCTAAACCAATGAGGTTTACTGGCTTCTCAAACTGATCTTACTGGCTCTGATACCTAATGATCCTGGAATGAGGGTCACACTCTTTCAGGGTATTGCAATATGTGTACTAATATGTATATAAAGGGGAAATGGCATTCAGGGGTATGTCTGTTAACAGTAAACAATAATAGCCTCTTTTTAACATATATGATAAGAAATATTTTATGAGGGCTGAGTAGGAAGACATTATACAGCGGTCCTATAACAAATTCATCAGCGATTTGCTTTAGCCCACTTGTTACTAAGAGGTAAGATTTATGCATTCATGATAGTTGCCTTCTAATAACTTCTGCATCTGCTGAAAATTTTCATTCAGGTTTGTTAATGAATAGCTTGGAGTTTTCATGTAAACAAAGATATAGCACTTATGAGATAATAGGCAAGCAAGCAGAGAGGAGACAAATTATTAGTTCTACGCTAAGAAAAATGGTAGATTTAATCAACCACAGGCCACAGATCTGCAAGAACATTTTTTTGTTAGTTTTCAGAGCTTTTTATATTTTGTCAGAAGCAGCACAGCAATAAGGAATTTCTGAAGTATCAGCTGATGATTACAGTATATTTTGGGACAGTACTGATCACTGGCTCTACACATCATACATTAACTAAGAAGGTCATACATTAACTAAGTGATAAAGCTTCATAAATTAGAGCATACTGCTCATTAAAATCTTTCTATTTCTGAGCACTGGACTTAAGTTTTCAAAGAAATAATGGTGAGCCAGCAGAGAACTGTGCCAGTCTGGTCACTTATCAATTCATCTGACATCTCCTGTTGAAATGAGATTTAAGGAGGAAGGATGTATCTGGCATAAACTTAGGTCAGCCTGTGGAAACTTCCAGTCTTCCTGACTGCGAGTAGTCTGCCTTGATTTGGGAATGTGGCCACGGATCTCCCTTTTATGTGTCCCACACCACTAGAATTGTTACATTGGAAATCAGAGATAGATATTCAAAGAGTTAAGATTAATTAGAAAGGTCTGCATGATTGCTGAGGTCAGCGGGCACTGGGTCTTGTCAGCTGACATTTGCAGCAGTGGCACTGACAGCTTTGAGATCCTTCAGGCAACTTGCTAGAACTCCTTGCACCAGAACTGTTCCACTTTGATACTAGAGAATTGATAAGGTGGTTTGCCAACTGGGATTTCTTAATCTTGGTTTTATTAAAGATTTTACAGAGCACTAGCTGTTGCGTGAAACATGGGACATGGAAGTTATAAATCACTTGGAAATAGTGTCAGTAATATATTGATGTTACTCTGTTGTCATAAAGAAGGAAATATTTGCAATATAATTTCTATCCTGATACAAAAATTTCTTTTCTACCAGAGACTGGTTTTGTTATCTTCTGCATTCTCTGAGGGTTTTCATTGTTTCATAGGCAGCTGATGTTGCAACTGGTGGGACTGAGTGGGGTCAGGCAGTCCAATTGCCAAGTGGCATGGAAGTGGATTATGATTGTGCAGATGCATGACAATAGATTTAGTGTCTTGTAACTGTTTGTGCTGGGTTTGAGTGAGTGGTGGGGTTTTTGGTAGCGGGGGAGGGGGCTACAGCAGTGGCCTCCTGTGAGAAAATTCTTGAAGCTCCCCCGGCTCCAAGTTGGATCCACCTCTGCACCAAGGCTGGGTCAATTAGCTGCGCCTCTGCGATAACGTATTTAAGAAGGGGAACTTGGCAGGAGGAGTTGGAGTTGTGAGGAGGAGTTGCAAGGAGAACATCTGTGCAAACACTGAGGTCAGTGGAAAAAGGGAAGAGAAGGGTGGGAGAGGTGTGCCGGTGCAGAGCCCCCTTGCAGCCTGTGGTGAGAGGGCAGGCTGTCCCCCTGCCGCCCATGGAGGTCCATGGTGGAGCAGATGCCAACCTGCAGCCTGTGGAGGACCCCACACCAGAGCAGGTGACTGCTCCTGAAGAAGGCTGTGAGTCTGGGAAGAAGAAGCCCCTGCTGTTGTAGTTCGGCACTGGGGGGATTGTAACAGGTGGGGGTGACCCACATGGGAGCAACTAGGGAAACACTGCAACCCGTGGGAGGGACTCATGTCGGAAAAAGTTTGTGGAGGACTGTCTCCTGAGAGAGGGGAACCATGCTGGAGCAGAAGAAGAATGTGAGGAGTGTGACTCCCCCCCTCCCCCCCTCCCCCCCCGAGGTGTAAGAAGAGGCAGGACTGACTGCACCCCCCACTCCCTGCCCCCTGTGCTGCTGGGTGGGAGAAGGTAGAGACATCGGGAGGAAAGCTGAGCCTGTGAAGAAGAGAGGGGTGGGGGGAAGGTGTTTTTAAGATGTAGTAACGCTTCTCGCTGTCCTTCTCTCTGTTAAATGTTGTTGTTGTTAGTGTCTGTATTAAATTTATGCTTTTTCCTTCCCCTAACGAGTCTGTCTTTTGCCCATGACCATAATGGGTGATTCATCCCTCCCTGTCCTTATCTTGATTCCTGATCCTTTTGCTTTATTACCTCCTTCCCAGTGCTATGGGGAAAGGGGTGAGTGAGCAGCTGCGTGGTGCTCAGTTGCTCTCTGAGCTCAAACCACGACACTGTTGATTATTGTGTTAGTTTATACACAGCAAGGAGATCCCAGAGCATGGTCTTGGCACACACTGATTTCAAACCAGCAAAATAAATAAAGTAAATAAATAGACTGACAGTTTAAAGGCAGCCACTGTGATTCTTAGTCATATGTTTCAACTTACTCTTTTTCTATCAAGCTGTTTTGTTAGTGGCTACAAGGAGAGAGGAAATTACAGTGTGGGCTTGAGGGGAAAAAGAAGCACCACAAAAATGATGAATAGAAAAAAAAATATTTCACCAGAGGCGGTCAAAGGAATATGGGCATTGAGAATCAGATTTTCAGATATGGTTCTGTGATCTTCATGCCTTGCTTTGATTTGTGAAAGGAGTCCCACAAATTTGTAAGTCTTGTAGGTACTACAGTTGGAAGTCCAGCTTTCAGATACTGAATCCCAAGTTCTGTAGGATTTACCAGTATACAAACTCAGTGTTTATTTTTTTAAGTAGAGGTCCCTTCAAATTTCAGTATAACAGGCCTAGTATTGTTGTCATAATTACGCTTTTCATTACAGAAATAAATAGATGTCTCATTTCTAAACACCACTGACTACAGTGTTTGGATGGTTTCTAATAAAACAAAAAAGAATTATTGTTAGTATTGCATTTAATCAGATATCAATTTGGATCAATTAATAAGCACAAACCTGCAAATGAAGAACATGAGGATGAGGGGAGTAAAGTTCACAATGTAGAGGAAAGATCTCCAAAGTTTATACATCATCTGTAAAGACTATGCACTGTGCAAAGACTTATGGTCTTGAAGTTTTTGTGAGACAAAGCTAAATGATCGCACTCCTACTCTTGCCTAGAGCTACTATGTATCTGAACTGACCTCTTTGGCTGCATGGGGCTTTTAATGATTCTTTGCATTTCTTTTGGAATTCCAATGCATTGATCAGAAATATCATGCAGTAGTTCTGACTGGGTAACTAAAAATCTTGAATATTTCTCACCTGCACACCACACACACTGTAAGTCCATACGTTTCTGGAAGTACAGCATACTGCTATGTAGCACAGGAAGTCCAACATTTTCAGAAACATCTGACTGACTTCTTGTATGTGGAAACACAGCTTTATAGGGCTGGAGGAAATCTCAAAAGATCATGTGGTGCATCCCCTTGTCCCACAATGTACATATGGATAATACCTATTATCAGCTCAGCCAGACACTTTTATCACCTGCTGTTAAAGACTGCACAGACTTCAAAGCATCTTTAATGAATACAGAGAGTTTTCATCACCCTTATTAAAATCTTTTCTTAATATCCTCTCTTTTTCTCTTCTGTAGCGTTAAGTCCATTTCCATTGCCTCTTGCATGGAATATTCCCCTCCTCTTTCCAGATATTTTTTAAGTAGTTGAAAGTTACTGATATGATTTCTGTTCCCAAATATCCTCTTGTCATGGTTTAAACCTGGCTGGCAGCCAAACACCATGCAGCTGCTTGCTCACCTTCCCCCACCCCCAGGGAAGTTGGGGGGGTGGGTATAATGGTAAGGAGACTCATAGGTTGAGATAAAAGCAATTTAATAATAGAAATAAAATAAAATTAAAATAATAATGATAATAATAGTAATAATAGAAAATAGAAACAAGTAATGCACAGTGTGATTGCTCACCACTTGCTGACTGATGCCCAGCCCCTTCCCAGCTAGTGATCCCAGAGAAGAGAGAATCCTGAAACCACCATCCTGGAAGCCAGAGTGAGCTTCCCAATCAACCCTTATCTATATACTGAGCATGACGTTAGATGACATAGAATATTTCATTGGCCAATTTGGGTCTGTTGCTTTGGCTCTGCTCCCTCCCAGCTTCTTGTGTACCTGTGCATGGGCAGGACATGGGAAGTTGAAAGGTCCCTGATTTCTTAGCAACAACTAAAAACATCAGTACATTGTCAACATTCTTCTCATATCAAATCCCATACTGAATCCAAAATACAGCACTATTATAGCTACTAAGAAGGAAAAAAAAAAATTAGCTTTATCCCAGACAAAACCAGGACAGCTCTTCTTAAGGTAAACAGGATGAATTTATTTAATTTTCCATTGCAAACAGTGTTTTCTAGACCTACGGCCATGCTAGTTGCTCTTCTTAAAACATATCTTAAAATGAGGCCTTCCAAGTGCTGGATGAAGTGGAAAGATTTTCTTTTGTGTTTCACACACTATATTCATGTGTTGGGAAGATGTTTGCTTTTCATGACATTCACTCAAGCCCAGGTTGTGGATCACTAGCCACCCAGAGTTTTCTGCAAAATGGTTATCTCATTCTTCTCCATCCTGTATTTGCATTTCCTCAATGCATCATGTCATTTTGGCAGTGAATCATTGAGAATGAGTCTCTAAATATGGTTTTCTAGCCTGTTTTTCATCCCACTTAAAATACAGTTTTATACGAACCTAGTGTTATAGATTAAAAGTAATTTAGTGGGAAATAACCACTTCTCAATTTTTAGTGATCAATAATAAATTTATTAGCAAGCGGCGAGTGAGCAAAACAGCGCTGGGTGTGCCGGGAGTCTCTGCTCTACCAGGACACACACCTGACCCGGCAGAACCGAGTCCCTTTATAGTGTAGGCTTCATCCATATTCATGATGGGCGTACCCTGAGGGGTCTGCAAAGGTGTAAACAAGTTTTCCCGGGCTTTTCTCAGGTTTTCGCGGGCTTTTCTCAGGTTTCCGTCACAGAAGGGGGGATGACTCAGCACAGGGGTTTTTGTAGTGGCTTGAAGATGGGGGCCATTTTAGCTCCCTTCTAACAACTGATTTTAACAATAGAAACTATATACATATATCTTATTTTTTATTTACATAAAGAGAATTACAAAACTGTTCGGCCACAACATCCTGACTACAACTTCTTTTTCCCCTTGAGATTTGAATAACAAATACCATATATGTTTTATTACAATTCCCCCCTTTTCTTTTAACTAATTTTGTTTTTCAATTCTCCTTAACACATCACAGACTTGTTAAATATACATGGTCCGAAAGTTAACCCAATTAATAATAACACTAGGGGTTTCATAAAATGGAGGTTTAACATCAAAATTGCGATTCCTCCCACAGCCCAAATGACCACTATAGTGAGAAGAGTTGGTGGGTTCATCTTCCAATTACTAGCCAATTGTACAAACGTGTCCCCTTTCTGTCTTGCGACAGGATTTGCATGCTCAGATCTTTTCCTTCCCCATACTTTCCAGTTCTCCTTGCCACAACAATCACCTGAACTGGTTGTCACGTCCCGCTCAGACGAGGGGGACAAGTGACTCAGATTCGCAAATCCCCAATGGAGCGGACAACAAGTCTCCAAGTCTAAACATTTATTAACTACTCACAATGTACTAATTGAACACACGATAGTTGGCTAAGTATATAGCAAGTTGTGGCGAGCAATATAATATGCCTTGCATTGCTTAATAGGAAAGGGAAAAGAGGGAGATAGAGGGAATGGGGAAATACAGATCACCGGTCTGGGTTTCTGCGCAGCTCCTGCCGACGAGGGTTCCGGGAGGCACGGGAGACATCCGTCTTTTTCGCTGGCATCCGTCTTCTTCGCTTCACTGCACTTTCTCTCCTCGGGGCCGCGCCACCCCCCCCACCCCCCCTTCTTGATTTATACCCGCTTTCCTTGGGTCCATCCCCTAGGTCGACCCACATACCTACGTATCCCATGTACGGGGAGGGGTGAGGTGTTTCATGGGATGATGTAATTAGCATGATCATGTTAGCCCTCGTTAGCATATTGAGGGGTGTTAACTTTAATATGCATTTCGTGGATAATGAAGCAAAGGTCATTCACCGGACAGATGGCCCTTGAAGTTTGGGCCAGGTGCACCAGAGCAGAGCCGTCCTGTCTTCACAGGGCTCCCTCCTCCAGTCCCATCTTGTGTTATTCGGGCAGCCTTATCAGCTTCGACCTCCACAGAATGCACCCTGTGACTCATAGTTTTGTCTTGCGAGTGTTTGAGGCATTTCTTCGATCAGCCTCAACTTTTGCTTTCTCAGGCTGTTTTTCTTAGTTTCTCACAGGCCTGGTTTCTCGTCTCTCACACTGGTTGCTTCGAGGCCTTTCTTATTTTCCCCTCTCCATACGTCTCTGCCTCCTCCGCCTACTCCATTCATTCCTTAGAGCAGCGGGGCTTTCCATCTTCTCGGCAGCAGTCGTATTCTGTGGGGTGAGGGTCTTGTTATCGACACCTTAACGCCTCCCAGTTCCAGGCTTTCACTTGTGGGATCGTACAGGGCACTTGGAGTATTTGGAATTTGCAAAGAGTTTGTACTATATTCACGTTATGGGGCTTAGGTTCATTGGTATGCACACACCCTTTTTCAGGATTTATCCCTTTTATAAATATAGTCCACCATTCATGGGACTCCTTTACAATTTTTCCTGTTGATACCCCCACTCGTAAGGTTCGACTGGTTAATTTTCTTTCTCTTATATAGCACTGGGCACAGTATTCCTTTGGGGAATAGCCGTGGACGCAGTGTGCCCACCAACTTTCCTCACAAATAGTGCATTTAAAACACACAGAAGGATAACAAACACAGTTAGGGGTTTTACAAAATTCATTTAGTCCTTCTTCCTTCGCAACACTAGCTTCAGATCTCCTGATGTTTCAGCTACTTCCCAGTGATCAGGCGTTAAGGGTCCTTTCACTCTGGTAGCATGAGTCCATCCCTTTTCAGCAGTCCGGACAGCAGTCTCTGTTGTGAGTATAACAAGAAACGGTCCCTCCCAACGAGGGGTAAGAGAGGATTCTTTCCAAGTTTTTATTAACACCTTGTCTCCAGGTCTTATGGAGTGCATACAAATTTCTAATGGAGGTCTCTGTACTACCATCCCTTTTTTGCGTAGTTCTTTTCTCCTATTCATGAGGTTTATTAAGTATGGTTGCAAATTGTCTTTTTCCAATACTGGGTGATCAGTGGGAAATTCCATATCATAGGGCATACCATATAGCATTTCGAATGGGGATATTCCAGTATCAGTTCGGGGCTGGGTCTGGATATTCAGAAGTGCTAGGGGTAAACACTTAACCCAAGACATCTTTGTTTCTAACATCAATTTGATAAGTTGTTTCTTGATTTCTCCATTCATTCTTTCTACTTTTCCTGAGCTTTGTGGATGCCAGGGAGTGTGGAATTCCCACTTGGTCCCCAGGGAAGTCAATGTCTCTTTGATTACTTTAGACACAAAGTGGGGACCCCTGTCCGAATCAATTACTTCCATATTTCCATACCTAGGGATGATGTTTTCCAAGAGTATTTTTATCACAGTATTTGCTGTAGCTCGAGCAGTGGGAAAGGCCTCCACATAATGAGTGAGATGATCTACCAACACTAGGAGGTATTTGTACCATCCTACTTTTGGTAGTTCTGTAAAATCGATTTGAATTCTTCCAAATGGTCTGTATGCCAAATCCCGTCCCCCTTGAATCTTTTCTCTTAATTGGTGCTTATTAATTTTCTGGCACGTTAAACAGCTTTTTATTATTTCCTTAGCAACATTATAAATCTCTATGCACATGTATTTAATAGCAAACTGATCTACTAACGCTTGTACTCCCCAGTGAGTTTTAGTATGGAAATCCTTCATAACTCTCCAAGCCACTGTCTTCAGGAGAACCTTCCTCCCATCAGGTAATTCCCATTCCCCTTGTTTTTCATTAATTCCCATTTGTTTCAATTTTTCTTTCTCTTGGTTAGTAAACGTGAATCCTAATTTGGTGGGGTCTGTTCTTTCGTTTGTGTTTGATTCTGTTACCATCAATGCTAGTAGTGCAGCCCGTTTTGCCTCTTGATCAGCTAGAATATTTCCCCTGATCTGTAGTGAGGTTCCCTGTTGGTGTCCTCTTATATGCACTACTGCTATTTTCTTAGGACCTCTTAATGCTTGGAGAGTCTGGATAATTAGAGACTCATGTATTAGCCCTTTTCCTTGTGAATTAATGAGTCCCCTTTCTTCCTAAATTTTTCCAAAAGTGTGAATTACTCCAAAGGCATACTTAGAGTCTGTATAAATGGTTCCCTCTTTTTCCTTTAAAATCTGTAACGCTCTTAGTACTGCATATAGTTCACAAGCTTGAGCCGACCAGCTAGGACTCAGTGGTCCTGATTCTATTACCTCTAGGGTGGCTCCACTAATAATTGCATAACCTGATTTTCTTTTTCCTTCTACCACTCTAGAGGATCCATCCACAAACAGCTTTTCCCCTTCTTCTAATTCTGTTTCTTCTAAGTCTGGCCTGATTTTTGCCTGTTCTTCAATGGTATGGAGGCAATTATGGTTTAAACTTTCGCTTGGCTCCCCATATAGGAATTGTGCTGGGTTTTGAAGACTAGTTACTTCAATCTCTAACTTTGGTGAGTGTATTAATATTCCTTCATATTTGAGGAGCCTGGCGTCTGTTATCCATTTGTCCGCTTTTTGTTGAAGCACTCCCCTAATGTTATGAGGAGTCAACACCTTCAGATTCCCCCCAAATGTAACTTTATTAGCCTCTTCTACTAACAAGGCCACTGCCACTATCGCCTGGAGGCATGTTGGCTATCCCCTACTTACGGGGTCTAACAATTTAGATATGTATCCCACAGGCTTCCTTTTCCCAGCCCATTCTTGGGTTAATACCCCAAATGCCGTGCCATCTTCAGTATTGGCAAATAAATAAAAGGGCCTTCTTATATCTGGTAAACTCAATACTGGAGCGTTGACTAAGTCAGTTTTTAATTTTTCTAATTTTTCCTCATCATCTGGGATCCATTTAAGCAACCCGTCTTTTGTTAATTTCTGGTATAAAAATTTAACTTTTGTACTATAATTTTCAATCCATTGTCTACAGTACCCCAGTAGTCCAAGGAGCTGCCTAACCTGTCGTTTGTTTTTGGGAGCCTGGAGAGAAAGAATTCCATTTACCCTCTCTGGGTCTAATTTCTTGCTCCCTTTACTAATCCAGTGACCTAAATACTTCACCTCTTCTTCTACAAATTGCAATTTAGATTTGGATACTTTTAATCCTTGGAGGCTTAAGAAATTTAACAACTTAATGCTTTCCTTTCGTACCATCTCTGGGTTGCCTCCTGCTAACAGAAGGTCATCTACATATTGTACTAAAGTAACACCTTCCCCCAAGTTATAATCTTTTAAGATGTGTTCGAGGGCTTGTCCAAAGAGGTTAAGGGACTCAGTAAAACCCTGAGGCAAAACTGTCCACCTCAGCTGTTGTTTCCTAAAGGTATCTGGGTCTTCCCATTCAAAAGCAAAATAATTTCTACACTCCTCTTTTAGAGGACATGCCCAAAAAGCATCTTTCAAGTCTATTACGCTATACCACTGATTTTCAGGATTCAATTGACTAAGTAAAGTTATGGGGGTTCGCCACTACAGGAAATCTGGTTACAGTTCTTTTGTTGATTTCTCTTAAGTCATGCACTAATCTGTAACTCCCATCTGCCTTCTTAACGGGCAATATTGGAGTATTAAAAGGTGACATACAAGGTTCTAATAGCCCCTGATTAAGGAGTCTCTCTATTTCAGGCTTTAAGCCTCTCCTGCCTTCTTGCGGTAAGGGATACTGTTTGATTCTAGTCGGGATCTCTGGGTTCCTAATGGTGACTTCGAAGGGGGTGATATCCAATCTACCCACTGTCTCTGGGGTATACCATACTTCTGGGTTAATCTTTTCTTCATCTGCCACTGTGAGGGGGCATAATCTGACTTTGAGTTCTCTTTCTTCTACTTCCAGATTAATTCCCAATTCTATAATCAGATCCTGTCCAAGTAAATTATAATCTGCTTCTGGTAATAATAAAAATGTTCCAATCACATATTTGCATTTTGATTCAACAATCACATCATGAAGAACCGGGGCCTCAAACGGTTCACCTTTAGCCCCTATTACACTGATTTTTTTCTGATGATACTTTACAGTCTGGAGGCAGAGCCTGAATGGTAGATCTTTCGGCTCCTGAGTCCACAAGGAACTCTACCTCTTGTCGCTGAGGACCCACTTTAAGTTTTATCAAGGGCTCTTTGTTCTTTGAGTTCCCAGCACATAGAGTTCCTGACCCCACTAATCTTCAGAAAACATTTTCTCATCTTGGATTCTCCTCCAGCAAACCTTCTTCACATGCCCCTTCCTTTTGCAATAAAAACATTCCACTTCCTTCATATTAAAGCAGGCAGAACCATTCAATGAATGAAAATCTCTGATCCCAAAGAAACCATGGCCTCCAGGTAAACATCACATAAAACATCCATGTTCTGCACAGCTTTATTACATGCAGGCACTGGGGAATGCACAGAACAGTTTTCAGGCTAAAATAATGTAGTTTGCTGCATGTTTGAGCTGTTACACACTCTGCATTGCCTCCTCTCAACCTGAAACTCCTACTCCTGGGTCTAGACATTTAGAGCAAGGGCAGTTTAAATCTACCGAGACTGTTGCCCATGTACTTCCAGATGCAATCAAATAAAGCATCTGGGCAGCTATACCACACACGCGCTGCGCGGTGTTTACATAGCACATCACAAATTACAAAACTGGTAAGCTCTAGGCCATGGCCTGTGAGGAGAAAGTCTGCAAAGGGCACAGCAGCATCCTCCTTCTTTGGAAAAGACACAACATTTATGAGCTGCCTAGTCAGTGTGCTACAATTATGTCAGTTCCCCATCTTTTGGCTAAGAAGTACAAACCAGATTAGCAGCTCCAAAAGAATGTGGTCTGGGGGCAAATTAGCTTGAACTTGGCTCCCCAGCCCATATACCTGCCTGTATGCTAGAACCCTGATTCTTTTTTTTTTTTTTTTTTTTTTTCTTCCAACTCCTGCCAATGATGTAAGAGAGCTGCCTGCTTGAAGAACAGGCAGCCAGATTAAGCTGCAGATCTGCTCACTTTTTTCCCTCTTGGACTATTGCTTTCACTCTGATAATGTTTTACTCCGATTTTCTTATTTAAATTGATTCATCACTGTTAAGAAAAAAAAAGCTGCTGAAGCTAGCCAAGGGCTTGTATCTATCACAGTATCTTTTGATCCTTGTCTACAGTCCTCAAAATACCAAGAGGATAGAAAGTTCTAAGATGTCACCTTCTGATCACCAAGTCAAGCAGGCAAAGGTATACTGAATAATAAACGAGTCAGGAAGAAGTGAAACGACATTTAAATAGATCATTATCTGGGTATCCAAATTGATAACGAGAACAATACCACCACTTCAAGTAGGAATCCACCTAAACTTTCTGAGCTTCTCTCAGCAATTCATCTATTCCTCTCCCTTGCCAATCTTCGATCTTTTCTAGCTTCTTCCTAATATTTGCCCAAGACTTAGCCACAAACTGAGTCTTTAATAATGCCTGCCCCACAGGGGTGGCAGGATCTATTCCTGAGTACAACTGTTATTAATATTCTGCCCTTGGGGAACTGACTCTCTAATTCCTTGAATTATGATAATTCTTAAATTTGCCATGTGGGTTTGGTGGCCTGGGTCTTGATTATTCCAGTTGGGTTTTACCAACAGCCACTTCTGATCTGCTGTGGGACCCACTTGATGTTGCTGGTCCCAAAGTCTTATACCTGCCCTCCTGACCATATCTCGTTCCTCCATAGTAAATAGAATTCCTAGGATAGATTGTAATTCATCCCAGGTATATAAATCTGGGCCAAGAAACTGGTCCACCTGTTTGGCTACGCCAAGCGGGTCCTCTAATAGGTTCCCCATTTCTTTTTTAAAATCTCTCACATCTCCAGTGTTGAGGGGAACAGCGACATACCCCGCTCCCGGTTCCCCTTGTGCCCCCACTCCTGGCACAAGCATTTCTCTAAGGGGGTATAATCTTCCTTCCTTAACTTTGCTTCGGGTAACCCGCTGAGGGGGTCCGGGAGATTCGGGGTCAGAATCATTGGTTACAAGTATGAGCGGGTTAGAAGGGGGGGGGGGGGTGGTGCTCAGCACAGAGCCCCCTCGAGACAGTTTACTGCAGCCTGTCTCTGAGCAGAAGCCTAAACGCTAATTTGGGGCTAATTTGGGGCCGCTCGGTGCCCCCTGCTCCAGCCCCAACCCCCACCCCGGGGCAGCTGGGTGCTTTGGACAGGCCCTCCCGGCTGGGGAGTGGGCAGCTCTGCCCCCCCGCTCCCCCACGCTGGGCCAGGCTCCGCGACACTGCTCCAGGGCTCGGCTTGGGCACGCTGCTCGGGTCGGGCGGTGGCGCCCCGGGAACAAGCCCTGTGCCAGCTGGAGCCAGCAGCGGGAGGAGTTCAGCTGCCCCCTCCCATGGATCCAGAGGGCTTGCTTTCCCTCTGTCCCATCTTCCAGAGTGCCACTCACTCGCACTCTGGGATTATCAACCTCCTAGTGGGATATCCGGCAATTCTTCCTTGCCCCCACCCATGGATCCAGAGGGCTTGCTTTCCCTCTGTCCCATCTTCCAGAGTGCCTTCTTTCACACACACACACGCTCCCCTTATTCGTGACTCGCTCCCTCGCGGGCTACGAGAACTGCACTACTAAAGGGTCCGCACTCGGGTGATCTCTTCGAGACCTCTCACTCATTCGCACTCTGGGATTACCAACCCCAACCGAACGGATAACCGCACAAACGCAAATACTTACTCCTCCCCGGAGTCTTCGATCGGTCTTCGTGCACAAAATTTAAGGGGTTCTGCAGATTCTTTTGCTCACTCCCGAGTCCGAATTAAAAGGGGTTCGGATATCCAGCGTTTTGGCCACGAGATCCTCAGACTGGGGCTATCCGAAGATAGGGCGCCTCCCCTATCTGGGGTTTCGCACCAAAAGATCTGGATCCGAGTCACGGCACCAAATTTGTTATAGATTAAAAGTAATTTAGTGGGAAATAACCACTTCTCAATTTTTAGTGATCAATAATAAATTTATTAGCAAGCGGCGAGTGAGCAAAACAGCGCTGTGTGTGCCGGGAGTCTCTGCTCTACCAGGACACACACCTGACCCGGCAGAACCGAGTCCCTTTATAGTGTAGGCTTCATCCATATTCATGATGGGCGTACCCTGAGGGGTCTGCAAAGGTGTAAACAAGTTTTCCCGGGCTTTTCTCAGGTTTTCGCGGGCTTTTCTCAGGTTTCCGTCACAGAAGGGGGGATGACTCAGCACAAGTGTTTTTGTAGTGGCTTGAAGATGGGGGCCATTTTAGCTCCCTTCTAACAACTGATTTTAACAATATAAACTATATACATATATCTTATTTCTTATTTACATAAGAGAATTACAAAACTGTTCGGCCACAACATCCTGACTACAACTTCTTTTTCCCCTTGAGATTTGAATAACAAATACCATATATGTTTTATTACACTAGTGTATTTATGATAATGTAACATGATAGTGTCAAAAGCCTAACTACATAGCTCTTTTCATGATATGACATGTTACGTTGTCATAAAATGAAATTAGATTTGACAGAATTTGCTCTTTATAAATCTTTGTTGGCTGTTTATCTGCCTTGTTCCATTTCCCCATATGAGGGGATGTATATGTAAGAAATTAAAGGGCAACCCCACCTCTTCAGACTAAAGGTCAGTCTGGTTTTCTGTCTGACAGTAGCAGTAGCAGAAACCTGAAGAGGAGAAGAACTGCCTATTATACTTGCCTGGTGTCCATCAGTATGCAATTCAGGGACTAATGATGGTACCTATTTAGTTGTCAAAGGAACATATTTTTGGAATTAATTGTTCTGATTCCTTTTTGGTTCATGTAAACTGACATCCCACCAATGACTGCTTTAATCTAACAAGTGTGAAAAAATACCTTCTTTTGTTTTAAACATCTGGCCAATAATTTAATTTGAGAAATAGTGCATAGTTGTTCTTTCTTCACTTTCTCGAGGTTGCCTACAATTTTATAGATTGCCCTTCCTCAAGCCATTTCTGTTCCACCCTGCAAAGCCCTAAGTTTTACAGAATCACAGAATCATCTAGGTTGGAAAGGACCTTGAAGATCATCTAGTCCAACCATTAACCTAACACTGACTGTTCCCAACTACACCATATCCCTCAGCGCTATGTCAGCCCAACTCTTGAACACCTCCAGGGATGGGGACTCCACCACCTCCCTGGGCAGCCCATTCCAACGCCTAACAACCCCTTCTGTAAAGAAATGCTTCCTAATATCCAGTCTAAACCTTCCCTGGCACAACTTGAGGCCATTACCTCTTGTCCTATCACTTATTACTTGGTTAAAGAGGCTCATCCCCAGCTCTCTGCACCCTCCTTTCAGGGAGTTGTAGAGGGTGATGAGGTCTCCCCTCAGCCCCCTCTTCTCCAGACTAAACAACCCCAGTTCCCTCAGCCGTTCCTCGTACGACATGTGCTCCAGACCCTTCTCCAGCTTTGTTGCCCTTCTCTGGACACGCTCAAGTAATTCAATGTCCTTTTTGTAGTGAGGGGCCCAAAACTGAACACAGTCATCGAGTTGCGGCCTCACCAGTGCCAAGTACAGGGGCAAGATCACTTCCCTGTCCCTGCTGGCCACGCTATTGCTGATTAGTCATTTTTTCTATTTAGTCATTCCTCAAATAGTTAATCCTTATTTCTGATCATGCATGTTGCCCTTTCCAGTTCTATTCCATCTTTTATGAGATGAGAGACTAGGGCAGCATGTGTGTTCAAAATGAAAGCACAGATGGATTTAAACTTTGTTGCTATATTTTCCATTTCCTAAACATTCCCTACTCCTTTCCTCTACATTACTAATTTTTGTTTTGTTGTTTATTATAAGACTAAGAAGTAATAGCTGGGCCATAAGCTATTCTGTAACACATTCCACATTTATAAACCTAACGTTACTCTTCCCTGTATGTATCATGTTACAACATTCATCTACATTGAATTTTATCTGGTATTTTATTGCCCTGTCAGCTTGGATCCTGAGATTCTTCTGCAGTTACTCCCAGTTCCCTTTCAGATTTACTATCCTGAGTAGTTTAGTATAATCAGCAGGGTTTGTCATGGCAGTATTCACCCATTACTGCAGATCATTAATGAATATATTGAGCACAGACAACGCCAAGACTTTGCTGATTACTTTCCTGGGAAAACGGTTTTCTTCTATTCCCTATTTTTAATGCATTATTTACTTATTGTTATCTATCTATCAGCTACACAGCATGTGTATAGAAAAGTCGATGCTTCCTGGAATATAATTGTGGAGTTGGTTCATGCACAAGCAATAAGACACTGTACATAGGAAGTTTTATATTTATTGTCTGTGCACAGGCTGTACAAGCAGCACATGCACCATAGCTCTGACATTTCTCGGAAGTGTCTGTCTTCACATGCAAAATCCCAGACAAGAATATGGCAGCTCTGTTCTTCAACTGGTCATCTCCATAGCTGTCTATGGCTAGGTCCACACTGTCAAATAACTTAGCTCCCCAGGTGGCTTTTGGATCCAGCACTCCTGGCCCTTTGCACTACACATGTTCATTCACTCTTAGCTTTTTTTTAGCATGAACTATTTCCTCTTGAGATGAACCTCCACAAAATTCTTATCATAGTTCACTGCAGGAACCACTCCTGAGAGGGAATATGGACAAGACCAAGCCAGGCTTGGTTCCTTTGGTTTTATACACCCTCACGCCAGGCCCTGCAAGAGGATGTCTACATGACCTTGGCATCAGACTATACAAACAGCACACTGGTGGGCTGCCACACCATCTTCACAATGTCAGACACTCAGAACAGAAAAACCACAGATATATCTGAGGGTTATGGGTAAAGTCTCTAGAGGTAATATTCTGAGGAAAATTGAACCAAGCACTCTCATGGATGCACCAGACAGCTCTAGAAGGTGTGAATATAATTGTTAGCCAGTTTTCACCAACTGGCCTAGGGGCCAGGTGCTCTTTGCAGTGTTAGACAGTAGTGTAAGCAAAGGTATCTCTGAGCATGACTTAAAAGTACATAGAGAAGATGGGAGGTTCTTTGCCTGCCCTCTACGTGTTCCCGACAAGGATTTTGCTGGGATCACAGCAGAAATCAGAGTTGCTGTCAGCTGAGTGATTGATTGAAGTTGATTGGGATTTTGTGCTGTTGGACTCCAGTAAGCAGAAACCCCAATTTAAATACAAAAGGTTGAGTAAAAAAGGTGGAAAGAATATATCAAACCTTCTGAATTGTACTGTCCATTAACTATCCCAAGCATAGTTTTGTAAGTATTTGTTCAAAAGTCTTACATATTTCAAGGAAAGGGAAAAACCAAAAAGACTTCAGCAACTCAGGCTACAGAATCAGAGTTTGTATAAAAGAACAAGACATGAGGTGCAAGCACATGCAATTAGATCACATAATCCTGTGTGCCAAACATGCTTGTTAGCTGCTGAGGATGTCAGCAGGCAAGATGGGAAACAATATAGAAGGAGACTTGAAGATAATGAAAGAAGGATGTGAAGTGATTGTGCTCTGTGCAAGACTGATGATTTTGTCATCCTGCTTTTTTATGAGGTGTTGAATGAATGTTTACGATGACAGCATTTATCACTGCTCATCAGAGATTAAAAAAACCTGTTTGTACTAGAAGACTGAATATACCAGGTCCAGCCAGGTTAGGAGACAGTCAAGTATTAAAGAAGAAAACACTGTGAAAGACATATATTGGGTGCTTGCACTATAGCAGGCAATAGTTTACTTCTGTGTGCTAGAGTACAGACCTTGTTACTTGCTTTAATGTTTCGGCATACCTTTGATGTTGAAGGAAGCATACAGAATATATAAGACAAAGTACAAATCTAACATTAAAAAATGAGAAGCTGATTACACAGCATTATAACAAGAATAATACATGCAGTTATTGAATGGTGTCTTTTTGATTGCTTGTAATTTAGGATGAATTAAGTACACAGAATTATTTATGTCAGGAAAAACAAAAAATGAATGTGCAAAGCAATGAATTGGTGATCAGAGGTCATCTAGTTCTTTTCAGCTGCTAAACTATTGGCTTTAATATCTTATACAGTAACAACTAGCAATTAATTTCTTAGTCCATTCACTTTGTCTCTTTATTTACTCCAAGACTGTCCAATAACAAGTGCCAATATTAATTGTGTCTTTCAATAAATATTTTGTCTGAAAAAGTTTAGACAGTAGTTTGTTTGCAAAGCACCCACCAGGGTTATGAGCTACTCATAATCCATGACTGGTCATCTTAAATCATACACAACATTGACCCAAACTATGTAAATAAGAGCATTAGAATCAGAGACCTTCCTTTTATTTGACCACATCCAGGTCAGTCAAGAAAAGAATTTGGGGAGAAAAAAGCTACAAGGGACAAACAACAGTTAGGAATTTTATAATATACTGAAATACTGTTTACAGTCATTTTCACCCATACCATGCAGCTGCATTGATCTACATTTCTCTCATGTTCATTCTGTCCCCACAGTCATTATGAAGTTTCCTTTAAAAAAGTGATTATTGTGACCAAGCAATATTAGGAATATTTGTGGCACTGTAGAAAAAAAACTGCTGAAAGTGTTGATGAGTAACTGCCACCTAAGATAATTATGTGAAAAAGAGCTATCATTATAGCTGTCCAGGAGTAGTTTGCATTATAAACATGTGGTACCTGTATTTTAAAATATCATGTATTCCTTTTTCCTCTGTGAGGCAAAGACAGACATAAACCATAAGAACCAACAACTAATTGCTGTGGTGGATTAGTGTATTCGGCAAGTTTCTGATTTGCAGGGAAAACACTAAAAGATCTTTTTTTTTCCAGAGAAACATAGCAGTAGCAGGATACTGCTAGGAACTGTACCTAGCCATGATCCCTTAAAGAGAAGCCTGCAGAACTTTGTGATTTTTCTATTTTACCCCATAACTAGGTCATTGTGCTCATACAGCTTTAGGAGAAGATCCTACTTGCCACAGGCAGTGCAATGCACATTCCCAAGTTTTATGGTACAGTTATGCAGTGAGTTTCCCTCTGTCTCCTACCTTCCCCAAGAAGAAGTATTTGAGACTAGCAAATGAAAGACCATATGTCATGACCTGGACTGGAAGCCTAGAGAGTCACGATGGTTCTGTGATCCCCTCGGGTTAAATTAAAGTGAAATGACACCAAACGACTAGTTAAAATAATTGTGGTTTAGTTAAATAAGTGTGGTTCTCGTGGTTTAAACCTGGCCGGCAGCCAAACACCACACAGCTGCTTGCTCACCCTCCCCCCACCCGGAGGATGGGGAAGTAAATTGGAGGAGTAAAGGGAGACTCATAGGTTGAGATAAAAACAGTTTAATGATTGTAATAAAATAAAACAGTAATAACAATAGTAGAAAGTACAAACGGCTAATGCACAATGCAATTGCTCACCACCTGCCAACTGATACCCAGCCCATTTCTGGCTAGCAATCCCAAAAATACCAAGATCCCACAACCACAATCCTGGAAGCGAGAGCGAGCCCCCTCCTTCCCGGTTGACCCTCCTTTATATACTGAGCATGACATTACATGATATGGAATATTTCATTGGCCAATTTGGATCTGTTGCTCTGGCTGTGCCCCCTCCCAGCTTCTTGTACACCTGTGCACAGGCAGGACATGGGGAGTTGGCAAGTTCTTGATCTCTTAGCAACAACTAAAAACATCAACATTCTTCTCATACCAAATCCCATATTGAATCCAAAACACAGCACTATTCTAGCTACTAAGAAGAAAAATTAACTCTATCCCAGCCGGGATGCCAGATGCCCACTGAACTGCTCTATCACTTCCCCTCCTCAACTGGACAGGGGGAGAAAAATATGACAAAAGGCTCAAGATAAGGACAGGGAGATCACTCAGCAATTACTGTCACAGGCAAAACAGACTCGACTTGGGGAAATGAATTTAATTTACTGCCAATCAAAATCAGAGTAGGGTAATGAGAAATAATTCATGAGCGGTGAAACACCTGAGTGGTGCAGGGGGACAGGAAATAGGGGTTGCGGTCAGTTCATCACCTGTTGTCTCTGCTGCTCCTTCCTCCTCACACTCTTCCCCTGCTCCTGAATGGGGTCCTTCCCATGGGAGACAGTCTTCCATGAACTTCTCCCACATGAGTCCTTCCCACAGGCTGCAGTTCTTCACAAACTGCTCCAGCGTAGGTCCTTTCCACGTGTCCTTTCCACAGGGTACCATCCTTCAGGAACAGACTGCTCCAGCATGGGCCCCCCACGGGGTCACAAGTCCTGCCAGCAAACCTGCTCCAGCGTGGGCTCCTCTCTCCACAGGGTCACAAGTCCTGCCAGGAGCCTGCTCCAGTGTGGGCTCTCCACAGGGTCACAGCCTCCTTCTGGCGCATCAACCTGCTCCGGCGTGGGGTCCTCCACAGGCTGCAGGTGGATATCTGCTCCACCATGGACCTCCGTTATCTGCAGGGAGACAACCTGCTTCACCATGGTCTTTACCATGGGCTGCAGGGGAATTTCTGTTCTGGTGCCTGGAGTACCTCCTCCCCCTCCTCCTTCACTGACTTTGGTGTCTGCAGAGTGGTTTCTCTCGCATATTCTCACGCCTCTCTTCCAGCTGCTGTTGTGCAGAAGTTTTTTTTCCCTTCTTAAATATGTTATCACAGAGATGTACCACTGTTGCTGATTGGCTCAGCTTGGGCCAGCAGCGAGTCCATCTTGGAGATGTCTGGAATTGGCTCTATTGGACATGGGAGAAGCTTCTAGCAGTGTCTCCCAGAAGCCACCCCTGTACCCCTCCACTGCCAAAACCTTGCCACACAAACCCAATACAATAAGTCTCACAACTTTCATACAACATCTCATAGGGATACCTTTTTTCATCTGTACATACTCTGACTGCTTTAGCACCCAGGGTCACTTCTGTCTGCTCATACCTGTCAGTGCCTAAGTAGTGATTGGCTCTATTTAATTATAATTTGTGCCCCATTTGTGAATATATGTACTGTGTCTGCTAGGAGCTTCTGACTGAACAGCAGCTGCCTGCCTGAGCAGTGAAGACCTGCCTTTCCCCAGATTGCAGGTGATAGACAGCTACAGTCACCATGCATTTGACTGTTTCTTCTACAATGTCACTGTCTATATATTATTCCTTGTGTGTTAGGATGGACAATAAGTGGAAGAGCCTTAACTCCATCCAGTTTCTTCCAATTTACTGTTATTCACATTGAAATTTATACAAATGGTAAAATGCAGGAGGTGAACATAATGATTATGAATGTGAAAGATAACTCAGGAATCCACCCAGGTTGAAATAGGCAGCTCCATACACCCCCGAGAAAATTTACTGAGCTATACTAGTCTTATAGGCTTTCGACTGTCCTGTGTATTTATGTGAAGACCTAGAAATTTAAGATTTGGCAGAAATCCTGAGTGCCTGGTCCTGTCTACTAAATGGAAACATATATGGACTGCCAAGTTTTGCTTAGAATTTGGACTGGGATCCAAGTTTCCTTATAAACACATGGAGTAATCTTTCTGCTCATTTCAGTACCCATCAGGCCTCAGAAGACCATAGGTCCATTCTTGGGCATCTCACTTCAAAAAACAGCCAATTGGAAAGAGACCAGAAAGAGAGCAATAGGTCTACAAAACATATACTACTAGGAATGACTGCAAAAACTTGAATTGTTTAGTCCTTAGGGTTTTAACTCTCAACAGAAAACAAATCAACCTATTTCCAAGCCCGATCATTCCAATGATTTTGTTTATAGTGCTGCTCCACAGTTATATTTGAAGGGCTCGTGAACTTCAGCACAGAGGCAGGAAAAAGTATTAGGGGAATGGAGGGCTGAAACTCCTTAAGCCATCTTTGTCAAGAGCTAACAAATCAGATAACTACAACCCTGCATCTAACCATATATACTAGATGGGAGTGGGGTTTTTTTGTTTTCCTTTTCAACTTGCTTTGCACAGGTGTAAATAGTGAAACAGAATGGAAATAGAGCCAGTGGCACTTCACTCTTCTCTTTCAAAACCACATCCAACCAGTCTTCTCACTGCCTCAAACCACCCTTTTTCAAGCCACCTACTAAGAGCAGCTTTTTGAACTATCAAATCTTTAATGTTATGTCTTATCATCAACTTTGTTTGACCCAAGCCAATGCCAGTGAAAGGAACCACTTCAGAGAAGCTTCCTGGAGGGTGACCAAACCAAAGTTCTGAAAACTCAGTTTAGAGGAACATTACCAAGCTCCCCCCCTCTCCAGTTACAGCCCCAGCAGCTTCTTGTCATGATCTGGGAAACATTTCATCCAGCTGAACTCACTCTTCATCTGTGGTATTTCTGCAGACAGAAGAAAAGGCAAGGGGAAGGACAGACTGCCTGTGGATTGACACATATATGGGATCATCTCTGAAAGGGGAATGCTCAGAATGGGGGAGGAAGATGTAAGGCGATCCTGTTCCTTTACATTAAGAGGACTGCAACTAGGGTTGCAAATGTTTAAAGTACATTTTAAGAACTTATTACACAAATGATGCAGCTACAGAAAAATGGTCACTGCCTCACACTGCAAAGAAGTTAAATTTGGTCCCAGAATCCAGTGTTTCTCATTGCAGGGTATGTTTGGATCCAGTGCAGTACTGCCTTGATAATATATCTGATACTCTGTCAAGTTGTCTATTTCCTAACAAATTGCTTGACATAATTTCACACAAGTTCTAGGATATTTTGTAATTTTTTTGCTTCATATTACCAGCATTTTTATAAGAACATAGGACATTTGGAATTAGCGTACAGAAGTATGTAAGAGCAATTTTTCACTTTTATTTTTTACAGTCCCTCTGTGCAGAGCAAGACAGCCAGTCAGCTTGCCGTTGCCTTGTCATTTATATAATGATCATTTTTATAAACTATAATAATACAATTAAATATATTTGGGTTCTATTGGGAATATGTTTGTAGACTTTGGGACCTGTAGAGAGAACACATGCATAGCTACAGGGCACATCTCAAGTTGATATTTAAAATGTTTCTAATTATAATGAGTTGGAAATGGTTTGGGTATTGAAAACCATGCTTTTAAAGTGGATGTGGTCAAAGTGGAATAGTTGTAATTGTTGAAGTTTACAGAGTTAGGGCTGTAAAATAATAGTGTGCTATCTGTTTCAAATCCATAATGGAGGCCACAAAATTTTTTTCTTTTTTTTTTTTTATATTATTATCTTTTCCTTTCCATGTTCCTAAAGAGCATGGAACCAGAAACAATTAACTACTAATGAGAATTTTCCCCCCAAGAATATTAAGATTTTGTAGTGCTTATTATTAAGGCTAATTACAAGTCAAATTATACCATGGAAATTATTTACTTTACATATTTTCTTGGAGTGAAAAGTTTTAAGCCATGGAAATGCCTGAGCCCAAGCAATGGTATAAAATCAGATACAAGAAACATACAAAGTAGTATCTGAAATGCCTTTTTTGTTTCAGTCTTCACAGAAAAGAAACATGAGCTCCAAAGAGAATCTAATATAGGTTGGAATAGAAAAAGAACAAGATGAAAATGAGTTCGGTGATTTATCTGTTTTTTACTTGATAAAATTTACTCGCTCTACTGAATAGGTCAGCCAAGCCTCTAGAAATTCATTCTGAAAACTTGAGGAGAAAAATGACTCCCCAGATGACTGTGGAAGTAGTAAATATAATACCTCTCTTTAAAAAGGGGAAAAAAACCAAAGACCTAGAGACAAGTCAGCATATCCTGAGAAAAAATATGGGAAAAGTAATTTTAAAATATATATTATAAACACCTAAGAAATTATTAACCAAAGATAATTAAACAAAAAATTCATCAAAGAGAAGTTATACCAAACCAACATAATTTTCATCTTTGATGAGATAAAAATCTTCATGTATAGGAGAGAAGCGGTAGATACCATAAATTTGGGAAAGATTTTTGAAACTAATGAAAGTCTACCAGTATGGAAAGCCATACACAGGAATTATCATTTTTTCACTGCCAATCTGAACAGAGGCATCAAGTTCCATAAAAGTCTCTTCAAGGTATCTCCTAATAAAAAAATTCATTAATAACGTGAATGAAAGAATTGAAAATATGGTTATAAAAGTTGAAGGTAGTATGAAACTTGGAATAGTTGCAAGGATTTTGGAGGATGGAATAAGAATGCAAAACAACACTGACAAATTAGAGAAATGATAAAATAAACAAGAGGCCACTTAACTGGGGAATGTGCAAAGTATGATATTTAAATTAGGAGTAATCAAATTCACAACTATAGAATGAGGAATGATTGCTTACATTTCTTCCACGTATCCAAGGGTGGTGGATCACAAATTGAACATGAATCGGTATTATCGTATTACTGTGAAAAAAGAGAAGTATGCATAAATGTATGAGTATGCATAAATCCTTTGAAGGAAATATGAAATGTTCCTTCATGTATCAACACTGATAAGACTTCAATAAGAGTATTATAGCCGTGCTGTGGGGACAAGGAACAGAAGCATTCAAAGGTCTAGAAAATCTGAAAGCTTTGAGGAAAGCATTGAAAAACTGGGCTTGTATAGAGAGCAGAAGTTGGTAGGTAAGATAGGTAGATGTGATAATAGTTCCTGAATATGTAAAAGTATTCTGCAAAGAAAAAAAAAATCTTTTTCATGTTATTTTACAGTTTAAACAAGAATTAATGGGCCCAAATTGCAACAAGGCCATTTAAATTAGATAGTAGAAAATCTTTCTAATGTAGATAGTGGAATAGGTTACCCAGGTCATAGAATCTCATTTTTGAAGGTGTCAGAGAACAATCATCTGTCAAGAATGGTTTTCATAACTAAGGCCAGTGGAGTACCCTCAGTGGTCTGTCATCCTTTCAGCTCTATTGTCTATAACTACACATAGGCTCTTACCTCCAAGCCTGCAGCACTTGAAGAATATGAAACTTTACAGAGTTAATCTTGAGAGCCCATGGAAATGATGTTTTTTATTTCAGTAGTATAGAAGTCCAATCACAGCCCATGACTCTACTATATAAACCTTGAGGAAAATACAAAATTTTGTGTGCCCTCAAAGAAGTCTGTTTCATTAGATGGTGAAAACACTACAGTTTTAAGCTTCATGCTTGTCATGGTTTAAACCCAGCTGGCAGCCAAACACCATGCAGCTGCTAGCCCACCCTCCCCTGCCTGGGGGATGGGGGCGTAAATTGGAGAGGTAAAGGGAGACTCGTAGGTTGAGATAAAAACAGTTTAATAATTGAAATAAAATAAAACAATAATAGAAAGTACAAACAGGTAATGCACTGATACCTAGCCTGTTCCCGGCTAGCAATCCTGAAATACAAAGATCCTGAAACCACAATCCCAGAAGTGAGAGAGAACACCCTCCTTCCCGGCCGACCCTTCTCTATATACTGAGCATGATGTTACATGATATGGGATATTTCATTGGCCAATTTGGGTCCGGTGCTCTGGCTCTGCTCCCTCCCAGCTTCTTGTACACCTGCACACGTGCAGGACATGAGGAGTTGGCAAGTCCCTGATCTCTTAGCAACAACTGAAAACATCAGTGTATTATTATCAACATTCTTCTCATACCAAATCCCATACTGAATCCAAAACACAGCACTATTCTAGCTACTAAGAAGAAAAATTAACTCTATCCCAACCAAAACCAGGTCAATGCTGTATGTCTCAATTTCCTTTTCTTATACATTTCTGCTGAATTTAATAATGATTCAAGAATAAGCAAATATGTATTTTCACCCTTACATCGAAGTAATTTGATTTAAATCCAGTCTATTTCAATATTTTGGAAAGTCCTTATGACTTTTGCTTGTAGATCCATGTCAGATGAGTTGGTGCTCTCATGCTGACCTCTGAAATTTGTGTCTACATCACTGACACCTATGAAAAGATTCCTATCAAACTCATGAGAGAATGTTGTCCTGAGAAAATCTGTAAATAATGCTGAATAATTTGCAATCTAGACAAAAGCTAGTTCTGTGCTTGTAACTAGCATGTAACTCCAGTGAAGTCTCTGGGGTGTACAGATAGTAGCAGGGTAGATAAGTACCAAATTAGATCCCTGTTATCCAAGGGGTAATAGAAAAACAGCTATTAAAATTCCCCCTTTTCCCCAAAAAATACTGCAGAGGTTAGATATGCAAAATTATCACTGAAAATTATATAACACTTTTCAACTTCCAAATACACAAAACACTCAGTGAGAATAAATCCAGGATCATTGGTTATCAAACCGATAATAATTCCAAAGAATTCAGCTACATTTGGCTGTATACCTATACCTAGGTATACCTATACATAGGTATAATCTAGCTAGTTACTGTGGTATATAATGTAAATGTACTAAAATTTCTCCTCATGACCTCCTTTCATCTGCTCCATTGGGGATATAATGGACTGTGAGATTGTGACTAAACTTTATCAGAAAAAATTACTGTATTTTCATGAATTATATGAATATTTCTGTTGCTTTAACTTGGGTATTGTCCTGAAGAGCAGTGTATCTATCTCCATCATTCAAATGAAAAACAGTTAAAATGAGTTAATTCAGTGCAAGTTTCTTATTTAAGCACTGTTCTCCTTCAGCTGCACTCAATTTCACAAGTGAAGTGGTCTAATATGGTGTTATTGTTACAAGGATAATATGACAAAATATAACTCAGTTTAATCCATTTCAACATAAAAAAAAATGGAAAAAGTTATGCCAGTATCTTCTTTTCCTTTTTTTTTTTTGTTACTGCTGTTGTTAGAAATAGACCCAGACTAGTTTTACTAGTTTCACAGTTCAGTTACAGCAACTGATTTCTGTAGAAAAAATTAACTAAATTCTTCTCATCACTTTTTGGCATGGAAAATACCAAAAAGACCATATCACTCGTGTAAAAAGAAGTGGGCTTGTAGCAGTGTTCACACCACATTCTTACCCTCTAATAGCTTGTCATCCATATAACTTAAGGCACTCCACTTAATTGTGTGATTTTAAGAACAAGTACTTTAGGGGATGACCCATGGGAGAGAAATATTAAAGACCACTGCTCTATATTAATGCTCTTGCAGAAAATCAAGAAAGCAACTTTGGCTGTGAAAATGAACAACATTTTGAGAGTAATACATACATAATAGGCCTTGTCTTGTATGGACTCACTGATCTGCTTGTATCAATGGCATGACACTAGTATATATGCGCTGGCTATCAAGACCTAATTAAAGAGCCCTCACAATTTTTCTTGAGATTAGAGAGTATAATTCTCTTCATCTTACATATGGAAAATGATATATGGCTCCTTTGCAACAGCAGACAAGTAGCCTTAAAAGTAGGTCATAGGTCTTGACTGACTCTTTCCCTCACATTTTCTGGATCTTCCTAGATTACAGAGTTCCTCTAAGTTATAGCTCCTCTTATTTCCACCTAAGCACCTTGTGCTAATTCTCAAGCTAACATTACATATAAGCAACTAATGGAAGTTATGTTTAGAGTTTTCATTTCTCTAACTGGCCATATCTTTTTCTGCTTGGCAGTAGTTAGGCAGCTCCAGATATCAGAGGGGCCTTTGCTGCTACTGAGTTGGATACCACTGATGAAGAAGTGAGCTGATTTTGGGAACTGTTGTTCTTACCCCCTCACAGGTAGCAGACTTGCAGCATCATATGTAACTGTGTCTTCACTCTGTTCAAGTCCATTGGGTTTCAAGCCTGAGTGGCGATTAGCACAGAAATGTTCTCACACAGCTGTAAGAAACTCAGTGGATATTCAGATCTGTCACAGCACATGTGAAGTTTTTTTAGTTTATATGTGCAACTCCATCCTTAGCAATGCTGATTTTTCATGCTGCAGTTAAGAATCTTACCATAAAAACCTTACATTGGAAGGCTTCATAATTGTTGGGGGTTTTTAATAATACATGATCATTTGTGCCTATCAGCATTTATATTTGCATTTTGATATCAATATTTGTATTTTGAGGCATTCAAAATAATCCTCCTCTTTCAGCTCTTTATAGGTTTGGACAAGAAACATGGGGTGTTTTAATTATTATTTCTGGTTTAATATGACCCATTTTCTGAAGGACTTTACTAGATCCTGGACCTATTGTTTATCTTGCAGTTCTCACTGAAGTCTTTATCATGCAAAGACTCTAGACCTTGTAGCTGTGGCCAACCTAATGCTTCTTGCTATGTAAATATGAAGCCTCTGGTAATTGCCCTAGAATTTATATATCTTCATATTAAAATGTATGTAATTTTTATATATATATAAAACCCATTATATTTATATATTAAAAATGCATCCAGGAAAGGCCACCTCTCCTTTCTTGACAATAAAAGGAGGTCTTTCATGTTAAATTGCTTAGTTTGATGTTCTTCTTTTCATGTGCATAAACTGTCATCGGTTTGCTTCCCAATAAAAATCAGCTATTACTTTTTCACAGCCACTGCCCAGCTACCATCAAACCTCTACTTCTAATCACAGAACAAGTAACACCCTCAACTCCTCTGTTAATCCTGAGTTGCATAGTCCAGTATAATGGCCATACAGAATGGCTTTTGCATCATATATAAAGGAGCCATTTAAAAAAAAAATCAGTGAAAAAACTTCCTCCTCATTTTGCTGCACACTAAAGTCCACATGGTTCCACAGACTGCACTCAGGTTTTAGGGACAGAAAATCAGCATTTCCAGAAAAAGCACTGAATACCAAGTTACACTGTTGGCTTCAGTTGGTGTGTGGTTACCATAAGGAATTTTTAAGTAAATGAAAAAACATACGGATTTTCCAGTACTTCTCTGCTCAGACAAAAAGCATAGAACAGATTTAGGAGGCAATTCCTTTTCTTTTAAGGAGTTGACAACTCATCAATGTTTTTCCAGCTGATCTATTTGTCACATTATTTATTGGCTTGGTCTAGGACGTTTTTCTTTTAAATTTCTCAACACTTTTGCCCCTCCTGTAATTTCCCCAGTGGTAGACCTGTTGTGACCACTGAGTTAGATGGATTATTGTTCTGACTACTACTACTTTAAAAATCAGAAGAAAGGTTAGAGCCAGGCATACTACCTGGATAAACCATTTAGGAGCTATTTGGTTGGAGCTATATTTCTCCTATATTAAGACACGATGCCCAAACAACATAGCCATCCAGTTATTCTAGTAATAGCTGAAAAGGGATCTCTAAAGTCACTATGTAAGTTGTAGTAATATCTACTACTCCCAAATCAGTATGCTCTTGGGCAGAAAATATAGAGATGGAAAGCTCTGTCTCCCATTACTGGCCCCTTAAGCTACCCAATATCCCTAAGTTTGTTTTAAAGAAGAAACCTTAATCATATTTATTACAAACACAGCAAAATGTTTCCGATATCCAAAAGACAAAGATAATGTGGCTATTAGGGTTAGTCTTACTATATCCCAAAATGTCAACACACTTGCCAAAAATTAATTTTATCAGCTCAGTGCAACCAAGGGATTTAGTTTATCCAACTGTCCTACAAGGAATAAATAGTTTACCACTGTTTTTGAAGACTGGGGTAAATCTAACATTCTATTGACATATGCTATAGATTTAATTTAATGTTGTGGTTCAGATGTCTCTTCTGATATACTTTAGTAAAATCTATGCTAAGAATAGTGGAGCTGTTTCAGTATTTATGGGGTTTAAAATGCAGAGTTGGCAAAGGAAATATGTTAATTGAAACATTTGTGTATATTCTTGCAATGATTTGGAGAATGTTGCCAAAGTTTGTTGGTCAGTTGGTTCTGAGTATTAGAAGTTTAGTATTTTCCAGGTTTGTCTTTTCTATAGTAAGAAAATCCTCTAATGAAGTGATTAAATAGCTCAATTTTTATTTTTTAGGCATATTGGCGATAACATCTGTAGAAATCGGAGTTGTGGCAGTTAAGTCCATTAAAAGCAACTATTATTTAGCCATGAGCAAGAAAGGAAGAGTCTATGGCTCTGTAAGTATATTTTTATCTTCAAAATGGATTGCAATAGTCAGCACAGTTCCCTCTCTTACCTACTGAAAACCCCACTTGACTGTGTATTACTACTAATTAGAGCTGAAATGAGCTGTTCATCAAAATTTCATCCTGTGGTAAACCAGCAGCCCCCCTCTCCACAAGCTCCCTAGTGTTTGTTAGGCTCATATTATACCAAAGCAGCTGCTGGGGGATTTATCATGCTTACTACTTCAGTCAGGTTTCTTATTAAGTAGTGGCCAATGGAGAGGGTCCTACAAAATGTAATCTTTAAGGCTATTTTTCCCTGTTTTTTCTGCAGTACAGCCACATTTATCAGTAATTCCAGGGGGATAAAGTGTACCTAAAATCTTGTAAACTTCAGCTGATGGAGGAAACGCACCAAATTATCGAACTACAACTGCCAAGAAGATTTCTAGAGTAACCAGCTTTAAATTGACTGTATTAATTAATACACAAGATTATGTCCAGTACAGAGAGACAGAGACTTATATATCATCAGACAGATAAGTTTTGACTGAGCAGAACTTGGATATCATTTGAAAACTGTCCATATATACTCTGTATTTGTGTAAGTTTGGGGTTACTGATACTTTCAGTAAACAAACAAACCCTAACAAAAGCCAGTAACTGTTCAAATATTGTTCTGGTATTACATCTGGTTTGGTTTGTAATTTTGCAGCTTTTGCCAGTTCCAGTGAGTTTGAGCCCACATAAATGTAAAATTATTCAAGTCATCTGCAAAGGTTATGAGCCAGTCTTCAGATTGCTCAGTATTCAGAACATCCATAGGCTTTAAAGAGAGCACTTCACAGATAGGTACTGGGGCTGGGTTTATCCTTATGCAACGTAGCTAAGCCTACCTCTGCTGAAAATTATGAAGTAACACCAGTCTGAGACTACAAGCAGAATCAACTGAGACTCAAGGGGGTTGAAGTCATTTGGGCCTCTTTTTTTAAGGAAGCATTTCTACGGGGTGGGTTTAGTTCATACAAACTATATAAACTGTCCTCCCTCATCTGCACTGTGGCTAGTCACTCCTGGTTCATCAGGTTACTTCTGATCTTCTAAACTCCTGGGCAGTGTCAAAGAATCACATCAAGGAAAGACCAGAACAGAGAAATGTTTCTTAAGCTCCTGTAAATGTGAATTTTAATTTCTAAAATTATACTGGTCAGAAATACAGGATGATCGGTGCTCAGTCCTGCACCATTGAGAAGTATAAGGGTATACTGAGTTGCTGACAAAGTTACCATTTGTCAGTTAAGCTCCATTCATTGATCATGGGTATGCTTCTGGACACAGATGAAGGTGTTAGCAGAAATCACCATAGTCAATTCACATTTCTCAGTGAACAGTGTTTAACTTAGTTGTTTGTGATGATCCATCCCAAAGCCTGAGATAAGTTTTCCTACCCAAGTTGTTAGCTACGTCTGGTGTGGCGAGAGTTCATTCCAACCCTATACGTGCACAAAAGAAGGTAAAGCAGCTTTCATGTACCATAAGTGGAAACTGCTGCCATAAGATTCAGTAATTCACAGTGTATTAGAAATAGTGTTGACAGGAGGATATGAATGTGGGAAACCTTTTTTTTTATTCCAGCTGAGATAATATTTCAATATTCACAACATAAAATCACAACATAATTACTTATCAAAACCTGTTCCATAATACTTCAGAGATTTCAAGAATGCTTCTGTTATTTTTCCCATCCTCCCAAGACTTGCAGTTAGATTCATATTACTAGTGTGACAGCTTGCAGATGGATATGAAAAACAAATAAAAATTTTAAAAACACTCTTAAGCATGTGCACAATAGACATTGGTGCAGGGTTATACTGAAATTTGTTTAAAATGAGCAAAGCAGTCCTGAGCTAACACTCAGACCCCTGCCAATAAGACTTCTTAACAATATCACATCATCTGTTCTCTCTGTATTATCTAAGAATAGAGATAAAAGTTTGTATTCAAGTACAATTCTGAATTTTGGAAAACAAGTCAAGACTGTTTCTATGTTTATCAAATAGGTTGCCATTTGACTGACTTTAGTTAGTGAGAGAGCAAAGGAAGACTCACTATTTGGTTACTTTGACAAAATAAGGTGCTGATAGATAGGAGAAATTACTGCAATTTAGAACTGAGTGATGGTCACTTGCCTTCTTAATACCTTGAAGTAGGAGGTGGCATATTACAGCAAGTTAAATGATCTGTATGTAGCTTTGTGAATACAGGCAGTATCAAGGGTCATTTTGCAGAGTCTTCGCTCGATAGTGTCTTCCCCAACAGTCATTGTTCATCTAACTACTAATCCCAAAACTGAAGTGCATTTTGGGAGCCAAATTGAGTCTGAATAGGCACAATTCTGTTAGAAAAACATAAGCATGTGATCTGTAGTTTTAGCAGCAACTAAGTAAAATATTAATTATAGACCTGAAAATTCTTACTGTATCAAAGTACTGAACATTTCCTATTAATTTAAATTAGAATTTTTAAACTAGATAAATACATTTTTAAAATATTCTTATGTCCATTTTATTAATGTGGATACTTTATATCTTTATTAGCCGAATATCTAAGGATTTTGATCACAATAAAACATCCCTGAAATTATCTGTACCATAAATTTTTTTATTATTCAGACATATTTCTCATCTTGTTTGTAGACACGTTAAAAATGCCACATGTAGTTAGTATCATACTCTGAGATTCTGACATGCTTCTGCCTGAGCTGCAAAATAATATCTTGTTTTCTGAAAAGCAGAAACAACAAAATGCTAATTTTTGGCTGTTATTTAAGTATGTTGTAAGTGTCCTACTTTCAAAAGCTTTCTAAATGGAATATAAGTAACTTGATCAAACTAGTTTTTTATACATAGGAATTACTTGTTTGTGAAAACAAAGCATTCTTGGCTTCATTATAGAGAAGATGATCTGCGTAAAAGTGCATTTAACATCACACAAAAAAAGTCTTCCCCTACATGCTTCCACATGCTTGTATTTTTTATCCTTTCTAACAAACTGACAACAGTTTATCCTTTTAAAATAGAAAACCTTCATCCCTGGTACCCTACACTAAATTGCTTTCAAGTTTACTTAGTAAGATACAGGATCATATATGATTCTTTTCCAAGCTAAACCCCACTTCAGGTCAGCAAAGTAAACAGGCCTCACATCCATTGTAACAGCAGCATAACAGTGATTTGCACCCATCCAAAAAAGCCCTTTTTCACAGCCAGTGTGGTGTAAAGGATCTTACTTTAAATAAGTAGGCCTATGCCATGCATATTTGTTTAACATATGGTATCAATAATCTGGTTCAAGATATTTAAGGGTTATATTTGTTAGAACTGAAATATGATGAATGATTCCAAGATTGCTACCTCATACTTTGAATTTACAACTGAGAATTTGATTTAATATTGTTGCCATATTCCAACACAGGGAAGTTTCATTTTGGTTGTGAATGAATTATATCATTTTACTGCTATAATTATGCACCGAATAATTGATCATGTCTTTTGTCGGTTTCACTTTTTGCAGTCTAACTGATGCTGCTTTAAGTGCTATGGACACAGTGAAACTTTTATTTAAAATAAACTGTAGACTCCTAAAATGGCATTACATACAGAACACTCAAATCTTCCAAAACATTTTTAGAAATTATTTACCTTCAGTATGCTGCAACTCTGAAAGATTATATTTATTCTGAATTTGTGCATTTATTTTCTTCTTTTAACAGAAGGAGTTTAACAGTGATTGCAAATTGAAGGAAAGAATAGAAGAAAATGGATATAACACATATGCATCCTTAAATTGGAAGCACAATGGAAAACAAATGTTTGTGGCCCTGAATGGAAGGGGAGCCACAAAGAGAGGACAGAAAACAAGAAGGAAAAATACTTCAGCTCACTTTCTTCCAATGGTAGTAATGCCATAGATGAAGAAACTATTTTATCAATGCAGTTGAAACAAAGGTTCTTATGTCAAGAATATTTGGTAATCCTCTTGAAGGGTAAATGCAGTGAAATAGTACAGACATCTGGTTGTTTGAAAAGAGAGCAGGGGAAGCCTTTGAAGGTTTTGTACTCATTGCTGGCACATGAAATACTTTTATTTAGTTCAGTATCATATCTTATAATCAAGATACAAGCTGGATCAAATGGGATGGAAGTTATTGCCAGTGTGAACAATTTTTTTTTTAATCTCTGCAACAGAATTTAAGGAACTTGAGACAATCTGTTGAATGATCTTCATGGGGAAGGTTATTTATAGAATACTAACTTAAAGACCTTAATTGCTTATTCAAGCCTAATGATCCAATGAACAATTAGACACATCAGCATTTACTGGAAGCACTTGGATCACATGCACAAATAATAACATTTCTGGAGAAGCCTTGTAGAAGAATTAAGGAATATACGAAAAGTAGTGTAAAACTGTTCGAACAAAACAAACAGTATAGTTTACTTGTATGTTCCAACTTCATTCCTTTTTATTTCTAAGTTATTTATTTAATAGGATGTTAAATATCTTTTTGATTTGAAATGTTTTCCTCATTTGCTTCTTTGTTATTTTCCCTTCTCAGTACTTCACACAGAGGTTGATAGGTTAAAATGCCAAAACCTCTGAGAATAGGTATTAGACAAGGCTTTAAAGACAGAATTTAATGTGTATAATCCATTTTTTTCCTGAACTGTCTTGCACTTAAGCAGAATGACCAAACAAGCAGTGCTTGGATTTATGGTATTAGGTGTCTATGTTGGAGAGGGTTTTTTTACTTATCAGCACTCAAGAACAAACTTCAAGAAATACTTTGTTCAAGGGGTCTTTCTGCTATTTTGAAATTGAGAGAAGGGGCTACATCTGTACTTGGGTGTCAGTGCATCTGTGTGTATATTCATCTGACTTTGATTTCAAGTTGGAACTAATATCTAATGCATTGCAGTCAGTGCAATATTCTGCAGCAAGCATTGGGCTGGAACCTAGATGTGGACAGCCACTAAGATTGCAAACATTAAAATTAAACAGCATGTAATTCCCCAGTGTAAAACTTGGCCTCTAAAAGGTAAGTAAGAAGGCAACACAGTTCTGCATTCCTTATTCAGTTAATATGCCCATTCAGCACAGTTGCCCTTGTTACCAGCTTGTAGAATCACAGGCATATAGTAGGAACAATACCCAAGTAAGGACTGAGGGATAGGAGATCCAAAACCATGCTCATGCATTTATCAGAGATTATTACTCACATGTATATTATATATGAGAGCTAACCAAAATGCCGTGCTGGTATCCAGCTTTAGCATGCCTTTCATATCCATCACAGTAACCGAAGGCTCAAAATATATAATATCCAGCACATTTTTTATGATGTGTTACTAGTCCCATGGCTTAACTTGAGCAACTGCAGTATAACAAAGTTAAGCATAATATGAAGTCTGTTCAATTAAAGGTACATAAGGTTTATTTTACGCTTTGCTTTAATTTTAGAGAGCTCTGGATAGCTCACCAATGTAACCATATTGAAATTCATTTTGTTAGAGCAGATAAATAGAAAACAGTACATCAAACAGTTTGTACCACTGTCTTCACATTTTATTCCACTAAATAAATAAATAAACCTTTGCAGCATCTGTAGTAAGAAACAAAACTAGTATAATATTATTTTGTTCTAAATAGTTTAAGGATGAGATTATATTGATGCTGCAGTTTTATCTTCAATATTTCTTGTTGTGAAAAAGGTTTTATTTTTATTGTTTGAAAACTGTATTTTGGCACAAAGGAGAGCCTTGCTTACTGTGTCTTTTTGAGAATGTTTAACCTCTATAAAGGCAGGTGGTGTTGGAATCTTCTATAACTTATTTAAATCAGTGTTTAACCAGCACTTCAATCTTAATCTGTTATTTAAATATTAGCTGTCTTTAAAAAAGCAAAAAATAACAACTTTCCCATTAAATACAAAAATGGTCAGATTGTATTTCCTGTCCTGTTTTATAACCAGGAAGTCATTTGAGAGACATTTTAGCTGATAGCTAACATTATATTTCATGGTACTTTATCTTGCTTCTTCACAAATAAGATTCTAGAAAGGGAAATAAGAATTTCAGATTTTAAATGTAATTGGAAGTCACAGTAAAACTTAACTACCATGATAAAAGCAAGTTTCTGTTGTTTAAAATTTGTAATTGATAATTAAAGCTGACAAGACATAATGGACCACCCACACTGAACATTCAACACAAGATTGGACAAATGCAGTATTGAATGACCACTTAAAGAACATTTTAGGGTACAAATGAAGTTCTCTTCTGACAGAATTACCTAGAGGAGTTGGTCAGAGGAAAAAAATCATGCATAAACATTATCACAGTACTCAAAACACCATGCTGCTCAGAGGCCAAAACCAGGAAATATCACTTTTTGAAAGTGAGTCAGGAGCTATTTGTGACATGAATAGCAGTGAAACAGCCAAAAAAATTCCTTGAAGGAATCAATGATTCCTGCATGATTGGCCACAACAACCCCCAGCAGCGCTACAGGCTTGGGGAGGAGTGGCTGGAGAGCTGCCAGTCAGAGAGGGACCTGGGGGTGTTGATTGACAGCCGGCTGAACATGAGCCAGCAGTGTGCCCAGGTGGCCAAGAAGGCCAATGGCATCCTGGCTTGTATCAGAAATAGCGTGGCCAGCAGGGACAGGGAAGGGATCTTGCCCCTGTACTCAGCTCTGGTGAGGCCGCACCTCGATGACTGTGTTCAGTTTTGGGCCCCTCACTACAAAAAGGACATTGAATGACTCGAGCGTGTCCAGAGAAGGGCAACGAAGCTGGTGAAGGGTCTGGAGCACAGGTCTGATGGGGAGCGGCTGAGGGAACTGGGGTTGTTTAGTCTGGAGAAGAGGAGGCTGAGGGGAGACCTCATTGCCCTCTACAGCTACCTGAAAGGAGGGTGCAGAGAGCTGGGGATGAGTCTCTTTAACCAAGTAATAAGCGATAGGACAAGAGGTAATGGCCTCAAGTTGCACCAGGGAAGGTTTAGACTGGATATTAGGAAACATTTCTTTACAGAAGGGGTTGTTAGGCGTTGGAATGGGCTGTCCAGGGCAGTGGTGGAGTCCCCATCCCTGGAGGTGTTTAAGAGTCAGGTTGACATAGCGCTGAGGGATATGGTGTAGTTGAGAACTGTCAATGTTAGACTAATGGTTGGACTGGATGGTCTTCAAGGTCTTTTCCAACCTAGACGATTCTGTGATTAACCTGAAATGGTACTGCACAATAAAAATAAATAGGGAAAAGATCTGTTGTACTGCAGGATGTGGTTTGATGCTGTATAGCCCCAAACCAAACACAAATAAACAAACAAAAAACCCCACTTGAACATTTGTAAGTTTCTTTAATTTTTTGCATGTATCAGTCAGCTATCTCCACACTCATAACAACCAAATGCTTTAGATTCTTCCTGTAAATATTCAGATCCACATGGTTTATGCAGTGAAAAAAGCAATGAATTTAAAACAAGCGCATTTGGTGAAAGAGTGAAGGGGTTTAGGAAAAAGAATGCATTCACATTTTAAAAGTAAACTTTAGATATGGAAAACTAGTTAAATTTTATATAAGACTTCATTCAAGACATTTCAGATTATAAAGCTCACTAAATGTCAGTAAGCTTCAGTAATACAAGTGTAGGAGCACAACTTCATAATTCATGCCCCTGATGAAACTGATTTTTTTTTTTTTCCCCACACAGTCGTAACTGCTTCAAGGAGTGATCTTGAAGCTAATGCAGGAAAACAGCTCCTCTTTTGAGGTATCAAGTATCATTATTTACTCTCCTAAAGTAGATTTTAACCTCCTAATTTCCTATTGAATTGGGGAAATACAACACAAGCACATTTTCTGCTGCAGTCAATGTATGATTACTGATGGTGTTTTGAGAAAAAGTTCATTGAAACGATTTCAGTGCAAATAACTTCTTTTTACATATGTCTGTTATGTTTCCCATAGCATTATAGGCAAGACACAGAATATTAAAAATTAACTGATTTTGGACCAATCAGATTATGATTTATAGTTATGCTTACCTGTTCAAAAATATTTGAACATCATGTTTAACTATACAGGAGCTTTCTTGGTCTAAATTTTGGGACTGCCATTTTCTAATGAAGCACAGTGAATCTCAGATACCTGACTGATGCCTTTTCACTCACTAACTCCAGAAAAAAAATATGTAGTATGTCCTTCACCCACCCCAAAAATGTAAAGAAAATATGCTACTGTGAAAGGCAAAATAGAGAAACCACAATTAAGCCTCAAGTAACTGATTAGGGAGCACTGATCTCTAAGTTACTACAGTATAAATGAAGAGAATTTGCACTCCTGAAATTCCTCACCTGGACCTTTAATAAAACTGTATACAGTGGCATCACTAATGCAAAATACTAACTCATGCAATTGAATAAATGGATACACTGGTGGTCATATCAGAAATACATGTCTTATCAGACCATTGTCCAAATATGAGCCTATGAGAATTGAAATACCTGAAAAAAAGCACAGGAAGTACCCCACTCTATAGTTCTGTGCAAAATACTTAGGGCACTGATAGTATATAGATAATATACTGTCATGTCCCAGTTTCTCAGGACAATGACTCAGATTCGCCAATTCCCAGGTCAGGATTAAGGTGAAACGACACCAAGGATTCTTCAGTTCACACAACTCAATTTTTATTCGCTCACAACAGATAATTGGCATGAAACTTTGTCAGTAATCTTTGCATCCCCTGCAACCGGCATTAAACTTACACCGACTAGGGGCAGATCTTATAACATGCCCCGATAAGCCTTAAACGTGCCCCGCCCGACAAGCCTTGCCTTATACGCGGGCATACAGAATAAGAACAGGAGAGAAAAGGGGAGAGAGGAAAAGAGAGAGAGAGAAAGACGAAAAGGAAGATTTCACCGGTCCTGGCTCCAGCGTTGGTCCAGCCACCCCAGGGGTCCAGTTCTGGAGGGGCACAGCCGCGCGGGGCTTTGACTTGTGTCCTTTTATAATTCCTTGCCCCTCCTCCGGGTGGGCACTTGGACTCGTTAGGCTAATTAGGCATCATGCGCAGTTTGTGCTTCTAGAATTCTCCTTGCTTTTGGTACATGCGCAGTTTGTACCTTCGGATTCTTCTGGAAATGAGTCGGTGGGGTTGTTGGGGAGTTACTCCCCCTCCCTGCAGCTGTGACCCTTGTTTGACCTTTTGTGAAAACGGCTTCTCTATTGGCTCTTCGCAGAGTCACTCAAGATAGGGAAGTTCAGCCCCAGAAAAGTGTGGTCCCACCTCTGCGGGACCCCCTCCCCTTGCCGTGCCTCCCTGCCATTACCTGCACAGCCCCGGCGTTTCCACAGAAACCATTTCCTCTGCCAAAGTTCTTTACCGGATGGTTGAGACATTAACTGTGGTTTCATCGGACCGTTCCATATACCATAGTGGAAAAAGCAGAGTCTATATTTATATCAGAGCTCAGACTCTATTTATCTTGAGATAATGTAACAAATGAAGAATCAAGATATTGCCAGTTCTTTATTACTGTTGAAATGTAAAGTGTGTGTATCTTTGTCATAGCCATTCATTCAAGTTCCAGGTGTACTATTTCACCATCCAAATTATTTTGTGGCTTGGTTTAAAGGATGTTATATGATTTTTAAATATTTTTTTTTATGATGAAACTGTTTTACTAATTGCTCAATGAGCTTTTAACCCTTTCATCTGCTAACTGAAGTCTGGGAAAAGGCCGAACACTGGTCTACATCCAAATCTGCACTTTTCATCTATCTATAAATAGTTGAAAACCAGATTACATTTAATGTTGTACATGGAAGAACCTGTCTTATTCAGTGAGGCGTGTCTGAGTGGGATGAAATATGGCAGCTGCAAAACATTCTCCCCAATTCATTTATCCATTATTTCCATGATGCCCAGCTAATTTGCATGCTTTCTTGCATTGGAAATATTCTTGAAGTCTCACATTGTCCCCATATTTCCAAAATGTACATCACAAAACTGTTGAGCACTTTAGCTTTCTCTTTTATCTCTTTTCTTTTTAAGTTGAGACAGCACCCAGAAAAGGAACTGCCTTATCAGGAGCCTATACATACAATTTAACATACTTCCCAAATTGTGCTGGAATAATCCATTCAGGACAATCAAAATGTTTTGAGCGTGGTCTTCCATTATCGATATCAGTATGCTTCAGATACAATTGACTACTTGAAAAAACTATTTTATTTTTACTCAGTTATAGAAAGACTTGTCCAGGAACAGTAGAATCTTGAAAAAACTCAGTAAGCACTTTCTAGATGTTGAGGCCAATAGGCTGGGACCTTTCCAGCAATATTTCTAACAAATCAAAACAAAAAATGAAGGCATTATTAGGTGTAAATAAAATTCACAGCATAAGTATTCACATGAGGCATTTTAAATTTTGCACTAAAAATGTGAAAATGTAGTTTCTTTTTTTCCCAGCTCAAAAAACCCCACAATCTTCATTTAATCTTTTTGAAAAAAGATAGTTTTCAGTTTACTCTTACACTAGTACATGCAGCATATTTCTTGTCCAGTTATGGTAACTTCCTATGATTTCTTCCTTCTTTTGCATATACTGATGCCCCCAAACAACAAGATTCATAAATAGTTCACTGAAGGAGCCTGCAGGACTGGTATCTGCAGTATGCTGTCATTAATGCCACAAACATAAGACTCATTTCTGGTTTCATGTAGAACATGACACAGAGATCCAGTGATTCTGTATTGTTTTGATAACCCTTGGCTCCCCTGAAACTACCCATATACTTAATAGTAAAAATGCAAATTAGGTTCAAAAGTTAAATATACATTGAGAGGATAGCTCAGCTTTTATAACAACCACCATGCACAAGATACATTGCAAATGAAAATTTATTTTGCTCCTTCTTTCCCTTTCCATGGTTTACTCAAGGAGAGGGCAACAGAACAAAAGGATACAATATCATTATTGTTATTTACAGTCTTCAGTGCTTTTCTTAACCAGTAGCCAATATATTACCTATGCTGGTCTTTGGATCTTATTTCAGTGATGCAATAGAACAGAGATATCAGCAGTCTTGGAAAAGGGTCAGCCTCTCTCTTCCTTATAGTCAGCCAATTTGACTTACTGAGTACTACTGATATAGCATACAGTTTATGGTCACTTAAATATGGAGTAAGCTAAAAGATTCAAGCTTTAGAAGAGATATGGCTCTGCTTATCCTATTAAATGAGTACTTTATCCTTTACCTGAATGAATTAAATCTTATGTCTCTCATTTATTTAACCGATTGCTTATTAAATGCTCTGAGGTCAATGATATAGTGGGAGAGAAAAGTCTTGCCGATAGCTGCAATTATTACATTTCTATGGTAACTGGGAGGTGCAGTGGGAAGGTGCAGTGTCAGGACAGTTAAAGCACTTCGATAGAAAATCCTGCAGCAAGGTTCAGCCTATATTCATACTGAAAGCCACCATCAAGTTGTAAATGAATGCCTGGGCCTCCAGACTGAGCAAGTCAACTATCCAGAATCAGTGGTAGGCCCTTTGATCCCCTGACTACTCTAGTGTCTTAACCATTCTCCACATTAGCCACAACAAACTTGACTGATTACACATACAGATGTAGAATGGGAGGCAAATTCTATTCAGAGTCAGAAAGTGACAGCAACCGAGTTTAAGTCACCTGTCACTAATGTGTTTCTTCCCTTTCACTCTTGTAACATTTTCCCTGGACTTACTGTCTGAGTCCTGAAACAAATACAGATTTTCCTCATTGCACCTGAAATGCAATACAGCATGAGGTTCTAACACCAAGTCTTAGATATACTGAGAACTAAGGATTAAAATTCACTTGGGGAGGTGGGGAGAAATCAAGTGAAAAATGTCAGGTGGAACCCTGCAAGCACAACCACTGCTGAAAACTGCCTGTGACACATGGGACCAGATGTAAGAGCAGACTACTCCTCAGCACTTATGTGACAGGTATTCTGCTTGGGGTTAAGCGTTACGTATAACAGATTTTCCCTATACTTGCGATATATTTTGCCAAAAAAAAGACTTCAGTGAGCTTCAGACAGTTGTCTCAGCTTGTCCACTGAGGACTATTAATACAAGACACCAGGTTTTGGCCCAGGAAGTACTTTAGGTTCTCAGTGCTCGACTTTGGAAGTGTACTTTAAGGAAATACTATAAAATTACTCCATTCTTCTGCTCATCCCTCTTGTCACACTTTTATGCTCACTGTTGGAAACAGAACATTTTAGAGGACAATTTTTAGTCTGGCACAATATCACTCTTCTCATACTTTATTTAGCATGTCAGTAATTTCATTTTGGCTTGCAGACTTCCAAAAAAATGCCCATCTAGCCACCATTCTTATGCTGATCAACACATAAGCAGTACTGCAGTAGCTGGGCATGCCCAGCTCCATTCAGACTGACTGTATATATGCAAGTCACTTGTGAAACATAGACATGGTACATACAACACACCCCAGAAAGTCAGATCCTCAGCTTCCACTTTACATGTAATATCTGTGTCCAAGAAAACCAAGATACTATGGTGCCATGTTAGAAATATTTAAACATTTCTGCCCAAAATGTTTATATTAAACTACTAAATCAAACTGCAATGAAAGAGGTATCCAGTAACAAATTCTGCAAAATAATCCTGGATTGATATTTCTAGAGGCTGAGCTCTTCTCAAAAGCCACAATGCTTGTGACCATCAGATAGCATTTCCATATCACCCTGTATAGCTGGCCTCATCTGACTTTGAGGTAGAACACCTACTACTGAGAAAGCTGTTCTATTTCCAGAACCATCAGATTAGTTCTTCAACTATGTTGAGACCAGTCAAAACTTGGTGTTGATTTTGATACCTGTTCAGTTGGGCTATTCTGTTATGTTGAAGAATGCTCAATGCTTGAGAGGAGCCATGGTAACTATCCTGAAATATATACATATGTAAAAAGATTCTGCAAATAGAAAAGGCTCCCTATTTTCACCACAGATAGTTTAAGAACAAAATTATCAAACTGAAGTAAGGGAAACCTAAGTTTAAATATCTGGATAAACCTTAACACTAAGGGCTCTGAAGTAAATTGATTAGGAAGATTGTACAACTTCCTTTCAGAGTTTTACGTGTGTAATAGCCATCAGGAATGGTTTAGGTTGCTGATTCTGCCACAGACAGGAGGATGGACTAGCTCTCTTCAAAGGTCCCTTATAGCAATATTTTCTATGATTCTATGAACCATCTATATAAAACACTAGGCAGTCAGCTGCAGTCATAACTTTCAATTATTACCATCAGGCTCAAGCTCAAGCCAGTAACATGTAAAGACCCTATTAAAAAAAAAAAAAAAAGAGACATCCAGTCCCATTCATTTTCCCCCTCACCAATTACTTTACATGAGTGTGTTGCAGTGCTGAATAGGAAGGAAACATAAGTAGCTAAAATCTTTCTAACTAAAAGAAATCAGAGTGACTAAAAGCAGCCCAAGTGTAAGTTTTTTCAGCAGAGCACAAACTTGTCCAGGATATGTCAGCAAGATGATATTTGGTCCCTTTTTGCTAACCATTATAGAAAGAGATGCAATCTGGGTCTGACTCAAGCTTCCATTGCACACTGATTACAGGAAATGAGACTGACCCAGACAGTTAAGATATGTAAAGGTCAGTATCTACCTCCTTTTGAAATTTAGTAACTTGTTAAAGCAACAAATATTTTTCATAGATAATTGCTATATTTTTCAGTGGTCCTTAAAAGAATAATGCCCACAGTGAATAAATTTCTCCTTTAACCCACTCCTCCTCAAAATGGGCTATGTTCCAATATCAGTTGACTTGTGGATACTGTCCAAGAACCTTTACTTATTTCAGCTATCACTAACAGCACTGTAAATTAACCAGCAAATAAATTTGCTCTATTTAATACAAGTCTTTGATCTGTTGGCAGCTTAGTAATTTGTAATGCTCATTTCATGTTTCTTTTCTTTTGTTCATTTTTAAAATAAGCATGGCAGTTGATCAAATGACAGACTGACCCTGCATTATATAGAGCCCTCTATTTATACTGGGGACAACTCAGCCACTCACAGTTTCTTCTTCTCACACTCTGTGTCACCATTTTATACAAGCCCTGAAAAGGACTGTTCTAGGGAAGAGGGAAAATATACAGTGTTCATGACTATTCCGTTACTGCTTAGACTCCACAAGTGTGGCAAGGATTCAGCATAATTAAAAGACATGGTGAAGAGGGTAAAATTATTCTTCCAGTTAATTGTAGCTCTAACAAGATATGGATATATCATAAAATATATAATGTTACACATCCTAAACTCCATTTTCTTAAATTAATTCTACTGTAATGTATATAACATATAACAATATTTATACCCTGTAGTCTTAAATACCACACACAGACTTATACCGCTGGCAGTTTCCTGCCAAACTCACTACATTGTTTTCATTTTTTTCACCTCATAGGAGCACTGATGTTATCCCTTGCTCTTACTTTCTATAACTTAGGTAGGCAGTTCACTTAATCAGCATCCTTCAAAGATAACGTCCACCTCTAAAGTTCACAGCTCTTACAAATCTATACAACAAAACCTTGTACTTCAAAGTCACTGAGGCAGGTGTTCCCATTTCTCTGTATATTTAGCAGCTATCAATTTACTATTCATAGCAAAAGTACAATTGCTAGCTACAGCTACTGCTGTTATCAGAACTCCATTGTTTTAGGTGCCAAACAATAAAAGTAAGAGAGAAGACATGTTGCTACACCAGTACAATTACACCTCTGTTGTCTGAAATGGTGAAATATGCCAAAGATAAAAATAAATAGATGAGAGTTTTATCATGAAAGTATCATTATGCATACCTCTAATCCATTTCAGGGAAGATGGGGTTGTGGTCCTTACTGAAAAGGTGGACTTCAGGGAGTGATTGATAAGAAAATAAAGTAAAAAATATACAGATTTTCACATGGAGGATTTTTTTTCCTAAGTCTACTGGAAGGAACATGAAAAAAAACCTGCAGACATACTGAAGGCAGAGGCAATAATCAGAGCTAGTATCATAAGACCACTAAATCCATTAGGGAAGAAGTTTTTCACTTTGGCAGCTGTTCTCAGCTAACAGAACATCAGATTTCACTCTTTGGAAGAATGGAAGTAGTTTACACAGTGGAAAAAGGGCAAATAGAGCTGATGCAGTCAGTGTTTTATATGACATGTTCAGGTAAGGACTCCACTCTGCTATAAATATTGCTTCCTACAAAGACCAATATAAGCAAGAGGAGAGAAAAGATCAGAAAAAACAAACGAGGTCAAGACACAAGAGGAAAAAGGCTGAAGTAGAAAATGCAGGAAGCTGGCTGCACAGTGGACTGGCAGACCTGGGTTGGTGCAATTATCTGTATTTTAACATACTGTCTGCAGTAACCAAGAGAATTCCATCAGTACAAGAAACAATCTAATAATTCACTGCAAACACTTGACACTGTTTAATGAGCCATGGCTTCCACATTCCCATGACTGTTGTGCCTTCAATCATGAATAATTATTTGACCAATAGTTTTACACACATATTCAGATATATAATTTTTCAGTAATTGCTCTTGCAAACAAGACAATTATCTTGTTCATCTTTCTCTTGTGTACCCAAAGAGCACGAAACTAGAAGGGAATATCACTTCACCTTCACAAATTTCTTAGTTGTAGCTATATTTAGCTCAATCAGTTTGTAACTGACTACAGCCTAATTTGTGTTTCACTCTTAATGATCTTGTCTTGACAGGAGTACCTGAAGAGAGAGTGAGTCCAGTTTTGTCCCAGATACGTACTTTATTTAAAATTTGTGTTTGTCTGGCTTTAACGCAAATCTTTGTTTCAATTCTACCTTTTTTCCACTGGAGCTAAAATGCAGTGATAGCCAGTGTTTTACTCTCTGTGAAGGACCAGAATCAAGTCACTCTCAACATTTCTGAATTGACAGAATTCTTTCAGCTGCTGAGCATAAGGCACATCACTCTTCCTCTGATAATATTTAAGGCATTTTTTTGTGCAGCAGCATCTACAGAGTCTACAGTATCCTACTATGCAGAAGCAAACCAAAACTTTCTAGTTTTATCACTCTTACTTAAGTCTGAGGATAAGACTAGTCCATCTTTTGCCAAAGAATGCTTTTTTATGAACTTTGTTTGGATATGTAGGAAGTATATGTTTATTTCCAGGTCATTGATTACAATCCTGAATAGCATCAGGCCTAATATACTCATTTCTGGAACTCTTGTCTGTGAGACACGACTTGTAACTCCCCAAAAACAGGGCCTGAAAGAAACAGGCCTGTGAGAAAAAAACAGCCTGAGAGAGATAAGGGATGGGGGGAAGTGGAGGCCCTCTGAGCCAAGGAATGTCTCAAACACTCGCAAGTAGAGAAACTATAGTCACAGGGTGGATAGTGTAGAGTTTGGAGCTGATAAGGCTGCCTGGACAGCACAGGATGGGCTGGAGGAGGGAGCCCTGTGAAGGCAGGACAGTTCTGCTCTGGTGCATCTTGTAAAGTTTCAGGGGCCATCTGTCCGGTGAATGACCTTCGCTTCATTATCCAGGAAATGTATATTAAAGTTGACACCCCTGAATATGCTAATAAAGATTAACAAGATCATACTAATTGCATCATCCCATGAAGCACCTTACCCCTCCCCATACATGGGATACGTAGGTATGTGGGTTGATCTAGGGGACGGACCCAAGGAAAGTGGGTATAAATTGAGGGGGGGTGGTGAGGAGTGGGAGGGAGAAAGGAAAAAGAAGACATGAAGAAGTGAAGAAGACGGATGCATCCCTGACGAACTCGGACAGGACCAACGCAGGATAGGTGATCTCTATTTCTCTATTCTATCTCCCTCCTTTCCTTTTTCCACTTTTCCCTTATTACCATTAAGTAATGCAAGGCACAGTGTATTGCTTGCCATAACTCGTTCTATACTTAGCTGTACTGGGTCTGGCTGAGCCGGAATTGGTTTTCCCCTGTAGCAGCCCTCATGGTGCTGTGTTTTATGTTGGGAGCTGGCAGGGTGTTGATAGCACACTGGTGTTGTGGCTACTGCTGAGTAGTGCTTACACAGCACCAAGGCTCTTTCTGACATTTCCCCCCCCCCACAGTGGGACGGGGTGGGCAAGATCTTGGGAGGGGACACAACCAGGACAGCTGACCCGAACTGACCAAAGGGATATTCCAGACCATATGACGTCTGCTCAGTATAAAGCTGGGAGAAAGGAGGAAGGGGGTGGGGTCACCCTTGGTCCTCCGAGGCAACCACTACGCGTATTGGAGCCCTGCTTCCTGAGAAGGCCCGACATCGCCTGTTCATGGGAAGTAGAGAATAAATCTGTTTTCTTTTTTTTTGCTTCTGCGCGCGGACCTTTGCTTTGCTTTGCTTATATTAAAACGGCTTTTGTTTTACCCACAAGGGTTGGGTTTTTTTCCTATCTTATTTTCTTTCCCCTCTTTGCCCTGTTGAGAAAAAAAGGGGAAAGGGGGGGAAGTGATAGAGCGACTTGGTGGGTACCTGGCATTTAGCCAAGGTCAAGCCACCACATTAGCCAGTTATCATGTATCCAATTAGTACATTATGGGAAGTTAATAAATGTCTGGACTATGAGACTTGTCTCACCGTTGTCCACTCCATTGGGGATTTACAAATCTAAGTCACTTGTCTCCCTCATCTGAGCAGGACGTGACACTGTCTAAACCCTCTATTCAGTTTCTCCAATTGCTACTTTTTGCCAATTGGTATATCATTTAGCATGTGTTTTGCTGCTATTTCGTAATGTTGATTTTTGGAACTGCAATATGATATGATGCTAAATGGAAAGTTTATAAAACCTAGTATATCTATACAATCACTTTTATCTATCAAACTTGTTATCTTATTAAAGAAAGTCTAATTTACTTCAGAAAGTCTAAATTTCCTTTGAGGCCTATTATCTATTACTATGCTTTCATTCTCTGGTTCACAAATCCTGTAGCAGGAATTATCTAATGCTGTCTGGCTTATATACCCCTTAATTATCCCACATGCCTTTCTGATGAGAATTACAATTTTGTATGCTACATATAAGGACTCTGATTTAATTCAATAATTTTGAATGTATTCTGTGTAGATAGTTCACAAAGAATCCAAGGGATTAAGAAAAATTTATCATCAATATGCCCAATTTGCTGAACATAAATTCACATCTCCATTTCCATTGAATCTGCAAATTGGCTGAAAATTATTTGTCTAATCATTAAGACAATAGCTTGCTGTAGCAACATAAGAAATAAGGAAATCCATGTTGGTTTTGTTGATTATGAATCATTAATAATGTGTCACAAAATTTGGCAGTTTATCCAGTAAAACAACCAAGCAATGAATTACTGAATCTCTCTGAAAATTTACAGTTAATTTTCTATTTGCCTAGTACTTATTACTTTTATCAGTGAGCTGGCTATATAAAACTGATCACGAAATTTTCTATTGCAGTCCTTTTGTCTAGACTATCTCTGACAGAATTTCATCCAACAGTTTTAAAATATCTATTTATGGAAATTATGCTTCTTCCTCAAGTTGCCTGCTTGGGTTTTGAACTGGCCTTTTGATGTGAAAGTTTTTCCTAATATCTAATATAAATTGTCCTTGCTACAAATTAATCTAACTAATTCGTGTTCTATCTTCTGCAGGGATGAAAACACTTGATCACCATCTTCTTTATAATAACCTTTTATGCATTTGAAGCCTGTTATCATATCCCTTCTTCATTCTTCTCTTTTCCAGACTAAACAAGCTACATTCTTTCATACTTGCTTTGGAGGTCATGTTTTCTAAACTGCTTATCATCCGTATTATTTATAAGTTATGTCCAATTTCTGTGTCTTTCAAAAAATGTGTCCCCTCCCCCAGAAGTGCTCACCAATACCAGGTAGCATGAAATAAACACATCCTCATTCTATCAAATGATATGCTTTTAATAACTTTCTGGAATGACATTTGCCTCTTCTATAAATGAACATTCACTTGCATCTGTGTCCCCATCTTGTTTACTGCATTTGCCAAGCCAGTCCTTGCCCATTTCCTATATGCATTCATGTAGTCAGTGAATGATAGGCAAGATGGGTTTTGACTAGCTATGCCCTCACTTTATATTAGTTTCACTGAGACCACGTGTCCCTAGTTTGCTTGAACATGGAATGGAGGACTGCATGGAAAGCATCCAACCACTGCAGATAAATATTAACCCAGACTCTGATAATTCCTATCCAGAGACAAAATTCATATAAACTAAGAATCTCCTCTCTCTGCCCACCAACCTTACTGTCTACAGACTCCTATCTACCCACTCCTATTCCTGCTCTAACAATTTAGTTCACAGGTTTGCTTCTTGAGGTCCAGAAAGTAAGAGTCAAGCTAAATTGTATGGGTTTTCATATAAAACCCATATAGGCAAGTGTTTAGTTAGTTTATTCTAACATGTAACATGTAACATGCTTACTTTACTAACATTCACCAAGTCTGAGTGTTTAACAGACAGCTAACTGCATCTATAATAATCTAAAGGAATCCTACATATCCCAGGTACCATGTTTTAAATATCTGGAAATAACTAGTTAGCCTGTCTGTAGTAACAGGCCATTTTCTGAACATTATCCCCAATATTATATAATACAGAAAAACCAGGAACATCTGTCATAGTTATGAGCAGTTAATTACTTGAGGTCAGCACTAGAAAGCCATTTAGTTTTTGCCTCTCTGCCTTAGGACAGGAGTGATCAGGATGCACTACATCTGTGAAATGCACCCTGTACAGCTCGTGAGTATGCCCATGGTTGTTCTTATGTTTAATAAGAAAACACAAATCACAGGACTCAAAACTCCAGCAATAATTCCATATTGATCTCCTCAAAGAAACAGAAATTTCAAGATGGAATAAAATAACACAAGAGCAAAGATACAGCCATACATGGTCAAACAAAACAGTCCTTCTTTTTGGAAACATAGGTACATCATACCACACAGGTACTGTGCATCAATGAAATCTCATTATTCATAGGTTTGTCATAAAGGCACAACTTTCCCTCTACAGTATCCATGTTGTTCTCCTCCACTCTTATTTTCCTTGTATCTACTAGTCCTATTTGCCAGTATAATTGTAGGTTCTTCTGGAAGCTTTTTATAGAAAATTAGTGTCACATTTCAGGATAATTATCTTGAACTCAACAGAGAAGAGAAATGAAAAGAGTTTTCATCACTGCATTCCATCCAAAAGTTTTGTTTGAGAACATCTTTTTCTGCTAAATTTTTTAATCAAAATGCAAATTACCTTTCATTAGACTTAGTAAACAAGAAGACAAATGTCAGAAGTGAAAAAACATTGTTCAGACAACATTCCTCAGTAAAAACATGCTGTCTTAAAAAGACATTACAGTAGCTTACTTTGAGCAACTTTAGTACTGTTATGCTTTGAAGAAGGGATTTGAAGGTTGGCAAGAAGTTTGAATTTCATTCTGTCATTCTCCCTATGAAGATATGTTCAACTTGGGCCAATTTATAGCTGCTATTTATGCCTACATCAAGCTGCTTTCTAATGCAAAGAATGTCCTGGAACCAAGGAGCAGAACCTAGGACTCTTTCTGTCCCTGAACACATCCTCATCCTTGAAATGGATACAAGTTTCCACTTGCTTCCTTCCTCTCTAGCCACACTAATTTGATCCCTTGGCTCTACAGTAGCAATCCTCATGGTGAGAGGTGGGAAAATTGCCATCTCCTACATACCTTCTAAACTGATGCTTAGGGCATTTTCTTAGGAGCCAGAGGATGGTAAATGCCCTCAGATTATACGAAAGGTGACTGGTGGGGCTATTTTCTTCCCTGGCTAGGTTTTAAAAGAAAAAGTATATGCAAAGTCAATGGCATTTGAGGTATAAAGCACTTAGTCAAACTCTGACTCTATCTATAAGGGACTGGTTCTGCCCTGTGAACCCTACTCTCACACACACATTGAAAGCAGAGGATATGTATGTATGGCCAGGAGACCAATGGGATCTGGGACACCTCTTCCTTGAGTCAGCTTGGGCTCCACCAGACTGATGTGCAGGCCATCAAGAATCCCACTGCATCCCAAATTCTTCCCCTTAATTTTTAGGGAATTCATATCCTTCATTCAGGTTTTGAACTATACTTGCAAAGCTAAGTGCCAAGAAACCATCCTGTTTACCTGTTCTCCAGAACTGGTCACTATGTAAGTCACCAAGTAAGTCTTATAAATCATGTATTACTCAGCTTTCTTTTCTTTAATCTCAGCCCCATACACTTCTACACCTGCGCCTCTAGCGTCAATCCTCCATATGCAGAGTATCATTATCTGTTCACATTATTCACAGAAACAAATAAAAGAAATGCTATTTCTAACAAAAATGTTTTTTTTCATTTTCTGTTGTTTAGTGATAGACTTGGGAGATTCAGTTAGCCTATTGAATAAGCAAATCATCAGCTGCAAGATGTGTTTTAGAAAACATTGTAAATATATCTGCTAACATTTCCACTACATATCATTTGGGGTGTTTTCTCTGCCACTGTTCCAGTAAAGCAAAAGGTTAAGATGCTCATGATACAGGGGAGCAGGAGGGACTGGAAGTGATGAAGAAGCAGTATGAAGATTAGCTTATCTTTGAGACTAGAAATGTACAGAGGGTCTGATATTATGGTGCATGCTAAAAGCAGGTTTCTGAATATAAACAATGCCTTACTGAAACCTGCTTGATGCTGAAACTAAGATGCCAAGGCTGGTGTCCTGATGTGATTTAAATGTATCTAATTACAAAATGACTATTTAGCTTTGCAATTATTTAATGCTGAATTTAGGGCCTCAAACAAGTGTGTTTTTCAACTGGTTTTCAGCATGTTCTTAGAGTCATATGATCACTGAAGCGCTAAGGAACCTCAATTGAGGAAATCAGGTTAAGTAATATGAAACCTCTATTTTATTTGGCTCTGATGCAATGAAATTCTCTTTTCAGCCTAAGCTGGGGAGAACAGGAGAAAACCCATATTAAATCTATATAAGAAAAGTACTGTCTTTATTATGCACCACATCCTTCCACAAAACATCCATAATCTTGACAGGAGCTTCTGTGGCAACAAATAGCAATTAAGGTGTTCTTATTAAAAATTATGACTTCTCTTGATTTATCCATTATTTTAAGCAATGCATTTTAATAGCAAAAAGCACTAATGGATATTTTCTACTCTTTGTCCACTATAGAAAGTAGCTGCTCATTTTTTATTTTTTTGGTCCAACTGGACCCGCTAGTATGAATTCAGTCTTCAGATCAAGATGAGATTAGTTTAACTAAACATAATCAAGCACAATTCATGAATCTTATACCAAAGCTCTAAAGTGCAGCTCCTCCATTCTGACCCCAAGGAGGTCTGTATGGATTTTATAAGCCCCTGTGTTTTACAAGCCCCTCTTCAAATGCTGTGTTTGATACAGTTGTTCAATGTGTAGGAACAGTATATTGTTACTGGATGTTCATCCCAATTCAAAATACCATGATATTAAACATTTTCTGCCAAACATAATGTCTAGAGAATGTTCCACGTGTTTGTCCCACAGAGAAGAGGTTATAACACTATTGCAATTATATCCTCTACAGATGGCACATGCTGTATGGATCACAGTGTTGCTTGTTCTGTTGCTGTGAACTTGGTTTGAATTGTCTGTGAAACATTGGAACCATAAATCAATTCTTCTCCCTCTCAAAGAAAAGAAAAAATATTTCAAAGGGAATTTTGTGAAAAATTGCAAGGGTCAGGGAGGCTAGGGTAACCTTCCACTTTGTATCAAGGAGAGGAAGCCTTCTGAATAAAACAAAGAGGAAGCCTTCTGAATAAAACAACTTTTTTCTCCTGACTTCATATATCAGAAAGAAAATCTCCATTGTAACAACCTAAAATGGAAGACAGACTATATTCAACCATGTCTTGTATAGATCTCCAGGGCTGGCAATTGTCCTCAAGAACAGCTTTACCATCATCAGTGGAAGACTGAGCCAAATTCCATATCTAACACATACTCTTTAAAACCAAACTGTTCATGGCTAGAAAGATTGTAAAATATTATAACAAAATAGTTTTCAAGCTGAGTGTTGAACCAGATGACAAGGTAACGTCATGCCTTGATCAAGACTTATATAACTGTTTTGGTGTGTGGCAATATTAAATGTCAGCTAATCTCACTAACATTTATCTTTATACATGAACTGATCATTAGAATCACTGTATTTAGATAAACCTTTTTGATAAAAATGTCAAATGATTTTTGAAAAATTCTCTTTTCATCTTGATCTTGTGTTGCAATTATTCCTAGACCTTATTGTGGATTCCTGCACAAAATTATATTCTTAAGCATACCAGTCCAGCATTTATTACAGACGCAGGACAATAAAAAGTCAGCAGCAGAAGAACATGTTTTATATGTGCAGTTAGCTTTACACAGTGCTGGGAAATATTGGCAAGTGGCACTTAATTATGGTACCCCTGGATTCTTAAAATGTATCACAAAGAACACAAAGGCACAAAGCACTTATTTACTGTAGTTAATTTTAGGAACTACTTTTCAGTAGAGGTACAGGCTTTGCATCTTAGAATACAATTTCAAGATGTTCTAATTTTGCTAATACAATTATTCTTCCTTGAGTTCTTTGTTTACTTTAAAATAATTTTCAATTAATAACTGTATGGAAAGTGGTTTCATTTGTGACACCTGAGAAATAACTCCAGAGAGATGTTCCAAAAAATTCCAATTTTTTACCATGTTGGCTCCGGGTCCGTAAGTTTCAAACAACACCAAAGGATTTTCTGCTGCACTGCACAATACCTAGATCTGGAAACAGGATCAGTGATGGAAAGAACCCTATAAAAGGAAAGGCAGGGTGCAGAGATAGCAACAGTAGGACATTTAAGGTTGTGGTCCACTGAGACTACATCCTAACATGAAACTGCTGGAAATGCTGGGCTGAAAGTTCTTCAGAAAAAAAAAAAAAAAAAGACGACATGATCTGATGGTCAAACCTTCCTATTTTCTACTTAGTGGTACACTCAAAGTCCACTGCTTTATCCTCACCAAGCTAATATTGACCAAACTTGTATGCAGAAACCATATTCCATTTATTTCACATCCTGAAAAAATGTTCTAACAAGAAATAAAACTAGTTTAGCAGAGTCATATTGCAACAAGAGCAAAAACTTACCAGCTGACAGTAATCTGCTGCTTTAGTAGCTTTTGCAAGAATAATTTTATATATCAACATAAGAAAAAGATTTGGGACAGTAAGCACCTTCTAAAAATTGTTACTACCTACACTGTAGCATGCCAGTGTACAGTGTATTCCCTGACTTTCTGAAAAAGACTAGTCCAGGGTCTGATTTAAAGGTCCCTGGAGATACTAAAAGAAATTCTGGAAAATATTTGATTTTCTTAGTTTTATGATTGAATTTTATTAGGAAAGTAAATCTGTAATATGATAATTCCACATGGATCCTGCAAAGCTTGATAATGCTGTACTTTCAATAGTATGAATGTATCTTAACAAATAGTGACTTTACTTTTCCTGAGTGCTACAGACAGTATTACAGCTCAAACACTGTGTTTAATAAACAACCATTTTTATTGCTACTCTGGAAGAAATGTGCTACTGAGTTATTATTAGACTCAATACTGCTAACTTCTGAGTCACACATGGAGGAAGGGGCCAACATTTTTTCTTACCAGACACAGTTTAACTATATTGACAGCATTTTAGTTTTGCCAGCTTGATTTAAAAATACTGACATTTGTCTCATTGCAAGAACTTCAGAAAAACAACCATTCCTGCCATTCTCTATTTAATTTTCTTATTACTACCAAGACTGTACATAGCCACAAAATTGCTGTTGGCAATTCAGAAGCACATCTTCTCCCACCATCTGGAGATGTGTGGTGTGCACAACACAAGACCATGTTCATGGTGTCTACAGTCCTGTTAGCCCCTCCTGCTGAATCCATCCTAACTACCAGAATAAAAAGTGTTGGGATTTGTTTCATGTTTGGATGTTTTTTAGTAAATTTACATTTGGTTTCGGTTCTAAAAGAAACAACAGAGAAACTTTTGACCAGACCCTTCTCTGACATGAGATACTGTGCCACTCACTTTCAGGGCACCTATTAGTGATTTATACCTGCTTAAGTTATGGTTCAGCATGTCTGTGTTAACTCCAAGCCAGAATCTGAACCTGTGTTGAGCTCTCCTGCACAATGAAAGATGCAAAATGAGAGTAATGAAAAAGACATCGCCATGTGAGAAACTGGTGTGTTTTGTCTTCTAGCCTTACTCAAAGAAAAATGGCTGTTGTCTGCACACAAGAATGTGCTTTTGAAGGTGAAAATGTAATTCACAGAATAAGAAGACAGCACAGATTTAAAGTTACATAAACCAAACACCTTTTAAAAGATTTAGATTCTTCATCCAGAAAAGTACTAAGAAGTTCTTTGTGATAAGCTTGCACTTGTCCTGGTTTAGCCAGGATAGGGTTAAGTTTCCCCAGCAGTGGGGAGGAAGCTCTAGCCGGGTTATTCATATGCCATGCTGACGTCAAGTCAACGTCCAGGCGCCAGAGCGGGAAGAATCGGTGATCACGTGGGGTTGGCGCAGCCGGGTTTTCTCTCACTGGTTTATTGGTAGCTATTTTGCCCTGTTCATTGTTATTACTATTATTCTTATTGTTATTGTTGTTGTTGGTTGTGTTGCTATTGCACTGCTGTATTAAACCCGTCCTTATCTCAGATCGGGGCTTTGTATTTCACTCCCTTTGTGGGGGAGGGGCAGCGGCCGCGTGGTCTCAGACCCCGACAGGGGCTAAACCATAACAGCACTAAAAAATTAGAGAAAAAGAAAGGAATTCTGCCCTGTCTCAGCCTGCTAGGAACCTCCCGGTATGTACCTGCACTCACAGAAGAATATGGCTCAAGGAAAACTCACCCTCTTATATTCTCAGTCTCCTTCTTATTAAAAGAACAACAACAACAAAAAATGCCACTGGGCATTCCCTGCCCTCACAAAGTAAACAGTACATGCTGAGCCAGGTATTTTACAAAGAATTTGTGGTTAGGCTGGCAGCCCAGAAGATGAATTTTTGTTTTCCAGATGTTATATATTGAGAAACCGAGACCAAAAGTTTCCAACCCAATCAGAATTTATTATAATTTCAGCAAGCAAAGTTAGTGAGCAAAAATCAGCGCTGGGCAGCCGGGGAGTCTCCGCTCCATCAACGGCGGCCCTCTTCCCTTTTTACAGTCCCTTTTTATATACAGTCTTCTTCCCGGTTGACGTAGTTTCTTTCGATATGCTCTGCGCATGTTCGTTTTGCTACTAGGGGGTCGCAGGGATGGAGGTTCTCAATCTTCCTTATTCGATCCTCTCAATATCTGGGTGGAGACTTGACCTGTGGGGGCTGATTAAGCAAGCCTAACGGCATCTGGGTGGAGACCAGACCTGTGGGGGCTGATTAAGCAGGCCAAACGACATCTGGGTGGAGACCAGACCTGTGGGGGCTGATTAAGCAGGCCTAACGGTATCTGGGTCTCACCCACCAAGAGGCCCCCAGCATATCCTGCCAAGCAAACAAGCACTTTATCCTGCTGACATTTTAGTGAACAAACCCACCCAATCTATCACAATCCCCCCTTTTCTATTTCTTAATTTTGTTCACTAAACCTTTTTAATTCTTGTTGACTCAAATTCAAGCTTTCTTCCATTTCCATATCTCCTCGGAGTGGTTCGTATTTAGCTCTAACAAGCATTAAGTGTGCAGCTTCCAAGCGACTTTTTACAATTGTAATTAGTTTGTTAAAAATGCATGGTCCAAAAGTTAATCCCAAAATAAGCAACAGCAGAGGGCCAGCTATAGTCGAAAGCAAAGTTGTTAGCCAAGGGGAATAATTGAACCAGGATTCATACCAGCTCTGTTGAGCCTCTCTTTCCCGTTTTCGTTGTTCTAACCTCTTTCGTAACTCAGTCATTGTATCAATTGTTACCCCTGTATGGTCTGCATAAGTACAACATTCTTCCTTGAGTGCTACACATAATCCTCCTTGTTGTAGTAATAAGAGATCTAATCCCCTTCTATTTTGCATTACTACCTCAGATAAGGATCTTAATGACTTTACCAATCCATCAATCGCTAGCTCGATTTTACCGAGATCTTCGTCTACTGTTACTCGGAGTGCCTTCATTTCTTTTTGATTGTTTACTAAGGAGGCGATTCCTGTTCCTGCGCCTATACCACTGATAGTGAGAAGAGTAGCAATGGTAAGGACAGTGATTGGTTCTCGTTTTACTAAATGATGTTCAGGGGTTATATGCTGATCATAAATATATTCGCTAGGATGGTAAGTAATACGTGGTATTATTGATACCTGAATGCAGTATTCACTGCTTTCGTTAAATGCAATAAGAGATATACACGGGGTGATCCCAATGTTTGAACATATCCATTTCGTATTAGCGGCGGGAATCAGCCACTGTGCAGGTCTCTCGTTTTTTGATATTTTTGCTCCACAGAGATGCATTTTATGGGTGGGGACCTTTCCAATGCATCTCCCTTTACCTGTTACTTGGGACAAAGTGAGTCCCTGTGTCTGGTCCTTTCCTTTTTTCCATATGTACCGTGCAGGGTTAGTTCCATTTACTCTTTTAGCTTTAGCAGTCATTCCTACAGCCTCATAAAAAGGTGGTCTAATATTATAACATAACCAACAGTCTTTCGTTAACTCAGGTTTGGTTTTGTTTAATATCCCATAACTAGCTTGCATAATTTTCCATAGAGTACTATATCCATATATATTGATTTCAGAGGTCAAATTAGTGGGTTGGGTATACTTTCTCTGGTAATTAGTGGTATTGTTTTTAACATTAATAGTAGAAATTGCCAGATTTGGTCCAATGGGTTCTGGGGTTTCATTAGGTGCAATTTCTTTCTTAATTGTTATAAGATTTCCCCGATCTGCTCCAGGTTCCCAATGTCTAATTCCCCAGGTTCTTCCCAGGATCCACCCTGGGTCTTCTGGTTTTTTTATATTAATATATATATATGAACATGTTCCTTTAGAGAGCATTTCTCCTGAGGGACCTTTCCAAGGTGGTGTACACCCAGCTGGACCAAATCCTACTTTAAGATACTGATCTGGTCCCCCTCCTGGAGCCCAATCAGAAGCGATAGTTTCACAGCCCCAATAGGCACAAAAATAATGGCCAGGGTAATTACAATATGGTTTCCCTCGGTTGGAACTAGGACACATGTAAAATCCTGTTAAATTCAAAATTTTACCACAGTGGTCTATTCCCGTTAGATCACACAATCCCACAATGAAGCTTGGAGCCCCTGGTACAGTTGATGTACGTAAGATTTTACCATCTAATCTGGTTAGGGACCATTTAAAAGGTTGGTGTGTTTCCAGTTCTGCAGTACAATAACTTAATTTTAACCATAACAATATTACAATTATGATATGCAAGGTTTGAGATGATGTTCCCCTGTATACCAGATTCCCTCTGCGTTGATTCCTGTGAAATGCAGACAGGGTTAAAAGTATGTTATTCACCCATTTTTCTTTACCAATCCCGTGGTAATTCTGCCAGCATCTCAGCAACGCTCCAGTTGGACGGCTCCTTCCTCCACAGTCGTCTTTCCCTCTGCCTCGCTCGTCGACTCGGGTGCTTCGAGCCACGAGGTGTACCATCTTCTCGGCAGCAAGGATGCTCTTCAGGAGGAAACGCTCGCCGTCTAAGATCCTGTCTCGTAAAATAGGATCTCCAATTTGTATGTTTAATTTCAGGAACGTCACAACGGACTTTACTGATGAGCTTACGACAGAGGCTCTCAGTGATTTCCGCTACAAAAGGCTTTGGTTCATTCGGGTGATAACAATAAAAATTTGGTTCAATTCCTTTTGTAAATATATCCCACCATTCTTTTGAGCCTGAGGTTAATTCTCCTTTAGATATTTTGCAGGTTAATGTCCAATTAGTGATTTCCCTTTGCGATTTATAACAGGAAATGCAAACCCCTCGGGGAGGGTATCCTTTAACACAATGAGTCCACCACCTTTCCTTGCATACCTTACAGGTATAACATACAAAGGGATGACAATTACAGTACTTATTTCCACACCTTATTCTAACATCATCATTACTTATAAGTCCATCATCTAAGTAATAAGGGTTAGGTAAATACTCAATCCTGTAAGGGTCCAAGTCCATTAAGTCCTCTGGAATTTTAATTTCAAGTCTCCAACCGGGCTGGTGATTTTCCACGAAGAGTTAGTGATAGGTCCTTTTATTAAGCGGGCATGGGTCCAACCTCGTTCAGCAGTTCGGACAGCAGTCTCTGTGGTAAGCAATACAAGGTAAGGTCTGTCCCATTGAGGGGTTAATGATGATTCCTTCCATGATTTAATTAATACCCAGTCTCCTGGCTGGATTTTATGAATAGCCAAGTCCAGAGGAGGTCTTTGCACCACCATTCCCTTTTTCCATAATTCATTTCGATATTTCATTAAGTTTATAATATAGGAGTTTAATTTCTGGTCTCTTACTCTAGGATGGTCTTGGGGTTCCTCTAAATCATAAGGCATTCCGTATAGCATCTCAAAAGGTGAAATCCCAAGATCAGCCCTTGGTCTAGTTCTCAAATTAAGTAGTGCGAGTGGTAAACACTTCACCCAGGATAACCGGGTTTCCATCATTAGTTTGGTGAGCTGTTTCTTAATTTCTGCATTCATCCTCTCTACTTTCCCCGAACTTTGGGGATGCCATGGTGTATGATGTTCCCATTTTGTTCCCATTGCTACCAAAACCTCTTGTATTATTTTAGACACAAAGTGGGGACCTCGATCTGAGTCAATAACTTCACTCATTCCATATCTTGGTATTATGTTTTCCAACAGTATTTTTACTACTGTGTGAGCAGTTGCTCTAACAGTGGGGAAAGCCTCTACAAAATGAGTTAGATGGTCTACTATCACTAGCAAATATTTATATCTTCCCACTTTTGGTAGCTCAGTAAAATCTATCTGAATGTTAGCAAATGGTCTGTGGGCAAGCTGTCTGCCACCCAGTGGTCTTTCTCTAACTTGGGTTTTATTGACCCTTTTGCAAATTAGGCAGTCTTCTACTACTCGTTTTGCCAAATTATATATTCCAATGCTCATATATTTAGTAGCAAATTGGTCTACTAATGCTTGTACTCCCCAATGAGTCTGATCGTGAAACCTTTGCAAAGTTTCTAATGCAAGTGTTTTTGGTAGAATAGTTCTCCCATCGGGGAGATTCCAATGTCCCCCCTGGTTTTCTTTTACGCCCATCTCCTTTAATTTAGCTTTCTCCTGCAGGGTGAAGCTATACAATCTGTATTTCTTTACCTCTGAGGTATCGTGGCTAAGAGTATCAACTGGGGTCCAGTCTTTTAGGGCTGCTCTTTTTGCTTCTCGGTCAGCTACATTGTTTCCCCTATTTCGGATATCCACTCCTTTTTGATGTCCCTTTAGATGTACCACTGCAATTCCTTTTGGACCCCTTAGAGCTTTTAATATCTGCACTATTAATTCCTGATGGATTATGTCCTTTCCCTGTGAATTTATTAATCCTCTTTCTTCCCATATTTTCCCAAAGGTATGCACTACTCCATATGCATACTTAGAGTCGGTAAATATAGTTCCTACTTTATTTCTTAGATATTCCAAAGCTCTTAGCACTGCATATAATTCACACGCCTGGGCTGACCAGGAATGATTTAATGGTCCTGATTCCAATACTTTGAGATTTGGTCCTTTAATAATTGCATATCCTGATTTTCTTTTCCCATTCACTACTCGTGACGAGCCATCCACAAATAATTTTTCTCCTTCTCCTAGTTCTTCCTCTTCCAAATCTGGTCTAATTTTAGTTTGACTTTCTATGGTTATGAAACAATCATGTATCAACTGTGAGTCCCAGGGTTCTCCGTACAGGAACTGGGCTGGATTCTGGAGGGTTGTGACTTCCAGGGATAGTTTTGGGGAATCAATCAATATTCCTTCATATTTTAAAAGCCTGGAATCTGTGACCCATTTTTCTGCCTTTTGTTGCAAGATGCCCCGAATGTTATGAGGCGATAAAACCCTTAATTCTCCATTAAAAGTTATTTTATTTGCTTCTTCTACCAGGAGTGCAGCTGCTACTACTGCTTGTAGGCAGGTGGGCCAACCCTTGCTAACCGGGTCTAGTAACTTAGACAGATATCCTACTGGTTTCTTTTTCCCTGCCCAGTCCTGGGTAAGGACTCCATAGGCAGTTCCCTCATCAGTATTAACAAAGAGGGAAAAGGGTCTTTTTAGGTCAGGTAAGCTTAGTACTGGGGCAGTTATAAGATCTTTTCGCAGTTGTTCCAAATGTTGTTCATCTTCCATAGTCCATTTTAGCAGGTTATCCTGGCTCAATTTATTATACAAAAATTTTACTTTGCTGCTATAATTTTCAATCCATTGTCTGCAATACCCGACCAGACCCAATAATTGTCTTATCTGCTTTTTATTTGTAGGAGGGGGTATTGACAATATCCCTTTTATTCGTTCGGGATCTATTCTCTTTTCTCCTTTTGATAAATAATGCCCCAGATATTTAACTTCTTCTTCCACAAATTGTAGCTTGGATCGTGATACCTTCAATCCCTTTAGAGCCAGGAAGTTTAATAATTTAATGCTTTCTTGCCTTACTATTGCTTCCTCCTTTCCTGCAATTAAAAGATCATCCACATACTGGATCAAGATGGTATTTTCATTTACCACATATTCTTGGAGAATTTTCTCCAATGCTTGCCCGAATAAATTCGGTGACTCGGTAAATCCTTGAGGTAAGACCGTCCACCTTAATTGCTGTCGACGGTGGGTTTCAGGATCTTCCCATTCAAAGGCAAAATAATTTCGGCTTTCCTCACTCAAGGGGCAAGCCCAGAAGGCATCTTTTAAATCAATTACACTATACCAGTGATTTTCTGGCCCTATCCTACTAAGCAAGGTATAAGGATTAGCCACTATGGGGAATCGAGTTACGGTTCTTTTGTTAATTTCCCTTAAATCATGCACTAATCTATAAGACCCATCTGATTTCTTTACGGGTAGGATGGGAGTGTTAAAGGGGGACATACATGGTTCTAAAAGGCCTTTTTCAAGTAACCTTTCAATCTCAGGCTTTAACTCCCACTTTCCTTCTGGTGGAATTGGATATTGTTTGATTCGTATAGGTACCTCCGGATTAATAATGGTTACTGAAAATGGAGGTATCTGTAGCTTACCAATCGTTTCTGGGGTATACCATACCTCTGGGTTAACTTCCTTTTCATCTTCCACTCGAAGGGGGCATAACCTAATCTTTAGTTCTTTATTTTTTACTTCCAAATTAATTCCTAATTCTATTATTAGATCTCTACCCAATAAATTGTAATCAGCCTCAGGGACTAATAATAATGATCCCATCCCAAATTTGGAATGTGTTTCAAATACTATATTTTTGATAATGGGTACTTCAAAGGGTTCTCCCTTGGCTCCTATAACTTGGGCCGTTTCAGATGATACTTTACAGCCCTGGGGCATTATCTGGATAGTGGATCTTTCAGCCCCTGAATCTACCAGGAACTCGAATTCCTGTTGCTGGGGACCTACCTTAACTTTTATCAAGGGCTCCTTATGTTTTTGGGTCCCCAGCAAATAGAGCCCCTGACACCCCTAATCTTCCTTGAACATTCTTTCGTCCCGCAGCCGCTTCCTGCATTCCCTTTTTATGTGTCCTCGGGCACCACAATAGAAACAGGTGCCCTGTTCTCTTCGTCTTATCATTTCTTCAGTTTTTTCTGTCCTGAATCTGGGGTTTTCTTTTAGGAAATCCCCATATTTTCCTAGTGTACGAGGAGGTGTCTGATTCCTTGGGCCTTTTTGTCCCTCCCGGACAGCTGCCACCATCATCCTGACTTGCTTCTTATGATTTTCGTCATCCCTCCGGACGTACACTTTCTGAGCCTCTCGCAATAACTCATCTAACCCCCGGTCCTGCCAGTTGTCCATCTTTTCTAATTTTTTTCTTATGTCATCCCAAGATTTGGCTACAAATTGAGTTTTCAGCAATGCCTGTCCCACTTGGGTGTCCGGATCCAATCCTGAATACATCTGGAGGCTTTTTCTCAGCCTCTCTAACCAATCGGTGGGGCTTTCCTCTTTTTTCTGCCTCTCATTAAAGGCTTTGTTTATATTTTGCCCCCTGGGCACAGATTCTCGGATGCCTTGAATAATAATAGTCCTTAGGTCCTGCATATGAGTTCTGTGGTTTGGGTTTTGGTGGTCCCAATTTGGTCGCTGTATGGGCCATTTTTCATCTGCAAAAGGACCTTGTACATGCTGGGCATCCCATATTCTCATTCCGGCCCTTCTGATCATATTTCTTTCTTCTGCAGTAAATAGTATACTCAAAATAGACTGCATTTCATCCCAGGTATAGGTGTTAGGACCTAGGAATTGATCAATCCTTTCAGCAACCCCCAAAGGATCTTCTATCAAGTTTCCCATTTCTTTTTTGAATTCCCTAACATCCCCTGAGTTAAGGGGTATAGATACAAATCCTATCCCTGGTTGTGGTCCCCCCATTGGTGTCTCCCGGAGTGGATATAATTTTTGTTGTTTTGCCTGACTTCTAGTTGCCCTTCTGGAACTTCTGGGGGTGTCTGAGGAAGTTCCAGAGTCGCTCTCAGTTTCCTCAGGGGCTGAGGGTGGTGGATTGGCAATAGGTGGTGGGGGTGGTATATAAGGTGGGGGTAATAAGGGAACCTCTTCTTTGTCTCGTTTTTTCTTACCGTTTTTCCCACCCCCCTTTTCTTTTAGGGCAAACAGATAGCTTTTGGCTCCTGATCCCATCCACATGTTAGCATAATCACTCTCCTCCGGATTAACCGGTTCCTTAGAATTGACATATGTGTTTAGGGCCTCACATACCCAATTTTCAAAAGACCCAAAGATTGGCCAGCAGACATGTTCTTCCTTAATATTCTGACCTCCCCAAATTTCCATACAGAAATGGATCATTTTTGCTTTATTCTTTCCTTTGCTTTTTGAAAAATCCCTCCAATTTTTCAACATTAATCCTAAGGGACTATCAGGCGGGATAGGGGGCAACCGCACAGGGGGCCCTCCACCCATGGGACCAGGGGGCTTGCTTTTCCCCTGTCCCATCTTCCGAAGCGCACTCTTTCTCACTCACACACGTTCCCCTGGTTCGTGGCCCACGCCCTCGCGGGCTATGGGAACCGCACTACTGAGGGTCCGCACTCGCTTGGTTCCACTGGAACCACTCACATGCAACGCTTCAGGATCACCAACCCCAACCGAACGGATTTCCAAATATACTTACACGTCCTGTGTCTTCGTCCGGACTTTTTGTGCACAAAGATTACAGGGTCGACCGGTTCCTTTTGCTCACTACTTTAGATTTTGGGTTCGTCAGTGGAAAGTGTGGAGACTTTGGGAACAGCTAGGACCACCAAAGGATGGTGGGGCGCCTTCCCTGCTGCCCAAGTCCAGCCACTATATTTCCATCCGAGTCACGGCACCAAATTGTTATATGTTGAGAAACCGAGACCAAAAGTTTCCAACCCAACCAGAATTTATTATAATTTCAGCAAGCAAAGTTAGTGAGCAAAAATCAGCGCTGGGCAGCCGGGGAGTCTCCGCTCCATCAACGGCGGCCCTCTTCCCTTTTTACAGTCCCTTTTTATATACAGTCTTCTTCCCGGTTGACGTAGTTTCTTTCGATATGCTCTGCGCATGTTCGTTTTGCTACTAGGGGGTCGCAGGGATGGAGGTTCTCAATCTTCCTTATTCGATCCTCTCAATATCTGGGTGGAGACTTGACCTGTGGGGGCTGATTAAGCAAGCCTAACGGCATCTGGGTGGAGACCAGACCTGTGGGGGCTGATTAAGCAGGCCTAACGGCATCTGGGTGGAGACCAGACCTGTGGGGGCTGATTAAGCAGGCCAAACGACATCTGGGTGGAGACCAGACCTGTGGGGGCTGATTAAGCAGGCCTAACGGTATCTGGGTCTCACCCACCAAGAGGCCCCCAGCATATCCTGCCAAGCAAACAAGCACTTTATCCTGCTGACATTTTAGTGAACAAACCCACCCAATCTATCACACAGACATTAGTTTAGTAGATTATGGCACATCATTAAAAATTATTCTTTATTTTGTTTATACTCTACTAAAAGTGAATTACAATTTCAGAACACATATATACTTTTCTTCAGCCATTTAGAAGAAGCACTGCAATATAACCAGCTAGCATAATTTCACACTACTAGAAAAGCAGGATGCAAATATTGATCCTTACCATATGAACTGATATTAGTCAGTCTGGCATTTGCTTATGACATCTGGAAGAATGATATCCTCCTTTGTAGGAATGATACTGTAATGCTGTGGTTTTATCTTACTTTAATTACAATGGACAGTCTGTCAAACCACAAATATGTAAATAATTACATCTTAGTTTTGTTATAAATTGAGACCACAATGGACTATAATTCACTCTTTATTAATTATAGCAAGTAGAATATGAGCAAAGACAGCGCTGGACGGCAGGGGAGTCTGCGCTCCGCCAACTGCCGTGCTGAGTAGTTCAAATAGTCCCCTTTTTATACATCTTTACTTCCGTGCTCATGAGGTAGTGGAGGTACTCCGCGCATGCTTCAGTTGTTGTTAGGGGGGTCGTTTCCTGCCTCCTGGTATTTGTTGAGGCTGAAGTAAGAAGTCTTCCCTCTTTGTCTCATAGTTGATCTTTCACTCATATATCCTTATATGGGCTGTCTTGTCCTGTTTCTTGTCGCTTCCTGGAAATCTGGTGGTTATCTTGCATGAGCAGTATCTGGTTCAGTTTGTGTGAGCGATTACAGTTATCTTATCTCACACAGGCGGCGTCCAGTGGTTGTTTGCATGAGTGGTTTCTGTCGTCTAATTTTACATTGAGCTTAACATAAATCTTAATAAACAATACCTTAGTCCACAGTTTCTCACAATCCCCCCTTTTTCTTTTTATCCTATTGTTTATTAGGTGCTACTTTCATCTTCATTCTTGTAAACAATTTCTTTTTCACAATTTCGACATTTATTATAGCACTCACAATAATGATTTTCGCGTGGCATAATACATTCACAATAATTTTCATCTTCATTATTAGATACACTTTCATATTCTACTCTCGAGGTTAAAATAAGCAATTTAGCTGTGTCAAACCGTTCTTTAATAAAATGAAAAATATAGCGTAATATACAAGGCCCAAATATAAGTCCCAGGATCAACATAATAAGCGGTCCTGCTAAAGCCGACAACAAAGTGGTTAGCCAAGGTGAAACATTAAACCAGTTTTCATACCATGACCTGCCCGCTTCACGATCCTTTCTACGTTGGTCTAACCTTTTCCGAAGTTCGGACATGGTGTCTTGGACGACTCCCGTATGGTCAGCAAAAGAACAACATTCTTCACTGAGAGCTACACATAACCCTCCTTCCTTCAAAAATAATAGGTCTAATCCTCTTCTATTTTGTAGTACTACTTCTGATAAAGACTTTACTGAAGTGGCTAAATTTTGGATAGATTGTTCTATTTTCGCTAAATCCTCATCTACAGCCATTTGCAAACCTTGTAATTCCTGACCTTGTACTAGAGAGGCTATACCTGTGCCTGCTCCAACTCCACCCGCTATCAGTAGTGTAGCTAGGGTTACTGCTGTAATTGGTTCTCGTTTTTGTCTATTCCGGTCTCCCTCAAAGTGATGCAATATTTCTTCCGAGGTGTGATGGATTAGACGAGGAACAATAATTACCTGCACGCAAAACTGAGATTGATCAAACACATTTAGAGATAGACAAGGCGTTATTCCGATGTCTGAACAAACCCATTTAGCTCCTGGTGTCGGGATAGCCCATTTGTCCTTTTGATTTTTGTGTTTCTCTATATTGGTATTAGTGACTGTTCGGTTGCATAAAGGCTGATACTTTTCGGGCACTGTACCTATACATTTTCCTTGACCCGTTACTAATTGAATAGTAATTCCTTGCGTATGATTCCTCCGGCCATCCCATGGACATTCTCGTGGGTTTGAACCGTTAGACCAGCGAATCCTTCCTGGTTTTCCAATTGCCTCAAAATATGGTGGTCTAATATTATAACATAACCAGCATTCTTCAGTTAAATTTGGTTTGCTTTCATTAAGGGTACGATAAGAGGCTTGCATTAGATTCCATAAAGGGTCTTTGGATTCTAACAACTTTAAATCCCTGGATAAGGAGAATTCAGTCATGGTACCATTAGCTGTTTTCAAGAAGGAGTCTGGGGAAGGGGTTGCGATGTTCACGGGGACAACCTTTTTTTTAGAAAAAGTGGGTGGATTCAGGACCAGATTTGGTCCTACTGGTAAAGGATCGTGGGGTATCCTTTCTTTTATTATTTTGAAAAAGCTTCCTCTATCTGCTCCAGGTTCCCAATATCTAATTCCCCAGGTACAGCCAATTAACCATGTGTCATCTTCTGGTTGTTTAACTTCAATTTCTATTCTGTCGCATTCTGATGGAGATGATTTCACCCCCCTTACAGATCCCCAGACCCCGGAGCCGTCAGATCCATGTTGTGGTGGAATGCAACCTGGAGGTCCCCAAGTGATACTTATATATTTGTCTCCTTTTGTTGGCCAGTCTGAGGCTATTGTCTCGCAACCCCAATAACCGCAATAAAAATGGCCTGGATAGTTGCAATAACTCTTTCCAGGATTGGAAGCTGGACACACATAGAAGGCTTTGGAGTTGGCTTCCGTCGCCTCCCAGCCTCTCTGGATATCGACCGGAATCATTGAGACTAATTGGACAGTAAAATTCCAATTTCCCGGAGAGGTCTGATTTTGTATTAGTCTAGATTCCTGTAAGTTATATAGTTTCCAGAGCATTGGTTCATGGGGGTTTCCATTTGCTTGGGTTATTATCAATAACAAAACTAGCGGTACACCAGAAAAAAAGGTGTCTGTCAATTTTGCCAATTTAAGTATATTTTTATCATCCCTGGGGAAGTTTGGCCATTGTTGCTTTTGTGTCCCATTGTTCTGATTCTTTTCTCCACAGTTTGTTCCTCCTCTGCCTCGCCCGTCGACTCGGTTGCTTCGAGCCACGGGGTGTACCATCTTCTCGGCAGCAAGGGAATTCTTCAGGAGAACAGCTGTTTTGGGCTTTCTGCCTGTTTATATAGGCTTCCCACTTTACAGCTTTAACTAATGGGATGAGGCAAGGCACAGTTGGTACTTCCCTTCTTACACTTTATAGCCAAGATTTCAGTTACAAAGGGGATTGGTTCGTTGGAATAGTAACAATAATATTGAGGGTTTATTCCTTTGGTAAAAATTTCCCACCACTCATGGGATTCTTAAATAATTTCTTGTTTAGACTCTAATTGCTTTGATTTTCACTCAGTGAGAGTTCTTTGGATTTTCCAACACTGTGTGCAAACCCCTATTGAAGGGTATCCACATTCACAGTGAGTCCACCATTTATCCTGGCATACCATACACTTGGAACAAGCAAACGGATAACAATTGCGGTTCAAATTATTATACTTAATTCGTATATCTAGAGTGTTTATATCAACATATTTTCTATATTCAATATTGTGTGGTTGCATGAGTTTAACAATTTCCTTTAGTACATTTTGTATGCTTCCATATATAATATACGAAGAGAGAAATAATTATTGCGAATATAAACAACAATACACACTTTATACCAAAAGGTAATGCGACAAAATGATCAAGCAAAGTTTTTATCATTACTTTATCTTTTCAGGGTTATCTTGGTGTCACCTGGAGTACTGATTACTTTCCAGTGGGGTCTTGTCACTGGGCCTTTAACGCGACTGGCATGAGTCCATCCACGCTCAGCAGTCCGGACAGCTGTTTCTGTTGTAAGCAAAACAAGATAAGGTCCCTTCCAATTGGGTTTTAGGGTTTCTTCTTTCCATGTTTTAACTAATATCCAGTCCCCCGGTTTGAAAGTGTGAATTTTTAAGTCCAATGGAGGTCCTTGCACAATCAGCCCATGTTCCCAAAGTTTGTTACGATGCTCTGCTAATTGTGAAACATATTCATTAATTACACGATCTCGAATTAAAACATTTGTTTGTGGACTTTCAATTCTATAGGACATTCCATATACCATCTCAAACGCTGATATTCCTATATCTGCTCGGGGTCTGGTTCTGAGTATTAATAGTGCCATGGGTAGGCACTTGATCCATGATAGTTTGGTTTCTATCATTAATTTAGTCAAAATAGTTTTGATTTCTCCATTCATCCTTTCAACTTTTCCCGAACTTTGTGGATGCCATGGCGTATGGTATTCCCACTTAATTCCCAGGTTTTCTGCTAGATCTCTAACAATTTTTGACACAAAATGTGTTCCTCTGTCTGAGTCGATTACATCAGGTACTCCATATCTAGGTATAATGTGTTCAAGTAATACCTTAGTAACCTGGTTAGCAGTTGCCTTGGAGGTAGGAAAAGCCTCAACATAATGTGTTAAATGATCCACCATTACTAATAAATATTTGTAACGCCCTACTCTGGGTAGTTCAGTAAAATCCACTTGTATGTGTGAGAAAGGTCTGTATGCTGGGGAACGTCCTCCAAGAGGTTTTTGTCTCGTGTTGTTTCGATTAACCTTTTGACAGGTCTCGCAGGCTGCTGTGACTGTCTTTGCTATATTATATACGCCTATACAGGCAAACTGTTGATTGAAATGATCAACTAACGCCTGGGTTCCCCAGTGGGTTTTACTGTGTATTTTTGAAAATATTTCGAGTGCTATGCCCTTCGGCAAGACTTCTCTCCCATCTGGTAATATGTACTTACTATCCCGTTCCTTAGCTCCCATTTGTTCTAGTTTTTCCTTTTCTGCAGACTCAAAACTCAAATTTTTACTAACAGGTACTGGTTGTATAGTCAAAATCGTATTATAATTGCCTGCCACTCGTTTTGCTTCTATATCAGCTGCGTTATTTCCCCTGACTTGATAATTTGTACCTCGCTGGTGTCCCTTTATATGTACAACTGCTATTTTATTCGGCACTTTCAATGCCCCCAGAACTCGCCGAATTAATTCCGGGTGTATCAATTCTTTTCCTTGTGAGTTAATAAATCCTCTTTCCTCCCATATTTTTCCAAAGGTATGTACCACTCCAAACGCATAGCGTGAGTCTGTATATATAGTTCCATCCTTTCCCTTCAGTGACACTAATGCTTTCCACAATGCATACAGCTCACAGGCTTGAGCTGACCAGCTGTCACTCAGGGGGCCTGATTCTATTGTCTTAAATTCTCCTTTTTCCAACTTAACGATGGCATATCCGGACAATCGTTTACCTTCCACTATTCGTGATGACCCATCTATAAATAATACTTCCCCACATTGTAGTTCTTCTTCTTCTAAGTCTGGCCTAATGCGTGTCTGTTGTTCAATTGTTTGAAAACAATTGTGTAATAGTTCATTACCTTCTCCTGGGTACAAAAATTCAGCGGGGTTAACTGCTCCAATAGTTTTTAAAGAAAGTTTAGGGGATTCTATGAGTATTCCTTCATACTTCAATAGTCGGTTATCTGTAAGCCATTTTTCCGCTTTTTGTTGTAACACTCCCCTGATGTTATGAGGTGCATATAAGACAACTTCTCCATTAAAGGTAATGCGATTCGTTTCCTCAAGTAATAAGGCAGCAGCGACAATGATTTGTAAACAACTTGGCCAACCCCTGCTCACAGGATACAACAGCTTCAATAAGTATGCCACCGGCTTCTTTTGTCCGGCCCATTCCTGAGTTAATACTCCGAATGCCGTTCCTTCATGTATGTTAACGAATAAATGGAATGGCCGCTTTAAATCTGGGAGGCTTAAAACCGGTGCTTGACTTAGCTCCCTTTTGAGATTAGCAAACTGCTCTTGATCCCGAGGGGTCCACTTGAGTATTTTGTCTTTAGACAATTGTTCATATAAAAATTTAACTTTAAAGCTGTAGTTCTCTATCCATTGTCTACAATACCCAAATAGCCCTAATGCCTGCCGAATTTGCCTCTTAGTGACAGGCATAGGTAATTCTAGAATTCCTTTAATGCGCTCTGGGTCCAATATTTTTTTTGCCATTAAACAAATAATGTCCCAAATATTTCACTTTTTCCTCCACAAATTGTAACTTTTCTTGTGATACCCGTAGTCCCTTTTGTGCAAGAAAGTTTAGGAGTCGAATGCTTTCTTTTCTTACATCCTCCTTATTGTTCCCTGCTATGAGCAGATCATCTACATACTGTAACAGCACGTTTCCCGTTTGTACCTGGTATTCTTTTAAGAGTTCTTCCAGGGCCTGTCCAAACAGATTAGGGGACTCAGTGAACCCTTGGGGGAGCACGGTCCATCTCAATTGCTGCCTTCGGCCTGTCTCTATGTCTTCCCATTCAAAGGCAAAATAATCACGGCATTCTTCTGCCAATGGACAGGCCCAAAAAGCATCTTTTAAATCAGCCACACTATACCAGGAGTTATGGGGTCCTAGCTTGCTTAACAGTGTGTATGGATTTGCTACTACAGGGAACCGGGTGATAGTTCTTTTGTTTATTTCCCTTAAGTCATGTACAAGCCGATATTTTCCATTTGGCTTCCTTACAGGCAAAATAGGAGTGTTAAAGGGTGACATACAAGGTTCTAAGATTCCTTGTGTTAACAATCGATCAATTTCTGGTTTTAATCCCCTCCGTCCTTCTAAGGATATATGATATTGCTTTACCCTTACAGGTATGTGGGGTTCGGAAATTTGAATTTTAATCGGTGGGATTTCTAATTTACTTATTGTATCCGGAGAGTACCAGACATCGGGGTTGATTTGGTTTTGATCATCCATGGTCAAGGGATAAGCAGACACCGTTAGCTCTTGATTTTCTACTTTGATTTCTAATTGTAGTTCAACAATTAAATCCCGTCCCAACAGATTAAATTCTGCTTCAGGGACGAGCAAGAGTTCACCCATTCCAAATTTATTTTCAGTTTCGAATATCACATTTTTGATTTTGCTTACTTTAAAGGGTTCTCCTTTTGCCCCTATTACTTGTACTTTTTCAGGGGAAGCTTTACATCCCTCAGGTATTTGCCTAATAGTCGATTTCTCAGCCCCTGTGTCTACTAAAAAGGTGAACTCTTGTTTATGGGGACCTATTTTTAACTTTATCAAGGGCTCATGATGACTCCGGTCCCCTAAAATATAGAGCCCCTGACTCTCCTATTCTGCTTTCAATATTTCCTCATCTCTGATCCTTTCTCTGCAATTCTTCTTTATGTGTCCCTTCTTTCCACAGTAAAAACAACATCTCTGTTCCTTCTTTACTACTGCGTTCCCTTGTTTTATTCCAGCAGATCTGTGTTCACCAGTCCGCCCGTTGCGATCCTCTCTGACAGCTGCTACCATCATTTTTACTTGTCGCTTGCTGCTCTCTTCTTCCCGCCTTACGTAGACTTTCTGAGCTTCCCTCAATAATTCATCCAACCCTCTATTTTGCCAGTCTTCTAGCTTTTCAATCTTTTTTCTGATATCTTCCCATGATTTTGCTACAAACTGAGTTTTTAGGAGCGCTTGCCCTAAAGGGTCGTCTGGATTTACCCCAGAGTACAGTTGAAGGACTTTCCTCAGTCGTTCCAGCCACTCAGTAGGGCTCTCATCTTTCTTTTGCATTTCATTAAATGCTTTATTGATATTCTGGCCACGGGGTACTGCTTCTCTAATCCCCTGAATTACTATAGTTCTCAGATCTTGCATATGAGTTCTATGCACCGGATCCTGATTATCCCAGTTAGGTCTTTGGAGTGGCCATTTGATATCTGCTTGGGGTCGCTGGGCATGCTGAACATCCCACAGTCTCATTCCTGCTCGTCTAATCATATCTCTTTCCTCGGTAGTAAATAATTGACCAAGGATAGATTGCATCTCATCCCAAGTATAAAGGTTTGGTCCCAAAAATTGATCTAATCTTTCTGCCACTCCAAGTGGGTCCTCAATCAAGTTTCCCATCTCGGTTCTTTTAAAATCTCGTAGGTCAGCCGAGTTTAGGGGTACAGAAATATATACAATCATAGGCTGAGGTCCCCCCATGGGCATTTCCCTTAGAGGATACATCTGAGCTGCCCCTTTTTGACTTCTAGTCATGTGTCTAGGAGGAGGGGAAGACCCTTGTTCCGACTCCGGTGGGGGAGTGGGAGCTCTGGGGACCTCGGGAGGGGCTACGGGAGCAGGAGGAGGAATGTAAGGAGGGGGGGTTAGAAGGGTTTCGTCTAACTCTTCCTGCTTTTTCTTTTGTTTAGTTTTTACTTCATTCAGTGGGTAAAGTTTAGCTCCCGGTCTTTTTATCCATACTTCCGCATACTGACTCTCCTCCGGGTTAAGGGGTTTTTTATTATTGACCCAGAGGTTTAATTGCTGTCTTACCCAATCTTCTTCTGACCCATAGACTGGCCAAAAGGTATTTTTAGAAATCTTCTTCCCTCCCCATATCTTAGTACAGTATTCTATCATTTTCTGCTTATCTTTCCCTAGGGTTCCAGGGAAATACCTCCAATTGTCTAAGACATATGCCAAAGGGGTATTCTTAGGTACAGTGTGTACCCTTCCCATGGGAGTCGAAGGCTTGCTGCCCTTCGCCCCCATCTTCTGGAATATCCACAAACATACACTCACTCACTCCCCTTGTTCCTGGCCCAATCCCTCGCGGGAGATGGGAAACGCAGTACTTAAGAGTCCACACTCGCTTGGTTCAGTATATCGAACCTCTCATTCGTTATATTCCAGGAAACCCAGTCCCGCCCGAACGGCAAACCTGCGAGCAAATTCGCAATATACTTACGCGTCCTGCGTCTTCGTCCGGACTCCCGTGCACAGAATTTTTATGGGATTTTACCGGTTTTCTCCTTTGCTCACTATTCTAGAATTTAGGTTCGTCGGTAAGGTTGAGGTAGGCTGTCAGTCGCGGGGCCGCGGATTGCCGCGGGGCGCCTCCCCGGAGGACAGAAGCCCACCGTTCCTTATCCGAGTCACGGCACCAGGAATTGTTATAAATTGAGACCACAATGGACTATAATTCACTCTTTATTAATTATAGCAAGTAGAATATGAGCAAAGACAGCGCTGGACGGCAGGGGAGTCTGCGCTCCGCCACCTGCCGTGCTGAGTAGTTCAAATAGTCCCCTTTTTATACATCTTTACTTCCGTGCTCATGAGGTAGTGGAGGTACTCCGCGCATGCTTCAGTTGTTGTTAGGGGGGTCGTTTCCTGCCTCCTGGTATTTGTTGAGGCTGAAGTAAGAAGTCTTCCCTCTTTGTCTCATAGTTGATCTTTCACTCATATATCCTTATATGGGCTGTCTTGTCCTGTTTCTTGTCGCTTCCTGGAAATCTGGTGGTTATCTTGCATGAGCAGTATCTGGTTCAGTTTGTGTGAGCGATTACAGTTATCTTATCTCACACAGGCGGCGTCCAGTGGTTGTTTGCATGAGTGGTTTCTGTCGTCTAATTTTACATTGAGCTTAACATAAATCTTAATAAACAATACCTTAGTCCACAGTTTCTCACAGTTTGATCCTTTAATGTGGTTCTATCTCATTAAGTAGATATATTTGCTGTTTCCACTTCCTTTTCAGAGATGATATATCTTTGTTTTTCCCACATGATGATTAAATAAAGTGTGCTAAATAGGGAACTCTTTCTTGAAGTACATTTTTTAACCTGCTAGTTCAGATGATATAAATACATTTATGGATATTTCCCGAGGTTCATCTGATTTATCTTTAGCCATCTAAATGGTAACTGGGACCCCTCTTTAGTCAGTGTACAAAGATAAATATTTTCATTTTAGTATGGTATGAGTCACTCTCCAGAGGTGACAACCTCCTTCCATTGACCATCAGAGGGAGTCACTAAGAGAATAGGTGAGAAAAATCTCACCCTTAGTTGAGAATGTGAAATGAAATGTGTACTTTCAGGTATACTCACAGGCATTCTTTGGACACAGGCCACTTCTGTGGCCACGAACAAAAAAAAATCATTAAAATCAAGTGATGCATAATTTCACCACTCTATGGTTTCTCTGGGAAGCATTTTGCAGAAACAACATATACATCTTTTCCACAAAATTTACAGTTCTTTAACTGAGCATAAATAAAATGAGAAAGACAGATTACAAAATACCTCTGATATGTCTACACTTTGTATACCCCTATGGAAGTCACTTCTAAGCATATATCTATTCTGAAAACAAAAATTTTGCTCCTATTACTTACATACAGTCTCAAGAACCAGACAGCCAAGAGGAATTCTGTTCTGCCCATGAACAGGCACATGGCAGGTCAATAGACTGCATTTGCAGGAAGTGAAATCTGTCTGAAGCATTTGCAGAGCCTTAAAGGTAATTTTAAATCTCTAACATGGAAATTACACTGAAATATAACAGTGAGTCCATAATAAGAGTAAGCATTAATAAACAGTTAAATGTAGACAAGCAAAAGCTGAAGTATATCTCTTTAATATCCCAAATTGGCTGTTGATTTTTATTTATAATAGCTGTTGCATCTTAAACTACTAGTGAGAGGACAGGCCAGCTTCAAGGGGCAAAAAGAATTCATCAAAAAGGGACTGAATAAGCCAAGAAAGCTGACAAGAAAAATGGTTAAAAATGAGAGAGTGTATTGAAAATCACAGCTAATTTTTCTCTTATTCTTCTACTGATCTTTATTGTTCGTAGTGAAAACATACAGTATATGAAACTAAAGAGTTGAATGAAATATTTTATCAGTAAGCTTCATTTAAGACCAATTAATCATGTCAAGATGTACAGCAGTGTGCTATTAACCCACTTCTGAAGATACTGAAATCTCTCAGCCTTTGGTCTCCAGCCTCACATCACATCCAAGAATACCAGCAATCTGCTAATGCGCACCCTTGTGCACCTTGTGGCTTATTATATGTCTCTGTACAGCTTCCACATGTTCCAGTTTTAAAACTGTCTGACATTTTTGGTTAAGTTGTGGCTAAACATGTGCAACAGCAGTTTTCCCAGAATTATGCATTTAGTTATTTTAACGTGTTTATTTCCTGAGTAGCCAAAAGTACCAGTTCGCAACCACTACAGGGTGGATTGGGAGGGATTGCAAAATTTAATTTCCAAAACCAATGCAATGTTTGAGTTAGAGAAGTGTGGAAGAACATCTGAAAGCAGTAACTTCCTTTTTTTTTTCTAATTTTGTGGGTTTTAATTTTCACTACTGTAATTTGAAAAAAAAAAACAGTCTGCAAAATACTGTTGCCATAAGTTCATCAATCACTGGAAACAAGATATTTGAGAGAACTTAGTACATCAAGCTCAAGAAATTCAGCACTCATCAGTGCACTCATCATCTGAGAAGAAAATACCGTTTTCTTCTCTTAAAAAGCTTTTATTTTCAACTGTAAATGAAGCAAAGGAAATTCCACTCCTGAAAAATAGAAATGTGATTAACCTACCATGTACAGCAGCTGACTTTGGCAATATGGAGGGGGTGAATGCAACACTTTGAGCTCCACCTTTTCCCCATACCTCTGCCAAAACCAGATTTGTTTCTAAATCCATTTTTTACTACGCCTGATTCCACACATTAGAAAATCCTCACTGATTTTTACAGACTTTCTCACATCATATACATAGTTGGGTATAAGCACATCATCAGAATTAGATATGAACTGATGATGACTGCTCACTTTTGTTTGATGGCCATAAGGCAAATTAAAGCAAAAGTCATCAAATATGAAAAATAGAGAGCAGAGATAAAATATGAAAGAAAAGGAATACAAAGTCATTGCTGTGGGTGATATGTGTCTTTGGACTTCCATCCAAAAAAGCAAACAGGGGGTATTTTTCATTGTCCTGTTTACACATCTAAAAAGATTTGTTCCTTTCCAATTCTTGTTGCATAGCTCTGCAAAATATTACAGAAACAGAAAAAGTATAAATAGATATAGATGCACTTGCTCCTCTGGAAAATAAAGCAGATAAAGTAGCAGCTTTTTCAAACCTTAAGAGATTCAGGTGAGAGGCTTGCTAATCTGTTTTTTTATTGTGTATTTCTAAAATTAATTTCCTTCTTAGGTCTCATTGTAAAAATCACATGAACACAGGCATTCTCCAAAGGTTTTACATGTCTGATTCTGGAAAGACAGACAAAAATAACCTCTTTATTGGCATATCTGATTTTAATATTTTTCCAGTTTGGTTTTAGTTTAAATCAGAAAATACAAAGATTTCAGAATGCACAAGTCCTCTTGTTATTTTAGGTGTTCATTCTCTGCTAATCACTATGGTATCCTAAGTGCTTTTAACACTAAATATATCCCTTGGGTATTCTAAACACAGGATATTCTCTCTCCTGCCCTTCACCAGGAAAAAAGCAGGGAGAAGTGGATACACTTCAGAAAAGATAAGGCAAAATGCAAGTGGACATAGTGCTTTTGTTCTCTGTCAAGAGAGTCCTGCAATATTCTAGCTTTTGATCTCATTCTGTCATAAGTGTGGCCAATACTCTGAGATGTCCTGACTCCCAGCCCAGTGCTATAATCATGCTTTTAACAACCTACTCTCAGAGTATGTACATATATGTATATATGTGTGCATGTCTCTGTATATAACACACAGATCCACCTCAGACATAACTGTTGATATGCCACCTGTAGCTCACTTATCAGATACTAAAAAAGTAATGGTTCAGAAAAAAAGTTATGAGATTTACAGGTTAACAGCCATAGTCCTCAACTAGGATAAATCAGCATATCTCTAAGTCAGAACATCACTGATTTACACTGGCCAAAGACTACTCTAAATGCTTGTAAAAGGCCCTCTATATACAAACTACTCAGTTTTATATTAGTGCTATATTCCATCTCTCTCTGAGAGCTGGGTTTGCTATAAAGAAAAGCAAGGTCAAGGGACCAGCACAAGAGATTCAGTTCTTGGGAATAAAATGGCAAGATGGACGCCGTCATGTGCCTATGGATGTTGTCAACAAGATAGCAACTATGTCTCCACCGACCAACAAGAAGGAAACACAAGCTTTCTTAGGACTTGTGGGATTTTGGAGGATGCATATTCCAGGTTACAGTCAGCTGGTGAGCCCTGTCTATCAAGTAACCCGAAAGAAGAACAATTTTGAGTGGGGTCTTGAGCAACAACAAGCCTTTGAGCACATCAAACAGGAGATAGCTCGGGCGGTAGCTCTTGGGCCTGTTCGGACAGGACCAGCTGTGCAAAATGTACTTTACACAGCAACTGGGGAGCATGGCCTCACATGGAGCCTCTGGCAGAAGATACCAGGTGAAACTCGGGGTCAACCATTAGGATTTTGGAGCCGGGGATATCGAGGATCAGAAGCCCACTACACTCCAACTGAAAAGGAGATACTAGCAGCATATGAGGGGATTCGAGCCACCTCAGAAGTTGTTGGTACAGAAGCACAGCTCCTCTTGGCACCGCGATTGCCTGTATTACATTGGATGTTCAAAGGAAACATCCCTTCTACGCACCATGCAACCAGTGCTACCTGGAGTAAATGGGTAGCGTTAATCACGCAACGAGCTCGACTGGGAAAACCCAACCATCCAGGGATCCTGGAAGAGATCATGGACTGGCCAGAAGGTAGAGATTTTGGAGCACTGCCTGAGGAGGTGGCTAGCGCCCAAGAGGCACTGCCATATAACGAGTTACCAGAAGATGAAAGGCGTTATGCTCTGTTTACTGATGGATCCTGTCGTGTGGTAGGAAACCATCGAAAGTGGAAAGCTGCTGTGTGGAGTCCCACAAGACAAGTCGTTGAGGCCGCTGAAGGAGAGGGCAAGTCGAGTCAGTTTGCAGAAGTAAAAGCGATCCAACTAGCCCTAGAGATTGCTGAACGAGAAAAGTGGCCAGTACTGTATCTCTACACTGACTCCTGGATGGTGGCTAACGCCCTGTGGGGGTGGCTACAGGAGTGGAAGAAGACCAATTGGCAGCGCAGAGGTAAACCCATCTGGGATGCTGCATTGTGGCAAGATATCGCTGCCTGAGTAGAAAACGTGGCTCTAAAGGTACGTCATGTAGATGCTCACGTGCCCAAAAGCCGTGCCACCGAAGAACATCAAAACAATGAGCAAGTAGACAAGGCTGCCAAAATTGAAGTAGCTCGGCTGGACCTGGACTGGGAGCGCAAGGGTGAGCTATTTGTAGCTCGATGGGCCCATGAAACATCCGGGCATCTCGGGAGAGATGCAACGTACAGATGGGCTCGTGATCGAGGGGTGGACCTGACCATGGAGGCCATCTCACAGGTCACTCATGAATGTGAAACATGTGCTGCAATCAAGCGAGCCACACGAGTAAAGTCTCCCTGGAACAGAGGGCGATGGCTGAGTTTTCGATATGGTGAGGCCTGGCAAATTGACTATATTGGACCATTGCCACGAACACGCCAAGGCAAGCGCTACATACTCACCATGGTGGAAGCAACTACTGGTTGACTCAAAACGTACCCTGTAAATCATGCCACTGCCCGAAATACCATCTTAGGTCTTGAAAGGCAAATTTTATGGCGACATGGTACTCCTGAAAGAATCGAATCAGACAATGGGACCCATTTTCGAAATAATCTTATAAACTCCTGGGCAAAGAAACACGGCATTGAGTGGGTGTATCACATCCCTTATTACCCACAAGCGTCTGGAAAGATTGAAAGATACAATGGACTGTTGAAGACTATGTTGAGAGCATTGGACAATGGGGGATGGAAGCACTGGGAAATAAATTTAGCAGAAGCCACTTGGCTAATTAACACCAGAGGCTCTGTTAACCGTCCTGGTCCTGCCCAAACAAAACCCCTTCATACTGTGGGAGGAGATAAGGTCCCTGTAGTACACACAGGGAAATGGCTGGGGAAGGCAGTGTGGATTGCTCCTCCCTTGGGAAAAGGCAAGCCCACTCGTGGGATTGTTTTTACTTAGAGACCTGGCTGTACTTAGTGGGTAATATGAGAGGATGGGGCTACACTGTGTGCCTCAAGGACATTTAACCTTGGGGAAAAAATAATCTGTAGTGTGAGTTGTATGTTGCAAGAAATGATAGAAAAAGTAAGAACGACGAAGAGTGAACCAGATACGTGCAATGATGACCCAAACCTAGCCGGTGCTGGAGTCCAACAGTCAAACATACTGCTCTGTCCTGAACATCCATCTTGACAGATGGGATCCAAGTCACTGAACATCTGGAGGAGTGAAGAAAGCTTATGGAATGGATAAATGAGTGTTATGTGGGACCTGGGCATGACGTAAATGGTATGGAATAAGGGGTGGAGACTGTACTGGGTCTGGCTGAGCCGGAATTGGTTTTCCCCTGTAGCAGCCCTCATGGTGCTGTGTTTTATGTTGGGAGCTGGCAGGGTGTTGATAGCACACTGGTGTTGTGGCTACTGCTGAGTAGTGCTTACACAGCACCAAGGCTCTTTCCAACATTTCCCCCCCCCCACAGTGGGATGGGGTGGGCAAGATCTTGGGAGGGGACACAACCAGGACAGCTGACCCGAACTGACCAAAGGGATATTCCAGACCATATGACGTCTGCTCAGTATAAAGCTGGGAGAAAGGAGGAAGGGGGTGGGGTCACCCTTGGTCCTCCGAGGCAACCACTACGCGTATTGGAGCCCTGCTTCCTGAGAAGGCCCGACATCGCCTGTTCATGGGAAGTAGAGAATAAATCTGTTTTCTTTTTTTGCTTCCGTGCGCGGACCTTTGCTTTGCTTTGCTTATATTAAAACGGCTTTTGTTTTACCCACAAGGGTTGGGTTTTTTTCCTATCTTATTTTCTTTCCCCTCTTTGCCCTGTTGAGAAAAAAAGGGGAAAGGGGGGGAAGTGATAGAGCGACTTGGTGGGTACCTGGCATTTAGCCAAGGTCAAACCACCACAAATAATAAATTGCTGTTAGTTATTAATAAACCTAGATTTCTTACTAAATCATTACCGTGTCAATACTTTCATCCGCAACAGGTCCACAGACCCCTGGGGGGCCGTGATGTCGTCACAGGGGGTCCGTGAAGGCTTAAAGCAGGGGTGGGGAACGTCTAGACAGAAACATTTGGTCTGGCCCGTGGCAAGCACTGCACCTCCTTTTCCCACAGCCCCCTCCCCTCAATGCTCCTCTTATACTCAAGCCCCCCCCACACCTGCCCTGACACGCTAGTATATTCAGTGCTAGTATGGTTGGTGGGACCCACTTTTACTAGGTGGTTTTTCTCTTAAAGACATTTTCTTAACCCAGTGGCCCTCTTTAGGGCCACAATGGGGCTAAAGTCTCTTCCTCCAAGTGATGGCCCTGGACCCGTAAACAAAAATATATGGTGATTGAACACAGAGAAACAAGGGGGGAGGTGAGAAGAATTGTAAAACTTTTCATCAAATTTTAATGTAAAAAGTGGCAACAAATTCAGAATTAACACATTAAAATACCATAAAATGGGCCATTTGAGCAAGAAGAGTGTTGATGCTATTATTTTAAATACATATGGAATCATTGCAATAAAGATATTTTAATAGGACTGTGTGCATTAACAGATTAACTTATTTCCCCTTCTCTCCAAATTTGAAGACCCTTCATGAGAAAATTGAAATAAATATTTGATGCAGTCTAGTGTTTTAGATCTTGAATTAAGTCTTGGTGGTCTGCAGCCACAAAAGGTACTTAAAGGGGCTCCGTGGTGAAGGAAAGGTTGAGAACCCCTGATCTAAGAAATTCATGCCTCATGTAATTTAAGTAGGAGGTCAGATTCTAGCTTTAATTTCTTCTTTCCTGTGTTGTCTGCATTGATGGATAGTTTTTCTTACTTCGCTTGGAAGTTGAAAAGGGAGTTTTCCTGGGAGGCCCAAGTAGGAACTAGTATTAATCCACTTAAGAAAAGCCAACGTTAGACAAAGAAAAGGTGAAAAGAGTTGTAACGGACAGTGACAATTTATGGGACAGGCCCAATTCTTTTCCCCCTTCAGAAGTGAGGCAATTAATAGTCACCTTGGAGTACTACTTATAATTTTCTCCCTGTGGCTGTGCATAAAGATAGTGCAAGAGGAAGCCAATTCCTCTTGGACTGCTCCAGAACAGATCAGGTGTATATCCATTATCTGGACTTCCAATAGCAGAAAATCAATGAAGTTATTATGCAATATGACTTCATCAAATTTTGACATTTTGTTAAGGAAACTATACTATATTCAAGTTTGTAAGGAAAGGTCCTTTTTGATGAGACAGTTAAAAACACTTCACCCTAGGTATCCACTGCTGGGCACATAGCAAGCTAACAGAAACACACATAACTTTATATGTAAAAGCTTAAAAAAATGACAATTTTAAACTACACAATGAAGTAGCAAAAAGAAATAATTGTCTGAACACGTTTCCAGGGTTTGTCAGTCTACTTTAGTTCAGAAGCAAGATATGATACTAAAGAGGAAAAGCATTAAAAAGGGAGGGATTAAATTTAAGTGTACATGGTCTAGATTCCAGTGCTAAAAAACATGGACTTTCATTAGCTCACCAATCAACTAACATCAATGATCTTTGCAGACAGTGGCAGCTCTGATGATACACAAACAATTTTTAGGAAAGAGACACACAAAGTTTATGAGCAATATGTAAGTTTACATGAAACCTGCCAAAAGAAAAACCTGTAACTTTCATCAGTGGATAACAGGACCAGCAAATGCTGCTGTGATGATTTGTGCTGGAAAACACTAAGATAATATTTGGTTTTAAAAGTACCAATGTCTTGGCATTAAATTCACTGGCAATTTAAATCCATACTATTAAGTATGGAACAAAGTACAGAGTTATAAGGATTTGATCACTGCTACCTGTTCAGTGTAGTTATTATTTACATATGCAAATACAGTTTCAAAGTTGTAATAAAAATTAAGCTTCTACTATGGAATTGACATATTACATTCAAATCACAAGTTTATTGTTAGTTTTGCAGTATTGGCTGTCACTTCCTCAGGCATGGAGTCAGCTAGGGGAGTCAAAGGAAGAGGTTAAAACCTTGTTTTTTCTTTAAGAAACAAGTTTATTTTAGCACATTTGTACCTTCACAGAAAAACTTTGGACATGTAAAGTCAGAAGACTCAAGCAGCAGAAGACATAAAATCCCAGAAGGCATTTTATTACATCTTATGATTTTTAAGACAGTTGTATATTTTAGTGAGGCAAAATTATAGAGTTTTGAGTGTCTGAAAGAATATTGTATATCAGATTGCTGCATGAATTGTGTTTTGGGTAATGAAACAGAAATACAGGTGGAAAAGCAGCTATACTTTCGCCCCTCCAAAGTGACTCAAACTCTTGCTAACAAAGCTGAAGGTGCAATATTGAAATGCATCTTCAGAGTCAGAGATGTGCTAGAATTCCAGGCATCCATATAACTGTTCTGAATTCCAAATGCCTTTTTCAAAGGAAAAGCAATAACCAGAATAAGCAAGAAAATGGAGATCTATGTTCCAGCCAAAGGCAATTTCCTTATAATTTTAAAAGCAAAATGCTAGGTTTCAAAGTTGTGCAATTGAAGACAGAAATTAACCTGCTTCAGAAGGAATTTAAAAACACTTGGCCTTAATTTTCATGATCACACACAGTCTATGCATTCAGAAAATGACAAAACTGACAAAGAATAACATGATAGGAAGGATTATTTCCTTGCATTGTGGCACTGAACACAATTTCTAATTTAGACTTTCTACATAACCAAAGGCAATTCTCTCACAATGCTCTTTGCCTCAATTTTCACAAAAAATATGAGGCGATACCTCCAATTTCATAGAAGCTTTCTGAGGATAAAATTTATTCAAGTGAAATGTTCTGACACTACAAAACTGAAGGCTATGTACCTTGTTTGCCATTACAGTGAAAGGATGCAAAGGTCATTTTTTTGAGAGGGGATGTATCAATAGCGTGTTGGCATGTCATGATGATAGTCCATTTTGTTTGATTAGTCTTCTAAAACAAGAGAAAAGTGACTAAAATAGGAGTCTCTAAGGTAATTCCTATGCCTTTGGCCATTAAAAAAAATCCCTAACCAGTAGTATCTTGTTAGAGCACAACACAAGTCTCTTAGAGCCAGAATCCTCTCTGAGCCTGCAAATTAGGTCCATTTATAGTACTCCAGTAAGAAAGAGCTGGTCTTGTTGGAAAGCTCAGAAAAGGATCATAATACTTCCTTTTACTGCTTTGCACCAACTTGTCTGGAATATCTTGGCTTAATGACTTAGTATGAATAATGCCTTGTCTTTCTAACCTGCTAGGCAAGTGCCAAAAAGTACAATCGGTTCTAAATCAAAATGAAATAGGTAAAAGCAGCATAGTTTTAGAGCTATTTACTGTTCCCTTGTATAGATCACTTCCTCTCCCCTGCTCTTACTCTGTATCTTCTTATAATCCAAAGATAAAATGAACTATGCAAACTTCAAGGCTGCTCCATATGTCAGAGCCTTCAGAAACAACAGAAATCTGCCCTGTGTCTGTGTCAGCAGGCATGGGATTGGAAAGACAAATGTTGTCATAACCTCCACCCACTGGAATCTGGTTGTTGGTTTAGTTAACACTCCTCTGGCTATTTGAACTGGTCACTGGAGAAGTCAACAGTAAGTCAGTTTGTCATACATTCCTCACTAGTCATTTCTTCCCACAGCTGGATCCTCTGCATTTATGTTTACAAATCAGCTGAAATCTTGTTTGTGCTTTGAGGATGAACTGAAGACATTAGAGGACTATCTACTGTTCAATTCTTCAAACTAAGTAGATTTAGATTCCCACATGCAAGCAAACTCTATCAATTTGCTGTTTGCCAGCTGTCTTGCTACTGTTGAATTGCATGGGTTTTTCAGTATCTGATTATTTCTTTTTCTGAGGGGGGAATGACACAAACAATACATCCTCTGATCCCTTCTGCATAAAGTATCCAGACAGGAATCTCAGCTATTTTCAGTGAAGGAAATGCTTGAATTATTTCATGTAGTTTTTGCTTGACACGGTAACACTGAGCAGTTATGTTTGTTCAGAGGAAGAAAGATGTGCATATAATGACTTTTTTTGTCTTAATACAACAGCTATTCCTGGGCAATATTTCTGGGCAACTGTTGAGACCCAGTCAACACAAGTGATTACTTTTGCTTACTTGCACAGAAGAGTATAAAAATTCTACCTTTAGGCATTACTTCAGATTACTCAATATAGAACAGGCAGCATATGAAAGCAGGCAAAATGGACATGATGCAAAGGAGGAATCTGGAAAAGTTCTAGCCAAATTCCAGCTCATTGACAATATTATTTCTCTTGTTGTGCTGCATTTCTTGGCAATGTTACACTTTCTCTTCCCTCTAAAGAGTTACCTAAAACATGCTCCCATCCTGCCATATCTGACTAGTATGTCAGTCTTTTGTACAAAGATCTTTGCTCATTAACACAGAAGACCTCATCTATCAATTATTTTTTTTTCCTCAAGTATTCTCACTGGACCTATCTGTTTTTTGACACCCCAAAAAAATTTAATTCTATTAAGAATAGCATGGAGAAAAGCAGAATACACTTGAGTTAAAACAAAAGCAGAATCAAATAAAAATGTCCCACAGGTAAATTTGGTTAATCTATTCTGAAAGGCATACTGCTTATGCATTAGTCAGAATATTTCTATAAATGTCCTTTAAATATTTAAAGTCATTCTTCATAAATAAGTACTACCTCATCATCATCTCTTTGGAGAAGTGTTTGTATTCTACTATTTTTTATGACATCCCATTCCCAAGAGGTGAATACATAGAATTCACCAGCTGTGAAGGTCAAACATGCCTACTGAATTGGAACAACTGAATCTAAGACTCACCTATTTTTTAGAATAGTTAGCCTTATACTGCTCTTTGTCTTTAGCTGCAGATAGAAATGCTAAGACTGACTGGTGCTACATTGGGTACCCAGAAACTGAGTAATCTAAGCATATCATCCATGAGTGGAAAGTCTGACTTACACTCAGATTCTACAGCACTTGCTTATGCAAAAAGAAGCTTTGTGGTAGAAGCAGGGATGGTTTTCCAGGGCAACATCCCAGTGCTTAAGCCATACAACAATCTTTTTTTCTACAGTCCCCCCAGTCCCTTCATTCACTGATAATACACTTAACTCAAACAGGATCTATAAGGAAGATGAGATGCACACTAACTCACATCACTACCCAACCATTATGTATCTCCAGGGTCAAGACCCACCAACAAATTGAAGATAAGCCTTCTCTAACTACCATGGGGAAATTTTATTGATTGCCTCCTGCTTTAACATGAGAAGTGATATTTCATATTACTTTATGCTAAAGCTCCTTAAAAGGCTTCTTCCACAAGGCTCTAAAGTACTGTCAATTTTACAGGAGAGCCAATGGACAGTTATGGGGCGCTATTTCCACAGTTCAGCTTCTTGGGATTATAGCAACTGACTTCTAAACAAAATGTTCCAGCAACGTGTGTCATAACTGAGAATTTGTAATTGATACAATTTATGAGGATGTATAATCTATTAATTCTTAGGCTTCTCTCTCTCTACATGGAGCTGAAAACATGTATCTATTCCCCTGCAGGAATTCAAATGTTGTGACTCAAATGCAAAAGACAACACAAAGGAGCTTCATTCCCAAGTTGTTTCTTTCTATTACTTTGAATATTGATTATGTTCCCAGTGGTAGCAGCTGTTACAATGGCTCAAAACAGGTCTTGGTTCATATTCATAGGTAAAAGAAAAAATGAGTTTCAAGAAATGTATATTCATAATACTTTTACTGGAACAAATCTTGCTTCTGACTGTGAAATCTCCCTGACAGCACTGGAAGTGATGTAAGTTCATTTCATGGTAGCAGGGAGTTATGGGTACCAAGATACAGATGTTAGGACACAGAAATTAGGACTGCATAGACCAGAGTTTGTGGAGGGCTGGACAGTGAGTCACAGGGTTATGTATAATACTCATCATTAAAACCAGGGCATGAAAACAGCTGTTGGAACTACTGCACCTTCAGGGTTTCTTTTCACACAGCCTATTAGATGGAAAGAACTAATTTGAGATAATAGAATACAGCTGACCTCTGAGGGATTTTGTAGGTTTGTAAAGGATTGCTGTTTCATACCCATAACTTAAGTCCTTCTTGCTTGTAGTCCAGTAGGCTAGCTGAGAAAATCATACAGTAAGCAAAGCAAATTAAAGTGGACATGACCTTTACTCCAATTTTTGCACTAAAAGAGAACTGTGGAATGAAAGCCTGAACCTGAACAAATGCTAATTCCCATAAATTTTTTTCTATTGTTCCAGAATTCTAAGTCACAAAAAAAAAAAAAAAAAAAAAGTTATGAACACTGGGAGGCACTGGTAGAAGAAAGAAGGCAAAAATACTACTAGGAGAAAAATGAAACCATTCACAATAAGATTCTGGACAACAGCATGATACCCAAGTAGTCATATGGGGTATGTATGTCACTCTAGTACCCATAAGAGCTGACCCAAAGAATCCACAATCAGATCTTACATGAATAGGGATTTGCCAAAGTCACAGTTACCTAAAGGAGATCATATTAACAGATCTACAACTGATAATGAAAACACAGTTTGTGATTATGAATCACCAAAAGGGGACACTAATTAATGATCCTTCAAATAAGTCTTTCAGTCCTCCCACTGAAAAAAGAAGCATAACACAGTTCAGACAATACAGTCAATACCATTCACCAGATGACACAACAGCTCTATCCAGAGATTTAAAAAAAAAAAAGCGTGAAAGAATATCATAAGTGTGTTCAATGGGAGATTCAAACCAAAAGCTAGGAGAGCTATGACATATCCCGTTGCTAATATTAAGCAATGAACATCTCATTACTAATACTGAGCAATGAACTCAACAGGAACACTGGCAGCTTTCACTCAAAACTCCATTTGTTTGCAGAGAACATGGACATTACCCATAGACAGACAGGTCACTGGTCAACAATCACTGACTTTCATAGACAGCTTTGTTAGTGGTGACATATTCTTCTCTGCCATGTTCTAACATGGTGATTCTTACTCATCTCACCTGTTTCTGTCCTTCCTCAGGCAACATACTAACGGACATTGTCTTGAAGTATGTTTCAGACAGAGCCAGAGGGATTAAAATTTCATACTTTAACTACAGTTATGTCTCCTCCCTCCAACCACTTCTTTCTACTACAGCAGCACATTTCATATATTTGGTCTGCTTTTTTTTTTTTTTCATTTTTAAACTCCCTGCCTCACCCCATTAGATGCGAAACATTTAATTTTGACAATTCACTCAAATTTAATGAATACTGAAATTTTATTTTTCCTTCCCACTTCTCTCCAAAGAAGGCTAACATAAACATCATCTTTTTTCTAGCTCTGCAATGTATTCAGTCTCTCAAACACTATACCAATCCTGCAACTCAGTGCTCAATGTAATATCCTTTTCTCCACCTCATTAATTTTGGCTTCACTTATCCCCTTCCCATCCTCAGCTCTGCTCCTCCTACAAGTTCTTCTAAGTACCTAGTGAGATGCTGCACAAGGATCTGGCCCTTTTTACTTGTGGTGAACAACTCCAGTTCTTCACATCCTCACCACCATTTCCATCAGCATGCAAGAAAAGCCATCTGGGTCTTTTTGAACTTTCCACTCTTCTGCCTCCACCTACAAAAACATTTCAGTGGAGCAGCTTCCTGAAGCATCCAAGTTTGGCTACCAAAATCTTAATGGTGGACAGAGCTGAGGAACAATCTTCCCCAGTCTTGAAACCCCTTACCCTCAAAGGAGAAGAGGCAACACTGAGGGGGAGAGGGCTTTTTGGAGTGCTCTGGAGGCTGGTCACATACTAAGTCATCCTACATCACTTGTGAAAAAAAACATCAACATTAGCAACCAGGACAAATAGTTTGATCAGGAAAGTACTGAACTAAGAATCCAAAATTCTGAACAGAATTAACAAATCAATATGGGAATTCTGAGGAGATTAATTAATACTGTGGTTTCTATCCTGAATAGGTGTTTATTTTTCAGAGGCAACCATAAAGTTCTGATTTGTAGCTTTTGTTATTCCAGTGTAAGACACACACAATGTGGAGTTCTCATCAGGTACCCTCTTTCAATTTTGCTTAATTTTTCCAGAAAGATTACTTAACTGGTCTATATTTATGAGAAGAGCAACCTTCAAATCACATAAATGTGTTTGGACAGTTGATACTGTCTATAACCTCAAAGGCTTTAAGAAAATTCCATTCAATTGTTTTCCATGAGAAATTTACCTACCTGCAGTTAAATCAAAGCAGAAACAACTATTAAAAGGTACAGCTGAACTACTCAGACAAAATAGCATACTCGTAATTTTTGCCTGCTCAGATGCAGACACATTACAGAGGGCAACGTGCAGTGATGGTTACTCATTACCCATATCACAAATAAAAATAATCTCTGTAAAGCATATATTGATTCTAATTTATGGGGAAATGAACTACAGGGGGTCACTTTATCTGAAACCAGCAGCTGCAATTGAAAGCCAGGTGAAAACAATAAGGTTTAGAGAAGGAAAATTCAGCTCTGTAAAAATTTTTATAGTCTTACAAAGAATAATACTCATTGAAAATTACTGATTTTTTTTCCAGGGTCTCTAGACACATAATATGTAGAGAAGTACATATCCGGGCTTTTACCAAGGGTCAGATTCATCTCACATAAATTTAGATGTTTAATTGTTAAACTTCTAAAGTCATAGATAGTCAACATTTAGGCTCTTTCTCTGGTCAATGAAGGATAATAAAGTACCCATAATGCCATGCATAACACAGATGTGAGCTTGAGTTGCACTCACTTACTTGTGTGCAATTCATATCCTCCTGAGAGAGAGTGTCTAAAAATCACCTTCCCTGGAAAAAGCCATGGTACTCCACTGACTCTGAAGGAAGCCATGGAATGCCTAGCTGTTAGATACTCAAATTGGACAAATTAATCCATCATTCAGTTTCCTAAATCCCACTAATACTTAAAAGCCTTAGATACTTATTTATATGTTTTATGTTTAATTTTATTTAAACTAGGGTTCTTAAAACCTGGGTTTCATACTACTTGCTTACTTCATGCAAGTGCAAAATTCTCCCTACTGTGCAGTCTTCTGCAATCTTAAATCTAATCACTAATACTCTGAGGGAAAACTGGGCTCCTGAGAAAAAAAATATTAATTTATTTAATTTTGGATTATTTTTTTTTCCTTTAACAGATGGTGACCTTCTCTAACTGCCAGGAATCCTCAAGAACATGTTGACCTGTAACTAGTCATTTATTCCAGGGGAAGTGTGTAATAGTTTGACTCTCCACTTTATACTGGCTGACCTACAAGATTTTTCCTAATGTTTCTACTCACAGCAAACTGGAATTTTCACCATATGACAGTGACCTCAGAAGGCAACAGCATAATTTGTTACATAATCAATGTTTTCAAGATAAACATAATGGTGGATCAAAGCTTGATGAGCTTTTCCAAAATGAGGCATGTTAGCTTCATATTTTTTACACAGTCATCCAGAGCTTGTTGCCTTGCTGATTTTCTTTCCCTTGCATATTAGTTTTCATCTGTATTTTTATATATTCATTTAAAAATACCATATATTTACTCCAGCAGAGGTTAAATGTCTCAAAGATGGATTTAAGTGCACGATCTTTCCTATTTCTGTGTAATTACATTGCCTTCCATGTTGCAGTACTGGTCTCAAAATAACTCCTCAGTTCCCAGCAATCAAAACTCCTGAGCTAGTTCGAGCTCCAGGAATTCAGCCTGCAGAGAGCTCAAACTAAACAGACTCTGGTCTGATGGAAATCAGGCACTTTCCAAAAAGGTGGTAATGGACAGGCACCAGATGGCCAACTGAGGACAAAACAAATGGTCCCAATGTGTGCCGAAAAAAAAGAAGAAAAAAGAAGAAAAAAAAGAAGAGAAAAAGATCGGCATCAAAGGAAAGTAGTAAAACCAGCAGTAGCTCTTGTGTCTGCTTTAAAGTTATGCTTTAGCTCAGCCACAAATTGTTGGGCACCATACAGGCATAACTAGGTGAATTTGAAAGGCTTGTGAAGTGCAAGAGGTCAGGCAGACAGACCATTCCTTCTGAGCCTGAAACCCCAGAGCCTGTGAACCCCGACCCACCCCTTAGAGTCAGCTCTAATAAGCACTTTCCTGCAGACCCTCATCTGGATTGGCTGTTTTGTCTGCTTGAGAAAGATATTTCAGCCCCATAATACAGAGTTAATGATCTAAGTTTCATGTAATGTCTATATCATTGTGACTCAATAAAATAAACTTTCATTACCTTTGCAGACTCCAAGGATCTTCCACTCTTTTGTTGGCAAGATATCTTGAATGTCAAAATGAGCAGCTCCATCAATGATGAAGGCAGCAAGGCTCAGTTTCCAGGCTGCACAGGTTCTCATAAAGGCAGAAAGTCTCTTTTCCCTCCAGGGACAAGCATAATTAACCTTCCTTCATCAGCTGCTCTGGGGATGGGCATCCTACACCAGATTACAATAGGGTGGGTGCTCCTCACAACAGCAGGACACAGCTCCTGCTTGCCCTCCGTGCTGTGCTGGGGAGCTGGCTTCCCTTCCAGGACAGGCCACAGTCCCCAGGGGAATCAGTGTATATGGGAGGTCAGGGGAGCAGCGAGGGCAAAGGGGGATCCCAAAATCCTATTGATAGCCCTTTCTCAGTGCTCCCTGAAACCAGCCTTCCTGGGGAGCTGTGGGGCTGCCACTGCAAACCTGAATTCACTGTCCTTGGAGCAGCAAAATGCAGTGCTGTCTGTACAGGGAGCCCCAGCCCCAGCCATCATTTCTGTGAGGGTCTCCCTAGGCTGGAGATGTCCTCACTTGGTCCATGGCTCCAAATGCTACAAGGATGGAGAGAAGCTTAGCCAAATACAGAGGGGCTGCACAGTCACGGTTTCCACAGGAATGCAGCAAAATGCAAGGTGAGGGTGCTGCCTCGCAGGTGGAACAAGCCAGAAATGGAGGTGAAGGACAACAGGATGCAGGAGCTCTGGAGCCAGGCTGTGGGGGCAGGTCAGGTTTCAGTGGCAGTGTGTAGCCCAGCGCACAGCTGAGAAGAGAAAACCTGTGACTTGAGCTACCTCAGAGCTCTGCTTGACTGGGATTTCAGCAGGAGAAAGAGGAGGAATTATCTGGGGACAAGGCAATACCACTGTTACAACAAACCAGATTGCTGGGAATATTACCCTTAGATTCACTCTAAATACCCTGCCTACATCATTCAGAAAACACATTAAAAATGTGGGCTAAGCTCACTCCCAGTGCAACTACAGATGAATTTACTGCATTTTGTAGCATTTCTGCAAAGGCAAATTATCTCAATTCCTACTTTTAAAGTTCAAAAAATAAATAGAGCATCTGCAGAGTTGTTTATTATCCCACAAAATAACTGACTTGACGATACTTAAATATTCTGAATACAACAACAGATATACAACTGCAGATCCCTGTGCTGATTTGAAAATCAAATTCTGCAAAGATCAAGACAAGGCCACAGATGGCACAGACCATTGCATATTTCACAGAGGATCTTCCTACTTCCATTCAGATTAAAGAGTTTTAGTAAAGTTAGTGGATTTCTAAAAGGAAAGGCAAATTAGTACGGTATTCCTTCTGCCATTATAGGTTTTTAAATTTTCAGTTTAGAAGGAGCATTCCACATACATTGGCTACCACCTTAAACAAAGGAGACTGTAAGTTTTCAAGACAAAGCTACCCTAAAAATTCATATGTATAACAGGCCTGTTCATTTAAATCAGTCAGTTTAAAATCTAAATATCATTAGACCTCAGAATTGAAAGGTGCCAAAATATGGAATTTCCACAGCTGTAAAGAGTAAATATGTGAAATGGGGACAGTAAGAATGCATGAAACTTCCAGTAGAGTGTGTTTTGCATTAATGTACACAAATCAGATGTTTTGTGAATTATTTAAGTGGATGAAACATCAGGAATAAAACAATATAATCCAGTAAAGTAAAGCATGCATACCCTGAGGCAGAAGTGTGTTTAGTTTTCTTGTCATAGCACAGCATTTTGTTGTGTATGTGTGTGTTCATGGAATGAGGTAGGGGACACTCGAAACAAGGAGCTGAGCAAAATTCTAGAAGGTCTTTGCAGATATTTCCGGTGCTAAGAGCAGGTCTCTGTTCAGGGTCACAAACCATATGCCAAAGTGCCTTGAAAAAGTTCTACTTTCCCTCATATAAGTTTTCACTTTCCTCTCTCTTCTAACCACCAAACTATTCTCCTTCCTTTTCCTGTATGCAAATATGATGCAGATTGCAGACAATGTATACTTCTAGTATTGCTTGTTTATTTTTTACTGCCGTACTCAAAAATCCATTTTCTTTGGAACTGCTTTTTTCTTTATTCTCTTTTTCCCTAGCTCTGAGGCAAAGAATTTAGCAACTGAGCTGTAGTGTTTCAGGGCTGGGAGTTATCTGTAGATCCAGTCTTGTCCTTCCCAAACAGGTAGTCCAGAGAGAATCCAAACACCCTGAAGATTTTTTTAATCCATTGCAAAATCAGACTTCATTAAACAGAGAAAAAAATGCCTCTGTGAACAGCCTGCCACCCACTGACTGACCTTTGCAGAGTTCAGGCATTTGCTACAAAGCGCTATCTTCAGAATACCTGCTTTTAATTAAATCTTTACTTCCTATCTTTGTCTTTTGAATTACATATACGTGTATTCCTTCTTTTCACAAATCATCTCTGTGTTTCATTTCAGGTTCATATGTTGTCTATTACTCTAATTACCAGTAGTAAAATAAGTAGCTTGAGTTATGTCTTTTTGAGGGAGTTTAAAATCACTATGCATTATAGCATCCTTAGAAGTAGAAGGCTGGCCCTTTCCAAACTCTTGCTTGGGATGATCACCTCTGCGCTAAAAGCTTGCACTTCAGATGCTGTACCTTAGTGCAAAATAATCTCCTATTTAATTAGAGAAGGAAAAAGCAGTGTGTTTTATTAGTTTTCCTTGCAATTTTTTTAGTTGTTCTGAGAGTATACAGCAGTTGTATATACTTTAATTTCATTAAATTAAATGTGAGGTGTACTTCATTAGTAGCCCATTGTGATGAGGAATAAGGCATAAGAATCTTCTGTCTGTTTATGTAGTGATATTTTTAAAAGGAATAGGCATGTTTCTCTTATACTTTACATTGCCCAGGTCACACAGTTTATCCATGAGATTTTCATCCCTGTCACAGTACTCTCTTATGGGCTGATAAGTGACTGCAAGCCTGGAAACAATTTTTCCACATTATTGGGGGGCAGGATAGGACCCCATATGAATCTTTGTGCAGGATTGCTTTGAGCTGTGCTACCCAGCGTTGGGCTTGCCAGAAGGCAACTCGTGGTGTTATGGTGCATGCTTTTCTGGTGAGTATACGGCACTTTCCATGCCGTTATGGTGCTTCTCACACTTCAGTGTGATTCTGCTGAAAGACTGTTATCTTTGATCTCTCACAGCTCTGCCTAGCAATGGTATATATTTTTAGATGTGGTGGAAGTAAGCCATTGACATTTTTCTCCTTTTTTTGAAGAGGACTTCTCACATGTTGTTTACTCTCCTCCATCTCTGTGAATTTTACTGGAGTGTTTCTCCTCCACTGAGAGGAACACACTGTTCACGTGCACTCTTTCTCCTGCTCATGTTTGTGTTGCCTGGAAAAGACCAATTTTCCCTAACTGCATCATGTCACACACTATAAATCACATTTGTGTCCCATTTAAAATATAAACCACAACAGACACAGAAGAACAAAAGGAACCACATGCCCAGCTTTTTTGACAAAACTCCCACACATTGATAATTAGAAGCACATAAAACCATCCACAGGCTAGGAGAGCTCGAGCGGCTGTCATGTCTCATGCTGTCTGTCTCAGCATCCTCCACTTTCAATTCTGCCACAAAATTGCCTGGAACAGTAAAAAGGGCAGGAGAAGATTAGCATAAACAATCTGTGAAACAATGGAGATAAAAATAATAGTAAAGATTGCCTGACAAGTGTGCTTTCATGAGACTCTGGGAAATCTTTGCTTTAATTAATTATCTGCACTTGTCTGAGGGATATCTGAAGCACTTAAACATTAAAAGGAGAACAATGCATTTTAAAAGCCATCTCTAACACAAATAATTGTTGAAAACCTTTTAAGTAACTTACTGCATAGGCAATGTGGATAAGGGATTCTGGCCACATGTTTGGTTTATATTTTGCAATCAGACTTACTGGTTCTACAGACTTGAACTATAATCCTGCAAACTCACATGTATAAATATTCCTGCTAGACTCAACAGAACTATTTGAAGGACTGGATTGTTCTGTTTGTTATATATACTACCAAATGTAACAAATAGTGCTCATTACATTCACTGATATTGTTGCTCCTGTTGCAAGGCTCCATATATTTGTTCTTAAACTATGTAAGGCATGGTGAATCCCCATGCCTCATACACCCCATTGCCCTATTAGCAGTTTAAACACCTAAGAAGGAACTGAACACATTGGCAAAGCGTGGAAAAAAAATAATGGCTTGAAGGGCTAAAGGACTTTACCCAAGGATGTTGAATAGATCAAAGGCAAAGCTCAGTAGGAAAACTAGGGCTCTTCATTCCCCACACAATGTCACATACTAGATGGCAATACCTACTTCACAGTAGGATTTTCTCCAGTTTGCAGAATCAGGCCCTTATTTTAGGCATATTGCAGCACATGTAACACATGGAAATGAAGTTAAGAACCTCACTGATCTCAGCAATGTAATGATGACTATTTATTTTAGTCTAAAAAATGACCAGCTTTAAGCAGTCTCATTTCTCAACTTAGATTATTTTGGCACCAATTTTTTCACATTAAAATCTATTTATCTCCCATTAATTTCACCCTCTAACTCAGGTGAATAAGGATTGGTAGGAAATAACCATCCTTAAAAATGAAAGATGCCCTTTTATAAAAGCCAGTTCTTTCTATTCTTTCTCTTATTTTTAGATATGCCATTAAGTATCTCACATACAGGTATTTTGTACTATTCCTCTGTGCCAGTATATTATAGATGTTTCACCCAAAGCAAGGGAGATGCACTTGGAGAACTTCCATAAAGTCACATGAGCTCTACACTTCCAGATGATTCTGCCACATATTCTATCACACTTGCTCACTTTCAGCAGTGCTACTTTAGTAGACCCTAATTTCCCCAGGACTACATCAAGACTACCTACTGAATGCAAGTGAATGACTCTGAATTGCTCTTATGATCTTGTATGTCTAGTCAGAAGCAATCTGTGGCATTGCTGGAGAACAACAGACATGTTGTGAGCGATCCAGACCAAGGGGCCTCACTGTAACAACAAGCTGCAGCTGTGTTCAAGGACGTAAACAGGGCCGAGACGGCCTGAGAAACTACATTCCTGCCCAAGAGATAAAGATGTTGGAATGTCGAAAACAGGGGGTCTACCTGGGGGGAGAACATCACGTGGACACCACACCGGGACCAATCATAGGGGGCAGAAGGGCGCGTGAACAAGTAGCTTTAGCCTATTAGCAATAAGATAGCGGTGCGTGAAGCTTGAGATAGAGTATAAATTGGTGTGTAACCTTTAATAAAGTGGCATCAACTTGATCACATTGGTCGTCTAAGTTGTGTCCGAGACTTCCGCGTCAGCAAGTGGCGCCCGAACAGGGAACCGAGGGAGCCTCATCAAAGATACGCGGGACTCAAGCCCTGGGGAATCGGGACCCTCCCGTCAGTGCCCTCCCGAGCAAGAGAAGACGGCCCAGAGGGGGCAGTATCAGCCGTAGCAGGCGCTGCCCCGGCGCCTGGGAAGACGCGCGCGCAATCGTGGGAATCTCGCCCTGATCAGGTGAGCGGCTGGGGAGGAGATGGGGTCCGCGCTGGGTAAAGAAGAAGCGGCAGTGGTTAAGCTCCTCCAACACATACTCTCTGAGAGAGGATTATCTTATCAGGGGAACCTGAGGAGGGTGCTGTTGTGGGCTCGGCAGCACGGACTAATCCCCTCAGTGAGCGCAGCCTTTGAAGCAGCTACTTGGGAAAAGATCGGCGCGGCACTGTGGAACAACATTAGTTCAGGTTCTAAAGACAGTGGGAAACTCTCCACCGTGTGGAGATTGGTCCTAGACACTCTGACAGAACTGAAAGCGGAACGGCAGACCCCCGCCTCCGCTTTCGCTGCCTGGTCAGCAGAGGCCGAACGCGCTGGCGCTCAGGATTCCGCCACTGCTGGGACGTTCGCGGGATCCCTGTTCCCCAAGGCGGCTCCTAAAAGGAGGGACGGGGACGCTGCACGCGCAGCACCCGTGCGGCAGGGAAGGCAAGAGCAAAAATCAACAGGTTTACTACAGCTCGACTCCCCCCCCTCAAGCCCAAAAGATCAATCACCGGAGCTCCCCGCCCCGCCCCGCTCCCGCCGCCCCCCGCCCGACCCCCCCGCCGCCGTCGCCGCTGCTTCCTCCTTAGAGGAAGGCCCCGACCCAGCCCTGCCCCCGTCCTCGCCCCCGACACCCCAGTCGGTGCAGGAACAATCTCGTTATGATTTACAAGATCAGCACTTGCAAGAACTAACGAGAAAATTAGAGCAACTTGAAATCCGAATGCAGCAAGCGGCTCAGCCCACCCCTACGGCACCGCCGCCTCCCCCTCTTCCTTTTAACCCCTTCCTCCGCGACACGGGGGGGAGGAGGGGGGTGGTCAGAGGGAAACGCGCTGCCATCGTCGGTTCAAATGGGAGGGGGGGCACCGGGACGCGCGGGTGGTAATGGTAATCCGGCACATCGATGGCGGGGAGTTACTCGGGATGCGATAATTGAGGGGCAGTTTAACGAGCTGGGACCTGTGGTGTTCCCGGTAACAGTAACCCCACACGGCAATGAGTGGGAGGCCTGAGACTGGAAAATGATGGGGATGTGCTGGGTTACGGAATTAGTATATGGGGAATATGAGTTAAAATCACCATGTACTAGTTCAGTGAGTCAACTTCCCAACAACTGCAATTTCTCCAACGTTGGCAAGTGGCCTGCGATGCTGCGGCAGCCACACCCCGTCAGCAAGGGGATCCTCTATATGGGGTGCAAGCTCAAATGCTGATGGGCGCAGGCCCTTTTGCTAGCCCAGACTGGCAAGTAGGATTTCAACCAGAGGCGTTACGGTTAACCCAAGAATTGGCCTTAAAAACGATTCTAGCCGTACATGATGAATAAGCAGCGCGACAGGGGCCCACGGAGCCCTATCCAAAATTTATTGCTAGACTACATGCCGCTATTGATGTTAATCCTGACATACATGATGACGCTTGGGGGGCTTGGGACTTTCTTAGTTTTATCATTAGCATTACTTATGATGGTGCTGATGGGAGGGCTGAGAGAGTCTTCAGTCTTACCCGCCTGCGGCCGAGACCGGCACCGCGCTCTCGGCCCCCCCGCCGCCCTCCCCCCCACCCCCCCCCCGCCAAAAGCGGCAGTTTTTACAGAAGCTGCTGACACTGGGATGCAGCGCCCCACATAATCAATAAGCAATAGATTTATATATTCTTAACAGTGTTTTGATGTTTGCAGCGTTTATCATGTTATGTTGTGTGAGTAATAAGGGTAAGAGGCCTCTTTGTGTGATTGTTTTGCGTGTGCGAGACGCGGCAGCTGTGGACTGTGGACTTCTCTGACAGAGTGCCATAGTACCCGCTGGGTCACTGGTGCTGCCTGTTTGTTTGGGCTCAGTGTTTTAAGTGTCATAGGTGAAATATCTCCTCTAGCAGGAGGCAGTAATTCTGTATTAATTGTTGTCTTGAATTTAGGTGCATACTATCTGAGAAGGGTATTGTCATAAAAATTATCTACAACCTTACAGGGGTTGTTCGTTTTACCAGAGGTCAGGCTTACTCAGCTTGTTTATTTTACTACAGCTGGGGTGACTCAGGATTTGGACCAGCACGTACCCCTCAAACATTTTGAGCTCAGACAGGGAGACAAAGTTGACCTCTGATAAAATGTAACCTCACCAAAGCAGAAGAATCTGTTGAACTGACAGGCATTTTACATACTGGTGTGGAGGTGACTGTAACGTCTGCAAGCAGATTGCCTGTTAGCTCGGGTAACTCAAGCGCTTTTCGGGGTTGGTGGTCATGCTGTAACGTTTCAAAGCAAAGATATCATTCATGTAAGGGGCCCAGAAAACTGGGTAGCAAATATTCATGCATTTATATTGGAAACCCCTATTACATCATGGGGTCGTGACTGTATGGCTCGATGGGGAACTCAAATTGGATCAAACTTGTCTTAAGGGCCACTGTGGCACAACCCACCCCTAAACCCACCCTGAAACTAACCTGGAAAACAGAATCATCTGTGTGGGTGGGTCAGTGGCCCTCGCCAATGGAAAAGTTGTTCCACCTTAAGGATTTAATTCAGGAACAATTAAGTGCAGGACATCTCGTACCTACCACCAGTCCTTGGAACTCCCTGGTGTTCATTATTTTAAAGAAAAGTGGTAAATGGTGACTTTTACATGATCTCCAACACATTGAGTCCCCTAAACTGGCATCTTGTAATAACTGATCTGAAAGATTGATTTTTTCTCCATTCCCTTGCATCCGGATGATGCATCTAAATTTCCCTTTTCTGTTCCCAGTATTAATGTTAGTGAACCTGCAAGACGGTATCACTGGGTTGTTTTACCATAAGGCATAAAGAATACTCCCACAATGCAGGTCCCCCAGACTGTTATATATCATTATATGGATGACATCCTTATAGCAGCAGAAACACAGGAGATCATGGAAAAGGCTCTTGCTTTAACCAAAGACTCAGTATCTCAAGTGGGGTTGCAAATAGCACCTGAAAAGGTACAGAGATCATCACCGTGGCAGTACCTGGGGTGGAGAATTTGTGAACAGACCATTGTCCTGCAACAGGTTGAACTTAAAACTGATGTTAAGACTTTAAATGATTTACAGAAACTGTTACAAACCATAAATTGGATACAGCTGTTGTTGGGCCTAACTAATGATGATCTGCATAGCTTGCTTTATATTTTGCGAAGAGATCCTTCACTGACATCACCCAGAGTACTTATAGAGAAAGCAAAAACAAGATCTCCACCGTGCAGCTAATGCCATCTCAGAAACACGGTAAGCACGGCTTTCACATGCAATTTTTCCACCAAAATGCCAGGGCAATACAAAACCAGTTTTCTTTATCAAGGCCTCAGGCTGAAGACATCATTGCAACTTGCCCTGAATGCCAGAAGGACTCCCTCTCTTCAACAGCTAGTGGTGTCAACTCTCGGGGACTCACCTCCTCAGAATTATGGCAATCTGACGTCACTCACTTTGCTGCATTTGGATCGTTACAATAGGTGCCGTCAATATTGCACCACTTCTCATCACAGATACCAGATCAACAAGAAGTCCAGGGCAGGGTTCAAGTCCTGGGAAGTGCTAACTGGGAAGGACCATATCCTTTAATAACCTGGGGAAGAGGTTATGCTTGTGTCTCCACAGGTCACAGTCCCCAGAGGTTACCAGCAAGCTGTGTGCAATCACACCCGAGGCGTGAGAGGCAGCTTTTGGTGGACACTCAGGAGCCGGCTGTGGGTGCTGTGGATGCCCCTGTGCCAACAGTTTGCTGTCTCTTCAACTGATCATTTAAGCAGAATGTATGGGTAATGCTTGCTACTGCAATAGGACAAAATACACTATCTTGGTCCTTAATCACACTACAGTTGCCAACTCTTTTAAGAGAAAATGCTAACAGTAATTGCAACTCCTTGATGAGATATATAGGCTTACTAGTCACTAGTGAAAGATGATGTAGCTTAGACAAAATGTAGTTATTAATAAGGATGAAATGCTATAAGAATGTGTGTATTCAACTTCCTTTGTTTAACCATATTAAGAATTAAGACCTCAAGTGTTTAACCTTATTAGAAACTCCCTTGGTTTTCCCCCTTGAGTGGTGGCCAGGCTCTGGGTGGAACCCAACAGGAGGATGAAATCAGATGTTTCCGCTCAAAGAAAAGTGCCAGTTATTTTGGCCTGCTGATTTAGATAGATGAGGCTGGACCTGCTTGCAGCGATGTTGGATGCCTCACCTACGGATGGACGCATCGCGTAGGGTTTCCGGTTTGCGAGGAAGGGCACTCTAAATTCTCACTGCATCCAGGGTTCCCCAGCAATTGCGGATCTGAATGTTAGTACCCCATTAAGTAAGTGTGCTATTCCCTATTTTCCTTACTGTTTATTTTTGTAGTATTTAGTCATATCCCTTAGTTATGGGTACTGAAATTAGCCTACTCTTTTTTGCCTAATAACTGTAACTGCTGTATTGTTTCTAGCATTCTGTAAAACTGGTTTAAGTATGCTGCGTTTTTGAAGCTTGCTTAACCCTTAATTGATAAAGTCTCGAAATAAGTCTGGCAGGTGCAGCTGCAAAACAAAGAAAGGGGAGATGTGGGAGGCATTGGCCTGTCAGCCTTACACAGCCTCTGAGCAATAGCTAGGGTTGATGAAGAACAGGCCTTGGAAGATAGATAAGAAACTGCTGAGTTGTGCCAAGGTGGCAGGGAAAAACAGCAGACAGCTGCAACACTGAACTGTGAAAAAGTACTAAGCTGTGAGAAGTTACCATCGCGGTAGGGCGGAATGCGCCAGAGAATGTGGGGAATTAGTTCAATTGACCCATGAAACTGATAATGGACCAGCCTCTACCTCTCAAAAATTCGCTCTTTTTTGTCAACTCTGGGTTATACGTCACATCACAGGTATACCACATTCCCCCACGGGGCAAGCCATAGTGGAGAGAGCGCATCAAAACTTTAAAAGCGCTTTTGCAAAAACAAAAAGGGGGAGAGGTCTTGGCTGCTGCAGAACCACTTGCAAAAGCGGTGTATGTGTTAAATTACTTACGGCTCACAGGTGATAGGGGGGAACCACCAGTAGTAATACATAGTTTGGGTCTGAAATCCGGTATAAGCCAGTGTGGAGATAGTGCTTTTGCTCAGTACAAAGATGTTGCTATAGGAGAGTGGAGAGGACCTGAGGAAGTAAAAATGACGGGTCGAGGCTATGCCTGCGTTATTACCGATACCGGCACTAGATGGGTTCCGAGTCGATGGGTGCGACCCTGGAAAAAGGAAGTTAAGAAAGATGAAACAGAAACCGAATGAGATATTAACTTGGAGCAGGGGTTATGTTTGTGTTTTCACAGATGCCAGCTCTCGCTGGGTTCCTGCTCGGTGTGTTCGGCCTGTATTGGAACCTGCCTCAGGGTGAAGGATGGGTGGTCTCACAACCAAACGCCACCGCAAGCCCTGAAAATCCGTTCTCTACGTGCTTGGTAGAAATACCTGTGGATACATGGCCGAGCCCACTGCAGTTTTGGCTTAGCAAACAAACTAATGCTACTTCTTTGGCTTTAAGTGGTCTTTTAACTGATATTGATAGTGTCAGACATGCTACGTTACAAAATAGAGCTGCGATTGACTTTTGCTTCTAGCGCAGGGACATGGTTGTGCTGAATTTGGAGGAATGTGTTGTATGAATCTATCCGATCATTCAGAATCTGTTTTTAAAAGCATTCAGCAATTGAAGGATGGAGTCAAACGCTTAACAGAAGATGATGGCTTGGACTGGCTGACAAGGATGTTTAAAGGTTGGGGATTATCTGGTTGGTTGAAAATGTTAGTCAAAACTGTCGGAGTAGTCCTTTTGATTGTAGTGACTGTGCTCTTAACGTTGCCTTGCCTTATAGGCCTTCTGCAAAGGGCCCTGCAGAGGACTGTTGGTGCAATGTTTTTAGCACAGGACCACAGGGGGGTCTGGATTGCTCAAAAACAAAAAGGGGGATTTGTGGCATCGCTGGAGAACAACGGACATGCTGTGAGTGATCCAGACCAAGGGGCCTCACTGTAACAACAGGCTGCAGCTGTGTTCAAGGACACAAACAAGGCCGAGACGGCCTGAGAAACTACATTCCTGCCCAAGAGATAAAGATGTTGGAATGTCGAAAACAGGGGGTCTACCTGGGGGGAGAGCATCACGTGGACACCACACCGGGACCAATCATAGGGGGCAGAAGGGCACGTGAACAAGTAGCTTTAGCCTATTAGCAATAAGATAGCGGTGCGTGAAGCTTGAGATAGAGTATAAATTGGTGTGTAACCTTTAATAAAGTGGCATCAACTTGATCACATTGGTCGTCTAAGTTGTGTCCGAGACTTCCGCGTCGGCAGCAATCAACAGGAACAATTATTTAGTTTAAAAGCCTAAATTAGTGCATAGGTTCAACTAGTTTGACAGCAAGATGAAAGTTAATTAGCTCTATCTGCTAAATTTTTAAATGCTATTGAAAAAGACCTTCTCATCTTGACGTAATTATTTGCCTTAAGGCCATTCAAACTGTCCATGATTTCGAGTCTTAAAGGGCTTGTTATGTCCCAAGAAAACAATCCAACCTTATAAAACCCTGGAACATTCTACCACCAAGCCACCAGGAAATTCAAACAGCTCTTTGTCCAGAAATCAAAAAAAGAACTAAAAACACAAGGAGAGGGAAAAAAAAGGGTTTCAACACGGAGTTCTAGGAAAGAAGACTCCTGAAATATTTGTTATCAAATAAAAAAGGAGAAGAAATCAAACTTCCATGGACCATATGCTGATTTTCATGGCTATTTTGGTTAGCCTTCATTCTCCATTTAAAAAAAAAATCTAAAATAAATGACACATTTCAATTAATGCAGTTATCTGAATTAATGATGCATTGATGTTTGATTTTTTTAAACTTGAAAATACACCTATATATCTTTGGCTTGCTGAAAAAAGTAATTTATCTTGAATGATCTGAAATGATTTTTTTTTTCTCTTCAGCTGTCTAAAAATCAAACAATGATTTATACTTTAGCTACACTACAACTGAAATCATCCATCATGAGTTCTGCCATTTACTTCAACAGAACATTTTCTCCTCTGACTATTACCTTCTATTCCTCCTGTCTTTACTTCCAAATTTTAACAAAAAGTTGAAGATTATAAAGAGGTTATACAGAGTGTTCAACATTTTACATGTTTTTAAAGTATACTGTGGTGGTTTGACCTTGGCTAAATGCCAGGTACCCACCAAGTCGCTCTATCACTTCCCCCCCTTCCCCTTTTTTTCTCAACAGGGCAAAGAGGGGAAAGAAAATAAGATAGGAAAAAAAACCCCAACCCTTGTGGGTAAAACAAAAGCAGTTTTAATATAAGCAAAGCAAAGCAAAGGTCCGTGCGTGGAAGCAAAAAAAAGAAAACAGATTTATTCTCTACTTCCCATGAACAGGCGATGTCGGGCCTTCTCAGGAAGCAGGGCTCCAATACGCGTAGTGGTTGCCTCGGAGGACCAAGGGTGACCCCACCCCCTTCCTCCTTTCTCCCAGCTTTATACTGAGCAGACGTCATATGGTCTGGAATATCCCTTTGGTCAGTTCGGGTCAGCTGTCCTGGTTGTGTCCCCTCCCAAGATCTTGCCCACCCCGTCCCACTGTGGGGGGGGGGAAATGTTGGAAAGAGCCTTGGTGCTGTGTAAGCACTACTCAGCAGTAGCCACACCACCAGTGTGCTATCAACACCCTGCCAGCTCCCAACATAAAACACAGCACCTGATCAAAGGGTGCCTTGCCTATCCCAGTGAAAATCAGCAACTCCTAGCGCTGTACTGGGGCCTGGCCTGTGCTTATCGAGCTGCAGTTCAGTGCTCTCAAAGGACTGTGGTGGAGATGGGGACTCAAACAATAACAACAACAGCAGAGATTGTCCCAGTAGTAAAAAAGAAACAGTGGACAAGGAGAACAACAGGCCCATACCCTCGAATAATAAGGGAGGAGAAAGAAGAGGAAAACTTTGATCAAGAAGCTGGTCCTTCAGCAAAGGGATTGGAAGCGGAAGTAACAGAACTCAAACAGGAGGCAGAAACTATCCGGTCCCTGACGTCATCAGAACTACGAGACCTGCGGAAAGACTATAGCCGCCAGCCAGGTGAGCGGATTGCTGCCTGGCTGCTTCGATGCTGGGATAATGGGGCTGATGCTCAGCAGCTGGAAGGTAAGGAAGCCCAACAGCTGGGTTCCCTTGCTAGAGATCGAGGAACTGAAAGGGGAATTGGAGAAGAAACAGGAATTTGCAGTATGTGGAGACAGCTTCTTTCAAGTGTTAAAGCAAGATATCCTTTCAAGGAAGATCTTATGGACAACTCCCCAGGGAAGTGGACTACTACAGATGAAGGTGTCCAGTACCTGAGAGAATTAGCAGTGCTGGAAGTCATCTATAGTGATCCAGATAATGATGAAGCCCCTAAAAATCCCGAGGATGTCCTGTGCACACGGGCCATGTGGAGGAAGGTGATTAAAGGTGCGCCATCCTCGTATTCTGCCAGCTTGGCTGCGATGTACTATCCAGAAATGGATGTGGGAGAAGGACTAAGATGTACACCAACTGTGGAGGCAGTCTCTTCCTGGCTTCAGAACTTTGAAGAGAGTCTTGGTACCTCCTCATCTCTACGGGCAAGCGCCATGGATGTCAGGAGCACCCTAAGAAATCAGTTCTCTTCCACCCCAGTCAGAGGGAAAGGGAAACCCAGGCGCATGACACGTGGCGAACTTTGGTTCTTCCTGCGTGACCAGGGGGAGGACATGAGGAAGTGGGATGGTCAACCCACCTTCAAGTTGGAAGCTCGTGTACATGAACTGCGAGGAAAGACCCCTGCCAAGAAGAAGACATCCAAGAAGGTTGTTAATGTAGCTGGTGTGAAACCACAAGAAAGTAATCAGCGATCTCCCAGATACAGGAAGACTGAGATCACGTCCCTTGGCCCTGATGAAGGAGTCTCCGGCCTGGCATGGCAAGGGTCAGACAGTGAATACTCCGACCAAGAACAGGAATAGAGGGCCCCTGCCTCCAGCCAGGAGGAGGAAAGGGATGATCGGGTGTATTGGACAGTGTGGATTCGATGGCCTGGCACATCAAATCCACAGAAGTACCAGGCTTTAATCAACACCGGGGCACAGTGTACATTAATGCCATCAAGTTATAGAGGGGCAGAACCTATCTGGATCTCAGGAGTGACAGGGGGATGTCAAGAACTGTCAGTACTGGAGGCCGAGGTTAGCTTGACCGGGGACAAGTGGGAAAAACATCCCATTGTAACTGGCCCAGAAGCCCCTTGTATCTTGGGTATTGACTACCTCAAGAGGGGGTACTTCAAAGACCCAAAAGGATACCGATGGGCTTTTAGTGTGGCCAGTGTGAACACAGAGAAGGTCAAGCAGTTGTCTAATCTGCCTGGCCTCTTGGAAGATCCTTTTGTTGTAGGACTGTTGCAAGTTGAAGAACAACAGGTGCCAATTGCTATGAGGACCGTGCACCGATGGCAGTATCGCACGAACCGAGACTCTCTGGTTCCCATCCAAAAACTGATCCGTCAACTGGAGACCCAAGGTGTCATCAGTAAGACACATTCGCCTTTTAATAGCCCAATATGGCCGGTGCGAAAGTCTGACGGAGGGTGGAGGTTAACAGTAGACTATCGTGGCCTGAATGAAGTGACGCCACCACTGAGTGCTGCTGTACCAGATATGTTAGAGCTCCAATATGAGCTGGAGTCAAAGGCAGCCAAGTGGTACACCACAATCGTCATTGCCAATGCATTCTTTTCAATTCCTTTGGCAGAAGAGTGCAGGCCACAGTTTGCTTTCACGTGGAGGGGTGTCCAGTATACCTGGAATCGACTGCCCCAGGGGTGGAAGCACAGCCCCACTATTTGTCATGGACTAATTCAAACTGCACTGGAAAAGGGTGATGCCCCTGAACATCTACAATACATCGATGACATCATTGTGTGGGGCAACAAGGCAGAAGAAGTGTTCAAGAAAGGACAAAGAGTAATTGAGATTCTTCTGAGCTGGGTTTGCCATAAAGAAAAACAATGTCAAGGGACCAGCACAAGAGATTCAGTTCTTGGGAATAAAATGGCAAGATGGACGCCGTCATGTGCCTATGGATGTTGTCAACAAGATAGCAACTATGTCTCCACCGACCAACAAGAAGGAAACACAAGCTTTCTTAGGACTTGTGGGATTTTGGAGGATGCATATTCCAGGTTACAGTCAGCTGGTGAGCCCTGTCTATCAAGTAACCCGAAAGAAGAACAATTTTGAGTGGGGTCTTGAGCAACAACAAGCCTTTGAGCACATCAAACAGGAGATAGCTCGGGCGGTAGCTCTTGGGCCTGTTCGGACAGGACCAGCTGTGCAAAATGTACTTTACACATCAACTGGGGAGCATGGCCTCACATGGAGCCTCTGGCAGAAAGTAGCAGGTGAAACTCGGGGTCGACCATTAGGATTTTGGAGCCGGGGATATCGAGGATCAGAAGCCCACTACACTCCAACTGAAAAGGAGATACTAGCAGCATATGAGGGGATTCGAGCCGCTTCAGAAGTTGTTGGTACAGAAGCACAGCTCCTCTTGGCACCGCAATTGCCTGTATTACACTGGATGTTCAAAGGAAACATCCCTTCTACACACCATGCAACCAGTGCTACCTGGAGTAAATGGGTAGCGTTAATCACGCAACGAGCTCGACTGGGAAAACCCAACCATCCAGGGATCCTGGAAGAGATCATGGACTGGCCAGAAGGTAAAGATTTTGGAGCACTGCCTGAGGAGGTGGCTAGCGCCCAAGAGGCACTGCCATATAACGAGTTACCAGAAGATGAAAGGCGTTATGCTCTGTTTACTGATGGATCCTGTCGTGTGGTAGGAAACCATCGGAAGTGGAAAGCTGCTGTGTGGAGTCCCACAAGACAAGTCATTGAGGCCACTGAAGGAGAGGGCGAGTCGAGTCAGTTTGCAGAAGTAAAAGCGATCCAACTAGCCCTAGAGATTGCTGAACGAGAAAAGTGGCCAGTACTGTATCTCTACACTGACTCCTGGATGGTGGCTAACGCCCTGTGGGGGTGGCTACAGGAGTGGAAGAAGACCAATTGGCAGCGCAGAGGTAAACCCATCTGGGCTGCTGCATTGTGGCAAGATATCGCTGCCTGAGTAGAAAACGTGGCTCTAAAGGTACGTCATGTAGATGCTCACGTGCCCAAAAGCCGTGCCACCGAAGAACATCAAAACAATGAGCAAGTAGACAAGGCTGCCAAAATTGAAGTAGCTTGGCTGGACCTGGACTGGGAGTGCAAGGGTGAGCTATTTGTAGCTCGATGGGCCCATGAAACATCCGGGCATCTCGGGAGAGATGCAACGTACAGATGGGCTCGTGATCGAGGGGTGGACCTGACCATGGAGGCCATCTCACAGGTCACTCATGAATGTGAAACATGTGCTGCAATCAAGCGAGCCACACGAGTAAAGTCTCCCTGGAACAGAGGGCGATGGCTGAGTTTTCGATATGGTGAGGCCTGGCAAATTGACTATATTGGACCATTGCCACGAACACGCCAAGGCAAGCGCTACATACTCACCATGGTGGAAGCAACTACTGGTTGGCTTGAAACGTACCCTGTAAATCATGCCACTGCCCGAAATACCATCTTAGGTCTTGAAAGGCAAATTTTATGGCGACATGGTACTCCTGAAAGAATCGAATCAGACAATGGGACCCATTTTCGAAATAATCTTATAAACTCCTGGGCAAAGAAACACGGCATTGAGTGGGTGTATCACATCCCTTATTACCCACAAGCGTCTGGAAAGATTGAAAGATACAATGGACTGTTGAAGACTATGTTGAGAGCATTGGACAATGGGGGATGGAAGCACTGGGAAATAAATTTAGCAGAAGCCACTTGGCTAATTAACACCAGAGGCTCTGTTAACCGTCCTGGTCCTGCCCAAACAAAACCCCTTCATACTGTGGGAGGAGATAAGGTCCCTGTAGTACACACAGGGAAATGGCTGGGGAAGGCAGTGTGGATTGCTCCTCCCTTGGGAAAAGGCAAGCCCACTCGTGGGATTGTTTTTACTTAGAGACCTGGCTGTACTTAGTGGGTAATATGAGAGGATGGGGCTACACTGTGTGCCTCAAGGACATTTAACCTTGGGGAAAAAATAATCTGTAGTGTGAGTTGTATGTTGCAAGAAATGATAGAAAAAGTAAGAACGACGAAGAGTGAACCAGATACGTGCAATGATGACCCAAACCTAGCCGGTGCTGGAGTCCAACAGTCAAACATACTGCTCTGTCCTGAACATCCATCTTGACAGATGGGATCCAAGTCACTGAACATCTGGAGGAGTGAAGAAAGCTTATGGAATGGATAAATGAGTGTTATGTGGGACCTGGGCATGACGTAAATGGTATGGACTAAGGGGTGGAGACTGTACTGGGTCTGGCTGAGCCGGAATTGGTTTTCCCCTGTAGCAGCCCTCATGGTGCTGTGTTTTATGTTGGGAGCTGGCAGGGTGTTGATAGCACACTGGTGTTGTGGCTACTGCTGAGTAGTGCTTGCACAGCACCAAGGCTCTTTCCAACATTTCCCCCCCCACACAGTGGGATGGGGTGGGCAAGATCTTGGGAGGGGACACAACCAGGACAGCTGACCCGAACTGACCAAAGGGATATTCCAGACCATATGACGTCTGCTCAGTATAAAGCTGGGAGAAAGGAGGAAGGGGAGGGGGTCACCCTTGGTCCTCCGAGGCAACCACTACACGTATGGGAGCCCTGCTTCCTGAGAAGGCCCGACATCGCCTGTTCATGGGAAGTAGAGAATAAATCTGTTTTCTTTTTGCTTCTGTACATGGACCTTTGCTTTGCTTTGTTTATATTAAAACTGCTTTTGTTTTACCCACAAGGGTTGTTTTTTTTCCTATCTTATTTTCTTTCCCCTCTTTGCCCTGTTGAGAAAAAAAGGGGAAAGGGGGGGAAGTGATAGAGCGACTTGGTGGGTACCTGGCATTTAGCCAAGGTCAAACCACCACATGATGCTATACTAATTTTTTTTTTATAACATTCCATTTAAATTTAATAGGGAGCTGAGCTGGGGTATTTAGAACTATTATTTTTTATAATTATTTTTGGGACAGAAGGGAGATGAAGAGTTTGCACTTTTTACTTAAAAATGATGGGAAAGGGGGGAATTAAAAAGCCTAAGGAAATGGAGGCCATATACACTTAAAAACCAGAACCACTCATGTTGTTTGGCTTATATTCAGGAAGAAAAATCTATTGAGACATCTTGAAGCCTTTAAAATCGCAATTTTTAACTCTGAGGAATTCTTATATTATTCATGCTAAGAAAAAGAAAAAATAAAAAGGAGCATAAGTCCTTTTTCTCCATACATTTCCAGATCACAGTTAAGATGTATTATACATACTGCAGATGTTATTTTTTGTGTCACATTGGCTGGTACTGTATTCTAGGTATTTTATGTTTGGGTCGCAGTAATAGGCATACTCTGTTGCTTTGATGCATGGATAGAATGTGTCTTACCCAAGGCCTTTTACTCACAGAAACAACACTTGAACTTCATAAGGCATCTTAAAGGGTTGGGTTTTTTAGTTGTTTTTTTTTTTTTTTAATTTGTAACACTCCCCTTAGGAAGGTTTTTGTTGTCCCTGTTTTGTTTGCTTGCTTTTGTAAGCTGAGAAGCCATGTTGGCTAGGAATTAATTAGCAAAAATTCCCAACTCAGAACTAATTGACCTTTGTAAACTAAGTTAAATATACTGGTCCGGCAGAGAACCCATACATCAAGACTGTTTCAGTTCAAGTGTTTCTCACCCTTCACAAGCACAAGCGCAAAGACCACATGTGGTGATGGAAACTCTCTACATGTTTCATAACCCTGCCAAATTATTCAGCTGAAAACTTGGTAATTTCATGTAACTATTTTTGACCATTTAAACAGAGGCCTCAATGCAAACAGTCAAAATTTCATTGTTCCCCAGTCTAGATTACCAATGACACATCCTCTTCACCAGAATTTTCCTTCTTCGCTGTAGTCTTTGGCAAGGTAAAGAGTCTTTCTCAAATTCTCTCTTAATCAAAGCTGCTATAAGCACAACAGAGAAATCAGCATGACTACCTGGTGTGGCTGCTGCTCCCTGAGCCCAAATATGCATCTTGTAACTGCCTCCTCCTGCCTATGCTATCTGTGAGTTTTGTTCATCAGTGTTAGAACCAGATTGATTAGAGCTCTTCAGCTGATGGACGGATTAGGAAAAGCATTAATAACTGCGCAATATCAAGTGCCATGTCTCTTGAAAGCAGCCCAATCGTTCCATCTAGGCAGGATTAAGAGTCAGTCACAAATAAACCAAGCAATTGGTAGCCAAAGCATAAATCATCATTACATGCTGGCAGCTGGCTGCAACTACATAACAACTATTCATAAACAGGATGCTTTGTGCCCTTTTATGTGGATCTTGTGTTCTTTGCACATGTTTGTTCCACATGAATTATTCCCTTGGAAATAAAGGGAGAGAACTAAGGTGCTGAGAGAATAATAAAATACTTCATTGTCTTGGACAAAAGACCCTTTTATTCATGGACAAAATAAGATTTGCAGAACTGTTACAAAGATAGATAAGCAAAATGTGCAATGTGTCCTTTAGTTGTGATATGCAAAGCATATACATTCTTGAGTCTTTGCCACCAACATACATAAACTCTGACTTATGAAAATATACAAACTGCAATCCATTCACCAAGATTTCCAGCCAGCAACAGCATTAGTACCTTTTCACTGTTACCTGGAGCTCTCTAGCTTCATGGTATTTCTGCCCCACACTATGGTCTCTTTAGTCAGAGAAACATAAAAAACATCAGCAAGAATGTAGGGTTCTTTTCCTCTTGGAGCGATCCCAGAAGTGTTATCACATGTGTGATCTCCCCTTCAGGAAGATGACTGCATGTTTAAATTACTCCAATTTTAAGTCCCAGTTTGGAATGCAATATGATTTAGTGGCTTGGGTGGCTGGGTGTTTTTTCTACATTTGTTTTACTGTCTTTCCACTACTTCTAATTGCTTTTCATAAAAAAGTCAAGGATACATATATTTCAGTCACATAGATACATAAAATTGTACAATTATGCCAAGAAGAACAAGCAAAAGGAAACCCCACTAACTTGCAAAATATATATTTTCCCCTCATAATCAAAACCAAGGTTTGTGGCATGATTCCATGACAAATATTATTCTTTATGGCATTATCTCAGTTAGTCAAAGACAAAGACCCAATACCCATAATAAAGGGTGTTAGACCAATCTCAAAAATCAACAGAATAGCCAAGTAACACACTTTTTTCTCCACCTGCACATTCACACCTCTTAGCATGGGAAATACTTTTGAAAAGCATAATCATTATAAACCATCTCAAAGCAATCCCAACATCTGCCATTCAGTTTTTCTGCCATTCAGACTTAGAGGTTAATACCTTATCTGTAATAGTTGTAAATACCAGAGAAAGGTGTAAGAACTTCAACATAGGCAAGTGTTGGATAATCATCTGTCATGTTAGCTTTCATTTTGAATCCTAGTCTTTGACAATAGTTTATGCATCAAAACATGACACTGAGTTCTTTCAAAATGTGTTAGCTTTAGCAGGTATAACTCTGAATCTATAAAGCCTTATGTAAATGTCTAGGATTTTTCCAGACCTTGCTGAGTGCTTCATCTCATTGACTTTCTCTGGAAAAGAGCTGTATGGGCATTTCAGTAGACTTCCTGATTACTGCTGAAGTCTGGGAGTGCTTACAAGAATATATTACTGTGCTGCTGTTTTGTATATAATCCTCATTTAGTTAGAACAAGAAATATTTACAGAAATCCCAGATTTTGAATTTCACAAATCTTACAGCTGGAATGGACGTAGTCATCTGATAGAAGAAGAAAATCAGAACCCCAGTAAAGTCTGTTTATAAACAGTGCTACGAAAAGGGCTTGAAATACTATGAAAACCTCTTCCAAAAGTTAATGCAACTTTTCTGAGTAAAACAGAGCCTATGTGACTTTGTGAGACAGTGGTTGCCTTTCTGCACAGGAATGAGCATCACTCTTACCTTCTTTGGATTGCTTTATGTTAACAATAAACTCCTTCCAAATAGCCTTAATTATTAAATGTGGCACTGGCATATTAATCCACCGATTTCTTCCTGTCCAATATTTTGTTTTATCCATGTATTACATCTAACAGACCAAATTTAAATACCTGAATGTTAGATTCACTAATATACATTGTCAGAATTGTCAGTAGCTTCATATCCTGATAATATATTAAGTAATATGAGAGTTGCTAATTATTATAGAGCTGAAACCTATTAAAAATACCAGAAAGCTAAACCAGAGAAAGGTTCTTTCTATTAAATTCCCAGCAGGAGTGAAAAGTCTATGAATCCAATTAGTGACTTCATAATTTCTGCCTGAAACCAAGGCCTTGATGGGTCTACACACACATTTTGTCCTGAGATAGCTTTTCAGATGAATGGGATTATTTTAACCAAAAGCTGTATTGATATCCAGCTAATAGGGATCCTTTTATTTCATTAAGCTTATTTGCCTTCCTACAGGGTATAAATTAATTGTAATGCTTTTATATCTGCATAATTGAACGCATAGTAGTAACTTTTATGTCACTGCAGAAGTATCAGTAAGACAAAATAACTTAAAATTAGCAGCTGGGAAAGGCTGGAAGAGGGTCACATAAGCATAAAATTCTTCAGAGAAAGATGGTGTCTACTGGCTTAGACCTTAGCCCACAAGAGGCCTTATGATTGTGTCTAAAGCCACTGAAGTCAAAAGGCTTTAAAACACACACTATTAGAATACACTTAAGGACCATTTCTAAATCAAATTTTTTTCCTGAATCAGGGCCACAGACAGGCTCAGAGCTTCTCTCTGTGACCTGGCATCCGTATGGGTTGCTGTGTTGCCCTGAGGAACTGGAACTTAATATTCCATACAATGAATCAACAGTCAACATTTTTCCAATTTGTGCTGGTCCTTTATATTTCCAAGAATGGCTGGTCCCAATTGGAATTGCCCCAGTATTAAATAAGGTAAAGGTGTGTTGAATAGCAAGCCTCAGGAAGACATTACTATTATACTTAATTCTATGTTTTCTAAAAGTAGTTTTCGTGCCAGCAGAAATGAGAGCAGTAAGTAACTGGAATTGGTTTATTTCAGAGACTAATGGTAAATGCAAATAAAGATTTCTTTGCTCAGAAAACGAAAGCCCTGTGAGTTAACAGAAAACATAATAACTGGTAGCTTACCCTCTAAGTAACAAATTCGGTTTAACAACCACCCACATATGTGTCTCTGGGGAATCTTTCTACTACATAATTCTCACTAGCCCAGTTATTATCTACAGTGATACTACCTTTGGTCTGCTATTCAGAACTGCTCCACCGGCTTTGATAAAAAAAATGTACATTACAAGAAGAAATAAGTTAGCAGCTCTACTGAATAAGAGCAAAATTGTTTCCTTCAATTATGAGTGCACTGTTTTATAACAAGAACAGCTTTAATCACAGCCCTTCCTGCACCATAGAATAAGCAACAAGACTTAGCTACTGATACATTTTTTCTGTGGCTGATGATCAGTCCAAGAAACTACTGCAAAATAGTTTTTAAAGTAATTTTGAACGCTCCTTCAATCTGAGATCCTCATTTTGGTGTGCAGGAATAAGAAAATCAACCATAAAAGATGCTTTGGGAAAAATAAAGTTGTGAATGGAAACTATGGAAAAAGGAATTTTTTTTCAAGGTGAAAAAAAACCTATTACAAGCAGTCCACCCCACTGTGGATTTTTAATGTGACACCATTATTTGGAAGGAACGTGAAGGCTTTTCATTTATTGATGTCTACTGTCCTTCCTACTGGCACAGGGTTTTGTGATGCTTTCACTCTAAAGTAAAATAAATGTATTTTCTGTAAGATTCCTGTCTGTCATAAGACTGTAGTAAACAAATATTTCCATCTGGTTTTGGAGAGAACTGATTAAAGATATGCCAACAATGGAAGTGAGTATGGATGCAACCCAACCCAGCCCAATCCCCAGACTTAATAATCAGAGGGGCAATGGACAGACAAAAGATGACAGAACACAAACTAAAAACCTGTATATAAATGATCCAGAACCAAGGAACAGATGAGCTAAAATATCATTCCAAACTTAGTGACTTGATCTCATCCCAGTGTGGACTGAAACTAGGCCCAAGACTGCACTCCCTTGCTAAGTGGGAACAGATCTGTGCCACAGCCCTGTGTCTGGTTTGAGAATAAGAGGATTCATTGCTGCAGTCTCAGTAACTTAAATATTAAATGCAGATTGAGCTAGTAAATTCAGGCTCTGAATTTTGAGCAATATGGGAGGTATATGAATCCAACAGAGTCGGGCCTCAGGCTCTCTTGCTGTTAAGCCAAAGCTGTACGTCTGCCTAATATGCATTTCCAAATTCTGTATATAATGCTTCTCTCTCCTCCACATATTGCTTTTTCTGAAAACCATCCCACCCGAGCTTCTGATTCTGTCCTTCTTCTTTGGATTGTTTTTTTTCTTTTCTCTTCTGTTTGTTTGTTTTTTTTTTTTCTTTGATTTGAACTTTTCTTTATGGACACTTTATTGCTGATTCTTTTTTTCTCTTTACTATTTTCCTCCTCTTTTATATTGATTAACTGACCATAATTGTGGGAAATGACTGGAAATATTCAGCAATCCAACAAATTGGATTGGATGTCGTGGCTATTACAGAAACATGGTGAGATGTCTCCTATGACTGGAGTGCGCCAATTGATGGCTACAAGCTCTTTAGGAGGGACAGGCAAGGAAGGAGAGGTGGTGGGGTGGCGCTGTATGATAGGGACTGTTATGATTGCTTTGAGTACAAGTGTAGTGAAGACAGGGTGGAGTGTCTTTGCGTTAGAATCAGGGGGAATGCCAACAGGGCAGATGTTATAGTGGGAGTCTATTATAGGCCACCCACCCAGGACAGAGAAGTGGATGAAATATTCTATAGGCATTTAGGAGAAATCTCACAATCGCTTGCCCTTGTTCTTGTGGGAGAATTCAACTTCCCAGACATCTGCTGGAAATACAACACAGCACAGTGGGACCAGTCTCGGAGATTCCTGGAATGTGTGGGAGACAACTTCCTGACGCAACTGGTGAGAGAACCAACCAGAGAAGGTGCCCTGCTGGATCTCCTCTTTGTGAACAGAGAAGGACTGGTGGATGATGTGGCGGTCGGAGGACGACTAGGGCACAGCGATCATGAAATAATAGAGTTCTCTATTCTTAGAGAGGCCAGGAGAGGGCTAAGCAGAACTGACATCCTGGACTTCAAAAGGGCTGACTTTGTCTTGTTTAGGCACCTGCTTGAAAGGATCCCTTGGGAGATGATCCTGAAGGGTATAGGGGTCCAGGAAGGCTGGGCACTCTTTAAGAAGGAAGTCTTAATGGCTCAGGAGCAGGCAGTTCCCAGGTGCTGTAAGAGAAGCTGGCGACAGAGAAAACCACCCTGGCTAAACAGGGAGCTTTGGCTATGCAGGGTGGAAATCAGGAGGTCTAAAGCCCAGGTGGAAATTACTCTGGCTTCAGCAATCAAGGACAGCAAGAAATGTTTCTATAAGTATGTCAGCAGCAAAAGAAAGACCAGGGATAGTATCCATCCCCTGCTAGATGCAGGAGGAAACATGGTAACAAGTGATGAGGAGAAGGCTGAGGTGCTTAATGCCTTCTTTGCCTCAGTCTTTAATAACAAGACTAGTTGTATTGAGGGAATCCAGCCTCCTCAGCCAGAGGACAGAGACTGGGAGAACAACCCCCCCACAATCCAGGAGGAGACAGTCAGTGACCTACTGCATCACATAGACACACACAAGTCTATGGGACCAGACGGGATACACCCGAGGGTGCTGAAGGAGCTGGCTGGGGTGCTCGCCAAGCCACTTTCCATCATTTACCAGCAGTCCTGGCTGACCGGGGAGGTCCCAACAGATTGGAAACTGGCCAATGTGACGCCCATCTATAAGAAGGGGCGGAAGGATGATCCGGGAAATTACAGGCCTGTCAGCTTGACTTCGGTACCCGGGAAGCTGATGGAGCAGATCATCCTGAGTACCATCACACAACACATGCGGGACAACCAGATGATCAGGCCCAGTCAGCATGGGTTTATGAAAGGCAGGTCCTGCTTGACAAACCTGATTTCCTTCTATGACAGGGCGACCTGCTTATTGGATGAGGGAAAGGCTGTGGATGTTGTCTACCTTGACTTCAGTAAGGCCTTTGACACCGTTTCCCACAGCATTCTCCTGGCAAAACTGGCTGCTTGTGGCTTGGATGGGCACACACTTCGCTGGGTAAAAAACTGGCTGGATGGTCGGGCCCAAAGAGTGGTGGTGAACGGAGTTAAATCCAGTTGGCGGCCGGTCACGAGTGGTGTCCCCCAGGGCTCGGTTTTGGGGCCGCTCCTGTTTAACATCTTTATTGATGATCTAGACGAGGGGATCGAGTGCACCCTCAGTAAGTTTGCAGATGACACCAAGTTGGGTGGGAGTGTTGATCTGCTCGAGAGTAGGGAGACTCTGCAGGACCTGGACAGGCTGGAGTGATGGGCTAAGGCCAACTGGAGGAGTTTCAATAAGGCCAAATGCTGGGTGCTGCACTTTGGCCACAACAACCCCCAGCAGCGCTACAGGCTTGGGGAGGAGTGGCTGGAGAGCTGCCAGTCAGAGAGGGACCTGGGGGTGTTGATTGCCAGCTGGCTGAACATGAGCCAGCAGTGTGCCCAGGTGGCCAAGAAGGCCAATGGTATCCTGGCTTGTATCAGAAATAGCGTGGCCAGCAGGGACAGGGAAGGGATCTTACCCCTGTACTCGGCACTGGTGAGGCTGCACCTCGATGACTGTGTTCAGTTTTGGGCCCCTCACTACAAAAAGGACATTGAATTACTCGAGCGTGTTTAAAGAAGGGCAACGAAGCTGGTGAAGTGTCTGGAGCACATGTCGTACGAGGAGCGGCTGAGGGAACTGGGGTTGTTCAGTCTGGAGAAGAGGAGGCTGAGGGGAGACCTCATCACCCTCTACAGCTACCTGAAAGGAGGGTGCAGAGAGCTGGGGATGAGTCTCTTTAACCAAGTAATAAGTGATAGGACAAGAGGTAATGGCCTCAAGTTGCGCCAGGGAAGGTTTAGACTGGATATTAGGAAGTATTTCTTTACAGAAGGGGTTGTTAGGCGTTGGAATGGGATGCCCAGGGAGGTGGTGGAGTCCCCATCCCTGGAGGTGTTCAAGAGGCGGGTTGACATAGCACTTAGGGATATGGTGTAGTTGGGAACTGTCAGTGTTAGGTTAATGGTTGGACTAGATGATCTTCAATGTCCTTTCCAACCTAGATGATTCTGTGAAATTCTGTGAAATGGCATAAAATGAATGATTCTTTTTTATCGGAAACATGATGAATCCCTACATTTCATTTTATATCCATGGCAAAACAGGTGGTCAGCATCTTTAGTAATGAGCCAGACATTTCTTCTCTCTATACCTTGCACTGCACTGACCTCACAAAGTGTGATAATAATGATAGCAGGAATGGAAAAAGCAAGCAAACAAACAAACAATTCTGGGTGAAACTTAAAGCAAAGAAAGCAGGCTTCACACCTTGGACGTTGAAGCTCAGCTTACAGATACAGGCATATATGGAGTGAAGGGACGTAGCCAAAGGCAGTAGAAATAAATCATAGAAACATAGAATGCTTTGGGTTGGAAGGGACCTTAAATATCATCTAGTTCCAACCCCCCTGCCATGGGCAAGGACACCTTCCACTAGATCAGGTTGTTTAAAGCCCTGTCCAACCTGGCCTTGAACACTTCCAGGGAGGGGGCAGCCACAACTTCTCTGGGCAACCTGTTCCAGTTTCTCACAATCCTCACAGTAAAGAATGTCTTATATCTAGTCTAAATCTACCCTCTTTCAGTTTAAAACCGTTACCCCTCCTCCTATCACTACACTCACTGATAAAAAGTTCCTCCCCATTGTTCCTGTAGGCCCCCTTTAAGTATTGGGATGCTGCTATAAGGTCTCCCCAGAGCCTTCTCTTCTCTAGGCTGAACAATCCCAACTCTCTCAACCTGTCCTCATAAGGGAGGTGCTCCAGCTCCCTCATCATCTTCGTGGCCCTCTTCTGGACCCGCTCAAGCAGGTCCATGTCTTTCTTATACTAGGGTCCCAGAGCTGAACACAGTACTCCAGGTGCTGTCTCATGAGCAGAGTATAGGGGGAGAATCACCTCCCTCGACCTGCTAGCCAGACTTCTCTTGATGCAGCCCCATGATGCAATTGACTTTCTGGGATCTGATCGCACATTGCTGGCTCATATTCAGTTTTCCATCCACTAATACTCCCAAGTCCTTCTCCACAGGGCTGCTTTCAATCCACTCATCAATGAGCCTCTACTTGTGCTTGGGATTGCCTCAACCCATGTGCAGGACCTTGCATTTGGCCATGTTGAACTTCATGAAGTTTGCACGGGCCCACCTCTCAAGCCTGTCAAGGTCCCTCTGAATGGCACATCCCTTCCCTCCAGCGTATCGACTACAGCACACATCTTGGTGTCATCAGCAAACTTGCTGAGGGTGCACTCAATCCCACTGTCCATGTCCCCAACAAAGATGTTAAACAGCACCGGTCAAAATACCAACCCCTGAGGAAAGCCACTCGTCACCACTCTTCACTTGGACATCGAGCTGTTGACTGCATCTCTTTCAGTGCAACCATCCATCCAATTCCTTATCCACCGAGTGGTCCATCCATCAAATCCATGTGTCTCCAATTTAGAGACAAGGATGTCATGTGGGACAGTGTCAAATACTTAGCACAAGTCCAGGTAGATGGCGTCAATTGCTCTTCCCTTATCCACCAGTGCTGTAAGCTCATCGTAGTTGGCCACCAAATTTGTCAGGCACGATTTGCCCTGAGTGACACCATGCTGGCTGTCACCAATCACCTGCTTATTTGCCATGTGCCCTAGCATTGTATCCAGGAAGATCTGCTCCATGATCTTGCCAGGCATAGAGGTGAGACTGACTGGCCTGTAGTTCCCCAGGTCTTCTTTACCTCTGTTTTAAAAATGGGGGTTATGTTTCCCTTTTTCCAGTCAGCAGAAACTTTTCCAGACTCCCATGACTTCTCAAATATGGTGGATAGTGGCTTAGCCACTTTATCTGTGTGGCAGGTGTACCCACCGGATGAAAATAGGGCTTCTTGGCTGCTGAAGTGTAGCAGCAATTGATTGCCCCTTTTCTCAGGGCTTCACGGTAGTTGGGGCCTTTGGCCAATGGGAGCTGCTACTGACTACAGATCAGATTCAGCCTGGGTATAAATGGAGTCCCTTGGGGGAGCCATTTTGAGCTTGTCCCCTGGAGCAGCATGCTGAGGTCAAGGACTCTCCCCTTGGGTCAGGACGCCACCCAAGGAAACTCCTTGAAGTTACTTGGTTCAGGATGCTGCCCTGAGAAGTTCCTCAAGGTTGAGAGCCCTCACTTGTTAGGTGAGTGATAGAGCATTTTGGGTTGTTGTTAAACCCTAGGAAGTGGTGCTTTGTTCTGCGTTTTGGGTTGTAGTTAAACCCGAGGAAGTTGTTCTGTTCTCCCCTCATGGACATTTGAACCTGCAATTGAATTGTTGTGGAGGGCTAGCTAATTGTGTTGCAAATAAATTTTTATTTTTTGGTGGTTGGTTGTTTATTTGAGAGCCTCCGTAACAATCTGAGAGATCCCTTGGGACATGCAGATGCATCTCATGAGGTCCCATGGACTTGTGTACCTTCAGGTTCCTTAGATGGTCTCGAACCTGATCTTCTCCTACAGTGGGCGGTTCTTCCTTCTCCCAGCCCCTGCCCTTACCTTCTGCATCTTGGGTGGTGTGGCTGGAGCCTTTTCTGGTGAAGACTGAGGCTAAAAAGTTGTTGAGTACCTCAGCCTTTTCCATATCCCGGGTAACCAGGTCTCCCATTTCCTTATGGAGAGGGCCCAAGTTTTCCCTAGTCTTCCTTTTATCATTTACTTACCTATAGAAGCTTTTCATGCTGTCCCTTCACATCCCTGGCCAGATTTAATTCTATCGGGTCTTTGGCCTTCCTAACCTGATCCCTGGCTACCCAGACAGTTTCTCTGTATTTCTCCCAAGCTACCTGTCCTTGCTTCCACCCTCTGTAGGCTTCTTTTTTGTGTTTGAGCTTGTTCAGGAGCTCCTTGTTCATCCATGCAGGCCTCCTGGCGTTCTTACCTGACTTCCTCTTTGTCCGGATGCATCATTCTTGAGCTTGGAGGAGGTGATCCTTGAATATTAACCAGCTTTCTTGGGCTCCTCTTCCCTCCAGGGCTTTATCCCATGCTACTCTGTCAAGCAGATCCCTGAAGAGGCCAAAGTCTGCTCTCCTCAAGTCCAGGGTAGTGAGCTTGCTGTGCTCCCTCCTTGCTGCCCTAAGAACCTTGAACTCCACCATTTCATGGTCACTGCAGCCAAGGCTGCCCTTGAGCTTCACACTGCCCACCAGCCCCTCCTTGTTGGTGAGGTCCAGCATAGCACCTGTCCTCATTGGCTCCTCTATCACTTGGAGAAGGAAGTTATCATCAGTGCATTCCAGGAACCTCCTGGATTGCTTATGCCCTGCTGTGTTGTCCCTCCAACAGATATGGGGTGGTTTAAGTCCCCCATGAGAATTAGGGCTTTTGAATGTGAGGCTGCTCCTATCTGTCTATAGAGGGCCTCACCTGCTTGGTCTTTCTGGTCTGGTGGCTTGTAGCAGACCCCCACTATAATGTCACCTGTCCCTGCCCTCCCTTTAATCCTGACCCATAAACTCTTGGTCGGCTCCTCACCCATCCCCAGACAGAGCTCCATGCACTCCAGCTGGTCACTGACATAGAGGGCAACACCCCCTCCTCGTCTCCCCTGCCTGTCCTTCCTAAAGAGGCTGTATCCTTCCATTCCAACACTCCAATCATAGGAGCCATCCCACTACATCTCCATGATGCCCATAAGATTGTAGCCCTGCAGGCGTGCACAGTCTCTAGTTCCTCTTGTTTATTCCCCATGCTGCATGCATTTGCATAGAGGCATTTAAGTTGGGCCCTTGATGAAGCTGACTTACTGGCTGGAACTCCTTTGTGCTGCTCTGCAGGTGCTCTCCTGCTGACCTGTGATCCCTCTCCAGGCTCTGGGCATCTATTGAATGTGATGCTTTGATTATCTCTTCCACAACTGAAGATCTGAAGGTGGAAACAGCAAAACCTTTTAATTAGATTTTTAGGAGTATATCCCAGGAAAAAGCATTGACAGTGATCTTATTCTTATTATCCATAAATTGTTTTCTAAAACTTTCTCTGCTGTGTTACAGAAAAAAGGAATTTTCCAAATCTTTCATCTGAAGTATTTAGTCCTTCATGCAATGCTCAGGTGTGGCTCTACTTTGAAAAGGAAACCCATATGACTTTCTTACACTGAGTTTTGCATAAAGTACCAATTTTCTAGTACAGCAAATCTAGAATTTTAAACATTCTGAGCCATCCATGAGCTTTGTCTTCCCAAATTGTCCCTTGGAGTCAGAGACTAACAATATGTCTGATTTTTTTCCTTATCATTATCTCTGAAAATGCTCTATGTTTTGTTTTCTGTAGCATCCACTCATACATTTTCCTGCTTATTTAGACTTCAAATAGACTTTACATATTAGCTTTAGGGTTGTTAGTTTATTTTTTAAGTCTAGTAAACTAAGATGTATTCTCAATGGATGTAGATGGATATGTGTCGTATGCATACACATTGCACAGGCAGGCTATAGAACTTGTGAGGCAGGAAGTGAGATGAGAAAGCTCCTTCAGACCTATTCTGATGATTCAAGACCTCTCAGACGTTACCTTTTACTCGCACCTCAGGACAGGTGTATGAGGCACCAGGATTTCCCTATCAGCCTCAGAGTCTCCCAGACTCTCTATTGCTGCACAGTGCAGTCATACTGTTATCGATTTACCAATAAGTAGAAGAAATTGTGTTTGATTTAATAGAAATATAAAATCATAAGAAATATTTAGTAAAATTTTTATTTGTTGTGGTTTGTATTAGCAACCGATTGCTGCTTTAAAATCACCTATACAGTCCCATACCAAGGCCGAAGAGATTGGTCATAATCATTTAGTAGAAACGTTTGGAACCTAGGTAACCAAATACAAACTGATCTGTAAGTTGATTTATAATATATATATATAGGACCAGGAGAATACAAGTAGTTGTCAAAGTCTAGGATTAATAGGAACTGGGGGAAACAACCATAACAGCTTACAAGTACTTGCCAAGGAAACTGTGTTTGTGTATGAAACTGTGTCCTTGGAAATTGTATATGAAAAAGTTCTATATAAGATGAGTGATTTTAGTGCTTGGCGCGTGTTGTTGGTGAGAATACTCCCCTGTGCGTCCAGCCATCAATAAAGAAGTGTCTGCTTATCTGCATCAAATTGGTGTTGATAAGTTCTTTATTCCGGATTTTCGGTAACAGTTTCTGGCGACCCAGATGGGACCTCGCTGAGAGAGACCGGAGGAGTCGGGGACCTGATCGGTTCCAGCCGGCACCGAGGATTTCTCGGGGATACCCATCAATCCCCGATCCGTAAGGCTCTTCGCGACGTTCCCTGGATTTTGGTAAGACACTTCTTTTTTTGTACTAGGAGTGGGTTAGAGTCCCACTTAGGAGTGGGTTAGAGTCCCACCCTTGGAAAGTGGGTTAGAGTCCCACTGTATAAGCCTGCCTGTCAGACGCGGAGAAAGCTGCGCAGGGTTGGGCTAGAGGATCCTCGTGTATTGGAAGCCTAGGCGTCTGCCCGTAAGACATAAGCGAAAGCTATTGCAGGGTTGGACAATTGTGGATTGGGAAACAAGAGAACCTATATGCTATAGCGTTCTCAAAGGAAGTGTCTCTAACAAGAAGTTAGAAGTTTTACATGTGTTATATTGTAAAATTGTTTGTTTTTTTTTTTTGGAGAGTATTGTATAAGAATTTAAGAATTGTATAATATTGCATTATATACCTTTGTATATAGTAACAGTTGTGGAAAGGTGTGAGTGTGAGTGTGTTTGTAAGTGTGAGACGTGCAATTGAGCACGAAGCGAGTGCGGAGTTCGGATCCGCGTTTCTGTTACTCCGCGAGGAGTGCAGCCGGAGAAGAACAAAGCAACAGATTTGAGTGATTGATTGTATATTGTACTGTAAAGTGATTTATTATGGCATCTAAGCTGACTCATTTGTTTAAAAGTAAAAGCATGGGTAATCTGACTGCAAATGACAAAGTTCCGAAAACTTCTCCGTTAGGATGTTTGTTAGCACATTGGGGAGATTTGCATGATGATTTGCGGAAGAGTCAGATGATTGAATATTGCAATCAGTGGTGGCCTCTGTATATTTTGGAAGATCAGGAAAAATGGCCTGTGAATGGGACACTGAATTATAACACCATTCTGCAGTTAATGCTGTTCTGTAGAAGGGAAGGGAAATGGAGTGAAGTGCCATATGTTGATTTATTTTTCTATTTAAGACAGAGGAAAGATTGGCAGAAAGAATGTAAGTTGATTAGTAGGGATAATTTAGTAATGGCTATAACTTCTGACGATAAAAAGGTGAAAAAGTGGTGTTCAACATGTGAGTTGGGAAAAGATTGTTTAAAGAAAAGAATTGCTTCTGCTGAAAAGGATGAAGGTCCAGAATTAGATATATCCCCTCCGCGGAGAGAAAGGCATCGGGGCGAGAATATAGGGAACAGGTAGAGGAACCAGAGAGTAGTGGAATAGAGGATGTGGAGGAAGGGCCGTCTGAGATTGTAATTCATACTCCTGTCTCCCGAAGAACTCGGCAGCAGGTGCAAACAATAGCTCCTCTATGGCAGGGCATTGGTAATGATGGGCCAGTGTATGTAAAAGTGCCTTTTTCAGTTACGGATTTGATGGCTTGGAAGCAGGCAGCAGGTATATATAGAGAAGATCCTGAAAGAGTAGGCAGAGTGGTAGATACTATAATCAGAACACAGAATCCGGACTGGAGTGATTTACAGGTGATCTTGGATAATTTACTGGATGATACAGAAAAGCAGATGGTATTAAAGGCTGGCAAAGCACAGGTAGAAGTGGCTGTATTGAGTGGGACAACAGGTGGAACAGTAGAGCAGAATTTTCCATCTGGGGATCCGCAGTGGGATCCAAATAATGTAGAGCACAGAGAAAGACTGAGTCGGTATCAGAAATGGATTTTGTATGGAGTTAAACATGCCATGCCTAAGTCTCTGAATTGGTCTAAATTATATGAGGTGAGACAAGATAAGAATGAATCTCCCTCAGCGTTTCTGGAGAGATTGAAGGAAGCAGCCCGAAAATATACTGACTTAAGAGTAGAAACAGAGGCGGCTCAGATACAATTGGCTTTGATTTTTATGGGACAATCAGCACCAGATATAAGGAAGAAACTCCAGAAACTTGAAGGGGAGGATTCAAGGAGTTTAAATAAAATGCTAGAAGCAGCATGGAAAGTATATAACAACAGGGAAAAAGAGGAAAGGAAGACCAGAGAAAATAGATTGTTGGCTGTAATGACAGGGACAGCAGGCAGAGGAAGGGGCAGAGGAAGAGGATGAGGAATTGGTGGAAGGGGAGGATTTATGAACTATGGTAATCAAAACTTTAATACCCCCTTAGGAGTGAATCAGTGTGCCTTTTGTAAACAAGAAGGGCATTGGAAGAGAGACTGCCCAAGAAATGGGAATGCTCAGCAAGAAATAGCCAAATTGATGGTTTCAGATGACTGAAGGGGACCGGAGGGGAACCCAGCTGAGCCTCTGGTTGTAATTAAGCTGGGAGATAAAGAAGTTAAATTTTTAGTGGATACGGGAGCAACATTTTCAATATTGAATACTTGTAAAGGAAAAATTGGAACAAAACCAGCAAACATAGTAGGAGCAACAGGGAAGGAGGAAAATAGGCCATTCCTGCAACCCCTGGATTTAAAATTTGGAAATAAAATTATTACACATAAATTTTTGTATGTACCAGAATGTCCGATACCCTTGTTAGGAAGGGATTTGTTATCCAAATTAAATGCACAGATTGTTTTTGAAGAAGGAGAACTTTTCTTGAAAATACCTGAATCAAAAACAGGAGAAATCCTGATGATACAGGAAAAAGTGAAAGAGCAAGAAATTCCACCAGAGGTGGATTCTGCAGTGATTCCTACAGTATGGGAAACAGATATTCCTGGCAAATCAAAATTGGCAGAGCCTGTGAAAATAGATTTAAAAGAAGGTGCAGGGACAGTAAAAATTAAGCAATATCCAATCAAACCAGAAGTTAGACAAGAGCTGAAGAAATTAATTGATACATTTTTGGAGTACAAAATTTTAGAAGAATGCGAATCTGAGTATAATACTCCTATTTTACCAGTTAGAAAACCCTCAGGTGAATATAGGTTAGTGCAAGACTTGAGAGCAGTAAATCAAATAGTCAAGGACATATACCCTGTGGTGGCAAATCCTTATACATTGTTAACAGCGTTAAAGGAGACTCATCAGTGGTTTACAGTGCTTGATTTAAAAGATGCTTTCTTTTGTATACCTTTGGAAAAGGAAAGCAGAAAATTGTTTGCTTTTGAGTGGGAAAATCCACAAACAGGACGAAAAATGCAGTTGACATGGACAAGGCTACCCCAAAGATTTAAAAATAGCCCAACGATTTTTGGAAATCAGCTGGCAAAAGAGCTTGAAATTTGGATACAGGATAAACCAAGGCCTGGACATTTACTTTTACAATATGTGGATGACATACTGATTGCCACAGAAGAAAGATTTACCTGCATACAGGTAACAACAGACCTTTTAAATTTTCTGGGACTGAATGGGTACAAGGTATCCAGGAAGAAAGCCCAAATAGCCTGCCAGACTGTGATTTATCTGGGCTTTGAAATTTCAAAAGGGCAGCGACAATTAGGAAAAGATCACAAAGAAACTATTTGTAGTATACCCGAGCCGAAAAATATTCATGAACTCAGAGCGTTCTTGGGAATGGCAGGGTGGTGTCGCCTTTGGATCATGAACTACGGTCTGATAGCTAAACCATTGTATGAGCCCAGAAAAACTTTCCTTTTGTATGGGGCCCACAACAGCAAAAGGCTTTTATGGAATTAAAACGCGCCTTAATGTCTGCACCTGCTTTAGGACTTCCGGATTTAACCAAAGATTTTCAGTTGTTTGTCTATGAGAAACAACGTCTGGCGTTGGGTGTGCTGACTCAGCGAATAGGAAGCTGGAAACGACCGGTCGGATACTTTTCCAAACAACTGGACACAGTGAGTAAAGGGTGGCCGAACTGCCTTCGAGCAGTGGCTGCAACAGTGATGCTCATACAAGAAGCTCGGAAATTGACTTTGGGAAGAACAATAACAGTCTATGTCCCACACATGGTGATAACTGTTTTAGAACAAAAGGGGGGACATTGGCTGTCTCCGAGCCGAATGATGAAGTACCAGGTAATACTGACTGAACAAGATGATGTGATTCTAAAAACAACTAACCTGGTAAATCCTGCAGTGTTTTTAAGTTCCACACAGGAAGAAGGACAACTGGAACATGACTGTTTGGCTACTATTGAGTATGTTTATTCCAGTCGAGAAGATTTGAAGGACGTACCATTGGAGCGACCAGACAGATGGTAGCAGCTTTATGGAGCAAGGGGTCCGATACGCTGGATATGCGGTAACAACAGACACCACAGTTATAGAAGCAAAGGCATTGACGGGTACCACATCAGCTCAGAAAGCAGAACTTATTGCTTTAATTCGAGCCTTAGAACTAAGTGAAAGGAAGAAAGTAAATATTTGGACAGACTCAAAGTATGCTTTTGGGGTAGTACATGTCCATGGAGCTTTGTGGAAAGAAAGAGGATTATTGTCCTCCCAGGGATCAAATATTAAGCATCAAAATGAAATTTTACAATTATTACAAGCAGTTCAAAAACCAGATCAAGTAGCAATCATGCACTGTAAAGCACATCAAATTGGGAACACAAAAGAAATTGTTGGAAATAATTTGGCCGACCGAACGGCAAGGAAAATAGCAAAGGAACGAGCATTCCAAATGGCATTAATTCCCTCCAAGACAGTAACCCTTCCTAGAGAAAAGCCAAAATACTCGGTGGAAGATGAGAAACTAGGTCAATTTCTGAATGCCAAGAAAAATTTAGCTGGATGGTGGATAACTCCTCATGGACGAGTAGTAGTTCCACCTTTGTTAATGAGAGAAATAATGCAAAGCAAACATCAGGAATGTCATTGGGGAGCAGAAGCTCTAGTAACATCTTTACAAAAACAAGTTATATCAGTGAAGATGATGGACATGGCTAAATTAATAACTGCAAAATGCGAAGTATGTTTGAAAAATAATCCAGTGATCAAGAAAAGAGTTCAAATGGGCAGGTTAAAATCTGGTACGGAACCTGGAGATTATTGGCAAGTAGATTTTTCAGAATTACCTAGACAAAATGGGTATCGATACATTCTGGTGGGGGTTGATACTTTTACAGGATGGCCAGAAGCTTTTCCCTGTCGCACCACACAAGCAAAAGAAGTAGTAAAGTGGTTACTCCGAGAAATAATTCCAAGGTTTGGAGTTCCTATTGGAATTTCCTCTGACAGAGGTCCACACTTTGTTGCAGAAGTAGTCCAAAATGTTAGCAAAATTTTGGGTATCACTTGGGATTTGCATACTTCATGGAGGCCACAATCCAGTGGGAAAGTAGAAAGAATGAATCAAACTTTAAAGAAACAAATAAGCAAAATATGTCAAGAAACTAATTTAAAATGGCCTCAAGCGCTTCCATTGGCATTGTTACAAATTAGAGTACAACCAAAAGTGGAACCTCAGTCAGTCCTTATGAATTATTGTATGGGAAACCTTATGAATCCCCAGAACCAAATCCAAACATGCATGTGAAAGGGAAACAAGATGTGTATAACTATTTACTTTCCTTAAGAAAACTTTGACTGCAATTCGGAGCGCAATAGTGTGGAACAGACCATTATCCCTTGAAAATCCTGTGCATGACTTTTAACCAGGAGACTATGTCTATGTGAAGACGTGGACTTCCGAACCTCTGCAAGAACGCTGGAAGGGACCTTTCCAGATACTGTTAACCACCTTTACGGCTATTAAGATCACAGAATCAGATGCTTGGATACACTATACCCGGGTGAAGAAGGTGCCCACTCCATGGAAGATTATTAGCCGTGACCCAAAGACTTTAAAACTGACTCTGAAACATGTCTAATTTTTCATATCAGTTTGTGATTATTCTCCTTGTGTTAGCTAAGCAGGTGACACTGGTGTGGACTGATTCGGTGGTGAGAAACAAAAGACAACAAGACACAGAACAATTGATCAACATTCCCAAAGAAATGCCTGAGGAAAATTTGATGTTAGGATTGATTAAGGGATTTGCCAATTTGCAGAATGTTACACAGATTACTGCTTGTTTGCCAATACCAAGAGCAGTAGGTGAATCTATTCCTTGGGGAATTTTAACTATGAATTTGACCAACCTGGAACATAAAAATGAATCCACTTATTGTGAGCAAAGGCCAGTGACTCAATGGAATGATCAGGTGAAAGTTATCAGAAAACAATGGAAATCGGTGGGCAGAGAGGCAGATTGTCTAAAACTATTGAATCATCAGTTTACACCAACGACTCATCTAGGTTTAGGGCTAGAAGCAGGTCCAGAACAGGGATTGTTAGGGTGGTGTTCATACGATGAACAGATTAAAAACAATGTGAGCAGAAACATCATGGAATGGCAGTGTAACAAAACTGGTCAAAGTACCCAAACACAGGCACAGTGGAATTCTGTATGGTCGATGTCCATATTCTCTCAGTTTCAGTACATGGCTAGAACTCCCTGGTGTTTTACTTGGGACGGTACTTGGATTAAAGGTGCACTCGCAATTCTTCCTTCAGTAGTAGATAAAGGTACTACACGAATAGAAAAGGAACATGTAGTACCATGGTGGAAGTGTGAAAAGGTATATGATTGCAGCAATGCAGACTCAATAATTCAAAGAATTCCTCCCTTAGCAGCTGCTCTGAAGTTTGGTTGTTACTGTTGAGGTTTTCATAATAACCTCACTTTGACAAGCATATTCACGCCCAGGAGAGGATACTTTTTCAGTTGTAAGAAATCTACCATTCAAAGTCCAGGACATTTGGTTTGGGCATTAAGTGATGGAACCTGGACAACTCACTTGCCAGTAGATGGTAAGGTGAAACAAGTTACTTTAGGCCTGCCAACATTGTGTCCAATTTGGAAGAAAACGCCATTCAAAGGACCCTTAGAAGATTTAAGATTAAAACGAACCAAGAGGTCTGAAACAGATGATGACACATGTAATGAACCATCAACAGGAGTGAAAATTGGCTGGGCCTTAGAGTCCCTTTTGAACCCAATAGCTTCATATAGAAACAGGGAATGGCTCTATCAGTTAACAGGACAAGTAGAAAAATTGGCCAACGTCACAAGGAAAGGATTTAAAGAATTAAACATTCAATTACAGGCAACTTCCCGAATGACACTTCAGAATAGGATGGCATTAGACATGCTTCTGCTAAAGGAGCATGGAGTGTGTGGATATCTCAAGGATAGCTTAGATCATTGCTGCATTCATATTCCTAATGTGACTCAGGATGTAGAACATGATCTAGATCTCTTAGGCAAAATCGAAAAAGAAACAGAAACGATTCGAGAAGATATGTCCGAAGATTGGTTGGGAAAGATTTTTAGTGGATTAGGATGGAACCTGAGCTCTTGGCTGAAATCCCTAATCAAGACCTTGTTTTTGCTGTTAATTGTCTTTGTGATGATCATGTTAATTTATGCCTGTCTTAAAAGACAGTTCATTAATAGACTTGCAGCACATCGAAGGATTATGAGAGAAGTACCACATGTGCCACCTGAATACAGTCCACCACCAAAATATGGTGAAACAAATACTAACTTTGAAAATGAAAATGAATAAAATGTGAAAGTATTGAAATAATTTTCAACACTTTCAAAGGGGGGAAATGTTATCGATTTACCAATAAGTAGAAGTAATTGTGTTTGATTTAATAGAATAATAAAATCATAAGAAATATTTAGTAAAATTTTTATTTGTTGTGGTTTGTATTAGCAACTGATTGCTGCTTTAAAATCACCTATACAGTCCCATACCAAGGCCGAAGAGATTGGTCATAATCATTTAGTAGAAACGTTTGGAACCTAGGTAACCAAATACAAACTGATCTGTAAGTTGATTTATAATATATATATATAGGACCAGGAGAATACAAGTAGTTGTCAAAGTCTAGGATTAATAGGAACTGGGGGAAACAACCGTAACAGCTTACAAGTACTTGCCAAGGAAACTGTGTTTGTGTATGAAACTGTGTCCTTGGGAATTGTGTTTGTGTATGAAACTGTGTCCTTGGAAATTGTATATGAAAACGTTCTATATAAGATGAGTGATTTTAGTGCTTGGTGCGCGTTGTTGGTGAGAATACTCCCCTGCGCGCCCGGCTGTCAATAAAGAAGTGTCTGCTTATCTGCATCAAATTGGTGTTGATAAGTTCTTTATTCCGGATTTTCGGTAACAATACCACAGCAGGCTCCTTGGTCTCAGCTCCATTCTAGTTTGCCTCTCACAACAGGACTTCCAGAAGGATCCCCAAAGACATCTTTACAGCTGACTACCACAGTGCCTGCACTATGGAAAATAAGTCTCTCAAGGGCCCCTTTAAAGCAGCTAGATCACCAGTGAGATTCTGAGCCTCAGCTTTCTGCAGAATATCTAAAGCATTATATCATATAAACTATTTTTCCACTGTCAGCTTATAATTAGCCTGTTTCCACTGCTCATCTGAAAAAATCCAAGGTCTCATCTTCCCACTGACTTGCTACTGTGTACAAATGACTTCTTTTTTTTCTTCCTTTTTCTCAAGAAAACATAAGCAGTACCATGTGTTTTTCATACAGTGTTTGCTAAAGACACTTAAAGTGATATGATGCAATATGTCATCTACCAGCTGAAGTTCTAGTGGGAGAAGGTTTAGCTGCTAATCTAGACAGAATGTAAGGGCTCTGAGAATGCCCATACTGGATTTTTCACTGGAAAACTGTAAAATGTGCATTCCATATCGCTTCCAAAAAATCCCACAGACGTTACCAACAGAGAAATGGGGATGTTTTTAGAAATCAACCTCAAAATTCTTCCATTGTCTGTCTCCCTGGACGTTGTGTTCCAAGATTAGCACTAGAAAACAAAAAAACCCAGATTAAATACCTTGACAAAAATAGAATAAATATTTTTCATATTTTTTCATAGATTCATGAAAAACACAGTGTGCTAGTGCATGTGATTTTGTATCAGAGCAACAGATATGTAATCAGGAAGGGAGAAATTGTGCACTTGCAAATTTAAACTTCAAAAAGGCCAGGACACCATAGCTATAAGAAGTACTAAAGGACAGAGTGTTTTCAGAAAGGCACAATTCCCAACCTAATCCTTTCTTGCTACAAGATAGCCAGTAGCTTATCCTAAGACCAGGCTGTAGTGGCACAGCTGAAGAAGAGTGAAGATGTGTCTAGGCTACAGGGACATGCTGTGGGTCCCCCTGACCTGTGACACCTGCTTGGGCCTCTGGCTGAGTGCAAGCTAACTGGAAGACACAGTATGGAAGCAAGAATCCAGTCCCTGGGACATCCTGAAATTTAAAGTTCTACTGAGAGTACTCTAGCAACTATCTCTTTCTGAAGATTTTATTCTTCCTAGTTATCACTGTCTAAACTTCCACTGCTAACTTTAATTTTTGCCTTTCATGTGTGTATGCATATATTATCTATATTATCTATCACAGAATCACAGAATCATCTAGGTTGGAAAAGACCTTGAAGATCACGTAGTCCAACCATTAACCTAACACTGACAGTTCCCAACTCCACCATATCCCTAAGCACTATGTCAACCCGACTCTTAAACCCCTCCAGGGATGGGGACTCCACCACCTCCCTGGACAGCCCATTCCAACGCCCAACAACCCCTTCTGGAAAGAAATGCTTCCTAATATCCAGTCTAAACCTTCCCTGGTGCAACTTGAGGCCATTCCCTCTTGTCCTATCACTTGTTACTTCGTTAGAAAGACTCATCCCCAGCTCTCTGCAACCTCCTTTCAGGTAGTTGTAGAGGGTGATGAAGTGTCCCCTCAGCCTCCTCTTCTCTAGACTAAACACCCACAGTTCCCTCAGCCACTCCTCATCAGACCTGTCCTCCAGACCCTTCACCAGCTTCGTTGCCCTTCTTTAGACACGCTCGAGTAATTCAATGTCCTTTTTGTAGTGAGGGGCCCAAAACTGAACCCAGTCATCGAGGTGCAGCCTCACCAGTGCCGAGTACAGGGGTAAGATCCCTTCCCTGTCCCTGCTGGCCACGCTATTGCTGATACAAGCCAGGATACCATTGGCCTTCTTGGCCACCTGGGCACACTGCTGGCTCATGTTCAGCCAGCTCTCAATCAACACCCCCAGGTCCCTCTCTGACTGGCAGCTCTCCAGCCACTCCTCCCCAAGCCTGTAGCGCTGCTGGGGGTTGTTGTGGCCCAAGTGCAGCACCCGGCATTTGGCCTTATTGAAACTCCCGCAGTTGGCCTTAGCCCATCGCTCCAGCCTGTCCAGGTCTCTCTGCAGAGCCTCCCTACCCTCGAGCAGATCAACACTCCCACCCAACTTGGTGTCATCTGCAAACTTACTGAGGGTGCACTCGATCCCCTCGTCTAGATCATCAATAAAGATGTTAAACAGGAGCGGCCCCAAAACCGAGCCCTGGGGGACACCACTCGTGACCGGCCGCCAACCGGATTTAACTCCGTTCACCACCACTCTTTGGGCCCGGCCATCCAGCCAGTTTTTTACCCAGCGAAGCGTGCGATCATCCAAGCCTCGAGCAGCCAGTTTTGCCAGGAGAATGCTGTGGGAAATGGTGTCAAAGGCCTTACTGAAGTCAAGGTAGACAACATCCACAGCCTTTCCCGCATCCAATAAGCAGGTCACCCTGTCGTAGAAGGAGATCAGGTTTGTCAAGCAGGACCTGCCTTTCATAAACCCATGCTGACTGGGCCTGATCATCTGGTTGTCCCACATGTGTTGTGTGTTTTTTTCTAGAATTTAGAAAAAAAACCCCTCAAATCTAAATCTAAAATCTAAAAAAAGAAATTATAAATCTCTAGAAAGATATTTAGATATTATTATTTACCCTATTTCATGATGAGCAATGTGCATAATTCTAGTTATTGTTCATGGTAATTGTGTATACATAGTACTGTACCACAAAGGAAATGTAATCCTTCTTCAGTGGTGAAAAAATACTGCTGGTATACCACAGCCTATGATTTGCTAAATTCTGGAAATCATACAGCTGTTGTAACTCCAATAGGTGAAAAAAAACCTTTTTTTCACTGAAGAGTCAGTCACATTTAAATTTAGTGCAAATTCATATAAACTGCATTTTTAGAAAATTCCTGCAGTGCTGTTCACAATATAGAGCAGTAGAAAATTTGACCAAATAGCTAAAACATGACAACCTGACATGTGCTGCAGTATATCTATGTACTTATGCTTACAAAACCATAAAAAGATCAAAATCAAACCACATTCATCCTGAAAACAACATATTTCTGACAGAAACACTAACAAAGCCACCAAGTCTTCTAATTTAAATAAAGTAGCACCTTTTGTAATGTATAAATCACTGGTATGAACACATGTTAAAACTAAATACAGACAAACACACTACAACAATTTTTTCCATGTGCAACTCTTGGAATCATATAAGGCACTGTGGTTTCCAAGAAGAAAAATGGTCTGGAAAATTAAAAATAAATTAGTTCTGTAACTAATTGGAGTCAGATATTGGAGGTCAGACTTGGTTCTGCAGTTGACCCTGGTGACCAGTAAATGTCCAGCTTGGCTCACAGTATAACTTTCTGTATTTAAGGGTTGTTTACAGTAGAGAAACACTGAAATTGTACATTAGAAAACTTCCTCTAACAGATCTAAAACACATGCCAGTTCATAGGCAAATAATAAACATATAAGGGGCCGTGTTGGCAGTTTCAAAGCCTTTTGGTAGTACCCTGAAACTTAAGATTGGAAACATTATAATAAACATCTCTGCTTTTAAATTTTTCTGCTTGTCCTAAAATGCCTGAAAAATGTATCAGCTTCATAAAGAGTTTTGTCTCCCCCAGTCTTTCTCATCACAGAAGTAAAAATATTATTCAACTCTGAGCATATTTTGCTCAGGTATGAATCTTATGCAATTCTCTTAAGGTCAAGAGAGTTACACTAGTGGAATATTTAAATAAGTTGCTTCAGAATCAGGCCTCTTATTTTTCACACAGAGAACAATATGATGTTTGGACTTGTAATGGCTGATATTTTCATTGTGTTGTTCAAAGTATTTTTCTCCCTTCAAAAGTGTTAAAACTGTTTATAAAACATGTTTCCTTGCACCATGTAATCATTGAAGATAATATCTGTTTATAAAGCACCACACATACAACAGGTTATAAAATTTCTTAAAGCTCTGATGAGCATGAGACTCTCTAATCAGAGAAAAGTCAAGCTCTTCATGCACATAGCATTATTATTATTTGAATTCACTTGCAGCCATAAGAGAGGAAACCCTTTCCCAGTGGAAAAAATCTACTTAATTCATTAAGATCAAATCTTCCACTGCTCCCCAAAATCCCAAGTAAACAGGTGATGTGACAGATGGAAGAGCTGACTTGGAGGGAGCAACCTGACTTATGAGCTCAAGTAGGAACAGATGCAATTCTGACTATATGGCAGGGAGAGAGGAAGCTGCATGGTCACCAAGCTCGCATCACCTTGTAAGTATTAGGGTAGATCTGTGCTTGTCTTGATCAGCTGTACTTGCAATTTTAGATTTCTTGCTTACTTTTCTAGTCTCATCTGGCCTATTCCATTTTCTTCCTCTACACCTTGCCCAACCTCTCTCCATGTCCCTGCTGCTCCCACACAAGGTGCAAAAGAAAGCAGGGCACTGCCTTTTTTCTTAGCCTGCAGAAGGGAAGGCAACCACAGTAGATCCCAAGTAGCAGGGCATTTCAGGAAACACTGGAAGTGCTATTTACAAATTATCAGTATTTCCAACAGTGATCTATGATAGTTTGAATGCATTTGCTGGTCTTGCCTACAGATAATTCTCAAAGCATTGTGGATTCCATTTTAAAGTTAATCATATCACGAAAATAGCCTTCTAGAAACTGTCTCCTCAGGAGCTGGAAGCTGTGATTTTTCCATAACCAAACATTCCATGTCTGTTTAATCTATTTTAATTACATTGATGCATCCATTTTTCCCCTTCCATTGTTAAGCATACTTCTACCAGTGCTTAAATGAGTACTTCTGTACTTGTTTGCCTCTAGTTTGGGAATGTCAAGGGCAAGAACTCTTTACTTTCACTGCTTGGTCACAGACTAAAATAGACTCTGACCTCCATTGTGAAAACTGGTGGTGGCCTTACCCATCAAATAACCCAGAAGTCATTTTATAAAAAAGATTTTCAGCATAAAATACATTTATTTCTTGGACACTACTATGGGCAGACCTCTTTAAATTTGTGGTAGTAGTATCAACTGATAAAGGGCCTATAAAAATTCCTCATACTGAATAAATTAGGAAACTAATTTATTTAAGCAAGCATTCAGGGAAATATATGCATGCAGAGATTTTTTTTGTTTGTTCCGTAGGCAGTGACGTGGAAGATGCAGAGGAGCTTGCAGAAAAGATACAAACCCAGTATCTATGGATCAGAGATAATCCAGTCCTTAGTCAGAAAAGTTTCTTTCAAGCCATCCAAGTTTCCAACCAAAAAACAGGCTCTGTTTATTTATAGAAGCCTATGAAGGACCTACCAAAGCCCAGTATTTGTAGCATTTTATGTATGAAATTCAAAGGGATATTTGCCCAGCAGCACTGTTGGAAGAAATAACATGAATTTACCTACAAACAGATCTTAAGGTTATTGGTAAATTGACAGGGAAGTGGTATGGGTTGGCCATGTCCAAAGAAGTTTCCACTTCCACAGCACCCAGACAAAAGACCCTACAAAATACTAGACTGTATGACAGAGAGGAGACAGGCAAGAACTGAGAAGGTATTGAAGTTGTGTCTGCTAATATTCTAAACCATCTTTACAGTTGTTATCTGTCGTTGTTGAGACGGACACGACAAACACCGAATTGCGAGCAAAAAGCTCTCTTTATTGTTCTAACAAGCCTTTTTATAACTTTCTTAAGAATATGTGTCCATATATGATTGGTTTAACTAGAGACTAACAGTTCATGATTGGATGACCTTTTCTCTGTTGCAACCTCAATAACTTTCCTTTCCTTGTGGTCAGGCAGTTCCGGTCTGGCAGTTCCTTAATCTTGTTTACTCAGCTCTTCTCAGGACTTTCAGCCTCTTAAGGGTACATGGTTATCTGTTCAAGGTCAATATCAAACTTGCATTCTGATCCCTCGGACCAGCCGAAGTCTCCCATAGTTATCTATGCTAGCAGATGGAGAGGACATAGAGTGAAAACGATACCCATCTCCAGTGCAGTGAATGAGACTCATGTGCCACAGCAGCTGTGTGAATGTCCAGTATGGCTGATCATAGCACAGGGCTGATGTCTTCAATACACTACCAAAACCCCAAAGCCCCTGTCCATCCCCAGGCCTTTGAACAGTCCTGCTCTCACCTCCAGGTCTCCCTCCACCATGCAGTATAGAGGAGATGGCCATCCCAGTCGAGAACTGAAAGAGCAACTCCCCCACCAACCAAGTCTGCTGTCCACTCACCCCAGGAAGAGCACAGCAGCTAGCTATCTGTTCTATTGCATTTAGGACACAGAAACCAAAATGCTTACAGAATATTCAATAAATAGTTCAGTCTTTAGTGGGTCCCAGAAGAAAAAGACCTAAAAAGAAAGAAATTTTTTTTTTTTTTCATTTTTCTTAGGTCTTTCTTGAGTGTCTATTACAAGACTTCAATTCTCCCCAGAGAAGTCACCACCTCAGTGTTCAAAATTGCCAATTTAGAATAGTTCTCTCAGCTAAGTCATATAAACTCTACTACTGTGATTTAATAGATCTCTCAGGTAATTTAAAAAACATACTGCTTTGGATTAAATTAAAACAGAATCTTATTTTAATAATAAGAGGGAATATAAAAAATAAAGTTTATCATACAAATGAAAAAAGATGTAAGGTATCTTAATGTACCCACCATAGGTGATGATATTAAAACACTAAGTTTAGCTTATGGCCTAGGAAAATAATATTTCTGTCATCATATATTGTCCATTTACATTTTATTAATGTTATAAAATACTTTTGACTAGCAGTTGATGAGATGTGAAAGGAAACCCCCCTACAAAATATGCCACATAAAGAGTTCCACTCACACAGTTATTTTTTCCTAGTTATTAAAACTAAAATTTCCATTTATAAGTGTCCCCAGAGCATGGTTTTCCAATATCAATTAATTTTTAATAAAAACAAGTAATTAAACTACATTGCCAATACATCGTGTAATGTTAATACAAGCATGGAAAGTTACAGAAACAGTGATAAATAATACAACAGAAGGGAAATGGGTAAGAATATGTGTATGAAATTTGTGTCTTTTCTACTTTGTAGTGTGAGCTCATCAGAGGTCATAAACTAAGTCCTGGACTCAGGCCAAATTAAAATTTAGATAAGAGAGCCTGGGAGTTACAGGAAGATGTATTTTCCTCTCCTGGCTAATGTCAACCTATTTCCAGAAGTAGAAATACAGGACTGCGGGAAGCACAATATTTCAACTGTCATATAATGTGAATGTAATGCTTATTTGCGTCATGAAAAATGTCACACCACCATTCTAACTAAAACATACATTAGTCCTGCTGTGTTGGTCAGACTCTCTGCAGAGATAATCACATTTTGCCTAGCTAAAAGATGTCCCCATACTTCCACAGGCTAGAATCTTCTTATTTGTTTGAATTTAATTTGTATTTGCTTCATTAAAATTATGTGTATACTGATTAAAAAAGCGTATGTGCCCACAAGATATTAAAAGCAAATGACCTTCAAAAAATTACTTTATTTGTGATTCTTTAACCCAAACTAGAAACAAATATTCTTAACAGTGCTACATAATCAAAAAATGTGTTTGGTGATCAGTAAATCCATGTTCTCATTCCCACTATGGTGGATATTACCATGACAAAAGCAGAGTCAAGAGTCAATATCATTAAAAGTCAGAAGCTATGTTCTAGTATGGCTTCCTGTGTTATCCGACACTCATAAATTCTCCAGACCTTGTTTTCCTGCTCTCTAACATGGTGGTCATGTGGGAAATTGAGATTTTTAATATGTGTTTGTCAGTCAGTTGGTACCACAGAAGACTAGAACCCAACATACTTTCACAGGTAACGAATACAGTGAAATGCCAATGGTTTTCATTTGGAACTGACAAACCTTACCTCAAGCTTCAGTGGGATTTTGGCACAGAATCATAGGATCATAGGATAATTCAAGCTGGAAGTCTTAAAGTTAACTGCAAGCTTAAATTCTTTGTTGACTTGTCCTGGTTTAGCCAGGATAGGGTTAAGTTTCCCCAGCAGTGGGGGGGAAGCTCTAGCCGGGTTATTCATATACCATGCTGACGTCACATCCTGGCGCCGAAGCGAGACAGTCGGTTAACACGTGTGTTATGCCATCGCGCTTCTCACTGCTGTATTGGTAGATATTTTGCTCTGTTCATTGTTATTATTGTTACTGTTATTGTTATTGTTGTTGTTTGTTGTGTTGCTGTTGCACTGTTGTATTAAACCTCTCCTTATCTCAGCCCCGGGGCTTTGTATTTCACTCCCTTTGTGGGGGAGGGGCAGCGGCCGCGTGGTCTCAGACCCCGGCAGGGACTAAACCACCACATGATTCTAAGTCTTTAACATTTATTCAGTCACATGAAGAGAAGAGCTGGATGAATGAGCAGATGCTGCTGAAAGCTCTGCTGTGCTTACTACTGGAGCTTGTGAAAAATTTAATTTCTATGAAATGAAAGATATTTCAAAAGCTTTCAGTGAGATTCAGTTGTCAAGTTGACTCTAGGCTTTGCATCACAGCATCAGCCAGTTAAAGCAGGAATGGTGAGAGTTGAACACAACACTGAAATTTCTGAACTGAACATGGAGCTAAGAAATGCATTTCTAGGTTTCATCTTCCTCAAGAGGTCACATGTTTAACCTCGCAACCTGGCTACATATTCTCAGAAATTAACTATTTCCCAGTGTTAGGCAGTTTAAATCAGATCAGGCTTTACTGTAAAAAGGAGCTAGTTCTCCACATAGATACAAGGGCACCTGAGATGCATGAGAGTCCACTCCAAACCCTACCATTGCTTCGCTTGGGAAGATATTTCAGTGCTGGGTGTCTGTATCACCACAGTAAACAGAGTCACCACCACACTACTTCTTGTCCAATTAATTCTTATGTAACTTCAGAGAAATAAAACATCTTCACCAGAAGAGTCTAAATGTTGTTTGTCAATTCAGAGATACAGACCATATCTTCAAATATGGAAGATCCAGGACCAAAATCTGTCTTCCAAGCCAGAGAGAGGATTTGAATGCATATCAGCAATATCATAAATGAGTGTGATAGATGAGTTAGTGTAGCTGTAACTCATGGGCTACCGCTGCAGTGACAGCAGTAACAATATCTTCAATTTGTATGACATATATTCCAACATAGGGTGCATGCTATTCAATATCTGAAATTTTCTTTTTGCTGAACTGAAAACACTTCTGGGATTTACAGCAACTGTCAAACTGAAAAGCAGCTTAAAAAAATTCTTGAAAAAGAATTATTTTGATTCTTGTTTTGTTTACTCTCCTCTAATGTTTTTTATATTAGAATTGATCACCTAGACCTCATCAAAGCCTATGAAATTACTAAATTATACAATACACTTTAAAATTTTTGTCAGCATTACATTCTTTCCTATATATAATATGAATGCATATGACTGAAACCCTGAATGCATAATTCTCTAAGAGCATATTAAATCCTGTTGTCTCCAGCACAATCTTTCCAAATGTATTTGCAGGAGGCAGGTATCTCAAATCATCACCTCTTACTATATCCCGAACTAGTATTTAAAAAATGGTGAAGTTTTAACTCCACAATAGAAAAGACACTGCATTCACTCATGTATTATTCACAGGACTCAGACAACTGGACACCACGGTTTTAGACTGGTGCCTTGGGACTTGCTGAGCACCAACCAGCTTGGTACATACCATCCTATGTGGAACAGGCACGGAGTTGCACGACCTCTGTGTTCAGAGAGGGACTGCATCTTCTCATTTCCATCACACTTGATGAACACTGTTCAAATTTTTAGTGTTCTTTTAATGGGAAAATGCCTACTTTGTTTATACTGTGAAACTACCTTCAATATGGAAACTATTAGTCCAATCTAATTTGGAATTTAGAAATTTTTAAAAAAGTCATAAATTGAGTAGACTATTTGACAATGAGATTAATACTTGAAAACCTGAAACAATTTGATTTGGTTCCCTGTACTATGCATATATAACTTATGAAAACAGTTCTTGGAAGGTCTCATTTAGATTTGACACTAGGAAGCATTTCTTTACCGAGAGGGTGGTCAAACACTGGAACAGGCTTCCTAGAGAGGTGGTTGATGCCCCATGCCTGTCAGTGTTTAGGAGGCATTTGGACAATGCCCTTAATAATTTGCTTTAACTTTTGGTGAGCTGTGAAGTGGTCAGGAAGTTGAACTAGATGATTGTTGTAGGTCCCTTCCAACTGAACTATTCTGTTCTCATGGCTGTTTATGTGTTTAGTCTAATTCTCCTGATATTGCCAATTACTTTTTTCAAATAACAGCTAGTAACAAAAGAGTTAAAAAACTGAATATCAATTAAAAGATTGATACTATCCAGGTGTTCAGCTATCTTGGAAAAAGGCATTTGAAATATACCCTGTCAGCTGTAAATATCATTAGGATACAGATTAGGCAGTGTTATACAAAACTTTAGTAAAACACAGGGATAATGAAAGACATTGTTCGAGTTCAGTGGAATAAATTGCCAAACACGTGACCTCCAGAGTGCCAGAGTGACCGTACTGCCAGCAGCAGGCTTATAGTATCTCATGCAGAGGCAATATTAGGTTCTTCTATCATAGGCACCCTAAAAACAAATTAACAGCTACTCTGATGCTATAAAAGATGCCTTGTTAGTCACATTAAAAGTATGTTTTACTTACTTCTTGAGGGTACAGGGTCCTTAAAATTTCTTGGTAATTTTCTTCAAGTTACAGGATCAATGTGCTAACCCTGACTCATTGCATGACATAATTCTGATGTAGAAAATAATAGCAATCAGAGGTCTCCAATGGAAGAAAACTGGTGCACACCTTGGCCCTTGGGGTCAAGCTCCCTTGCATCGAGTTTGGTTTATATAGTATAACCACCAAGCTGTTTAAAACAAAAAGAAAACAGAAAAAAACACCCCTTTTCATGAACTACTAGGAGAAAATGTAACCTCAGGTTAAAGGATGCAATCATTCACAGGTAGGATTGTCTGGGGAGGTGTAAGTTTTCACAGGGGAATTTACATACAGCCAAAAGAAGCCACTGCACAACAAATTGGGCAGGAGAGGGGGAATTTTTAACTAAGCAGTAAAATAACTGCGTAGTTATTGGACTGCTGTGCTTTTTTTGCTTAGTAGGTCAACACACTGTCCTCTTATTAATTTGTGCCCAGGCCTATCACACAAAGGCTGTTGTTTCACGGATGGTTTCAATCAGAGCAGTCAAACCAGCAAAATAGAACATCCTGGTTAGAATTACTTTCTCAGCCTCATTTTGAACTGTTGCTTTTTCAATCAGTCTTGGCAGATTTCATTATAAAGTATTTATTATAGCATGCACATTTCACGTGACATAACAGTTTTATGTAAGAAAAGTACACCCTCAGTCACAGAGTAAACAAAGATGCAAAATACTATTAATCAAAGAAATAACCTTAATCAAATGTCACACGCCATGAGACGAAAATAGCTGGTATACTTCTACTACAGTCTTATTATTATTATTATTATTGTATCCCTTTTAATGATATTCTATAACAATTACAATACCCGCTCAGAGGCTGAGCTCTGTGACAAGCTGACTTTTCACTTCCCTGGTCAAACTGGACAAAATAACACAAAGTAAATCTGAAACAGCCCAAAATAGAAAAAAGTTTTATTTTCCTCTAAGTAAACTCCCTCTCTGAGAAAGAAAACAAAGAACTTTTATTGTACTTTTAGCTTTAAAATTTTACAAGCAAATTTCAAAATAAAATGTCTTTCCAAAGAGAAACAGTAAAATGTTTCATTCAGAAACTTTTGAAATGAAACATGTAGCTTTTCCAGAAAAAAACCCACAAACTTTCAACCAATATTATTCCCTAACTGTTGCATGATTTCTCAAGTAATTCCAACTGAAACTGTATCTGTATTTTTCAGTGAATGAATATCCATCAAAAAATTTTTTCCCAGCTCTTTCTTTTAGTCTTGCACTCTTTTCCTTTGGCTATTCTAGGCAAAGGATTCTTCTCATCTCAGCAACCCCTAATAGAGATTAATCCTCCCTAGATATCAGCATTTTATACAACTGTTTGTTAAGCCAAACTTATTCCTGCAAAAACTTAAGATTTTCTTTGCAATATTTTAATATCATAAATAATCAACTTTTAAATCCTTAATAAGACCAGTGTGTGAATGTATATGTCAGCCTGAAAAAGAAACAGGAACACCAAGATGTCTGAAGATAAACTTGTTTCTAGTTCTGTTTATGCTTAAGTGTTATTTTCAGTTGTTAACTAGGTTACTCAATATTGAATCTTAAAATCTAATAATAATGAGGACATACTGATGAGACATGTTTTGTCCTTGCTATGTGATTTTATACCTCTCAAAATATGATTTTGATACAAGTCTATCTGAAATCATACAAGATGAAGTTTCTACTGTAGTATCCATACTGAGGACATGTCACTAAATGAGTGAATTATTCTTTTTAGTTATTGATCATGGAATATATTGAATGCATTATGTTTATTTGTAATGCCATTCAAATATAAGAGGGGGAAAAAGTTTAATAATTTTCTCATAAATACATGAAATTGGACTTTAAGCACTAAAACCCACATTGTATTCCTATACACATGCAGTCCTGTATTTTACTCCAGGCTATATATGTCATAGGCACCATTCCTCATTGGCTGAGAAAGGACCTGGGTTTACACAGCTGTACTGTCAATACAGGTAACAGGCTATTTAAGAAATACCAAATCTCTCTGTTTTTCTTGTATTTCATGTCAACAGGCAATCAAGACATCAGCATGACTGGAAATGAGGCTACGTTACTGGTGCTGCCTGGCTTGCTAGCTACTGTGGATATTGTGGTTACATAACTGGCATCATCTCAGCTTTTAGCTACTGTGGTTGCATTTAATGACGTTGCCTTGGTTGCTAGATACTGGGCAGCTTTGGTGCCTTCTCAATTTACTACGAAGAGTTACTGCTTCTGCTGCACATTGCTGAGCTACTGGCAGGATACTGCTGTGGTCCAAATCTTGGAATTTCTTCTTGGCCAGATGCTTGGTACTGCAAAGTTTTCCTTAATTTGGAGTTTCAGGATTCAAGCTGACACCAGTGCACTGTTGATGGATGTAACTGGAATATATAAGTTTTATGAGGGATAGATGGTATTTAGGAACTTCAGAGGTACATACAGCAGTTAGACACTCTTTTTTTTGAATTTCCTCAGGGAATGACCACTCTCTAATTCCTTGTGGCTTCTCTAAAGTCAAAGGAGTTCTACTATAACCATTTCTGGTGACAGTAGATGTGGGAGAGAGGCAAGTCGACATCGGCCTGTTAGCTCTGCGCAGCCCCTGAGAAGCAGCAAGGCTTTGATGAGAAACAGGCCTTGGGAGAAAGATAAGAAACTGCTGAGTTGTGCCAAGGTGGCAGGGAAAAACAACGGACAGCTGCAACACTGAACTGTGGGAAAGTACTGAACTGTGAGAAGTTACCGCTGCGTGAACAGCGCGTGAACAAGAAGGTGATTGGTCTGCACAGCGCGTGTTAGAGTGGTCTTATGCTGATAGGAGAAAAGGTAGATAGCTGTCTAATTGCTGATTTGCTAATTATGAAGTAAGAGCTTTAACGAGAGCATAAGTATGTACTATTGTAATAATAAAGAGTCTGTCTGTCTGCATAAAGAAGAAAGAACTCTCTGACTCATTATTCTGGCCGCTACAAGTAGAAACAGAGCTTTCTGCTGTAACCTGCTTAATCCAAAACTCTCTGAATATTTAACTCTCTAGATGAAGTGACGCCTGCTCTTTTCACTCTGGTGTCTGAGTTTAATTGATATCCCTAATCAGCGAAACATAAATTGGTGTCAGAAGTGGGATCCAACAAAAATGCCATTATTTAATGTAACCATTGGATGTTTTAAATTGTATGAAAAGGTACCTATTGAAAAAGGAAAAGAAACTACAAATTCAAGTAAATAAGGGTGGATTTTGTTAACTGCATATAGAAAGCAGCACCAGAGTAAAGAGAGGCTGTTGTTAGAGCACTCCCAGATGGAGCGACAGATATGTGATTTGCAGAGTCAAATAGTGATGTTGTGTGGTGGTTTGACCTTGGCTAAATGCCAGGTACCCACCAAGTCGCTCTATCACTTCCCCCCCTTCCCCTTTTTTTCTCAACAGGGCAAAGAGGGGAAAGAAAATAAGATAGGAAAAAAACCCAACCCTTGTGGGTAAAACAAAAGCAGTTTTAATATAAGCAAAGCGAAGCAAAGGTCCGCGCGTGGAAGCAAAAAAAGAAAACAGATTTATTCTCTACTTCCCATGAACAGGCGATGTCGGGCCTTCTCAGGAAGCAGGGCTCCAATACGTGTAGTGGTTGCCTCGGAGGACCAAGGGTGACCCCACCCCCTTCCTCCTTTCTCCCAGCTTTATACTGAGCAGACGTCATATGGTCTGGAATATCCCTTTGGTCAGTTCGGGTCAGCTGTCCTGGTTGTGTCCCCTCCCAAGATCTTGCCCACCCCGTCCCACTGTGGGGGGGGAAATGTTGGAAAGAGCCTTGGTGCTGTGTAAGCACTACTCAGCAGTAGCCACACCACCAGTGTGCTATCAACACCCTGCCAGCTCCCAACATAAAACACAGCACCATGAGTGGAAACAGGGGAAAACCAATTCTGGCTCAGCCAGACCCGGTACATGTTGCAATGCCAGAATAAGTTGCTTGCTGATAAGCTGGATACTTATCAGACAGTGGTGGAGAAAGCTGAGGTGTGAGTAGCACAATATAAGTATAGAAAAGGAGAAAGTGTAAGAAAGTGGATACAGTGATTGCAGAAGCGGGTGTGCAGTGGGATCCTGGTAGAGATCCTAATAGTGGGCAAGCTGTGAGGAAGGATATGATAGAGGATTATACACAGTATGAAGTAAATGATATTACTGAAAGATTTAAGCAGAGACCGGGGGAACCCCTGCTCTCTTGGATGGTGCGTTTGCAGGATCAGGGAGTGGCAGGGGTAACCCTAGATGCAGGAGATTCTAAAAGGTTTTTGATTTTAAGTTCAGATGCTTTTGTGCAGGATGAATTTCAAAACAACACTGAGGATATTAATTTGTTAACACTGGCTGCTCTGGGATGTAATACCAAATATCCTCCAGAGAATGATTGGCCGGCATCTGACCGTCAGTGGTATACTTTGCGAGATTGTATACAGCGGATGAAAGAGGAAGGGATGAAAGCAGCTATTTTTGTAGGAGACGCTGACTTTATGATGTGGCATCCTTTGTCGGTCACTATGAGAAACAGAGTGATTAAAACCATTCCACCAGCATATAAAAATGTAATTATGCCCCTTTGCATTAATGAAATGGGGGATCCCCTCGATGAAGTAATAGAAAAAGTGCAACAGTTACGTGACCTTGAAGAGTGGGGCCCCCGAGGGAGTGCAGGGAATCGAGATACTCGAGACAGCCCTAAACGCAGTGAAAACAGGATTTCTCGTAAGGAAATGTTTACGGCTTTGTTAAAAGACAGCATGTCTCATGAAAAAATTTATGGTGTTCGAACTAACGAGCCGTGGCAAATATATACACAGAGAGGGCTGCATAAACCTAGCAAGAAAGTGCAGAGTTCTAAAACTAAGGATCCAGGGACAACTCGGCCTACGGCACCCCTTCTCGAACCTCAACGGGACCCTCCATCTGCCCACGGAGGGCCCCCCGTGAGTGGATCACTGGTTCCGGGGGTGAAAGAGGATTGGGCAGCATTTTCTGACTTGTACCCTTTGCAGGAGGCAAGTGAGGTGAATCAATATTATAATCAGCACATATGAATTAATGGCCAAGCTCCAGGGCAGTGAGTGCAGAAGGACCGATGGCCCCATGTAGAGCTTAAAGTTTGGGGTTTTTTTCTTTTTTTGTTGTTGTTTGTGTGATGGTTTAGCCCCTGCCGGGGTCTGAGACCACGCGGCCGCTGCCCCTCCCCCACAAAGGGAGTGAAATACAAAGCCCCAAGACTGAAATAAGGAAAGGTTTAATACAACAATGCAATAGCAACACAACCAACAACAACAATAACAATAACAGTAATAGTGATGGCAATTAACAGAGCAAAATAGCTACCAAATACAGCAGTGGGAAGCACGATGTACAAAACCACGAGTGCACCGCGCTCCCGCACCAGGAAAAATGTGACCTGCCAGGATGTGACGTCGGCATGGTATCTGAATAACCCGGCTAGAGCTCCCCCCCACTGCTGGGGAAACTTAGCCCTATCCTGGTTAAACCAGGACATAATCCACCCCTTTATTCTATACCATGTGCGTCACATCCAGCTGCCACTTAGCAATTAGCATTGACAAAGAAAAATTAACAAAAGCACAGTATAACTCACGGTGTGTTTTTACCCACAATCAAGTCCCCTTGTGGCACGCATCGGACCTCTCCATCCTTCTGCATCACCCACCAGGTGCACCCAGGTCCTTGAGCAAAAACAATCCCGTGGATGATCTCTGCGATGGTGTCAATGGTGAGGTCCACCCCTCGATCTCGAGCCCACCTATATGTTGTATCTCTGCCTTGGTGGTCCGAGGTCTCATGGGCCCACCGGGCTATGAACAGTTCACCTTTACGCTGCCAGTCCAAGTCCACCTGAGCCACCTCGATCTTAGCAGCTTGGTCCGCCTGTTGGTTATGCTGATGTTTATCAGTGGCTCGACTTTTGGGTATATGGGCGTCCACATGGCGCACCTTCACAACGAGGTTCTCCACCCGCGCTGCAATGTCCTGTCATACTTCAGCGGCTCAGATGGGTTTGTCCCTGCGTTGCCAGTTGTTCTGTTTCCATTGCTGCAACCACATCCACAGGGCACTTGCCATCATCCACGAGTCAGTGTAGATATAGAGCCTCGGCCACTTTTCTTGCTCAGCAATCTCCAAAGCCAATTGGATGGCTTTCACCTCTGCGAATTGGTTCGATTCACCTTCTCCCTCAACAGCTTCAGTGGTTTCTCGTGTGGGATGCCACACTGCAGCCTTCTATCGTCGATGTTTTCCCACAATGCGACAAGACCCATCAGTGAACAGGGCATATTGTTTTTCTTCCTTTGGCAGCTCGTTATATGGTGGGGCCTCCTCAGCACGTTTCACCTCTTGTTCTGGTGACATCCCAGCATCTTTGCTCTCTGGCCAGTTCATGATCATTTCCACTAATCCTGGGGGGTCGAGGCTTCCTATTCGGGCCCGTTGTGTTATCAACGCAACCCATTTACTCCACGTGGCATCTGTTGCATGATGTGTGGAGGGAGCCTTTCCTTTGAACATCCATCCCAGCACCGGCAGTCGAGGTGCCAGGAGGAGCTGTGTCTCAGTGCCGACCACTTCTGAGGTAGCTCGAATTCCTTCATACGCTGCTAGTATCTCCTTCTCAGTCAGGGTATAGTTAGCTTCAGAGCCTTTGTATCCCCGGCTCCAAAAGCCTAGAGGTCGGCCTCGGGATTCCCCATCTGCTCTCTGCCAAAGGCTCCAGGAAGGGCCATTCTCCCCGGCTGCGGTGTAGAGCATGTTCTTAATCTCCTGCCCTGTCCGGACTGGCCCGAGGGCCACTGCCTGGGTAATCTCCTGCTTAATTTGTTCAAAGGCTTGTTGTTGCTCTGGGCCCCATTTAAAATCGTTCTTCTTGCGGGTTACGTGGTAGAGAGGGCTCACAATCAGGCTGTAGTTTGGGATGTGCATCCTCCAGAACCCCACAGCGCCCAGGAAAGACTGAGTCTCCTTTTTAGTGGTTGGTGGGGCCATGGCTGTTATCTTGTTTATCACCTCCATTGGGATGTGGCGACGCCCATCTTGCCATTTTATTCCTAGGAACTGAATCTCCCTTCCAGGCCCCTTAACTTTCTGTCGCTTGATGGCAAAACCAGCCTTCAGGAGGATTTCAATTATCTTCTTTCCTTTCTCAAAGACTTCCTCAGCTGTGTCCCCCCATACAATGATATCATCAATGAACTGCAGGTGTTCTGGAGCCCCACCTTTCTCCAGTGCAGTATGGACCAGTCTATGGCAAATGGTGGAGCTGTGTTTCCACCCCTGGGGCAATCGATTCCAGGTGTACTGGATACCCCTCCAAGTGAATGCAAACTGTGGCCTGCACTCTGGTGCTATTGGGATGGAGAAGAACGCGTTAGCGATGTCAATCGTGGCGTACCACTTGGCTGCCTTCGACTCCAGCTCATACTGGATCTCTAGCATGTCCGGCACTGCAGCACTCATCGCTGGCGTCACTTCATTCAGGCCACAGTAGTCCACGGTTAGTCTCCATTCGCCATTAGGTTTTCTCACTGGCCATATAGGGCTGTTGAAAGGTGAGTGAGTCTTGCTGATCACCTCCTGGTTTTCTAGTCGACGGATCAGCTGATGGATGGGGACCAGGGAATCTCTGTTAGTGCGGTACTGCCGCCGGTGCACCGTCTTGGTAGTAATTGGCACACGCTGCTCTTCAACCTTAAGCAACCCCACCACCGAGGGGTCCTCTGAGAGGCCGGGTAAGGTGGACAATTGCTCAACCTCCTCCAGGGCAGCTATACCAAAGGCCCACCGGTACCCTTTTGGGTCTTTAAAGTACCCTCTCCTGAGGTAGTCTATACCTAGGATGCACGGGGCATCTGGGCCAGTCACAATGGGGTGCTTATGCCAGTCCTTCCCAGTTAAGCTCACTTCAGCCTCTAATAGGGTCAGCTGTTGGGACCCCCCTGTCACTCCAGAGATGTAGATGGATTCAACCCCACTGTGGCTTGATGGCATCAAGGTGCACTGTGCGCCAGTGTCTACCAAGGCCTTATATTCTTGTGGGTCTGATGTGCCAGGCCATCGGATCCACACCTTCCAGTAAATCCGATTATCCCTTTCCTCCACCTGGTTGGAGGCAGGGCCCCTCTAATCCTGCTCACCATCACTCACTTGATCTAAGAGTGACTCCTGCAGGAATGACTTCCTGGTCCCCTCAAGAAGGTCAAGCATACTGTTGGCCATTCTATTCTGTCTGGGGGGTTTCTGACTAGACACTGGAGCTGCATCTCTCTTGGAAGACTCCCCTTTCATGGTGGTCTTCCCTTTCAGTTGCTGTACTCGTGTAGCTAGGGCGGAAGTGGGCTGTCCATGCCACCTTCTCATGTTCTCCCCATGGTCGCAGAGGAAGAACCACAGGGTGCCCCGTGGTGTGTATCTTCTACCGCCCTTCTCTTGGGTGGGGAAACGCCTGCTTCTAATGGCTGAGACATCGGCCCGTGGAGGCGGAACATAGGACATGTCCTGTTCCATTTTCTGGAGCCTCTGAGACAGTTCCTCTACAGCTGAAACCAAAGCATGTTGGGAGGAAGGGAGACTTCCCTCATATTGCCGGAGCTGCATAGTCACTTCATCCACTGTCTGATTGTCTCGCCACCAGGATGCTGCTGCTAATGCTTTGGAATGTCCCTCTGGTCCACTTTGCAGGAACTTCCGCCACATCGACTGTGTACAAGGGGCCTGATCTGGATCCATTGGTGACTGCTCATCATTCAGATCACCATAGATCATATCAAACACAGCCATTTCCCTGAGGTTTTGGATGCCTTTCTCCATGTCGGTCCACTTGTCTAACCGACATAGAGAATCATCCTTGTAGGGGTACCTCTCCCTCACAGCGAGTAGGAGTCGCTTCCAAAGGCTGAGGGTTTGAGTCTGTTTCCCTATTGCCTTGTCAATACCAGCCTGCTTGGCTAAAGGTCCCAGCTGCTTGGCCTCTCTCCCCTACAATTCCAAACCAGCAGCTCCAGTATCCCAGCACCGGAGCAGCCAGGTGTAAATTTGCTCGTCTGCAATGCGGCTGTAATCTTTCCGCATATTTCACAACTCACTGAGGGATAGAGATCGGATGATTACCTCCGGCTCTTCCTCCTGCTCTCGTGATGGGCCTGGTTCATTATCACCCTGTGCACTGCAAGGGGATTTTTTGGTATATTTGGTTTTCCGTATCGGGGCAACTGATACTGGCACTGCTTGTCCCTCTGGCTCAGCTGCTGTGCTGGTGGAGGCGACCGGTACTGGCGCTGCCTGTCCCCCTGGCCCAGCTGCTGTACCAGCAGGCTCACTTTCAGACCCTGCAGCTCTTTCGCCCCCTTGAGGGCACTGAACAGTGTTAAAGATGACACGGTAAGCATGGGCAAGCCCCCAGCACATCGCAGCGAGTTGCATCTCCTGGGGTTTGTCAGATTGGCAGCACACCTTTTCCAAACACTCCACCAGTTTATCAGGACTCTGCACTTGTTTGGGAGTGAAATCCCAGAACGTTGGAGGTGACCACTCACTCAGGTACTTGCCCATCTTCTCCCACACACTTTGCCATTTATAACTATCTGCCCCCGGGGCAGGTTTCCGGGTGGTGCTATTGTTGGAGAAGTACTGCATGGCCCAAAACAAGATCTGGTAGGCATTTAGAAAGTATTGTGCCGCGAACACAGTGGCCAGGAGGCTCCAGGGATAGCTAAAACTCTCAAAAACCAAGAGAATCTCCTCCCCTGGCTCACCCATAGAGGGGGTGAGACCCTTAACAAAAGACCAGGCAGCAAACAGGTAGCGGTGCACCCCCACAAGCAGCGAAACGAGTCCATTATAAGTAGACAGTAACCAGTAGAGCAAAATACAGCCCTTGACACATTTTCCACCGACAATAAATGCCAGTACTAGGAGCACAGAGTGGATATGAGGATTAATCCAGCCCCACCACGCAAGCAAATTGGCCAGCATTGCAAACATTTCTTATCAAACAATACAAGTAAAACAGAAAAATTACACCTAACAGATTGCTCTAACACACTTCTCCTTTTGTCCTTATTTCAGTCTTCTCCAGCTCCACGTTGGGCACCAAAGTTGTGATGGTTTAGCCCCTGCCGGGGTCTGAGACCACGTGGCCGCTGCCCCTCCCCCACAAAGGGAGTGAAATACAAAGCCCCAAGACTGAAATAAGGAAAGGTTTAATACAACAATGCAATAGCAACACAACCAACAACAACAATAACAATAACAGTAATAGTGATAGCAATGAACAGAGCAAAATAGCTACCAAATACAGCAGTGGGAAGCACGATGTACAAAACCACGAGTGCACCGCGCTCCCGCGCCAGGAAAAATGTGACCTGCCAGGATGTGACGTCCGCATGGTATCTGAATAACCCGGCTAGAGCTCCCCCCCCACTGCTGGGGAAACTTAACCCTATCCTGGTTAAACCAGGACAGTTTGTTTGTTTTTTATTTAGAACAACCAGTCCCCACAAACTGTAAATGCCCTAATTGAGACTGGAGCAGAGGCCTCCTTAATATATGGGAATCCCAGGAAGTTTAAAGGACAACCTGTAATTATTATAGGTTTGTGAGGAAAATAAATTAATGCTGTACAAACATAAATAGAAATGAAAATAGGAAACCTCCCAAGACGATTATATTCAATCATGATTGTCCCCATTCCTGAATATATAAAAGGTATAGACATTCTAAAAAGACTAACTTTAAATCTTTCTGATGGTCAGTATCAATTTGGAGTTAAACCCTGTATTAGTGCCAGACCTGTTACGGTCGGCAAAGTAAAAATGCCTCCTGTGCAGATCCTGGCTGCAACTAAGTTAGTTACAATGAGGCAATATAGAATTCTGGGAGGACATGAAGAGATATCACAGACAATTAGAGATTTATTAGATGTAGAAGTTTTGAGGTGGTAGTCCAGTGTGGCCTGTCAAGAAAAGTGATGGATCCTAGAGAATGACGGTGTTAGAGACCTAAACAAACATACTCCACCGCTTGCAGCAGCTGTGTCAGACACTGTCACTTTAATAGAAGAAGTTCAGAAACATCCAGGAACTCGGTATGCTGTAATAGATTTAGCTAGTGCATTTTTTACTATCCCAATTGCAGAAGAGCATTGGGACCAATTTGCTTTCACAAGGGTGGTTGCACAGCCCCACTATCTGTTATAGAATTGTAGCTGAACACTTAGATGAAATACAGCTGCCTCCTCACACACAATTAAGCCACTATATAGATGATATTTTGATTCAAGGAAATGATGAGGAGGAAATACAACAAGTTCTTGAATTAGTGGTAGATCATATGAAACAGAAGGGTTGGGAAATTAACTCTGCAAAAATCCAAGAACCGTTTGAGACAGTGAAGTTTCTGGGAATTCAGTGGCATTGGGGGCATCCTGCCAGCCCCACATGGCCCTGACCACCCCAGAAATGCATCTCATTTTCCAGGACAACCTGTCTTAGTCGAACTCCCCACGGTGGGAGCAGTACTATTGGTATTGGATACCCCAATAAACAAGTACACCTGGAAAGCCAAAGATGCTCATGGAAAGGAGCACAAAATTAATACAAGGTGGATTATCCCATCTTTCTAATTATAACCCACTTCTGGTTCTCAAAATGAACCGAGAAACTTTTCTTTCCTTTTTCTTGCAGGTAAAACCCCCGGAGAAAGATATCCTGAGTCACAACGGGGGATCCTTACGTAAATTTAATTTTTTGTGTAGTGTTGATGTTCATTGTCTTATTAATACTTCTAAGATGTATTGTCTATCATTGCAAAAATTGCTTTGTGTGACTGTTCCCCTCTCCCTTGGTTCTGGGGGAACCTCCGGCCTTCTAAGTGTTAACCAAGAATGGGAGGAAAACGAATTTGTGGGTTTAGGTTATTCTGTTGTCAGTATTATAAGCAAACAACAGACACCAAATCAGGGGAAGTTCCCTTTGATAATGGGGCCTGGGATTTAAAAGGTCCTTACTGGGCCCATGAAGGCGAGGTGGAGGTATCAAGGCCTAAACCACACATGCGCTCTGGGCTGGGGGCATGGAAATCCATTTTCCTGCTGCAAAGGCAGACCCCCAACTCCAGCGAGCCAGACCATCTTCAGCTCCACAATTGACAGCAAAACCCAGAATATTTTCCCTTGTGATATGTATGTGTTGGTCTTGTAAGTGTCCATATAAACCGTCTTGTAATTGTACATGTTCATGCAGACAACCACCTTCTCACCCCAATCCCCAAGGACCGGGAGTACATCCATTAGGCCCAGCCTGGGACACATTTTGGTTAAATATGTTTGGTTAAAATATTGTTAACTGACATTGTTACTGTTACTGTTACCTTTATTATATGTTTGGTTAGGATGTTGTTGACCATTGTCAGTGTTAATATTGTTTTATTTGTTATTTGTAGTGTTATTGCTCATTTACCTTTGTTTAAATCTGGGATAGAAGTTTCTAGGCCCAGATGACGCATGCGCTTTAGGATAAGGGGGCGTGGAAAGCGATTTTCCTGCTGCGCATGCTGACTCCAACTTCAGCAAACCAGGGCAACAGACTGCGTGGACTGCCAGGGCTGCAAACACTCAGTGGTACATTGCCAGAACCGTGGAAAAATAATGGATCACATGTTAGTGGTGATTCCAATTCACTTTATAGCCTTAACTTTGTCAACTATTATCTTAACTGCTCTTCTAATATGTCTTTTTTGCCCTTGTAAATGTCTACCATGTAAACTGCCATCATGTTCTTCTACTGATTCCTTGCAACCTTACAATTGGTTTGTAGAATGTTTTGGTTTTGTAAAGTTAGTTAATTTGAGCATGACATGTTTGTTAGAGATGTTGTTAGCTATATGCTTGTTAACTGAAGATATTCATATTTGTTAAAGATATTGTTAGTTACATGTTTATTAACGGAAAATTTATATATCTGTTAAAGATGTTATTAGTTATATGTTAGCCAGAAATATCGTTAGTTGTCATGTTGCACGCTATTTCTGTCCTTTCTTTCTCTCTCTTTATATCTCTATCCTTTGTGCTACCATGAGGACAGCAATGTGTGGTGGTTTGATCTTGGCTAAATGCCAGGTACCCACCAAGTCGCTCTATCACTTCCCCCCCTTTCCCCTTTCTTCTCAACAGGGCAAAGAGGGGAAAGAAAATAAGATAGAAAAAAAACCCCAACCCTTGTGGGTAAAACAAAAGCAGTTTTAATATAAGCAAAGCGAAGCAAAGGTCTGCGTGCGGAAGCAAAAAAAGAAAACAGATTTATTCTCTACTTCCCATGAACAGGCGATGTCGGGCCTTCTCAGGAAGCAGGGCTCCAATACGCGTAGTGGTTGCCTCGGAGGACCAAGGGTGACCCCACCCCCTTCCTCCTTTCTCCCAGCTTTATACTGAGCAGACGTCATATGGTATGGAATATCCCTTTGGTCAGTTCGGGTCAGCTGTCCTGGTTGTGTCTCCTCCCAAGATCTTGCCCACCCCGTCCCACTGTGGGGGGGGGGAAATGTTGGAAAGAGCCTTGGTGCTGTGCAAGCACTACTCAGCAGTAGCCACACCACCAGTGTGCTATCAACACCCTGCCAGCTCCCAACATAAAACACAACACCATGAGGGCTGCTACAGGGGAAAACCAATTCCGGCTCAGCCAGACCCAGTACAGTCTCCACCCCTTATTCCATACCATTTACGTCATGCCCAGGTCCCACATAACACTCATTTATTCATTCCGTAAGCTTTCTTCACTCCTCCAGATGTTCAGTGACTTGGCCCCCATCTGTCAAGATGGATGTTCAGGACAGAGCAGTATGTTTGACTGTTGGACTCCAGCACCGGCTAGGTTTGGGTCATCATCGCACGTATCTGGTTCACTCTTCGTCGTTCCTACTTCCTCCATTACTTCCTGCAACATACAACTCAGCCCACAGATTATTTTCCCCCCAGGGTTAAACCTCCTTGAGGCACACACTGAGTAGCCCCACCCTCCTGCATTACCCACCAAGTACATCCAGGTCCCTGAGCAAAAACAATCCCACGAGTGGGCTTGCCTTTTCCCAAGGGAGGAGCAATCCACACTGCCTTCCCCAGCCATTTCCCTGTGTGTACTACAGGGACCTTATCTCCTCCCACAGTATGAAGGGGTTTTGTTTGGGCAGGACCAGGACGGTTAACAGATCCTCTGGTGTTAATTAGCCAAGTGGCTTCTGCTAAATTTATTTCCCAGTGCTTCCATCCCCCATTGTCCAATGCTCTCAACGTAGTCTTCAACAGTCCATTGTATCTTTCAATCTTTCCAGACGCTTGTGGGTAATAAGGGATGTGATACACCCACTCAATGCCGTGTTTCTTTGCCCAGGAGTTTATAAGATTATTTCGAAAATGGGTCCCATTGTCTGATTCGATTCTTTCAGGAGTACCATGTCGCCATAAAATTTGCCTTTCAAGACCTAAGATGGTATTTCGGGCAGTGGCATGATTTACAGGGTACGTTTCAAGCCAACCAGTAGTTGCTTCCACCATGGTGAGTATGTAGCGCTTGCCTTGGCGTGTTCGTGGCAATGGTCCAATATAGTCAATTTGCCAGGCCTCACCATATCGAAAACTCAGCCATCGCCCTCTGTTCCAGGGAGACTTTACTCGTGTGGCTCGCTTGATTGCAGCACATGTTTCACATTCATGAGTGACCTGTGAGATGGCCTCCATGGTCAGGTCCACCCCTCGATCACGAGCCCATCTGTACGTTGCATCTCTCCCGAGATGCCCGGATGTTTCATGGGCCCATCGAGCTACAAATAGCTCACCCTTGCGCTCCCAGTCCAGGTCCAGCCAAGCTACTTCAATTTTGGCAGCCTTGTCTACCTGCTCATTGCTTTGATGTTCTTCGGTGGCACGGCTTTTGGGCCCGTGAGCATCTACATGACGTACCTTTAGAGCCACGTTTTCCACTCGGGCAGCGATGTCCTGCCACAGTGCAGCAGCCCAGATGGGTTTACCTCTGCACTGCCAATTTGTCTTCTTCCACTCCTGTAGCCACCCCCACAGGGCATTAGCCACCATCCAGGAGTCAGTGTAGAGATACAGTACTGGCCACTTTTCTCGTTCAGCAATCTCTAGGGCTAGTTGGATCGCTTTTACTTCTGCAAACTGACTTGACTCGCCCTCTCCTTCAGTGGCCTCAATGACTTGTCTTGTGGGACTCCACACAGCAGCTTTCCACTTCCGATGGTTTCCTACCACACGACAGGATCCATCAGTAAACAGAGCATAACGCCTTTCATCTTCTGGTAACTCGTTATATGGCAGTGCCTCTTGGGCGCTAGCCACCTCCTCAGGCAGTGCTCCAAAATCTCTACCTTCTGGCCAGTCCATGATCTCTTCCAGGATCCCTGGATGGTTGGGTTTTCCCAGTCGAGCTCGTTGTGTGATTAACGCTACCCATTTACTCCAGGTAGCACTGGTTGCATGGTGCGTAGAAGGGATGTTTCCTTTGAACATCCAATGTAATACAGGCAATCACGGTGCCAAGAGGAGCTGTGCTTCTGTACCAACAACTTCTGAAGCGGCTCGAATCCCCTCATATGCTGCTAGTATCTCCTTTTCAGTTGGAGTGTAGTGGGCTTCTGATCCTCGATATCCCCGGCTCCAAAATCCTAATGGTCGACCCCGAGTTTCACCTGGTATCTTCTGCCAGAGGCTCCATGTGAGGCCATGCTCCCCAGTTGATGTGTAAAGTACATTTTGCACATCTGGTCCTGTCCGAACAGGCCCAAGAGCTACCGCCCGAGCTATCTCCTGTTTGATGTGCTCAAAGGCTTGTTGTTGCTCAAGACCCCACTCAAAATTGTTCTTCTTTTGGGTTACTTGATAGAGAGGGCTCACCAGCTGACTGTAACCTGGAATATGCATCCTCCAAAATCCCACAAGTCCTAAGAAAGCTTGTGTTTCCTTCTTGTTGGTCGGTGGAGACATAGTTGCTATCTTGTTGACGACATCCATAGGCACATGATGGCGTCCATCTTGCCATTTTATTCCCAAGAACTGAATCTCCTGTGCTGGTCCCTTGACCTTGCTTTTCTTTATGGCAAACCCAGCTCTCAGAAGAATCTCAATTACTCTTTGTCCCTTCTTGAACACTTCTTCTGCCTTGTTGCCCCACACAATGATGTCATCGATGTACTGTAGATGTTCAGGGGCATCAGCCTTTTCCAGTGCAGTTTGAATTAATCCATGACAAATAGTGGGGCTGTGCTTCCACCCCTGGGGCAGTCGATTCCAGGTATATTGGACACCCCTCCACATGAAAGCAAACTGTGGCCTGCACTCTTCTGCCAAAGGAATTGAAAAGAATGCATTGGCAATGTGGATTGTGGCGTACCACTTGGCTGCCTTTGACTCCAGCTCATATTGGAGCTCTAACATATCTGGTACAGCAGCACTCAGTGGTGGCGTCACTTCGTTCAGGCCACGATAGTCTACTGTTAACCTCCACCCTCCGTCAGACTTTCGCACCGGCCATATTGGGCTATTAAAAGGCGAATGTGTCTTACTGATGACACCTTGGGTCTCCAGTTGACGGATCAGTTCTTGGATGGGAACCAGAGAGTCTCGGTTCGTGCGATACTGCCGTCGGTGCACAGTCCTCATAGCAATTGGCATCTGTTGTTCTTCAACTCGCAACAGTCCCACAACAAAAGGATCTTCTGAGAGGCCAGGCAGATTAGACAACTGTTTGACCTTCTCTGTGTTCACACTGGCCACACCAAAAGCCCATCGGTATCCTTTTGGGTCTTTGAAATACCCCCTCTTGAGGTAGTCAATGCCCAAGATACAAGGGGCTTCTGGGCCAGTTACAATGGGATGACAGTTACAAATGCCTGACAAGACATCATCAACTGATGAACGAAAACTAATGTCACTAACCATAGAGATAGTTTGAGAGCCATGATTCATCTATAGGTCAAAGGACCAAATTAAGTGCTAAAGCTTGGACAATAGGCCCAAGCCAGAGCTGACCTATAGATGAATCCTGTATATTTTATAACTGATAACCATTGTGCTAGTAGGTATTATACTAAGTTATAGAAAACCACCTATTCTGATGTAAAAGGTGGGAGCATTGAAGCCTGAGCATCAGGCCCTGAACCAAAACTGCTAACCCAGTATGTAGTCATTAGTGAAATTTACATAGAAGATGTAGCTTAAACATCATAAAGCATGTCTATCTTGAATGTATCCTTCTTTGTGCGTGTGAGCAAATAACAGGGCCACAGAGACAGTTGTCTGGCCCTGTGACCTGGTGTGTGACCTTGCTCATAAATCAACTAGATAAGCAGGGAAACTCCCTTAGCTTCTCCCTTGAGCCCTGGCCAGGCTCTGGGGGAACCTAATGTGAGATTGAAACCAGATATTTCCGCTTAAAACAAAAGGTGCCAGCTATTCTGGCTTGCTGATTTTTAGGTATATAAGGCTGGACCCGCTCACAGCGACTTTGGAAGCCTCACTTATGGGTGGACGCACCGCGTAGGATTTCCCACTTGCCGGGACAGGCTCTCCAAATCCTCGCTGTAACCGGGGCTGCCCAGCGACTGCGGATCTGGATGATGGTAACGTATGCAAGTGGTGATGGGTCTTTCTTAATCACTATTCTCTCTCTCTCAGGTAGTAATGATTTGATGCATTACCCTGTATTTTCCTATTTGTTTAAGTGCACTATTCTGTCTTTTCTTACTGTATGTTTTCTGTATTATTCTGTTATATTATTTAGTTATTTCTAGTAAAATATGCCTGCTCTTTTCACTCTGGTGTCTGAGTTTAATTGGTATCCCTAATCAGCAAAACACTAGACTGGAGCTTTCACGCAGATTTAAGAAGCTGTTTTTTCTTTTTTTGAATTTTCTGAATGCTCTGAAGCAATGCTGATGAATAGTCAATGGCCACATCAGGGTGAAACAAGGAACAGAGAGAGATGGCTAGAGAAAGCTACTTCTCTAAGACCTGAATTATGACAGGGTGTAATTCACTAGTTACTAACTCAGAGTTATTCTCAAACCATTTTTCCTTTTTAGGCACTTAGAGAAAAGAGAACAAAGATGATCAGATTGGAAGCAAGCACTCAAGAATGCTTTTCAAAAGCAGAACTTTCTGACAGTGATGGTCACAGAATTACGTAGTTTCCCTACTTACTAGATATTTTCCCTATTTAGTCTTTGATTTCACATTAGAAACTTATACCTTAGAAAAGGGACTGTGCTTCATTAGACTGTAAGTTGGGGCGGGGGGAGGGGGGAAGAGAAAAAATCTAAAGTGTTTCTCCAAACTTCTCTGGATTCTCCCAGTGGACTGGCAAATGCAGAAGGTGAAAGATGGAAATGAAAGATTAATAAAGAAAGAACATCTCAAAGAAGGGACAAATGAACACATGCAAAGGTCTACTACAAAACACTGCTACAGTCCAACATTACTCCTAAATTTTTGCTTTATAAAGCTTCTGTTTCATTTAAAAAATAAAACCTGTTTTATTAAATGGATAAATCATGTTTAAAAACATATTAAAAAGAATAAAGACAAAAGAAGAGGACTGTTAATTCATATTCTAAAAATATTAAGACAGATGAAGAGGACTGTTAATTCATAATCTAATTGCTCCCGTTACATCAGGAGCATACCATATCCTAAGTACTCGCTTCTTCCTAGTTCAGTCCTCCATCATGAGACTTCCCTTCAGAGGCACACTGCTTACCCCTTTAATTTCTGTTCTGTCACATATCTTACTACTCATCTGACTTTAGATTCTGACAACTGCTTCATGCCACATGTCCTTGCTTTTCCTCCACCAGGATTCATATTTGCCAAATGTCCTTTTTTTTCCCTCCCAGTTATTTCTTGGCCCACTTTTCTCAGTTGCTACAGTGCCAGCTAGCACTGCTTCCGTGTCCTCTTGCTCATTCTGCACTTACTTTTTTCCATGTTTCCCTTGTGCTTCTCATTTTTTTAAATTTAATCTGGGGTTTTTGAAATCACTAACACCACGTCTTAGCACTTTCTTCATATTTTCTGCTGAGAATAGGAATCATAGTGTTTGTTTTTACAAAATGAAACCATGATTAATGTGTTTAAAATGGACCAGTTGCCTCTTCATAATAATCTTTTCCAAATGCCCATGTCACTTATTGTCCAGTTCTAAAATAAGAAGCATAATGCTTTAAGGAAAAAAAAAAAAGAAAACAATAAAAAAAGCTGATGTCAGCTCTAAAATAATGAGTCCATTTATATTTAGAACTTTAGTATATATGTAATTTCTTCCAGCTATTTGAGACATTTACTGCAATAAGCAAGTACTGTGTCCTCTGCATATTTTAGTGTAAAAGCTTCTTATGAAGCTCTCCACCCTTGCAGAGCAATGATAGACAAAAACCAGTACATTCTGGCTATACATGCCATCAACCCAAACTCACAGAATCACAGAATAATTCAGGTTGGAAAAGACCCTTGGGATCATCGAGTCCAACCATCAGCCCTATTCTACAAAGTTCTCCCCTACACCATATCCCCCAACATCTCATCTAAACGACCCTTAAACACATCCAGGGATGGTGACTCCACCACCTCCCTGGGCAGCCTATTCCACTGTCTGACCACTCTTGCTGTGAAACATTTTTTCCTAATGTCCAGTCTAAACCTCCCCTGTTGCAGTTTAAAGCCATTCCCTCTTGCTCTATTGCTAATTACCTGTGAGAAGAAACCAGCACCAACCTCTCTACAATGTCCTTTCAGGTAGTTGTAGAGAGTGATGAGGTCTCCCCTCAGCCTTCTCCAAACTGAACAGTTCCAGCTCCTTCAATCTCTCCTCATAAGATTTATTCTCCAGGCCCTTCACCAGCTTCGTTGCCCTCCTCTGCACTCACTCCAGCACCTCGAGATCTCTCTCGTATTGAGGTGCCCAAAACTGGACACAATACTCCAGTTGTGGCCTCACCAGTGCAGAGTACAGGGGGACTATCACCTCCCTACTTCTGCTGGTCACACTATTTCTGATACAAGCCAGGATGCTGTTGGCTTTCTTGGCCACCTGGGCACACTGTCAGCTCATGTTCAGTTGCTTGTCAATTAGAACCCCCAGATCCTTCTCTTCCACACAGCTCTCCAGCCACACCTCCCCAAGCCTGTAGCCATGCATGGGGTTGTTGTGGCCCAAGTGCAGGACCTGGCACTTGGCCTTGTTGAAGCTCAACCCGTTAACGTTGGCCCACCGATCCAACTTATCCAAGTCCCTCTGTAGAGCCTCCCTATCCTCATGCAGATCGACACTCCTGCTTAACTTGGTGTCATCTGCGAACTTACTGATAATGCACTCTATGTCCTTATCAAGATCATCAATAAAGATGTTGAACAGAAATGGTCCCAACACCGAGCCCTGAGGAACACCACTTGTGACCGGCCGCCAGCTGGATTTAGCTCCATTGACCACCACTCTCTGGGACCGTCCATCCAGCCAGTGCTTGACCCAGCAGACCGTTCGCTCATCCAGGCCATGGGCAGCCGGTTTTTCTATGAGAATCCTATGGGGAACTGTGTCGAATGCTTTTCGAAAATCCAGGTAGACAATATCCACAGCTTTTCCCTCGTCCAATAGTCTTGTCATAGAAGGAGATCAGGTTTGTCAGGCAGGACCTGCCTTTCATAAACCCATGCTGACTAGGCCTGATCCCCTGGTTGTCCATTATATGACTTGTAATGGCACTCGAGATGACCTGCTCCGTGACCTTCCCTGGCGCCGAGGTCAGACTGACGGGTCTATAGTTTCCCGGATCCTCCTTTCTGCCTCTCTTGTAGATGGGTGTCACATTTGCCACCCTCCAGTCCAATGGGACCTCCCCAGTTAACCATGACTTCAGGTAAATCATGGAAAGCGGCTTGACGAGCACATCTGCCAACTCTTTCAGCACCCTTGGGTGTAACCCATCCGGTCCCACAGACTTGTGTGCATCCAAGTGGTGTAGCAGGTCTCTGACCACTTCCTCTTTAATTGTGATGACAAGTCCACTATTGGCAGTGTCTCTGCTACATAAACTCAGTGTTAGTCCTCCTCCCATACAAAGAACAAATTTTATTTTTTGTATGATTACCTATATAGAAAATGGTAAGTGCCTGATTTGTCCTTGTTGCATTTAAGGTAATGAATTAATTTGGTAAGAGATGAATCCCCTTGCATTCTAGCCGGTCCTCAGAGATTAGAGGGGCTAGGGGCGGCTGGACTTATCTCTTAATAGCTATGCCAATTATGGCCATAACTATAGGTCTGACACCAGATGCACGAACAGCCCATGTGCTGTAGGTCCAGTGGCATTCAAGAGAAGCAGTCAGGTTCACGAATAGTACGGTTTATTCTTATGCAACATCTACAGATTCTTTGAGATTCTCTATGATCAAAAAAGCAAACAGGAGTGAAAGATGTAGCCAGGTTATAGGTACATGAACTTCATCCTCAAAAGCAAAATTTCATTTTGCCTTCTCCAGTTCAGTCATGAAACCTACCAGGTTTTATTTTTTAAAAAAGAGTCTTAGCTCTCCCCATGAATTAACATACCCTCTCCTGTCAAAGGACATAATTCAACCAGAGGTCTAACATCCATCCTGGATATTTGCCCACCCTAATGCAACACCCTGGGAATACTTGCCACAAAGAAATTCTAATTCAAAAGGTGCTCACCAGCTACTGTCTCTAAGATGCTTTGTGTTGCTCCCTGCCCATCTCCATCCTCCTGTGATCTTTTCTGTTTCCATTAGCTGTATATGGAACTTCATCTCTGGTAAGTCAAATATCTGAAGTTGATTTCTCCTCCCCAACCCAAAGAAAAATTAAGAGAAGCAGAATTAAAACAGGTAGAACAGCCAAAGGTGGAGTAATGCTAACTCACTGCTGGACACGAGCCTGGGCATATCTGATGCAAGAGTTTTCTAGACTATCACAAAATTATGTGCAGATCTCACTGCAGCACTCATCGCTGGCGTAACTTCATTCAGGCCACAGTAGTCCACGGTTAGTCTCCATTCGCCATTAGGTTTTCTCACTGGCCATATAGGGCTGTTGAAAGGTGAATGAGTCTTGCTGATCACCTTCTGGTTTTCTAGGTGACGGATCAGCTGATGGATGGGGACCAGGGAATCTCGGTTAGTGCGGTACTGTCGCCGGTGCACCGTCTTGGTGGCAATTGGCACTCGCTGCTCTTCAACCTTAAGCAACCCCACCACCGAGGGGTCGTCTGAGAGGCCGGGTAAGGTGGAAAATTGCTCAACTTCCTCCAAGGCAGCTATACCAAAGGCCCACCGGTACCCTTTTGGGTCTTTAAAGTACCCTCTCCTGAGGCAGCCTATACCTAGGATGCACGGGGCATCTGGGCCAGTCACAATGGGGTGCTTATGCCAGTCCTTCCCAGTCAAGCTTACTTCAGCTTCTAATAGGGTCAGCTGTTGGGACCCCCCTGTCACTCCAGAGATGCAGATGGGTTCGACCCCACTGTGGCTTGATGGCATCAAGGTGCACTGTGCGCCAGTGTCTACCAAGGCCTTATATTCTTGTGGGTCTGATGTGCCAGGCCATCGGATCCACACCTTCCAGTAAATCCGATTATCCCTTTCCTCCACCTGGCTGGAGGCAGGGCCCCTCTAATCCTGCTCACCATCACTCACTTGATCTAAGAGTGTCTCCTGCAAGAATGACTTCCTGGTCCCCTCAAGAGGGTCACGCATAATGTTGGCCATTCTATTCTGTCTGGGGGATTTCTGACTAGACACTGGAGCTGCATCTCTCTTGGAAGACTCCCCTTTCATGGTGGTCTTCCCTTTCAGTTGCTGTACTCGTGCAGCCAGGGCAGAAGTGGGCTGTCCATGCCACCTTCTCATGTTTTCCCCATGGTCGCAGAGGAAGAACCACAGGGTGCCCCGTGGTGTGTACCTTCCACTGCCCTTCTCCTGGGTGGGGAAGTGCCTGCTTCTAATAGCTGAGACATCGGCCCGTGGAGGTGGAACGTAGGACATGTCCTCTTCCATTTTCTGGAGCCTCTGAGACAGTTCCTCTACAGCTGAAACCAAAGCATGTTGGGAGGAAGGGAGACTTCCCTCATATTGCCAGAGGTGGATAATCACTTCATCCACTGTCTGAGTCTGGGTGTCTCGCCACCAGGACGCTACTGCTAATGCTTTGGAATGTCCCTCTGGTCCACTTTGCAGGAACTTCCGCCACATCAGCTGTGTGCAAGGGGCCTGATCTGGATCCATTGGTGACTGCTCATCATTCAGATCACCATAGACCATGTCAAACACAGCCATTTCCCTGAGGTTTTGAATGCCTTTCTCCATGTCGGTCCACTTGCCCAACCGACATAGAGCATCATCCTTGTAGGGGTACCTCTCCCTCACAGCGAGCAGGAGTCGCCTCCAAAGGCTGAGGGTTTGAGTCTGTTTCCCTATTGCCTTGTCAATACCAGCCTGCTTGGCTAAAGGTCCCAGCTGCTTGGCGTCTCTCCCCTCCAATTCAAAACCAGCAGCTCCACTATCCCAGCACCAGAGCAGCCAGGTGTAAATTTGCTCGTCTGCAATGCGGCTGTAATCTTTCCACATATCTCGCAACTCACTCAGGGATAGAGATCGGATGATTACCTCCGGCTCTTCCTCCTGCTCTCGTGATGGGCCTGGTTCATTATCATCCTGTACATTGCGAGGGGATTTTTTGGTATATTTGGTTTTCCGTATCGGGGTGACTGATATTGGTACTGCTTGTCCCTCTGGCTCAGCTGCTGTGCTGGTGGAGGCGACTGGTACTGGCACTGCCTGTCCCCCTGGCCCAGCTGCTGTACCAGCAGGTTCACTTTCAGATCCTGCAGCTCTTTCTCCCCCTTGAGGGCAGTGATCAGTGTTAAGGGTGATGAGGTAAGCATGGGCAAGCCCCCAGCACATCGCAGCGAGTTGCATCTCCTGGGGTTTGTCAGATTGGCAGCACACCTTTTCCAAACACTCCACCAGTTTATCAGGACTCTGCACTTGTTCGGGAGTGAAATCCCAGAACGTTGGGGGTGACCACTCACTCAGGTACTTGCCCATCTTTTCCCACACACCTTGCCATTTATAACTATCTGCCCCCAGGGCAGGTTTCCGGGTGGTGCTATTGTTGGAGAAGTACCGCATGGCCCAAAACAAGATCTGGCAGACATTTAGAAAGCATTGTACCGCAAACATAGTGGCCAGGAGGCTCCAGGGATAGCTGAAACTCTCAAAACCTGAGAGAATCTCTTCCCCTGGCTCACCCATAGAGGGGGTGAGACCCCAAACAAAAGCCCAGGCAGCAAACAGGTACCGGTTCAACCCCACAAGCAGCGCAACGAACCCATTATAAGCAGACAGTAACCAATAGAGCAGAACAAGACCCTTGATACGTTTTCCACCGAGAACAAACACCAGCACTGGGAACACACAGGGGATATAAGGATTAATCCAGCCCCACCACGCAAGCAAATTGGCCAGCATTGCAAGCGTTTCTTATCAAACAATACAAATAAAAACAGAAAAAAAAAATTACACCTAACAGATTGCTCTAACACACCTTCTCCTTTTGTCCTTATCGCAGTCTTCTCCAGCCCCACGTTGGAGCGCCAAAATTGTAGTGGTTTAGCCCCTGCCGGGGTCTGAGACCACGCGGCCGCTGCCCCTCCCCCACAAAGGGAGTGAAATACAAAGCCCCGGGGCTGAGATAAGGACAGGTTTAATACAACAGTGCAACAGCAACACAACAAACAATAACAATAAGAATAGCAGTGATACCAATGAACAGAGCAAAGTATATACCGCTACAGCAGAGACAACCGGCTGCACCAACCCACGCGATCACCGATTCTTCCCGCGCTCGTGCCAGGATGTGACGTCAGCATGATATATGAATAACCCGGCTAGAGCTCCCCCCCCACTGCTGGGGAAACTTAACCCTATCCTGGCTAAACCAGGACAGACGCCCATATACCCAAGAGTTGGGCCACTGATGAACATCAACACAACCAGCAGGCGGACCAGGCTGCTAAGATCGAAGTGGCTCAGGTGGACTTGGACTGGCAGCGTAAAGGTGAACTGTTCATAGCCCGGTGGGCCCATGAGACCTCGGGCCACCAAGGCAGAGATGCAACATACAGGTGGGCTCGAGATCGAGGGGTGGACCTCACCATTGACACCATCGCAGAGATCATCCACGGATGTGAGACGTGTGCTGCAATCAAACAAGCCAAACGGGTGAAGCCCCAGCGGAATGAAGATCAATGGATGAAATATAAGTATGGAGAGGCCTGGCAGATCGACTACATCACACTGCCACAGACCTGCCAAGGCAAGCGCCACATGCTCACAATGGTGGAAGCAACCACTGGGTGGCTCGAAACTTATCCGGTGTCCCACGCCACCGCCCAGAATACCATCCTGGGCCTTGGAGAGCGAGTCCTGTGGCGACACGGCACCCCAGAGAGGATTGAGTCAGACAATGGGACTCACTTCCGAAATAACCTCATAGATGCCTGGGCAGAAGAACACGGCATCGAGTGGGTCTACCACATCCCCTACCACGCACCAGCCTCTGGGAAGATCGAGCGCTACAATGGACTGTTAAAAACTACATTGAGAGCAATGGGGGGTGGAACCTTCAAACACTGGGACACACATCTGACAAAGGCCACTTGGTTAGTCAACACAAGAGGATCTGCCAATCGAGCTGGCCCGGCTCAGTCAAAACTTCCACGTGTTGTAGACGGGGATAAAGTCCCTGTGGTGCGCATGAGGGATCTGCTGGGAAAAATGGTCTGGGTTAGTCCTGCGCCGGGCAAAGGCAAACCCATCCACGGGATTGCTTTTGCTCAAGGACCTGGGTGCACCTGGTGGGTGATGCAGAAGGATGGAGAGGTCCGATGCGTACCACAAGGGGACTTGATTGTGGGTGAAAACACACCGTGAGTTATACTGTGCTTTTGTTAATTTTTCTTTGTTAATGCTAATTGCTAAATGGCAGCTGGATGTGACGCACATGGTATAGAATAAAGGGGTGGATTATGTCCTGGTTTAGCCAGGATAGGGTTACGTTTCCCCAGTAGTGGGGGGGGAGCTCTAGCCGGGTTATTCAGATACCATGCTGATGTCACATCCTGGCGCCAAAGTGAGACAGTCGGTTAACACGTGTGTTATGCCATCACTCTGTTCTCACTGCTGTATAGGTATATACCTTGCTCTGTTCATTGTTATTACTGTTACTGTTATTCTTATTGTTATTGTTTGTTGTGTTGCTGTTGCACTGCTGTATTAAACCTCTCCTTATCTCAGCCCGGGGCTTTGTATTTCACTCCCTTTGTGGGGGAGGGGCAGCGGCCGCGTGGTCTCAGACCCCGGCAGGGACTAAACCACCACAGTATGCAATGGAGAAATGATAGTGCTGATTTGAGCCACTCCACAGTAATTCATTAAGATGTATATAATAATAAGTTGATGTCCTGGCAATTCCCATTTGTTGCAGCATGCGAGTGAATTTTAAACACTTGTTGTATGTTCTGAAAATATTGTGCATGCATGAATGTCTCATTTTCAGTGGAAACAAGCCTAAATGAGTTCTCTCATCCATGAATCACACTAAAAGTGAACCCCTGAAAAGAACTTACTCTTCCTGCAGGTGGATTACTTGCTGGGAATGCATGTGAGTGATATCACTTTAAGCTTCCAGGTAGAATCTTTCTGCCCCAGAAAAGGCAGATTTCCCAGGATGCAAGTGTTCCTTTACTCCCAGCCTCTATATAGGGGTAGTCACTGATCCCTCATAGTATCCAAAATTTGGTTAATTAAAAAAAATCATGCCAGTGGTGGTTTATACATTTATCAGTCTAATATGAGGAAGCCTCAGTTCTATTTTCATAGACTTACACCTCTCTAAAGAATAAAGGATATGCTGAATGGCCATGCATTGAGAATTATAAAATGCAGAAATGACAAATCTGTATAGAATTTTTCTTCTGGGTCAGCAAATTTTAACATTGCCCATATATTTGCTAGCAAGTTTTGAAAAATTGGAGAACATTAATTGTCAGTGTTTCAAATCAAATGAGACGCTCTGTTTATTGTAACATCTTTTTCCCCCTGCCGAGTCTCAAAACAGTCTGGCAAGTTCTGCCCTGATTTAGAACCGCTCAGTTCTCAGAATGGCATGGTTGGATACAGAATTTGTTGAATTATTTGAGGAAGCTGCCTGAAAACCAGCATTTCTCTGAAAATATGACAGATCTAGTCAAAAGCTTCAAGAGTCTGAGCAGCAGCTCCAGGCTGTAAACCTCTGAAATGTACAACCCAGCTAGTTAAGTGGGGGTAGATGGAAGCAGAAGTCTGCCTTTGATCTTAAAAACAAACAAAAAAACCCAACAACAACAAAAATATGGTCAGGCGTTAATCCAGGCAGAGTGACTGCGTACATGTATCTGAGCCTTCCTCCTGCGCAGAAAGGCAGAAAGTTTTATCCCACTGTCCAAAAGGAGCAGCAGGGTCCCATTTTGTGGGGGCAGAGGAGAGCTATTAATCCTTTCAGTAATCATAGGATCTGCAAGTAATAACCTATGGGCTCCTCTGTTCTAACCGTCTTTCAGTGAAGGAGCATAACCCCTTTTGTATTTCTACCAGCATTTTATCTATTCTGGCTTTTCATGTTCCATGGGACAGAGTCTCTGTTCCTCACCAAGGGGGATTATTCTACTGCTAATAGCTCTCATGGCCAGGAAGTTTCCTTCTCTAAATTCTCTCCTATTGTTCTTAGCTAAGTCTCCTATTGCGAAGCTATTTTAAATAATTTCTTTGTATTGCTGATGTGTCCATCTCTACATATGTTCATGCATAAGGTGGCCACAGCTTCTCCTCCTTCAAGAGATTAGTCATATTTAAAAAGCTTAATTCCTCAAGAAAAATGTCCATGCTCCATTTCCACAGCAGCCCTCCTTAATGGTGAATTCCCCCTCCTGTCAGTACCATGCTGGCAGCACCATTAGGTGCAGTGCATTGCCCAGACCATATTTCAGGTGCAATCATAGCACCTTACTGGCAGAGGGACTGTTACCACCCCCCTTTTTGACATGAGTCTGTACACAGCCCTATTCCACTAGCATGTTTTGATGCATAAGTTTTTGTATGATAACCCCAAACTGAGTAATAAGACAATCTGCAAATGCTGAAAAGGATTTCAGTGATGTTTATTCATTTGTTAGATGCTGTTGTAAGCCTCAATAGAGCGGCAGAAGGTAACTGGCTCTTCCATGACTGTAAAAAATTATTTGAGACTCAGCACAATGGCTCCTTCATATGTGTTTTGTCATTTAGGCAGCAAAAGGCATGACAAAACTTCAGTGGAAAAGTCTAATTTACATTACACAACTAGCTATCTCTGGACCAACATCCACTCTAGCCTCCTTCCTCTGACTGGATAACTGTTTCAGGTTATCTTTACACAGTTTTAAGCAGTTTACATTTTTTCCTAACTAAAGGATTTTTTTTCCAATATCTCCAACTTCTGCAGCAGTAGTTCTGTAGTCTCATTATGTGCTCAGTTCCTCCCAGGCACTTAAATGTTATGCATAAATGTTGATACCAAGCTCATTACTTCTTCTTTTCAGTCACCAATTAAAGTACCAATTTAGACCCACAATAATCTTTGATCCCAGTAAAGAGCATTAAAGACACCTCTTACTAACACAGTATTTTCCCAGAAGCCATAACCTTTGCTTTTGCCTCTCCACAGGAAGAACATTGTCAGAGATGCAAGCTTTCCTAGCCAGCCCTTTTTCGAGAGAAGAACCATGGTGTGTGGGAAAGGATGACATATCTGAAAATATGTTTCATTTTGTATTACCTTAAGACTTCATGATCCAAATATCTCTGAAAGGATTTTACTAGCTATGAAAAGATACTTAGGACTCCTAGCTACGAAAAGATCCCTGCAGTTTTAGACAGTGATTTCAGAAAGTAGAAATGCATCTTGAGAGCTCAATTCATGCTAAGTAGGAGGCTACTGTAAGGGAAGATCTCTAAAGAGAGCTATGCAAAGACTCAACTAGAAAGAGAAAGCACTCCTTATAATCTAATCTATAGCCAAATGCAAAGAATTTAGTACAAAACCAAAGAAGCTGTGTCTGTATTACACCTGTCCTTATATAAAGCAGTCCGAACATGGATTTTCATGACCTGGTCTGAGTTTTGCCTCTAAGCAGGTGAATTAGCCAATGAGACATTCTGCTTGATGCCACTTTAGATCACATCAGATGACTTGCTGAGTGCTCATATATATGCCTTTCATTAGCATCACAAGGGCAAAAGTTAGAGTAGAAGAACATCTATCTTATAAAGAAATTACAGACAGGTTTACACACAACTGCTGAACATTTTACCTTGGTTTGTCTGCAAACTGAGGCATGTTATAAGTGGTTAGAAGCTTATTCCACCCAGGCAAGTTAAAAAAAGGAACGGTAAATTGTTGTTTTTAAGTGGGGGAGGCAATGGAATTGCAAAGGGGAGAAAATTAAGAGCAGAAGGGACAGGAACACATGATGTGACAGAGAAGACAATAGGCTGAAGTAAAAGACACTTGAAGTAAAGAAACTATGAAACTGATCTCTTAGACTTGGATTACTTTTTAATACTTCCTGTTAAAAGCTGGCAGTTAGATCTTACCATATTGATCTTTTGTATGACTAAGGATATACCATTTCTTCTGGTGTATCTTATTTTAGTTCTTTATTTGCCAACTTTACAGGACTGTACTGAGAACAGACATATGCAAAGGTTGTTAATAGCTCAGGTGCTATAATAGTGCCCTAGGCAGAGATTTAGGTAGGATGTAAAATGCCTAAATTCTAGGTATTTACTTCTGACAGGCAGGATGCTCTATTACTCTTAGGCGATATTCCTCTATTGCTTTGCTATGATCTAAACACACTGTTCTTGCAAACTGAATTCCAAATCATCTCAGTTATAATTGTAGCTCTGACAAAACATCTGGTATCTCAATATCATTGTCTTTATATTGTTAGAGTAAAATTATCCTGATCAGGACTGGTTCTTTCTACACTGCAGAGATATTCAACTTGCTTCAAGCCTGAAAGCAAATTTTATTCATTCACATAGTCCTGTGCTAAGACCTCTCCAGCACCACAGTCCTTTCTTGAAATGAGGACTATTATTTCCAGAAGGTACCAGGAGAATCAGGTGGCTGAGCAAATTAATTCAAAAGTTGTAAAATCTCTGTTGCCAATACTGGAGAATACAATATATAGAAACTTGTTTAAAGTACATGAGCTAGTTTTAACTGCTATAAGTAGGTCTTTATATGCTGACTCCATCTGAGCTACTTCTGATTTCTGGACTGGCACATGAGTTTTCACCTTTAAGCTTATGTTAAGCTTTGAGTACTAGTATTACAGGCCCACAAGCACTCATCTCACTAGATCAGTGTCCAACTTTCTGATTCAAGCTCTAAGGCTGCCTCCAAGTTTGCATGAAAAGAAGTCCCATGTATGAATCTAGCCAAATGTGACAGAGGTTTGGTTGACTCTTTCAACTTTGTTTTAACAAAGAGAGTGTCATTGTTTTACCTAGGACAAGCATCTCAGATAACATGTTTATCAATGCCCATTTCTTCAGAATGTCAATTTGCTTTCATCGCTCAAGAAAGCACAGTGGTTTCAGGCTCAGGTTTTTCCTGGATTTAGGATTATGGCTAGGAGCTGGAGAAGACCTGTGTCCTTGTTAGGCCACTAGCCAGATAGGCAGGCAGCCTAACAGGTCAATTCCTTACTTTGTGCCTGGGTCTCCCCACCAATAAGCTAGGAAAAGGATTTTAACTCCCCTCTGTAAAACATCTTTTAGCTATTAGGAGTACTGTTATTGGCATAATAATTGGAAAGTGTGGAAAATATTGTCTGTTATTTGAAGAAAGGAAATAATGTAAAAAGGATTGTTTTAGTTGCCTCATAGTAAAACACATTGTGGAAATCTCTCATCAACATAATGAAGCAATGTGGGGAATTTGATACTGAGGCAAGAATGATGCTGCGTAACCAAATTGCAACGTGGCATCCTGATCCACATCAGTTCTCTCAGTGTTTCTGCAGTCCAGAATTAAGAAAACAGGGCTTAGTATTAAATCATGCTTGAATTCTAGCTACACATAAGAAATAATGCAGCTCATAATGTTCCCAGCCAATTCCTCAAGTAGAGAAATTTTAACATGCACCATCCTTGACTACTGTAAAGCTGAAAATGGCTTGGGCTTCAAATTTTGTGTAAATCAAGGATATATATGAATGCCTTATAACCCTCTTCAATTAAAAATATGTTGATGATGTCCAGGATGCAAATTATGTGAGGGCAAATATAACATGCAAGGACAAGAACAAAAATTTCTTGCAATTTTGGAAGACTTCTGTCTGCAAGTGCCAAAAGCAAATTGCAAGATACAGTATGTAAATACCACACTGCTGGAGCAAATGATTTCAAACTTCTTCTGCTTTGCTTCTTTACTTCTGTTCTGTATGTATATACTTTGTCAGAAGGGTAGAAGGTTCCACAGAAGCTTTGTACTTGGAAGACAAAGCAACACATCAAAAAGCCTCTCTGTGTTTTTAACTATGCACACCCAGGTGTTATTGCAAATGCAGGCAGATATGAGTAGCCATCTACACTGTGTGCTGATATTCAAAACACAAATATTATCTTGGAGAAAGAGCAATGGCAGCATGCACATGTGGACACAGACACCCACCCACATGAGAGCACTAACATTTTGCACCCATTACTTGTCCTTTGATACAGACATGATCTAGTTAAAATGGAAATGTATTAGGAAAGTCAAACAATTAATTGATCCAAGAAATGTTGTTTCATGTTTTGTGTAAATCAAAGCTAAAAATTCATTTGAGGGACACTGTCATATTGTAGACTAAACACAGTTTGGCATGAGCGCAGGGCTTGGTGTGGGTGTTAAAGTTGTTCTGCACTACACATGGTCAGTAATCCTCAGCAGAAATGTTAACTCAATTTGTCAGCATTATCTTTATGTCAACAGTAATGCTTAAATATTTACAATAGACATAGTACTCTGAGGGTTTGTAATGCAAGATAAATTGGAAAAATGCTAACAAAATGGATGGTACTAATACAAGCCCTTGGGACATTGTACTGTTCAATTTTATATATGAGAAAGTTTGCCTGAAAGTTGGATTTTATGAGACTCTATGGTTTATTTGCTATTTTTAAGATTTTCTAAAATGAAGCAGAAATTTGTATAATCATTGTAAAAACAGAAATGTATTAGATTAGTGATGCATGAGGACTGGGTCCACAAGAAAGAGACATAGATTTTTACAGATATGTTCTGGACCAAATTCAGTCTTGATATAAATGAGTATGAATACTGTAGACCTCAAACTGAGTTGAACCTGTTTATATACTGGCTGAATTTGGCTCTATGTCATAGAAGAAATTATAAATATGGAGTATATATTTTTTTAGATAACACATTCTATATATAATATCACTCCAAATGCATTACAAGATAACTAAAACAACTGCAAATTTTGCAAATAGCTAAGAAGAGAGAGAAATTAAAAAAAATAACTAGGGAAAATATTTTTGGAGCAGCTCTGAAAATAGAGGAACAATATAATGAAATGAGGCAGCCTTCCTCAACTTTTTCCCTTCATTACTCTCCCTATTCTGCTACTTTTTTTCCATTATCATTACATACCAGTTAATTGGGTACAAATCCTATATATTCTGTTCTCATAGTTCTTGTTCATCTCCCTGTTTCCTCAACTTCCATAACTTGCCAGTCATCACTTGACTGTGATATAATGTAAAACTGAATAAATAGTTCAAATTAATAATAATTAAAAGAGCAACTGAGAGATTTAAAAACCAAAATATCCTGTGCAAAACATTGCTCTTTCAGAGATGACTGAACTAGAAAGCATTGTCAAATTAATAGCAACTCAGTGTCAAACTCCCCAAAACATTTATGTCCCTATTCCAAGAGAATATCATTTCAAGGGACTAAACCTTGAGAGGAAGCAACAGAAGAAAACATGCTTCAAAGCACCTATATTATAGGACTATAGTATCAGACAAGAGTTGTTATGTCATCAGTTTGCAAGACCTCAACCTATTTCCACACACATTTGCCTTTTTTCCTTCCTCCCCCCCCCCCAAAAAAAGTGCTATGCTTAACTTGAAACTATTCAGTTTCACTCTAATATACATTTACATCCCCAAAGATTTACATACTTTTAAATAGAACTGATCATAGTGAGAAAAGGGTAAATACAATCCATCCCCTTCCTACTTACACACACACATTTCCTATCTATAGAACACTCGCTGTTCTTTAAAATTTCTTTGAAGGGAGCACAGAAGTAATGTTTAGAAAATGTATGGAAATCCCATCTTGTCTTTGAGCTGTCGCTCAGGCTTTGAGTCTTTTGCCCCATATTCTATTTGCCATTCTTATTCTGGACCTGTGATATCTGATTCCTGTTTCTGTAATTTCCATCTTTTGTTCACAAGTCTATTCTCTTCACAATAGCACTATTCAGATAAGGTATGTCTTTGAGTCGTCAGCTACTACTTTTTTTCCTCCTTGTAAAGATCCCATTAGTGCTTTGGGATTCTGTGATACAAATGTACAAAGCAAGAGCTCTCTGCTGAAATATCGCAGCTCACTTTTCAGTACTGCGTCAGATAGCATTAGTAGGGAGTTTTTATAGTTTACCTTGCAAATGATGGAAACCACTCTTTATTAAACAAAAGAACAAAGGGGGCCCAGCAAAAGATATACTTAGTACATTGCTTGTGTGTTATGGTGTCCTGGCACTGGAAGAAAAATGTAAGAGAATTATTCCTAGATAAGGCACCTTGCAAATATATGCATGTTGTGACACTTTGTCCATATTATCATCATTCACTTCAAAATGGTATGCTTTCAAGGTTTAAAAAGTAAAAAGATCAGAGTAATGAACTTGAACTGCACAGCAAAAGACACAGCATATCTTTATTATGTCTCCTCTTAGCACAGGGACTGCATTTTTTTTTAGGTACACATTGCCCAGCAAAATGCAATTAGGGATCTCAGCACTGCTGTGATGTAAGTAACAAATCTATAAGAAATCCCACTGTGTTTCAAATAATTTTAATAACAATAACAATAAGAGGCTGATGTTTTGTACTCTGGATCTTGGATAGAAATATATGGTGCATATTTATATACCAATGTCCCAAGACCTACACTCCTGGTTCCTTGCCAGTCACTTCTTTGTGACTTTCAGCAGACTGCTTATATCTACAGATATGTCACCTGGTTCATCCATGTCCAAGGTCTACATTCCAACTACTTATATCAATAACAAAAAAAAATTCAATGAGGCTCCACAGGCATATATTGTTGGATAAATTTTACAATTCAACAAAGCGAGTGGTATAACTAACACTAATTGTGTAGCTTTTTTCAAAATTATTTAATATTTTCATAGTGATTATAATAAAAGAATAGCGATTGAAAATTTGCTAGCAGCCATAACCATAGCTGAGTAATTGTTTTAACTTATCCAATAGCTTAGGACATGAAGTAATCAAAGCAGTCTTCATATGCAACCAAATTTAAATAATTTTGAAATATAGTTGTTAAAATGTGTAAGGAAAAGAATGTTGTTTTCGCATAATAAGCCTGATGGGAAGGGCAGGAGCGATTCACCAAAGCAATCAACAAGAGCAATTCACAACCATTGAAATCCCTGGCCTAGGGCTAGAAGGCAAGTGGTCTTTTTGTCAACTGTGATGACCCAGTACTTGGAACTGGCTTTAGATGGATGCAGATACCGAAAGACTTGGGGCGAACTTTTCCCTCTTAGTACGCTTGCGTGATGAGCTCATGCATATTAACTTCTCCGCCCTGGAGAAAGCCAAGGTTCATTTCCATGAACATGTGATGTATGAACACATACATGAAGGGGCGTATCGGTAGGCGGTTCGGGAAGTCTGTACACCCTGTAGTACTCAGCCAATGAGGAATCAGGGGAGGGAACTGGCGGTTGGGAGAAAGGGATATAAACCATTGCACGATGGCTGTTAGGTGCGTCCACCTGATGGGGCGCCCGGTCTTGCAAGAACGTAATAAAGAGTGCTTCACACCGCATCCTGTCTGAGCCGCTGATAATTGGCAACTGAGCGTTTCTCACAAATGTAATACCAAATGCAATCACATTTGTTTTAATAGCCAGACATTTTCCTACTAGTTTATCACATCTTAATTTACAAAAAAATAAAGAAAACTAACAGTTTCTATAAAAAACTGGATCTGTATATTCTAACCAGGGCATTAGGAGTTTGTTTACCTTAAAATCAATTTCTTTTTTAGTTTTTAGAGTAACAAAGCCCTAGGTACAACTAATTACAAGAGCAAGCAATGACTAGCATTTAGGTCACTTACTGTAAACAGCTGAATATTTCAACAGCACCAGTGACTGATATTTTGTGGATATTCTAAAGTCTAAATATCTAAATTCTAAACATCTAAATTTATACTTCTAAAGTTCATGAAGAACATAATTTGGGATGCGCTGTGTACATCATACAAAGACACACTTCAACAAAGTACTTATTGAATTTAATTAGGTGGTATTAAATTCAACTGTATTAAGAACTGAAGTTAAGCTGTGCCTGAGTGCTCTGCTGAGCTGGGAATAATCATCACTTGCACTTGCTAACGTGGAAGTCTGGTGCAGTCAGAGCTGAAAACATGATTCTGACAACTTTTTTTTAAGGAAAAGAAGCACCAATAAGCACTCTTCTGAACAATGAAGTATGATATCTTTGGCCTTACTGACCCATTTCTCTTGGGCCTCTTGAGTACTTCTGATCTCGACAGTCAGCACTACTGAGACACCAAGCAGAGGAAGCATATTTGCTAGTCACGGCACCTACTCCCTGTCAGACTCCAGCAGCAGTTGTTGGCTGTAGTTACAGCTTTATCTAAGGATATGTCACATATTTAGGCTGTTATGTGATCTGTCTTTGCTGCTTTCCCTTCCTAAAAGGTCAGATGTGTAAGCACAGTCTCTTGCCTGCCTTTTCAAATCATATTCCACTTGCCACTCAATTAGGAAGCTTGTCCCATGTAAGAGAACCAACATGTGTCTCTTTTAGCTGCCCATGAAATAGTACAGTGTAACACAAGTTTTTCCTAACAAAACCTTGTCCCTCAGCTCCAGCACCACAGTTTCACTCTTCAGTTTAACATTAAGATAAAACATAATGGAAAGCTGCTATAATAATATCAAGGATCTGTTTTAAATTTAAAGAACTGATACAGAGAAATGATTACTTGTTTTAAGACTTATTTACTTATTTACTTATAGAAAACTGCTTAGCAACTTATTTCCTTACTTATAACAAGTTTTAGTATTACTTATAGTATTTTTTTAATATTGCTAAGAATCCTGCTTTCCCAGACTGTTCTGTGGAATTTTACCAAGGACTACTGTGTCCATCAAAACAAAGCAGTTTACTGTGAAAATCTACCAAGAACTGCAGTGATCTGAGGAAAGTGAAAAAGGAAAAAAAAAAAAAGGAAGCAAAGAAATATAGACAAAGTTGTGAGGCCCCTTAAACAATGCTAGCCCTTAGGCAATGTTAGCTAGATAACATTCTTACAGAAAACAGGATAGATAGATAGTAAACTAATCCCTGTCTTTGAGATAAAGGGGGAGCCGTACCAGCTAAAGGATGACCAATTCCTGATAACACCAAGGATTTACTTCCTGGAACATCTTGATAGACACAAAAGTTCCAATTAACAAAACAAACAGGTAAAACTAACTCTACAACCTGAAGAGGAGCCAAAGGTCCAGAGAGCATGAGCAGGAAGCAAAGTCAAAAAATTCATGAAAAGGAAGGAGTCTTACTTCATCCTGAAGACCCTTGAAGACCCCGGCCCACCCTCACCAGGAGAGGCACTGCACAGGCGCAAAGAAGAAGGACTTGGGGGGGGGGCGGGGCAAGAGGGGAATTTGTCGGAACTAATTGTAATATTCCCTCCTTATCTTCGGAAACCTAATGCATATGTAACATTTCAAACAATAAAAGGAGCTGGTTTTTTTGGCTCTGGGCGCGCACGTTTGTGGCGGAACGATCCCCCGTGTGCCCGACCTTGTAATAAACATACTACTTTATAACTCTTAGTGAGTTGTAGAGTTTGATTCTGTGCCACAGCAGTGTTCAGCAAAATAATTATGTTTTTGTCCTTGGGAAACAGATGTGCTCTAACTAGTTGGGTCTTGGTAATGAGTAAAGATAGCCATATACGGATGGTAGGATGAGTAAACCGGCTGAAAAATATTTTTGTTGTTCAAGAAATTGGCTAAGAGAATCTACGCATGCTCCAAGGGAAAAACAAGGTGAAAAAGACTACGAGCCTTCCTCCCAAAGACGCCCCCCAGGAGGCAATGCGCGGGTGCAAAGAGAACATAAACTGCTGACACCAGCCTCTAGAACTAACGCAGCCTTACTCATGCATATGTATGTTTGTGTTATGTAATCCAATGAATATGTATATCCACACTCTATAAGTTTTTGGTAAAAAGTGCTATGGGTGTGCAAGCTTTGTGGAGAAATCCCCTTGCACCCTGGCCGGAGTAAAACATACCTGCTTTATAACTCTATTTCGAGTTGTAGAGTCTTTTTTCCGCAAATCAGAACACTGAGAAATATATTTTCAAATGCTGATCTTCCACTTGTTGCCCCAGAACCTGTCAGAGCCACAGAAGCTGTGTTTGTGGTCTGGGCACCCATGCGTACAGCATGTTTCACATCAGTAAGGATTCAGGAGTGTGAGAAACTGTGGACTAAGGTATTGTTTATTAAGATTTATGTTAAGCTCAATGTAAAATTAGACGACAGAAACCACTCATGCAAACAACCACTGGACGCCGCCTGTGTGAGATAAGATAACTGTAATCGCTCACACAAACTGAACCAGATACTGCTCATGCAAGATAACCACCAGATTTCCAGGAAGCGACAAGAAACAGGACAAGACAGCCCATATAAGGATATATGAGTGAAAGATCAACTATGAGACAAAGAGGGAAGACTTCTTACTTCAGCCTCAACAAATACCAGGAGGCAGGAAACGACCCCCCCTAACAACAACTGAAGCATGCGCGGAGTACCTCCACTACCTCATGAGCACGGAAGTAAAGATGTATAAAAAGGGGACTATTTGAACTACTCAGCACGGCAGTTGGCGGAGCGCAGACTCCCCTGCCGTCCAGCGCTGTCTTTGCTCATATTCTACTTGCTATAATTAATAAAGATTGAATTATAGTCCATTGTGGTCTCAATTTATAACAATTCCTGGTGCCGTGACTCGGATAAGGAACGGTGGGCTTCTGTCCTCCGGGGAGGCGCCCCGCGGCAATCCGCGGCCCCGCGACTGACAGCCTACCTCAACCTTACCGACGAACCTAAATTCTAGAATAGTGAGCAAAGGAGAAAACCGGTAAAATCCCATAAAAATTCTGTGCACGGGAGTCCGGACGAAGACGCAGGACGCGTAAGTATATTGCGAATTTGCTCGCAGGTTTGCCGTTCGGGCGGGACTGGGTTTCCTGGAATATAACGAATGAGAGGTTCGATATACTGAACCAAGCGAGTGTGGACTCTTAAGTACTGCGTTTCCCATCTCCCGCGAGGGATTGGGCCAGGAACAAGGGGAGTGAGTGAGTGTATGTTTGTGGATATTCCAGAAGATGGGGGCGAAGGGCAGCAAGCCTTCGACTCCCATGGGAAGGGTACACACTGTACCTAAGAATACCCCTTTGGCATATGTCTTAGACAATTGGAGGTATTTCCCTGGAACCCTAGGGAAAGATAAGCAGAAAATGATAGAATACTGTACTAAGATATGGGGAGGGAAGAAGATTTCTAAAAATACCTTTTGGCCAGTCTATGGGTCAGAAGAAGATTGGGTAAGACAGCAATTAAACCTCTGGGTCAATAATAAAAAACCCCTTAACCCGGAGGAGAGTCAGTATGCGGAAGTATGGATAAAAAGACCGGGAGCTAAACTTTACCCACTGAATGAAGTAAAAACTAAACAAAAGAAAAAGCAGGAAGAGTTAGACGAAACCCTTCTAACCCCCCCTCCTTACATTCCTCCTCCTGCTCCCGTAGCCCCTCCCGAGGTCCCCAGAGCTCCCACTCCCCCACCGGAGTCGGAACAAGGGTCTTCCCCTCCTCCTAGACGCATGACTAGAAGTCAAAAAGGGGCAGCTCAGATGTATCCTCTAAGGGAAATGCCCATGGGGGGACCTCAGCCTATGATTGGATATATTTCTGTACCCCTAAACTCGGCTGACCTACGAGATTTTAAAAGAACCGAGATGGGAAACTTGATTGAGGACCCACTTGGAGTGGCAGAAAGATTAGATCAATTTTTGGGACCAAACCTTTATACTTGGGATGAGATGCAATCTATCCTTGGTCAATTATTTACTACCGAGGAAAGAGATATGATTAGACGAGCAGGAATGAGACTGTGGGATGTTCAGCATGCCCAGGGACCCCAAGCAGATATCAAATGGCCACTCCAAAGACCTAACTGGGATAATCAGGATCCGGTGCATAGAACTCATATGCAAGATCTGAGAACTATAGTAATTCAGGGGATTAGAGAAGCAGTACCCCGTGGCCAGAATATCAATAAAGCATTTAATGAAATGCAAAAGAAAGATGAGAGCCCTACTGAGTGGCTGGAACGACTGAGGAAAGTCCTTCAACTGTACTCTGGGGTAAATCCAGACGACCCTTTAGGGCAAGCGCTCCTAAAAACTCAGTTTGTAGCAAAATCATGGGAAGATATCAGAAAAAAGATTGAAAAGCTAGAAGACTGGCAAAATAGAGGGTTGGATGAATTATTGAGGGAAGCTCAGAAAGTCTACGTAAGGCGGGAAGAAGAGAGCAGCAAGCGACAAGTAAAAATGATGGTAGCAGCTGTCAGAGAGGATCGCAACGGGCGGACTGGTGAACACAGATCTGCTGGAATAAAACAAGGGAACGCAGTAGTAAAGAAGGAACAGAGATGTTGTTTTTACTGTGGAAAGAAGGGACACATAAAGAAGAATTGCAGAGAAAGGATCAGAGATGAGGAAATATTGAAAGCAGAATAGGAGAGTCAGGGGCTCTATATTTTAGGGGACCGGAGTCATCATGAGCCCTTGATAAAGTTAAAAATAGGTCCCCATAAACAAGAGTTCACCTTTTTAGTAGACACAGGGGCTGAGAAATCGACTATTAGGCAAATACCTGAGGGATGTAAAGCTTCCCCTGAAAAAGTACAAGTAATAGGGGCAAAAGGAGAACCCTTTAAAGTAAGCAAAATCAAAAATGTGATATTCGAAACTGAAAATAAATTTGGAATGGGTGAACTCTTGCTCGTCCCTGAAGCAGAATTTAATCTGTTGGGACGGGATTTAATTGTTGAACTACAATGTGGAGAAGTATTATTTATAGATGGGTCATCACGAATAGTGGAAGGTAAACGATTGTCCGGATATGCTATCGTTAAGTTGGAAAAAGGAGAATTTAAGACAATAGAATCAGGCCCCCTGAGTGCCAGCTGGTCAGCTCAAGCCTGTGAGCTGTATGCATTGTGGAAAGCATTAGTGTCACTGAAGGGAAAGGATGGAACTATATATACAGACTCACGCTATGCGTTTGGAGTGGTACATACCTTTGGAAAAATATGGGAGGAAAGAGGATTTATTAACTCACAAGGAAAAGAATTGATACACCCGGAATTAATTCGGCGAGTTCTGGGGGCATTGAAAGTGCCGAATAAAATAGCAGTTGTACATATAAAGGGACACCAGCGAGGTACAAATTATCAAGTCAGGGGAAATAACGCAGCTGATATAGAAGCAAAACGAGTGGCAGGCAATTATAATACGATTTTGACTATACAACCAGTACCTGTTAGTAAAAATTTGAGTTTTGAGTCTGCAGAAAAGGAAAAACTAGAACAAATGGGAGCTAAGGAACGGGATAGTAAGTACGTATTACCAGATGGGAGAGAAGTCTTGCCGAAGGGCATAGCACTCGAAATATTTTCAAAAATACACAGTAAAACCCACTGGGGAACCCAGGCGTTAGTTGATCATTTCAATCAACAGTTTGCCTGTATAGGCGTATATAATATAGCAAAGACAGTCACAGCAGCCTGCGAGACCTGTCAAAAGGTTAATCGAAACAACACGAGACAAAAACCTCTTGGAGGACGTTCCCCAGCATACAGACCTTTCTCACACATACAAGTGGATTTTACTGAACTACCCAGAGTAGGGCGTTACAAATATTTATTAGTAATGGTGGATCATTTAACACATTATGTTGAGGCTTTTCCTACCTCCAAGGCAACTGCTAACCAGGTTACTAAGGTATTACTTGAACACATTATACCTAGATATGGAGTACCTGATGTAATCGACTCAGACAGAGGAACACATTTTGTGTCAAAAATTGTTAGAGATCTAGCAGAAAACCTGGGAATTAAGTGGGAATACCATACGCCATGGCATCCACAAAGTTCGGGAAAAGTTGAAAGGATGAATGGAGAAATCAAAACTATTTTGACTAAATTAATGATAGAAACCAAACTATCATGGATCAAGTGCCTACCCATGGCACTATTAATACTCAGAACCAGACCCCGAGCAGATATAGGAATATCAGCGTTTGAGATGGTATATGGAATGTCCTATAGAATTGAAAGTCCACAAACAAATGTTTTAATTCGAGATCGTGTAATTAATGAATATGTTTCACAATTAGCAGAGCATCGTAACAAACTTTGGGAACATGGGCTGATTGTGCAAGGACCTCCATTGGACTTAAAAATTCACACTTTCAAACCGGGGGACTGGATATTAGTTAAAACATGGAAAGAAGAAACCCTAAAACCCAATTGGAAGGGACCTTATCTTGTTTTGCTTACAACAGAAACAGCTGTCCGGACTGCTGAGCGTGGATGGACTCATGCCAGTCGCGTTAAAGGCCCAGTGACAAGACCCCACTGGAAAGTAATCAGTACTCCAGGTGACACCAAGATAACCCTGAAAAGATAAAGTAATGATAAAAACTTTGCTTGATCATTTTGTCGCATTACCTTTTGGTATAAAGTGTGTATTGTTGTTTATATTCGCAATAATTATTTCTCTCTTCGTATATTATATATGGAAGCATACAAAATGTACTAAAGGAAATTGTTAAACTCATGCAACCACACAATATTGAATATAGAAAATATGTTGATATAAACACTCTAGATATACGAATTAAGTGTAATAATTTGAACCGCAATTGTTATCCGTTTGCTTGTTCCAAGTGTATGGTATGCCAGGATAAATGGTGGACTCACTGTGAATGTGGATACCCTTCAATAGGGGTTTGCACACAGTGTTGGAAAATCCAAAGAACTCTCACTGAGTGAAAATCAAAGCAATTAGAGTCTAAACAAGAAATTATTTAAGAATCCCATGAGTGGTGGGAAATTTTTACCAAAGGAATAAACCCTCAATATTATTGTTACTATTCCAACGAACCAATCCCCTTTGTAACTGAAATCTTGGCTATAAAGTGTAAGAAGGGAAGTACCAACTGTGCCTTGCCTCATCCCATTAGTTAAAGCTGTAAAGTGGGAAGCCTATATAAACAGGCAGAAAGCCCAAAACAGCTGTTCTCCTGAAGAATTCCCTTGCTGCCGAGAAGATGGTACACCCCGTGGCTCGAAGCAACCGAGTCGACGGGCGAGGCAGAGGAGGAACAAACTGTGGAGAAAAGAATCAGAACAATGGGACACAAAAGCAACAATGGCCAAACTTCCCCAGGGATGATAAAAATATACTTAAATTGGCAAAATTGACAGACACCTTTTTTTCTGGTGTACCGCTAGTTTTGTTATTGATAATAACCCAAGCAAATGGAAACCCCCATGAACCAATGCTCTGGAAACTATATAACTTACAGGAATCTAGACTAATACAAAATCAGACCTCTCCGGGAAATTGGAATTTTACTGTCCAATTAGTCTCAATGATTCCGGTCGATATCCAGAGAGGCTGGGAGGCGACGGAAGCCAACTCCAAAGCCTTCTATGTGTGTCCAGCTTCCAATCCTGGAAAGAGTTATTGCAACTATCCAGGCCATTTTTATTGCGGTTATTGGGGTTGCGAGACAATAGCCTCAGACTGGCCAACAAAAGGAGACAAATATATAAGTATCACTTGGGGACCTCCAGGTTGCATTCCACCACAACATGGATCTGACGGCTCCGGGGTCTGGGGATCTGTAAGGGGGGTGAAATCATCTCCATCAGAATGCGACAGAATAGAAATTGAAGTTAAACAACCAGAAGATGACACATGGTTAATTGGCTGTACCTGGGGAATTAGATATTGGGAACCTGGAGCAGATAGAGGAAGCTTTTTCAAAATAATAAAAGAAAGGATACCCCACGATCCTTTACCAGTAGGACCAAATCTGGTCCTGAATCCACCCACTTTTTCTAAAAAAAAGGTTGTCCCCGTGAACATCGCAACCCCTTCCCCAGACTCCTTCTTGAAAACAGCTAATGGTACCATGACTGAATTCTCCTTATCCAGGGATTTAAAGTTGTTAGAATCCAAAGACCCTTTATGGAATCTAATGCAAGCCTCTTATCGTACCCTTAATGAAAGCAAACCAAATTTAACTGAAGAATGCTGGTTATGTTATAATATTAGACCACCATATTTTGAGGCAATTGGAAAACCAGGAAGGATTCGCTGGTCTAACGGTTCAAACCCACGAGAATGTCCATGGGATGGCCGGAGGAATCATACGCAAGGAATTACTATTCAATTAGTAACGGGTCAAGGAAAATGTATAGGTACAGTGCCCGAAAAGTATCAGCCTTTATGCAACCGAACAGTCACTAATACCAATATAGAGAAACACAAAAATCAAAAGGACAAATGGGCTATCCCGACACCAGGAGCTAAATGGGTTTGTTCAGACATCGGAATAACGCCTTGTCTATCTCTAAATGTGTTTGATCAATCTCAGTTTTGCGTGCAGGTAATTATTGTTCCTCGTCTAATCCATCACACCTCGGAAGAAATATTGCATCACTTTGAGGGAGACCGGAATAGACAAAAACGAGAACCAATTACAGCAGTAACCCTAGCTACACTACTGATAGCGGGTGGAGTTGGAGCAGGCACAGGTATAGCCTCTCTAGTACAAGGTCAGGAATTACAAGGTTTGCAAATGGCTGTAGATGAGGATTTAGCGAAAATAGAACAATCTATCCAAAATTTAGCCACTTCAGTAAAGTCTTTATCAGAAGTAGTACTACAAAATAGAAGAGGATTAGACCTATTATTTTTGAAGGAAGGAGGGTTATGTGTAGCTCTCAATGAAGAATGTTGTTCTTTTGCTGACCATACGGGAGTCGTCCAAGACACCATGTCCGAACTTCGGAAAAGGTTAGACCAACGTAGAAAGGATCGTGAAGCGGGCAGGTCATGGTATGAAAACTGGTTTAATGTTTCACCTTGGCTAACCACTTTGTTGTCGGCTTTAGCAGGACCGCTTATTATGTTGATCCTGGGACTTATATTTGGGCCTTGTATATTACGCTATATTTTTCATTTTATTAAAGAACGGTTTGACACAGCTAAATTGCTTATTTTAACCTCGAGAGTAGAATATGAAAGTGTATCTAATAATGAAGATGAAAATTATTGTGAATGTATTATGCCATGCGAAAATCATTATTGTGAGTGCTATAATAAATGTCGAAATTGTGAAAAAGAAATTGTTTACAAGAATGAAGATGAAAGTAGCACCTAATAAACAATAGGATAAAAAGAAAAAGGGGGGATTGTGAGAAACTGTGGACTAAGGTATTGTTTATTAAGATTTATGTTAAGCTCAATGTAAAATTAGACGACAGAAACCACTCATGCAAACAACCACTGGACGCCGCCTGTGTGAGATAAGATAACTGTAATCGCTCACACAAACTGAACCAGATACTGCTCATGCAAGATAACCACCAGATTTCCAGGAAGCGACAAGAAACAGGACAAGACAGCCCATATAAGGATATATGAGTGAAAGATCAACTATGAGACAAAGAGGGAAGACTTCTTACTTCAGCCTCAACAAATACCAGGAGGCAGGAAACGACCCCCCCTAACAACAACTGAAGCATGCGCGGAGTACCTCCACTACCTCATGAGCACGGAAGTAAAGATGTATAAAAAGGGGACTATTTGAACTACTCAGCACGGCAGTTGGCGGAGCGCAGACTCCCCTGCCGTCCAGCGCTGTCTTTGCTCATATTCTACTTGCTATAATTAATAAAGATTGAATTATAGTCCATTGTGGTCTCAATTTATAACAAGGAGTACATTTGATTTGTCATGTTCACAGCCAAGAGGCATTTGCAGGTGCAAGTCAAAGTCATGAGCACACAGAAGCTGTAAGGCAGCTTTTGTTCTGTGATTTGGCAACCAGGGAGACAGCACAATCCCACTGTCTACAGCTGGAAGATATGCCCCCCCATACCCCTAGGGGGCAGTTAGGGGGAGTTCTGTCAGAGGTAGTATCTATGCTGCATGCTTATAGCATTTACCACTCAAAATAACCAAATTGTGCATGAGGGAAATGTAGACAATTGGAAAGCCTCACCAGTACACATTGAAGAGCATCCCTTCGATCCACGAAAGGTGCACTACTGCACTGCTGCAGAGAAAATTGTCCTCCTGTGTATTGGGAACATGTCAAGAACAACATCAGACACAGCTGGATAAGTAGAAAACACCAGCTAGCTTATTTGAAACCCAGCTTCATACTTGAAACTATACTAGTTGGATAAAACAGTGGACTTATCAAACATACTGAAATCAGAAAAAAAGCCATTTCAGTGGAGACTGAAGCAGACCTGAAATGATCATCTGAATGCCTGTATGTGATTTTGTGTATGTGCTAACTACAGTATTCATTTTTTAAGGGGTCTGGCCTTCTCATTCACCTAAGACTTTTCCATAAACTTTCTGAATTCATTCAGAGACAAATCCTACTTCCTAGACTTGCTCCTACTAGCAAATACTATGACAGGCAGTGAACTTAGTCTCCAGTTCAACCTTTGGGCTGCTCCAGCCCATCAGTGTAAACACAGCCATTACGATTAATCTTAAGGATTGACATAAAGGTAGAGGGGCCATTTAGGGAATGCGGGTCTGGTCCAAACTTTGTCTTTCTATTTAACTTCAGTGCACCTTGAAAGAGGCCCTAAATTGGCACTGGGTTTCCCAAAATTTAATTTGGGATTTTTTCTAAGTTTTAATACGTTCAGAGAGGATTTTATTTTTTTCTAACAAAATGATCAATGAATCAACTCCATTCTAACCTTTACACTTATTTAGAAATTCTCTTTAAATATTTACAAATAAAAGGAGAAAAGGAACTTGAGAAATGCACATTTCCGAGGGGGGGTTGCTATAGAATTTTACAGCATGTTACAGGAAATATCTTAGCAGGAGATAGATGTAACAATGGAATATGTGCAATTCAGCATCTTGTCTTTACCAAAGACAGTGCTCTTTCTGGTTGGAAGTGGACCACATCTCATACTGAGTGATTAATTTGTTATGAATTAGTAATTCCATGAGTTTTAAGCTCCTCTCTACTTATCACATGTAAGGGAAAGAATGTTGTTTTCGCATAATAAGCCTGATGGGAAGGGCAGGAGCGATTCACCAAAGCAATCAACAAGAGCAATTCACAACCATTGAAATCCCTGGCCTAGGGCTAGAAGGCAAGTGGTCTTTTTGTCAACTGTGATGACCCAGTACTTGGAACTGGCTTTAGATGGATGCAGATACCGAAAGACTTGGGGCGAACTTTTCCCTCTTAGTACGCTTGCGTGATGAGCTCATGCATATTAACTTCTCCGCCCTGGAGAAAGCCAAGGTTCATTTCCATGAACATGCGACGTATGAACACATACATGAAGGGGCGTATCGGTAGGTGGTTCGGGAAGTCTGTACACCCTGTAGTACTCAGCCAATGAGGAATCAGGGGAGGGAACTGGCGGTTGGGAGAAAGGGATATAAACCATTGCACGATGGCTGTTAGGTGCGTCCACCTGGTGGGGCGCCCGGTCTTGCAAGAACGTAATAAAGAGTGCTTCACACCGCATCCTGTCTGAGCCGCTGATAATTGGCAACTGAGCGTTTCTCACATCACACATCTGTGACTAGATCATTTTCACTGAAATTACTTGATATTCACTAAATTGAGATACTTGCTTAGTTCATCAAGTGTTTTTGCATATCTGAAGTATGAGCTATGCTACTGAGTTGTGATCAGGTGGATGAGTGACCAAGCATGTGATGTGCTTGAAAGCACAGATCATACCCACTCAAAACATGTTGGCCTTGTTCCCTAATCTGTTCTCTGCTTGGAAAGAACTCAAGAACTTCTACCACACATTTTTCTGCATACACCTCTAAACGGTTTTCCCAGTAATATCCCACTATTCAAATGCATACAGGTTCAGATAAACTGCCTAGAAAAATCTGCATCCTTGTGCCAGCATGGGAAGGGAGCACTCTAAATTACACAGCAGACTATGGATTTATACAGCTATCAAACAGAAAGAAGATGCCAAGGCACAGTAGTCCAGTATCTCTTGGACATCCTAAATATCCTCTGAAAAGGTATTTGCCTTATTTTGCACTGAATCCAGAAGCTAAAGAAAGAAAACTGGAGTTTCACTCCTAGAATCTGATATGACTTGTATAAGAAAAGAAGTAGACATTTTTAATTATTTATAATATAATCCAGACACAGAAAAAGTGTAGGTCTTTTTTCTTTTCTCATCTAGCTGATGAGAAAAGCAACAATCAGGTAAATGCTGAAGTAATGTTCCTGACCCAGTGAATGCACTGCAGTGAATGAAAAAAGCCCTGATTTTGTAAGAAAAGAGAGAGAACCATGGAAAGTGTCTGAAAACACTGTCATCCTGAGATGAGGAGCTAGGAAATTAAAATAGGATATAGAAATTAGGCACTCAAGAAATGAAGGTATAACTTAGTTTAGAGATAAAGATGGAAGACTTAGAGATCAGGCTAGGGGCTAGAGGCCCATTAGTTAAAAGATAACTAAGATTGAATAGGATAATAGATCATAGTCGATGGGCTAGAGAGCAGAACCATATGGAAACCTTGATTAATGGAAGCTGTGAGGGAACGCTTCCTGATGGAATAGGAAGACAGCCCTAAAAACTGGTCAAAACCAACCCTATGGTCCGGCCTGAGTCCAGGAGGCTACAGAGACTGCGCAAGAAACCGAGGTAAAAAGTTCAACAGTGAGGAACAGGAGCTACTTCATCTCTGTGACCCCAGCCCACGACCACCGGGACACACTGCGCAGATGTGACTAGGAGGAGACCGGGGAGGAACATATGAAAAAGACTTTCAGGCTCATTATAATACGAAGCGGGGATAGGTCATGCATATGTATAGGCGTATTATGAATATGTGATGCTTTGTAGCATAAAGCCAAGACAAGGTGCCACGAGGGGTGCACACGTTTGTGGTGGAGCGATCCCCCGTGCATCTCAGCGCTGAATAAACATACCTACTTTATCACCTTATAGGTTGTGGAGTCGTGTTTCCTCAAGTCATTTTGGCGACCCAGATGGGACGTGCTTTGCTCGGCTGCAGGATAGACTGAGGAGCAGACATCCTAGGTGCGCCCTGAGTCCTTTCTCGGAGGAGCTCTGCTCCCAGCCACTCACTGCGGGGGCAAACAACGACCATCTACAGCTGCGGACAAATGGTATGTTTAACGAGGGAAGCCAATAAGTCGTACGCTTGGCTGGGGCTGCTGATAAATCGCGCAGAGACGTCTGGCGTACAGCATAGTCCCCGTATGGGAGGAGGGTACCCTGTATGTTGGTAAAGGGGATTCGCTGACCGATAGAGCGGCCGCTAGCGATCTTGGGAGTAGATCGAGTGAATCCGAGGTCACCGCTGCATCCCAGTTTTGGGAGCCAGGATGGACCTGCTAATGACTGTGTAAGAAGCAGGAGAAGGGTAAGCGGAACCTCTTGAGTGGTTTTGGTAAAACATTAACAGCTGTTGGAAGGATATCAACTGGAATGTAGTAACTGTGTATTTAATTTGTGAAATACCTAGGAATTTTATGTATGTTTAGGAAACCGTATTACCACCTAAAAATGTTTGTATGGTGTGCCCGGTACCGAGATATAACATCAGCAAATTGTGGATCCAAGAGTAAACAACTCAGATCAGTTATAAACAACATTATATTAAGCTAGCTTTTAGACGAGTGAATGAGTACCTGTGTGTGTGTATGAGACGCAGCACAGCTGCGAAGCGAGTGTGGAGTTCTGATCCGTGGTTCCGTGTTCTCCGCGAGGAGAGCGGCCGGAGACGAACGAAGCGAACGAAGTGTATGTCAGATTGTAAAAAGTGTTATTTGAGCCTGTGATTAATTTTTGGTGCCCCCATATACAAGCCTGAGGTTTTTCTTGTAATCTGATCTTTGTGTTGAATGCCTCTGAAGCATGCAGGAATGAATGAATGAGTAGGAGGAGAAGGAATAGCGAGTCTCTCCTCTGGTGGTTTGGGCTGGAACCCAGTGATTAATTGAATGATGAGAGTGAGTGGATAAGAAGGGAAAACGGTCTATATCGATTGGAGGGATTATATGTAACCCCTCTAGCGAGACCTGTAGCATTAGATTGGGAACAACCCTCTGAAATCGCTCTTCCCCCGATTGAAGACAGAATTCCTTGTTTTGTTTGTGGATTAATACCTTATAACTTTTATAATAGAGGGGGTTACCATCAAGCCTGGGTATTGCTGGAGTGTAAGCTCTGTAAACAAAGGTGGTATTGTGCATCTGATAGGCGAAGGCCTGAGTGCCCTAAATGCTTACCCGAAACAGCATTTCCGAATCTTTATAATTGGGAAAGGGCTAGACAGGAGTCAACAATAATAAAATTTGTATGTGGTAAGAGTAGCTTAATTCCAGAGCTTTGGGACGTATGGGAAAAGAACTGGGACAGAGTTAAGATACAGTGTAAGAAACGCTTTAAGTGGAAATTAAAAAGAAAATAATTTTAAAAAATGGGAAACACACAAGGGGGAGTTATAAAGAGCAGCCCTCTGGGATGCATATTGGCCCACTGGAAAGATATTGCTGGGACAGGAAACACAGAAAGCAAAAGAAATCTTGTTAAATATTGTAATCAATGGTGGCCACTATATAAATTAGAGAATGAAGCCAAGTGGCTGTTTAATGGGACTCTCGATTATAACACCCTTTTACAACTAATGTTGCTTTTGAGGAGAGAAGGGAAGTGGGATGAGGTATCATATGCAGACATGTTTTTCACTCTCCAAAATCATCCAGAGTGGCAAAGGGACTGCGGGATTGTACCTCCACAGGACCCTTTGGTACTCGCCCTTGAACAAGATAATAAAAAGGAATTTAAAGGCAAACTGAAACGGTGTTGCTCAGCATGCAGTATTGGGCAAAGATGCACTAGAGCAGATAAGATTCATCAGGCACCAGAGCAGGATCTAACCGATTTGTTTAAGCCTCCCCCTCGACCACAGGAACAGGATGAGGACTCGGATGGACCCTCCACTCCCCCGGGTATTCCAGTATCCTCCCACACCAGGAAAAAGTCTGCTCCAACGGTCTTGCAGGCACCTCTCTGAGAGACAGTAGGACCTGACAGAGGGACAATGTTAATTAAGGTACCTTTCTCTACTACCGATTTAGAGGCATGGAAAAAGGTTGCCAGGGATTACCGTAACGATCCGACAAGCGTGACCAGATATTTTCAGTTTATTGTAAAACAACATAATCCCGATTGGAATGATATACAGCTATTGTTAGATCATTTGACTGAGACGGAAAAGCAACTAGTTTTAAAAACTGCAGGGAATTTGGCAGAGGATTATTATAAAACTACGGGAACAGACGTTAAAGAATATCTCCCCCTCCAAGATCCAAAATGGGAGGCAAACAGGTCTGCACATATGGAAAGATTGCAGGCATACCAGGAGTGGATTGTAAAAGGAATGGAGAGGGCTATTCCCAAAGCAATAAATTGGTCAATATTATATGAAATTAAACAAGGTCCTTCTGAGTCACCATCAGAATTCCTGGATCGACTGAGGGACGTAATGCGTCGCAACACACCATTGGATCCGGGGTCAGAGGTAGGAATACAACAATTAGTTTCTCTGGTTTTAGGACAATCTACAGGGGACATTAGACGCAAGCTTCAGAAGCTGCGTTCCACAGAAAGTGGAAACCTGGAAGTATTACTGGATGAAGCGTGGAGAGTGTTCAGAAATAGAGAAGAGGATTATAAGCGAGGACAGAGAAGGGTAGTGGCAGTTGTTAGGGAAGAAGAAGAAAGGAAACCTAGGCGAGGACTGCCTCAATTAAGAAAAAATCAATGTGCAATATGCAAACGGTTTGGGCACTGGAAAAATGAGTGTCCGGAAAAATGGAAAGTTAAGGAAAGGGGACAAAGTAATCAAAAAGGAAGGGCAGTGGCCCATATGAAAGAGGACTGACAGGGACCTGAGGAATCTACCCTAGCGGATCTGCTGGTTACAATAAAGCTAGGGAAAGAACAAAAGAAGGTAGAATTTTTAGTGGACGCTGGAGCGACATACTCAGTTTTAAACCAAGACCTAATGCCCCTAGAAGATGACTATATTATAGTAAAGGGGGCGACTGGCCAAAGTGAAAAGGCATATTTTTGCAAACCCCTAAGGTATGAATTAGGAAAACAATGGGGCATACACAAATTTTTATATATGCCTAACTCCCCGAAGGCACTTCTGGGGAGAGATTTATTAGAACAATTGGGTGCAATAATTAAATTTAAAGAAGGAGAGATTACTCTGGAGGTAAATGACCAAGAGTTTATACAAATAATGAGCTTATCCCTAACTAGTGTTCCCACAGAAGGAAGAATCAGCAAAGAAATTATTGACCAGGTATATCCCGGAGTATGGGCCACTGATGTGCCCGGGAAAGCAAAGAATGCCCCACCTGTTGAGGTCAGACTTAAAGAAGGACAACAGCCGGTAAGAATCAAACAATATCCTCTGAAGAGAGAGGATCAGGAAGGGATTCAGCCAGTTATAGAGAAGTTCCTACAACTGGGATTACTGAAAGAATGTGAGTCTAATTTTAATACTCCCATATTACCTGTCTGTAAACCTGACGGGTCATATCGGGTGGTTCAGGACCTGCAGGAAGTGAATAAGATAACTGAAGATCTCTACCCGGTGGTGGCAAATCCATACACTTTACTAACTGTATTGACACCTGAACTAACCTGGTTTACTGTTTTAGACCTCAAGGATGCTTTCTTTTGCCTCCCTCTCCACGAAGCCAGCCAGAAAATATTTGCATTCGAATGGGAAAATCCTAAAAGCGGACATAAAACCCAGCTGACTTGGACGGTGTTACCACAGGGGTTTAAAAACAGCCCTACTATATTTGGCAATCAACTCGCAAAAGACCTCGAGTCGTGGGAAGCCCCAACCCCGCCTGAGGAAGGGAAACTGTTACAATACGTGGATGATATCTTGATTGCCACCAAGGCAAAAGACGCTTACATGACTTGGATGGTAAGCCTGCTAAATTTTTTGGGGCTTCAGGGATACCGAGTGTCTAAGAAAAAGGCCCAAGCAATGCAGCGCGAAGTGATTTATTTGGGTTATGAAATTAGTGCTGGAAAAAGAACTTTAGGACAAACTCGAAAAGAAGCAATATGTCAGACCCCGAGGCCACAAACAGTGAAAGAGTTACGGACTTTCCTGGGAATGACTGGGTGGTGCCGACTATGGATTTATAATTATGGACTGCTTGTCAAACCGTTATATGCATTGACAACCACTGAACAAAAACACCTTCAATGGAATAAAGAAACTATACAGGCCTTTGAGCTACTGAAAAAGGCTCTGATGTCGGCTCCGGACTTGGGACTCCCAGATGTAGGTAAGCCATTTTTCCTTTTCTCTCACGAGAAGCAGGGGATTGCCCTGGGGATATTAGCACAAGACCTGGGCCCCTATCGTCAAGCAGTTGCCTACTTTTCCAAACAGTTGGATACAACTGCCAAGGGTTGGCCTGGATGCTTGCGAGCAGTCGCGGCTGTGGTATTAAACATCCAGGAAGCCCGAAACTTCACCTTGGGCCAGAAAATGACTGTGTTAGCATCCCATACAGTGTCTGCAGTGCTGGAGGCGAAAGGTGGACATTGGCTTTCCCCGCAAAGATTCTTGAAATATCAGGCTGCAATGGTAGAACAAGATGATGTAGAGATTGTGGTTACTAACATTGTGAATCCAGCCTCTTTCCTCAGGGGAACACAGGAGAACCAGTACAACATGACTGTCTAGAGACCATTGAAGCGATGTATTCAAGCCGCACGAACTTGAGAGACAGCCCTATGGAGAACACAGAGAACTGGTTCATGGATGGAAGCAGCTATGTCCTAAGTGGTAAAAGACATGCTGGGTATGCCGTTACTACCAGCCAGGAAATAATAGAATCAGGGCATTTGCCCATGAATACCTCTGCGCAAAAGGCAGAAATAATTGCCCTGACCCGTGCTTTGGAGTTGGCCCAAGGCAAGGCTGTGAATATCTATACGGACTCAAAATACACCTTTGGAGTTGTACACGTGCATGGAGCAATTTGGAAAGAGAGAGGACTATTGAACTCACGGGGTAAAAACATCGGACATGCAGAGGAAATACTGAGACTGTTGGAAGCAGTCCAGCTTCCTAAAAAAGTGGCAATCATGCACATCAAGGCACACCAAAAGGTGAACTCGGATTTGGAGAAGGGAAATGAGCTGGCAGACAGAGAGGCAAAACGAGCAGCCAAAGGAGAGGTAAAAGTAGAAGGAACTTTAATCCCTGATGGGCGAATTTCCCTAGAGAGTAAGCCTAATTATACTAAAGAAGATCAAAAACTTATCACAGATCTGGAAGGATCATATAATGAGGAAGGTTGGGCCCTCACCTCGCAAGGAAAGATAATCATTCCCTCTTCTTTAACATGGTCCCTAGTAAGGGAGGAACATAACAAATGACATTGGGGAGCAGAGGCCCTATATAAACACTTAATTAAATATATTAGAGCTAGAAATTTATATACTACAGTAAGACAAGTGACTCAGCAGTGTGATCTTTGCCTCCAGACTAATCCTAAAAATACCCCCAGATTGGAAATGGGCCGAATTGGGAAAGGCAATGGGCCCGAGCAACAATGGCAGATTGATTTTTCAGAACTTCCAAGAAAAGGGGGTATCGATACCTATTGGTATTAACAGATACCTTTTCAGGCTGGCCGGAAGCGTTTGCTACCAGAACCGCCAAAGCTCGGGAGGTGACCAGAATATTAATACAAGAAATAATACCACGCTTTGGGGTTCCAGCAACAATACCCTCTGACAGAGGGCCACATTTCATTTCAAAGGTGGTGCAACAAATCAGCCACCATTTAGGTATAGATTGGCAGCTTCATACCCCATATCATCCCCAGTCAAGTGGCCAAGTAGAAAAGATGAATCATTTAATCAAACAGCAGATTGTGAAACTTGGACAAGAAACTAATTTGGCTTGGCCTCAGTCTCTTCCTGTGGCCCTTCTACGCATATGAACTAAGCCAAGGGCAAGAGAGGGGTTAAGTCCTTTTGAAATTCTGTACGGACGACCCTATAGCATACAAAAGGGCATATCCACGCAGGCAGGGGATGAGACTATAACTTCATATCTGGTAGCATTGGGTAAACAGATCAATAAAATTGGAAAACATGTGTTTGGAACCCGCAGTAGAGGGTTAGATGGACCTGTGCATAATATACAGCCTGGGGATTATGTGTATGTTAAGTCCCTTGCAGAAAAGACTCTGGAACCGCAATGGGAAGGACCGTTCCAAGTACTCCTCACCTCCTTTATGGCAATTAAGATCAAGGAGCAGAGCGCCTGGATCCATCATACCAGAGTGAAGAAGGCCCATAGATCTCCATGGAAGGTGACACAGATTCTGCCAGGAAAATTGTATTTTTCACGATAATTTTGGTCAACGTCTATGCCGTTGTGGTAGCATGGAATCAGAATTTCTTTGTAGGCCTTCTTCACGGGATGGCTCAAGGAAATAATTTGTCAGATTGTTGGGTATGCACAGAATTACCAAAATCAGGTCAATTTCCTTTTCTAGGTATTCCCAAATTTAACATCCCACGGTTTACAAATACGACAGGTTGGGTAGGGGGACCCACCCCTCATGATCTGACGGGAGTATGGAGACCACCCGATGGCAATTATGACAGGTATTGTCTTTATGGACTAGATTTAAAAATTGAGTTAGAATATCAATGGATATTAGATCAAGTTGACCGAAATGATGCCTTGTATAATGAATCCAAAGCCATTGAACAAATGTGGGCAAAAAGCACATGGCCACTCCGACAGCCGATAATGATGCGAAACAGGGGAAGTAATTCGGTCCTGTTCTTAGGCACAAAAAAGGGGGCTTATCAAACTTGCAATAATATGTACCCCAGAGGGTCAATAAGGAAGACCAGCTACACGGGATGGGGGAAATTCCCAGGCGAATGCCATGATACTGCTGAGTGGAAGCACGGTCCCAGTGAGAAAAGGTGCAGTTTACCGCCAGGCTGGTGGTACTTATGTGCAAACGGAAAGGCCAGGAAGTGTTTACCTCAAAATTGGTGGGGAGAATGTACAACAGGTATATTATTGACTATTTCATACCCCATTAGGAATCTGCAAGGTGTCTCACGGACCCTGTGGTACCAGGTTAAACAGAAAAGAGAGGTTGAGAACCCCCTGGTAATTAGAGGAACCGGATTTCATAGCTCTGTAAGATGGCTCATCCCTATGCTAGGAGTAAGCGAATTAGAAAAAGCCATAGTAAATATCTCTGCCACTGTTGAAATCTTGGCTAACACTACTGCTGATGCCATTGTCAATTTACAAAAGGAGATTAATTCATTGGCAGAAGTAACTAGACAAAATCGCATGGCTTTGGATCTATTAATGGCTAAAGAAGGAGGGGTCTGTACAGTAATTAATCAAAGCTGCTGTGCCTTTGTAAACCGTGAGGCCCAAATTGAGACAGATGTGCATAGGATTTAAGAAGCTTCAAAACTATTTCATTTAATAGCACAAGATGATACGTCCTGAGGTTTCACAAATCTTTGGGAAAAATTGACTTCATGGCTACCTAATTTTGCATGGTTAAAACAACTTTTTGTTCTGGTAGTGACACTGTTGATTTTAGGACTATTAACTTGTATTTTAATCAAATGTTTTTTTGGTGCTGCCAGAACACTGGAGATGCTTATGTCACATGGAAAAAGAATCAGCTTAGACATAGGCTAGAATCAAACAAGTACTTTTCTAAAGTGTTAGATCAGGAATCGATTTATTAAAGGTAGTAAAAGAATTTACTAATGTCTTAGAAAAGGGGGGAATTGAGATGAGGAGCTAGGAAATTAAAATAGGATATAGAAATTAGGCACTCAAGAAATGAAGGTATAACTTAGTTTAGAGATAAAGATGGAAGACTTAGAGATCAGGCTAGGGGCTAGAGGCCCATTAGTTAAAAGATAACTAAGATTGAATAGGATAATAGATCATAGTCGATGGGCCAGAGAGCAGAACCATATGGAAACCTTGATTAATGGAAGCTGTGAGGGAACGCTTCCTGATGGAATAGGAAGACAGCCCTAAAAACTGGTCAAAACCAACCCTATGGTCCGGCCTGAGTCCAGGAGGCTACAGAGACTGCGCAAGAAACCGAGGTAAAAAGTTCAACAGTGAGGAACAGGAGCTACTTCATCTCTGTGACCCCAGCCCACGACCACCGGGACACACTGCGCAGATGTGACTAGGAGGAGACCGGGGAGGAACATATGAAAAAGACTTTCAGGCTCATTATAATACGAAGCGGGGATAGGTCATGCATATGTATAGGCGTATTATGAATATGTGATGCTTTGTAGCATAAAGCCAAGACAAGGTGCCACGAGGGGTGCACACGTTTGTGGTGGAGCGATCCCCCGTGCATCTCAGCGCTGAATAAACATACCTACTTTATCACCTTATAGGTTGTGGAGTCGTGTTTCCGCAAGTCAATCCTTGATGGGACAAATGTTTTTACATAAGTCAGAAGTATTTTGGAAAAGGGGACTAGAATTCTGCAATGACCATCACTCCCCAAAGAGACATAAATAGAACCCAAACCAGTCCAAATTCAGTGTTCAGTGGGAAAAGACAATAATTGCAATGCAAGGGCTCTCAGTAGGGAGAAGATATATGTATTTTTCAGATGGCAGTCTGACAATGTTCTCTCCCTTCTTGCCTTAAACATCCCAGGAGGCCTGATGATCAGGATTATATAGAGAATTGACTGAACTGTCTTAAGTATTTGTTTCACAGTAATAATCAGCTGGGGTTTTTTGAGCTGTTAATCATGAGCCAAGTCTTTCAAGATGACTTCAAGTCTTGAAGTTAAATTTTCTTTATGGAGGATTTCATGCCACATCACAGTTAGATCTGTGCAGTTTCCAGCACCAAAATAAGTGGTGTGCGAATATCCATCCCATGGCATTGAGGCATCTGCCACACATTTTCTTTGCACACATGAATTTTACATAGCGTCCAGTTTCCAAGTCACTCCTAGTAATCTATTTGTTAAAAAAACATAGCAGCATGTTATCTTTTACACCTGCATCTTTGCAGTCATGTTTTCCCTGGTCTCTGTGGTGGTGCAATTCTTACCGTCCCCCCCCCCCCCCCCCCCCGCCCCTCTTTGTTGGGCCGCTTGGTGTTACGTGCGATTCCACCCACATCCCCTGAGCTATACATCAATCTGTGGAGATAAGGACTGATAACGTTAACAAGCCTGGCTCCTGCCCCTCCCGATTGCTCGGAAACAGCTATAATGGCCCATCATCTCCTAAAGGCCTGGCACACCTGTGCCTGGGATGTGGTCAAATGGGAACAATAACAGAGTTGCACATTAATCAAATTCTTGTGTAACTGCTGGAAGGCACCAGAAGGTATTTGACAAAAGTCAATTATCTTGGACCCTATAAACTGCGACCACCAGGGAGACCCTTTGAGCTCTCCTGGATCGCAGCGGGCCTGTGACCAGCACCTCCCCTGAGCTGGGACGCCTCTCAGGTACCAAACCCTTAAGGTGTCGTCTGCTCCAGATGGAAGGCCAGGGCGAAGTCCCCCGCTCGAGTCTCAATTATCGCCCGTTGAAGAATGCCAAGGCATTGTGAGTATTTGCTCTAAACTCGAGAGGGAAATTTTCTTTGAGCTAGCTTCTCTTTCACCCGTTCTTTCTCTGTTTATTGGGGGGTGTGTGTGTGTACACGTACCCTTGTTTCTGTTTGTGTTTGTTCGTTTTGTGCATGCGTGTATATATATATATAAAAAAATTAAGGTACCGTTAAGTAAGTTAGTGTGAATCTTGTCATTTTAGAATCTGTGAATAAGTCGCTTTTCTTTCTTCTAGTATTTCTGAATTATTTTGTAATAATAAATTGCTGTTAGTTATTAATAAACCTAGATTTCTTACAAAATCATTACCGTGTCAATATTTTCATCTGCGACAGTCTCTTCTGGAAGAACTCATTTAAAACTGGGATGGGACAAAGTTAAGAAGGAGAGAGAAGGTGTCAAGAATTTTTACTGTGAAGAATTTGGAGATGTTCAATCATATCAGTGACCTTTCTTTCTTTGTTCTCAGAGGTACCATCCCACAGCAGATTACTTCAAGTATTAGAATGAAAGATCTTCTACCATGCTGCTTCTCTGCATCCTGTGAAAAACAATCTACAACTAGAGCTGGTCACAAGCCCTCAGGACTTGACACTAAGGAGCAGTACATGCAAATGCAAAGTACTTACTTAGAAATAAATTATCAAATATCTTGTATTTCTAAGAAGAAAAGAAAAAAAGCACTATGAAGTTATGCTCTCCTTTGTTCTTATTCCATAAAAATATTGTATGTAGATAGTTTTTGAAAAAGGGTACATGGGTAATAACCTCCATGTTGTTAGACAGGAAAGCCCAGAAGAATTAATCATGTCTGATGAAACCCTAAATAATTCCACTTGCAATGCTGTATGTCTGGGAGAGACACATGAGTAAATGTTGCATCAGAGGCAGATAAAACCAAAACATTCCACATTCATCCAAAGTTTTAAGAGCTCCAGTCTGCCAAAATTAAGTCTTGTTGGCTTGTGGGACTCCTTGGAGACAGTTTACTGACTGTATTGCCATTTCTATGACAGAAATTTCCTCTTTACAGGACCTATCCTTGAGAGTTTATCTGACAGAATAGGCAATTTTCTGCAATAATCTGGAATCAAAATCTTTCTACCCTGCTTTATTGTCTCTCTTGTTCTACTCCCTCTGTATTTTCTCATATACTTCTCCTCATTCAGTTTATCACTCCTACATATTTAAATTTCTTCACACAATGTCTATGCTACACTGAAAATGGAAGAGCTGTGACATATTTGAGAGTGGCTATTTTATCCTTGTGGCTTTCATAAACTATTGCCTTCAGTGGTGTGCCTTCGGTGGTGAGCAACATGAATTAATTAGCAACTTAACAGTGGAAAAAATGTATTCCAGCTGAAGTGAAAATGCAGCAGTCTCTGCTGCTAGAATCACGACAGCTGGGATCATTCTCAGTTAGTAAGCACAGTGTGGAAAGTTAGTGAGAACACTCTTCTAGGTAAAATCTTAGCCCTGATGCAATAAAGATGAAAACTATTTCTCATCTCAATAGAGCCATAATATGGCCTTTTCAGAGTCAGAAGAGGTTAAAAATTTGATTATCCAGCACTCACAATATAAGATTGAGTAATAAATTCTCTGTTCTAGTTTCACTCGTAATGCAACTCTAATCTCTTTTTAAGTAAAGCATATAAGATTAGTGTTTTTTATTTTCTAAATATAAAAAAGTTTAAGTATAAAGAATTTCTGAAATGTAAAGGAACCTAAACATGTATGGACAAGTCACTATGGCACACACACAAAATGAAGTACAACTACAGCTCAAATGTGGGCTGAAAAGAAACTATCGATCGCATTTGTTCTAAAAACCCATTAGAGTAAGAGATTAACTAGGAGAAATGTTGGCTTGCTACTTAATGAGAAAGACAGAAGATACTGAATATACCATAGATCATAGAATGTAATGCTTTTTATGTTTCAGATTCTTATAAAAGGCTCAGTCATGCTTACACTATCAGAATTAATACCAGAAAGTCATTAGATAAATTAGATGGTTTCAAATAATCTGGATTTTAAATCTAGTTCTAGGAAACTTGAAGACCTGTCTGGAGCACTCATCACAGTTTCCAATAATGTTTTAAAAACTGCAGGGATCAGTGAGGTTCCAGAAATGGGAAACATGGTGTCTATCCTTAAAATATGGGGAAAAAAGGGAATCAGAGAATGTTAGACTAGTCATCTTAACTTCACTTTCCAGAAAAAAAAAAAAAAAAAACACAAAAACAACTGGCATACATCATGAAGGCAACAGTTTACAAGCACCTGGAACAAATAAGCAACAGCCAAGACAGACCAGTCAGGATCCCATCTAATTTTCTTCTGTGATGGGTAAGAGATTGTTTAGATGGGGAAAAAGCAGAGGAATTGTCTGTCTTAACTTCAGTAAGGCTGCTTCCAATGATGTTCTGGAACAGTGTGAAGTCATCTGCCACTTTAATTTCCAGCCATATAGTCCATTGGACCAACACAGAGTGGTTTTCAAAGTGCTATGCCTGATCAAATAAATCTGAACAGATGTGACCTGGTCACAGATCACCATTTGATCAGGCCTAGTCTGAAAAAAGTGATTAAAATGTGGGAGCATAACTAGTAAGAAAAATGTGCACAGGCAGCTGATACCAAAAAGCTAACAATTAACAAACCTTATGAAGGAGTCTGTCCTGGGGCTGATACTATAATTATTGACCTGGAGGATGAAAGAAACTGGTTTTCAAATTTATAGTTAACATCAAGCTTGAGGGATACGATAGAATTCAATATGATCTTGGCAATTTGGAGAAACAGTATAAAAAACAATATAGTGGACAATGGAGTGACAGTGCTCTTAGGAAGGGATTATCCATTTTAAAAATACAGGATAGTGAGCAACAGGTACAAGCTGCACATGAGTCAAAAATGGCATGCTAAGAAAAGACCAATTCCAGTTTGAGGCATTTAAACAGCAGTTTAGCCTGCAAAAGACACAAAGTAGTCTTTTCATTGTGGTAAGGCCTCGGCTGGAATAGTGGTTCAATCACTTTCAGAGAGACATAGACCAGATGAAGGAATAATCCAAAGGAGGACTACAATGGTTAAGAGACAGCTAAAAAACTTGGAAGAAGTAATTGAAAGACCCTGGGACTGTTTAGTTTAGATAAGGGAAAACTTGTTGAAAACAGAGTAACAATCATCTGGCATCTAGGCTGTTGCTAAGGTCAGTAGGAGAAGGAATGCCACAAGAGATATTTGAGAAGGCATTAGGATAACCCTTCTAGTATTAACCACTGTCAATCACTTGCCTGGGGAAGTCGTGGTATTAGCATCATGGGAGCATTTAAGAACAGTTTAGACAAATATCTTTCATGAATGACATAAACAGGGAATGGACTGAATGACTTTCCCTTTCCCTGCTTTGAGTATGCTATCACTGTTAATACATATTCTTTCCTTAGAATTTTGGCAATAGATCTCTGAGTGGGATGGAATAAAAAATGGCTGTAGCTCTGTGTCACAGGAGAGATCAAACAAGAAAAGACATAGAGCAAGACCCAGACCCAGGGAACCAAGAAGCCAAAATCCTAGGATGTCATGAGCAATCCCAAACAGAGGTGGCACATGGTAGTCACTGCTGTGCAGCCCTTGACAAATACTAACAGCAATGAACAGACATAAGTGATACAAACTGAAGAGCTGTCATAACACTAGCTACATAATCTATCACAGAAACTAGCAAGTGGCTTAGTAAAATGTCACTCCTTTGGAGAAAAGGATTGAAAAGTTTACACAGCTTAATTTTTCAAACAGCTTTTCTACAAGAACACTGCAAATTTGTTTGCATGGGAAGCTCATCAATGAAAGGTTGCCCCAGATAAGGATAAATTCAGCTACAGTAAATACAGGAAGCTAGACCAGCCTCTTGTGGTTTTGGAATATCTGGACAGTAACATACATCTAGAAATTATTATAATGGCCTACTAACCTATGATTACTGGGGGAGAGGATTTGTAAGAAAGGATGAAAGTGGTTAAGTATAGGATAAACAAATGTCAAATAAATATTTTGTTGTTCCTTTTCTGCTTGTTTTATTTTGACTACTCTAGTTTAATGCACCTTCTGAATGTGTGAGAAGCTATATCAAAATTAATACCCCTCCATAGACAGGTGAAAATGCCCAGAGGCTGCAAGAAGTATCTAGGCTCTTCTTATGTAGGCTCTATGTTAAAAAGTCCCTTACACATTCTAGGATTACAAGTGGAGAAAAAGTCTAAGAATGTAAGACTGGACACATAAACCACTGGTCTCAACAGGCAGCCAAGATGTGATGCTGGGGATATTAAGTGATCCAGGCAGGAAAAAAAATGTAGCTTGCTCTTTTACAGGATAATGTAGTGACAACACCATTCTTTTTCCCAGAGAAAAAATGAGAAAAACAAGAGATGTTGAGGGAAATGAGCAATGAAAGGTAGCAAGTGTGGCAGTTTGAAGGAGGTGACAGAACATAAGAAAAATTAAGAAATAAGGTCTGAAGTATCCCCCAGAGTGAAGTTGCTGATGACATTTAAATTCTTGCATCAAATCAAACAGCCATTTGGAACTGGGCTTCATTAAACCCTGTATATCACAGTGTTAAACACCAAGACACTCCTGAGGCCCAAATTTTCTATTTATAAACAGAACTCTTCATGACTTTACACATTTTAGCAGTGGAGTGAAAATCATTACAATGCTTTGCATTTGTATTCTGCATCAGCAGGAACATAAAATTTACAGCCAGCACATCTTCCTTTTCTGTTTGTTCTTTGCCTTTGTTTTCAGGCTGGAAAGAAGTCAAGGGCCTAGCTTTTCAGAGACCAGCTAGAAGTCAATAAGAGCAGGAGCAAACCCTGCAAGCCCTAGAACACCAGCCACAGTTACATCACAAACTAAATGCACCACTTGGATTATCTGTTGTTTAAAATGTCTTTAGTATGCTATCTATGTGAATAAAAGCATAAACATTTCAGTATCAACTCATCAGAACTGCTTGAGGACCAGTATCAACTCAGAACAACTTGGCGCCAGGTAGTCACTTCATCCTCTTAATACGATTCCTCTCTCAAACTTACTCTTCAGCTAATGGGTTCATCTTAAGATAGCAAAGTGATTCATGTTTTTAATATCAGATTTCCTTGCATTGGTGAGAGCTACATTCCTTGCTGACAAGACAGTTTTAGAACTACATGAACAGTACATGTTTGTTTACAGAAAAAAATGAGGTGAGTAAGAATTCTGAACCACAAATGATGCCATGTGGAAGACTAAACTGAACACAAAAAGTGTTACAGACCACTTTGCAAATGCAAATGAAGTGAAGAATAAAATGAAAATTCAGCTCTCCCCTAAATCCCCCAAATGTTTTTGTGGTTTTTTTTTTAATAGCCTTCATTCATTGCAATTTCCATGTTTATTTTCAAATTTTATTTTTTATTTATTATTTTCCATGTTTATTACTGTCCCGGTTCAGCTAGGATAGGGTTAAGTTTCCCCAGTAGTGGGGGGGAAGCTCTAGCCGGGTTATTCATATACCATGCTGACGTCACCTCCTGGCGCCCAAGCGCGACAGCGCGGGAGAATCGGTGAGCGCGTGCGTTTGTGCAGCCGTTCCTCTCACTGCTGTATCGGTACATACCTTGCTCTGTTCATTGTTATTACTGTTACTGTTATTGTTGTTGTTTGTTGTGTTGCTGTTGCACTGTTGTATTAAACCTCTCCTTATCTCAGCCCGGGGCTTTGTATTTCACTCCCTTTGTGGGGGAGGGGCAGCGGCCGCGTGGTCTCAGACCCCGGCAGGGACTAAACCATCACAACTTTTGGCACCCAAAGTGGGGCTGAGATAAGGAAGGGCTGAGATAAGGACAAAAGGAGAAGGTGTGTTAGGTGTAATTTTTCTGTTCTTATTTGTATTGTTTGATAAGAACCGTTTGCAATGCTGGCCAATTTGCTTGCGTGGTGGGGCTGGATTAATCCTTATATCCCCTGTGTGTTCCCAGTGCTGGTGTTTGTTGTCGGTGGAAAATGTGTCAAGGGTCTTGTTTTGCTGTACTGGCTGCAGACTGCTTATAATGTGCTTGTATCACTGCTTGTGGGGGTGAACCGGTACCTGTTTGCTGCCTGGTCTTTTGTTAGGGGTCTCACCCCCTCTATGGGTGAGCCAGGGGAAGAGATCCTCTCGGTTTTTGAGAGTTTCAGCTATCCCTGGAGCACCCAGGCAAGTGTGCTTGCGGCACTGTGCTTTCTAAATGCCTGCCAGATCTTGTTTTGGGCCATGCGGTACTTCTCCAACAATAGCACCACCCAGAAACCTACCCTGAGGGCAGATAGTTATAAATGGCAAGGTGTGTGGGAAAAGATGAGCAAGTGCCTGAGTCAGTGGTCACCCCCAACGTTCTGGGATTTCACTCCCGAACAAGTGCAGAGTCCTGATAAACTGGTGGAGTGTTTGGAAAAGGTGTGCTGCCAATCTGACAAACCCCGGGAGACACAAATCCTTGCGATGTGCTGGGGGCTTGCCCATGCTTACCGCATCGTCCTTAACACTGTTCACTGCCCTCAAGGGAGAGAAAGGGCTGCAGGATCTGAAAGTGAACCTACTGGTACAGCAGCTGGGCCAGGGGGACAGGCAGTGCCAGTACCAGTCGCCCCGATACGGAAGACCAAAGGCACCAAGAAATCCCCTCGCAGTGCACAGGGTGATAATGAACCAGGCCTATCACGAGAGCAGGAGGAAGAGCCGGAGGTAACCATCCGATCTCTATCCCTGAGTGAGTTGCGAGATATGCGGAAAGATTACAGCCGCATTGCAGGCGAGCAAATTTACACCTGGCTGCTCCGATGCTGGGATAGTGGAGCTGCTGGTTTGGAATTGGAAGGGAGAGAGGCCAAGCAGGTGGGACCTTTAGCCAAGCAGGCTGGTATTGACAAGGCAATAGGGAAACAGGCTCAAACCCTCAGCTGTGGGGATTCGGATGGATTTCCTGTGAGGAAATGGGCATGCAAGCAATTCTGCATATGAGCAAGGCTGGTAAAGCCTCAGCGTCGGCAAGGATGTGACGAAATGACCCTGGAAGAATGAGGAAGGATCCAGGAAGTTAAACAACTTCAGGGTGTGGGTCTGGGCGGAGAAGGAGTTTGTACAATGTCGATGTGGCAGTCCTCATCCAATCAGAAGAGAGCTTAAGGAGCATGTGCAAAGCTAACTGTCCAATCAGAAAGAATTGTACCATGTGATTGTATCATGTGATTCTCACCTGCATTATAAAAGGCTTGCTCCACCATAATAAAATTGGCATTGCTTAATTGATCTGGTTGTTGCATGTCCATGTCTCCTGCATATGGCGCCCTTTGCAGGGACCCACAGATTCACACAAGTCTGATGAGGACTCGGTGATGTGCGATCACGGGTGGAAAGCCGGTCGAAACTGTTCCAGACTCTGCCCTGGTGTCTGAAGGTGAGAATCAGCATGCTGTCCCTTTAAGGAGCCGCAAGAGGCGGCTAGCCACAAGAGGCAGTGGCTAGGGAGCCGTGAGCAGCGGCCGGGGAGGAAGGGGGTCTACGCTTACTAGAGATGAGCAAGCAGTAGTGAAACTCCTCCAACATATCCTCTCCGTGAGAGGGATAAAATATGACAAATCCACCTTAGAAGGCTTATTAAAGTGGAGCCGAGAGAAGGGACTTATCCCCAGTGCAGGGCTTGCGTTTGAAGCGGCTACCTGGGAAGCCATAGGGAAACAGCTTTGGGACTCGGTTAGTGATGGAGGAAAGCTGGCAAAAGAAGTGAGCGGTTACACCACGCTATGGAAATTAATTCGAGAGACGCTACAGGAGATGAGTAGTGAGCATGCGGCTGCGGCTTCTGCCTTTGCAGCTCTCAGAGCAGTTTCTAACTTTGATATATCAGCCACGCCGCCGCTGCCGCCGCTACCGCACTGCCCCGGCCACGGCCGGAGGGACGGACCGGCCCCTTCCCCCCTCCTCGGCCCCCTCGCCCCGGAGCGACGAGGGAGGCGGGGGCTCTACGCTGCTTGCGGCTCCCGCTGCGCTGGGTCAGCCGAAAAATCCGTTTGCCTTATCAATTGTGCCGCCAGGACCGCGGCGAGCAGCAGGGGCTAAACCCAAAACTGTGCAATCAGGGGCTGGAAACACCAGAAGTGTATCTGATGCCAACCGGAAAGGGACTGAGGAGAAACCGAAAGAGGCTAAAGACTCCAATAGTGGGTGGGACACAGATGAGGGCGTGGGTAGCAAGGACTTGTACCAGCCTCTCCCTCCATCACAAGGCAACACCACAGAAGAACACACCCCCGCCTCGCAACTTGGCTCTTCAAACATTGAAACTTTGCTCCTGCAGCTTGTAAACAGCCTTGAGAAATTGGCTGCAACACAGGAAGAGAAGATGGAGCAGAAACCATATACCTTTTCGTCAAACACGGGACCACAGCCATCTGCTCCTCCTGATCCATCGCTCGAGTATTCAGTTCCCGTGCCTGCTACTGCGCCCCCACCATCTCACCCTGCAACTTCACATCTTTTTTCTTCACAGATGCAGAGTGCCTCTGTAGCTATGCACCGATGGAAAGGAATTATTAGAGATGCTATAGTAGAAGGGTCTTTTATCCCAGAAAGCGTACAAGCATTTCCAGTTTCCTTTAATACTGTTACTGGTGCCAATGAGTGGGATCCCTTAGATTGGAAGCTGCTTGAAAAGGCTAGGGCTTCAGTAGTACAAAATGGTCTCCACCATCAATTAACCAAACAAATCATTAACTATATCTTCTCGTCATCATTGTTAATTCCAAAAGATATTGATCAAATAGTGGCAGTTATTTTAACTCCATCTCAAAAAATGTTATTTGAAAGCACGTGGACGAAGTTAGCTAATGATGAACAGGTTCATCCACGACCACAGGGTGATCCCCTTTATCTTGTCCAAGCACAAATGCTGTTAGGTACAGGGCCCTTCACCGCAGTAGATCTACAGGTCAATTTCTCTAACGAAGTGTTACGGCTATCACAGTCAATAGCCAGTCAGGCCCTAATGTCTGTACCTGATACAGAAGGAAAGAAACAAGATAAGTTTGTAACAGTAAAACGGGGGCTTAATGAACCTTTTTCAAAATTTGTAGATCATCTTTATGACTCTCTAGAACAACAATCTGACATGACCCAAGAGATGAAGGAAAATATGTTTAAGTTAATGGCCTTCAAAAATGCCAATCCATCTACCAAACGGCTGTTAGTGACCCTCCCACAGGGAGCATCTGTAGCTGACATGATTGAATTAACCAACAGAGGAATGCAACAGGCCAATGTTGCAGCCTATGCCGCTGCAGCGCATGAAGTGGTTGCACCATTTTTTAACAACTTATTATGAGCCTAGTTATTAATAAGGAGCCCGGCTAGCTCAGTCGGTAGAGCATGGGGCAGAACAAACCCGCAGAGAAGACGGCCACTGTCAGACTCCTGCTGCATATACTCTCTAAGAGAGGGATAACTTATAATGAAACTTCTGTACGAAGGTTACTTAAATGGTGCAGAAACCACGGCTATCACCGACCACTTGGAAGTTGGTTTCGGACACTCTTAAAGCGCGGAGTTGGCAGTGGTGGCCCCGGGCCTCCCCGACCCCCCCCCACTGCGGAGCAACTGCCTACAGCCATCTGGCACCGCTCGATCATCTGTCCCACCTCCCCCAAACACCAAAAGCGGAAGTTTTTACAGAAGGTGCTGACACTGTGATGCGGAGTCCCTTGTCCATTCTAAAAGGACTAACTTTAAACCTTTCTGATGGTCAGTACACTAAAGGCCTTGATTTTAAAACAAAGAAGGGGGAATTTTCTGGATGCACCACATAATCAACTAGCAATGGCTTTATATATTCTTAATGGTGTTTTGATGTTTGTAGTGTTTGTCATTTTATGTTGTGTGAGTGATAAGTGTAAGAGGCCTCTTTGTGTGATTGTTTTCTGTGTGTGAGACGCAGCTCAGCTGCAGCTGCAGAGTGTGGAGTTCTCTGACAGAGCACCCAGGTGCCTGCTGGGTCATCGGTGCAGCCTGTTTGTTCGAACTAAGTGTTTCAAGTGTCATAAGGCTCAAGTGTTAGCAAAAAACCTGGGAAGTGCTAACTGGGAAGGACCATATCCTTTAATAACCTGGGGAAGAGGTTATGCTTGTGTCTCCACAGGTCACAGTCCCCACAGGTGGTTACCAGCAAGCTGTGTGCAACTACACCTGAGGCGTGAGAGGCAGCTTTTGGTGGACACTCAGGAGCCGGCTGTGGGTGCTGTGGATGCCCCTGTGCCAACAGTTTGCGGTCTCTTCAACTGATCATTTAAGCAGAATGTATGGGTAATGCTTGCTACTGCAATAGGACAAAATACACTATCTTGGTCCTTAATCACACTACAGTTGCCAACTCTTTTAAGAGAAAATGCTGACAGTAATTGCAACTCCTTGATGAAATATATAGGCTGTATTCGACTTTCTTTGTTTAGCAATATTAAGATCTTAAGTGTTTAACCTTCTTAAGAAGTAAGACCTCAAGTGTTTAACCTTATTAGAAACTCCCTTGGTTTTCCCCCTTGAGTGGTGGCCAGGCTCTGGGTGGAACCCAACAGGAGGATGAAATCAGATGTTTCCACTCAAAGAAAAGTGCCAGTTATTTTGGCCTGTTGATTTGGAGGCTGGACCTGCTTGCAGCGATGTTGGATGCCTCACCTACGGATGGACGCATCGCGTAGGATTTCCGGTTTGCGAGGAAGGGCACTCTAAATTCTCGCTGCATCCAGGGTTCCCCAGCAATTGCGGATCTGAATGTTAGTACCCCATTAAGTAAGTGTGCTATTCCGTATTTTGCCTCACTATTTACTTTTGTAGTATTTAGTCATATCCCTTAGTTATGGGTACTGCAATTAGCTTACTCTAGTAACTGTAACCGCTGTATTGTTTCTAGCGTTCTGTGAAACTATTTTAAGTATGCTGTGTTTTGAGGCTTGCCTAACCCTTAATTGATGAAGTCTCGAAATAAGTCTTGCAGGTGCAGCTTTACACAGCCTCTGAGCAATAGCTAGGAATAACAGGCCTTGGAAGATAGATAAGAAACTGCTGAGCTGTGCCAAGGTAGCAGGCAAAAACAGCGGACAGCTGCAACACTGAAGTGCGAAAAAGTACTAAGCTGTGAGAAGTTACCATCGCGGTAGGGCGGAATGCGCCAGGGAATATGGGAAATTAGTTCAATTGACCCGTGAAACTAATAATGGACCAGCCTCTACCTCTCAAAAATTTGCCTTTTTTTTTTTTTGTCAACTCTGGGGTATACATCACATCACAGGTATACCACATTCCCCCATGCGACAAGCCATAGTGGAGAGAGCGCATCAAAACTTTAAAGGTGCTTTTGCAAAAACAAAAAGGGGGAGAGAGCTTGGCTGCTGCAGAATGACTTGCAAAAGCGGTGTATGACTGAAATCCGGTATAAGCCGGTGTGGAGATAGTGCTTTTGTTCAGTACAAAGATGTTGCTATAGGAGAGGGGAAAGGACCTGTGGAACTAAAAATGACGGGTCGAGGCTATGCCTGCGTTATTACCAATACCGGCACTAGATGGGCTCCATCTTGCCGGGTGCGGCCTTGGAAAGGAGATCAAGTTTGTGATTCTAAGCCTTGTAATGGTTCTAACAGCGATTAATGCTCATCCAGCAAAAGTAGTGTTTCCCCGACCAAATATATGGGTGACTATAGCTAAAGAGACAGGTCAAGAATCCTTCTGCCTTTCGATGGCTACTCCGTCAGACCCATTCAGAACATATTTATTGAGAATCCCTTATTTGACCCACAAGAATTCATTGGGTTTGTGTCAGATGATAGTTGGGCAAAAATGAAATTTTCACAGGCCAATGACATTGCTCAAATTACCCAGCCCAGCACTAACACCACAACCTTCTGGCAAGGTCAACTTATTATGAGCAAAGAATTGTTAAAAGGAGTAATAATTGTAATTGTTGTGATTATTGTGCTTGCTATTATCTTGCCGTGCTTAATTTCTTGTATTTGACAATCGTTGCAAAAAGGCTTACAAGGAGTTTGGATTGCTCAAAAACAAAAAGAGGGATCTGTGGGGATTCGGATTTCCTGCGAGGAAATGGGCATGTGAGCAATCCTGCATATGAGCAAGGCTGGTAAAGCCTCAGCGTCGGCAAGGATGTGACGAAATGACCCTGGAAGAATGAGGAAGAATCCAGGAAGTTAAACAACTTCAGGGTGTGGGTCTGGGCGGAGAAGGAGTTTGTACAATGTCGATGTGGCAGTTCTCATCCAATCAGAAGAGAGCTTAAGGAGCTCCAGCAATATGAGGGAAATCTCCCTTCCTCCCAACATGCTTTGGTTTCAGCTGTAGAGGAACTGTCTCAGAGGCTCCAGAAAGTGGAAGAGGACATGTCCTACATTCCACCTGCACAGGCCGATGTCTCAGCTATTAGAAGCAGGCGCTTCCCCACCCAAGAGAAGGGTAGTGGAAGGTACACACCACGGGGTACCCTGTGGTTCTTCCTCCGCAACCATGGAGAAAACATGAGGAGCTGGCATGGACATCCCACTTCCGCCCTAGCTGCACGAGTACAGCAACTGAAAGGGAAGACCACCATGAAAGGGGAGTCTTCCAAGAGAGACGCAGCTCCAGTGTCCAATCGGAAATCCCCCAGACAGAATAGAATGGCCAACATTATGCGTGACCCTCTTGAGGGGACCAGGAAGTCATTCTTGCAGGAGTCACTCTTAGATCAAGTGAGTGATGGTGAGCAGGATTAGAGGGCCCCTGCCTCCAGCCAGGTGGAGGAAAGTGATAATCGGATTTACTGGAAGGTGTGGATCCGATGGCCTGGCACATCAGACCCACAAGAATATAAGGCCTTGGTAGACACTGGCGCACAGTGCACCCTGATGCCATCAAGCCACAGTGGGGTTGCTTAAGGCTGAAGAGCAGCGAGTGCCAATTGCCACCAAGACGGTGCACCGGCGACAGTACCGCACTAACAGAGATTCCCTGGTCTCCATCCATCAGCTGATCCGTCGACTAGAAAGCCAGATCAGCAAGACTCACTCACCTTTCAACAGCCCTATATGGCCAGTGAGAAAGCCTAATGGCGAATGGAGACTAACCGTGGACTACTGTGGCCTGAATGAAGTTACGCCAGCGATGAGTGCTGCAGTGCCGGACATGCTAGAGATCCAGTATGAGCTGGAGTCGAAGGCAGCCAAGTGGTACGCCACGATTGACATCGCTAACGCGTTCTTCTCCATCCCAATAGCACTAGAGTGCAGGCCACAGTTTGCATTCACTTGGAGGGGTATCCAGTACACCTGGAATCGATTGCCCCAGGGGTGGAAACACAGCTCCACCATTTGAAATAGACTGGTCCATACTGCACTGGAGAAAGGTGGGGCTCCAGAACACCTGCAGTTCATTGATGATATCATTGTATGGGGGGACACAGCTGAGGAAGTCTTTGAGAAAGGAAAGAAGATAATTGAAATCCTCCTGAAGGCTGGTTTTGCCATCAAGCAACAGAAAGTTAAGGGGCCTGGAAGGGAGATTCAGTTCCTAGGAATAAAATGGCAAGATGGGCGTCGCCACATCCCAATGGAGGTGATAAACAAGATAACAGCCATGGCCCCACCAACCACTAAAAAGGAGACTCAGTCTTTCCTGGGCACTGTGGGGTTCTGGAGGATGCACATCCCAAACTACAGCCTGATTGTGAGCCCTCTCTACCACGTAACCCGCAAGAAGAATGATTTTAAATGGGGCCTTGAGCAACAACAAGACTTTGAACAAATTAAGCAGGAGATTACCTAGGCAGTGGCCCTCGGGCCAGTCCGGACAGGGCAGGAGATTAAGAACGTGCTCTACAACCGCAGCCGGGGAGAATGGCCCTTCCTGGAGCCTTTGGCAGAGAGCACCTGGGGAATCCCGAGGCCAACCTCTAGGCTTTTGGAGCCGGGGATACAAAGGCTCTGAAGCTAACTATACCCTGACTGAGAAGGAGATACTGGCAGCGTACGAAGGAATTCGAGCTGCCTCAGAAGTGGTCGGCACTGAGACACAGCTCCTCCTGGCACCTCGACTGCCGGTGCTGGGATGGATGTTCAAAGGAAAGGCTCCCTCCACACATCATGCAACAGATGCCACGTGGAGTAAATGGGTTGCGTTGATAACACAACGGGCTCGAATAGGGAACCGCGACCCCCCAGGATTGGTGGAAGTGATCATAAACTGGCCAGAAAGCAAAGATTCTGGGATGTCACCAGAAGAAGAGGTGAAATGTGCTGAGGAGGCCCCACCATATAACGAGCTGCCAGAGGAGGAGAAACTATATGCCCTGTTCACTGATGGGTCTTGTCGCATTGTGGGGAAAACATCGATGATGGAAGGCTGCGGTGTGGTATCCCACACGACGAACCATTGAAGCTGTTGAGGGACAAGGTGAATCGAGCCAGTTCGCAGAGGTGAAAGCCACCCAATTGGCTTTGGAGATTGCTGAGCGAGAAAAGTGGCTGAGGCTCTATCTCTACACTGACTCGTGGGTGGTGGCAAGTGCCCTGTGGATGTGGTTGCAGCAATGGAAACAGAGCAACTGGCAACGCAAGGGCAGACCCATCTGGGCCACTGAAGTATGGCAGGATATTGCAGCCCGGGTGGAGAACCTCGTTGTGAAGGTGCGCCATGTGGACGCCCATATACCCAAGAGTCAAGCCACTGATGAACATCAACACAACCAGCAGGCGGACCAGGCTGCTAAGATCGAAGTGGCTCAGGTGGACTTGGACTGGCAGCGTAAAGGTGAACTGTTCATAGCCCGGTGGGCCCATGAGACCTCGGGCCACCAAGGCAGAGATGCAACATACAGGTGGGCTCGAGATCGAGGGGTGGACCTCACCATTGACACCATCGCAGAGATCATCCACGGATGTGAGACGTGTGCTGCGATCGAACAAGCCAAACGGGTGAAGCCTCAGCGGAATGGAGATCGATGGATGAAATATAAGTATGGAGAGGCCTGGCAGATCGACTACATCACACTGCCACAGACCCGCCGAGGCAAGCGCCACGTGCTCACAATGGTGGAAGCAACCACTGGGTGGCTCGAAACTTATCCAGTGTCCCACGCCACCACCCGAAGTACCATCCTGGGCCTTGAAGACCAAGTCCTGTGGCGACACGGCACCCCAGAGAGGATTGAGTCAGACAATGGGACTCACTTCTGAAATAACCTCATAGATGCCTGGGCAGAAGAACACGGCATCGAGTGGGTCTACCACATCCCCTACCACGCACCAGCCTCTGGGAAGATCGAGCGCTACAATGGACTGTTAAAAACTACATTGAGAGCAATGGGAGGTGGAACCTTCAAACACAGGGACACACATCTGACAAAGGCCACTTGGTTAGTCAACACAAGAGGATCTGCCAATCGAGCTGGCCCGGCTCAGTCAAAACTTCCACGTGTTGTAGACGGGGATGAAGTCCCTGTGGTGCGCATGAGGGATCTGCTGGGAAAAATGGTCTGGATTAGTCCTGCGCCGGGCAAAGGCAAACCCATCCACGGGATTGCTTTTGCTCAAGGACCTGGGTGCACCTGGTGGGTGATGCAGAAGGATGGAGAGGTCCGATGCGTACCACAAGGGGACTTGATTGTGGGTGAAAACACTCCGTGAATTATACTGTGTTGTTATTAATTTTTCTTTGTCAATGCTAATTGCTAAATGGCAGCTGGACGTGACGCAGATGGTATAGAATGAAGGGGTGGATTATGTCCTGGTTCAGCTAGGATAGGGTTAAGTTTCCCCAGTAGTGGGGGGGAAGCTCTAGCCGGGTTATTCATATACCATGCTGACGTCACCTCCTGGCGCCCAAGCGCGGCAGTGCGGGAGAATCGGTGAGCGCGTGCGTTTGTGCAGCCGTTCCTCTCACTGCTGTATCGGTACATACGTTGCTCTGTTCATTGTTATTACTGTTACTGTTATTGTTATTGTTGTTGTTTGTTGTGTTGCTGTTGCACTGTTGTATTAAACCTCTCCTTATCTCAGCCCCGGGGCTTTGTATTTCACTCCCTTTGTGGGGGAGGGGCAGTGGCCGCGTGGTCTCAGACCCCGGCAGGGACTAAACCACCACAATTACTAAGCAGGAATACCTGAAGCAGATCACCTAAATTCTTTTGGTTTGTCTTATTTTGTAATTTTCCCCTAAATCCTTGGGTATTGTTATTTAATTGTTTCAGAGGAGCAGACAGGGCCTCTAAAGCCACAGGATAAGACCTGCCTGACTGGTCATAGAGTCCACCAGGCACAGACTGAAGTACTCACATAACAATTACTGTTAATGATTGAGTGCTGCATGAACTGAAGCTTGACCCACTTTCTGCTAGAAGAGGTCTGTGATGACAGGCTCGCCCTATTGAAACAAGGTGTCTTCCCTTTTGTGGCAGGTGCACCCACCCAAAGAAAATAGGGCTTCTTGGCTGCTGAAGTGTAGCAGCTCCTGATTGCCTTTGTTCTCGGGGCTTCACGGTAGTTGGGGCCTTTGGCCAATGGGAACGACTATTGACCACAGATCAGATTCGGCCTGGGTATAAATGGAGTCCCCTGGGGGAGCCATTTTGAGTTTGTCCCTTAGAGCAGTATGCTGTGGTTGAGGACTCTCCCCTTGGGTCAGGACGCTGCCCAAGGAAACTCCTTGAGGTGACTTGGGTTGGGACGCTGCCCTGAGAAGGTCCTCGAGGTTGAGAGCCCTCACTTGTTAGGTGAGTGATCGAGGGTTTTGGGTTGTCCTAAGGAGTTGTTCTTTGTTGTGCATTTTGAGTTGCAGTTAAACCCTAGGAAGTTGTTCTTTTCTCCTCTCACAGACATTTGAACCTGTAATTTGTGGAGGGGTAGTTAATTGTGTTGACAATAAATTTTTAATTTTCAGTGGTTGGTTGTTTAATTTTTTTTTGTTGGTTGTTTAATTTTTGGTTGTTGGTGTTTTGGTGGTTGCCTCTGTAACACCTTTTCATCCCCGAGACAAATCAGCATGGGTTTCCTCTGCTCCAGCCATCCACCAGAAAGTCTTCATCCATTATTCTTCCCAGTTCCCTTTACAGGCAAGCATGTATGATATTCCGTTCACTCTTCCTAAAACCAACATCAGCCCCTCAACTACACTCATATATATGCACACCCTCTTTCCCTTAAACAGAAAGCAGAAAAATTAGAGGCAAGTAGGGGGAGAAGATTGCTCACTAAATCTTTGTTGCTGAAGACAGCAGAAGAGCTTAATGAGCACTTTGGCTGAGAGCCCCACACTGGTTTGAGCCAACTGTTCTTGTGACAGTTTTATTCTCAGATCAGTCAGCGCTTTCCCAGCAAAGGACTTCAATCATGCCAGGCCCTACTTTCACACTGCAAAGGACCAGTGACTTCCACTGTATTCTTGTGGCTGACATACCCAGAGATGATCAGGAAGAAATACAAGTGAAATCCACTCCTATCCTAGGCTATTTTGGTCAGATAATTCCTTTCAGATTTGTATCATATTACATTTAATGCCATCCATTTCTGTGGTCTCTTTTTTTTTCCCCCTGCCACCGAGGTCCTCCCAACTGTCCCACTGACAACTTGGCCTTTTTCTGATGTTCCCAAGTGCCTGCATGGACACGGTATCAGATAACCACTGCAATGAGTGACTGGGTTAACTGATAAAGTTTCTAATTAAAGCCCTGTTTTCAGCACTCCTGAAAGATTAACTGGGCCAAATTTAGAGCACAGAGGAAGTTTTACTTTTAACAATGTACACTGCTGAGTAAATAAAAGGCTCTAACAATTTCAAAGAAAGCCACGTCAAGAACCTTGCAAAAACATTTTCCTCCTCAGAGAATTATACAAATGGTACAATTCACTTTAAAGCTTTGTAGGTTTAACTTTGCGACTCTCTTGTAAACATTGAGTCTAATTCACTAAAAATGCTGCATCGCTGAAAGCACAAATGTCTTATAATCTTAACCAATCATTTCCAATTACATATTCCTAACATTTCAAACTGGCCAAAAATCAAATTTACTGGAAAATTGGAAGTGGGTTTAAAGAAATAATTTCTGTCCTCTCCAGTGTAAGGTTAGATATCCAGTTACTGGCAGAACTATACAAATGAGATAATGAAGTCATACTAAGATGGCAGTGACTAAGCTAATACCTATACTAAACCACTAAATGCACCCAGTGTAAGCTGAGTGGCTCTGAGGCCGAGTTGACTAAGCCTGAACTGAGTCCCTGTGCAATCCATAGAAAGTCTGCTGCTTTTCTTTCTGGCGCTGGCACAATTACCAAACAGTTTAGCATTATTGCTTGTATAAAATACTATGGAAAGTCTAACAAGCATAAGCAGAAATACTGTACACACCTATTTTGTTACTTGCTTGTAATATTCCCAGATGGAAAATGATGAAGACCTGTTTTGAAATAGTGTGATGAGCTGAACTGCTCTGTCTTATAATGAGCAAGAAATTTCTCAGCATGTTTTTGATTTAAATGCTGCAACAGTGATTATTTACTGTGTGATGGTTTAGTCCCTGCCGGGGTCTGAGACCACGCGGCCGCTGCCCCTCCCCCACAAAGGGAGTGAAATACACAGCCCCGGGGCTGAGATAAGGAGAGGTTTAATACAACAGTGCAACAGCAACACAACAAACAACAACAATAACAATAACAGTAACAGTAATAACAATGAACAGAGCAAGATATCTACCGATACAGCAGTGAGAGGAACGGCTGCACAAACCCACGCGATCACCGATTCTTCCCGCGCTCTGGCGCCCAGACGTGAAGTCAGCATGGTATATGAATAACCCGGCTAGAGCTTCCCCCCACTGCTGGGGAAACTTAACCCTATCCTGGCTAAACCAGGACATACTGTGAAGGTAACAGAACAGATGGTGAACACTTAGCAGACCAATATTTACGGGTTGCACATGGAGCACATCAGGACTTTTATTGGCATTGAGGTAATGATTCTAAATTGCAGCTTGGTTGCTTGCTTCTTTGAGGAGTAAACTTCTGTTAATAAATGGAATGGAAAATTGAAGATGATTATTATTGAAGGATTACACTTATGTCTTGACTATCTTCTGTTTGATATGCTCGGATTTCATAAGGTAAACCAGGACAGGCAGGTCATGATGAGAGCACTCATTTATAATCTATACTAAGTTTAATTAAACATGGGTGATGCAAAAATCTGAGTGCAGGTCCTGACTTGATCCCAAAATTAAGTATAACCTGGAATTTTTTTGACACATTATAAGGACCCCATAGAGAAGTCCAAACTGGCCCCGCCATTACTGATGAATTCCAAAGGTGCTTGCCTCTGGACTATTAATTTGAGAGCAAGTTTCAATTTAGTGACACTGTGCTCTGTTGGCACTGTCACTAAAGAGAGATAGTAAAACCAAAGTCATCACCTACATCAATATATTTTTTTTGTAATGACCATTGCTGGTGTTATCTCTGCTTTCTAATTACATTTTAGATCAGGTAAACTCATTCCTTCCAGTTACACTGCAATAGTTTATTGAACTCTGTGCCATACTTTCAAATCCCATTGAGAGATGCTTATATTGCAGCTATGGTGTATATTTGTGATGACACTATTTCACAGGAAAATAAATAGCTCACACCTCACTTTCTTCTTACAAGTCAATGAATGGTAAAGTTGACAAGACTCTCTTCATGATCTAAAGCTACTTTGCAACGTAGATATCTAATATTCATTAAAAGACCTGGCTTGACAGCCATGAAGGCTAGAATCTTTTCTTTATCCATGGAGCAGGTACAAAACAACAACATCACAAATGCATTATTAATAGACACAAGGTCTATTCCCTAATTTGGCCTCTAAATGGAGAGTGCCAGGTGGGACTCCCACATGACCCCACTAAATTATCTTTCACATTCATAGCAACAGTTTTAGATTTCAACAACCCAGGCTGAATTTTAACTGAGAGCCTAGTAATTATTGCAGGAACCATTTATTTTTCCTTTCCTTCAACTCCCTCTTATGAATGTTGTTCAACTTCCTCCCTTGCTGTTTCCTCTAGGAGCTCTGCATGTGTCTAGGAACAGCCTGCCTTTAGCTAAGAATCATTAAAAATTGTCATTACCCCATTGCTTCTACAGAAGTCAGGAGCAGTAGCAGCAATAAGAATTCTGACCTAAAAACAATATACATTAGAAAGGATAAGAACAGGAACCTAAAACTTAGCAAAGCTACCATAAAGATCAGCTAAAACATAATTAGAGCTGTAGCCCTACCCTAACACTATAGCCTGATCCTGTTCCTAAATCTACACTGAAGACTGAAAAGCAGCCTCAGGCCTCATTTAACTCCACAACAGGTTGCAAAACTCCTTGATAGAAGTTAATGAGGAAACATTTCTTCCAGTTCTATTGACATGGGTCTGATCTTGCAAGCCTAGCTGAAGCCAACAGGAGAGTTTATTTTGGTAAGACTAATTCATGCAACAGTTTGAAAGGAACGCTATGTAGAGGAAGATATGTACTCTGCAGATCATGACTCTCTGTGAATGTTTTGGTTATAATCCCTAAATCTAATTCAGAATAATGTTGTAAAGTTTTGCCAATCTTTCTCTGCATAAACCCTTATCTCCTCACAAAGCACTGTCCTCAGCTTCCAGTCTACTTTAAAAAAGTATTTTAATTTACTTATTTTTCCAAATTAATTTCTTTATGACCTCTTTATTTTCCAGTTGTTTTCCTCCTCCTGTTTCACACTGATGCCCACATCTTTTTTTCTTTCAATCCTTACATAGCATTTCCTTCTTAAGAATGCTGTCATCTAAAGCACACTAAAATTGTTTGAGAAGTTGCTTACGGATATAGAAGAGAAAGGTCTATGGCGACTTTTGTTAATCATTTTATACATAGAATGTACAACATAGAGATCATTTTATGCAATAAAAAGGAAAGCAATAAAATCAATAAAGCAAAAGTAATTATGGAAATTTACAGGTGTGGAGAGATCAGATATTAAGGCTATTTGGATTCCCAAATTCTAAAAGAATTCTAAAAGAATATGTACCTCTGCATATTCTGGAGAATAGTACACCCAGCAAATAATGAAGCAAAAGAATGAAATATATACAGTGAAGAAGAACAAACATTCCCTAGAAGGAGTGCTTACAACAGCAGAACTAGAAAAAAGGGGGAAAATGCTGGCTCCCTTCTGTTGCAGTAGAGACAGACACGACAAACATCAGATTGTGTGAAAATGACCAAAATGGCTGCAAAAGCCCCTTTATTGTTCTAACAAGCCTTTTTATAACCTTCTTCAAAGTAGGTGTTCATACAGGATTGGTTTACTTTAGTAACTAATAGTTCACGATTGGGTGATAGTTTCTCGCCTGAATCGTCAGGACAGTTCTTCTTATCTTAGTTCTCTAATCTTGTTTCCATGGCACTTCTCGGGACTTTCTGGTCTCTCATGGATACACTGGAATCTCGTCAAGGTTAAATTCTTCTTCAGTTAGACTAGAGGCAGACCCGCTGCCTCCCCCGACACCCTTCCACCTACAGGTAAATTGGTAACAACAGTGACGGGGACTTACAAATGGCAGAAAATAAACATATGAGGTTCAGAGGCAATGTCTTTTCAGAGAGATTCCAAAATTGAAGAATTCAGAAAAATCTACATTTTCTATTTCACATCTTTACTTGACACATTGTTGATTCTGTTATGTTGCAGAGCATTTTCTGGACTAGCAATAGCAGAAATGTAGAGGAGGGATTATTCTAGCAAACTGTTGCCCTGTCAGAAGCACAGCTGTCTGCATCTGAATACAAGCTTGTACCTAGCTTGTGGTACAACTGCCCTTTCGGTAAAAACCGTACACATGGTTTTTCTCTTCCTTTACTTTTTGCCTTTAATCTAGCTGGAATTTATATGGACAACAGTAGGAATAGTAGCAAACAGCATATGCACTGGTATTGGTAGAAGCCCTTAGGAAGAAATGCCCTGCTGAAATCAAAACAGAAGGCTTGCTAAGCAGAGTGCTTTGGAACAAGAAAGAAAATCATGGCAACATATGAAAAAAAAAAGATGAGACAAAGTACTGTAACTTTGAAGTCTCACAATGCAGGCTTGTAGATTACTTTGCAAGAGCAACTGCTCTCCTCTCAACAGTGATTCTTGTCATGCAGGAGTTGGACTATCACCTTTTGCAACACAATGTCATACTCCACCTCTTTCCCTCTATCAATACGTGGCTGCATCCAGCTCTACATATAGCTGGGACCAAGATATAAGCATGTCTCCTACCAATACTATGCACTATACAAGATATTACAAATACACAAACTCTTGAGCTACACTGAGAGCTACCACTATATGGTGATTTTTTTACAACTGTGCACATCAAATGGGTAGCTAAAATAATTTGCTATTTAAATAAATAAGCTTTTCTCTTTCCCTTGTTTCATCTCTCCTCTGAATATCCAGTCAATTCTAACATACTTCTTTTGTCAGTGAGGAGCTTGCTTTAAAAAAAAAAAAAAAAAGATAACCTTTAATTCTCTGCTTTCCCTCAGAGCACTGCTCCTGCCAAAGGAGCTGTGAATAAAAGCCAGCTTTCTCAAGCATCTTCCATGCTTTCTGATTCCACCAGATCTGTTTCACAGATGCTTTCCTGGGTAAGACATTATCATCTCCTCTCCCCTACACAGCACTGCCATGGTTTGATACTATCACTTATGCAATGCTTCCATCTCCTATCTGGTTAATTAGAAGTATGCAGTTCAGCTCAGACTGAAACAATAATCTTACAAGAGATTCTATAAGACCAAATGCCAAGCCAGCTGGCTATATTTTCTAATGAAGTAATCCAGTTGTGCTTTCTAGTCGGAAATTGGGTCCAATACTGTATATCACAGAATTATATCTTTTACAGTTACCACACAAGCAGCCTGTGATCCTCCAGTTTCCAACTCTATACTATCTACATACCCTGAACAACACAGATTGTACATATGGCAAAAAGAGCTCAGCTTCCCAGGATAGCTCTACTGCCTTCAGTGGGGTTACTCCAGGCATGAGTTTATACTCTATAAAAATAGCAAAATGCACTCCAAACACCACCCCTTCCCCAGATGCTCTGACAAAGACATGCCTTGTCATGACAGACCAGCTTTGGATCAGTGCCTGCAGAGAACACATTAGCCACTTTCCTTCCAACACTAAGTAAACAGCTAGACTTCATGCATGGCCTCCAAACGAAGGCCCTTTTCAAGTCTTGTTTGTACTGACAGCTGCTATTTACATACCTTTGAGAATGGCAGTGAGTCTGACACTGTCTAGCTCTCTATATAAGTCAATAGGGCTGCAAGAGTTATAAATCAGGAAGTAATACTTCTTGCAAATAAGCCCAGAGTATTTAAAATAATCCTAAATAAGACAGCATGATTATTTCTCAAAATAGCAGTAGAAAGAATGGATTGCCTGGAAAGCTGGATTTCAGTTCATCCAGATGTGTACAATGGTAGCATTTTTGTTTTCTTACAGCTACTAAAAAAATATCCATTTTAGCTTTCACCATGGAAAATTAACAAACTCAGGGGCTAGTCATGAATGACACTAGAATCAATTTAATAGAGACAAAAATATGTCTGAGACAAATCTGATTTAGAGACAGGAATGATTTATAACACACTTTCCCTGGTATCGGCTGTTCTTTTCACTGCAGTCACTTTAATCTCAAATATCCGTAATGTGGCATGCAGCTAAAAGAAGCCTCCACAGCTTGTTTGGAAAGACAGGGAGAAAAAAAAATCTCAAGTATTAGGATACAAAAATATGAATAGCTCCCCAAATATGAAATAAATACTTTTTTTTTTCTACCAGACATGACCAACATTACTGGAGCCTTTTCATTAACTAAGCGTAAAAAAGGCGGTGTTTTCTGTGTACTCAGACAGCACAGTGCTCAAATAACTCCTATGTTCCTTCTAACAGACAGAACTCCCCAAAAAATCCAGAAAATAAAAGATGGCAAAACACTTTTTGGATTTTTTTTCCCACTGGAGTCACGCACTTTTATCAAATATTCCTCTATGAAAGCACAGCAGTAGGTAACAAGTAAACTAACACTATGGGAGAAATACATTCACCTGTCATCCTCTCCATCACCTTCATCTGCACTGACCCATTCTAGATTTCCAGCCTTGGTCCATTCATCTCAACTTAGGAAAGTTTAATTCTCTATTTACCAATTCTGCAGTAGAGTTCTAAAACACTACTGCAAAATAGCATATTTGGATCATTACAGTAAATAACTCCCATGGGGGTGTTTACAAGTAAAAATTGAAATAACATTTTAAGTGCTTTCTTTCCCCCTTTATTCTTTGATGCAAGTGTTATGCTGCTTGAAAACAATGCCAGACTTAGCATTGGATAGAGTCCGAAGTAGAGACGAGACGAGACCAAATCATGGTAGAGGTAACAAAAGAATTCAGTCCCTTGATAAATTAAATCCTCGGCCTCTCTGCACAAACAGCCAGCAAGGATCTCAGCTAAAGACAAGCATAGTAGCAGTGTTGTTCTGTGATGCAAATTCATCTTCATGATGATCTGGATCAAGACAATCTAAGAGATTTTCAGTCAGCTACAAAATGAACATTTTGAAAGAAAAGAAGTCAAACTGAGATGAAAAAGGTCAATAGAGGAAAGAATTGCAAGCAAAGGCATGGGCTCTGGAGAACATGAGAGCTCATCAGCCTCTTCAGTGACTTGGAAAGCACCTGAATGGTGTGAAGTGGGTTAGCAGTTGACTTGCACAGTTTGTAAATACATTGGGAAGTTGCTGATGTATGAGTACTAATTTTATGGTATGGAAAGGGTAAAATAGGTGGGTTGTGGGAGCAAAACTTTATGCTGTACCAGTGTGTGATATTTGCACTGAAATGACCTAGTTCCACTTCTTTTACCTTAGAGATGAGAACTGGACTTCTGCACTGAGATCTGTTTACATTATCCCAGGAATGACTTCTCCTTTGGGAAATGCTTTTCCTCAGATCCTTGCTTTGCAATGTCTCCACTGACCAACTGAGCCTCAAGCTCACTCTCTTCTGAATATTGACAACACTCATGCTGGCATATGGAGACCTCGGAGGGGATTAACAATGAGAGAGCAGTCAAAATTCATTGGCGTTTTATTTCTCTTTACTGGAAAAAAAAGGGGTTTCTACCAGTAAAGTCATTACTTTGACAGATTAGGTAAAGAAGCCAGGGGAGGGTGGAGAGTATGCAAACTAGACTGCTCCCAGTTGAAGTATGTGAACAAAAGGACAGAGACCATGATAAAAATTGATTGTGTGAGTAAAAAGGCCAAACCACTACCACATGCCTGATGAAAAGGCAGGAAAGATGTCCAAACCAGAACTCCCAGGAGAGATGAGATCACACTAAGCAAGGGAGGAGGGTACGTACAGGATGTTGTTTTGTAACTGTCTAGTGTTTTCAAGAGTAAAAGTGATTGTGGCTTGGCTAAGCCCAAGCTTCTCGCCTGACTGCTACTTTATCCCTAAAGACTAGAAACAAGAGCTCCACCACCAGGTAGGCTCTCTGGAAATACATCCGAGCAGCATGGTGCTAGGAACACCTATTGTCAGCAAAGTCTCTGGAAGTAAGAGGTCTGGAACCTCTCCATAGAGGTGGAGCTGACTGCTCAAGAGTTGTAGTATTGCCTCAGATTCCTGAGGCACAGAGCTAGACTGCCCAGTACCCAAAACCTAGAGGTTCAATCAAACTGATTTGGTCATCGAAGGTCCACTCTCACAGAGAGGAAAGGGCTTTGCCATAGCATTCTGCTTCCAAGATAGGTCTTCATTCAAAGGGAGTCAATTCCCCTTTCTCACTTAACCTACAGGCTAACATTTATGTAATTGTATTTAAGATTCAGGGGCATTTTTACATAATATTTCAAGTGATCCATAGTTTGCCAGATTCTTCATTTGTGCTGAATTCCTTTTTGTGGGGGCACAGCTTTAAAACAGATTTTAGAAATTTCTAACAGTAAATTAATTCAGGCTGCTCTTAGAGGCCCTTGTCCTTCCTTTACTGACTTCTTGTGTCTCATGTGTTATCCACTTTCTTGGAAATTCTATTATCTTAATCTGAGAGTATTCATTTAATTTGCCAGCATTGCTTTTCTTATCTTTTACACTCTCAACTTCACTATGTAATCATTCCATTCCTCCTCTGCATTTAATGTTTGATTCCATGACTGTAGCCCCTCCTTGCTCTCCATTACTTTTCCTGGTTCTCTGTTTCACAGGGCCTTCTAGCTTTTTAGTTTTTGCAGAGTCAGCTCCTTTGAAGGACTGAGACTCCATTTCCATTAATATCAATGACAAGTTCTAGTGTCCTGTTCAGAGTATGACGGACAGCATGTATTGATGGCTATGCAAATCCTCTTGATACTAATTATTCCTTCATTCTATATCTTCTGTTTATCCCCTCAAACATTTTATTCCATCTTTTCTTTCATGCTACTAAACTTTCCTCTGTGTCCTGGTTTGCGACCAGGATGGGGTTAATTTTCATTGGAGTATTTCATACCATGTGATGTCATGCCCAGGGATTTAGGTGGGCGGGCGCTCTCTCTCTCTCTCTGCTCTGAAGGCTTTTTGTTTGGGGCTTGCACGCGCGCCGTCTGCTCGTTGGGTCTTGTTGTTGCTGGGGGGGGGGGCGGTTGCCGCTCTCAGTAAGCCACTGCTGCATTTTACCCATTTTCTTTTTGAACTCACTATTGTTACTGTTGTTCTCTTGTTATATTTAGTAAATTCTTTCTTTTTATTCAACCTACGAATTCTCTTCTTTTGTCCCTCCCCTATTTCACCAGAGGGGGGAGGAGGAGGTGAACGGCTGGCCATGTGGCGTCTGGCTGCCGGCTGAGTTCAAACCGCCACAGTTTTGGAGCCCAACGTGGGGCCCCGAGGTTTTTCTTTTTGTTTGAGATAACAACAAAACGGGTAAAATGTGGATTGCTTGGCTCCTTAAGATCTTATCACCTCATTTGCAATACGTGTTTCCCATGCTGTTGCTCACCTTCAGTGAGAGCTGGGTTAAGGTTTTGTTTCTGTTGTACTATGCGATTCTAATCTATGATAGCGTGCAGTCATCGGTCCTGGGGCTATTTACAGCTGTGTTTGAGAAATTTGGGGGGTTCAAATATATGTGGAATGTTGACATAAACATGGTTGCCGTGCTGTTAGGAGCTAGTGTGTTCCTGAATGTGGTTCAGGTGTTGTTTATGGTTAAGCTACTATTTAAGAGTAACCAAGTAACAGAAACTGCAGCCACTACAAGCCCGGGGATGGGCGCTGCAGCTGAACCAGAGAACCAACCCATGACAGTGTAAGTTGCTCCCATACATAAGAAGAAATACACAAGAAAATCCCCTCGCAGTGTACAGGGTGGTGATGAATCAGGCCCATCACGAGAACAAGAGGAGGAGGCAGAGCCAGTGATAGTCACCCAATCCTTATCCTTGAGTGAGTTGCGAGACATAAGAAAAGATTACAGCCTCCATCCAGGTGAGCAACTCGTTACCTGGCTGCTTCGGTGCTGGGATAGCGGGGCCAGTAGCATGGAACTAGAGGGCAGGGAGGCGAGGCAGCTGGGATCCCTGTCTAGGGAAGGGGGCATTGACAAAGCCATTGGAAAGGAGACACAAAATCTTAGTCTCTGGAAGCGACTTCTGTCAAGTGTGAGGGAGAGGTATCCCTTCAAGGATGGCTTTACATGTCATCCAATTAACTGGACCACTATGGAGAGAGGCATTCAATACTCGAGGGAGCTAGCTGTGTGGGAGGTAGTTTACTATGACCCAGATAATGCACAGCTACCCACAGATCCCGATAAAGTCCGATGCACCCGGCCCGTGTGGAGGACTTTTGTACGGAGCACACCCTCATCATATGCCAGTGCATTAGCACTAATGGACTGGACAGACGAAGAGGGACCAACAGTGGATGAACTGGTTCGCCGACTACTACAATATGAAGAAAGTGTCTATTCCCCCATCATCGCGGCTGTGAAACAATTATCTCAAGATGTCCAGCAACTTAAGGAGAACATGTCCTACTCCCCACCTGCACGGACCAGAATCTCGGCTATTAGGAGCAATCGTTTCTCTACTTGAGAGAACCGGTACACACCATGGGGGAAGCTGTGGCATTGCCTGCATGACTATGGAGAAGACATGAAGAAATGGGATGGAAAACCTACCTACCTCCTAGAAGAGCGGGTATGTGAGCTGGAAGGAAGAACAAGTACAGAACATGGTCCTTTCAGGAGAAATGCTTCTCCGGTTTCCAGTAATCAAGTGCCCAAACAGAGCAGAAAGGTCGACTTTGCTCATGATCCTATGAGAAGAACTCCTGACTTGTATTCACAAGAAGTGAGTGATCAAGATGAGGCTGAAACCCGTGCACACCACACTAACCCATTTGTCATTAGCGAGTATTATGACCAACATTAGAGGGGCCCTGCCTCCAGCCAGGCGGAGGACAGGGACAACCGAGTTTCCTGGACTGTGTGGATTCGATGGCCTGGCACATCTGATCCCCAGCAGTATAAGGCTCTAGTGGACACTGGTGTGCAATGCACCCTAATGCCATCACATTTTAAAGGAGCAGAACCTGTTTGTATTTCAGGAGTGACAGGGGGGTCTCAACAGCTGACTGTATTGGAGGCCGAGGTGAGCCTAAGTGGAAAAGAGTGGGAGAAACACCCCATTGTCACTGGCCTAGACGCTCCATGTATTCTTGGCATAGATTATCTCAGGAGAGGGTATTTTAAGGACCCAAAAGGGTATCGGTGGGCTTTTGGTATAGCTGCCTTGGGAACAGAAGAAATTAAACAGCTGTCTGTGTTATCTGGTCTATCAGAGGGTCCTTCTGTTGTGGGATTACTGAGGGTTGAAGAACAACGGGTGCCAATTGCCACTACAACAGTGCACCGATGGCAATACCGCACCAGTCGAGACTCTGTAATCCCTATCCATGAACTGATTCGTCAGCTAGAGAGCCAAGGAGTCATCAGCAAGACGTGCTCCCCCTTTAACAGCCCCATATGGCCAGTGCGAAAGTCTAATGGAGAGTGGAGATTGACAGTAGACTATCGTGGCCTGAATGAAGTCACGCCACCACTGAGTGCTGCCATGCCAGTGTGGCAACTGAGGCACGGAGTCTCCATGAAGTCCAGAAGGAAAAAAGAGACTTTATTGTTACAATGGTACATACTTATGCTCTCGGATGCTGTCAGTAAAGCTTTTACTTCATAGTTAACAAATCAGCAATTAGACAGCTATCAACCTTTTCTCCTATCAGCATAAGACCACTCTAACATGCGCTGTGCAGACCAATTACCTTCTTCTTCACGCGCTGTTCACGTGGCGGTAACTTCTCACAGTTCAGTACTTTTCCACAGTTCAGTGTTGCAGCTGTCCGTTGTTTTTCCCTGCCACCTTGGCACAACTCGGCAGTTTCTTATCTTTCTTCCAAGGCCTGTTTTTCATAAAAGCCTAGCTATTTCTCAGACACTGTGCAAGGCTGACAGGCCAATGTCTCCCACAGTGCCAGACATGTTGGAACTGCAATATGAACTAGAGTCAAAGGCAGCCAAGTGGTACGCCATGATTGATATTGCCAATGCATTTTTCTCCATCCCTCTGGCAGCAGAATGCAGGCCACAGTTTGCTTTCACCTGGAGGGGTGTCCAATACACCTGGAATCGACTGCCCCAGGGGTGGAAACACAGCCCCACCATTTGCCATGGACTGATCCATACTGCACTAGAACAAGGTGAAGCCCCAGACCATTGATGACATCATTATATGGGGTAATACAGCAGAAGAAGTTTTTGAGAAAGGGGAGAAAATAATCCAAATCCTTCTGAGAGTTGGTTTTGCCATAAAGCGTGGTAAGGTCAAGGCACCTGCACAAGAGATACAGTTTTTAGGAGTAAAATGGCAAGATAGACATCGTCACATTCCAATGGAGGTGATTAATAAAATAACAGCCATGTCCCCACCAACTAACAGAAAAGAAACGCAAGCTTTCTTGGGTGTTGTGGGTTTCTGGAGACTGCACATTTCAAATTACAGTCAGATTGTCAGCCCTCTCTATCAAGTGACTCGGAAAAAGAATGATTTCAAATGGGGCCCGGAGCAGTGACAGGCTTTTGAACAAATTAAGCAGGAAATAGTCCATGCAGTAGCCCTCGGGCCAGTTCAAACAGGGCAAGATGTTAAAAATGTGCTCTACGCTGCAGCTGGGAAGAATGGCCCTACCTGGAGTCTCTGGCAGAGAGGGGAGACTCGGGGTCAACCCCTGGGGTTTTGGAGTCGGGGATACAGAGGATCAGAAGACCGCTATACTCCGACTGAAAAGGAGATACTGGCAGCATATGAAGGGGTCCGAGCTGCTTCAGAGGTGATCGGGACTGAAGCACAGCTCCTCCTGGCTCCCCGACTGCCAGTGCTGGGCTGGGTGTTCAAAGGGAGGGTCCCCTCTACACACCATGCAGCCGGTGCCACGTGGAGTAAATGGATTGCATTAATCATACAACGGGCTCGAATAGGGAGCCCCAGCCGTCCAGGAATACTGGAAGTGATTACAAATTGGCCAGAAGGCAAAGATCTTGGAATGGCGCCAGAGGAAGAGGTAGCATGTGCTGAAGAGGCCCCACCATATAATAAACTATTGGATAATGAGAAGCAATATGCCCTGTTTACCTACGGGTCCTGTCACATTGTGGGGAAACATCGAAGGTGGAAGGCAGCTGTGGGGAGCCTCACACGATGCGTTGTTGAAGCTGTTGAAGGAGAAGGTGAATCGAGTCAGTTCGCAGAGGTGAAAGCCATCCAGCTGGCCTTGGATATCGCTGAGCGAGAAAAGTGGCCAGTGCTCTACCTCTATACTGACTCATGGATGGTGGCAAATGCGCTGTGGGGGTGGTTACAGCAGTGGAAACGGAACAACTGGCAGCGCAGAGGCAGACCCGTCTGGGCTGCTGAATTATGGCAAGCTATTGCTGCTCAGGTAGAGAATCTGGCTGTGAAAGCACGCCATGTAGACGCTCACGTACCCAAGAGACAGGCCACTGAAGAACATCAGAACAACCAACAGGTGGATCAAGCTGCTAAGATTAAGGTGGCTCAAGTAGATCTGGACTGGCAACATAAGGGTGAACAATGTATGGCTCGCTGGGCCCATGACTCCTCAGGCCATCAGGAAAGGGATGCAACATATAGATGGGCTCGTGACTGAGGGGTGTGTTAAAGGATTTCACCAGACTGTGGGTATCTCTAGGCTTGCTTTATTAACAACTCAGAGCTGGGCCATCACCTCAGTGAGTGGCAACATCTAACAAAAAGGGCCCTCTATATATATGATATAACATACAATACAAAGAGTCTTTGGTGATTTTCCAGGAACTTTCAGCTCTCAATTCATCATCAATTTCAGAAGTCCATTGTATTCCACAGTTTCAGCTAGTTCTTTTCGTTCTGTTCCAATTCCTCTTCGGACACCACTGTTCACTGATGCAGTCTTCGGTCATCATGGTTACTTATCTTCTGAACAATCTTCATCATAATTCACTTTTAGACTTCTGAGAAAAGACTCAAAATGTTCTATTTAACATATACTTAATCTATGTCTAGCTTTTCATTACCTAGCCTTTCTAAGTTGCTTAAACTGTCAGTATTGTTCCTAGAGCACCTGTGCATACTGCATTGAACTGTCACTGTTGTTCCTAGAGCACCTGTGCTCTATTAATTAAACCTATAAACCAATATCTATTTATTAATTATTCCTGCTATTAATAACGTCCTAAGAGAAAAGAGTTTTCTAAAGCCTGTTCCTTTTACAAATTCCCTCCTTTTGTTTTTCCATCGCACTCCTGCGATCCTTCTTATTTATAATTCCACATCTCTCTCTCTATCTTCTGCATTATAAAAGAACAACAACCAATGTAACATTGAAACAAAACAATCACACAGACTATTATGACCATAATCGTTAAAAATAATAACAATTAATTTAAATAAAATTTCAGCTGGGGAAATCTCAATTGGCTGTCTTGGGGTATTCCTTATATCCCATAACACTAAATTTAAAGCATCGGGCCACTTTAGGCCAGTCTCTTTACAAACCTTAACTAATTTTTCTTTTAAGGTTCTGTTCATTCGTTCTACTTGACCAGATGATTAGGGGTGATGTGGAGTATGAAATTGACTATAAATTCTTAAGGAATTATAAATTGGAATTAAAACTGATGCTGTAAAATGACTCCCATGATCAGAATCAATGACTTCAGGAACTCCATATTTAGGAATTATTTCCTTCAGTAAAATGTTTACTACTGCTTTTGAATCATTTTTCCTAGCAGGAAAAGCTTCTACCCATCCTGTTAACTGATCAACTATCACTAACATGTAAGAGTACCCCATTGTTTTTGGCATTTCAGAATAATCAGTTTGGAGCTTTTGAAAAGGAAAGGTGTCTGGAGGTCTTTTTCCACTGGGTGCCTTAATTCGTACAGAAGCATATTGTTTACAGAGTTTACATCCTTCACAGATTCTTTCGGCTGCTGCATAAATTCCTGGGGTAGCCCAAAGTCTTTGAAACCAGAGCGCTAAGCTCTCTGGCCCCCCATGAGTTTTTTCGTGATGCCATCGCGTAATCTGTAATAAATACCTTTTTGGAAGAAGAGGCTTGTTATTAAGCATCCATTGTTCTCCTTATGGCTGGGCTCCAAGCTGGATCCACTGCTCCTTTTCTTCATCAGGGAGGTCTTCATATAACTTATTTATATCCAGAAGTTCAGATATCACCGCATGTTGTGATAATGACATGATAGACACAACCTGTCGTGCTGCAGCTCTAGCTGCTTGGTCAGCTAAAGAATTTCCTTTAGAAATCATATCTTGCCTCTGAGTATGTGCTTTTATATAGATGACAGAAATCTCAGAGGGTAATTGTATCGCCTCTAATAATTCCTTGATCTGCTTTCTATGAGCCATAGTCTTCCCTGCTGATATTAAGAAACCCCGTTCTTTCCATAAAGTCCCAGCTGCATGACAGATACCAAAAGCGTATTTAGAGTCTGTATAAATGTTAACTCTTGTCCCAATTGCATATTTTGCAGCTTCTGTAAGAGCAATTATTTCTGCTTCCTGTTCACCTAAAGGTGCAGGAAAAGGTCCCACCAATAGTACCTGTGTTTCCGTAGTCACTGCAAAACCGGTACAGCTTCAACCTTCATCATAATAGGAGGAGCCGTCCGTGAAGAGGTTCAAATCAGGGTTATCTAAAGGTTGATCCTTCAAATCGTCTCGCAGTTTGCTGGTTTCACTTAATAATTGAACACAGTTATGGTTATCTTTTTCTCCATTGGAGGGTAAAGGCATTAAGGTGGCAGGATTCAATGTATTGCACTTTTCCAATTTCAAATTATCAGCCAAAAATAGAATTATCTCATATCTATGCACCCTTTGAGGAGATAAAGCTTTCTCTGCATATTGTTTTAATAATATCTCTACTTCATGGGGTACACAGACAGTTAGTGGATGTCCTAGGACAATTGTCCTGGGGTTTTTTCTACCATTTCAGCTGCTGCTGCTATTGCTCTAATGCAAAAAGGAGTTCCTTTAGTCACTGGGTCTAATGTAGAAGAAAAATAGGCAACAGGTTGTTCATGTGGTCCTAAAGTTTGTACTAACACCCCTCTCGCAGTTCCTTTATTTTCATCACAATTTAAAAGGTTTTGAATAATCAGGAAGTCCTGGCTTTAATATGAATCCAAGATATTTCACTTGCTGTTTGCAAAACTGTAATTTGGACAGAGATGCACGGTGGATACATAGATATTCAGTATCTCTAATAATAATAATAATCATCCTTAGTTTTACTTGCTCATAACAAATCATCAACATATTGTATCAAAACAGACTTATTTGGAAAAACCAAATCTTGTAAATCATTTTTCAAAATTTGAGAACTAGTAAATCCTTGTGGTAACCTAGTCCAAGTTAACTGCTTCCCTTGCCACGTGAAGGCAAAGACTGATTTGCTTTCTTCCGCAATTGGAATGCTAAAGAAAGCTCCTGTAAGATCAAGCACCATGAAATACTGTGCCCAGACTGGAATCTGTGTTAAAATCAGACTAGGATCTGGTACCACAGGATGTGAAGTAATTACATGTTCATTTACAGCTCATAAATCTTGAACAAATCTATATTCAGGATCTCCATCTTTATCTACTTTATGTTTACTAACTGGTAAAATTGGAGTATTATAAGGACTACGACATTCCTTCAAAATTCTTTTTTCTAAAAAATGTACAATTAGCTTTTCTATACTGGGAATGGCCTCATTTATAATTGGATATTGCCAAATTGAAGGAGGGGTCCCTCCTTTTGTTTTTATCACAATTGGCTCAGCCGATTTTAACAATCCCACTTACTTCAAAGTTCTCTGGGAATTGGAGCCAATTCAAATCGTATATCATTCAAATCATTTTGGTTTTGACCTCCCAATTCAATTATTTCTGAGCCCATTAAAATCAATTGAATCCCTGTTGGAGCCAAGGAGATAAACGTACCAAAGTCCTGCAAAAGGTCTTGTCAAAGGGGTAGATAATTGTTTTATCTCTTCCCCTACCACTCCCCGTACTATAATTCAAAATATGGGGAACTTCAAAATTCAGTACAGGCCCAAAAGGCAAGTAGGGGAATTGGGAGAGATCATAAATTTACCCCAAACCAATTTCTTATCCAAAATGATACCGTTTACCTTTGCAGAAACCTAACCGTGCTCATCTACCTTGATTCCAACAGGTCACATTGTTCTTTCAGTTCCCAGAGAAGATGAGTATCATTTCCTTCACTGTGAGTGAGGTCGAGGAGGTCTGGCAGGTGGAGATCCTCCTTGTGCAGACACGGGTCTCAGCAGGCACTCTCTCTGCATGTGGCCCAAATTTCAACAATAGAAGCACTCTAAAGAATTAGCATATTGAGAGATAAGAGGAATTCTGCCTCGAGCACCCCTTCCCCTGATTCTACCTCGAGGAAATCCCCAACCTCTCCCTCTTGAGTTATAGGTTTGGGTAATTGCTGCAGCCAACAACCTAATTTCTCTTTCTTTCTCTTTTTGCTCTCGCTTTTTCTCAAGTTTTAAACTTTCTTCTTGCTGCTTTTGCTTTCATCTCTCCTGTCAAAAACAAAAGCAGCAATGCTCAAGATTTTAGTTAATGTTTCACCTTGCCAACCTGGCATGTGTTTCTACAAAACCCCTAATACCTAGTGGCTCTTGGAAATTTTCATGGGTCATACCCCCATAATTAAAGTAGCCTTCAGTCGGCCCTAATAATCACTTGGGTGCTCGTCTGATCTTTGTCTGCATTCCACAACTTTTGTCCAATTAGTTACTCTCTCACCTTTTTGGAAAATCTTTTCCCTTTCCTCTGCTTGAAATAGTTCTCATAATAAAGTTTTCATATCATTCCAATTAGGGGTGTAATCAGTGACAATTCCCAATAACAACTGAGCACATTTTTCAGCATCATCTCGTAACCAAGGCATTTTTGCCTGCCAAGCTACTAAATCACCTTGCTTCCAAGGTTTATGTCACATCACTACTGTTACTGGAGAGATGTCGGCACCTGCACCAGGGCCCGCTCTAGGGTTTGGGATGTAATCTAAACTCATTGGATACATGCCAGTACTTCTAAAAGGGAATACAGTTTCCTCAGCTTCAGGAGCTGAGAGAAGTAAACTCCCTTTAGTTTTTATCAAAGAGGTTTTCTTTCTTTGTTGACCCCAATTATACCAAATATACCAATAATCAATATCTTGACTCCCAGAGTCTTCCAAAATTATTCTTAAAAATTTTTGCTTATGGGGTTTAAATGTTCCTTTCGGAGGCCATACATCCATTGGTCCTCCTCCTCTATTTCTTGTCAGGAATGGCCATTTCTCTTGGCACAATATTATCAGTTTTCTCTTCTGTAATGATTTTGCCAAAGGTATCTTTCCCCAATTCTCTAAAGCCTCAGCAAGGGGTGTCCCCCTTTCAACGCTGGGTGCTGTCCCCATCTTCTATATTTTTCTCTATCTTATCTCTTTTCACAAATTTAAACACAAGAGTTTCCCAGTATAATTCTATCTGGAATTACCCGTGCCCAAGTCTCTTAGGTGAACTCACCTGTTATTTCTTTGCCAGCAATTCGAGTATTGGTAGCGGGTTTGTCCAGAGGAATATCTGACTCTTCCTCTCTTGTGTCCTAGAGTCCCATCTGGGGTGCCAATTCTGTTGAAGGTTTTGACCAGACTGTGGGTATCTCTAGGCTTGCTTTATTAACAACTCAGAGTTGGGCCACTCACTGAGGTGAAAATCCTTTAATAGGGTGGACTTAACCATGGATGTTATTGCACAGGTAATCCATGAATGTGAGACATGTGCTACGATCAAGCAGGCAAAACAGTTAAAGCCCATTTGGTATGGAGGACGATGGTTAAAATATAAATATGGGGAGGCCTGGCATACTGATTATATCACGCTCCCACGAACTCGGCACGGCAAACACTCTGTGCTTACAATGGTGGAAGCAGCCACCGAATGGTTGGAAACTTATGCCGTGTCCCATGCCACTGCCCGGAACACCATTTTAGGTCTTGAGGAGAAAGTCTTATGGCGGCATGGCACGCCAGAAAGAATTGAGTCAGATAATGGGACACATTTCCAAAACAACCTCATAGACGCCTGGGCCAAAGAACATGGTATTGAGTGGATATATCACATTCCCTAGCATGCACCAGCCTCTGGGAAAATTGAGCGATACAATGGATTGCTGAAAACTACACTGAGAGCAATGGGGGGTGGAACTTTCAAACACTGGGACGTGCATTTAGCAAAAGCCACCTGGTTAGTCAATACCAGAGGATCTGCCAAGCAAGCTGGCCCTGCTCAGTCAAACCTCCATTAAAAATATGCTGGGGAAGACAGTCTGGGTTATTCCTGCATCGGGTAAAGGTAAACCCATGTGTGGGATTTCTTTTGCCCAAGGACCTGGGTGTACTTGGTGGGTAATGCAGAAGGACGGAGGAGTCCGATGTGTGCCTCAAGGGGATTTGATTTTAGGTGAAAATAGCCGATGAATTGACCTGTCAAATAACCCTGTTATTGCAATTGGTGCCTCGCAACATCCTCCCGCCACATCCAAAGCCTCCTGCTCCACTGACTGAGCCAACTCCACCTCATACTGACCAGAGAAGGTGCCCTGCTGGACCTCCTCTTTGTGGACAGAGAAGGACTGGTGGATGATGTGGCAGTTGGAGGCCAACTAGGGCACAGCAATCATGAAATAATAGTTCTCTATTCTTAGAGAGGCCAGGAGAGGGGGCAGCAGAACTGACATCCTGGACTTCCAAAGGTCTGACTTTGTCTTCTTTAGGCACCTACTTGACAGAATCCCTTGGGAGACAGTCCTGAAGGGTATAGGGGTCCAGGAAGGCTGGAAGAAAGTCTTAATGGCACAGGAGCAGATGGTCCCAGGTGCTGTAAGAGAAGCCAGCAGCAGAGAAGACCACCCTGGCTGAACAGGGAGCTTTGGCTGCAACTCTGGGAGAAAAAGAGAGTTTACAGCCTTTGGAAGAAAGGGCTAGCCACTCACAGTGATTACAAAGATGCTGTGAGGCTATGCAGGGCAGAAATCAGGAGGTCTAAAGCCCAGCTAGAAATTAATCTGGCTTCAGCAATCAAGGATAACAAGAAATTTTTCTATAAGTACGTCAACAGCAAAAGAAAGACCAGGGAGAGCCTCCATCCCCTGCTAGACACAGGAGGAAACAAAGTAACAAGTGATGAGGAAAAGGATGAGGTTCTTAATGCCTTCTTTGCCTCAGTCTTTAATAACAAGACTAGTTGTATTGAGGGAATCCAGCCTCCTCAGCCAGAGGACAGAGACTGGGAGAAAAAAACCCCTGCAATCCAGGAGGAGATGGTAAGTAAGTGACCCACTGCATCACATAGACACACACAAGTCTATGGGACCGGATGGGATACACCTGAGGGTGCTGAAGGAGCTGGTTGGGGTGCTCAGCCCCAGTCAGCATGGGTTTATGAAAGGCAGGTCCTGCTTGACAAACCTGATCTCCTTCTATGACAGGGCGACCTGCTTATTGGATGAGGGAAAGGCTGTGGATGTTGTCTACCTTGACTTTAGTAAGGCCTTTGACACCGTTTCCCACAGCATTCTCCTGGCAAAACTGGCTGCTCGAGGCTTGGATGGGCACACGCTTTGCTGGGTAAAAAACTGGCTGGATGGCCAGGCCCAAAGAGTTGTGGTGAATGGAGTTAAATCCAGTTGGCGGCCGGTCACGAGTGGTGTCCCCCAGGGCTCGGTTTTGGGGCCACTCCTGTTTAACATCTTTATTGATGATCTAGACGAGGGGATCGAGTGCACCCTCAGTAAGTTTGCAGATGACACCAAGTTGGGTGGGAGTGTTGATGGGCTCGAGGGTAGGGAGGCTCTGCAGAGAGACCTGGACAGGCTGGAGCGATGGGCTAAGGCCAACTGGAGGAGTTTCAATAAGGCCAAATGCCGGGTGCTGCACTTGGGCCACAACAACCCCCAGCAGCGCTACAGGCTTGGGGAGGAGTGGCTGGAGAGCTGCCAGTCAGAGAGGGACCTGGGGGTGTGGATTGACAGCTGGCTGAACATGAGCCAGCAGTGTGCCCAGGTGGCCAAGAAGGCCAATGGCATCCTGGCTTGTATCAGCAATAGCGTAGCCAGCAGGGACAGGGAAGTGATCTTACCCCTGTACTCGGCACTGGTGAGGCCGCACCTCGATTCCTGTGTTCAGTTTTGGGCCCCTCACTACAAAAAGGACATTGAATTACTCGAGCGTGTCCAGAGAAGGGCAACGAAGCTGGTGAAGGGTCTGGAGCACAGGTCTTATGAGGAGCGGCTGAGGGAACTGGGGTTGTTCAGTCTGGAGAAGAGGAGGCTGAGGGGAGACCTCATCACCCTCTACAACTACCTGAAAGGAGGTTGCAGAGAGATGGGGATGAGTCTCTTTAACGGAGTAACAAGCGATAGGACAAGAGGGAATGACCTCAAGTTGCACCAGGGAAGGTTTAGACTGGATATTAGGAAGCATTTCTTTCCAGAAGGAGTTGTTAGGCATTGGAATGGGCTGCTGTTTTGCTGATTAAGGATACCAATTAAACTCGGACACCAGAGTGAAAAGAGTAGGCGTACTTTACTAGTGATAACCAAGTAATGTAACAGCGTAATACAGAGAACATGCAGTAAGAATAAGCAGAATAGTGCACTTAAAGCAACAAACAGAGTAATGCATCAAATCATTACTACACGAGAGAGAGAGAGAATAGTAATTAAGAGAAATACATCACCACTTGCATATATAATCATCATCATCCAGATCCGCAGTCGCTGGGCAGCCCCGGTTACAGCGAGGATTTGGAGAGCCAGTCCCGGCAAGTGGGAAATCCTACGCGGTGCATCCACCCATAGGTGAGGCTTCCAAAGTCGCTGTGAACGGGCCCAGCCTTATATACCAGAGATCGACAAGCCAGAATAGGTGGCACCTTTGTTTTGAGCAGAAAGTTTCTAGTTTCATTCTCCTGTTGGATTCCACCCAAAGCTTGGCCAGGGCTCGGGGGGGGAGACCAAGGGAGTTTCTAACAAGGCCAAATACTTAGGTTCTGAGCCTTGAAGAAGGCTGCGAAAGGAAAGTCGGATACATTCTCTCCTCTCTACTGATTATATTTTGTCTTTCACTAGCGAGTTTACATATTTTACTAATGACTACATGCTAAGTTAGCAGCTTCAGCTTGGGGCCTGTTGTTCAGGCTGCAGCATTTCAATACTTTAGCACTTTTTACACCAGCATAAGTGGGTTGTTATAACTTAGTACAATACCTACTAGCACAATGGTTATCAGTTAAAAAATATACAGGATTCATCTATAGGTCAACTCAGGCTTGGGCCTGTTGTCCAAGCCTTAGCACTTCAGCTGCCCAGGGCAGTGGTGGAGTCCCCATCCCTGGAGGTGTTTAAGAGTCGGGTTGACATAGCGCTGAGGGATATGGTGTAGTTGGGAATGGTCAGTGTGAGGTTAATGGTTGGACTACAAGATCTTCAAGGTCTTTTCCAACCTAGTTGATTCTGATTCTGTGATTCATACCTCCAGCCTTGAAGACTGTCATGACAGATGGAACCCAAAGTTATGGACTAAATGAACTCAGTAGACTTTTTGAAAGGATGGCCCATAGTCTAAGGGAATGATATCTGTGAGACCGGGGAAAGGGGTGATGATTTGTTAGAATGTATTTGGAACCTGAGCATGACGTCAATGGTATGGAATGGGGGGTGGAGAGTGTCCCTGTTTTGGCCAGGATAGAGTTAACTTTCCTTGGGCTGAGAGGAAGCACAGCTAGAGGACCGGACCTGGATCAGTCATTGGAGTATTCCATATAATGTGACATCATGCTCAGTATATGAAGGAGATGAGTGCTCTCTCATTTCCATTTTCTGGTTAGCACAGCGGGATTTTTGGTGCAGTTGGGATCACTGCTGGGGGCGGGCTGCGTACCAGTCGCCAGTCAGTGAGCAACTGCATTGTATGTTACCCGTTTGGACTTACTATTGTTACTGTTGTTTTGTTACTATTACTAATTTTTTTTATTCAACCTACAAATTTCTTTTTTTTTGTCCCTCCCCTATTTTAATGGGGAGTGTGGGGGGAAGTAAACGACTGGGCACGTGGTGATTGGCTACCGGCTGAGTTCAAACCACAACAACCATGCATGTAATCACCTAAATAATAGGTAGATGAAACAGCACAAAGGGATCACACAAATAGTAACTAATCCATATGTACTTTTTTCTGGCTGAGTTTGAACCCTTGCAACATGAATCCAAAGAATACAGCTTTTGAACAGAAAATACATGAAAAAATTGTCACGTCTTATCTACATCTCTGACCCAGTCAGCTGAAGGCAATTTTTTAGTACCATAATAATCCTTTAGATTTATAACTGAATATATTTGCCAGGTGGCACTTTTGGGGACAATTACAACAGACAGCAAAGAGCAAATATTTGATGAGTATTTATGGGCACAGTGTCATGTAAAAAAGAACAGGCTGCAAATCTGAGAGTCATGCAGTATTACAATAAGGTGAAGGTTTTCCAGACATTCAACTTGAAGAATGCAGCTCCCTTGGGCAGTTAACAGATACATTCAAACTGAGGGAAAGGCTGAGGAGGAGCAGTGTGTTTTCAGTAACAGGAGTCAGTTTCCAAATCCGTTATCAGCTGTGAGCTGTATTTTCAGATTTTCATTTCCCATCAAGGTCATAGGGGAGAGCAGAGGTGCTATTTTCAGCGGGGGGGGGGGGGGGGGGGGGGAAGAGAGAGAAGAGGAACATAGAGGGAGAGAGGGAGTCTTAGAGTATTAAGTGGATTCCTAGCCATTGTCTTACGTTTCACTATCAACATGTACAAATAAACTTTATTAATCATCATTTTAATGTCTCAATGCTTAATCAAGATAGAATCCCATTTTTTTTCTAGTGTGGGGGAGACAGTGCATAGGCTCTGAGTGGGCAAATGGCAGGAAGTATTTAGACATGCTACACTGGAAGGTCACTCACCATAGTCCACCAAACAGGAGAGTGGCACTGCTGGGGATAAACCTCAGCATCCCAGCTCAGTGCCCTTTTCCACATTATGACACATCCCTGAATTAATTTAGTTAAGCTTTTGATACAAGAGAGGACATTTGAAAATGAGAAAATATAGCTACAAGAGCTATATAATTTTCTTGCAACCCATGCTTTAATAGATGGGGTTTTTTAAACAGTTAATGGTAAGATTAATTGTTTTATGTCTATAAAACTGGCAAGAACATCTTGCCTATGAATACAAGACTAGCATTTTCACTTTATCTTTTGTAAGAGAAAAACATATACCAAGAATTAAACTCAGAGAACTTAAAGAGAGATGATTTTCAAGTGGGGCATCAAATTAAACTGTCTTTATGAAATGACTTGATTTTGAAGCATAATAAACAGATTCCAAAGGTTTTTCTATGATGGACTTGGTAATGTTCTGTACCAGCTGTTGCTAAGGGCTGTAGAGACAGAGTTTTTTACCCTGCTGGATGCACAGAAAATCAGTGGCCTCCACTCAATTGCTTTACATTCACACAGCTCATAGACTACTCTGAGTTTTGTCCCAGCTGCCTAGAGCTTCAGCGCAGCTGTGGCAGCTACCAATAAGAGATACAGCATCCCTTGAAAACCCTTGTTTTCACCATCGGTTCACACTTGCTGAAGACTTGCTTCATCCTACTCTGGAAGAATTCCCTAGTAAGAAATGAAGCCAGTTGTTGTTCTGCTTATAAGTCACATCATGACATAAAGCGAGACATAAAGTGAGAGTCATAATTGATAGCAAGTTTTTTCTATAGATGCGACCAGCAATGTGAGCAAAGACAGAAGCCTGCAGTTCTCAGTGACGTATCTTCACTAATACACATTTACCTTCCATGGACACTGACAGATTTTCATCTAAAAGACTGGTATTGTTTAATACTACATGGCCTCTTTAAGATACATGAACTGCTGTACATTTCTAATGCTTTGCTTGATAACAAGAGAGTTTCCAAACAAAAACTCTTTTTGGTCTTTACAACATACTGTGCATTTTTCTCTTTCATCTCTGGATGTCTCTAAAGAAATTGAGTGAGCAGGGAAAAGAATCAGCAGAGCATAATATGGCCATTAACATATCAACTGTAGTGTGTGCATTTATGAACCTGTCACTCAGAGATTAGACCAGACTTGCTTCTCTCATCAAAGGCTTCAAAGTCAAGCCTAAATACTCATCTGACTTTCCCAAGATGGGATTTTCCTACTCTCTAAACAAACATGACATTTGTGTCTGTGCTGGAGAACCCTCTCGTATAATGCCACATCAAGTATAATTAGTTGCATTATTGAATCCAACTGTTCCATCATCAATTCTCTCTTAAGTTCCAGTGTGGCTGACTTGCTGCCTTGTAATTTGCTGACAGAAGACATTAAGGCATCATTTCCGTATGTGTTAGGACTGCTCTGAGTTAATTTACAGTTCCAGTGAACTGTAATCTAGTGCAGCCTAACGGCTTAGAGCATTAATTAGAGAGCTGTATTCCCAGGTCAGGTGCTGGGTTACTATACGACTTTCAGCAAGTTGATTAACATTTCAGATAATCTTTCTTCTTAACCTAATATTGCTATATTTACTATACTTACAAGAATTTTCTGAATCTCAATTAATATTTATAAGTCTTCTAATTTAGATAACAGGCCCTGTTCAAAATGCAAAATATTATCACACCTATTAAAGCTGCTTCATAAATTGCCATTTATGGCTATATCTAACCAGTAGTGTTGGAAATGTTTTTAGGCACTTTTGTTATCTTGTGAATAGAAGCTAGATTGCTCGCACAACAAACAAAACTACCAGTGTGATGAACCTTCCTGCTCACAGGTCATAATGATTGATTCCATATTTTAAAATGTGGAATTTTTTTTTTCTCTCAGTTCACATCTTATTTAGGACATGGCAATGCCTTTCACCAATTAGAACAGAAATTCAGTTTTTACTAGTAAAGTTCAAAATATGTTCTTCTCTGGACTAGTGGAATGTCACCCTATTAGGATCATGCTTTTTACTTCTGTGTTTGAAGTCCTGCACAAAGTCAAAGGATGAAGTCATTGGAGGTATGACATGTTATGGGCTTTAGCTGTTCATGGGACAGTATATGATGTTAGCAGTGATATAGTAGCTAACATTATGATGACAGCTTTTACAAGGTAAATTATATCCTCTCTAGTGAAATTATTTCCTATTTGAAAGGTAGAGACTAACTGAAGGCCCTTGACTTCAGCATTGCCCACATAATCAGTGACTGAAGGCAGTAATGCAATACAAATGCTTAATTTTCAACCTATGAATAATCCTAGCGAAGAAGCAAAAAATAAATAAGTATTGATCTATACTCACAGACCTCAAGGTTGATCCATTTCTATTACAGCTAATGGGAAAATTTCCTTTCTTACCTTTACTCTCTGTTGTTAACTAAACTCAACATCCAGCACATACATTCACCTCGTAATCACAAATGATGATTAAAAATGCCATTTTAGCCTCCAGGCAGGGGCTAGAAATACCTAGTGATGTTAGCCAGCAGGAGTCAGAAGATACCAAGTTCCTGTTTTATTTGTGTAAGGGTGTGATAAGATTGTGAGGACTGGAAACAACTGCATTGCAAATTCTTAGCAAGCTCTCCATAAGACTCACAATAGTAAGATTATCCAGACACACATGAACAGACACTTCCTTCTCTACCTTGATGAGAAAGGGATCCTAGAGTAGTGTCCTGATGCAGTTAAAATGAAGCCACAGGTTAGGTGGCCTGGGTACCAAATGAAGTTTCTCATGCTGAGATTTAAAGATGCACATCCCTCATGAATAAAAGTTTAAAGTCAAAAGGCAAAGCATGGTACATTTTATGATGTGCTGAGTCATGATTTTAAAGTTATCCTCATGGTTTTTGAAGTCTGTTTATTGAATATCCGGAAGCACTGCATAAACACTTGGATAAATATTCTGGCTCTCAATTATGGCCCATCATGTCTCTTCCTCTTTAAATGAAGCCCAAGCAGCTTCATTCTCTTGACAGCATTAATGGCAAGCATGCAAGAGGCTGTCTGAGAGGCCTTTGAGAATAGCAAGGACTGCATGCATGCATCCATGCACTCTTCAGACCTTTGTGTTGAAAGGGAACTCATTGTGTTTGGATGAGCGGTAGTGGCTGTTTATGGCCTGTGCTGTGTGAAGAAATAAACTGCGGGTTAAACAGAAATTTTCTTTTGTAACCTCACTGTTGAGGCTAGGGATTGCAATGCTGCCATGTGGCTAAACAAAGGTTCTGCACATTGTGGGTGTGCATTGCTCTGGTTTCGGCTGGGATAGAGTTAATTTTTCTTCTTAGTAGCTAGAATAGTGCTGTGTTTTGGATTCAGTATGGGATTTGATATAAGAATGTTGACAATGCACTGATATTTTCAGTTGATGCTAAGAGATCAAGGACTTTCCAACTCCATGTCCTGCCTATGTGCAGGTGCACAAGAAGCTGGGAGGGAGCACGGCCAGAGCACGAGACCCAAATTAGCCAATGAAATATTCTATATCATGTACTGTCATGCTCAGTATATAAAGGAGTGTCAGCCAGGAAGGAGGGGGTTCTCTCTCGCTTCCAGGATTGCGATTGTGGGATCTTGGTACTTCAGGATCGCTAGCCAGGAACGGGCTGGGTATCAGTTCGCGGGTGGTGAACAATTGCATTGTGCATTACCCACTTGTACTTTCTACTATTGTTCTTATTGCTTTATTCTATTTATTTCAATTATTAAATTGTCTTTATCTCAACCTATGAGTCTCCCTTTACCTCTCCAATTTTCTGCACCCCCCAGGCAGGGGAGGGTGAGTGAGCAGCAGCGTGGTGTTTGGCTGCTGGCCAGGTTTAAACCACAACAGCATAAACACAAAGACATGCATGTGATACTTTGAAAAAAACCCCGATCAGGGATTTTATTCCCTTTTTAAAAATTCAGTGAACTCAGAGGTGCATCTCAAACTCTTCTGAGTTCTCAGTGCCTTTTCAGTACCAACAACAGCTTTGTGTGCTCTGCTTGCCTTGTTCATAAAGTCCCATAGTACAAGGGTCTAGAATCTCCCCGTTTTATGATGATAAAAAATGAACTGCAGCAAGGCCATCATGGAGGCACACAGCTTTGAAGTAGCCTGGAATCCTTTTTTGCTGAAATGCCATGGTGATGGCCACGGTGAAAATAGAGGGCTGTGGCTAGGAGGAAGGCATGCTATCTGTTGCAGCTTCAATACAAAATATTTTGTGTCTAATTCTTTTCTTTTTATAGTTATGAAGGCTTCTCACAAATAGTCTTGAACATCAGAGAGAATGGCAGTGTTTAGAAAAAAATTCAGTGTGCTAGGAGCCTTGAAAGGAATTTGGAACATACTGTTTACTGAATGTTAGCAGCTACTTGAATTTGAACTTTTTCTGTGTGTATATATTACCATCCTCCAATCCCACAGGAATTATACACAAATATTCAGCTCTACTGATGGAAAACATGACAGGGTGCATTTGGCAAGGATTTTTCATTCAGAACTGACTTCTCTGCCAGGAGGTTTTGAGGCTCATGCAGCATTGTTCGTATAGCACCTACCCTTCTGCAAACCATCAGTGTGGCTAAAAAAGCTTCCTGATTGCATCACTTCTTTTCATTTTCTTACCATTTAGTAAAAGTTTTCTGTGGTGGGAAAAAGGTAGGATTGTTTGTCTCAGCCACATTAAATATTCTCATACACCCTCCTGTCCCAATTCAAATAGATTTAATGTGACCAAGAATGGCCTCAAAACAGCAATTTTTGGCTTTTTCTATTTCTGGATCTTCAACATTTCTGCAGGGAAGATGGGAGGCGTGTATAGCAAACATAAGCTGAGCAAAGCCTTGATTTCATTAGCTGTCTTTCACAGGCTCCTTATAGAAAAACACTGTCCTAAATCATTAAATCACAGAGCTTAGCTTGTGCAACGTTTTATCTCTATGAAGCCAGGAAGCTAGTCCTGTGCAGGATTACTGCCCATGATTTTGCCCATAATACCTTTGCAGGTAGTTATTCACAAAATCTATCACACAATAAAGGAAAAGACATCTTCTTTTCAAAACGAGACATTTGTCCATATGGCTGCACTCTCTGAGTATCTCACAGTCTGTAGAGTATGTACGTACACTGTATGTGTACATGGTGTACTCATTTTTAACAGTAGAAAACTGAAGAGCAAAGGAATACCTTTTCAGGTATATTCAGGAACCTAATTCCAGAGGATTTAGAAGCACACCAGAAATTTTTACTTCACAGTGGAGAGAAATAAGCTTCATGGGGAGTGATACAGAGCAAGAGGCTCACGTAGGTATCGTAAATATCCTACAGTCCCCTGAGGGACTGTGGCCCATGGTCGACCCATGCTACAGCAGGAACACCCCCTGGGGACTGCTGCCCCCAGGTGACCCACACCAGGACAGGAACACCCCTGAGTGACTGTGGCCCATGGGCAACCCACATCAGAGAAAGGCACTAAGAAACAGTAGCAAGAAAACCTGAAGAAGCAAAGAACATCAGAGAGAAAGAATAAGAAGCAAATAGCAGCAGAGGAAAAACAGTAAGAAAAGTACTGCAAAGTACAGCAGAACAAAATAAATAAGCAAAAAGAGCAGCAGAAAAAAACACTTATGCATGCAACCCCAAATCTCCTGTATCACCCCTTGCCTGACTGGAATAACTGGGACAGACTGAGTTTAACCCACAGCAAACACAGGGGAAGTTGAGCCTGGGAAAGGAGGAGGGAAAAGTGTTTGGCTCAAGTGCTTTTTTGATTGTTGATGTTCTTTTTTCTCCATACCCAAAGCAGTGATCAGAAGTTGATGTTAACTGGTCATAAAATTCCCTGAGACATTTTGCCCATAACAGATGCTGAGATGCTCTTGCCAATAAGGTGTGCATTTCCACAGGGCAGCTCAGCCCAACAAAGCTCCCATTCCTCCCTGTGGGAACATGTATCTGTCTCCAGTAAAAACTGACCAGGATCCACAGCTCCCATCAGGTGTCCCAGCCAACAGTTCCCTTCAACTACTGCAACATAAAATGTCATAAAGAACTTATTAATAGACAAGCTACAGGAGTATTTCAAAATATTCATTCTTAAATTTGGAGCAAAGGGGGAATAGGAGTTGTATTTGGTAGTAAGGAACTGTAGCCCAATATAAAAAAAAAAAAAATTATGGATATTATTAAACACAAAGTTAGGTGATTGTCATGTTACAGGAGAGGTTTTAACATTCAATTTTTCTTTCATTACAGTCAGTAGTAAAACATGCTTTTACTTCAATAGGATCTGAATGGAGCCATTAAGTGGAATTGAATTGTTAGGCCACATGGTCCCTCTCCTTGTAATTTTCTTCATGTTGCAGGTATTTGCTTCTGTTTTGTGTTTGTGTTTACATTTTCTTGGCCCTTTTAGTGCCCTAAGGAGCCATTTATAACTGGTCATAACACAATAACTCACAAAATTAAAACCCTATAAATTATTCCCTCAGGTATTAAAAGAGCCTGGGAAAATACAAACACAGACAGACTCAAAACTTTTATTTAATAAAATATAGGCATATTGGTGGTGGAGAAAAAAAATCATAATTTCAAAAACTGGGAAACTACTTGGAAATACACTTAATTGTTACCTACTTGTCTTATAGACAGGAGGTGTTTCCTGAGGCAGGGAAACGCCAGGGCAGCAGAGAGACCTGCCAGGAGCTGGCAGCTCTTGCAAGAGTGACTGACAAGGCCTGGGCATTGCCAGAGCAACCGCAGCCACCCCCACACCTATAAAAAGCAGCCTAGGGAACGCTAGCAACCAGAGCGAGCAAACTGAGCGTGGCACAGCAGTTTGCTCAGAAGGACATGCAGGAAGGGCGTCATCACCCTACCAGCTCAAGAAGGTCAGTTCAATTGGTGGTCGTCACCCTCCCAGAAGGAGCTTAGCTATGGTATCCACCCAGCAGAAAGCTATGTCCTTTGCACTCACCAGAACAGATATGGCTACCCAGACAGAGCTCCCACAAGAACATGCAGCCATCCAGGTCTCAGGCTGCAGGACATGCCAGAGCCTTTCACTAGTAACTGATGGTGGTAGTGAGAACAGCTGTGTGAGGTGTGACCAAGTAGATGATCTGCTCAGCTTGGTGGCAGAGCTATCAGAGGAAGTAGGTTAAGGAACATCAGGGAGTCCGAGAAAGAGATAGACTGGTGGAACCATGCTCTGCCCTCCCTGAGACAGAAACAGGAACAGTCACCAGAAAAAACACAAGATCAAGGGGATCCTGTATCCTCTCCCCACCAGGCAGAAGGCAGTAGCTTCAAGGAAAGGAGTGAATGGAGGCAAGTCTACACTTGGGGCAGAAGGCGAACCCCCTCCTTGCCTACCTCGCCTTCCCAGGTGCAACAGGTATGAGGCTCTGGATGTGGAAGGCCAGCCAATGGATGATAGTCCATCTACACCAGAGGTGTTGCCAAGGTCAGAAAGGACTACCCTCCCCATATAACGACCACCTACACAAGGAAAAAAAGATGGGTTATAGTTGCAGGTGACTCCCTTCTGAGGGGAACAGAGGGTCCAATATGCCAGACAGACCCTCCTCTTAGGGAACCCTGCTGCCTCCCTGGAGCCCGGGTTAAGGACATCATTAGGAAACTTCCTAGCCTGGTACAGCCCTCAGACTATTACCCATTATTGCTCTTCCATGTGGGTGGCGATGAAGTCGCAACGCATAGTCCAAGGGCAATCAAAAGAGACTTCAGTGTCGGGGAAGGTAGCTGGTCTGCCGATAACCTGATTGAAGAGGAGTTTGACCTTGACAAGATTCCAGTGTACCCTTGAGATAGGGAAGCTTTGCTTCAAGCAAATAACTTTCAAGGAGCTGCAGACTACACAGCAGGATGAAGTAAGCAGGGAGAAAACTGATAAAGGTTATCCAATGAGAATGTTAAAAACAACTTTTTGACCAATTATATTGTGACACTCTGGCACCTGAAATATATAAAAATGCATGCTTTTAGTACTAAAAAAAACTAGCTGCTTGTTCACCCATGTGAGTGTGTGTGTGTGTTGCTTTGTCCGTCTCTACAGCGACATCTGGTGACCCCGACGCGCGACGATGACGTGCAACAAGGCCGAGATCGCGACTTGGCAAGGACGTGATTCGGGATTCGCAACTTTGTGAAAGTGGGCTGCAGGATGACGTGCAGCAGAGATGGAGCCCGGTGAAGCTGAGAGCAGTGGGAATCTGCTTGGTCCGGACCTGAACTTTGACACCTAATAAGGTGAACCACCGGGAACGGGACTATAGCCATGGGACAGCATTTAACGAAAGAAGAAGGAAAAATACTGTCCACATGGAAAGCATTGCTTAAACGTAAGGGTGTTAAGACTAGTGAATACGGGCTAAGGCGAATGCTCGTTTGGAGTAACATGCACAGATTTGAAGCAACAGCTGCCACGGCATTTAGTGTATCAGTGTGGCAGGCAGTAGGGCAAAAATTATGGGATGCAATTTCTAAAGGGTCAAAAGAAGCAGCAGAATTGGCTACTACTTGGAGGCTGCTGAGTGACACTCTAAAAGAATGGAAAGCAGAGCGGGACAGTAAGGAAAGGGACCTAGAGGCAGCAACCGCTGAGACAAACGAAAAATTCTCTGATAACGAAAAATTCTCTGATCAAGATCATGACATAGAAACTGTAACAGAGAAACTGGGAGCGTTACAACTCCCTGTGGAGCCTGATTTGCCTAATTCTTCAACTAAAGATCTAAATAAGAAACTAAATAAATCCCCTAGTTACCCTTCGCCTGCTGATCAGATTAAAGTTGTGAGCACCTGGAAGTCCTCAAAAGACTATTCCTATGGGTTTAATTATAAAACCCCCTCTCAGCAGCTAGAAGAATTTGCTAATAAAGGCAAACCTACTGTACCCCGTGCCCCCCCATGGGAAAAGAGGAGTTCCAGTTACCTCACTCCTCTTCCGTCACTCATATGCATGTTCCTTTGCCAAATGATGAGGACAAATGCTCAATGCAGCCCGCTCAAATTAAAGATTGTTCCGCTCTGTCCTCTGTAGCAGGCAAAAAACCCTGTACAGGGTCTGTCAAACGTCATTCACAACCACCTCCTCTGCCTCCACCTAGTCAATATCAAACCCCTAGTCAGCAGTTACAGATGATGAAACAAAGCTCTAACTTTATAGAACCTACTGCACCCCCCGCGGAAGAAGAGATAGAAACAGAATCAACAGTGAATCCCTCTCATATCCCTTTGTCTTTCTCGGGGGACAGTACTGATGAGGATGAGGAGGAGGAGGGAGGAGCGGGCGCAGTAATAAATGCAACTGCAACGTCACAGATTGCAGACCCTGACCGTGTCAGCAAATCCGCCCTCCCGTGGACTTTTCCCCCTGCTACTGTGACTGTTATGCCTCGTCACCCTGCTCGGTTTTGGGCGCAGGTTAGAAAGCAAGCTGCCGAAGTGGGAAACTGGGATCTAGTTGAGAAACTCGATTCCTGTCGTCCGCAAACTTATAATGATACCGGTGCCCCGGGAGCATTTCCTGTTTATAAGGCAGTGGCTGGCACTAACCAACATGACGAGCACAACCCCATCTCATGGAAGGAAGGTGGTGCAAGATTTACAAACAAAATCAGCACAGTTTGGTATTAACTCTCCTGAGGTCATGCAGTTAATTAGAATCATCAGTACCGACTTGTCATGGCCTTATGATATTACTCATCTTGCACAAGTGTTATTTCAGCCTATACAGCTTATGGTCTTTCAGTCTACATGGAGGCAAATGGCTCAAGCCATTGCGACTAATAATAGGGGACTGCTGCTGGACGATCCACGGCTTGGTGTTGGTGAAGATGCTTTACTAGGAGTGGGACCGTTTAGTAATCCTCAATTACAGGCGACATGGCACCCCCTTATTTTAGAACAATCCCAACAATTAGGAATTAATGCCTTGAAAAGAACCATGGAGCTAGCGGCCCCAAAGCAGAAATATGTTGCTATTCATCAGGGACCCAGAGAACCGTTTTTGCAGTTTGTTGAAAAAATTTCTGCCGCTTTAGAAAAACAAGTAGACGATGATGGACTGTGGCAGATATTGTGTAAGCAATTGGCAAGAGATAATGCTGATGAGGACTGCCAAAAAATTATTGAAGCCATGCCTGGAGTCCCCTTTGTACCTGATATGGTTGCTGCATGCTCTGAAGTTGGCCCTGTGGAGCATAAAGTGGATGCACTAGCTAAGGCCATGAAGGCTAAATCTGCTCCCAAGTGCTTTGGATGTGGACAGGAGGGACATGTTAAAGCAAATTGCCTTGCCAGACAAGAAAATCCAAGAAACTCTGCCAGCAATTCCGCAGGAGTAACCTGCAGCCGCTGTGGAAAAATAGGGCACTTTGCCAAACAACGTCGGTCCAAATTTCATGCTAGCAGACAGCCTCTCCAGGGAAACGGGAAGGCGAGCACGTGACGATAAAAGATCCCTCCCACACGTCAGGGGCTCGCCACCTCTCTGTGAGCGGCTCACAGCCAAAACTGTCAGGTCAGCAGGACTGGATGTATCCACTGCCGACACAGTAACCATTACGACGACAGACATCGTTAAAGTACCGTTAGATGCTAAAGGACCTATAGGGCGAGGGCTGAGTGCTTTATTGACTGGGAGATCTAGCAGTACCTTAAGTGGATTAATTGTGCATGTGGGAATTATCGATGATGATTATACTGGGCAAATTTGTGCTATGATTTCTACTCCCTATCCACCTGTGACCATTCCCAAAGGAACTCGAATTGCTCAACTTGTAGCATTTTTGAGCTGTGTTCCTAAAACAGAACGTCGGGAGTGACATGACAGAGGATTTGGCTCCACAGGACCCCCCGCAGGTCTTCTGGTCACAGACTGTCTCATCACAAAGTCCACAGATGGCCTGTATACTATCCAGCAGAGGGCACTCGCCGACAGCAGTAAAACTTACGGGACTTCTGGACACAGGAGCTGACTAACTATTATATCTCAGTACTCGTGGCCACCCACCTGGCCAATTGTAAATACGGGAATGGGAGTGGTAGGACTGGGAGGGTCAACACAAGCAGGAGTAGCAGCTATGCCTATTCTGATCACCAGTCCTGAGGGTCAACAGGCGACCGTCAAGCCCTATGTGACGGCAGCCCCCCTGAACCTATGGGGGAGGGACTGTTTGTCACAATGGGGAGTGAAGATCACTACGGATTTTTGACAGGGGGCCACTGTGCTGCAGGGTGTAAAACAACCCACACTTGCGTTGACCTGGTTAACAAATAACCCTGTGTGGGTAGATCAGTGGCCCCTGCCAATTGAGAAATTAGAGGCCCTGCAGGAGTTGGTGATGGAACAGCTAGCTGCTGGAGATATTGAGCCTTCTCACAGCCCATGGAGTACTCCAGTGTTTGTAATTAAAAAGAAATCAGGAAAATGGCGATTTTTGCATGAACTATGGCAAATAAATGCTGTTATGACCACAATGGGGGCCCTACAACCAGGCCTACCCTCACCTGCCATGATTCCTATGGATTGGGAAATCATTGTGATAGATTTAAAGGACTGCTTCTTTACTATCCCATTGGCATCCCAAGATAAAGAAAAATTTGCATTCTCTGTGCCTTCTCTAAATCATGCAGAGCCTTCGAAAAGGTACCATTGTAAAGTTTTGCCACAAGGCATGAAAAACTCGCCAACAATTTGTCAATGGTTTGTAGCCCAGGCTTTATCACCTGTGAGAGAAAAGTTCCCTACTAGCTATTGTTACCATTATATGGATGATATCCTGCTAGCAGCAGACAGCAAGGAGCAGTTGAACAGCATGGAGCATTTAGCCAGCGAGTCCTTGCAACAATATGGATTGGTTATTGCTCCTGAAAAGGTACAAAAGGTAGAACCAAGGAAATATCTGGGAATGACAGTTACAAGCAAGCAGGTTATGCCCCAACCTGTGAAACTCGATCTTGAAATTAGAACTCTCAATGATGTACAGAAACTGATGGGATCCTTAAATTGGACAAGACCCTATCTTGGACTTACCAATTCTCGGTTGCAACCATTATTGGAGTTACTAAAACAGTCTAATGATCCAGCAGAACCCAGAATACTGAACAAGGAAGCATTAAGTGTAATTCATATGGTAGAACAATCTATACGCGAGAGATTTGTCTCTCGAATAGATCTGTCTCAGTGAAGTGCTAAGGCTTGGACAACAGGCCCAAGCCTGAGTTGACCTATAGATGAATCCTGTATATTTTTTAACTGATAACCATTGTGCTAGTAGGTATTGTACTAAGTTATAACAACCCACTTATGCTGGTGTAAAAAGTGCTAAAGTATTGAAATACTGCAGCCTGAACAACAGGCCCCAAGCTGAAGCTGCTAACTTAGCATGTAGTCATTAGTAAAATATGTAAACTCGCTAGTGAAAGACAAAATATAATCAGTAGAGAGGAGAGAATGTATCCGACTTTCCTTTCGCAGCCTTCTTCAAGGCTGAGAACCTAAGTATTTGGCCTTGTTAGAAACTCCCTTGGTCTCCCCCACCGAGCCCTGGCCAAGATTTGGGTGGAATCCAACAGGAGAATGAAACCAGAAATTTTCCGCTCAAAACAAAGGTGCCACCTATTCTGGCTTGTCGATCTCTGGTATATAAGGCTGGGCCCATTCACAGCGACTTTGGAAGCCTCACCTATGGGTGGACGCACCGCGTAGGATTTCCCACTTGCCGGGACTGGCTCTCCAAATCCTCGCTGTAACCGGGGCTCCCCAGCGACTGCGGATCTGGATGATGATGATAATATATGCAAGTGGTGATGTATTTCTCTTAATTACTATTCTCTCTCTCGTGTAGTAATGATTTGATGCATTACTCTGTTTGTTGCTTTAAGTGCACTATTCTGCTTATTCTTACTGCATGTTCTCTGTATTACACTGTTACATTACTTGGTTATCGCCAGTAAAGTACGCCTACTCTTTTCACTCTGGTGTCCGAGTTTAATTGGTATCCTTAATCAGCAAAACATAAATTGGTGTCAGAAGTGGGATCCGACAAAAATGCCATTATTTAAGTTCAAAGGAAATTTGTCAAGTCCACCAGATACTCCCGGTTTGAAAAATCCTCCCTGTAGTTCCTGGGCCCAGCAGTGGGCTCAGGTCGGAGGACCGTGTGAACAATGGGAGAGCTGGCTGCAAGAAGCCCAACCATTAGATGTTCTAAATTATATGAAAAGGATACCTATTGGAAAAGGAAAAGAGATTACAAATTCAAGTAAACAGGGATGGATTTTGTTAACTGCATATAGAAAACAACACCAGAGTAAAGAGAGGCTGTTGTTGGAGCGCTCCCAGATGGTGCGACAGATATGTGACTTACGGAGTCAAATAGTGATGTTGTAATGCTGGAATAAGTTGCTTGCTGATAAGTTGGATACTTATCAGACAGTGGCAGAGAAAGCCACAGTGCGAGTAGCACAATATAAGTATAGAAACAGGAGAGGGCCGGATTTGTTGTGAACTTTGACCATTGGCACCGATATTGACTCTGAGACTTGGAACTTGTATATTGTACGTATGGTGTTAAATTTAGATTTGTCATTTGTCATAATTGTCTTAGTGGTACTTGTGGTTATAAGTGTAATTGTGTTGTTTGTGTAAATGGTGTAAGGGAGCTCCTTGTGTGGTAATATAAGATCGATCTGTTTAATCTAAGAGTGTGTGTGAGTGTGTGAGATGCGGCACTACTGTAAAAATGTTATCATGACTCTTTTGATTACTGAGATAGGAAATCCCCTTTGTGATGCGATAGAAAAATACAGCAGTAGCGTGACCTTGGGGAGTGGGACCCCCGAAGGAGTGCAGGGAATTGAGATACTCGAGACAGCCCTAAAGACAGTGAAAGTAGGATTTCTCGTAAGGAAATGTTTATGGCTTTGATAAAAGATGGCATGTCTCGTGAAAAAAAAAAACCAACTGACAGTGTTCCAACTAACGGGCTGTGGTGAATATATACACAGAGAGGGCTGAATAAACCTAGCAAGAGAGTGCAGAGTTCTAAAACTGAGAATCCAGGGACAACTCAGCCTACAGCACCCCTTCTCGAACCTCAACGGGACCCTGCATCTGCCCATGGAAGGCCCCCTTCCCCCCCCCGTAAGTGGATCACTGCTTCCGGGGCTGAAAGATGATTAGACACCATTTTCTGAGTTGTACCCTTTGCACGAGGCAAAGGAAGTGAATCAATATTATGATCAGTACAAATGAATTAATGGCCAAGCTCCAGGGTAGTGGGTGAAGAAGGACCGACAACCCCATGTGGAGCTTAAAATTTTTTTTTAGAACAAGCAGTCCCCACAAACTGTAAATACCCTGATTGACACTGGAGCAGAGGCCTCCTTAATATATTGGAATCCCAAGAAATTTAAAGGACAACCTGTAATTATTATAGGTTTAGGAGGAAAATAAATTAAAGCTGTACAAACACAAATAGAAATGAAAATAAGAAACCTCCCAAAATGATTATATTCAGTCATGATTGTCCCCATTCGTGGATATATAAAAGGTATAGAGATTCTAAAAAGACTAACTTTAAATCTTTCTGATGCTTGGTATCAATTTGGAGTTAAACCCTGTATTAGTGCCAGACCTATTACCGTCGGTAAAGTGAAAATGCCTCCTGTGCAGATCCCGACTGCAACTAAGTTAGTCATAATGAAGCAGTATAGAATTCCAGGAGGACATGAAGAGATATCACAGACAATTAGAGATTTATTAGATGTAGGAGCTTTAAAACTGACCATAACAGTGTGGAACAATCCAATATGGCCTGTCAAGAAAAACAATGGATCCTGAAGAATGACGGTGGATTTTAGAGAACTAAACAAACATACTCCACCGCTTGCAGCAGCTGTGCCAGACACTGTCACTTTAATAGAAGAAGTTCAGAAACATCCAGGAACTGGGTACGCTGTAATAGATTTGGCTAATGCATTTTTTACTATCCCAATTGCAGAAGAGCATTGGGATCAATTTGCCTTCACATGTCAGGGCCGGCAATATACTTTCACTAGATTACCACAGGGGTGGTTGCACAGCCCCACTATCTGTCATAGAATTATAGCTGAACACTTAGATGAAATACAGCTGCCTCCTCACACACAATTAAGTCAATATATAGATGATATTTTGATTCAAAGAAATGATGATGAGGAGGTACAACATGTTCTTGAATTAGTGGTAGATCACATGAAACAGAAGGGTTGGGAAATTAACCCTGCAAAAATCCAAGGACCATCTCAGACAGTGAAGTTTCTAGGAATTCAGTGGCACTGTGGGCATCGAGAAATACTGCCTAAAGCCCAACCAAAAAAAAAAAAAAAACCCAAACAAAAAAAAAAATTAGATTTTGCTGTACCGCAAGAAAAAAAAGAAGCTCAAAGATTTATTGGACTATTCAGCTTCTGGAGGCGACATATTTGCCATTTGGGACAAACTTTAACCCCTTGGTATAAGGTGACAAGGAAAAAAAAAAAAAAATGAATTTGAATGGGGAAATGAACAGCAAGATGGTTTTGAATTAGCTAAAGAAACCATTCAAAAGGCTTTTGATTTATGGCCTCTGCAGTAGGGAGAATTGGAGTTAAATGTGTCAGTAAATGGATGCCCAAAGATCACAGCATTCTGTCCAAAGGCTCCAACAATCATGCCAACCCCACATGGCGTTGACCACTCCAGAAATCCATCTCCTTTGCCAGGACAACCTGTCTTAGTCGAACTCCCCATGGTGGGAGCAGTACCATTGGTATTGGATACCCCAATAAACAAGTACACCTGGAAAGCCAAAGATGCTCATGGAAAGGAGCACAAAATTAATACAAGGTAGATTATTCCATCTTTCTAATTATAACCCACTTCCGATTCCCAAAATGAACCGAGAAGATTTTCTTTCTTTTTTCTTGCAGGTAAACCCCCCTGGAGACATATCCTGAGTCACGACAGGGGATCCTTATGTGAATTTAAATTTTTGTATAGTGTTGACGTTGTCTTATTAATGTTTTTAGGATGTATTGTCTATCATTGCAAAATTGCTTTGGGTGACCGTTCTCTCTCCCTTGATTCAGGGGGAAGCTCCAGCTTCCTAAATGTTAACCATGAAAAACTCGCCAACAATTTGTCAATGGTTTGTAGCCCAGGCTTTATCACCTGTGAGAGAAAAGTTCCCTACTAGCTATTGTTACCATTATATGGATGATATCCTGCTAGCAGCAGACAGCAAGGAGCAGTTGAACAGCATGGAGCATTTAGCCAGCGAGTCCTTGCAACAATATGGATTGGTTATTGCTCCTGAAAAGGTACAAAAGGTAGAACCAAGGAAATATCTGGGAATGACAGTTACAAGCAAGCAGGTTATGCCCCAACCTGTGAAACTCGATCTTGAAATTAGAACTCTCAATGATGTACAGAAACTGATGGGATCCTTAAATTGGACAAGACCCTATCTTGGACTTACCAATTCTCGGTTGCAACCATTATTGGAGTTACTAAAACAGTCTAATGATCCAGCAGAACCCAGAATACTGAACAAGGAAGCATTAAGTGTAATTCATATGGTAGAACAATCTATACGCGAGAGATTTGTCTCTCGAATAGATCTGTCTCAGGTAGTACAATTCTTTGTACTAATTGACAAAACTGTACCATTCGGTGCTCTAGTACAATGGAACCCTGAATGGGATGACCCATTACATATTCTAGAATGGATGTTTCTGTCATTCCAACCACAAAAAACTGCTCCTGGACTGTTTGAGCTTATTGCTGATGTAATCATAAAAGCGAGAAAGCGATGTTTAGAACTAACAGGGTGTGATCCGGCTATGGTTGATTTACCTGTGCAAAACTGGTATTTTGAATGGTGCCTGGCAAATAATAATGAGCTCCAGGCAGCCATGGCAGGTTTTCAAGGACAGATATCATATCACCTGCTATCACACCCGCTGCTGAAATTTGCTCGGTCAGAAAAATTTAAGCCAACTAGAACCCGTGAAAGGCCTCACTGTTTTTACAGATGGCTCAGGAAAAACAGGTAAGGCAGCAGTAGTATGGTATGAAAACCATGATTGGAAAAACAAGGTAGTACATCAAAAAGGTTCCCCACAGGTAGTGGAGCTACGTGCCATGGCTGTTGCCATCTCTATTTTTACTTCTCCTGTGAATATTGTAACTGATTCAGCATATGTAGCCAACTTGGTTGCTCGATTGGATAAAGTGGTCCTGACTATGTCAGACAATCAATTATTATTTGATGTGCTTTTGGAACTCTGGAAGAGTATTCAACAAGGAAAAGAACCGTATTTTGTGATGCATGTCCGTAATCATACTACTTTGCCAGGGTTTTACATGGAAGGCAATGCTAGAGTGGATGCTCTTGTTTCCACTATGGCTCTGAGTACTGTTCCTAACATGAAGCAACAAGCTGTATTATCGCATCAATTTTTTCATCAAGGCTTTTGAGCTTTATGACAGTGTCGGGGTCACCATTTGTCGGGGTCACCATTAGCCGGGGTCCTTATTTCTCCGTGCGGGAACAGGAACGACACAACACCAATATGATGATCAGATCGTCCACACTTTATTTCCCAATCCTGGTTACATTTATATTCTACTAAGTTCTGTACACGCACTCATCTATCTTCTAATAGGCTACAGGTTATCTGCACGTGCTTTTCATGCTCCTCTACAAGCATTTGCATTGGTTAATTGCAATTAGCACGTAAAGCCCAAAACTTGCCAAAACTCCCTTATCTCATACCCTGTTTTGCTCAGACTTGTGTGCTTTTGCTGACCACAGGTGTTTCTCACTTATCTGCTATCTTGTGTGTTTTTGCCAGCCTTATTTTGCTGGCCTTGTCTTCATCCTTGCATTCTTCTGCCTGCACTAACTTCCCTCCAGTGCGGCCCAGACTCCTACACGACAGCAGTTTGGTCTATCTCATACTGAAGCTCGCCCTATAGTAGCTGCCTGTCCTGATTGCCAAGGAACTCACACACCAGTGTATTTCAGTACCAACCCCAGAGGTATGCAGGCTCTACAAATTTGGCAAACTGATGTTACTCACATAAATGAATTTGGCCGACAGAAATATGTTCATGTTTCTATTGATACTTATTCTCATGCCTTGGTAGCAACAGCACATAATGGAGAAACAGGAAAAGATGTGATTCGACATTTGCAGAGGCCTTTTCTATGCTTGGGGTGCCGCGCCACATCAAAACAGACAACGGCCCAGCATATGTTTCACAGAAAGTTCAAACATTTTTCAATTTGTGGGGTGTTACTCATGTTACAGGAATTCCCCATTCCCCAACAGGACAAGCAATTGTTGAGCGTGCACATGGCACGTTGAAGCGGCAGCTTCAAAAACAAAAAGGGGGAATGATTGGGGAACCACCACAGGCATGTTTGGATAAAGCAGTTTATGTTCTTAACTTTCTCCATTATGGGGATAATTCTTCTCTACCTCCTCTTTTTCAACATTTTTCCTCTCTTTCTTCAAAACAGAATTTGCAAAAGGGCGTCAAAGTACATGTTAAAGATTTGGTTACTGGCCAGTGGAGTGGACCATGTGAGCTATTAACCTGGGGCAGGGGTTATGCTTGTGTCTCTGCAGATGCCGGCCCTCGCTGGGTTCCTGCTCGGTGTGTTCGGCCTGTGCTGGAACCTACATCTGGGTGAAGAATGGGTAGTTCCACAACCCAAGCAGAATATCTGGGTAACTCTGGCAAACATGACACATCAGGAAAATTTGTGTCTCTCTACTGCGAGCCCTGAAAACCCATATGCAGAAGATTGGTGCGGGAGTTAAACGCATGCAAATCATCACACAGTGATTAAGCAATGCCTACTTTAATATGGTGGACAAGCCTTTTATCATGAAGGTGAGAATCACGAGATACAATCACATGGTACAATTCTTTCTGATTTGACAGGTAGCTTTGCACATGCTCCTTAGGCTCTCTTCTGGTTGGATGAAAACTGCCACATCGACATTGTACAAACTTCTTCTCGGCCCAGGCCATCACCCTGAAGCTGTTTACCTTCCTGGGTTCTTCCTCATTCTTCCAGGGTCAGTCCCTCGTCACATCCTCGCTCATACACAGGATTGCTCACACGTCCATTTTCTTGCAGGGACTCCTTCTGAGTCCCCACACCCATTCTCCACGTGCTTGGTGGGATTGCCAGTAGACACGTGGCCGAACCCACTGCACAATGTAGATCTCTGCAACTCTCCAAAAAGCTGTACGGACAATTGGGATTTGGTGTGTGCTCACTTACCTCAAGTGATACAGGAACCACAAGAACTGGAACTATTAGGATCAGTAATCATGGACGCCTGCGTGGTTTTTAATTATACAAGTAGTACAAAACGTAAAGGACAGAACGTAAATGCCACTTTACCGATTTATCGCAATGCAACGGCTTGGTGTGCCTATACCACTCCGAAGGTATCTCAGTCATTTGGTGTTCCCGTTGCTCTACTCCCTGGAATATTCTTGATATGTGGGGATAGAGCATGGGGAGAACTGCCCTCAAAACTTAATGGTGGCCCATGTAGCCTTGGTCATCTTACTTTGCTAACACCTAGTATTACAATGATACACAAAAAATTGTGACATAAAAGGAATACACATCAATTTGCTGAGAACTGTGATGACAGAGTAACATTTTGGAATCCTGGTCAAATTATTGCATCCTCCCTTTTTGCACCAGGAGTCGCAGCTGTGGCTGCACTAAAGAAATTGACTGATTTGGAGTGTTGGCTGAGTAAGCAGGACAGGGCTACATCGCTGGCACTTAGTGGGTTACTAACTGATGTAGATAGCGTTAGACATGCTTCCTTGCAGAATAGAGCTGCCATAGATTTCTTGCTTTTAGCACAAGGACATGGGTGCGAAGATTTTAAAGGAACGTGTTGTATGAATTTATCGGATCATTCTGAGTCGATCCATAAAAGCATACAGCAGCTGAAAGAAGGAGTAAAACATTTACAGGTGGATGATAATCTAGATTGGTTAACAAAAATGTTCAAAGGCTGGGGACTATACGGATGGTTAATATCTTTGGTCAAGACTTTGGGACTAATTATCTTGATAGTTGTGGTTGTGTTACTGATGTTGCCTTGCTTTGTCAGTTTCTTGCAAAGGGCCCTGAAAAAACCTGTTCATGCAATATTTTTAGCACAAATACAAAAAGGGGGAATTGTCGGGGAAGGCAGGTGGTCTGCCAACAACCTGATTGAACAGGAGTTTGACCTTGACAAGATTCCGGTGTACCCTTGAGATAGGGAAGCTTTGCTTCAAGCAAATAACTTTCAAGGAGCTGCAGACTACACAGCAGGATGAAGTAAGCAGGGAGAAAACTGATAAAGGTTATCCAATGAGAATGTTAAAAACAACTTTTTGACCAATTATATTGTGACACTCTGGCACCTGAAATATATAAAAATGCATGCTTTTAGTAATAAAATAAAGCTAGCCGCTTATTCACCCATGTGAGTGTGTGTGTGTCGCTTTGTCCGTCTCTACAGTGACACTTCAGGGCCTTGGGACGGTTGGTAAGGGAATCTGGAGCATAGGTAATTTTTTTCCTCTATCCTTCCAGTTGCAGGCAGCAACATTGGAAGAAACAGATGGACCCAATCTATTAATACATGACTGTGGCTGGTGTCAACGCCAGAATTTTAGGTTTTTCAATAATGGGATGGTGTCATGTCCCGCTCAGACGAGGGAGACAAGTGACTCAGATTCACAAATCCCCAGTGGAGCGGACAACAAGTCTCCAAGTCCAAACATTTATTAGCTACCCACAATGTACTAATTGAACACACAATAATTGGCTAAGTATATAGCAAGTTGTGGCAAGCAATACAATATGCCTTGCATTTCTTAATAGGAAAGGGAAAAGAGGGAGATAGAGGGAATAGGGAAATACAGATCACCGGTCTGGGTTTCTGCGCTGATCCCGTCGGCGAGGGTTCCAGGAGGCACAGGAGGCAGCTGTCTTTTTCGCTGGCATCTGTCTTCTTCGCTTCACTGCACTCTCCGGAGTCCCCCCGCTTTCTTCCCCTCCCTTGATTTATACCCACTTTCCTTGGGTCCGTCCCCTAGGTCGACCCACATACCTACGTATCCCGTGTACGGGGAAGGGTAAGGTGTTTCATGGGATGATGTAATTAGCATGATCATGTTAGCCCTCGTTAGCATATTGAGGGGTGTTAACTTTAATATGCATTTCGTGGATAATGAAGCAAAGGTCATTCACCGGACAGATGGCCCTTGAAATTTGGCCAGGTGCACCAGAGCAGAGCCGTCCTGTCTCCACAGGGCTCCCTCCTCCAGCTGCATCTTGTGTTATTGGGGCAGCCTTATCAGCTTCGACCTCCACACCATCCACCCTGTGACTCATAGTTTTGTCTTGCGAGTGTTTGAGGCATTCCTTTGATCAGCCTCAACTTTTGCTTTCTCAGGATGTTTTTCTTAGTTTCTCACAGGCCTGGTTTCTCGTCTCTCACATCCCACCCCATCACTCAAACACTCCAAGTTCTTCTTTGACCATTGTGATCTCAAAAAGGTATAGGGAAAAAAAAGACAGAAGGTGAGAGAGCATATATCTAACTGCTGCAAGGCATACTATTAAAAGCAAAAATTGGCATAATATCACAATTCTAATATTTACAAGCCATCTTCCCCACCCCGTGAGTCCTGAGGATCCCAGTGATGTGACCCATGACCCAGGGTTCCATCCATCAAACTAGTCCATCAGTCAATAAAGTTCTCTGTTCCTGTTGGCGATCTTCTTCATCGTGGCACGGGTCTCCTCTATAGAGGTGGTGGCATTGTGGATGGTGATGCAGCATTCTCCCTCAGTTAGATTCAGCACACCGCACAGTCCATGTTCCTTCAGCAATGCTAGCTGGATTCTGCAACGCCATCTTAGATGCTTGTTGGGTCTGCACCTTTAATTCCTTAAAGGCATACCTTGTTAGTACATATAATTGCTAAGTTAAATTTTCTAAAACTATTTGAGGTTACACAATCACATTAGCAGGTCTATAAGGATTTAAATGGGAATACAATTTAATATTCAGGTACAATTCATTAATGCTTAATTTGTGGGATCAGACGCCTCCAGCTAGTCTTTGATTACTTCATCTTGCTGTTGGTGGATGTGGTGTTGTCAGGACCACATCCAGTTATATGAGCTAGCACTGTAATCTGTTTGGTATTTGCAAGCACCAGTTTGCAGTCACAGGTGACTCACAGGCTTCCTTTATTTTGGAGGTGATTCCCAATAAGGTAACTTAAGGCACAACTCCAGGTTAACCTTCTAATAAGTGAACTCATTAAATGTACCTGTAAAATTTCCTCGATTGTTGATTGTAATTGATTGGCAATGATTTATTCCACACTCAGCAGGTATGATTCCACACATTATATAATAATGTAAGCAGATTACAAATAATAACTAGCCAATAATGCCTACAGCCATTGAAAGTGCTAAAAGTAACATAGGTCTCCTGTTGTCCAGGATCAATGCTCTGTAAAACACATATATACATGACAAAACAATGATGGTTAGAAAGAAGGGACAATCCACCTGGTATTGATGCGGGATTCTTTCCCATGGGCATCAGTAGCCACCCATGAACAAATATTGATGGGAGTTTTTAGGGTTAGGGGTACTTGCCCCACGGTGGGCAAGTCTACTAGAACAGGTTGTCCAGGATAATGGAGCGGGTTTGCAGGGTCTTTAGTCTCTTTTTTCCTGGCGAGTATGGACGGAGGCTTAGGACAGAACGCGGTAAGTCGTGGGCACCCATTAATTCCCCACTGGCTGTTTATCTTTATTACTTCATCTGGCACCCGTTGTGGCCATCCTGGTTCGAGGGGTTTTAGGGCCTGCTTTAACAGTCCGTTGGTGCGTTCCACAATCCCATTTGCTTGGGGATAGTATGGAGTATGGAAAATCCACTGGATTCCTTCATCTCGAGCCCACTCCTGAACCACCCCGGCAGTAAAGTGACTACCATTGTCTGATTGGATCGATTTGGGCTTAGGCAAGCAGCTAAACCAGCGTTTTAACCCCTGTTGCAGGTGCATCCGCCCCGTGAAAACAGAGCTTCCTGGTTGTTGAAACGTGGCAGCTTTTGGCTGTCTTTGTTTTCAGGGTCTCGCGGTAGCTGAGACCTTTGACCAATGGGAGCCGCTATTGACTACAGGTCAGATTCAGCCTGGGTATAAATGGAGTCCCTTGGGGGAGCCATTTTGAGCTCGTCCCCTGGAGCTGCACGCTGCGGTCAGAGGACTCTCCCCTTGGGTCAGGACGCTGCCCAAGGAAACTCCTCGAGGTACTTTGGGTCGGGACGCTGCCCTGAGCAGGTCCTCGAGGTTGAGAGCCCTCACTTGTCAGGTGAGTGATAGAGCGTTTTGGGTTGTCGTTAAACCCTAGGTAGTGAAGTTTTGTTTACGTTTGGGGTTGTCGTTAAACCCTTAGGCTGTGAGGCTTCGTTTTACGTTTTGGGTTCTCGTTAAACCCACGAAGTGAAGTTTACGTTTGGGGTTGCCGTTAAGCCCCTGGGGTGTGAGGTTTTGTTTTACGTTTCGGGTTTCCGTTAAACCCCAGGAAGTGAAGTTTGCGTTTGGGGTTGTCGTTAAACCCCTGGGGTGGGGCTTTGTAAAGTATTTCGGGTTATTGTTAAACCCCAGAAAGTTATTCTGTTCTCCTCTTGTGGACATCCGGATCTGTAATCTACGGAGAGCTGACTGGTGGTTTTATGAAAAAAATAAATCTATTTATTTTTTTAAATTGGTGGCGGGTTGCTTATTTGGAAGCCTCCGTAACAATTGGCGTAGTCGGCAGGATGTCAATAGAGGAGTTGTTACAGAAATATAGCTGTGCCCCTTCCCCTTTAGAGATACAGTGGGCAAAAGAGAGGCGGCTTGACCCGGTAGAAGGTGTGAGAAAGTTGAAACAGAGCTGGGGAAGTTGGTGGATAAGCAGAAATGAAGGAAAAATGTGCGCCATATTGATACCGTAAAAGTCGGTCGGAGAAGAACTCTCTAAAACTCAGAAGTCAGAGTGTTAGAAAGCAGGCATTCTTTATTTCAGCGCTGGGTGCATGGGGGATCTCTCCACCAAACATGCACACCTTAAGCCAGTGAAACCCCGACCTAAATGCAGGTATCTCATACATATTCACAAGGTCTTACAATACAAACATACGTATTCATAATGATGTGTAATTAGTCCTGGAATTTCTGTATCAACAGTCTCTTCCGTAGGCCATAAATGTATCAACATTGTCATGCTTTCCTCCATCTTATCGAAACGTGATATGATGCACATCCTTGATCGGTGCCATCTTCCTTGGTTCTCGGTTTGATGTGTGATGCATATCCTTGAATGGGGAGTCATCCTTTGGGTTGCAAATCACAGGTGTCCCTCGTCTGCAGGGGGGGGGTGGGTGCAGGTGTCCTCCATCTCCGGGTATGCAGATCTCCTCCATCTCCAGGTGTCAGAGGCCCCAGTCCTTTGTCCTTGTTTTACAATTCAGAAATGCCTTGCTTTTACAGCTCAGAGATGCCTTGCTTTTACAGCTTAAAGGAATTTTAGTTTAAAGTATAATTTAAGTTTACTATAGCTAACTATTTTACAGTTATGCTTAACTTTCTTAATATACCTATATCATTCCCCCCTTTCTCTTCACGGTTGCAGAATTTATATGATGCAACCTAAAATACTTACTTATCAGAGCTAAGGTTAGTTTTAAGTATAGATTAACAGGTTATACATTCTTATAATATACTTATATAGATATATAAAGCATGTCCTTCACTGTAAATACATAACATGATTCATAATTTAGACTACAAACGTCTATTACAGCGGTTACAGCAATCACAGCACTGAATAGTTAAACAAGTTATTATTATCATAATAATAATCCCCAAAATTAAAACAAGTAATTGTTTCAGCCATTTGAAATTGGGTAACCAAGATGTCAGTGTATTCCAGATTTCTTCAAAGCCAAGAGAAGTATCATCTTTCTGCACCTCATGTAGTACACCTATCTGATGACATGCCTATTGGCACTCCAAATCTGGGAATTATTTCTTTTAGTAATATTTTTGCAACCTCCCGCGCTTTGTTGGTGCGGCAGGGAAAAGCTTCTGGCCATCCTGTGTATGTATATACTAACACCAATAAGTATTTTAGACTTCTTTTTCTGGGTAATTCAGTAAAGTCAATTTGCCAATACTCTCCTGGAGCTCCCCCTTCTATCACTTTTCCAAAGTGTATCTTATTCTGTGTTTTGGGATTGTTTTTACAACATATTTCACACCTCTCTGTAACTGACCTTATGGTTTCTACCATATTTCGGCCAATTATAAATTTCTGTAAATGTTTCAGAAGATTCTCAGTACCCCAATGAGCAGAGTTATGTTCCTTCTTTACCACTTCATATAATAAGGTGTATGGGACTACTACTAAACCTGAAGCTGTTACAGCCCACCCACTTTCTTTCTTTTCGGCTTCTAATTTTTCAATCAGTTTTAAATCTTGATTATCATATATCGGATGCTCAGGTAAATCTAACTGATGTTCTGGGACTAGTGCCTGAACTCCTATTGTGATGCCTTTTCGTGCAGCCCGTTTGGCAGCTTCATCAGCCAGCCTATTTCCACGTTGCTGTTCGCTGTCTCCTGTCTGATGTGCCTTGCAATACATTACAGCGACTTCCGCAGGCAGCTGTACACTCTCAAGGAGCCTCAGGACTTCTTCCTTATGTTTGATTGCTGTTCCCTGTGATGTTAAAAGTCCTCTTTCTTTCCATATAGCTCCATGGGCATGGATTACTCCGAATACATATTTCGAGTCAGTCCAGATATTTACTTTCTTTTCTTTGCTCAGTTCTAATGCTCTTGTCAGAGCAATTAATTCAGCCTTTTGAGCAGATACGCTCGGTGACAATGGTTCAGCTTCTATGACATTGGTCACAGTAGTCACTGCATATCCAGATGCACGCTGTCCATTTATAACAGAACTACTCCCATCTGTATATAGTTCTAGATCAGGATCAGGCAAAGGTGTATCTTTTAGGTCTGTTCTGCTGGCATATACTTCTTCAACGGTTCGCAGACAGTCATGTTCCAATTCCTTTGCCTCTTTTAAATCACCAGACAGGAAGGTTGCAGGGTTTAATATAGTTGTTGTTTTTAAGGTTGTGTCATCCTGGTCTAGTAGGACAGCTTGGTATTTAAGCATTCGGCTTGGGGATAGCCAATGATTCCCTTTCTGCTCCAAAACTGAAATTACCATGTGGGGTACATATACAGTTATGTGCTGCCCTAGGGTAAACTTCCGAGCTTCTTGTATTAACATGACTGTTGCTGCTACTGCTCTCAGGCATCCTGGCCACCCCTGACTCGTGGTATCTAGTTGCTTAGAGAAGTAAGCAACTGCTCGTCGTAAGGGCCCAAGAAATTGTGCCAGCACCCCTAAGGCTATTCCTTTCCTTTCATGCACAAACAGTTCAAAAGGCTTCTCAATATTTGGCAATGCTAGCGCTGGTGCTTTTAACAGCGATTGTTTTAGTTCTTTGAAGGACTGTCTTCCTTCTCTAGTCCATGCTAAACAGGAATCAGCAGAGGTTTTTAATATCTCATATAACGGTCTCACCATTAGTCCGTAGTCATCAATCCATAAGCGACACCAACCAGTCATCCCGAGGAAGGTCTGCAGTTCTCGGAGAGTCCTGGGTTCTGGGAGTTGACAGATGGCCTTCTTCCTTTCGGCTGACAGCTGCCGGTGTCCTTTAAAAATCTCAAAGCCCAAATACATTACAGTCTCTTGGGCAATTTTTGCTTTTTCTCGCGACACCCGATACCCACTCATTCCCAGGAAATTCAGAAGGATAATGGTTAACTGTAAACATTCTTCCCTGGATTCTCCAGCTATAAGGATGTCATCTACGTACTGTAGAACAACGCCTTCCCGATTTTCTAGTCGCCAACCCTCAAGTTCTTTGGCAAGTTGATTTCCAAAAATCGTCGGACTGTTTTTAAATCCCTGTGGAAGCACTGTCCAAGTGTATTGGGTCTTTCTCCTGGTTTCTGGATTTTCCCATTTGTCACGTCCCGCTCAGACGAGGGGGACAAGTGACTCAGATTCGCAAATCCCCAATGGAGCGGACAACAAGTCTCCAAGTCTAAACATTTATTAACTACTCACAATGCACTAATTGAACACACGATAGTTGGCTAAGTATATAGCAAGTTGTGGCAAGCAATATAATATGCCTTGCATTGCTTAATAGGAAAGGGAAAAGAGGGAGATAGAGGGAATGGGGAAATACAGATCACCGGTCTGGGTTTCTGCGCTGCTCCTGCCGACGAGGGTTCCGGGAGGCACGGGAGACATCCGTCTTTTTCGCTGGTATCCGTCTTCTTCGCTTCACTGCACTCTCTCTCCTCGGGGCGCGCCCCCCCCCCTTCCCTTCTTGATTTATACCCACTTTCCTTGGGTCCATCCCCTAGGTCGACCCCCATACCTACGTATCCCATGTACGGGGAGGGGTGAGGTGTTTCATGGGATGATGTAATTAGCATGATCATGTTAGCCCTCGTTAGCATATTGAGGGGTGTTAACTTTAATATGCATTTCGTGGATAATGAAGCAAAGGTCATTCACCGGACAGATGGCCCTTGAAGTTTTGTCCAGGTGCACCAGAGCAGAGCCGTCCTGTCTTCACAGGGCTCCCTCCTCCAGTCCCATCTTGTGTTATTCGGGCAGCCTTATCAGCTTCGACCTCCACACCATCCACCCTGTGACTCATAGTTTTGTCTTGCGAGTGTTTGAGGCATTTCTTTGATCAGCCTCAACTTTTGCTTTCTCAGGCTGTTTTTCTTAGTTTCTCACAGGCCTGGTTTCTCGTCTCTCACATCCCACCCCGTGACTCAAACACTCCAAGTTCTTCTTTGACCATTGTGATCCCAAAAAGGTATAGGGAAAAGGAAGACAGAAGGTGAGAGAGCATATAGCTAATTGCTGCAAGGCATACTATTAAAAGCAAAAATTTGCATAATATCACAATACTAATATTTACAAGCCATCCTCCCCACCCCGTGAGTCCTGAGGATCCCAGTGATGTGACCCATGACCCAGGGTTCCATCCATCAAACTAGTCCATCAGTCAATAAAAAGGTTCTCACTTCCCGTTGTTGATCATCTTCATCATGGCACGGTCTCCTCTATAGAGGTGGTGGCACTGTGGATGGTGATGCAGCATTCTCCCTCAGTTAGATTCAGCACACTGCACAGTCCATGTTCCTTCAGCAATGCTAGCCAGATTCTGCAACGTCATCTTAGATGCTTGTTGGGTCTGCACCTTTAATTCCTTAAAGGCATATCTTGTTAGTACATATAATTGCTAAGTTAAATTTTCTAAAACTATTTGAGGTTACACAATCACATTATCAGGTCTATAAGGATTTAAATGAGAATACAATTTAATATTCAGGTACAATTCATTAATGCTTAATTTGTGGGATCAAACCCCTTCAACTAGTCTTTGATGACTGCATCTTGCTGTTGATGGATGTGGTGTTGTAAGGACCACATCCAGTTATATGAGCTAGCACTGTAATCTGTTTGGTATTTGCAAGCACCAGTTTGCAGTCACAGGTGGCTCACAGGCTTCCTTTATTTTGGAGGTGATTCCCAATAAGGTAACTTAAGGCACAACTCCAGGTTAACCTTCTAATAAGTGAACTCATTAAATGTACCTGTAAAATTTCCTCGATTGTTGATTGTAATTGATTGGCAATGATTTATTCCACACTCAGCAGGTATGATTCCACACATTATATAATAATGTAAGCAGATTACAAATAATAACTAGCCAATAATGCCTACAGCCATTGAAAGTGCTAAAAGTAACATAGGTCTCCTGTTGTCCAGGATCAATGCTCTGTAAAACACATATATACATGACAAAACAATGATGGTTAGAAAGAAGGGACAATCCACCTGGTATTGATGCGGGATTCTTTCCCATGGGCATCAGTAGCCACCCATGAACAAATATTGATGGGAGTTTTTAGGGTTAGGGGTACTTGCCCCACGGTGGGCAAGTCTACTAGAACAGGTTGTCCAGGATAATGGAGCGGGTTTGCAGGGTCTTTAGTCTCTTTTTTCCTGGCGAGTATGGACAGAGGCTTAGGACAGAACGCGGTAAGTCGTGGGCACCCATTAATTCCCCACCGGCTGTTTATCTTCATTACTGCGTCTGGCACCCGTTGTGGCCATCCTGGTTCGAGGGGTTTTAGGGCCTGCTTTAACAGTCCATTGGTGCGTTCCACAATTCCATTTGCTTGGGGATAGTATGGAGTATGGAAAATCCACTGAATTCCTTCATCTTGAGCCCACTCCTGAACCACCCCGGCAGTAAAGTGACTACCGTTGTCTGATTGGATCGATTTGGGCTTAGGCAAGTAGCTAAACCAACGTTTTAACCCCTTCACCGTATTTTCTGCAGTTGCTCGAGATACAGCTTCTGCTTGAGTTAGGCCTGATACTATTTCCACCCCCACCAATACATAACGTTTTCCCTCAGAGAGCCGGAAAGGGCCAATATAATCCACCTGCCAGGTGTCCCATAGTCCCTTGTTGTCCCTTAGGTGTAGGGGTTGGTCCTTAAGAGGGTTGTGCTCTCCCAGCCGAGTACGACATAGACTACACGCTGAAATAATGGTATTGCACAATTCCCTGGTTACGGACCATCCCCTGCTTATCGCTTCTTTAAACAAATCTTTGCTTCCTGAATGACCCCGCTTTACATGCAGCCATTCCAGTAAGTGTTCCCATTTCTCCTCCTCACCTTCTGTAGCAGTTCTCATCAAACGAGTCATTGAATCCACCTGGTTGTTTAGCAGGTGGGCAGGGTGATTTCCTGACTGGTGTGCAGCAACCCATCCTACTAAAAAGGACTTCCGTTTTGCAATGTTTAAGATTTCCTCCCACTTTTCACGCTGCCACACTGGTACCCGATTTACTTCCCAGTGGTTTTGTTCCCAAAATGTAAGCCATTCGGTACATCCCTTGAATACGGCATAGGAGTCTGTGTAAATAAATACTGGTTCTGTAGTCTCAGCTTCTTTAACAATCACGCTCCATACCGCTGTTAACTCTCCCACCTGAGCACTTCCCTCACCCTCTGTTATGATTCGGTCCCCCGAGTCAACATGCAGTGCTACTGCTCGGTATTTCCATACCTTTCCCTCTCTTCTAGAAGATGCATCGGTGAACCATACATTCTTTAGATGGGTTTCAAATGGGGGAGCAGGTTTTATGTATGAGGGAGGAGGTTCAGGGTGGTCAGAAGGTGGATCTTGTATTTTGAGCACTTTGGGTGCCCCCTCCTCTATCTGATACGTGTGGCAGTAATGATCTAATTGTGCATACCACTTCCTAACTGTGTCTCGCTGCGCAACCCCCACAGGAGGGGGGGTTCCGGCCAGTACTGGTTTCAGGACCTTAAAGGGTCCTCGTAGAATGATTAGTTGCTGCCTTATGATTTTTTCAGCTTCCTGCAAAGCTAGGGTAACCACAAAAAGACCCTTCTCCCAGATCGAGTAAGGCTTTTCTGCATCTTTGAAACTGCGCGAATGAAACCCTATAGGGCGAGTGGTACCCTCCGGCCCACGTTGCCACATATGTATGGATAGTCCATGAATTGCAAAACCCCACTCAATTTGGAATGGATCTGTTGGATGTATCGGCCCTAAAGCCTGATATACTCCAGCCTCAAAGATTAACAGCTTTAAGGCTTCTTCATGGACAGGAGTCCAGTCCCAAGTAGCCCTTTTGCGTGTCAAATCATATAAAGGACGAGCTATGATGGAAAAATCGGGAATATGTTTCCTCCAAAATACCAGCAAGCCTAAGGCATGTTGCAGCTCCTTCTTATTTTCAGGGCTCTTTACTTCTTCCAGGGTAGTTAAAGTTTCTGGGGGAATACACACTGTTCCTCCCCGCCACCAAATACCCAGAAACTTTACCTCAGAGGATGGGAGTTGTACCTTTTCAGCTGGAATTTGGAGCCCTAAATTTTCTAGGTGGGTGATTATCTCTGTCTGGGTCTGTCCCACTGCAGCAGCATCAGAGCCACCAATCAGAACGTCGTCAATATATTGATATATCCTGACCCCTTCCCTTGGAGGGATTTGAGCAAGCTCCTGCGCTAGTGCATAATGAGCGATGGTCGGCGAATGGCAGTATCCCTGGGGGAGACGTGTAAAAGTAAATTGCACGCCTTCCCATGTAAAGGCAAAGCGATCTCTGTCTGCCTCCTGTATGGGGACCATAAAGAACATATCTTTCACATCAATAGTTGCTAAGATCTGGTGGGCTTGTTCCTGTATGGTTGCAATCAGTTCAGCTATGTTAGGCACTGCAGCTGTTAGAGGACCTGTATTGGCATTTAATCGCCGATAGTCAATTGTCAGACGCCACTTTCCGTTAGGTTTACGGACTGGCCACACTGGGGAATTATAGGGTGAGTGAGTTGGAACGATTATCCCTTGCTCCCGCAGCTCTGCTATTACCGGAGTGATCCCCTCCCTTGCACCTAACGGTAAGGCGTAGGGTTTCACATTAACAGTTTTAGAAGGAGGAAGCGCAGGCGCTTGCTGTAAAAGTCTGATAGAGGCAGTTGGGGACCCAAATTTCCATTCCCTTCCTTTTGAATCCACCCAAGCTTGTCCCTTCAATAGGTCAAGTCCCAGGATATTTGTGGGGAAATTTCCCAGGATCATCATAGCCTCTGTTGCAGTTTCATTCCCAGGTAACCAGCATTTCACCCGAGCAGTCGGCTGTGGCTTAGAGTCCCCGAAAACATCTGTAACCCAGATCTGCTTTTTGTCAGCAATTATGCCATTCCGCTTGGCAACCTCAGTTTGGAGTGCTGAAATCTGAGCACCCGTATCTACGAGAAACGTAACTGGAGTTTTAAAGGGACCGAGCGGAAAGGTAATCAACAAGTCTCCTTTAGTATTCTCTGTGAGCCTCCTTAAGTGGACCCACCCGCCATCCCCCGGCTCACTTACTGGGGATGGCGCATCCAGTTTCCCGACCCTAAATCAATCAAGTCTTCTTCAGGGGCAGTTGGTGTTTGAGAAGCAATTACCACCATCTCGTTAGTTTCCAGCTCTGTCCCTCCCTTTGCTCGAAAGGTCCGCTCGGTTGGGGGGGGCAGCTTTCTTTTATCTTTCCAGGCTCGAATGAGCTTTTCTAAAACTGTAGTAGGCATACCATCCATTAACTCTCGGGGAATCCCCTGTTCAATTCCCTCAGTCCACAAGAGGTTTCTCTTTGCTCTTAAAACTTGCGGAGGGGAAGGAGGCGGATTTTCCTGCTGTTCCACTCTGCGTACCGAGGGCTTAGGTTTACCCGTTCCCCTGGTAAGGCCCATTCTCCGGCCATAATTTATTAAGTCCTGAGCTATCTCTCCCCAGGTCATGGCTTCTCCCCCCGCCCGTCTCCCCCCTCGCGGGGCTAATGCATTCCGCAAACGATCTTGTAATTGTACTGCATGTGATTTCAAAGAGTCCAGCAAGCCCTGAATCAGGGGAGTCATTTGATCAGGGTTAGCAATTAATAGCATTGGGGAAGGCTGCTGCGGAACCAAACGCCTGTCATGCATTAACTGGAGACAAGCAGCCTTCTGCAGACTTTCAGTCAAATGATTTACGGTTGGGGTCTCAATACATACTGGATCCCCCCTTTCCAAGGGGTCCAGACCCCCAGCCCAATAAGCAGCTCGTTGAGTTAACGACCACGGCTCTCTCTGGTCATCAGTAACTAAGAAAACCCCTGGCCCCCAGTATCCCTGGGCCTCATCTTCTGATAACAAAATTCGGTCGCCACCAGTCAAAGATACCCTCCACACGTATTCAGTCTCAGTTTCCTGAGCTAGTCTGGTATATTTCTCCTGAATTTTTGCAAGCTCAGTCGCTGGATATGGTGTAGTTCGAATGGTGACCTGCGGAGCTCTTCCACCCTGACCCTCGGTGGTCTCCGTTTTAATTAATGGTCTTAAATTTGCCCCCTCATTTTTGGGGTAAAAAATTTCTCGGCTTATCTCTAAATCCTTTGTTGGATACAAGGGTCTGGCTGCTGCTTTTGCCAGACTCGTAACTCCCTGTTCACTATCCGGAACAGAGCCGAAATCTGTCCGGTTGCAGGTTTCTTGTTCATTCATCTCTTTTTCGGACCGTGAGATTTTTTCTCGGTCCAAGGCATCTAACAGAGCCATGTGAAATCGCTGAGAGGTGTTACGCTCATCAGCTAATTGGCTTTTCAGAACTTCAGTTTGCTCTTGCCAGAGTTTAGCTTTTTGTTCAGTAACTTTACGTTCCTCAACCAATTGATCCTGGAGAGCTTTTACCAGATCTTGTAAGGATTTGATCATTTCCCCTTCTAATTGTTTCTTAACATGTTTATCTTTTTGGGCTGCAGTCAGTGCTGCCCCCAATACAGCGCACACTACAGCTTTTCCTTTGCCTGGTCGCGACCCTTGCACCCCCGCAAGTGCACTGATATAGCTTGCCACTGCTTCTGGATTATGCCAATTATCGTGGGCCCAAACCTCTACTAAATGAGGAGGACAAGCCTTATACTCCTTCAGTTTCTCAAAAATAGGGGAGCAGTCAAGCACCGACATTTCCTGGCCAGTCATGGCTTGCCACTGCTCGAACCTCTCCTGGCTTAGAGCTGAGAGGTCACTTCCCGATTCTCCCTGTCCTTATCGGATAGAGAATCGGTATCCCTCCGACCCTTTCCCAGCGTATAGCTGAGGGGCCAATTCCCAGTTCTCCCTGTCCGAGTTGGTCGGATAGAGAACCAGTATCTCATAAGACTTTCCGACACCGAAGGGGATCCTGCCGACTACGCCAATTTTAATGTCACGTCCCACTCAGACGAGGGGGACAAGTGACTCAGATTCGCAAATCCCCAATGGAGCGGACAACAAGTCTCCAAGTCTAAACATTTATTAACTACTCACAATGCACTAATTGAACACACGATAGTTGGCTAAGTATATAGCAAGTTGTGGCAAGCAATATAATATGCCTTGCATTGCTTAATAGGAAAGGGAAAAGAGGGAGATAGAGGGAATGGGGAAATACAGATCACCGGTCTGGGTTTCTGCGCTGCTCCTGCCGACGAGGGTTCCGGGAGGCACGGGAGACATCCGTCTTTTTCGCTGGTATCCGTCTTCTTCGCTTCACTGCACTCTCTCTCCTCGGGGCGCGCCCCCCCCCCCCTTCCCTTCTTGATTTATACCCACTTTCCTTGGGTCCATCCCCTAGGTCGACCCCCATACCTACGTATCCCATGTACGGGGAGGGGTGAGGTGTTTCATGGGATGATGTAATTAGCATGATCATGTTAGCCCTCGTTAGCATATTGAGGGGTGTTAACTTTAATATGCATTTCGTGGATAATGAAGCAAAGGTCATTCACCGGACAGATGGCCCTTGAAGTTTTGTCCAGGTGCACCAGAGCAGAGCCGTCCTGTCTTCACAGGGCTCCCTCCTCCAGTCCCATCTTGTGTTATTCGGGCAGCCTTATCAGCTTCGACCTCCACACCATCCACCCTGTGACTCATAGTTTTGTCTTGCGAGTGTTTGAGGCATTTCTTTGATCAGCCTCAACTTTTGCTTTCTCAGGCTGTTTTTCTTAGTTTCTTACAGGCCTGGTTTCTCGTCTCTCACACCATTCAAAGGCAAATAGGTCTTGGCTCTCTGAGGCCACGGGAATGCAGAAAAAGGCATCTTTTAAATCTAGTACAGAAAACCATCCTTGTTTATCTGTCAGTGTGGTCAGTAAAGTATAAGGATTTGCCACAACTGGATGGATATCCTGTACTATTTGATTGATTGCCCTCAAATCCTGAACCATCCTATATGTTTTCCCATCTGCTTTCTTTACTGGCAATATTGGGGTATTGTATTTAGATTCACATTCTCTTATTAAGCCATGCTTTAAAAATTTTTGTATGAGAGGTAACAATCCCAATCTAGCTTCAATCTTTAAGGGGTACTGTTTCAATCTTACCGGTGTAGAATCTGGTTTTACATCTATTTTCACAGGCTCTGCTATCCGGGACCTCCCTGGTACCTCTCCAGCCCAAACAAGAGGGATTACTGCTTCTTCTACTTCTTTTGGAATCTCTTCTTTATATTCTTTATCTTCCTGCAACAAAAATATTGAAGCCTGGACATATTTAGATTCTGGTATTAATACTTCTACTTCTCCATTTTTGAATTTAATTTCGGCCTCCAATTTTTCTAGCAGGTCCCTGCCTATTAGAGGTTTTGGAGCTCCTGGTAAGTAGAGGAATTCATGTGTTACCCATTGTTTTCCAATTTTGAATTTTAATGGTTTGAAAAAGGGCCTCTGTTCAGCTTTTCCCGTTGCACCAATTATTTTTATCATATTATCCCCTAATTCATGATCTTTTGTATTTAAAACTGAAAAGGTTGCCCCTGTATCTATTAGGCACTCTACTGCCTCATTTCCCAGCTCAATTGTAACCAGAGGCTCTGCTGGGAGAGAGTGCTCCGGTCCCCTTCAGTCCTCTAATGTTATTATAGGTGCTGCTCCTTTGTTCTTCATTAATGCTGGGCATTCTCTTTTCCAGTGTCCCCTTTCTTTACAATAGGCACACTGATTCATGCTCAGAGTATTCAGCAGTGCTCTTCCGCTTCCTCTGCTTCCTGTCCCACCTCTTGTGTTCACAAACCATCCCTGATTCTTCTGAATATCCTCCAAAACCGCTACTAATTTAGCATTAGTCTTCTGTGTCTCCTCTCTATTTCAATATACCATCCATGCTACTTCCAGCATCTTTCCTAGATCTCTAGCCTCTATCCCCTGCAGTCTCTGCAATTTTCGCCTGATGTCATCCGTGGCCTGTCCCATGAATAGGGAAGCCAGCTGTCCTGCCCCTTCCTCTGATTCGATTCTCAGAGTAGTATATTTTCTAGCTGCCTCTTTTAGCCGATTTAAAAAATCGGTTGGGGATTCGTCCTTATTTTGCTTGATTTCATATAATTTAGACCAATTAACAGCTTTTGGAGTTGCATGCCGTATCCCAAATATGACTAATCTTTGGTAACGTGTAATCATTTCTCTATCATCTGGATTATTAGGATCCCAGTTTGGATCTACTATGGGGAAGTGCTGTTCCACTCGCCCCTGCAGTGCGTTTGTGGCTATTTGACCTTCCACATGTAATCGCACTGCCCTCCGAATCATTTCTCGCTCAGTGCTATCAAACAATACTTGTAGTATTGCCTCGATATCTTGCCAATCTGGATTTTGAGTTTTAACTATCATTTCAAATGCACTGGCGACTTTCTCCGGATCTTCTCTATAATTTCCAGCGGCTAGTTTCCAATTGTTTAAATCAGAAATTGAAAATGGAACTTTTATAAAGACCGGGCCGCTATTCCCAACTGCTTGCCGCAAGGGAGCTTGTAAAGGAGCTGGCAGCTCTGCTTTCTGTCTACTCCGAGTTCTTTCTGAAATAGGCGTGGAGCTTTCTGCTTCCACTGCCTCCTCTGACTCATCCCTTCTTTCCTGCCTTGCTTCAGCCTGCCTGTCAGTTATTCGTAATCTCGGTGCAGTCAACAGGTCTAAATCTTCTTCTATCTCCTCCTGAGTCCATTTTAAGCACCTCTGCCCAATACTACATGCGGAGCAGCACCTTTTTAATTCCGTCTTGCCCCTTTTGTCTTTTTCTAATGCCAGGACAAGAGGATCTGATGGGGCAAGATTAATTCCACACTTTTTCTGCCACTCTGGATGTTGCCGTAGTGTGAAAAACATATCAGCATACATTACTTCATCCCACTTTCTTTCCCTTCTCAAAAAAAGCATTAGTTGTAGCAAGGTATCATAATTTAAAGTCCCATTAATTGGCCATTTTTCCCCTTCATCCAGCTTATATAGTGGCCACCATTGATTACAATATTTTATCAAATCCTCCTTTTTGGGAGAACCCCCGGTACCTCCAATATGCCTCCAATGCCGTAATATACAGCCTAAGGGGGATTTCTTTACTATTCCACCCGTGGAACTTCCAGCCCCCATTGTACAGAGCAAATAAGATATATATCAGTATAGCAGCAAGAAAAATGTGTATACAAAATAGTAGCAAAAGTATATGCGTGTATCAAATACAATATTTAAATAATTAATTCAACAAGAACCGCGGATCAGGACTCCGCACTTGCTTCGTACGTAATTGTACGTCTCACACACGACTCACACAATCACACAAGTTTGAGAGCTAAAGACAGTTGTTTCACAGCAGCTGCTTAAACAAACCAAACAAAGTTCACTTCTTACAAAGTTACCAAATACACCAAACAACCAGAGCATATGCTAAGGAGCTATATTCCCCTTGTGGGCCCGTTCGGGGCGCTCCCCCCCCGTTTATTCTGCACAGCTATGCACCTGCCACTTATAAGCAGGAAACCAGAAAAACAGAAAATTTTAATATCCTGAAAGAATGCCTTTACTTACAATTTGAAGTTCTTACTTCTGGCCCTTCAGTCCAGGGATCAGGGTCCCTCTCCGAGAAATCCCGGTGCCGGCTGAGGTTCCGTGATCCCAGGATCTGTAGAGCTTCAGAAGCAGTGTCCCATCTGGGTCGCCAAAACTGATACCGTAAAAGTCGGTCGGAGAAGAACTCTCTAAAACTCAGAAGTCAGAGTGTTAGAAAGCAGGCATTCTTTATTTCAGCGCTGGGTGCATGGGGGATCTCTCCACCAAACATGCACACCTTAAGCCAGTGAAACCCCGACCTAAATGCAGGTATCTCATACATATTCACAAGGTCTTACAATACAAACATACGTATTCATAATGATGTGTAATTAGTCCTGGAATTTCTGTATCAACAGTCTCTTCCGTAGGCCATAAATGTATCAACATTGTCATGCTTTCCTCCATCTTATCGAAACGTGATATGATGCACATCCTTGATCGGTGCCATCTTCCTTGGTTCTCGGTTTGATGTGTGATGCATATCCTTGAATGGGGAGTCATCCTTTGGGTTGCAAATCACAGGTGTCCCTCGTCTGCAGAGGTGCAGGTGTCCTCCATCTCCGGGTATGCAGATCTCCTCCATCTCCAGGTGTCAGAGGCCCCAGTCCTTTGTCCTTGTTTTACAATTCAGAAATGCCTTGCTTTTACAGCTCAGAGATGCTTTGCTTTTACAGCTTAAAGGAATTTTAGTTTAAAGTATAATTTAAGTTTACTATAGCTAACTATTTTACAGTTATGCTTAACTTTCTTAATATACCTATATCAATATTAGGTGCTTGTTTGACTCAGGCGCAGGACTACTTTGCAGCAGTGGAGAGCGTAAAGGGACTGTTGGAGCTGGCGGAGGGAGCACAAAAAGCGGCCTGTATTCAGGCGATGGATGAGAGGGGGTGGTGTGGAATTCCGCTTGCGGCCTGGTGGATCCCAGCCACCTTAAACCTCTCATCAGAGGGCTCCCGGATGCCTTAAAGATACATATCCAGTCCCTTAGAGAGATGGGCTGGACTGATTTGAGTGGGGGTGGGGGTGAAAATCGGAGGGTTCGACAAGTTAGTCGAACAGCTTCCCCCGCTGAACAGCCTGCTCGTAGAGAGTTTGAATTGCCCCGAGATAAGTTAGGCCGATTTTATGAGTCAGGAAGGAATGATCTTTGGCAGAAGGCACTGGCACTGGGGGTGCCCTGGGCCGGGTTGCATGGGCGGTCTACTGATAATATCTTAAAGTTGGTGGAATTGCTGGAGGGGAAAACTCGAGAACAAAGGGAAACACAGGTAACTGTACTCCCTCAGGAAGGGAAAATTAACCCTTTTGTGGCATCGAGGGGGGAGTTGAGAGAGCTAAAAAAATAGTAGCTGCGGTTTGGGGATCAGGCCTGTAAGGGAAAGAATGTTGTTTTCGCATAATAAGCCTGAAGGGAAGGGCAGGAGCGATTCACTAAACCAATCAATGAGACCAATTTACAACCACTGAAATCCCTGGCCTAGGGCTAGAAGGCAAGTGGTCTTTTTGTCAACTGTGATGACCCAATACTCAGAACTGGCTTTAGATGGATGTAGATACCGAGAGGCTTGAAGAACCTGAATTTCGGGTTTTTCTGTCTTAGTACGCTTGCGTAATGAGCTCATGCATATTAACTTCTCCGCCCTGGAGAAAGCCAAGGTTCATTTCCATGAACATGCGATGTATGAACACATACATGAAGGGGCGTATCGGTAGGCGGTTCGGGAAGTCTGTACACCCTGTAGTACTCAGCCAATGAGGAATCAGGGGAGGGAACTGGCGGTTGGGAGAAAGGGATATAAACCATTGCATGATGGCTGGTAGGCGCGTCCACTTGATGGGGGCGCCCGGTCTTGCAAGAACGTAATAAAGAGTGCTTCACACCGCATCCTGTCTGAGCCACTGATAACTGGCAACTGAGCGTTTCTCACAGGCCGCCAACTCCACATGGTGAATTCCTGCCAATGGTCCGCTGATAAGGAATCTTATATATATATTCCTGTGGGTCCTAAACGGATAAGTTTGGAGTTTTCAATTGACATAGGGGCTCAAGTTAGTGTTTTAAATAGACAACAAGCCACTGAGTTAGAACTTAAACCATCGAGGAAATTTACAAATATAGTAGGTGTGACGGGGGCAATAGAAAAATGTCCCCTAGGGAGAACACAATTTTGGTTACCAGGGAAAAAAAGGATGACAGTGTTGGAAGTGGCTTTAAATCCTTGTAAAGGAAATATACTGGGGTTTGATGTTTTGGCAAGTAAACAGTGGTGTTTGCCAGATAGCAGAGTGTGGAGTTTTGGAGGTAGGGGTGTAAGGGAAAGAATGTTGTTTTCGCATGATAAGCCTGAAGGGAAGGGCAGGAGCGATTCACTAAACCAATCAATGAGACCAATTTACAACCACTGAAATCCCTGGCCTAGGGCTAGAAGGCAAGTGGTCTTTTTGTCAACTGTGATGACCCAGTACTTGGAACTGGCTTTAGATGGATGCAGATACCGAAAGACTTGGGGCGAACTTTTCCATCTTAGTAGCTTGCGTGATGAGCTCATGCATATTAACTTCTCCGCCCTGGAGAAAGGCAAGGTTCATTTCCATGAACATGCGACGTATGAACACATACATGAAGGGGCGTATCAGTAGGCGGTTCGGGAAGTCTGTACACCCTGTAGTACTCAGCCAATGAGGAATCAGGGGAGGGAACTGGCGGTTGGGAGAAAGGGATATAAACCATTGCATGATGGCTGGTAGGCGCGTCCACTTGATGGGGGCGCCCGGTCTTGCAAGAACGTAATAAAGAGTGCTTCACACCGCATCCTGTCTGAGCTATGGATAATTGGCAACTGAGCATTTCTCACAATTTGGGGGCTCGTCCGGGATCGAAGTCGTCGCCTGGGAGTCTCCGCCATTGAGGGCGAGGAGGCGCGCCCTGTTGATTTCAACGGTCTCGCGAATCATCGACGGTGACTCCACGGGGACCGACTGAGACCCTGAGACTGATAATATAGACAGGCCTTGTGAACCACTGGGGGCAAAAGGATAAAAAAAAAAAAAAAGGAGGAACTTTGGAAAGCGCTGTTAGACCAGGCAACTCTTGTGCATGGATCAAGGTAAGAAAATTGGACTGTTAAGTACTGCCTTGGTGGTCTGGGAGATTCTGGTGGGTGGGAGCGAGTGAGCCGTACGTCAGTACGGGCTGAGGGCGGAGTCCGCAGTGGCGGCTCTGCTGTGCCGCGAGGAAAACGACCAGAAGTCTCGGGAAAAAAAAAAAAAAATGGGGAACAAAAAGACTAAGCTTAGCGGGAATTCAGGGAAGGTCCTGACTTGCGGAAAAAAGAACTCTACAACTTTGTAGTTGTAAAGCAGGTATGTTTATTCAGCGCTGGACGCACGGGGGATCGCTCCACCACAGGCGTGCGTGCCCTCCCGTAGCCTTTGACCTGCTTATATGGTACAAAGTATTGTTTATTCATGAAGCGCCTATACATATTTATGATCTATCCCCGCTTCGTATGGTAATTAGGTTCCTCCCTCCTGCACATGCGTCCTGGGCTCCTCAGGTCCTGGGCAGTGGTCGTAAATTCCTGGGCGGGGGTCTCGTTGATGAAGTACCTCATCTTCCTCACCAATGAACTTTTCACCTTGTCCTTCTGCGCAGTCTCAGTTGTTCTCTGCTCCTTATCTGAACCCCTTGGTCAGCTTGTACCGGAATTTGGGGGGATTTATCTCTTACCTATGTCTCTTCAAGGGCTAGAGGAAGTCTCTGCTCAGACCTGAGAGATAGTAACCTAGCAACTTTATTGACACCTGGTGTTTCTCAATGTGGAGACCCCTTGTCTTTGCGCAAGTTCTTTTCTTCTTATGTTCTCTGACTACAATGGTTTATATTCCCCCTATCATTCCCCCCTTTTCTCTCTACTTAGTAAATTCTTTTACTATTTAATTAGCTTATAGTCTACTATTCTATAGTCTAGGATTGGTGAGTCTACTTGAGTTTAAGGGTTGGGTTATGATATAAAGCATCATATATGATTTGGAAACGTTTCATAAGTCTCCAAATCCATATGTATATAGTTATGGTGAGGACTAGCAATAGTATTACAGATATCAATAATACCATTACTGGATGAAGTATTGTGTTAAGGATCCCAGTGGTCGTCGGTGACCATCCTAGGAAGGTGTCCCACCAATGGTGTTCTCCTACTTTCTGTACCCTTGTTAGAATCTCATGTATTTGTTCTGTGTCATGTCTTACCACAACCAGCATTTCTTTCCCTTTCTTTTTTGCTTCTTCTAGGATGGAGAGTAAGTCTTCGTGTTGCAGCATCTCTTTCACCCTTTCTAGGTTCATGCCTATGGGAATAGAATCTATTTTCTGAAACAGGTTTTGTTCTGTCTTTATCACCTGGGAGCTCAGTACTGGGATGGTGTAAGTGAAATCACACCCTTCGGCCTTGGTGAAATTGCATATGCAATAATTAGAGTAACCTCCTATTTCTTCCTTGTAGTTATCAACTACTAAGCTTTTACAAGAAGTCCTTAGACAGATGCATCCTTCTCCTATGTATATCAAAACCGTGTGGTTGTTAGGAGAGGGTTGGGCTTCGAAATTACACTCTTTCTGATGGGTGTCTAGACATATGTCTTGAGCCTCCATGGTGTTTCCTTCACAGATATATCCTTGATGGCCCATATTGGTACACAGATCCGTATTAATTGTTTGCCATTTACCTTTGTGTTGCCATGCCCATCCTTTATGTCCCACCGGATTTATTACTACTCCATGCTGGTATAGCCCTATGGCTGTAATAGGGTAGATTTTATATTGGGTGGCTTTAGATATGGTCAGCACAAAGGCAATTATTTTATCAGTTGTGCTATCATATGTAAAATTTACCAACTTCCACCAAGATTGTAGTTCTCTTTCTTGGTGCAATGCTTTGTCCCAAATTACTTTTCGGACCTCCGTAGGGAGGATTCCCTCCTCTCCTTCTCTTAAAATATTGGAAATAATTGATTGTACCCACATCTGGGCTTGTATACAACTAAGAGCTAGGGATGTATCCTTTTGCAGGGTTTCCACCCCTTCCAGTATTAGGGAATGATCTTTGATATTGATTCTTTCCCAATCAGGGAGGAGTTTCGATGTTAGCCATTGATGATTTCCCAATGTGAGTAATGATGAGTGTAGAGGTTGTTGTAACTGATTTAGGTCTTGGGTCACCGTGGCTAATTTGTTCATTATTACTTCTGAATTTATGCTATTTAGTACTCCCAGTCCAGTTCCTAAAATTCCCGTGGTATCCCTCCTTTGTCTCTGATTAGTGCGAGAATTTAGCCAGGCTGTCCATCCCTTTTGAGCTGTTTTCACATATGGAAGGCATTTTGGTTGTACATCTGCTAGATTTACTTGTAGATGTACTTCCACCTGTTTGAGTGACCATTGGGGATTAAACAATACCACTTGCTGACCGGTCTTCCGAACCACATGTGGGCCTATTTTAAAGATATGTGGTCGTGACTCTGCAGCTTGCATAGGTGTTATAGGTGGTGAGGTAGTGATAGGTTCTTCGATCTCTAGCATAAGCTCCCCCCATAATAAGGAGGAAGTATTACATATAATTTTCCGGGAATACTGCAAAGTGGTCATGTTTAGCCAGCAATCCTGACCTTGGGTTTTACCCTCTGATACTCGGTTGTCATATGTGTTAGTTTCATGGCATCCTATACTGTTGTTGTAGAGGTTGGTGTCTGAACTGGGGATTACCCGACACCTTACCGTAATGTTGTTCCCTCGTACAACCTTAATAGTAATTCTCTCCTTATAGTCACTTTCAGGATCCTGGACCATGGTGTTGTTTTCGTCATAATCTGGGTAGTCATCGTACTGAGGTAATGTATAGAGAGTCGTTACCTCATTCTGTGTGACTATTGCTACCAGTGTATTTGGATCCTGTGATTCTCTAAGAGTGCTTGCTAGGTTCAGTATCCAACTTACATATATCCCTGTCCATATTATTGCTTTTGGATGCGGAGCTTTAATGGTCCTGTAGGTGTTGATTTCCATTCTGATTTGTGGCGATATGCGGGCACTTTCTTCACCCGGGTATGATGTATCCAAGCTGAGTATTCTTTAACTTTTACAGCTGTGAAGGTTGTGAGTAGCACTTGGAATGGTCCCTCCCACCGTGGTTCCAACGCCTTTTCTGCAAGAGACTTAACATACACATAGTCCCCAGGTTGTATATTATGTACAGGCCCATCCAATCCTCTACCCCGAGTTCCAAATACATGTTTTTCAATTTTGTTGAGTTGTTTACTTAAAGCTATCATGTATGAGGTCATAATTTCCTCCCCGACTTGCATTGATGTTCCCTTTTGTACCGCGTAAGGTCTGCCATATAGCATCTCAAAAGGACTTAATCCCTCCTTGGCTCTCGGTTTGGCTCGTATGCGCAAAAGAGCCAAAGGGAGAGCCTGGGGCCAGGTCAGATTTGATTCCTGGCCGAGTTTCACTATTTGTTGTTTAATTAGGTGATTCATTTTCTCTACTTGTCCACTGGATTGAGGGCGATACGGGGTATGAAGTTGCCAATCTATACCCAGGTAGCGACTGATTTGCTGGACCACGTTTGAAATGAAATGAGGTCCTCTATCTGAAGACATGGTTGCTGGGACCCCAAAGCGTGGAATTATTTCTTGTATTAATACTTTTGTTGCTTCCCGGGCCTTGGTCGTTCTAGTGGGGAATGCCTCTGGCCAACCTGAAAATGTATCTGTTAGCACCAGTAGGTATCGATACCCCCCTTTTCTTGGCAGTTCCGAAAAGTCAATCTGCCATTGTTGTCCAGGTCCATTTCCCCTCCCAATTTGACCTACTTCTAGATTGGGGTATTTTTAGGATTAGTCTGGAGGCAAATATCACACTGCTGAGTTACTTGTCTTACTATGGTATACAAATTTCTAGCTCTAATATTCTTGATTAAATATTGGTATAGGGCCCCTGCTCCCCAATGTCCTTTTTGGTGTTCTTCTCGTACCAAATGTCTAGTTAAATGGGAAGGAATTATTATTTTTCTTTGGGGAGTAATGGCCCATCCCTCCTCATTATATGATCCTTTTAGATCTGTGATAAGTTTCTGATCCTCTTTATTATAATTAGGCTTACCTTCCATGGTGATCTGCCCATCAGGGATTAGGGCTCCTTCCACTTTTACCTCTCTTTTGGCTGCCCGTTTTGCCTCTCCATCCGCCAGCTCATTTCCTTTTTCTAACTCAGAATTCACCTTTTGGTGTGCCTTAATATGCATAATTGCTACTTTTCTTGGAAGTTGAACAGCTTCTAATAGTCTTTGAATTTCTTTCCCCTGCTTGATGTGTTTTCCTTGTGAGTTCAGTAGTCCTCTTTCTTTCCAAATTGCCCCATGAGCATGGACCACTCCAAAAGCATATTTTGAGTCCGTGTAAATGTTCACAGTTTTGTCTTGGGCTAATTCTAGTGCACGGGTTAAAGCAATTATTTCTGCCTTCTGTGCGGACGTATTTACGGGTAATGGTCCTGATTCCAGTACCTCTTGTGTAGTAGTGACAGCATAGCCAGCATACCTTTTGCCGCTCAGGACGTAGCTACTCCCATCTGTGAACCAGTCTTCTGTATCTTCCATGGGGCTGTCCTTTAAGTCGGCGCGGCTTGAATATGTTGCTTCAATAGTTTCCAGGCAGTCGTGTTGTACTGGTTCTCCTGTGTTTCCGCTAAGAAAAGAAGCTGGGTTGACAATGTTAGTTACTATGATCTCAGCATCATCCTGTTCCACCAACTCCGCCTGGTATTTCAGGAATCTCTGGGGTGAAAGCCAATGTCCTCCTTTAATTTCCAATACCGCCGATACTGTGTGGGACACTAATACGGTCATTTTCTGGCCCAAGGTGAATTTTCGTGCTTCCTGCACGTTCAAGATCACTGCTGCAACTGCCCTTAGGCATCCGGGCCACCCTTTAGCGGTTGTATCTAATTGTTTGGAGAAATAGGCAACTGCTCGACGGTACGGGCCTAGATCTTGTGCCAATATTCCCAATGCAATTCCCTGCTTTTCATGTGAAAATAAAAAGAATGGTTTACTTACATCTGGGAGCCCTAAGGCTGGGGCTGACATCAGGGCCTTCTTTAGTGAGTCGAAGGCCCGGATCGCCTCCTTATTCCATTGGAGGTTTTTCTGTTCAGTAACAGTTAGTGCATATAAAGGTTTAACAAGTAGTCCATAATTATAGATCCACAATCTACACCAGCCGGTCATTCCCAGGAATGTTCGTAATTCCTTCACTGTTTGTGGCCTTGGAGTTTGGCAAATTGCTTCCTTCCGAGCTTGCCCTAGGGTTCTCTTTCCAGCACTGATTTCATAGCCCAGATATATCACTTCACTTTTCACCACTTGGGCCTTCTTTTTAGATACCCGGTAGCCCTGAAGTCCCAAGAAATTCAAAAGGCTTACCGTCCAAGCTACGCAGGTCTCTTCTGTCTTGGTGGCGATTAGGATGTCGTCCACGTACTGGAGTAACTTCCCTTCTTCAGGTGGAGTCGGGGCTTCCCACAGCTCAAGATCTTTTGCCAGTTGGTTGCCAAATATAGTGGGGCTGTTTTTAAATCCTTGCGGCAACACCGTCCAGGTTAACTGAGTCTTACGTCCACTTTTAGGATTTTCCCATTCAAATGCAAATATTTTCTGACTGGTTTCGTGGAGAGAGAGGCAAAAGAAGGCATCCTTGAGGTCTAAAACGGTAAACCAGGTTAGTTCAGGGGTTAACTTTGTTAGTAACGTATATGGGTTTGCCACCACCGGGTGGAGATCTTCTGTTATTTTATTTACTGCTCTCAGATCCTGAACTATTCTATACGACCCATCGGGTTTCCGGACAGGTAATATGGGAGTATTAAAATTAGATTCGCATTCTTTTAACAATCCCATATTTAAAAACTTTTCGATCACTGGCCGGATCCCCTCCTGGTCCTCCTTTTTCAAGGGGTATTGTTTAACTCTTACCGGTTGTTGTCCTTCTTTAAGGTTTACCTCTACAGGTGGGGCATTCTTCGCCCTTCCAGGCGTGTCAGTGGCCCATACTCCGGGATACACTTGATTGATAATTTCTTCGTTAATTTCTCCTTCCGTGGGAACACTGGTTAGAGATAAGCTCATGATTTGTATAAGTTCTTGATTGTTTACCTCCAGAGTAATCTCTCCCTTATTGAAGTTGATGGATGCACCTAATTGTTCTAATAAATCTCTCCCCAGTAGCGCTTTTGGAGAGTTGGGCATATACAAAAACTTGTGTATGCCTAACTGTTTTCCTAATTTATATTTCAAAGGCTTGCAAAAGTACACCTTTTCACTTTGGCCAGTGGCTCCCACCACCGTAACATAATCTTCCCCCAAGGGTATTAGATCCATGTTTAAGACCGAATATGTTGCTCCAGTGTCTATTAAAAATTCCACTTCTTTTTGTTCTGTCCCTAGCTTTATTGTAACCAGTGGATCCGCTAGGGTAGATTCCCCAGGTCCCCGTCATTGTTCTTCTAGATTGGCTACCATCTGTCTCTTTCGGTGATTTCCATTTCCTGCCTTCCCTCTGTTTCTCCATCTCTCTGGACAGTCATTTTTCCAATGCCCAAACTCCTTACATATGGCACATTGATTTCTTTTAAGTGTAGGTCGTCCTAATTTCTTTTGTTCCCCTTCCTTAATTACTGCTAGGATTTTCTTGTGCCCTTTCTTGTAATCGTCTTCCCTATTTCGAAACACTCTCCAGGCTTCCTCTAATAGTGTCTCTAGGTTCCTTCCCCCAGGAAGGGGTATCTTTTGAAGTTTTCTCCTGATATCCCCTGTGGCTTGTCCGAGAAACAGAGAGACTAAGTGTTGTATTCCCGTTTCTGAGCTTGGATCTAGAGGGGTATTGCGGCGCATTGTATCTCTCAGCCGGTCTAGGAACTCTGATGGAGACTCGGATGGACCCTGTTTGATCTCATACAATGCTGACCAGTTTATGGTCTTTGGGATTGCTCTCTCCATACCTCTTGCAATCCAATCACGATAACCTCGTAACCTTTCTATATGTGCCGATCGGTTGGGATCCCAATTTGGATTATCGTGCAGAGGGAGGAATTCTTTATAATCTCCCCCAACTGCTCTATAATGATCTTCGGCCAAATTTTGTGCTGTTTTCAAAACCAGCTGCCTCTCTGTCTCAGTCAGATAATCTAATAGCAGCTGCACGTCTTCCCAATCAGGATTGTGTTGTTTTATGATAAATCGGAAATGTTTAGTTACATTTTCAGGGTCCTTCCGGTAATCTTTAGCTTTCTTTTCCCACATTTCCAAATCAGGGGTGGAAAATGGTACTTTTACTAGTACTGCGCCACCTTGAGGTCCCACCGCCTGTCTGAGGGGTGCTTGAAGCACCTCAGGGGCTCTTCCCCGTGTCCGGGAGGCAATTGGGCTATCTGGAGGGATAGACTGTTCCTCTGAATCTCCATCCAGCTCCCGGGGCTGCTCCTGCTCCTGCGGTTGTAGAGGGGGCCTAAGCAAGTCGTCTTCTAAGCTCTGTTCCCCTGCCCTTCTAGTTTTTTCCCCTCTTGTACACCTCTGTCCAATGCTGCATGAGGAACAGCACCGCTTCAATTTCCCTCTCATTTCCCCTTTATAATCTTTTTCTAAGGCTAGCACCAGAGGGTCTTGTGGTGGTATTAATCCACAGTCCCTCTGCCACTCTGGGTGATTCCGGAGGGTAAAGAACATGTCTGCATATGACACCTCATCCCATTTTCCCTCCCTCCTTAGGAATAACATTAATTGGAGCAGAGTATGGTAGTCTAAAGTCCCATTTAGTGGCCATTTAGCTTCTTCTTCTAATTTATAGAGTGGCCACCATTGGTTGCAATATTTAATCATGATTTTCTTGTTTTCTGTGCCCCCCTTTCCTGCTATATCTTTCCAGTGTATAAGTATACAATCTAGCGGGCTTTTCTTTATAACCTTTCCCTGCTGGTTCCCCATTATTGCTGTTCAAAATCACAAGTTTAACACCTTTATACAATACTATTTACACCCACAATCAAAGCAACTCACACTTTGTTAATACCTCTTACGCCGATAATCACTCTTAGGTTTTTTTTACAAAATTTTACAGAAATTTACAAATCATGGATCCGTTTAAATACAGTTTGTCATACGCTTCACGGAGCCTCAGATTAGAACTCCACACTCGCTTTGCAGCGGTGCTGCGTCTCACTCGCACCCTGCAGGCAGCCAGGCACACAGACACACAGACGCTAGCCTCACTCGCATCCTGCAGGCAGCCAGGCACACAGACACACAGACCCTGCCTGCTCGAATCACAGATATGCAGTCAAACAAAGCGCAGAGCACAGCTCCACAGATACACAGACACTTAAAGGGCCCACCACACCTTTCACTCACACTATGAAATATGGTTCAAACAACCTTTCAAATCCGTTTACAGAATATCTCATAAACCGTTAACCATTTGCCGTAAAGTCAGTTCCGGAATATTCAATAAACTCCACAAACTTTTAACAAGCAAACTGCGAGCTCCGAGCCCTGAGGCGATCGAATGATCCCTCGGGTTCCCTCTCAACTCAGTTTGCAAAACCTCAACAAAATGGGTACCCCTTCCTTGGGACTAAGCTGTGCGCCAGACGTCTCTGCGCGTCTTACCAGCAGCCCTTTACCCTTTAAACATACCTTGGTCCGCGAATTAGATGGTCCTTGTCTACTCCCGCCGTGGACAGCTGGGAGCGGAGCTCCTCCGAGAAGGGCTCGGGGTGCGCACCTAGGAAGTCCACTCTTCAGCGGTCCCGGCAGCCGAGTAGAGAGGGTCCCATCTGGGGTGCCAAAATGACTTGCAGAAAAAAAGAACTCTACAACTTTGTAGTTGTAAAGCAGGTATGTTTATTCAGCGCTGGACGCACGGGGGATCGCTCCACCACAGGCGTGCGTGCCCTCCCGTAGCCTTTGACCTGCTTATATGGTACAAAGTATTGTTTATTTATGAAGCGCCTATACATATTTATGATCTATCCCCGCTTCGTATGGTAATTAGGTTCCTCCCTCCTGCACATGCGTCCTGGGCTCCTCAGGTCCTGGGCAGTGGTCGTAAATTCCTGGGCGGGGGTCTCGTTGATGAAGTACCTCATCTTCCTCACCAATGAACTTTTCACCTTGTCCTTCTGCGCAGTCTCAGTTGTTCTCTGCTCCTTATCTGAACCCCTTGGTCAGCTTGTACCGGAATTTGGGGGGATTTATCTCTTACCTATGTCTCTTCAAGGGCTAGAGGAAGTCTCTGCTCAGACCTGAGAGATAGTAACCTAGCAACTTTATTGACACCTGGTGTTTCTCAATGTGGAGACCCCTTGTCTTTGCGCAAGTTCTTTTCTTCTTATGTTCTCTGACTACAATGGTTTATATTCCCCCTATCAGTCCCTGAAAACATTCCCCCGTACAGTCCATTGGGGAGAATATTGTTATGATGAAGGAACGTTCCGAATACAAGGGGAAGGACAAAAAGAAAATGACACATTATTGTGTTTTTGTGTGGACAAAGGAGCCCATTCTGGGACGTAAGGCTTTTTGGCCAAAATATGGGTCAACTAAGAACTGGTTATGTCAAGAGTTCAAAGACCCCTTTTTCACAAGAGGAGTCTTGACTACACCTCCTGTTGGGTCCAACAAAGGACTGAACACCTTTTTACCTTAAAGGTGGAACAGGAGGAATGGGAAGAAACTGGGGATGAAAAGCCTCCAGAAGCTATCGCTGTGGGAGACTGGGGCATTTTGAGAGAGAATGCCCAGAGTTAAAGTAATTCCAATCATGAACTTTGAAGACAGAATAGAGCAGTCAGGGGTTCTTTAGCTATAAATCCCACCAAGAGCCCTTGATAAATTGGAGGGTGGGACCCCGGGAGTGATACCGGGGCAAGCAAGACATCTTTAAATTATATTCCCTTGGGGTTGCAACTATCGGACCAATGGGCATAAAAGGGGAAGGGTTTACGGCTTCTGTATTTTAAAAAAAAAAAAAAAAAAAAAAAGGGACAGTTGTGGGACAACTTGTTATATGTCCCAAAGGCAGGCAGTAATCTGCTGGGCTGGGATTTGGTGATACGACTAGGATTACAAATCCACACTTATAAGGAATGTGTATGACTATTACTATGAATACTCTGACAGAGAAAGATGAGGTAGATATAAACCCCATCGTGTGAGTCAAAGAGGGTAATAGGGGAGGACTAAAAACCCCCCCTTTAAAAAAAAAAAAAAAAAAAAATTATTTATTTGCCTTTGAATGGGAAGACGCCCAGACAGGGCGCAAACAACAGTTGAGGTGGACTGTTCTACCTCAAGGATTTACAGAATCCCCTAATTTATCTGGGCAGATATTGGAACAAACTCTGGAACAATTTAAGCCACCGGAAGGGGTCATGTTACTACAGTATGTGGATGACATTTTACTCTCAGGGGAGGAGCGGTCTGAGGTAAAAATAGCCACTGATGGACTCCTTAATTTTCTGGGAAAACAAGGGTTAAGGGTCTCAAAGGCCAAATCCAATATATAGAAAATGAAGTTAAGTATTTGGGCCATTTAATTACAGAAGGGAGACGAAAAATAAATCCCGAAGGGATTCAAGGGATAATTACACCTCCCTGGAACTAAGAAAGAATTAAGAAAGTTTTTGGGATTGACTGGGTATTGTCGCCTATGGATTGAGGCCTATGCACAGAAAACAAAGGGGTTGTATCTTAAACTCCTGCATGAGGAACCAAAACCTAGCGCTCCTTCCCCTCCACCAGCAGCCGAACCCGTAATCGAGAAAAGCAGAAACAATTAGAAAATAGTGGGGCAGAGGTTTGGGAAGGCGTTGGCGGCGGCGGGCGGCCCCTAGGACCGCGGCACGACCCCACGCCAGGACGCGGCCCCCCCGCGGTGCCGCAGGGAGGGGGCCTGGCCGCGGCTGCACCCCCGCGGGGGCTGCGCCGAGCGCTGCGGTCTGAGCGCGCTGCTGGAGGAGCCCGGCCGGGGAATAAAGCGGCCAGCGAGAAAAGGAGAAAAAAAAAAAAAAAATTGTTACAAATGTATTCGGGAGTAGACCCTGCATGCATCCCGGTGGGGGAGGCTTTATTAAAAACTTAATTCGTGACCAAATTATGGGGAGATATTAGAAAGAAGTTAGAAAAATTCGATGATTGGCAAGAGCGGGGTCTACAGGAATTGTTAAGAGAAGCGCAGGAGGTGCGTGTTAGAAGAGATGAGAATAGGTTTCAGAAACTAAAAGAAACACTGGCTGAGCCTCCAGTGTTAAGTTTGTCGGATGTTAAAAAGCCTTTTCAATTATTTATAACTACCTCAGATCAAACTGCTTATGGGGTTCTGCCCCAAGATTAGGCTGGAAGTAAGAGACCAATTGGATATTTTTCAAAATTATTAGATCCCTTAAGCAGGGGCTGGCCAACATACTTACAGTCTTTAGTGGCAGCAGCCTTACTGATTGAAGAAGCACTAAAGGTAACTTTTGGAGCGATTATCACAGTGTTTTCCCCTCATGATGTGCGTGGGGTACTGCAGCAAAAGGCTGAGAAATGGCTCACTGATAGTCGGCTATTGAAATATGAAATATCTTAATGGAAGCACCAGAATTAGAACTGAGAGTAACCGGTGCTCAAAATCCTACTCAATTTTTATATGGAGATCCTAGGGGTGAATTAAGTCACAACTGCATTGAAGTAATAGAATTACAAACAAAGATAAGCCCTGATCTAGAACAAACTGAATTGAATTCAAAGGTTGTTTATATGTAATGAAACAAGAAGTAGATTATGGGAAAAAGATATATAACCCTCAGGAGTTAACCGAGATTCAAAAATTGGGGACCACTGTGGTGAATGGGAAGTGGATCCTTCTAGACAATAGGGATACAAGGAGAATTGCAGAGGACTCTGCAAACCAGACCAGAATTGAAACAAAACTTTTGGGTGATAGGTACAGTGTAAAAGAGATTAATGAAAACCAGTTAAGTATTTGAGCCACAAACAATAAGAAAGATCTTGATAGCTGTTCAGTGCATACCATTAATGGCACATCATGGATAAAAGCAGGCACTCTGATCTTTTACCTGGTGACACAAATGTTAATGAATATGACCCTAAAATCAATATGTTTGAGAAAACTGAATATATGTCATGTATTTCTACCAGCAAAACAATTTCTGCAATGAATGAAAGGATCCAAATAGATTTCACAGAACTACCGAAAGTTAGGAAATGCAAATATTTACTGGTAATAGTAGATCAATTAACTCACTGGGTAGAAGCTTTTCCTACCACCAGAGCGACTGCCCAGTCAGTAGCTAAAATATTATTGGAACAAATTATACCATGATTTGGGATTGTAAAAGTATTTGATTCGGATCAGGGTACTCATTTTACATCAAAAATTATAAAGTTAAATACAGAAGCTCTGGGCATCACTTGGGACTATCACACTCCATGGCATCCACAAAGTTATAGACAGGTAGAGCGAATGAATCAAACCTTGAAACAACAGTTACCTAAATTAATGATAGAAACCAAATTCTCATGGATTAAATGCTCACCCTTAGCCTTACTTCATATTAGGACTATGCCAAATTCAGAGACAGGCCTCTCACCTTTTGAGATGTTATACGGTGTTATAGACTATCTTGCCAAAATGATGCAAGTTAGGACAAATTAAATTTCAATTATTTATTTTAGCAAGCGGCAATAAGCAAAACAGCGCTGGGCGGCCGGGGAGTCCCTGCTCCACCAAGGGCGCGCACTCACTTCCCGAGGGTCCGTCTTTTTTATATCCTCCGCCTTCCGGTATCGGGTCTCTCTGAGAGGTGTACCCTGCGTCTGCGCACTTTGCAGCTAGGGGGTCGCTCCATCCGGGTCTTCCTCACGTCACCAGCTTCTCGTATTTCCTACTTTCCTGAGAGTGGCTCACAAAGTCTTTGTTTATATCTTACAGAATATAGACACTACCCCCTTTTTTTTTCTTCTTCTTCTCCCCTTTGTCTTTCTCCCCTTTGTCCTTCTTCCCTTTCTCCCTCTTTTCAGTCTTTTGCCTAGTAGGAGTCCTTGCTTCAGCATTTCAACTTAGATAAGCACTTACAGTCAGTTAGTCGTTACACAGTGTAATAGTTAAGATTAAGCTTAGGCCAACATAGTTTATGGAATAACATGTCACGAGCTCCCAGTATCTTCAATGGAATTTGATGAACAAACAGTTTACTGTCTATCACATACGGGATGTCATATTCCCTAGGTATGCCTTTAGGGCATCCATTAATAGAAGACATGAGGATTCAACAATATATTAAAACTATTGAGAAAAACCTAAAAGAATTAAGAATAAAAAGAATGTTAGCCCAGACAACTCCTTTAGGATTTGCAGTACACAAAATACAACCTGGAGATAAAGTAATGATCAAAACTTGGAAGGAGGAAAGCTTATCTCCTAGATGGGAAGGACCATTCCTGGTGGTGTTGACTATGGAGACAGCTGTAAGAACTGCTGAAAGAGGATGGACTCATATTTCCAGGGTAAAAGGACCAGTTACAGGTGAACCCAATTAGAAGATCGAGTCAGCACCTGGAGATCTGAAGCTTCGAATACGATGGAGCTAAAATAAGACTGGACTTATCAAAACAGACCGAGTGACACCAATAGTAGTGAGGTCCTGAATCATCTACATGAACCCTGTGTGTATGTACATATGTTAAAAAGTTGTAATACCTATGATTTTTGGTTTTAGACTGTTTTGCATAAAAACATAAATCAGTTGAACAAAGGAATTAGGAAAAAAAAAAGTAAAAGGGAGTGAAGGAAAAGCTGAGGATAAGTCCAAGTGAGGGCAAGACCGGGTTGGCCTCCATTTTTGCTGTTAAGAAGACACGAACTCGACCATTGGCAGCAACCCAATGGGTCCAGGGGTAAACAGAAAAATGTGCCATACCGGACCTCACTATGGTAGCTGGCTTTTTCTCCTCAATGTGTATGTTAGCCTCATAATAGCTAAAAGGAGTCAAAATGCTACCAACTCATATGACCCCTTTGAAAATAATGAGTTTGTTTTATTAACAAAGACTATAAGTAAAACCTTCAATTTCAGTCACTGCTGGGTTTGTGGGGGACCTCTGGGATTATCAAGCTGGCCGTGGGTCTCTATACCGCCTCCCCATCACAGATAGCAAACGTGGAATGGCTGGAATGGCAATCTATGGTCCTGGTTACCTGGAACACTGTGGGTAAAACAGCTTTTATTTTATCTGTTGTGTACATTTGCTGCCCTAATGTTTATACCATGTATGATTCCATGTTTTATTAAATTGATTCATTTAGTCATTCAAGGGATAAACGCAAACACGAATCAATTTAATAAAATGCGAGGGATTGTGAAGAATGTGGTGATTCATGTTAAAAATATAGTGACTTTAATGTGAGGAGCAGGTATGCTGCTGGTATTTTGCCATGTACGTAAGTTAAAGGAGATTTACTGTGGTTTTGTTTTTAAAATGGTTCGGAGTTCTTTTTCTGTAAACACAGACTCCTATGGACTGCTATTGCGCAATGGAAAAGTACTGGAGGGACCCCTGTCAGAAGCCCCTAGGAACACCAGAAAGCCCAGGAAAGTCGAGAGACTCTACTGCGCATGTGCGGACTGGGGAAGAACAAGGATGTCAAGATACCACCTACTTTCTCCACTGTCTCCGGTAACCATACAGCTTGTCTCTCACGACAAGGTGGCAAGGCTACTAGATTTGTGGGAGAATTCAACTTGTGCACAAAAACCTTGAATGTGACTAATGATGGTGCAGGAAACTACTCAGCATTAAGTATCCCCAGAGCAGACCTGTGGTGGTATTGTGGAGGAAAGATCCTGCGACCCATTCTACCAGCAGATTGGAGGGGAACATGTGCAATTGTTCAATTGGCCATCCCATTTACCCTGGCATTTGAAAGAAAATTAGAGCCATCAGATAGACGAGCAAAGAGGAACTTAGGAGTATCATTTGATGATTGAATATACATTGACTCTATCGGAGTTCCTCGAGGGGTCCCAGATGAGCATAAGGCAAGGAATCAAATATCAGCAGGGGTTGAGTCCTTCCTATTTTGGTGGGTAACTATAAACAAGAATGTAGACTGGATAAACTATATTTATTATAATCAACAGAGGTTTATAAATTATACCAGAGATGCATTAAAGGGGATTGCCGAGCAACTAGATGCCACAAGTAGAATGGCTTGGGAAAATAGAATAGCTCTAGATATGATATTAGCTGAGAAAGGAGGTGTATGTGTAATGCTGGGGAACAAATGCTGTACCTTTATCCCAAATAACACAGCCCCTGATGGGACTGTCACCAAAGCATTACAGAGACTTACTACCTTGGCAAATGAACTAGCAGAGAATTCAGGAATAGACAGTTCACTAACTGAGTGGTTGGATTCTTGGTTTGGGAAATGGAAGGGAATGGTTGCATCTATCCTCACTTCTTTGATTGTAGTAGCAGGTGTCTTAACAGCAGTAGGGTGCTGCATAATCCCTTGCGTCCGAGGATTGGTCCAGCGTCTCATTGAAACCGCCTTGTCAAAACAAATGCCTCTGGAACCATCCCCCTATCTTGACAAGATGCTGTTACTAGAGGAAGAGGAAGGTGAAGATGCAAGAGGTGACTTGTCATCAGAGAAAAGATGTGAAATCTTGCTGTCAACACTTGAAAAATGTTCATAGGACAATACTCTAAGAATATGCAAAAAGCAACAAGAGTATAAATAAAAACAGGGGGGAATTGTAAGGGAAAGAATGTTGTTTTCGCATGATAAGCCTGAAGGGAAGGGCAGGAGCGATTCACTAAACCAATCAATGAGACCAATTCACAACCATTGAAATCCCTGGCCTAGGGCTAGAAGGCAAGTGGTCTTTTTGTCAACTGTGATGACCCAGTACTTGGAACTGGCTTTAGATGGATGCAGATACCGAAAGACTTGGGGCGAACTTTTCCATCTTAGTACGCTTGCGTGATGAGCTCATGCATATTAACTTCTCCGCCCTGGAGAAAGGCAAGGTTCATTTCCATGAACATGCGACGTATGAACACATACATGAAGGGGCGTATCAGTAGGCGGTTCGGGAAGTCTGTACACCCTGTAGTACTCAGCCAATGAGGAATCAGGGGAGGGAACTGGCGGTTGGGAGAAAGGGATATAAACCATTGCATGATGGCTGGTAGGCGCGTCCACTTGATGGGGGCGCCCGGTCTTGCAAGAACGTAATAAAGAGTGCTTCACACCGCATCCTGTCTGAGCTATGGATAATTGGCAACTGAGCGTTTCTCACAGGGGTATAGGAACTGTTCATGTAAAAACTTTGCAGGTTGCTCTTTTATTACCACAATCTAAAGTGACCTGTGTTTTACAGTGTTCACTGCCAACTGCTGCTAAACAGGGTATTTTAGAGGTGATTAATGATCTTGAAAAAGGAGGAATTATAAGTCGAACACATTCCCCTTGTAATTCTCTAGTTTGGCCAGTCCGTAAGCCAGATGGGCATTGGCGGTTAACAATTGATTATCGGAGATTGAACAGCAATACTCCACCTTTAACAGCTGCTGTCCCAAATATATCATCAGTAGTAGCAGCAATACAGGTAGCTGCTCACTTATGGATGGCTGCTTTAGATGTTAAAGATATGTCTTTTATGATTCCTCTGAGAGATGAAGATAAGCCTCAGTTTGCTTTTACCTGGGAGGGGATTCAATGTACTTTCAATCGACTCCCACAAGGGTATAAACATTCTCCCACTATTGCTCATAATACTTTGGCCAAGCTTCTTGATATGGTGGAGATGCTGTTGGGTGTTCATATATATCAGTATATAGATGATATATTGGTGGGTGGAAATATTAAAGAACAGGTAGGACAAGTGGCTGAGATTATTTGGGACCTGTTAACTAAAAATGAGTTAGATATTCCATCTTTTAAGTGCCGAGGTCCCGGACAAGAAATGAAATTTTTAGGAGCTTGGTGGGTGGCTGGAGCAATTGTAGTACCTGATGATATTTTATCAGTTATTGAGAAGGGACAGATAGCAGGTAATAAGGTAGAACTGCAGCAACTGTTGGGTTATTGGAGGAAGTATATACCAGGGTCTTCGGTAATTGCCTGCCCTTTATATGATTTGCTTTGGAAAAATAGAGCATGGGACTGGATGTTACAGTATACAGAGGCCCTGAATGTTTTAAAGGATGAACTTAAAACTTATCAGAAGTTGGGGCCCTTACATCTACAGGATTCGTTGAGAGTGGAGTGGGGATTTGCAGAACACGCCTCTTATTGTGGTGTGTTCCAGAAGGGACCACAAGGACCGGTTAGACTTTTGTTATTTTCTTCCACTTTATTTAAGGAGGCTGAACGGCGGTATACAGAGTGGGTAAAGGGCCATGTAAGAGATGGAACCCCTGCTGCAAAATGGAATCAACAAGTAGATCATTTGGCCCAAATTAGGGTAGTTAATAGTGATAAAGGAGATTGGGATCGGCTGGTTGAGTGGCTACATATTAAGTGAGGTCACTCAGGGAAAATAGATCTCTGTTGTTGGTGTCGGTCCTGGGGATGGCCTGTGCCAATGAAGATGTGTGAAGCAATTCTTATGGCTTGTCCACAATGTCAAGTGAGGCTTAAGATTAACCATCCAAATCAAGCACCAGCCCAACATATTAAAGAAGGTAAGGCACTTTGGAGCACCTGGCAAGTTGATTATGTTGGTCCTTTAAAGCCATCTCATGGAAGAAGGTACATCTTGGTGGGAGTAGGGGTGGTATCGGGACTAACTATGGCTACAGCTGTTAATGTAGCTACTGGAGGCCAAACAGTCCAAGTTTTAAAAGGATGGTTTGGCATTTTGCCCATTTCTGAATGTATTCAGAGTGATAATGGGTCACATTTTACAGCTGCAGTAGTGCAAGACTGGGCACGAGGGGAAGGTATCGAGTGGATGTTTTATACACCATATTACCCTCAAGCCAATGGCATGGTTGAGCGATATGTAGGCCAGCCTGTCATGGTGAAGTTGCTCCTAGTTGGCATTGTGTCTATGGTCCTGGTAAAATCTAGGGGTTTATATGCCTGGGAGGCTTTAGATAAAGGTGAGGAAACCCACCGAATTAGTGTCCAATGGATAATCCCTGATTTTTAACTTGATGCCCGGGTTTTGATCCGAGGCCTAGTTTTGTTTTTTTTTTATTAGGACCTCGGAGGAATGGATGATGTCAACATCTTGCCTGGCTGTGGGGATCCATATGGACAATCAAGATCCTGATGACAACGGGGTGGTGAAGGAGTCTTGTGAAATTGACAGCCCTCAGAAGAATATGATTGGACTTGGTGTTGTTATATTGGGCATTGATTGTTTGTTTTGTTAGAATGGTTAATCAGCCTTTTCAATTTTGACTGTATAATTACCTAGGGATGACAATCCATAATGAGCATGGAGACTCACCGGACCGCACTCCCTTTTAACCTTGGAGGCAAGAGGTGACTGCGCCACCACTCCAAGGAAACCAGCCGAATCATGACTGTAGTCACGGGGTGGATTGTGGCAGGTGCATCCGCCCAGTGAAAACAGAGCTTCCTGGTTGTTGAAACGTGGCAGCTTTTGGCTGTCTTTGTTTTCAGGGTCTCGCGGTAGCTGAGACCTTTGACCAATGGGAGCCGCTATTGACTACAGGTCAGATTCGGCCTGGGTATAAACGGAGTCCCTTGGGGGAGCCATTTTGAGCTCGTCCCCTGGAGCTGCACGCTGCGGTCAGGACTCTCCCCTTGGGTCAGGACGCTGCCCAAGGAAACTCCTCGAGGTACTTTGGGTTAGGACGCTGCCCTGAGCAGGTCCTTGAGGTTGAGAGCCCTCACTTTCTAGGTGAGTGATAGAGCGTTTTGGGTTGTCGTTAAACCCACGAAGTGAAGTTTACATTTGGGGTTGTCGTTAAACCCACGAAGTGAAGTTTACATTTGGGGTTGTCGTTAAACCCCTGGGGTGGGGCTTTGTAAAGTATTTTGGGTTATTGCTAAACCCCAGAAAGTTATTCTGTTCTCCTCTTGTGGACATCCGGATCTGTAATCTACGGAGAGCTGACTGGTGGTTTTATGAAAAAAATAAATCTATTTATTTTTTTAAATTGGTGGTGGGTTGCTTATTTGGAAGCCTCCGTAACAACCCCTTCACTGTATTTTCTGCAGTTGCTCGAGATACAGCTTTTGTTTGGGTTAGGCCCGACACTATTTCCACCCCCACCAATACAGAGCGTTTTCCCTCGGAGAGCTGGAAAGGACCAATATAATCCACCTGGTTGTTTAGTAGGTGGGCAGGGTGATTTCCTGACTGGGTCTGTCCCACTGCAGCAGCATCAGAGCCACCAATCAGGACATCGTCAATATATTGATATATCCTGACCCCTTCCCTAGGAGGGATTTGAGCAAGCTCCTGCGCTAGTGCATAATGAGCGATGGTCGGCGAATGACAATATCCCTGGGGGAGACGTGTAAAAGTAAATTGCACGCCTTCCCATGTAAAGGCAAAGCGATCTCTGTCTGCCTCCTGTATGGGGACCATAAAGAACATATCTTTCACATCAATAGTTGCTAAGATCTGGTGGGCTTGTTCCTGTATGGTTGCAATCAGTTCAGCTATGTTAGGCACTGCAGCTGTTAGAGGACCTGTATTGGCATTTAATCGCCGATAGTCAATTGTCAGTCGCCACTTTCTGTTAGGTTTACGGACTGGCCACACTGGGGAATTATAGGGTGAGTGAGTTGGAATGATTATTCCTTGTTCTTGCAGCTCTGCTCTTAACAGAGTGATCCCCTCCCTGGCCCCTAACGGTAAGGCGTAAGGTTTCACATTAACAGTTTTAGAAGGAGGAAGCGCAGGCGCTTGCTGTAAAAGTCTGATAGAGGCAGTTGGGGACCCAAATTTCCATTCCCTTCCTTTTGAATCCACCCAAGCTTGTCCCTTCAATAGGTCAAGTCCCAGGATATTTGTGGGGAAATTTCCCAGGATCATCATAGCCTCTGTTGCAGTTTTATTCCCAGGTAACCAGCATTTCACCTGAGCAGTCAGCTGTGGCTTAGAGTCCCCGAAAACATCTGTAACCCAGATCTGCTTTTTGTCAGCAATTATGCCATTGCGTTTGGTGACATCAGCTTGGAGTGCTGAGATCTGAGCACCCGTATCTACTAGAAATGTAACTGGAGTTTTAAGGGGACCGAGCGGAAAGGTAATCAACAAGTCTCCTTTAGTATTCTCTGTGAGCCTCCTTAAGTGGACCCACCCGCCATCCCCCAGCTCACTTACTGGGGATGGCGCATCCAGTTTCCCGACCCTAAATCAATCTAGTCCTCTTCAGGGGCAGTTGGTGTTTGAGAAGCAATTGCCACCATCTCGTTAGTTTTCAGTTCTGTCCCTCCCTTTGCCCGAAAAGTCTGCTCGGTTAGGGGGGGCAGCTTCCTTCTGCCTTTCCAGGCTCGAATGAGCTTTTCTAAAACTGTAGTAGGCATACCATCCACTAACTCTCGGGGAATCCCCTGTCCAATTCCCTCAGTCCACAAGAGGTTTCTCTTTGCTCTTAAAACTTGCGGAGGGGAAGCAGATGGATTTTCCTGCTGTTCCACTCTGCGTACCGAGGGCTTAGGGTTTACCTGTTCCCCTGGTAAGGCCCATTCTCGGGCTGTAATTTATTAAGTCCTGAGCTATCTCTCCCCAGGTCATGGGTTCTCCCCCCGACAGTCTCCCCCCTCGTGGGGCTAATGCATTCCGCAAATGATCTTGTAATTGCACTGCATGTGATTTCAAAGAGTCTGGCAAGCCCCGAATCAGGGGAGTCATTTGATCAGAGTTAGCATCTAATAGCATCGGGGAAGGCTGCTGCGGAACCAAACGCCTGTCATGCATTAATTGGAGACAAGCAGCCTTCTGCAGACTTTCGGTCAAATGATTTACGGTTGGGGTCTCAATACATACTGGATCCCCCCTTTCCAAGGGGTCCAGACCTCCAGCCCAATAAGCAGCTCGTTAACAGCCACTGCTCTCTCTGGTCGTCAGTAACTAAGAAAACCCCTGGGCCTCATCTTCTGATAACAAAATTCGGTCGCCACCAGTCAAAGATACCCTCCACACGTATTCAGTCTCAGTTTCCTGAGCTTGTCTGGTATATTTCTCCTGAATTTTCACAAGCTCAGTCGCTGGATATGGTGTAGTTCGAATGGTGACCTGCGGAGCTCTTCCACCCTGACCATCGGTGGTCTCCGTTTTAATTAATGGTCTTAAATTTGCCCCCTCATTTTCAGGGTAAAAAATTTCTTGGGTTCTCTCTAAATCCTTTGTTGGATACAAGGGTCTCACTGCTGCTTTTACCAGACTTGTAACTCCCTGTTCACTATTCAGACAAGTGACTCAGATTCGCAAATCCCCAATGGAGCGGACAACAAGTCTCCAAGTCCAAACATTTATTAACTACTCACAATGTACTAATTGAACACAAGATAGTTGGCTAAGTATATAGCAAGTTGTGGCAAGCAATACAATATGCCTTGCATTTCTTAATAGGAAAGGGAAAAGAGGGAGATAGAGGGAATGGGGAAATACAGATCACCGGTCTGGGTTTCTGCGCTGATCCCGCCAGCGAGGGTTCCAGGAGGCACAGGAGGCAGCTGTCTTCTTCCCTTCACTGCACTCTCCAGCCCCTCCCCCACCTTGATTTATACCCACTTTCCTTGGGTCCGTCCCCTAGGTCGACCCACATACCTACGTATCCCATGTATGGGGAGGGGTAAGGTGTTTCATGGGATGATGTTATTAGCATGATCATGTTAGCCCTCATTAGCATATTGAGGGGTGTTAACTTTAATATGCATTTCGTGGATGTCCTGGTTCAGCTAGGACAGGGTTAAGTTTCCCCAGCAGTGGGGAGGGAGCTCTAGCCGGGTTATTCAATACCATGCTGATGTCAGGTCCGGGCGCCCAAGCGCAGGAAGATTGGTAGACACCCTTTTTGTGCGTTCGCTCCCCTCATTGCTGTATCTGTACGGTATATCTCTTGCTCTGCTCATTGTTATTACTGTTATTGTTACTGTTATTGTTATTGTTGTTGTTCATTTTGTTGCTGTTACACTGTTGTATTAAACCTCTCCTTATCTCAGTCTCGGGGCTTTGTATTTCACTCCCTGCCTGGTCCGGTCGGAGGGTGGGGGAGGGGCAGCGGCAGCATGGTCTCGGGTCCTGGCAGGGCCTAAACCACCACAGCCTTTTTGGCGCCCAACGTGGGTCACGAGAGGGTTGAGATAAGGACAAAAAGGTGTGTTAGGTGCAATTTTTCTGGTTTTATTTGTATTGTTTGATAAGGAACATTTGCAGTGCTGGCCAATTTGCTTGCGTGGTGGGGCTGGATTAATCCTTATATCCACTGTGTGCTCCCAGTGCTGGTGTTTGTTGTCGGTGGAAAATGTATCAAGGGTCTTGTTTTGCTGTACTGGCTGCAGACTGCTTATAATGTGCTTGTATCACTGCGTGTGGGGGTGAACCGGTACCTGTTTGCTGCCTGGGTTCACTCCTGAACAAATGCAGAGTCCTGATAAACTGGTGCAGTGTTTGAAAAAGGTGTGTTGCCAATCTGACAAACCCTGAGAGACACAACTCGTTGCGATGTGCTGGGGGCTTGCCCATGCTTACCGCATCGCCCTTAACACTGATCACTGCCCTCAAGGGGGAGAAGGGGCTGCAGGATCTGAAAGTGAGCCTGCTGGTACAGCAGCTGGGCCAGGGGGACAGGCAGTGCCAGTACCAGTCGCCCCGATACAGAAAGCCAAATACACCAAAAAGTCAGCTCGCATAGTAGGGGATGGAGATGAGCCAGGCCCAGCACAAGAACAGGGGAAAGAGCCGGAGGTAATCATCCGATCTCTATCCCTGAGTGAGTTGCGAGATATGCGGAAGGATTTCAGCCGCCTTCCAGGCGAGCAGATTTTAACCTGGCTGCTCCAATGCTGGGATAGTGGAGCTGCTGGTTTTGAGTTGGAGGGGAGAGAGGCCAAGCAGCTGGGACCTTTAGCCAGGGAGGCTGGTATTGACAAGGCAATAGGGAAACAGACTCAAACCCTCAGCCTTTGGAGGCGACTCCTGCTCGCTGTGAGGGAGAGGTACCCCTACAAGGATGATGCTCTATGTCGGTTAGGCAAGTGGACTGACATGGAGAAAGGCATTCAGAACCTCAGGGAATTGGCTGTGTTTGGTATGGTTTATGCTGATCTGAATGATGAGCAGTCACCAATGGATCCAGATCAGGCCCCTTGCACACAGCTGATGTGGCGGAAGTTCCTGCAAAGTGGACCAGAGGGACATTCCAAAGCATTAGCAGTAGCGTCCTGGTGGCGAGACACCCAGACTCAGACAGTGGACGAAGTGATTATCCAGCTCCGGCAATATGAGGGAAGTCTCCCTTCCTCCTAACATGCTTTGGTTTCAGCTGTAGAGGAACTGTCTCAGAGGTTCCAGAAAGTGGAAGAGGACATGTCCTACATTCCACCTGCACGGGCCAATGTCTCAGCCATTAGAAGCAGACATTTCCCCACCCAGGAGAGGGGCAGTGGAAGGTACACACCACGGGGCACCCTGTGGTTCTTCCTCCGCGACCATGGGGAAAACATGAGGAGGTGGCATGGACAGCTCACTTCTGCCCTGGCTGCACGAGTACAGCGGCTGAAAGGGAAGACCACCATGAAAGGGGAGTCTTCCAAGAAAGACGCAGCTCCAGTGTCCACTTGGAAATCCCCCAGACAGAATAGAATGGCCAACAGTATGCTTGACCCTCTTGAGCGGACCTGTGAGTCATTCTCGCAGGAGTCATTCTTACAAGTGAGTGATGCTGAGCAGGATTAGAGTGTGGGGATTCTAAAGGATTTCCTTCTGGGAAATCTGCATGTGAGCAATCCTGCATATGAATAAGACTGGCAAAGCCTCAGTGTCGGCAAGGATGTGACGAGGAGATGACCCTGGAAGAATGAGGAAGAACCCAGGAAGTTAAACAATTTCAGGGTGTCGGTCTGTGCAGAGAACAAGTTTGTACAATGTCGATGTGGCAGTTCTCAGCCAATCAGAAGAGAGCTTAAGGAGCATGTGCAAAGCTAACTGTCCAATCAGAAAGAATTGTACCATGTGATTGTATCTTGTGATTTTCACCTGCATTATAAAAGGCTTGTCCACCATTATAAAGTAGGCATCGCTTAATCACTGTGTGATCATGCGCATAGCTCCTGCATTAGAGGGGCTCTGCCTCCAGCCAGGTGGAGGAAAGGGATAATCGGATTTACTGGAAGGTGTGGATCCGATGGCCTGGCACATCAGACCCACAAGAATATAAGGCCTTGGTAGACACTGGCGCACAGTGCACCCTGATGCCATCAAGCCACAGTGGGGTTGAACCCATCTGCATCTCCGGAGTGACAGGGGGGTCCCAACAGCTGACCCTATTAGAGGCTGAAGTGAGCCTAACTGGGAAGGACTGGCATAAGCACCCCATTGTGACTGGCCCAGATGCCCCGTGCATCCTAGGTATAGATTACCTCAGGAGAGGGTACTTTAAAGACCCAAAAGGGTACCGGTGGGCCTTTGGTATAGCTGCCCTGGAGGAGGTTAAACAATTGTCCACCTTACCCGGCCTCTCAGAGGACCCTCCGTGGTGGGGTTGCTTAAGGTTGAAGAGCAGCGAGTGCCAATGGCTACCAAGACAGTGCACCGGCTGTAGTACCGCACTAACCAAGATTCCCTGGTCCCCATCCATCAGCTGATCCGTCGACTAGAAAGCCAGAAGGTGATTAGCAAAACTCATTCACCCTTCAACAGCCCTATATGGCCAGTGAGAAAACCTAATGGCGAATGGAGACTAACCATGGACTACCGTGGCCTGAATGAAGTGACGCCAGCGATGAGTGCTGCAGTGCCGGACATGCTAGAGCTCTAGTATGAGCTGGAGTGGAAGGCAGCCAAGTGGTACGCCACGATTGACATCGCTAACGCGTTCTTCTCCATTCCAATAGCACCAGAGTGCAGGCCACAGTTTGCGTTCACTTGGAGGGGTATCCAGTACACCTGGAATCGATTGCCCCAGGGGTGGAAACACAGCTCCACCATTTGCCATAGACTGGTCCATACTGCACTGGAGAAAGGTGGGGCTCCAGAACACCTGCAGTTCATTGATGATATCATTGTATGGGGGGACACAGCTGAGGAAGTCTTTGAGAAAGGAAAGAAGATAATTGAAATCCTCCTGAAGGCTGGTTTTGCCATCAAGCGACAGAAAGTTAAGGAGCCTGGAAGGGAGATTCAGTTCCTAGGAATAAAATGGCAAGATGGGCGTCGCCACATCCCAATGGAGGTGATAAACAAGATAACAGCCATGGCCCCACCAACCACCAAAAAAGAGACTCAATCTTTCCTGGGCGCTGTGGGGTTCTGGAGGATGCACATCCCAAACTACAGCCTGATTGTGAGCCCTCTCTACCACGTAACCCGCAAGAAGAACGATTTTAAAAGGGGCCCAGAGCAACAACAAGACTTTGAACAAATTAAGCAGGAGATTACCCAGGCAGTGGCCCTCGGGCCAGTCCGGACAGGGCAGGAGATTAAGAACATGCTCTACACCGCAGCCGGGGAGAATGGCCCTTCCTGGAGCCTTTGGCAGAGAGCACCTGGGGAATCCCGAGGCCGACCTCTAGGCTTTTGGAGCCGGGGATACAAAGGCTCTGAAGCTAACTATACCCTGACTGAGAAGGAGATACTGGCAGCATATGAAGGAGTTCGAGCTGCCTCAGAAGTGGTCGGCACTGAGACACAGCTCCTCCTGGCACCCCGACTGCCGGTGCTGGGATGGATGTTCAAAGGAAAGGCTCCCTCCACACATCATGCAACAGATGCCACGTGGAGTAAATGGGTTGCGTTGATAACACAACGGACTTGAATAGGGAACCTCGACCCCCCAGGATTAGTGGAAATGATCATAAACTGGCCAGAGAGCAAAGATTCTGGGATGTCACCAGAACAGGAGGTGAAATGTGCTGAGGAGGCCCCACCATATAACGAGCTGCCAGAGGAGGAGAAGCGATATGCCCTGTTCACTGATGGGTCTTGTCGCATTGTGGGAAAACATCGACGATGGAAGGCTGCGGTGTGGAATCCGACACGATAAACCACTGAAGCTGTTGTGGGACAAGGTGAATCGAGCCAGTTCGCAGAGGTGAAAGCCACCCAATTGGCTTTGGAGATTGCTGAGCGAGAAAAGTGGCCGAGGCTCTATCTCTACACTGACTTGTGGGTGGTGGCAAGTGCCCTGTGGAAGTGGTTGCAGCAATGGAAACAGAACAACTGGCAACGCAAGGGCAGACCCGTCTGGGCCGCTGAAGTATGGCAGGATATTGCAGCCCGGGTGGAGAACCTCATTGTGAAGGTGCGCCATGTGGACGCCCATATACCCAAGAGTCGGGCCACTGATGAACATCAACACAACCAGCAGGCGGACCAGGCTGCTAAGATCAAAGTGGCTCAGGTGGACTTGGACTGGCAGCGTAAAGGTGAACTGTTCATAGCCCGGTGGGCCCATGAGACCTCGGGCCACCAAGGCAGAGATGCAACATACAGGTGGGCTCGAGATCGAGGGGTGGACCTCACCATTGACACCATCGCAGAGATCATCCACGGATGTGAGACGTGTGCTGCGATCAAACAAGCCAAACGGGTGAAGCCCCAGCGGAATGAAGATCGATGGATGAAATATAAGTATGGAGAGGCCTGGCAGATCGACTACATCACACTGCCACAGACCCGCCGAGGCAAGCGCCACGTGCTCACAATGGTGGAAGCAACCACTGGATGGCTGGAAACTTATGCAGTGTCCTACGCCACCGCCCGGAACACCATCCTGGGCCTTGAAGAGCGAGTCCTGTGGCGACACGGCACCCCAGAGAGGATTGAGTCGGACAATGGGACTCACTTCCGAAATAACCTCATAGATGCCTGGGCAGAAGAACACGGCATCGAGTGGGTCTACCACATCCCCTACCACGCACCAGCCTCTGGGAAGATCGAGCGCTACAATGGACTGTTAAAAACTACATTGAGAGCAATGGGGGGTGGAACCTTCAAACACTGGGACACACATCTGACAAAGGCCACTTGGTTAGTCAACACAAGAGGATCTGCCAATCGAGCTGGCCCGGCTCAGTCAAAACTCCCACATGTTGTAGACGGGGATAAAGTCCCTGTGGTGCGCATGAGGGATCTGCTGGGAAAAATGGTCTGGGTTAGTCCTGCGCCAGGCAAAGGCAAACCCATCCACGGGATTGATTTTGCTCAAGGACCTGGGTGCACCTGGAGGGTGATGCCGAAGGATGGAGAGGTCCGATGCGTACCACAAGGGGACTTGATTTTGGGTGAGAACATACCGTGAATTATATTATGCTTTTGTTAATTGTTTTTCGGTTATTGTTAATTGCTAAATGGCAGCTGGGCGTGATGCAGATGGTATAGAATAAAGGGGTGGATTATGTCCTGGTTCAGCTAGGATAGGGTTAAGTTTCCCCAGCAGTGGGGAGGGAGCTCTAGCCGGGTTATTCGATACCATGCTGACGTCATGTCCGGGCGCCGAAGCACGGGAAGATCAGTAGACGGCTTTTGTTTCGGTTTCGTGCCCTCACTGCTGTATCTGTATGGTATACCTCTTGTTCTGTTCATTGTTATTACTGTTATTGTTATTGTTTATTGTTGTTCAATTTGTTGCTGTTACACTGTTGTATTAAAACTCTCCTTATCTCAACCCCGGGGTTTTTATTTCACTCCCTGCCCCGTCCTGTACGAGGGTGGGGGAGGGGCAGCAGCAGCGTGGTCTCGGGTCCCGGCAGGGCCTAGACCACCACAGTGGCTAATGAAGCAAAGGTCATTCACCGGACAGATGGCCCTTGAAATTTGTCCAGGTGCACCAGAGCAGAGCCGTCCTGTCTCCACAGGGCTCCCTCCTCCAGCTGCATCTTGTGTTATTGGGGCAGCCTTATCAGCTTCGACCTCCACACCATCCACCCTGTGACTCATAGTTTTTTCTTGCGAGTATTTGAGGCATTTCTTCAATCAGCCTCAACTTTTGCTTTCTCAGGATGTTTTTCTTAGTTTCTCGCAGGCCTGGTTTCTCGTCTCTCACAGATGGTCCACATGGCACCAGTCCTGCTGGCATCGGATGGGATTCACCTTTCTCAAAGGGGGAAGACGGTCTTTGCTCACGAGCTAGTGGGGCTCGTTGACAGAGCTTTAAACTAGACTTGAAAGGGGAAGGGGGATAATATCAGGCTCACCCGTGACAAGCTGTGGGATGACACGCCAAGGTTAGAGGAATGAGGTGCTAGCGAGGGCCCTCAGCCTGTTGCTCTGAGACGCACTGGGTACACTGGAGCACGCTTGAAGTCTTACAGAGAGGAGCCAGGGGCTCCTGAGGTAATACGAGCCAACAGGGAAATACCAGAGAAATATCTCAAAGGAATTAAGGGGTGTTCCTCTAAAAAGGTGACACGGTTGACAGCCCAGCTGAAGTGCCTCTACACCAATGCACACAGCATGGGCAACAAACAGGAGGAGCTGGAAGCCACCATGCTGCTAGAAAGCTATCACCTAGTTGCCATTACTGAAACTCGGTGGGACGAATCCCATGACAGGAGTGCGGCAATCGATGGCTACAGGCTGTTCAGAAGGGACAGGCGAGGAAGGAGGGGCAGAGGGGTTGCCCTCTACGTCAAGAAATGGATAGAGTGTGAAGAGCTGTCTCTGAAGAATAGCCCCAAGCAGGTTGAAAGCTTATGGGTAAGAATTAGAGACCGAGGCAACAGAAGGAACCTTGTGGTTGGTGTCTACTACAGGCCATCGATCAAGGGGAGCCTATTGACAAAGCCTTCTTACTCCAGCTACAGGAGGCATCATGCTCACAGGCTCTCGTCCTGCTGGGGGACTTCAACCACCCCAACATCTGCTGGAGAAGTAGCACGGTGAGCTGTAGGCAATCCAGGAGACTCCTGGGGTGCCTTGAGGATAACTTCTTAAGCCCGGTGACAGACAGCCCTACCCAGAGGGGATGCAATACTGGACCTGATGGTCACCAACGCAAGTGAGCTAATCGGTGACGTCAAGATTGGAGGCAGCCTGGGCTGCAGTGATCACGCACTGGTGGAGTTCGCAGTCCTGAGGGATATGGGACAGGCAAAGAGTAAAGTCAGGACCCTGAATTTTAGGAAAGCAAACTTCCAGCTGTTCAAGGAGTTAGTCAGTAGGACCCCCTGGGAAACTGACCTCAGGGACAAGGGAGCAGAACAGAGCTGGCAGATCTTGAAGGACACTCTCCATAGAGGACAAGAGCTCTCGATCCCCAGGTGTAAGAAATCAGGAAAGGACGGCAAGATACCAGCATGGATGAGTCAAGATCTGCTGGTCAAACTAAAGGGCAAGGAGGAAATGCACAGGCAGAGGAAGCAGGGACAGGTATCCTGGGAAGAGTATAGGGACACTGCCCAGTTGTGTAGGGATGGGGTCAGGAAGGCCAAGGCACAGCTGGAGCTGAACTTGGCAGGGACGCAAAGAATAATAAGAAGGGCTTCTACAGGTATGTCAGCCAGAAAAGGAAAGTCAAAGGAAGCGTACCCCCGCTGATGAACACGACTGGCAAACCGGTAACAATGGACGAGGAGAAGGATGAGGTACTTAACAACCTTTCTACCTCAGTCTTCACTGGCAACCTCTCTTCCCACACCTCTCGAGCAGATAGACCGCAAGGCAGGGACTGGGGGAGCAACTGTAGGAGAAGATAGGGTCGACATAGCGCTGAGGGATATGGTGTAGTTGGGAACTGTCCATGTTAGGTTAATGGTTGGACTAGATGATCTTCACGGTCCTTTCCAACCTAGATGATTCTGTGAAGATCAGGTTTGTGACCACCTGAGGAACCTGAACATACATAAGTCCATGGGACCTGACGAGATGAATCCCAGAGTCCTGAGGGAATTGGCTGATATAGTTACCAAGCCACTCTCCATGATATTTGAAAAGTCGTGGCAGTCAGGTGAAGTTCCCAGCGACTGGAAAAAGGGAAACACTGCACTCATTTTTACTATGTTTTCTCACCCCCTTAACATAACCTCCACTGCGTAACAATGACACGTGGAAACAAACTCTACAATTCAGAGAGAGTTATAAAGCAGGTATGTTTATTCCGGCACCAGGGTGCAAGGGAATTGCTCCTCAAAGCTTGCACACCAACAACACATTTTACCAGAAGTTTATACAGTGTAGATATACATATTCATAGGGTTATACAATGCAAACATACATATGCATAAGTAAGGTGGAGTTAGTTCAAAAGGCTTGTGTCAGCAGTTCTAAAATGTTTATGTCATCTTTGCGCCCATGTATTGCCTCCTGGTGGTCATCTTCGGGGGTCTTTCGGAGGAAGGCTAGCAGTCTTCCTCACCACGTACTTTTCTCCTTTCGCATGGAATGCTGAGTTGGCCAGTCCCCAGACCACAGAACCAGTCTCAGCCAGATGGTTGCTCCAAGCTGTTCTTGTTATCTCTTTACTTCATGTCTCAAGGCTAACTGCTACCTTCTTATCATACTAAGCTAATCCTCTGTCTACTAAGCTACACTAAATAATGTTACTAGGGAAAAGAACAAACTCTACATTCCTTGACTCAACGAGGACGTGTGCAAAGTACAGTCTCAAACTTCAAGCAAACAAAATAAGTAGGTAATCTACATCTCCAGGCTTTAGAAATCAAACAATTAAAACTAATTATAAAAGCAATCTTCTCCATTTAACTTCCATCTACAAACTTAGTATTTAGAGAAGATCCTAAATTAAAACTATCAAGAAAACTCAGAACACTGTATGTAGAGAAAGAGAAAAATACAGGTTTGTCTCCTTAACCTGATTTCAGGAAGTAGCCTGTAGCAAAATATTATCAGCAAACATTAGAGACTGACTTAGAGAAAAGAGAAGTTTTGTCTATATGCCACATGTTCTTGGATGGGAAAACTGAATATGAAACCTGCCTGATGACTGAGAAGACTGTGTTGTCCCACACTGTGGGTTACGAGGGGGGTGAATCTTTTGAATTCCCCCGTGGAAGAGCCGGCGGCAGGGTGGGCCAAGTCACCTCGGTGACTCAGAGGAACAATTGTGCTGGTGATTTTATTAACTGACCACTTTAGTGAATGAATGGAGACAATTTGGCAACAATCAACTGGTAACCATCCGGGGAATAAATAAAGGCACTTTGGCAATGAGACTATTTTCCTAATAACCCGTCAACGATCAACCCATGCAATTCGTACAAAATTTATATACATAAATATATGTAAGAAAAAGAGAGAGCAGAAAAAGGAAAGAGAAAAGAGAGGAGGAGGAGGGGATAGGAAAAGGGGAATCACCACACTTGGATCCCGCGTTGTTGCAAAATAGCCATCTAGGTCCGTAGGTGGTGGGTTGACAAAGACACATGTGGGGTGTTGCCTTTATATAGTCTTTCTTACACATGTGCAGTAGGTTGTTCCAGAAGGTTCTCATTTTCTCTGGCTTGTACCTGCGCAGTTAGGCAAGTTCTGTCTCTGGGCAACCACAGGAGGGAGGGGGAGAGAAACGGCCCACCGCCCCACCTCCGCAGAGCTTGCTCCGCTTCTCCCCCACAGGGCATCCCACTCGAGTTGAGACATCCTCTTTATGAACAGTTTCTTGTTTACTAACAGTTTGTGACAAAGACCCTAGATCTGCACTAAAGCAGGGTCTCTATATTCCTTCAAGGAGACATGACCCATGCAGGATAATGGGCAAAAACATCATTAATCCAGATTTACATATTCTCCAGTCTTCTAGATGTCAGGCTATGCACAGCGTAGAAGAGTAAAAAGTGTCAGCTCTGATTTTCATACACCCGGCTCACATCATAAGCTGGAACCAAGCGTGTTGGGTTTGCGTGTGTGCTGGGGTTTTGGTAGCAGGGGAGGGGGCTACAGAGGTGGCCCCCTTTGAGAAGCTTCTCAAATCTCCCCCAGCTCCAAGTTGGACCTGCCTCTGGCCAAGGCCAAGCCAATTAGTGATGGTGGCTTTGCCTCTATGATAACATATTTAAGAAAGGGAACCTGGGAGGAGAAGTTGGAGTTGTGAGGGAGGCACCTATGCAAACACCAAGGTCAGTGGAAGAAAGGAGGAGGAGGGCGGGAGGAGGTATGCTGGAGCAGAGACCTCTCTGCAGCCTGTGGTGAGAGGGCAGGCTGTCCCCCTGCAGCCCACGGAGGTCACTGGTGGAGCAGATGCCCACCTGCAGCCTGTGGAGGACCCCACGCTGGAACAGGTGACTGCACTCAAAGGCGGCCAGGACTCTGCAGGAAGCCCCTGCTGTTGTAGTTCAGCGCTGGGAGGACTGCAACACACAGGAGGAACCCATGTTGGAGCAGCTCAAGAAGAGCTGCAGCCCATGGGAAGGACTCACACCTGAGGAAGTTCATGGAAGACTGTCTCCTGTGAGAGGGACCCTGCACTGAAGCAGGGGAAGAGTGCGAGAAGCCCCCCCTGAGGAGGAAGGAGTAGTAGCAATAACATGCGAGAGACTGACCATAACTCCATTCCCTGCGCCCTGTGCCACTGGGGTGGAGGAGATAGAGAAATCAGGAGCAAAGCTGAGCCTGGGAAGAAGGGAGGGGTGGGGGGAAGGTGTTCTTAAGATGTGGTAATGCTTCTCACTGTCCTACTCTGTTAAGTGGTGTTGTTGTTAGTGTCTGAATTAAATTGACGTTCTTTTTCTTCCTCTAAGGAGTCCGTCTTTTGCTTGTGACCATAATGGGTGAATCATCCCTCCCTGTCCTTATCTCAATTCCTGAGCCTTTTTCTTTATTTTCTCCTTCCCATTCCTGAGGGGGAAGGAGTGAGTGAGTGAGCAGCTGCATGGTGCCAGTGCCCTCTGGGCTCAAACCATGACACCAAGGATGCCCCCATTCCCCTCTTTTTTTTTTTTCTGAAAATACCTGAACCTTTATCTGCACTAAAATGTAATCAGTACAAATATACCAACAAACCCTACATGTAAAGATGCAAATCAAAAGTTCTTCAACATGGTACAACATAAAAGTTTCCTGAACAAAGAGACTTTTTTAGATGGGATAATTACAACTACATATAGTCATGCTTGCAGATGCTCTCTTTGTGATGGCTGTATTTTCCCCTGCATGCACAGAGTTACACTACCAAAAGTTGTGGTTTTGTGGTTGCAAGTTTTGTAGTTGCACTACCAAAACTCAGGCTTTTAGCTAAGAAAAACATTTGTTTAAATACTTCCCTCAAGCAAGGTGTCAGCAGGAGCTCTGACCACCTACCCTTAAAGACTATTTGGATCCAAAGTATTCATAATAAACACAAACACCTTCTGCATAAGCACTTTAAAGTTGTACTGCAACTGACTCAAGTAAGCTGCTGACATCATTTAAAAGTGTTCTTTTTATTTTAAGTTTTTTCTGTACTAACACATATCTGAAAAAAATTCAAGCTATCTTTGAGTTTTAAAATAAGAGATTATTTACAATAGTTTAATCAGTTTACCTGGCTTTGGAGCTGCCTGAGATCTGACCATCTGGTGGGTTCTAAACATTCGCAAACACGGCATCTTTGCAGAATGCACCTTAGGTGGTAACACATTGCCAAAAAACAGAGTTGAGCATCCATTAATAGCAACGCGCAGAAGGCTCACCATTTCACCCAGACCTCACAGCAGACTCCTTGCCATGTATAGAATCCCTGCTGCACATGTAAAAACAAAGCAAGAATTATTAATGATACTAGACAGAAAGTATGTAAACTCAGCAGCTTAAGCCCAGTCAACTGACACTAGCCACAAGATGATCATTTTTCACCTTTTCTTTCCAGCTAAAAAACAAAATCCCCTGTTTTTCCAAACTGAGCAAGGCAAATATCAAACTGAAGCAGCAAGCCCACGAGAAAATTGATGTTACAAATTGACCTACAGATTGATATTTCTATAACTCAAAGCCACATTCTCTTTACACCGTTGCTCTAAACAAGCAACTCTGAGAAGTGAAAATCTTCTGCACCCTAAGGAACCAGACAAACAATTTAAACCCCAGCCAGAGCTCCTAAAGGAGTTACCCTGAGGGGGACAGCAACTTACAGGCGTCAGGAGACATACCAAAGTAGACACTCGAGTGGGAAAGACACTACCGGGCAAAGTGGGACAGCGAGGAGCGGGCAGGGGAGCCAGTAGACTCTCCCCGTCGGCTACCGGGCCACCCTCACTAGCAGATAGCTACTGGCTGCTGACGGAGGGAAAAGCTCTTCGCCCGGAATCCCACCACCCACATTTACAGAGACATTAACGCGCCGCGCCGTGCCCACCGCTCACTACAGCAGCCCACCGCTCCCCACGGGCCCATAAAGCAGCAGCCCCGTTTCACTCCCACCGCTGTTTATAGCCCGTGGCCACTGGCTGACCTTGGACAGACGTCCTCCGCTGCCCGGGCCCACCGCTACTCACAGCTACAATAGCCGGTGTCCATTGCACCCGCCCAGAGGAAAGCCCGGAACCACCTCTCTGCCCCCCACCCGGGAGCGCTCCCGGGTGCCCCTTTCCGCATCACCTGCCTTCTCCACACGTCCTCCTGCCCTTCGTTCCCGCCGTTCCCTGGGCGCTACAAAAGCGGGACACGACAGCCTTCTCCTCAACAACAGCCGGCCCCGAATCCGCGCTAGAAGAAAGCGAAGGTGCCCCCGCGCACCACAGAACAACACACCCACCGGCCGATACCGCCAGCCCCGCCGCGGTATTGACGAACCTTGGGGTGAGGCGGTGAGGCAGTCGCGGGACAGAAGGAAGCGAACCGGCCTGTCTGCCTGCTAACCCGGAAGGAGTAAAAGGAACGCGGAAATCGGAACGGGTAAATCACACAACATCCCTCTCCCCACTCTAGAATGGGATGGTGGGGGATACTTGTCATGTGACGCGTGCATGCTGCCGGTGACTCGTGCTTGTGCTTTAGATGCCCGCGCGCAGGGGAAGGGTGGCCCGGCGGCTCCCTACAATACGGGAGGATAAAAGAAAAAGAGGAACTCTTGCAACTGTATAAATACTAATATATGAATCGATAAAGAGAATGTGCTATTAAAGATACAGTTTACAGAGAACAGCTTGTCAGGTTGCCTATGCTATTGCCTGTACATGTTGTCCTATTTCACACAATCTGTAATTTCTAGTTATAAATTAGTTTTTTTAATTTACATCTGTGCAACTGTTCATGCAAAATATGCTTTGCCTGAGGCATTTTACAGTGTCATACAGCTTCCAGTCTCACAACTGGTGAATTATGACTAGAAGTGAAGCACTGAAAACATGAGTCTCTGAGAGTGATTAATAGGATACCCTACTACTGTCACTGAAATCGGACATAAAGAAACTCCTTAACACTAATGCAGTATTAAGACGCAGGCATTCTTTATTAACGGCCAGGTGCGCAGGGGAGTCATCTCACCAACAACGCACCCCTAACTCGTGTAGCATGCTGATTATATAGGATACAGTAATACATAATAAACAAGTTCTCATACATAAACATGATAATTCCCGTAACTCATTTTCTTATTCCCACCTCTTTCCGGTCATGCACACTTGAGTCCTGAAATGAGTTCGGGGGCAGCTTTTGTGACCACCACAGACTACTGACTCAAAAGAAAAGACCCTCCAATGTCCTTGTCTCAAGGACTTTGGCTCACATTGCAATTTTAACATGCTTCAAGGCTTCTTTACAATGCATCCTTGAGAATATCCAGATCAGCAAGATAATAAATGGTTTTCTAGCAGGCACCTAAACAATGGTGTTTGTTACAGAATCATTCTTACAAATAGACCACCAGTTAATGATTACTTTAGTTTAAGATTATATGGAAAAGGAATTGCTAACATATAGTAACTTTAAATTTTATTTTACCTAAACATTTCTTATCCTATATCACTACTAGATGTTCAGGAGACTACTGTACTTTTAAATAAATTTGTGAGAAAGATTCCATTTAGAGTTATGGCTTATGTGCTAATATATGCTTTGTGTTTTGGACTCAGTAACCATTGACTAGTGCAACAACATGCCTCATTGGTATGATAGGGATCAATATAATTCCAATTATTAATAATATATTCTGTTTTAAAAGGTAAAACCAGCTCTCTGTCTTTCTAATTAGAAATACATTGTCAGCATAAAAAAACCCCAAACATGTAAAAGTGCTTGTGTTCTGAATAGTGACAAAGTTGCAGTTTGTGGTTTCTCAGCACCAGGCACTGCAGGTGTGTGCCGTATTGCTTCTGAATTATATTTTAGACTATTAGATAACATGCTTAGGATAAAGCAGGTAACTCCTCTAGTGGATATTTATAAGCAGTCATAACTGCATTTGGTGAAAATTTTAATCCAGTTATTGGGTGCTTAGGATATTCTTGCTAGTTTAGCTATCTCAGGTTTTCTGCTATTTGGTCTCAGAGGATTGAAGTAATTTACAGAACCTCAGCTACTTGGGCCAGAACATACTAAGCAGAATTTTAGGCATTGTCTAAAGGGGTTGACTATTGTAGGTAGTATTTGAGGATCATAATTTTGGATTTAACTGCCTGAAATATTTTTTTTAGGTGTCTACATTGAGTTCCCAACCTAACACAACTGCTCTCATCCAAACTTCAGTAGTGCATCTGTTAGGAAAAGATGGATCTGGGATCACATTCCACTCAACATGGTAAGTAGTTGCCAAGCAGTCATTAAATTAAGATAATAAACAATGTCTGCTAAGTGAAAAGAATTCATATTTATGACCAAAGGTGAAAAGTTGTCTGGATCAATAATGATAACCTGAGGCATTTAATTCCTCATAGGTATATAACTTAAAGAATGAGATTTGTTTTCTTGAAAGATTGGCATATTAAAAAGTGATGCCAATATATAATGATGATTTTCTTAAAGCCTCAGGATCCTGAGACCAGTGACTGAGAATCTCAACTTTCTTTTCCACATTAATGTAAGCTTTTAATTCTCTTCCTGGCAAGATAAAGTCTACAAATGTGACCAGAGGTCACAATATAGGCTTTAAAACCAGAACTTAAATAACACAAGAACACTGAATATTTTTTATTTAGTTATTTTAGTAGCAAATTTTGGATCTTTAAATGCTTGGTAACACTGTTTAAATGTAGTTTTGACAATTGCTTACACAAAGGAAGTCTGCTTTTTTGAAAACTCATCAAAATCTCATACACTTGCTCTCATTTCAGTTGCAGAGTATAGATTTGTTAGTTTATTAGTCTTCACTTTCAGTAATAGTTGCCTAGGAACAGTTTTCCCATGAGCCTAATTAGTTTTGTGTTACCTTTACTGTGTGGCCAACTTTGTCTCTCACCAAAAATCGGTCCAATTCATGCCTTGGGGAAGTAACAAATATTTTACTTCCTACCCCCTCCATTAATAATTAAAAATAGTAAAATGTAATAATAAACTAAATAGGAACATAACTTCTAAAGGCACCATTTTAGAATACAATCTTTTTTTTTTAAAATACAAGACACTGCTATTCTGATTTTTTTATAATGTTTCATACATACTTGAATACATACATGAATCATGAACAGAGTTTGAAGCAACACCACACAAGCCTTAGGCTTTGTGGAAGGAACAGGTAGAAAGGTCAGCAAGGGACAGACTGTTCAGGGATACAAAATACAAACATCAGCTGAGGTGTGCTCTGGGCACCCCAGTTCTCAGTTAACTTCCTAATCTTGAAAGCAGATTATGAACTGGCGTTCGCAAAGCAAGTAGAACAAGACTGGACTGAAATTGAACATAAATAGGTAAATTAAATTGTGAATGGACATGTGAATTGAATCATTTGCAGTTAATGTGATAATATTAGCAAAATGCATTACATGGACTGTCTCCTTCAGTTAGTTCCTGTTGGCATGGAAGGTTTTAAAAATTAAATCAGAAGACCATTTGTTATCATGTCATGTATAAGTTCTACATAAAATACATTATTCTGAACAGTTATATTAAGTAGACCTAACAGTACAATAATATTGTCACATTGGAGGCTTAACTTTGTTGGCTTAAATTTATAATTTAGCCTGCAGCTTTTTCACACAAACCCCTTTCTTGTGGAAAACAGCCGTATACGCACAGCATGGTGTGATGTTTTTAAAACCAGACACCTGTAGCTACAGGTTTCCTACCATGAGTAGCTGCAATCTTGGTCCTGTTATGGTCACAGCATGCTATTTGTTCCTGTAGGGAAGCAATTACAAGAGAATATTGCCTTTTTGAAAGTGCCCTTTCCAAGCATTTGTGATTTTTGAGGAAGGGGTGACTCAAATACATCCTGAGGCCCCAGAACCGGCTGCTGACACAAATAAACCCCAAGCTTGTTTGTTGTTGGAAGTCGATCCCGTGTTGGGGGACAACTGACTCATCAGTTCTAAACACATGGGGTTGGCAACGCGGCCCGAAATCCGGGCGAGAGCCTTTAACCCGTGGCAACAGCGCTGGCCTCCTCGATAGTGGCAGCTCTCGCGGACACCCCGCCTAGCCTACACCTGCAGACAGTGGCGAAGCGGCCTGGACACTCCCAGCGCAGCGGAGCCGCGGCCGCCTAGCGGGCTGCGCTCCTCCCCCTCCCGGCGGCGGGTGGTGTTAGGCCCCGGCAGCGCCGAGGTTGCTATGGCGACGGGCAGCGCAAGGCCGCGAGGGGGTGCTATGAGTCGTTCTGCGTCGCTACTATCGTAGCGGTGTGTGTGGGGGTGAAACTGAAAGTGAAGGACTTAGGCTGCGGTGAAGCGGGACTGAGTCGCTTGCTCCTTTCCATGAGCGCCTGAGCCGCCCTGGTCCGAGAATGTCGGATAGTTTTGACCTAACTCTAGGTGCTGGCCGGGGCCGAGGAGGCGCCGCTCCCCTTAGCGGCGTGGGCGCGTCGGAGTGCGGCGGCGAGGCCTGCCTCGGGGGTAGCAGTTCCCACAGCTCAGGCTCGGTCGAGCAGCGGTACCAAAGGAGTGGCCTCTTCCCGCAGCAGGAACCGTTGCGGCCTCCGAAGACGGCGCCGTTAGGCACCGGAAACGCAGGTACTGACCGCTCTGTAGTAGCCCCCTCCTCGCCCTTCCGGAGGCCCCGGTGCCGAAGGTGTCGGGGACCGGCCCCCTAAGGCCCGCCCTGCTCCTGCTTCGCTTGCTGCTCTGACACACCCATCCCATCCCATCCCCCCCCCCCCCAATCCCCTTCGCCGTCCCACTGAGAGTGGAGCTCTGGGGTTTCTCCTGCACACCTCTCTTCGGCCTGGCCAAGGGGAGGTGTCCTTTCTCCCATCCCCCCGCACCTAGGGGCTGAGAGGCCACCGTGGCCTGAGGACCAGCGCTCTGCGCACCCCGGGCGCCTGCCTGGCTCTTCTCGGCGCCGCATGGAGATGAGCCGCGTAGGGGGCCGGTCAACTGCACTTTTCCTTAGATGAGCGGCCATGTTTCTAGGCTATGGGCCTGTGTCCAAGTAAAGGTGTGATGCTGTGTTGCAGCCTGCTTGCAACACCTCTCTGTCTGTCCCTTCATTTCTGTGCCCACACATTTGTATGTGTGTGTTTTATCCATTTGTTAATCTGACCGCAGATGGTCTCAATCCCTTATTGAAGAACTCTGGTCTAAAGGTTTGCTGAAAAATAAACCCCACCCAATAGTAATATAAAGCATTGTCTGTTGGTTAGCTTTTTCAAGTAGATATCAGATTCGGTTTTCAATAAATTTAGGAGCTAATCTATAAAGATAGATTTGGAAAAAGTGGTTTAAAAACCACTACTTCACTGGGGTTTTTTTGCAAATGGTGTATGAGAACAATGATAGTTAAGCATCTTTCAGGATTATGTTAAAAATTAGTCATGTCTTTCATCTATTGACCTTCAAAGTCTTGCCTTTGCATCTGAAATCTATGAAAAACCCACAAAACCAGCAAGCATGTCATAAGATTTACTAGTTTCTCAGGTTAGCTCTTTTAGAAAAGATGTTTTCATGGGGGAGGAGAGGGCTCTTTTCCCCTTTTTTTTTGGTCACCTTCACATGAACGTTGTGTTCACTTTCTGTCATGTAGAAAGGCATCTAGAGTTTGCTAAAGTGAAAACTTTATCCATATTTATGAAAAAACAATAAAAACAATATATTTGAAGTATACTTGAAAATATATTTAAAATCCAAAAAGTGATGTATTCTGTGTGTACTCTGTGTGAATACATACTAATTTAGCAATTTCTAAGAAAGACTCTTAACAAAAACTTTTCAGAACACCTGCAGCAGACAGGAATTCCATCTGGATCACAAGATAAAGTTTCAGTTCCTGATTCTGGACCAGAAATGGCTGAATCTCAGGTGGCTGTGGCTCCTGTGGTAATGTCAAAGTTGTCTGTTAAAGCACCTGAATTTTATCCATCAGGATACAACCAGAACTTCAATCAGAACTTTGCAGTGAGTATTTATCTTCTCTTCTTAGTTTACACCAATTTACTTATATTTAAATTAACAATGTTTTCTTGAGATCTTGTGTATCAGATAACTTGAATGCTGCATTTGCCAAAGAGATTCCAAAAATTTGGATGATAACCTCTAGAGACACAGTCAGAATGTTAAGTGATAATGAGTGAATATTATGCCGTGAGTCTTTAGTGTGGGATACTTTGCTAAAGCTTGCTGCAGATAACCATATTCTTTGTTGATTACACTCAACATCAGAGTAAGCTGTCTTTTTGGTGACTGCCTCTTGTAATTACATCTGCACTACATTTTAAGTAAAAGCTTAGCTGCACTTTTATTCAGATTTCACAGGTTTTTGAAGCAAGTGTGGGAGAAAACTTGAACTTTAGCTTTTCTAAGCACAGGCTTTACCTTTCCTAAACTTACCGTGCCATGGGTATGACTGGCCATGACTGCCTAACTTTATGTACCATCATGTGTCTAAATTCCTTCAGTGATGTATCACCAAAGAACAAAAAAGTAGAGTTGGACTCATTCCTAGCAGTTAACCTACCCACATACCTAATATGAAATATATTTGCAGTCAGACTAAGGGTAATCTCAGATCAATATTGTAGATTCATCATGTAATAGAAGTTGGTACTACTTATTTTCTGCTCCCCTTGTCTTCCATATTATTGCTATAGTAATTCTACTCCAGGGAAGATCTGTGTGAATTCTTGGAATATCCTTTTGTTATGCAAGCAGAAAAACTCTGGTACTATTACTTTTACAAATACAATCAAGTGACAATAAACAATTATACTAAAACAAATAGATTTTGAATAACTTACAGAAAAATACTTGATTTGAATGTGAAACATGGTGGTTTGGTGTTTTGATGTTTTTTCTTCACCAGCAAAATCAATGTTATCTGGATGTTACCAGCTTTGCCAGCTTACTGAATAAAATCACTGTCCTGGATAATACAAGCCCATAGCCAGTATACAACTGTTGACAAATGCCAATATGGACATGCTTCAGTGAATAGATAATCTAGGGGAAAAAATACTACTTTGCCCCAGTACATGTTACATGTTTTCTATAAATAAAGAAAAAATGCCATTTGGAATGGCATGTGTGTGCATATGTATAATTACAAAGTTTTGAGGCCAGCAATGTTGCTTTTCAGCTGTTTTTGCAAAAACACACAAGCATGTGGGAGTTCCTGGTTGCTATGTTGTAGGAATATGCTGTGAATATGACTCATCTATTAATGAAAATAACTCTTAAAATGCTAGCAAAACCTAGAACATTTATTTGGAAGTATGTTGCAAGGACCCTAATCTAATCAATACTAGGCATAGACGAGTGATGTTTCAGACTTGTTAGTCCTTCACTATTACAAACTTTGTGGTGTTTTGGTTTTTTTACTTTAATGACTGAATTAATTTTGTAAACTGGGTCCACCTGAAATAAAAATAAGGAATTTAGCACACTTTACTATTACACAGATTTTCACTGTGAGTTTTAAAATTTGAATCAAAACAAATTTTTGAGAAACTTCTGTTTTTCTGACTTAGAATTAATATTTTTTAGCTTTCATTTATAATGTTCCCTGGAATTTTTAGATCTGAAAATTCACATTGGTTTTGCTATTTATTAAGCATTTATTGTTTTAGAAATAATGTGTTGATTCCTTGTTTGATTGTACATTACTGTAATTACTATGTGTGTCCATATAACACTTGATTATTAGATTAAGTAATCTCCAGTTAGTTCTGCTACTCAAAACTATCAGTTACCTGTGAAGATACTTTTAAGGGGTACAGCATCCAAGGCATGCTAGAATTTTCAGAAAAACTTTACCAGGACTTTGGGGAGGAAAGACCTCTGTGGGATTCTCTTCATACAGCTGTCCATCCCATAGGAAGTTGTCGATGTCTGCAGTAAAATTGGTGACTAGATTTAGGTTTGGATTGCCAGTAGGAAATGTCAAACTTGTTCTCTGGCATGGGTATATGAGAAAATATGGCTGTTACTCCATCAGAAGGGCTTAATGTTCTCACTTCATAGTTTTAGGAATTAGATTTGTATTATTTTTAGGTGGAATCTCCCCCTGCCTCTTTTTTTTTTTTTTTTTTTTTTCCCCTTGGTCTTTTTTGTCTTTTCTTTTTATACTTTTAGCCAAGTGTGAGGGTGCCACTTAAATTCATACAACATGAATAGGTGATTTTGTACATGCAACAGTCTTTGTACTTAATTTTGCAATAACTTTATTGTAAACTTGTACGTATAATCTGAAGGAAAAAAAAAAAGAAAGCTTGTTCCTAAGAAGTCTGAAGAAATCAAATCAATGATAAATTATTGGTGACTAAGTTCCAAAGTGGAAATGTTGTGAATACTTCTCAGGTATAGGAAAGTGGTAATTAGCACATGTGCACATGTACTGAAACAGAGCTGGAGAGCAGATTTGGCTCATGGATCTTTTCTATAGAAGACTTTCTGGTTTTTATCTTTATGTAAATCAGAGGGATTTTTAGTACCTACCTAGCCTTTTCATTGTTATGTTTTTAAACTATGAACTGACTTTTAGTAGAAGAGAGGCAAATCTATTACCTTTAAATTAGTGACCCTTGCGTTTTTGTTGAGAATAATCCAGGATCCCATCCTGTAGCTATCAAACATAAAGGAGAAGGATTAGACAGTGTTGGCTTGACTGAGAAATCATTTAAATTAATGAAAAATTTCTATTTTACTTTCATGGCTTTGAATCATAAATTTGTATTGACTGTGTAAACTTATAGCCTCCTGATAGCCAACTACTGTTTAAAAATAACCAAGAGGAATTTGCTTTACTTTCCCTTAGTTGATACAGTACATGGTGCTGTCTTCTCTGTTAAATCTTAAAATCTTCCAGTGAGAAACATGAGTGGTTTATGTCTAGAAGTTACTGGACTAAATCTAATTAGTTTTTAAAGTATCGAATGTTACTTATTTAGCAATATACAACAAATATTAATGTTTGAATTATTCATTTTTCTCTCCCATTTGTTCTGTTCCTTGGCATAGTTACTAAAACCTAGACTGCCTTTGGAGTTGCATATTTAGTATAGGTAGATGAATGTGGTGCTGAGTTTAGCCTCTGTGTTTAGCCTTTTAATTACAAAATGGGAAGAGGAGGATGAATACAGGCACACCAATATGCCAAATAGGATTGGAGCCCCTTCCAGAACAAGGACATTTTCCTCCAAGATTGAATTTTTATCGGGTGAGGATGAGAGGAAGATACCTTCCTCTCTGCTAAATGAGGATCTCATAACAACCTGATGGCTGTCAGAAAGAGCAGCTTCTTTTACTAGCTACAGCAATTTCATCCACTGCAACCTGGCTGGAGAGTTTTCAAACAGGTTGTTTGGAGACATGCTAGTTCAGCTGTATGTGACTAAGCTGCAGTTGTTGCACAATAACGTCATAGTTCTGTGAAATAAAGTAGTTTAACTTTATTGTATAGAACTTTTACTGGGCTGTTTGTGAAATTGCCTAGTAAAAGTTGTTTTCCTTCAGAGAAATTGAATATTTAGCAAGTTACAGAGGCCTATTAACTTTTATTCTTTGGCTTCATAAGCTCCAAACCATTAGAATAATTTAGGTTGGAAAGAACCTCTGAAGTTCCTCTGGTCCAATCCCCAACTCAAAGCAAAACTTGGATCAGGTTGTTGAAGGCTTTATCCTTATGAGTAGTAAGAATTTGCCACCATTTCCTTAAACTCCTATTTTTTTTTTCCTATTTCTGGTGGGCCACATTATGTAACTTTGTCTTCAGTATTATTCACTGTACAAATATTCTAATTAATTAAGCACCATATGAAATCTTTCTAGTTTTTCTTCTGTTATATTGATGTGTGTCTCATTAGCTTAAGTTGTATACCCTTACAACATAGGTCTGAAGAATTTTGGAAAATCTGCATTTTTCCCCACACATTCTTCACAGGTTGTGAAATTAGTGTCAATACTTGATTTTCAGCAATGTGTATTTGTTTTTCTCCACAGTTCATATCCAGGGCTTTTATCTTTCGCAGATCCATGTTGCTTCACAGTACAGGAGAGACTGAGGCATTTCGAAGACAGAAAGTAAAGGATATCCCCTCATTAAGGGAGGGATGGTGGGGAGAGGGAGAATATAATTGTAAACCTTATCAATGTATTTATGTCCACTAAGTAAAGAAAAAGTGATTTATCATTTTTAGCTCAGTTTTTCATTATAGTAGATCTATTTAACATGAAAAAGATTTAAAATATTAGATCAGTTGAGAATTCTGATATTCTGTATGTTACCCTTATGTCTTTAGTCACTAATTATAAGTCAGTTCTTCAATTCCTCTTCAGGCTCCTGCTTGCACTTCTGGGATCTCATACAAGATACTTTTCACAATCTTTTGTATAGTGTGACAAAGTGAATTATTTGTACTGCGTTATTACTAGTTACATCACAAAATATTTTTCTTCCTATGCTATTCCTCTCATATACTAGCACTGTAATTATCTAGAACAGCATTGACTTTGGAGACTGTTACATACATTCATTTTTGAATGGACAAAATTAGCAGCCTTCTGTTCCATCAGCAGGAGCATAAACATTGATAAAGTGGTATTGTTCTAGCTCCCCCTTTCTTTAGGGAGCAGGTGTTTACTGTCTGGTTTTTAACCTCAGTAACTGCAAATTAATGCAATACCATTTGAATAGTTTTATTTCATGCCTTGTAGTCTTTCATCCATTGCCAAGAGATGCAAATTTGCTGACTTTAAAAGATCAGTTTTCGTGGCTATATTTTATACATGGGAACACGACACTATTGTATTTCTGTAATTTCTCCCCCTCCTGCATATTTTGGAACAATTTTACGCTCTATGTAAACTCAAAATATTTTGTTTCCAATTTTCAATTATTTTTCCTTCTACAGTTCATATATCTGCAGCACAGTGTGTGCATCAGGAAAAGGTGTTGAGCCTCAGTTTGGTAGTTTTATTCTTAGCAGATATACTTACTTCTTAGTTAATCTTATACCCAATTTGGCAAACTGATTTCTTTTTAATTTGTCTTTTGACGTGTTTTGCTGGGAGACCCTAATCTTTATAAAAACATGTTACCTAGTTCTTAAGATGATAGGATTACTGGAGCTTTCTGATGCATTGAGGTTTAGGCTCTCTAAGAATGTTTAAGTGAACTGTGTAATAAAGATTGCTATCAAGCGTGCAGAGCATCAGGAGTTACTCAAGACTAAGGGTTATATGGTTACTTCTGGAGATAGTAAGTGTAACAACTTTATTTTAGGTTCCTTCTAAATAGCTGGTATATTCTTTCACTGCTATAGGATTCTTCCTTTGAAGATGGATATGATGGCTATCTGACTTTGGCAGAATATGTGCAAGACTTCCTAAATCACCTCACCAAGCAACCAGGTTGCTTTGAAACTGAAATAGAACAGTTTGCTGAAACACTGAATGGCTGGGTCGCTGCAGATGAAACTTTGCAAGAACTTGTTGAACTCGTATATCAGCAGGTAGCCTGTGTATTCTGTCTTATAACATGGATATTATGCCTCTGTTACCTAGTGTCCAAGATATGCATACTAGTATTATTTGTTATATCATTGTACCTACGTAGTATTTTAATGGTTTGAATTTTTCTTTAGACTGAAACGTACAGGGAAAGATTTTTTTCAGTAAACTGAAATGACAGCTCAAGTGTGGGATACTTGGCTGGTTGATAAATTTCCCTGAATTAATCTGTTTCCTTTGCTGTCTATTTGAATCTCCCAGGTCATATACTAGAGTTGAAATTACAACAGTTAATTAAAGGAGTTATATTTGAATTGCTGGATTTATATAGTAGAGACTGAAGAAACTCTTAAGCAATGTCAGTTGTATATTTTTATTCTATCCTACAAAAAAGTCTTCATAATACTTAGATATTTATTATTTAAAAAAAATAAATTTGTACCTACTGTACACATCACCCTTCGGGAAATGCTCTTTTACTGATAGACTTTGTTCTTCATTTGGAATTATACCTATTTCAAAAAAGCATAATTGGAAAAAAGGAAAGCTAGTCTGCTGGTAACTAGGTCCAGTCCCATTGATGGCCATGGAAATGAGGACAGAGACCTTGAACTGAACACTGTACTAATTAGGGGAGCCATTGGAAAGAACAGCTTAATCTGTGTTGCTAAGAAAATGAGCTGCTGTTACGGTCTTCCAGGCTTACTGCAGAGAATGAAGTCACACTTGTGCTTGCTATTTATTACATTGGGTGTCTCTCACTTTACTGGGTTGCTTTCAAATTCTACCTTGAAGAATGTAAACTTTATTCACCTTTTAAGTGCAGATGCTTGCAGAATTTTTTTTTTTTTTTTTTTTTTTACTGTGAAATAATCTGGGCTATGTAGAAGCTGCGTGACTGGTTGGTCACTGTACAGAACTGTAGAGTCTTAAGTTTCTTATTATAATATAGAATTGATGCACATTTAATTCAGAACAGTTTAGTTAGATGTTAAGATTACCTGTGCTGTGTTTGGCAGCATCATTTTCCCATCCTTTATTTGGACACATGGAGAATAGGTAATAAAAGATTAAAATATTCCATATAACTTTTTATTGGAAGTAAAAAAGATGAATTTATCCTATTTAAAACTTCATATGTTAAATAAATTGACTCATTTAATGTAAGTCTTTTAACGTTGCCTCCTCTTCTCTCCCCCTATTATTTAAAACTAGTCCAATGTTAGGGTTGGCTGTGCCTTCCTTAACTGAGAAGCATTGAGTGTTATCAGTCTGAAATATAACAGTTTTATGTGAAAAATAAAACTCGGCTCAGTGCAAAATGCTGTCCTAGTATCCAAAAGCATATGATTTTATTTGTTGTATGTCAGGATATGATAGTGATGTCAGATTATTAAAAGAAATGTTAAAAGGTCAGAGGTTAGCTTTGTTAGGAACACTGTAGAATCAAATGATTAGCAGTTAGGATAATGGTAGAAACAAATGATTAACCTTGAAATAATCCACTATTGTGTATACCTGACAAAAAGCAGAAGCCTAGATAGGATTAATAGGAAGTAGAGACAGCGAGCTGCGATGATGTGCCTACATCAGCCAAATTATGAGGAAACTAGGTAGAAGGTAATTCTGGCAGGGGGAGATTGTGACCACTGACCCAGTGACCACTGACTCTAATTACACCCCAGGCTCAAAAGAAGGCAGAGAAGGCAAACTAGTCATGCGTGCTAATTTACATGCTAAGTGTAGAGATTATAAACAATCACTTAGTAGCTATATATCAGTGTACTGAATATGTAAAAGTTGTGTGTATAAATAGTCATAGTTTTTGGGACCATGGTGTGCTGTCTTGGGACAGGCACCCGTGCATGCACATTCATGTAATAAAGGAAAATACCTCCATCCTGTGTGTGAATTGGGCATCTGCACACTGGGTGATGAACCCCTGTTTTGGGACAACAATAGTGTTTGAGTGTCAGTCAACTATGCTTATTATTCTTCTGTCTTGAGCTTCTGCTCAAATATTTTTTTCCTCATCCTGGTTTGAGACAAAACTTATATTAAAATTGCTGAAGTGTGTTTATAAACATCTGCTTCAGTGATGTTTGAGCAGATATACAGATGCTAGGTTTGTGAAGGGAAAAATGCTAAAATGAAAGAAACCCAAGTCCTGTACAGTCTTCCCTACATCTAGGTATTGGGTGTCTTAGCCTGTCTATAGGAATTAATCATCTACTTCCCCCTGTTCTTCCTAATCCATTTATGTCTCAACAGAGTGAAGTGCCAGTTCTCTTGTTTTCCAAAAGCTGAACACTTTGACTTCATGGTTTAAGAATCTTGACTGTTGTCTAGTTAAAGCTGTGGGTTGTTGCTGTTACAGCAACTAAAATTTCTCAAGATACATATTGGTAGACTAGCCTTTGTGCTTAGATCGTGACTTTTTTTGAGTTGGAGATAAAATGGGATTACCAAGCAACAATAATTCAGGGAAGATGTTGCCCTATAATGATTGGTTATTAAGATGATCTGAGGTGGCTTTCTTTGGTCTCTGTGTGCTATGTCAGGTCATAATACCCAAAATTGAATTGTTTCAGCATTTGATGCAACCACAAATATAAACCAACTAATTGGGATGATAATGGTTTAAAAAAAATACAGATGAGGTTTGAAGTAGTTGTGGGTTTTGGTGGTCCTCGTTAGCTATTTCACATGCCTCTTACTGGAAATTAAAGTAGATTTGACTATCTTAATTACTTAAATTTGTTGTGTCTTCCAAAGATACCTTAGTTCTTTCCAGCAACATTATGCACATAATACAGTTACATTAAGTGTATATTTTCCTCTGCCTGTAGAAGGTAACTAGCTATAATGCATTGATATGCTAATGGCAAGATGCTTTTTTCAAACAAGTTAGAAGCAGAAGCATGCAAGCATATCTGTAGTGCTGATAGAGGATCAAATAGAAAAGGAATGTTCAAAGATGAAAAAGCCAAAGGAGGAGTTTAATGAATTCTTAGTATCCCTGGGATTTTTTTTTTTTGGCAGAGCTGATAGAGTTACTTAGACCAGAGCCTCTTTTCACTAAAGCTGTATCTGAGAAATAATCTCAAATTCAAGTCTTGTTAGAAGAGAGTTCAAAACAAATGAACGGTAATAAATTGCCAAAATAAGGGGTTGTTCTGCTTTAAGTTCTAAGAGAAGTTGAATGTAGACACTGATGAATTCCCAATTACTTTTTGCACCTCTTGGAATTTTCAAGTATCAGATTTAAAGCAAAATATTTTTCAGATAGTGTATACCTTATGTTGTGGAATTTTGTTGCCATCACCTGTTTTTAGATGATAAAAGTATAAATTTTCAACAATAACGGTATTTGTTTTAGGAAAAAAGACCCTTCAAGAGCTATTAACTGTAATGATACAGTTTTAATATCTGATTCAGGAGTTTGCTATTCTGCAGTTTGCTGGAGCATGTACAGGAGACAGTATTTATCTTTACTTGCCATGTTCTTGTGCTCTTTCCCTGGGCATTCGCTATTGCCAAAAATAGATTCTGGGCTCTTAGACTGAATGAAGGTGATCTATTTATTTTGTTTTAATGCACTCATTGCTCCTTGAGAGAGTGCGTGTCCTTGAAAAAGTGTCTTAATGTCCACTGATTTATTTTTTTTTTTTTTTTTTAATAGACTTTCAGACACTCTTTGGTGTAGGTCACAATGGAGAAGTAGAATTGAGGACACGTGGCATAATGGTTGTTTTCTTAAAGCCACAAAATAACAGTATAATGAACTTTTAAACGCTGAAATGCACATAGCAAAGTGTTGATGAGATACAAAAATTAACATGAGAAATAGTAATTATTAATCTTCTGCTCTTCAATTCAAGTCAATTCAAAGTTAACTGTTGTTAAACAGTTTTCCAAAAAGCTTTTGAAGATATTTCCTGATAATCTAATCATGACCTCTACGAATAACTTATTTTTCCACTTTTATTTTGGAAGGCCACATCTATCCCAAATTTTTCCTACATGGGAGCACGGTTGTGTAACTATTTATCTCACCATCTAACCATTAGTCCACAAAGTGGGAACTTCCGACAGTTGTTACTTCAAAGGTCAGTATCAGCATATCATTTTAAGCCTGTTACTTTCCCAGGTTGTGTCTTCGTCTTTTGTAGGTAACTCTTAACATAGTGTGTGAAGAGGTATATATTTAAAATAGAGGTTTAGATTGAAGATTATTAAAGCACAGGTGCATACTAGATAATGAATACATACATTTTAAAATATTTTAGTATTTTTTAATATGGAAATAGGACTCAATTGGGGGTTCTATAGGCTCTTTTAAACTGAGTGTATTAGACTGATACCGAATTACACGGTAAATTTGAAAGCTAGTCAACTTTAAAAGTATACTTAATGCACATATATGTACTGTCCTTGTCCTTTGACTCTTGCCAGCACTTACTTCATTATGTTTTTTCTTTAATTAATTTTCTGGCTGGAGTTGCTACGTAAGGTTTATGCATTGATTGGCTAAATGACTTTACACCTATGAAGTAGATGCATAAAATCCAGGATAAATTTCTTCAATTTTCAGTTACTACAGAATTTGGGGTCTTAATAATACTTAGCCTTCATAGTTGACAAAAATGCAACATTTTTTTAAATGGATATATTTGCTTTTATATTTTACTGTATGATGTTTGTAATAGTACACTTTAATACTTCAGACTTCTTTAGAAATTGGTCTTTTTTTCTTTAAGGACTCTTGGCTTTCAAAGCTTCAGACTTACTTTAAAAGTTTCACTTAGTCCACCTATGTTTAGGAGTAAAGGCATGATAAACTTAAAAGATCATCAAATTGCATTGCTGTTAACTGGGAGTGGTACCTGTGCTGCGTTTGGTGGTTTGACATTGGCTAAATGCCAGGTACCCACCAAGTTGCTCTATCACTTCCCGCCCCCCCCGCCTTTTTTTTCCCTCAACAGGGCAAAAAGGGGAAAGAAAATAAGACAGGGAAAAAACCAACCCTTGTGGGTAAAACAAAAGCAGTTTTAATGTAAGCAAAGTGAAGCAAAGGTCCGCGTGTGGAAGCAAAAAGAAAACACGTTTATTCTCTACTTCCCATGAACAGGCGATGTCAGGCATTCTCAGGAAGCAGGGCTCCCATACGCGTAGTGGTTGCCTCGGAGGACCAAGGGTGACCCCACCCCCCCACCCCCCCCCCCCCCCTTCCTCCTTTCTCCCAGCTTTATACTGAGCAGACGTCATATGGTCTGGAATATCCCTTTGGTCAGTTGGGGTCAGCTGTCCTGGTTGTGTCCCCTCCCAAGATCTTGCCCACCCCGTCCCACTGTGGGGGGGGGGGGAAATGTCGGAAAGAGCCTTGGTGCTGTGTAAGCACTACTCAGCAGTAGCCACAACACCAGTGTGCTATCAACACCCTGCCAGCTCCCAACATAAAACACAGCACCATGAGGGCTGCTACAGGGGAAAACCAATTCCGGCTCAGCCAGACCCAGTACAGTCTCCACCCCTTATTCCATACCATTTACATCATGCCCAGGTCCCACATAACACTCATTTATCCATTCCGTAAGCTTTCTTCACTCCTCCAGATGTTCAGTGACTTGGCCCCCATCTGTCAAGATGGATGTTCAGGACAGAGCAGTATGTTTGACTGTTGGACTCCAGCACCGGCTAGGTTTGGGTCATCATCGCACGCATCTGGTTCACTCTTCATCGTTCCTACTTCCTCCATCGCTTCCTGCAACATACAACTCAGCCCACAGATTATTTCCCCCCCAAGGTTAAATCTCCTTGAGGCACACACTGAGTAGCCCCACCCTCCTGCATTACCCACCAAGTACATCCAGGTCCCTGAGCAAAAACAATCCCATGAGTGGGCTTGCCTTTTCCCAAGGGAGGAGCAATCCACACTGCCTTCCCCAGCCATTTCCCTGTGTGTACTACAGGGACCTTATCTCCTCCCACAGTATGAAGGGGTTTTGTTTGGGCAGGACCAGGACGGTTAACAGATCCTCTGGTGTTAATTAGCCAAGTGGCTTCTGCTAAATTTATATCCCAGTGCTTCCATCCCCCATTGTCCAATGCTCTCAACATAGTCTTCAACAGTCCATTGTATCTTTCAATCTTTCCAGACGCTTGTGGGTAATAAGGGATGTGATACACCCACTCAATGCCGTGTTTCTTTGCCCAGGAGTTTATAAGATTATTTCAAAAATGGGTCCCACTGTCTGATTCGATTCTTTCAGGAGTACCATGTCGCCATAAAATTTGCCTTTCAAGACCTAAGATGGTATTTCGGGCAGTGGCATGATTTACAGGGTACGTTTCAAGCCAACCAGTAGTTGCTTCCACCATAGTGAGTATGTAACGCTTGCCTTGGCGTGTTCGTGGCAATGGTCCAATATAGTCTATTTGCCAGGCCTCACCATATCGAAAACTCAGCCATCGCCCTCTGTTCCAGGGAGACTTTACTCGTGTGGCTCGCTTGATTGCAGCACATGTTTCGCATTCATGAGTGACCTGTGAGATGGCCTCCATGGTCAGGTCCACCCCTCGATCACGAGCCCATCTGTACGTTGCATCTCTCCCGAGATGCCCGGATGTTTCATGGGCCCATTGAGCTACAAATAGCTCACCCTTGCGCTCCCAGTCCAGGTCCAGCCAAGCTACTTCAATTTTGGCAGCCTTGTCTACTTGCTCATTGCTTTGATGTTCTTCGGTGGCACGGCTTTTGGGCACATGAGCATCTACATGACGTACCTTTAGAGCCACATTTTCCACTCAGGCAGCGATGTCCTGCCACAGTGCAGCAGCCCAGATGGGTTTACCTCTGCGCTGCCAATTGGTCTTCTTCCACTCCTGTAGCCACCCCCACAGGGCGTTAGCCACCATCCAGGAGTCAGTGTAGAGATACAGTACTGGCCACTTTTCTCATTCAGCAATCTCTAGGGCTAGTTGGATAACTTTTACTTCTGCAAACTGACTTGATCCATCAGTAAACAGAGCATACCGCCTTTCATCTTCTGGTAACTCGTTATATGGCGGTGCCTCTTGGGCACGAGCCACCTCCTCAGGCAGTGCTCCAAAATCTCTACCTTCTGGCCAGTCCATGATCTCTTCCAGGATCCCTGGATGGTTGGGTTTTCCCAGTCGAGCTCGTTGCGTGATTAACGCTACCCATTTACTCCAGGTAGCACTGGTTGCATGGTGCGTAGAAGGGATGTTTCCTTTGAACATCCAATGTAGTCCAGGCAATCACGGTGCCAAGAGGAGCTGTGCTTCTGTACCAACAACTTCTGAGGTGGCTCGAATCCCCTCATATGCTGCTAGTATCTCCTTTTCAGTTGGAGTGTAGTGGGCTTCTGATCCTCGATATCCCCGGCTCCAAAATCCTAATGGTCGACCCCGAGTTTCACCTGGTATCTTCTGCCAGAGGCTCCATGTGAGGCCATGCTCCCCAGTTGATGTGTAAAGTACATTTTGCACAGCTGGTCCTGTCCAAACAAGCCCAAGAGCTACCGCCCGAGCTATCTCCTGTTTGATGTACTCAAAGGCTTGTTGTTGCTCAAGACCCCACTCAAAATGGTTCTTCTTTCGGGTTACTTGATAGAGAGGGCTCACCAGCTGACTGTAACCTGGAATATGCATCCTCCAAACTCACACAAGTCCTAAGAAAGCTTGTGTTTCCTTCTTGTTGGTCGGCGGAGACATAGTTGCTATCTTGTTGACAACATCCATAGGCACATGACGGCGTCCATCTTGCCATTTTATTCCCAAGAACTGAATCTCTTGTGCCGGTCCCTTGACCTTGCTTTTCTTTATGGCAAACCCAGCTGTCAGAAGAATCTCAATTACTCTTTGTCCCTTCTTGAACACTTCTTCTGCCTTGTTGCCCCACACAATGATGTCATCGATGTACTGTAGATGTTCAGGGGTATCACCCTTTTCCAGTGCAGTTTGAATTAGTCCATGACAAATAGTGGGGCTGTGCTTCCACCCCTGGGGCAGTCGATTCCAGGTATACTGGACACCCCTCCACATGAAAGCAAACTGTGGCCTGCACTCTTCTGCCAAAGGAATTGAAAAGAATGCATTGGCAATGACGATTGTGGCGTACCACTTGGCTGCCTTTGACTCCAGTTCATATTGGAGCTCTAACATATCTGGTACAGCAGCACTCAGTGGTGGCGTCACTTCCTTCAGGCCACGATAGTCTACTGTTAACTTCCACCCTCCGTCAGACTTTCACACCGGCCATATTGGGCTATTAAAAGGCGAATGTGTCTTACTGATGACACCTTGGGTCTCCAGTTGACGGATCAGTTCTTGGATGGGAGCCAGAGAGTCTCGGTTTGTGCGATACTGCCGTCAGTGCACGGTCCTCATAGCAATTGGCACCTGTTGTTCTTCAACTCGCAACAGTCCTACAACAAAAGGATCTTCCAAGAGGCCAGGCAGATTAGACAACTGTTTGACCTTCTCTGTGTTCACACTGGCCACACCAAAAGCCCATCGGTATCCTTTTGGGTCTTTGAAATACCCCCTCTTGAGGTAGTCAATGCCCAAGATACAAGGGGCTTCTGGGCCAGTTACAATGGGATGTTTTTCCCACTTGTCCCCGGTCAAGCTAACCTCGGCCTCCAGTACTGACAGTTCTTGACATCCCCCTGTCACTCCTGAGATCCAGATAGGTTCTGCCCCTCTATAACTTGATGGCATTAATGTACACTGTGCCCCGGTGTTGATTAAAGCCTGGTACTTCTGTGGATTTGATGTGCCAGGCCATCGAATCCACACTGTCCAATACACCCGATCATCCCTTTCCTCCTCCTGGCTGGAGGCAGGGACCCTCTATTCCTGTTCTTGGTCAGAGTATTCACTGTCTGACCCTTGCCGTGCCAGGCTGGAGATTCCTTCATCAGGGCCAAGGGAGGTGATCTCAGTCTTCCTGTATCTGGGAGATCGCTGATTACTTTCTTGTGGTTTCACACCAGCTACATTAACAACCTTCTTGGATGTCTTCTTCTTGGCAGGGGTCTTTCCTCGCAATTCATGTACATGAGCTTCCAACTTGAAGGTGGGTTGACCATCCCACTTCCTCATGTCCTCCCCCTGGTCACGCAGGAAGAACCAAAGTTCGCCACGTGTCACGCGCCTGGGTTTCCCTTTCCCTCTGACTGGGGTGGAAGAGAACTGATTTCTTGAGGTGCTCCTGACATCTAAGGCACTCGCCCGTAGAGATGAGGAGGTACCAAGACTCTCTTCAAAGTTCTGAAGCCAGGAAGAGACTGCCTCCACAGTTGGTGCACATCTTAGTCCTTCTCCCACATCCATTTCTGGATAGTACATTGCAGCCAAGCTGGCAGAATACGAGGATGGCGCACCTTTAATCACCTTCCTCCACATGGCCCGTGTGCACAGGACATCCTCGGGATTTTTAGGGGCTTCATCATTATCTAGATCACTATAGATGACTTCCAGCACTGCTAATTCTCTCAGGTACTGGACACCTTCATCTGCAGTAGTCCACTTCCCTGGGGAGTTGTCCGTAAGATCTTCCTTGAAAGGATATCTTGCTTTAACACTTGAAAGGAGCCGTCTCCACAGACTGCAAATAGCTGTTTCTTTTCCAATTCCCCTTTCAATTCCTCGATCTCTAGCAAGGGAACCCAGCTGTTGGGCTTCCTTACCTTCCAGCTGCTGAGCATCAGCCCCATTATCCCAGCATCGAAGCAGCCAGGCAGCAATCCGCTCACCCGGCTGGCGGCTATAGTCTTTCCGCAGGTCTCGCAGTTCTGATGACGTCAGGGACCGGGTAGTTTCCGCCTCCTGTTTGAGTTCTGTTATTCCCTCTTCTGACCCCTTTGCTGAAGGACCCGCTTCTTCCTCTTCTTTCTCCTCCCTTATTAATCGAGGGTATGGACCTGTTGTTCTCCTTGTCCACTGTTTCTTTTTTACTAGTGGGACAATCTCTGCTGTTGTTGTTATTGTTTGAGTCCCCATCTCCACCACAGTCCTTTGAGAGCACTGAACTGCAGCTCGATAAGCACAGGCCAGGCCCCAGTACAGCGCTAGGAGTTGCTGATTTTCACTGGGATAGACAAGGCACCCTTCTATCAGGTGTTGTGTCAGTTTTGCGGGGTTGCTTGCCTGTTCAGGGGTGAGATCCCAGGCTACAGGAGGTGATAACCGTCCTAGGAATCTGCCCAAATCCTTCCACTCCCCCTGCCACCCAGGGACAGGCCGCCTCAGGGCACATTTTGGTATTGGCTCACCCAAAATTTGCCTTCTCTTACACCAAAAACCTACCGAGCTCCACACAGCCCACAATAGGCGAATAGCATTAATGAACAGTATCAAAGAGCTAACATAAGGATGAATAAGTACTTCGGGAGCCTGCAGAATAAAACCACTCATGATGTTCCCAATTTCTTCCAGCATGTTCCCGAGCTTAGCAAAATAAAGATAAGCAGAGCAATCAACAAACCCGTGACCAGCACAAGAGCTTGTCGCTTACTAACTGCTATAGCTATAGCACAATTAATATAAAACTGCCGTTGTCTTGCCCCACGTTGGGCGCCAAAAAAGACTGTGGTGGTTTGACCTTGGCTAAATGCCAGGTACCCACCAAGTCACTCTATCACTTCCCCCCCTTTCCCCTTTTTCTTCTCAACAGGGCAAAGAGGGGAAAGAAAAAAAGATAGAAAAAACCAACCCTTGTGGGTAAAACAAAAGCAGTTTTAATATAAGCAAAGCAAAGCAAAGGTCCACACGCAGAAGCAAAAAAGAAAACAGATTTATTCTCTACTTCCCATGAACAGGCGATGTCAGGCATTCTCAGGAAGCAGGGCTCCCATACGCGTAGTGGTTGCCTCGGAGGACCAAGGGTGACCCCACCCCCTTCCTCCTTTCTCCCAGCTTTATACTGAGCAGACGTCATATGGTCTGGAATATCCCTTTGGTCAGTTCGGGTCAGCTGTCCTGGTTGTGTCCCCTCCCAAGATCTTGCCCACCCCGTCCCACTGTGGGGGGGAAATGTCAGAAAGAGCCTTGGTGCTGTGTAAGCACTACTCAGCAGTAGCCACACCACCAGTGTGCTATCAACACCCTGCCAGCTCCCAACATAAAACACAGCACCATGAGGGCTGCTACAGGGGAAAACCAATTCCGGCTCAGCCAGACTTAGTACAGTTTGGTAGCAGGGGAGGGGGGCTACAGTCGTGGCCCCCTTTGAGAAGCTTTTCGAAGCTCCCCTGGCTCCAAGTCAGACCCGCCTCTGGCCAAGGCCGGGCCAATTAATGATGGTGACCATGCCTATGGGATATCGTATTTAAGAAGGGAAACCTGAGAGGGGTTTGGGGGCCTTGTGAGGAGGCGTTACGTGAGGGGCACCTTTGGGAACACGGAGGTCAGTGGAAGGAAGGAGGAGGAAGTGGGGGAGGTGTGCTGGGGCAGAGAGCCCACCTGTATCTTGTGTTGAGACAGCAGGGCTGCCCTCTCTGCCACCCATGGAGGTTACCAGAGGAGCAGAGATCCATTTGCAGCCTGTGGATGACCCCACACTGGAGCAGGTGGCTGCGCTAGGCTGGGACTCTGTGGGAAGAAGCCCCTGTTGTAGTTCGACACTGGGAGGACTGCAACATGTAGAGGTGACCCACTCCGGAGCATCTCCAGAAGAATGCATCCTGTGGGGAGGACTCACAATGGAGAAAGTTTGTGGAGGACTGTCTCCCGTGAGAGGGATGCCACGTGGAGCAGGGGGAAGAATGCAAAAGAGTGCTTCCCCCACACCTTGGAAGAAGAAGCGGCAGGACTGACTGCACCCCCCATCCCCTGCCCCTGTGCCACTAGGGAAGGAGGTAGAAATCTTGGAAACAAAAGCTGGGCCAAGAAGAAGTGGGGGGTAGGGGGAAGGTGTTTTAAAATATGGTTACGCTTCTCACTGTCCCATTCTGTCTGTTAATGTTGGTTTTGTTAATGTGTGAATTAAAGTGATGTTCTTGGGGTTTTTTTCCCTTAAGGAGTCTGTCTTTTGTCTGTGACCATTTCAATGAGTGAGCTACCCCTCCCTGTCCTTATCTCGATTTCTGAGCCTTTTGATTCATTTTCTCCTTCCCAGCGCTGGGGGGGGAAGGAGTGAATGAAAGGCTGTGTGGTGCTCAGTTGCCCTCTGGGTCTAAACCATGACTGTACCTTATGAAGAAGGTGAATTTTTTTAAATTATTTTTTTTTCTTTTCCTTATCCCAAAGCAGATGAGCCTTTTTGCCTTCAAAATTATCAATTTTATCTTGTGGGGTTTTTTTTTTAAAATATGTTTGTTATTTTAACAGGGATTTCCTTCATGTTATTGTTCATGTTAGATTATCTGATTACTGGTTTTAAAGTCAACCCAATATATTACATTCCTTTTAGCACCCTGAAGCCATAAATTTAAAGTTGCTTATGTTTTTCTTGCTAATATGGATGGATTTGGGGAGGGGTGAAGGAGATAAACAAACGAACGATATGAATACAGAGAACTGTTTCTCAGCCCAAGTTTCTACTTCAGATTTTTTATTTTGACTCCTTATATTTTTCAGTTTCTCAGGTATTTCTTAATCTATTACATCACCATTGAGAATACATTGGAGGCTGTCTTGCTTTCCTTTTTATTTCAAATATTTTTTAATTTGTTTTTGAACTGCTATGTAGACTTGTATGTTTTTGACACAGTTGTTGAATACTAGAAAATTACCTCACTGCCATGTTATCTTAATCCTAAATATTTGCATTTATTTCTAATTTATGCATCACTGTCACTTAAAATGGTGGGATAAAGAAGTTATTCAATAAGTGTAAGGGCATCTAAGTCAATGTGGGCAGCACCCTGAAAGGGGGGAAATGTCTTTCAGAGTATACCTACTTTATTTCTGTTGATGTTTGGCTGCCTATGTTAAACTTCCTGGACCCATATTCTAATATATAAACTGTGTAACTGTCTTTTAATTTTTACATGTTGCAGTTTGCTCTATTTCATTTTGCTGTCTTGTATATCTCAGTGCTTGAAAACACAATCATGTAATCATATGTATTCATCTAGAAGGACAAAAATCCACACTGTCTCTGTGAAGTCTTCTCACTTACTTCACAAATCATACTTCCTAGCATTCAGCATTTAATGGGTTTAATGCAGTAAATAAGTTCTTAGCATTCTATTAAATAAGTAGCATGTTACATATGTTGGCATGTCTACAGATTATATGATTTATTTTTTAATGTTTTCAGGTGTCAAACAGAGTATGAAAACAGAGATGAAGCTGCCAAAGGAGATGAGACTACTCAAAAACAATTTCATGCCTTCGTGTTGTTCTTAGCTGAACTTTACCTTAACCTAGAGGTAAGAAGAAAGTTGCATGTCAGATGGTTCTTCATGAATTTTTGTTGTGTTTAGGTAAACACTAAAATGGAATATCATTTGAGGTGTGTTTTTTTGGGTTTGGGTTTTTTGGGGGTTTTTTTGTAAGGGAGAGGAGAATAAAGTAGAAGAACTTTAGAATAGTTTCATTATAATGTGTGTCCAAGAAGCAGATAAACAAAAAAGGACAAGATCATCAGAAGAGCAATGTATAAAGATTTTAAAAAAAAATGTAAAAATTCATAAAAAGAACCAACCATAAACCACCTTTGGAATTAAGCTTTTGGTATTTTCTTTTGTCTGGTAAAACCACCAGATTACTACACTTAACCAATATAGGAAACATTGCAACCTAGCAGAAACAGATCAGGATCGATAACCCATGTAATCCAGTATTCAGCTGGAATAGGAACTATTATCAAATACTTGAGGAAAGTGTGGGAATCTTCAAAATGAGCAATTAAAAATAGAGACGTTTAAAGACATTTCTTCTGATGGTTGAGTCCTTGGCTTGTGCATGAAGCATGAAATCTTGCATTTAGATCAGTTTTTTGTATCTGATATGTACAAAAAAGTGTATGTACACATAAAAATTCTTTGACTCTTATACCTGTGAGTTCAGGAAGTTCACTGACTGCTGTAGTGTCCTTAATTATATTTTTCACTGGATTATTTCAAAGGTTTGATTTAAGCAGACACTATGAAATTGTTCTGCTGGCATGAGGAAAGAAAATATCTGACTCTTCCTTTTTTGTTCATAAGTGGGCCTTGAAATCTAATTTTCACTTGTTAGAAGTAAAAAGGAAGCTTTCTAAAGGATTTGGGGGAGGAGAAGTTGCCCAGTTTGGAGTATACCATTTATTTTTAACCATTTTCTATAATTTTTAAATATTTGAAGAGTGCCTTCTAGAAGTAAGCTACTCTACAACTGTAGAGAATACATAATATAGGATGGAAAAGAGCATGGGGTTCTGAGAATTTGGGATGATGTGGACCAATTGCCAGGCATTTTGCAGCTTTTCTTAGCAATTTATTAGTAAAGAAACAAACTGTTAGACAAACATTGTTATGTATATGTCAGAATTGTAAGGATACTACTCAACGTCTATGTTCTACAATAGTTACAGTATTTGGCATATTCTTCCAACTGAAGAGCTCAACGATGTTAATCACAAACCAAATCATACAACATTCGAGAGAAAATGTGACTAAATTAATTTCTAAAACTTAAGTCTCTTAAATATGTTTTGGTTTTTTAAATATATTTTGCAGATTAAAGGAACAAAGGGACAGGTAATGCGAGCAGAAATTCTTCAAGAAGGCCTTCGGGAATTGCTAAATGCACTCTTCTCTAATCCTGTGGATAATAATTTGATGTGTGCAGTGAAACTGCTGAAGGTGAGACAGTAGTTTTAAAAGAAGAAAAGAAAATAGTTGTTTGTTGGTTTTTTTCATAATATATCATCATAGTCCTGAATGAAAGAGGGAAGCTCATCAACACTACTTGTTTATATAATTATATATAGATCATAATATAGTTTAAATACAAATACTAAGACACTTTAGTTTTTTTCTTCTTGAGATTTCTTTCATCTGGGATAAGTAAAAATACAGTACATGATAGCTGACAGTGAGGAAAACAAGATAGTCATATATAGTTCCTGCTGGTGAACTGGTGGGGAAAAAAAAAAAAAACAAGTGAAAGCCTGTTTCTTTGTGCCACAGGCTAGAATGGATTCCTGGGCCACAGATTCAAGATCCAGGCTAACGGAGGTAGCCACATCACACTATTCCTTCTGTAGGTCGGTACTATAGTATGTGGTTAACAGCTCTAATGAAATGAAGTAATATGGAGAGGTTTCTAATTATGGGTAATTAGAAATTCATAATTTATTAGGTAAAAAGAGGGAGGGAGTGTTTCATCTCTTAATGTGGCGACCCAAACAGAGCTGCCATGCAAACATGCAGTGGTGCAGGTCCCAGGCTGCAGGGAGTGCCTGAGCCTGTCAATCATGTCGGAGGGCAGCAGTGACAACACCTGTGTGCGCTGCAATCAGCTGGATGACCTGCTCAGCCTGGTGGCAGAACTCAAATAAGAGGTCGAGAGATTAAGAAGTATTAGGGAGCGCGAAAGGGAAATTGATTGGTGGAGTAGCACCTTAGCACCCCTGAAGCAAAAGGAGGAAATGGAGGCTCCAAAAGAGGCAGGCGATCCCTCACCCTCTTGCTACCAGGCAGAAGGAGGGGACCTAAGAGATGGGGGAGGCTGGAAACAGTTTCCTGCTCAGGGAGGCAGGAAAATCCCCTCCCGACCTCCCTCACCTTCCATGGTGCCCCTTCACAACAGATACAGGGCCCTGGAACTTTTGAATGAAGTAGAGAAGGAGGAAGAAAATGAGGCAAACAAGGAAGAAGACCAAGGTCCACCAAGGCCGGGTCGCTCTAGACCGGGTATTAAAACCAGTTCTAAAAAGAACTCCAGAAGAGTCATTGTAGTGGGTAACTCCATTCTGAGGGGTGTTGAAGGCCCAATATGCAGACCGGACCTGCATCATAGGGAAGTCTGCTGCCTCCCTGGGGCCCAGGTGAAGGACCTCAAGGCAAAACTCCCCACTCTAGTGAGACCCAAGGACTACTACCCTCTCTTGGTTTTTCAGGTAGGTAGCGACAACATTGCCAGGAGAAGTCCTAAAGCAATGAAGAGACATTTCAGGGCCTGGCTGCTTGGATGGGCACATGATTCTCTGGGTAAAAAACTGGCTGGATGGCCGGGCCCAAGGAGTTGTGGTGAATGGAGTTAAATCTGGTTGGCAGCCAGTCACAAGTGGTGTCCCCCAGGGCTCGGTTTTGGGGGCACTCCTGTTTAACATCTTTATTGATGATCTAGACGAGGGGATCGAGTGCACCCTCAGTAAGTTTGCAGATGACACCAAGTTGGGTGGGAGTGTTGATCTGCTCGAGGGTAGGGAGGCTCTGCAGAGAGACCTGGACAGGCTGGAGCAATGGGCTGAGGCCAACTGGAGGAGTTTCAATAAGGCCAAATGCCGGGTACTGCACTTGGGCCACAACAACCCCCAGCAGCGCTACAGGCTTGGGGAGGAGTGGCTGGAGAGCTGCCAGTCAGAGAGGGACCTGGGGGTGTTGATTGACAGCCGGCTGAACATGAGCCAGCAGTGTGCCCAGGTGGCCAAGAAGGCCAATGGTATCCTGGCTTGTATCAGAAATAGCGTGGCCAGCAGGGACAGGGAAGGGATCTTACCCCTGTACTCGGCACTGGTGAGGCCGCACCTCGATGACTGTGTTCAGTTTTGGGCCCCTCACTACAAAAAGGACATTGAATTACTCGAATGTGTCCAGAGAAGGGCAACGAAGCTGGTGAAGGGTCTGGAGCACAGGTCTGATGAGGATCAGCTGAGGGAACTGGGGTTGTTTAGTCTGGAGAAGAGGAGGCTGAGGGGAGACCTCATCGCCCTCTACAACTACCTGAAAGGAGGTTGCAGAGAGCTGGGGATGAGTCTCTTTAAGCAAGTAATAAGCGATAGGACAAGAGGTAATGGCCTCAAGTTGTGCCAGGGAAGGTTTAGACTAGATATTAGGAAGCATTTCTTTACAGAAGGGGTTGTTAGGCGTTGGAATGGGCTGCCCAGGGAGGTGGTGGAGTCCCCATCCCTGGAGGTGTTTAAGAGTCGGGTTGACATGGCGCTGAGGGAATCTGGTGGAGTTGGGAACGGTCAGTGTGAGGTTAATGGTTGGACTAGGTGATCTTCAAGGTCTTTTCCAACCTAAATGATTCTGTGATTCTGTGAAGACAAACCTCTGCTCTTAAGTTTTACTTAAAAAAAATAAAGTTGTTAGGTTCTGTGCAGGGAGAAACTTTTTATCTTCACAAGCCATGGTTATACTCATAGTTAGGAAAACAGTTTATTCCAGGAATAAAGGTCAAAAGCTAAACAGTACTTTTGTGGAGATTTGTTTCTGTTTTTTGTGGTTGGTTGGTTTGTTTTTCCTCATTCTTCCCCCTTCTTCCCACTCTATAATTTTTTTTTTTTTTTCAGACTCTTGTATCTTAAATTCCAATTCTGGGAGCTTCTTTTGTTATGGTGAATAGGGAATAGAGGTTTTTCATCCTCCAATTTAAACCCTTCAAATGAAGTTTGAATGTTTAAGCAGGTTGCTTCGTAGCAAGTGTGAGGTTTTGTTCAAGGAGCATAGCAGTCAGCAGTCGGTCCTTATGTTGAAAGTGCTTTCCTGAGGCAAGGCTCACTGAAGGACCTTTCAAAAAGGCAGTATACAAATCAGGAAGCTTTCCAGTGCTGCTGCTGTGTTTTCCAATTGTTCTCTAAAGGAGATGGCAGGCTCACTATTTCTGTGAATATTTGGCTTCAGTGTCTATTCCAGAATAAAAGACAGTTTTGTGGTGTTTTTTGGTTAATGCAAGTGTTTTCTGATGTCTCAAAGTATCTACAAATGTCAGAGTGTATCCATAGCTAGACTGGGCTACCTCATGAAACCTTGGTTTCACTACCAAAGCAATAAATGTCTCCTGTTGTCCTTTCCATTTAATATAGTGATAGATACAGGTTTTTCACCTATTTGCTTTGCAGTATATTTATTTTTAATTAAACCTTCTTGGTGCTGTTCTCTAATTACCTAGGATCAAGGCAGGACCACAGTAGAAAACTGGGAATGTGAAACAAGTGCTGACCAAGATGCTTGCTTTTATCTTTGCAGTTTATTCATTTGTATTGTCAGATGCCATTCCAAGCATTTTTGGATCATGTAATATTTATGCCGAGTAGATCAGGAATTGCTGTTAACTTTGACCATAGTGGCAAACTAATTTTTTCTAGTTTAACTCTTATCTCCTACTGTGCAATTATTGGGCAATGAAGTACCTATTCTTAACAGAAAAGGCTTTAATCCACAGCAGTTCTAGACTGTCTGCTGCTAAAGCTCTCTCAGCAGCAGCTTCAGTCTCACAGATTGTATGTATTAAAACAGGCTGGCTTGGTCAGATAACTCTTGGCTCCTCTTATATATGCAGATGCAATTCTCTGGCATGTCTGATGCTAGGTATGTTGACTGAAATCTTTCTAAAGCTTACTAATCTATTGTTATTCTCAGGTAAGCCTGTGGCATCATCTGCAAAAATATGATCTCTTTTCATAGCATGTACTTAAAACAATTAAGATCTGACAAATGCTGTTAGTCCTTTCAAACAGGTTTCAGAATGTTACAATATTTCTATGTCAACGTGACCCAAGTAACAGTATGGTCAAATGCAATCTCCGTGTCCCACTGATGTGCAACTTCAGAAAGATGAAGTGTAATGATTTTTCACAAGAAGGCACTGCAATATTAAAAAAAAAACTCCACGTGTATGCATTTTGTTGTAACATGACTGTTTCACGGTGTAAATCACTGGAGAGTTATTTCAAAATCATGCTTCAAGACTGAAAGGAGGGAAGTGGCTGTAAACTTCTAGACAACATAAACATTGGACATAAAGTTACCATACTGTCTGTAGTCTAAAATAAACTATTTACAAGGTCTATTCATCTGTTTAGCAAAAAGATGTAGGAGATTGGGACCTTCAACCCTCAGGTAATTCCACAATGCATCTAAATGTTATGTTGCAGAGTTTCTTCTGTTCACAATTTCTTAAAAGTTTTATAACTTGCTTTAAAAAAAAACAACAACTAATCCCTTGTCTTTAGTTGACAGGCTCAGTTTTAGAAGATGCCTGGAAAGAAAAAGGAAAGAATGATATGGAGGAAATGATTCAGAGAATTGAAAATGTTGTGTTGGATGCAAACTGTAGCAGGTGAGAAGATAAATTTATGTGCAGTGTTTTGTTTTTATATTAAACAGAACACCTTAAAATTCTTCAGGAATAATGGACGTGTCCAAAACATTACCTTAAAAGCTTTAATTTGTGAAAAGTAAGGTGGCATTTGTGTCACTTCCCATGTAACAAAAAGTAATTTTCAAGGGGGGGTGGGGGGGTGGGGGTGGTTATTTTTGGTTTGGTTTTGTTTTTTATCTTTTACTAGAGATGCATGTTCCACTTAATGAGATGGTGATGTGTGGTTTGTTTTTGCTGGTTGGTTTTTTGGTTGGTTGGGTTTGGTTGAGGGTTTTTTTTTGGGGGGGGGGGGGGGTAATCTTTAGGTGTTGAAATCTCCTTTAAGTGCTTTAGGCTCTAAAAGCATGTATAAATACAAAAATACAATAGTGCCGATATATCATAGTTTATACTTTTAAATCTGAATTTAACAGCATTAAATATAGTATACAAATCACTATAAATGTAAAGGCAAAATGGAATATATTTGTGGTTTGGTTGGTTTTGGTTTTTTTTTTCCTGGAGAATGTACCTTTTTGGCAGGTCCTTACTACAGGCTGGAAAAGAATGAGTGGTTAGCTACTGTATTCTGCTTCTGAATTTGCAGTCAACTGAATGCATGAGGTTATCTTATTTTGCTGTATTTCATTCTTATTCTTGCAAACTTACTAAAAACCTATGGAGGGTTCAGGCATTGTGACCTGATCTCTTGGCATATGGAGGGAGGACAGCAGGTAGCTGGTACCATCTGTTGGTTGTAATTTAGCTGCCTCCCAGGGAAGATGAGGAAAATCTTGCTTCAGGAACCAGAGAAAATAGATAGCACAAGCCTGAGGCTTCAAAGACACAGAAGCATGAACTTCTTGAGGAAACAACTAAAGATTTTTCTTTATTAGTTTTTTCTCTTAATGAGACTCACTGAACTTTTCTCCATGGACTTGCTTAAAAGAAGAAAGCAATTTCTCTTATTTTAGGGATTAAATGGGTGGTGGCATCTAATGTATTGGAGACATTACTTTTCACTGTTAACTACAGAATTTCAATGTGATTTAGAGAGCTAAAGTTAGGAACATAAATTAGATGGTTAAAATACAATTTGAAGATCACCCCTTTTTTTCTTAGTACTATTCTTTTATAAGAAAAGGTTCTGTTCCTCAACTTGTGCTGAAGGTTTGGCATCTTGATTTAAAAACTGTAGCAATTTCTATTTCATATGGACTCCTTACTTTACCACAGAGGAGAGTGAGTGTCTCATAACTGAGAGGGACACATAAAGCATCTAGACTTGCAGGGAAAAAAAATCTAACTCAAAATTATCTGCAGACTGAACCAAATTTTGTCCTTTTTGGAGCTTTTTTTTGAGATTTAGCTATCTAGTATATGCAAGATATAGCCCAATTATTGCTTAGCACAAAACATTCTAACTTTTGTGGTGCTTCTATTTATTTCAGAGATGTGAAGCATATGCTTCTGAAACTAGTAGAACTACGATCAAGTAACTGGGGTAGAGTTCATGGAACTTCTCCACATACAGAAGCGACCCCTGAAAATGACCCAAACTATTTTATGGTAAGAATGTATGGACACTTCGGTTCCTTAATTTAATGTGAATTTAACTTGATTCATAGATAATCACATTGCTGAAAGCTACAAACAGCTGTCTTTGAACACATATAACTTGCTGTATAACTTTATTTTTAGAATGAACCAACATTTTACACTTCTGATGGTATTCCTTTCACTGCAGCAGATCCAGGTATGTCACAAGCTTAGCATACCTGTCTTCTCAATCTTTAAAAAGTTGTAATTAAGTTTATGTCCTGCTGAAGTACATAAAACGTTGTTCTTAAAATAGCTGAAACTCACAACTTAAAATTATGTCTGAATTCCTGGTTTTGTGTAACACATGCCTTATTCTGTATTAAAGGAAGGTAAGTGTTTGAAATGAAGAATGTGCATTTGAGTTCATATAGTTCAGAAGAATTTGTGTCATAGTCCTCAGCACTTGGTCTTTCCAGGGAGCTGTGAGAGATAACTTCTAACTCCCCAAAAACAGGGCCTGAGAGAAACAGGCCTGCGAGAAAAAACAGCCTGAGAGAGATAAGGGATGGGGGGAGTGGAGGGCCTCCGAGCTGAGGAATGTCTCGAACACTTGCAAGTAATGAAACTATAGTCATGGGGTGGATAGTGTGGAGTTTGGAGCTGATAAAGCTGCCTGGATAGCACAGGATGGGCTGGAGGAGGGAGCCCTGTGAAGACGGGATGGTTCTGCTCTGGTGCATCTTGTAAAGTTTCAGGGGCCATCTGTCCGGTGAATGACCTTTGCTTCATTATCCACGAAATGTATATTAAAGTTGACACCCCTGAATATGCTAATAAAAATTAACAAGATCATGCTAATTACATCATCCCATGAAGCACCTTACCCCTCCCCATACATGGGATATGTAGGTATGTGGGTTGACCTAGTGTTGAGGTTTGAACTCAGCTGGCAGCCAGATGCCACGTGGCTGGCTGTTCACCTCCCCCCTCCCCGGTGAAATAGGGGAGGGACAAAAAGAAGAAAATTCGTAGGTTGAATAAAAAGAAAGAATTTACTAAATATAACAAGAGAACAACAGTAACAATAGTGAGTCCAAAAAGAAATGGGTAAAATTCAGCAGTGGCTTACCAAGCGCAGCAACCACCTCCCACAGCAACACGCGACCGGACCGGAAACCCGAAAACTGTGCATGCCAGAGAGAGCCTGCGCCCACCTGTATACCCTGGATGTGACATCACATGGTATGAAATACTCCAAAGACTGATCGGGACCTGGCCCTCTAGCTGGGCTCCCTCTCAACCCAGGGAAAGTTAACTCCATCCTGGTCGAAACCAGGACAGTCTCCACCCTTTATTCCATACCATTGACGTTATGCTCAGGTTCCAAATACATCCAGAGGAATCACCACCCCTTTTTTTCCTGGGTCTCACAGATTTAATTCCCTTAGTCTATGGGCCATCCTTCCACAATGTCTGCTGAGTTCATTTAGTCCATAGCTTTGGGTTCCATCTGTCATGACAGTCTATAAGGCTGGAGGAATGAGGCAGAGTTGGCTCAGTCGGTGGAGCAGGAGGCTTTGGATGTGACACGGGGATGTTGTGAGGCACCAATTGCAATAACAGGGTTATCTGACAGTTAGGTTCATTGGCTATTCTCACCTAAAATCAAATCCCCTTGAGGCACACATCGGACCTCTCCATCCTTCTGCATTACCCACCAAGTACACCCAGGTCCTTGGGCAAAAGAAATCCCACGCATGGGTTTACCTTTACCCAATGCAGGAGTAACCCAGACAGCCTTCCCCAACATATTCCTAATGCGCACTATGGGGGCTTTATCCCCATCCCCAGTACATAGGAGGTTTGATTGAGCAGGGCTAGCTAGCTTGGCAGATCCTCTGGTATTGACTAACCAGGTGGCTTTTGCTAAATGCACGTCCCAGTGTTTGAAAGTTCCACCCCCCATTGCTCTCAGGGTAGTTTTTAGCAACCCATTGTATCGCTCAATTTTCCCAGAGGCTGGTGCATGCTAGGGAATGTGATATATCCACTCAATGCCATGTTCTTTGGCCCAGGCGTCTATGAGGTTGTTTTGGAAATGTGTCCCATTATCTGACTCAATTCTTTCTGGCGTGCCATGCCGCCATAAGACTTTCTTCTCGAGGCCTAAAATGCTGTTCCGGGCAGTGGCATGGGACACGGCATGAGTTTCCAACCATTCGGTGGCTGCTTCCACCATTGTAAGCACATAGTGTTTGCCGTGCCGAGTTTGTGGGAGCGTGATATAATCAATCTGACAGGCCTCCCCATATTTTGGTTGGAGTATAGCGGTCTTCTGATCCTCTGTATCCCCGACTCCAAAACCCCAGGGGTTGACCCCGAGTCTCCCCTCTCTGCCAGAGACTCCAGGTAGGGCCATTCTTCCCAGCTGCAGCGTAGAGCACATTTTTAACATCTTGCCCTGTTTGAACTGGCCCAAGGGCTACTGCATGAACTATTTCCTGCTTAATTTGTTCAAAAGCCTGTCGCTGCTCTGGGCCCCATACAAAATCATTCTTTTTCCGAGTCACTTGATAGAGAGGGCTGACAATCTGACTGTAATTTGAAATGTGCAGTCTCCAGAAACCCACAACACCCAAGAAAGCTTGCGGTTCCTTTCTGTTAGTCGGTGGGGACGTAGCTGCTATTTTATTAATCACTTCCATTGGAATCTGACAACGTCCATCTTGACATTTTACTCCTAAAAAATGAATCTCTTGTGCAGGTCCCTTGACTTTACCGTGCTTTATGGCAAAACTGGCTCTCGGAAGGATTTGGATTATTTTCTTCTCTTTCTCAAAAACTTCTTTTGCTGTATTACCCCATACAATGATGTCATCAATGTACTGTAAATGTTCTGGGGCTTCCCCCTGTTCCAGTGCAGTCTGAATCAGTCCATGGCAAATGCTGGAGCTGTGTTTCCACCCCTGGGACAGTCAATTCCAAGTGTATTGGACACCCCTCCAGGTGAAAGCAAACTGTGGCCTGCATTCTGCTGCCGGGGGATGGAGAAGAACATGTTAGCAATATCAATCGTGGCATACCACTTGGCTGCCTTCGACTCTAGTTCATACTGAAGTTCTAGCATGTCTGGCACGGCAGCACTCAGCGGTATGGTGACTTCATTCAGGCCACGATAGTCTACTGTCAATCTCCACTCTCCATTAGACTTTTGCACTGGCCATATGGGGCCGTTAAAAGGGGAGCGCGTCTTGCTGATGACTCCTTGGCTCTCTAGCTGACGAATCAGTTCATGGATAGGGATTACAGAGTCTCGACTGGTGCGGTATTGCCGTCGGTGCACTGTTGTAGTGGCAATTGGCCCCCGTTGTTCTTCAACCCTCAGTAATCCCACAACAGAAGGATCCTCTGAGAGACCAGGTAACACAGACAGCTGTTTAATTTCTTCTGTTTCCAAGTGATGCTCTTAAATAGTTGCTTAACCCTGAACAAAACCAAAACCACATTCAGGAACACACTAGCTCCTAACAACACGGTAACCATGTTTATGTCAACATTCCAAAGATATTTGAACTCCCCAAATTTCTCAAACACAGCTGTAAATAACCCCAGGGCTGATGACTGCACGCTATCATAGATTAGCATCACATAGTACAACAGAAACAAAACCTTAACTCTCGTGGAAGGTGAGCAACAGCATGGGAAACACGTATTGCAAATGAGGTGATGAGATCTTAAGGAGCCAAGCAATCCGCATTTTACCCGTTTTTTTGTTATCTCAAAAAAAACACCTCAGTGCCCCAGGTTGCACGCCAAAAACTGTGGAGGTTTGAACTCAGCCAGATGCCACATGGCTGGCCTTCACCTCCTCTTCCCTGGTAAAATAGGGGAGGGGCAAAAAGAAGAAAATTCGTAGGTTGAATAAAAAGAAAGAATTTACTAAATAGAACAACAGTAACAATAGTGAGTCCAAAAAGAAACAGGTAACATGCAGCAGTGGCTTACTGAGTGCGGCGACCGCCCCCACACAGCAACATGCGACCAGACCGGAACCTGAAAACTGCGCGCCAGAGAGAGCCCGCGCCCGCCTGTATACCCTGGACATGACATCACATGGTATGAAACACTCCAATGACTGATCAGGACCCGGCCCTCGAGCTGGGCTCCCTCTCAACCCAGGGCAAGTTAACTCTATCCTGGTTGAAACCAGGACACATAGGTGATGGACCCAAGGAAAGTGTGTATAAATTGGGGGGGGGTGGGGGGTGATAAGTAGGGGAGAGAAAAGAAAAAAGACATGAAGTAGTGAAGAAGATGGATGCATCCTTGATGAACTTGGACGGGACCAATGCAGGAACCTGGATCGGTGATCTCTATTCTATCTCCCTCCTTTTCTTTTTTTCCTTTTCCCTCACTACCATTAAGCAATGCAAAGCATACTGTATTGCTTGCCATAACTCGTTATATACTTAGCCAATTATTGTGTACCCAGTTAGTACATTGTGGGTAGTTAATAAATGTCTGGACTTTGAGACTTGTCTCACCATTGTCCACTCCGTTGGGGATTTACAAATCTAAGTCACTTGTCTCCCTCGTCTGAGCGTGACGTGACAGGAGCCAGAAATCTTCAAGTCTTCTTTTGTTTGTCCATTGCTAGTAGCAAAAGGGTTTGTTTCTCCTTGGTTTCTTTGTTTTCTATAATCTGAGTGCAACATGGCATGACATCATTTGAGGTAAAGATATCTGTGACTACAGTTCTCTGGGAAGATGGGTATCATTCTTAGAGGTTGATTGATGTCCTGAGAAAACACTGTAGCACAAGTTTTTTCTATAATACATTTCATGCCATTTATGGTTTCATAAAATAGGCTATTTTCAAACTATAGATGTATGTTAATTTAGAGGGCTAGTCTTATATATTACTTGGTCTCATTTTTACCATGCCAGATTACCAAGAAAAATACCAAGAGCTGCTTGAAAGAGAGGATTTCTTTCCAGATTATGAAGAAAATGGAACAGATTTATCAGGACCTGGAGATCAGTATGTTTTCTTTTTGAGTGATAGTTGTGGGGTTTTTTTAACACTAGTTATTTTTACTGCAGACTTAGGAATCCGATCTTGACAAAAATGAAACTAAAGAATATATTTAGCCCTACAATGGAAGTTATGTATTTGTTCAGGTTGGTTTGTAATCACACAAGTTTGAAATAAATTTTATATTTATCCAACTGAGTAGGGCAATTAAATTTCAGATATTTTTGCACACATACAGACATACTCTCTTCTGCAGTTTTAAAAAAATAAATCTGCAAGCAAAATGAAGCACCAGGCCTTCAAGTGTTGGTAGTGAGGCAACCTGAAATCATTTGACTGATGCGCATACACATCCTAGCCAGAGATGATAAAATTTTCAGTGTCTTTGAAAGAGAGGAGGTTAAGTTTCTCTCCTCACGATAAGTAATATTCCCTCAATTAAATGGCTATTCAGTATTCCTGTAGAACAAGAAAAACAACCTATTGAAAAAAGGGGAAGCAATAGATGGGAATATAGTCTGACTTTCTGATATGATACTGGTTTATAAGAATTGGATAGGAAATCAGTGAAAGAAATACACTCTAAAATAAATTGCTCTGAACTTTGTAGTCATTTGGTTGAAGGAGGACTTTCAGATCATGATTTGATACCCAAAAGCATTTTCAGTGTTGTGTTTGTGTGATAAGAGTGCTGGTCTGGATTGATATTTTTGTTAATAAATTAGATACATTTGTTAATAAATTAGAAAACTTTTAGATGGCACCTAGCTGAGGGGAGTTACAGGAACTTTGGAAGATAAATTAGAGGTTTTATCAGAAATCAACAAGCTCATACTGTGGAAAAAAACTACCCTCATGAACTGCTGTGCTTGAAACAAATTAAATGAAAAATGGAGACAGACAGCAGTTAAACACAGCAAATCTGAAGAGTGACATGTGGAAGACTGAGAGTCAACCTTCATGCAAGGTGACTGGAACTTTCTTTGAAGGCTTAAGAAAAGCTTAGACAAATCTATCCTGATCCTCTGTCAGCTATTTCTCATGACTGACATCAGGGAGAAGGGTTCTGTGTTGAGTTCCTTTTCAAGTCTACACTCCTACAGGAAAGGAGGAACAAATAAAATAAATATGTAGACTGCCGCTTTAATGCGCATGCTAATTCCCTTGTTTGGAACTAAGGCACAGAAGATAATAAACTGGGCACCTGAAACTAATGCACACTTTTTGAGAGTCAATAGCTGATGACTGTTTTTAAGGCTGTTTAGAATTATATGCACTATCATGTTCAAACTACAACTCTGTTGTCCTAGTTTATGGTGATGAACGCTCCAGTTGGACTTAGAGAAAACAAGGAACACTCAAGTTGCTTCTCAGTAACTGTGAGGAGAAAGCAAGCTGTTAAGTGATCCCCATCACTTCGCAGCTTTATTTTGAAACTCTGTGGTAGTCTCCACTCTGCGCAGTACTGATTATCATTAATGGGATTCAGTCTCTTTTCTGACCTAAATGAGACAACTTTTCTGAAAGACTGGTTACCATGTAATAGAAGGTAATATAACGCATATGCAAAAGGGAGGTGAATTAAGGTTGCTTTCTTTCATATATCAACAAATAGGAATACAAGTTTTCTATATAAATACATTTTTCTGACTAGTGTGCAACCAAGACAGTTGATGCAATATTTGAATTAGGATGTTAACCAAAATTATGCTAATATGATGCTAATTTGGGTTTTTGCAAATAACAATCAGTGCAAATGCATTATTACATTCTGGAAAGCTTGTATTGCATTATTGCATTTTTCTATCATCTTGGAAACTATTTCTGTCTTTTAACGTGTGGACAGCATAAGATGATCTAAAATGGTGAGAAACACTATAGCAATTATGTACATATCTATGCTGCTTTGAGGTTTCTGTTTGTTTTTCTAGTACCCATAATTTTTTTCTTCGTCCCCTTTTAGTAAATGTCATAGTTAACTACTGTTTATAAAGCTTTGTTTTATTCTTGACATCTGCATAGATATTTCACCTTTTTACTGTTTCTGAAAATCTGTACATAACCTTAATATTTTTGGTGGATTTTTTTTTTAGGTATTTTGATGACCTTGATGACAAGATGGATCCAGAAATTGAAGAAGCATATGAAAAATTCTGTCTAGAATCAGAACATAAGAGAAAACAGTGAGATGTTACACATTAATGTTAGTTTATTAAACCAGTTTAGGTATGGTTAGAATACAGGGGGACACAAAACATTTGTACCAAAATAAGGAGTTTTAGTTTCTCCAAGTACTAAAGTTATACAGTTTCCATTTTGTTAAACAGAATCTGCCAAAAATTGTAAACTTATGACCTGTAACTTAAAATGTTGTGTATATAACATAGTTTATTTTATGGACAGGTATATGAACAATGTTTTGGCTGCAATAAAATTGATTTTAAAACTATCATAATGAAAACTAAAATGTAATGGGGAACTATCCCATAAAATTTCCCTTTGGGGGGGGAAAGGGGGAAGAATAACTTGATCTAAATTTTAATTGCTTGTTTGGTTTAGTATACACTAGGACTTATCCTTTTTGCCATATACAAGATCTGGTATTTAATTTTTTTTAAGGAGCATATGACCCAAATACAGGTGGGGGTTTTTTGTTGTTTTGTTTTTTTTTTTTTTCCTGTAGATCACAATCATGAAATCATGAGAAGTGGTTTGTGAAGAGTTTGTTGGGGGGGGGGGGGGGAGGTATGGGGGTGTGTTTTGGTTTTTTCCTTTCCCTTCCTCTTCCAAAAAGGCATATGAGTGAGGTCTGGACTCTTTCCTGGAATAAACATGTTGTATGTTGATATGTAAAAAAGCAAGCAATATTTTGGAAGTCTTGTGCTTTCAAGACCTTTGGTTCAGGTAAGCTTATTTTCAACTTTTACAAGCAAAAACTATCCTTTAATTTGCTGTGTTCTTTAAGACTACATGAATATAGGTATGTTTTAACCCATGCTTCTCAAAGAGTATGTGCAGTGCTTGATATATTTTTTTGAAGGTATCTAACATGTCTAACCTTCTAGCAACCCTTGTAACTTTCTCCATTCTTCTAGTTATTTTATATAGTTTGTTTTAATTTTGTAGTTTGAGTAAATTCATATATTTCATGTTAATATTCTGAAGCCAACTGCTCTTTTTTGACCCCATATAATCATGTTAGCCTTCCTAGGATACACCATTGTTGTTGTTGCCAAACTCAGTTGTACTTCTTCCTGTTACCTGTTATTGCTTAGACTGAGTAGAACCCCTTACCAAAAACAAATGGGAAATATTTCCCAAAAGGTAGCTACTTTAAAGAACGCATGTTGTAAATATGCATGTAAATAATTCTGTTATTTGTTTGGTGAAATAATTTGTGTGTCTGCTAATACAGTGATAGTTTTCTGGATATTTAACATACTCATTTAACTAGCTTTGTTTCCTTTGGTATAATTTCCACTATCTTGTCTTTTTGCTTTTAAAAAATTTTTTTTTCCTTTTATTTTTATTCAAAAATGCATTATAATAAGGTAATAGTGTCTTCAGGGAACTCTGCCTTACATGTTTAGTTTTGCATCTTTTGTACAGTGTATTTTTTTCCTGAAAAGTAGCTGTCAGGCTCCAGATGTATACTCTGTCAGCTTGTGGAGACAGTATGTCTTAGATGTAGAGAAAAAATACACTAAGTCATCCCGTACAAAAATTTGGGGAACTAGGAATTGTATATTTAAGGCAATTCAAATCAAGGTTTGCAAAATAAACTTTTTTCCTCCACCGGAAATACTGAAAAATCAAAGTGAGACTTTTGCTCAAAAGAGTGGAGAAGTTTGTGGTGTCTGTACATATGAAGGTTTGCAAGAGCTTTAAGCCTGTATTTTTGCAGTAAGGAAAAATTGGTTTTAACTCTGTCCTACTGAGTAAGGAAGACAGGATAATCTTTGCCTTAAATGTTTAACAATCTGTCCTATTTGTATTAAATCTCACAGGAGTCTAATACCAGATTAGTGATGGTGGAATGAGATGTGAGAGAGCAAAAGAAAGAAGCAGATTTTACACTGTCACAATCACCATTTTCTGCTTCTCTGCCCACTTTTAACTGCCAGTAGTTCTGTGTATGATATCAGTGAGTCTTGAGAGGTTTAAAGAGGATTTCACCTGAATTCTAGCATTTACAAATCTGAAGTGTACTGCGCACTGTGTAAAAGTGTTTTTCATCTACAAGTTTTTGAACAATACCTTACAGGTAAAAAACCCTTTAAAAATTTTTCTTTGTGGCATAATGGTAAGCCAGTGAAGGCACAGAAGCATGGAAAGTAAACTTTAGGGGAGAAGTGAAGCAAACTTCTTTAGCACTGGTTCTGAAAAGAAACATCCTTTGCATTCAAATTCTGTCATGTGACCAAGCTTCACACATCAGAAAAAGTATGCACAATATTTGCCACTCTTGACAAATCAGTTGTGATTTAAGGAAAATGATTAGTATTTGAAAATCATGCTTTGCTTAAAGTTGTTTCAAACTGGGCTGCAAGAGGTGCTGCTTTGCATGTGGTTTGCTCTTCAATGCGAGTTACATAGAAACAAAGTCAACTTTTTCTCGGTAATTTCTTTTCAAATCTGCTAAGAACTTCTTGCTATTGGCCTGTTTTGTTTATTTATTAGGGAAACAGATGGTCACTGGGTTTTTGAATGTTGGTTTATTTCTCTCTGGGCCAGTATTTCATTATCACATTCTGCCTTTCCTTCTTACTGCATAGAATTCATTCAATTAGTGATAGTTCAAGTTTGCAACTTCTCTCTGACTCAATTATAGTTCTAATCATCCAGTTTATGCCTGTGGATCTTAGTAGTTGATACAGGAACAGAAGATGATATTCCAGCTAAAAGTCAAGGAAGATACTGCACTGTTTATACTCTGAATTTACTGATTTGCCACCTCTACTTCAGCCTACTTGACCTACTTCCACAGTTCCTACACTTAGGGTTCTGACCATAGTAGTGAAGTTGCCAGCAAAATATAATGAATTTTCCATAAATAGTAAAAAGTAATAAAGCCAGAGGACTACCATTGTTCATATTTTTGATGAATAAAATACAAATACTTCAAAACTCGGCCAGAATTAGAATGTGCATTTCTGAACCCTAGTCCAGCCCTATAAAAGTTATACTTGTTTGTTTTAAAACCAAATATTTCTATACTGCTAGATTTACATATAATAAAAGTTATAAAAGGAGGATTCATAATCCAGATACATACTTTGAAACTTGCTTCAGGTGTTAAAGAACTTCGCCAGACTGTGGGTATCTCTAGGCTGGCTTTATTAACAACTCAGAGCTGGGCCATCACCTCAGTGAGTGGCAACAGCTAACAAAAAGGGCCCTCTATATATGTGATATAACATACAATACAAAGAGTCTTTGGTGATTTTCCAGGAACTTTCAGCTCTCAATTCATCATCAATTTCAGAAGTCCATTGTATTCCACAGTTTCTAGTAGTTCTTATCGTTCCGTTCTAATTCCTCTTCTGACGCCACTGCTCACTGATGCAGTCTTCGGTCATCATGGTTACTTATCTTCTTAAACAATCTTCATCATAATTCACCTTTAGACTTCTGAGAAAAGACTCAAAATGTTCTGTTTAACATATACTTAATTAATGTCTAGCTTTTCATTACCTAGCCTTTCTAAATTGCTTACCCTAAGTTAATCACTTATTTCTTATCTTTTGTCATGTCTAAAACTTAATACCTAAGATTAATTTTTGGTAATTCATCTTGACTGGATTTTAAGCCAGCCATGATGAGGGCTGTACAGGGGACAAATGAGCAGTATTTGCATTGAACTGTCAGTATTGTTCCTAGACCACCTGTACCCTATTAATTAAACCTATAAAACAATATCTATTTATTAATTATTCCTGCTATTAATAATATCCTAAGATAAAAGAGTCTTCTAAAAGCTTGTTCCTTTTACATCCAGGACCTGAGGGTAATAAATCAGATAACCCAGGATATTCATCCTGTAGTGGCAAAACCATATACATTGTTAACAACCCTCACTGAGAAACAGGGTTGGTTCAGTCTCAGACTTGAAAGATGCCTTTTTCTGCATTCCTCTCGATACTAAAAGTCAGGAGCTCTTTGCTTTCGAGTGGAAAATCCAGAAATGGAGAAAAACACAACATACCTGGACGGTTTTACCTCAGGGCTTTAAGAATAGCCCAACAATCTTCGGAAATCAATTGGCAAAAGAGTTGGAAATTTGGAGAAAAGAAAATCACCAAAGACCTGTATTACAGTTGTGGATGACATTTTGATTGCAGCAGAGACTGAGGAACAATATCTTGCCCTGATCATAAGCCTTTTGAATTTCTTGGGCATCAGCGGATACCGGGTGTCAAAGGACAAGGCCCAAATTGCCCAAGAATCGGTTACATATTTGGGATTTGAAATCCTGAAAGGCCACAGACAGCTAGGATCCAACACAGAGGCCATCTTCCGCCTCCCTGAGCCCAAAACTTTGAGAGAATTATGGGCGTTCTTGGGAATGGTGGGATGGTGCTGCCTATGGTTCATTAACTATGGATTACTGGTGAAACCTCTATATGAGATGTTAAAAGATTCCCACAATAGGTATCTTCATTGGACTGATAACGGCAGAACTGCATTTAAGCAATTAAAGCAGTAGCAGCGACAGTGTTGCTAATCCAGGAAGCCTGCAAGTTTACTGTGGGACAAAAGATTACTGTATATGTTCCACACATGGTGGTTACTGTGTTAGAACAAAAAGGGGGTCATTGGCCGGCTCCCAGCTGCATGTTTAAATATCAAGTGGTGTTGCCAGAACAGGGCAATGTTCATCTTAAAACCACCTCAGTTGTTAATCCTGCTGTGTTTCTCTCGACTGACCAAGCAGAAGGAGTGCCAGAGCATGATTGTTTGCAGACTATCGAAGGAGTCTACTCCAGTCGACCAGACCTCAAGGACACCCCATTAGAGAACCCAGATTGGGAGCTGTATATTGATGGAAGCAGCTTTGTTCAAGATGGAAAGTGAATGTCCAGGTATGCCATAACCACCATTGACAAGGTAATAGAATCCCGAGCTTTGTCTTCAGAGGTGTCCACCCAGAAAGCTGAATTAATAGCCCTCAAGAGAGCACTAGACCTGAGGGAAGGAAAAGGAGCCAACATATGGACAGATTCCAAGTATACCTTCAGGGTAGTCCACACTCATGGGGCTATTTGAAAAGAAAGAGGGTTGTTATTGGCACAAAGAACTGTGATTAAACACGCCCCCCAGATCAAGAACTACTGGAAAGCATTCAAAAACCAAAGACAATCACAGTTATGCATTATAAAGCCCACCAGACAGGTAAAACCGCACCAGAATTGGGTAATCAATTGGCAGATAAAGCTGCAAAGGAGGCTGCAGAAAAAGGCATCCTAGCCCTGGTACCTGAAAAAAGAAAGAATTTTACCAGACACACCACCCAAGTATGATAAAAAGGATGGTAAATTGATAACTAAATTACAGGCCAAGCAGCAGGTGAATGGGTGGGCCATTATGCCCACTGGACAGGTGATCATTCCGCCCTCATTGATGAGAGAAATTGCTAGGAAAGAACATAATAAGGTACATTGGGGAACAGGAATTTGGTGAAACACTTTTAGAAAACAATTATGAGCAGAACTATGACAAAAATTGTTTGGTCCATTACAGAGAAGTGTGAAATTTGTCTTAGAAATAACTCAAACACTAGCAATAAACTAGTATTTGGGGTTACCGAAGAAAGAAATTCTCCTGGAGATTATTGGCAAATAGATTTTACTGAACTACCTGGAAAGGGGGGGGTATAGATATATTTTGGTTTTAGTTGATACCTTTACTGGGTGGTCCGAGGCTTTCCCCTGTTGCACCAACAAAGCAAAAGAGGTAATTAAAGCTATGCTAAAAGAAATTATCCCGTGATTTGGTACGCCTTTGGGGATGTCATCAGATAATGGGCCTCACTTTATTGCTGGAATTGTGAAACAGTTGAGCAAATCTTTGTCTATAACTTGGGATTACCACACTACTTATAGACCACAATCCAGCAGTAAAGTGGAGCAAATGAATTATATACTCTCAAACAGCAGCTTGGAAAATTTGTCAGGAAACACCTATGACTTGGGTACAAGCCCTACCCTTAGTGTTGCTGAGAGTTAGAATCCAGCCCCGTGGAAAGGGTAATTTGAATCCATATGAGCTATTATATGGATGATCATACCAGGCTCCACGTGTGACACGTGCCACTCATATCATGGGAAAACTAAATCTTAAAACTTATTTGACATCTTTAGGGAATACCTTACAGAAACTCCAGAAATATGTCATGACTAATAGACCTTTGGAACTTGACACACCAGCACATCCTTTCCAGCCTGGAGATTGGGTCTACATCAGGTCATGGAACCTCTGACAGAAAAGTGGAAAGGACCGTTTCAGGTTTTTTTAACTACCTAATACGGCAGTCAAGGTTTGGGGCAAAAGCCCTTGGATTCATTATTCAAGAATCAAGAAAGCTCCCAGCCCATGGGTAGTGGAGCAGCAGCCTCCTCTTAAATTGAAATTAAGGAGGTCATGATTGAGTTTTATGTTCGGTCTGTGACAATTATGATAGCCATGGCTCAAGTCTGGCCAGACCCAAAATGGAATCAGAATCTCCATTTAATTTTAACACAACAAATTACAAAATTGAATGGCCCTTGACTTACTATTGGCTTTACAAGGGGGTGTCTGCACTGTGATTAACAAGCTGTTATGTATATGTAGATCAGAATGGTAGAATTTCCATGGATTTGGCAGAAATTTGGGAACAGACAAAGGTCTTGCATCAAGCCGCCAAGGACAATACGTCCTGGGGCTTTGAAGAATTGTGGCACAAACTTACCTCATGACTACCAAATTGGGTATGGTTAAGAAATCTGTTTGTAATAATAATAGTAGTGGTCTGCATCTGTATCTTAGCTTGCATTATGATTCAGTGTTGTAGTTGTTGTAGCCAAATCTGCATGAAACTAAGGTATGGGTATTAAGTATTGAGACCTTGGATTTGTGAGTCCAAAGTCTCAAGAAAAGGGGGGAGTTGATGCCTGCTAGCTGATGCCTGCAAGCAGTTGGTGCTAATTGTTGTAAGGGGCCTCAGACAAGAATGCACCCAAGGATATAATTTTTGCAACCGTTATGGGTACATCCTGGACAGGGCAGATAAACCAGCAGACACCTGTGGAAGCCCCTCAGAGACCCTTCCCCAAATTTTAGTACGCTTGCGCAATGTATTAACATATGCATTAGATTCTCTGGAAATAGGTGTGTACTTCTTGGAAATTACATGAGTATTCATTTCTTTTATTGTATATAATAAGTGTGCCTTTGTCTTTCGGCATGCATGTTAGGTGGAATGATCCCCCGTGCATCCAGTGCTGCAATACAGAATGCCTGCCTGCTAAAACTTCAAACTAAGTCTTAGGGGGTTCTTTTGAGACTGAATTTACAATAACACTAGAAGGGAAATTTGAAATTTCACTGCCAGGAGTGTTCACCCCATCCTTTCCCTGTCCCCTCTCCAGCCACTCTTGATCCAGCATCTCAGTGATACTAATCAGTTCAGCTCAGGTTGGCAAGGATGGATGGGAAGGATCAGTATGAGAAACAATTATGTTTGCACAGTTACTGGGCAATACAAGGAAGCGTGCTCATTGTGGAGGTCCTCAGCTGAGCCTTATTAGCCCACCATTGGGGCGAGCTGTGAGGCAGCAGGACTGTGTAGCAGCAACCTCCCACCACAGTCATTCCTGGGAGATTAGTCACTGACTTCCCAGGAAATGGGATCCAGTCCTGAGGGTCTAAAATTTTGTTCTCTGGTTTGTGTGTGATGGTTGGGGTGACTCCTCTGAAGAAAACGCAAACACAGAACTGGTTTAAACAAGAGCCTTTGGCTTTTTTCCCCCATGCCCTGCCCAAGGACATTTCTTAGCTGCTGGTGGCAGTTGTTCAGAGGGAGATGAGTGAAAGCATGCTCTAGACCATGAGCAATGGCAACTGGTTTCAGGCATGTGATTTTCAAGAAGATTTCATCTCCTTGTTCCTCATGCTGTGCCTACACTGCTTGCAGCTGCAATGTACATTAGAGATGCTTTCTGGCTGCTCTCAGTGAAGTTAATTAATCTTGAGAGACCAAAACCACAGCAGTGTTACCATAAAAGCCAGCAGAGGAACTCTCTAAGACTCGTTTTGGAGTGTTAGCAAGCAGGCATTCTTTATTGCAGCGCTGGGTGCACACGCAAATAGCTTCGCAAAGGTGTGTGCGCCCCAGATCTATAAGCGGCAGCTGATATACAGTGAGATTATGCATATTCATAACTTTTCAGAGAAATGAGTTACATGTGCATTAGATTTCCTGGAACTAATTACAATATCTGCATCCTAATTACGCATGCGCTTTCTTGCTGGGTGGTGGTCTCGAGGGGTCCCTGGTGGTCGTTGGCAGTCTTCCTCACCGTGCCTGCTGGTTGACCTCAGCGCTCATGCGTGCTCACAAAGGTCTGTTTAGGAGGTGTTGTGCAGCTGTGTTGTGTCTTGAGCTGGTTTGTTTTAGTTTGTCCCGTCCTTGTTCCTGTTATCTTCAAGAATAGGCCCCGACTGTCTTATTTATTACTGTCTTATCTTCAAACCCCTTTCTTCTTCACGAAAGCACCAACCTTCAGCTGTGTCTGCACATTCCAGAAGCTACATTGACATTGACCTACTTTATTCTCAGTAAAAAAAATGTTTAGCAAGACAAAAAGCAAGATGAAAAAAAAAATGTTAGCAGGACCGTGTACAGTCTGGTTTCCCTCCTCTCCCTGCCCTCTTTTCCTTGACAAACTGCCCTACCCTGAGGCTGACCTGAAGCTCAGGTAGATGAGACTCCCCTGACCCCTCTGTCATCAGCTGCTTGAAAACACCTATATAAAAGCACATAGTAAAGTGCTTGAGTTAAAAGCGTATGATCAAGTTTGTCAAAAATAGTAAACCACATACCTGACCTCCCGTAAAAATTACATTAGCTTATTCACAGCATCCTGATGGTAATTTCAGTCCTGCAAAACTAAAACCAAATAGAGGTTGTGAGGTGGCTTATTTGATTAAAGCGCTACTGGCTGCTCAGTGTGTGGCAAGCCTGGGTAAGCAACAGGCAGACAGGAGCAGAACAAGATCCTTCCCTGCTCTTCAAGCACCCCACGCTAAGCTTTCTTGGCATTTACAAGTCATTGTGTTGCCCACCTAATACCCTGAGATATGTTTTGAGAGAAGAGGTATTGTGGAGAGTTTTGGGGCGGGCAGCCATGGCTGGTCTGTGCAAGGCATTGCAAAGCCTTGAAGACTGGTATGTAGGATGTTGGCAGCCCCCTTTCTCCACCTCTGGTGGAGGAGGTTTTGATGGGGAATTTAGTCTGAGAAAATAATGACAAATGACTGGTCTGTGGAGAAGGGATTAGGAAGAAGGGGAGAGGAGAGAAAAGAGAAGATAATAGGGAAGGAATGTTGTTCTCAGAAGAACATTTTAAAGAGGAAGCAGATCATGTAACAGCCATGGGCAATACCAATTGCATCTTTCATTAAAACAAGGGAAAAACAGTGCTATGATTTACATCATAGCGTCACCAAACGGGATAAAAGAACTTATTGACACCAGTGTGATGCAGATAAGCAGACACTCCTTTATTAACGGCCGGGTGCGCAGGGGAGTCGTCTCACCAACAACGCACCCTTAACTCGTGTAGCATGCTGATTATAGAGGATACAGTAATACATAATAAACAAATCATACATAAACATGATAATTCCTGTAACTCATTTTCTTATTCCCACCTCTTTCCGGTCATGCGCACTTGAGTCCTGAAACAAGTCGGGAGGCTGCTTGTGCGACCACCACAGACTACTGACTCAAAAGAAAGACCCTCCAATGTCCTTGTCTCAAGGACTTTGGCTCACATTGCAATTTTAACATGCTTCGAGGCCCTTTCACAACGTATCCTTTAGAACATCCCGGTTTACAGGGCAATAAATCGTCCTTACCAAACAGCCTAACAATAGTACCTGGTCATGAATCTTATTCTTTGAATAGAAATCTGGTTAATGATTATTACCAGCCTACATGGCCTTGGCCTGGGACTTTACAAAGGACTTTGTAGCAGCATAACTGGTTGTATGGTTACTCTAAATTAAATACAATATTTCTGTGGCTATACTTTTACAACGTTGTTCCATGACATTTTTCAGTGACCTTTTTTTCTCAATGTGCCACAGACTCCAGGGACAGGAAGGTAAATACAGAATAACCGGGCATGGACAAGCCTGTCTCACTCCGATGTGGACTGCTGGGGAACATCACAACCCAGCATGGCCATGACAGGAGCAGGCAGCTGAACGTCCACTGCCAAACTTGAGCAAGAAGCGTGGGGTGGGAGGTGTCTTGCAGCAGCCTTGCCACACTGGTCTCTCCCCCCACCACAAAGGGTGGCCTAAATCACTCTCAGAGGTCCATGTACCACAGCCTGCTTTTCCTTCAAGGCAACCACAGAAATATTTATTTGTCTAAAGAAAAGGGAAGCAAGAATTTTAACTCTTTACTGCTATAACGGATCAGTGGATTGCTCCCTTATGTGGCTACCTATCAGATGGTCTAAGTCTCCCAAGTCAGGGAGCTCTGGGACCGTGGTATGCTTTTATTTAACTCTTCCTTTCCTTGAAAGTGATGGAGACCTCCTCCATCACAGATGGTAACACCTTAAATCACTAAAACTGTTCCAGAAATTATTTGGCCCTGACAGCTATTGGAGATTTTAGCTATATGATCTCCTCAGTTTCAATACAGCTGTGCTGAAATATCTTTGCTTTGGTTTGTGCTCCAGACACTCACAAGCAGCAGCTCACCCTTGTTTCTTGGGTGATAAGTCTATACCCACACTGTATCCCTTGCAGAACTAATCATAGGCCTTTTGCTTATGCTGGGATGTTTCAATTTCCATCACAGACTTCAGAGAAACTGCCACTGTCCATTGGCTTTATCCTTCCACAGCTCTGCCACCTTGGTGCATGTCTCATGGAAAATGCAGCCAAAGCAAATACCAATGCTGCAGGAAAAGTGCTTGGTGGTGTGAAGGCATCGTTCTGCTCTCTGCCTCAATCCAGGAGCTCTGCTCTTCCCCTCCATCCCACTGCCCCTGTTACTGATTATCATAGATTTGTTATTAAGTTGATGATTTTGGAGTTTAAGATAAGAAATAATCATGATTAAATATGCACCTGCATAAAGGTAACAATAGAACTTTTAAATTTTCTTGGACTAAACGGGTACAAGACATCCAAAAATAAAGCCCAAACAGCAAGCCAGACTGTGGGGACGAATTCCCATGCAGGCCACAGGAGACAAGACCACAGACAATCAATATGATTGGAAGTCAAGCTCAAAGCTTTATTAGCAAGCAAGCCCTTATATACTCTTGTGCCTTCTAAAAATAGAGCAAGCCCTTATATACTGTTGTGCATTCTAAAAGTAGCTCCCCTCGGTACTTTCCACAAACATTGCTACCCGCACACAGCCAGTAGATAAGTTCCTGCTTTTGCAATTCCAAAAGGTCCCTTCTTTATCAGTTTCTTCCTTAACGAGCACATTCTTTTCTTCTGGCCTTCTTGTAACTATTTCTTGTTTTCAGACATCATTAATCTTCTGCCCGAGTGCTGGTTGTACTTTTCCATTGTCAGTGTGGGCAGAAAGTTCGGTAAGCCAGCATGCACACCAGCATCTCCCCCCTTTCTTTTTATTAAAGCCTCCATGCTGTTTTCCACACAAGACAGACAACATCTCATTAAAATAGGAAGACAACATATCAATAATCCCACTATTATTATTGGTCCTGCTAACATTCTCAAAAGCTCTGTAATCCACTTTGGCCACCCTAGACTTCCTAAAACTCATGCAAAGGAGAAGAAACTTGCTGAATCTTATGCATATTATCTTGCAGTTGCTGAAGCTGATTAGAAATCGACTGAGAGTGATCAGAAAGGTTCATACAACACATGCCCTCAAATTCTTCACATCCTTGTCCTTGTGCCAGTAATAAAAATCTATAGCCGCTCTATTCTGCAAAACAGCATGCCTTACGCTATCTACATCCATCAACAAATTACTTATTATAGTAGATGTTAAATTAAATTGTTTTATACTCCAACAAGCCATTTTATTCAAGGTGGATAGGGCTTTTGCAACCCCTACTCCTGGGGCCAAGAGAGGGGCAGCAATAATCTCTCCAGGCCCCCATAATTCCACTTGGTCTCGGCAATCTGGGGTGAGTTCATGATGTGTTATGGCCCGTTTTGATCTTTGATGTTTTTTAAGATTTCTTATACTAGGGGCAAATAAAGTCAGCCTTCCCAGGTAGCATGGACCTCCAACTACATTGGCAGGAATCTCTCCCCACGCTCAATCCCCACATATTAAAAATTACCCAGGTGGTAACCTTTTAGCCGAACCATTATTCCATATTCCTCCTTCTTCAAGATGTAGGTCCATTTTAGAAGCGTGCTGACCACCACAGAACCAAGTTTCATTTATGGGTATTGCGACAGGAGTCACATTCTGCCAGCCTTCTCATTTCGATGGATTTTCCCAACCCCAGCGAGCCCACAGTGTATCCCTCCCCCCAAATCGTATACACCCCCAGGGCTGATTCTGCGTGTTATTTCCACTTACTGGGGGAAGAGAGCCTCTCAGCTCTAACTCTTGTAACGGAAGAGGGGCTGTCTGGTTGTGATAATTCACAATATGTCCCTGTAGCATAGGCAAGCCTGCTTGTGGGCAACTTTTCGTTGCCTGTACTGCGTTGTTATACAATGCCCAACACATCCCGTTAACGTCCTCTGTTCCCTTATTTATTCTTGCCATATTTTTAACAAACCCTTTAAAGTCCCGAGCGCTAAAATATGGCATACCAATCAAACAGGTCCGAAATGGGTTGGTAGCAGTTGCTAAACCTAGGCAAAATGCCTCCTGTCCTGATTGATTTGCCCAGGTTACCCAGAAATTCTTCCACAGGTCAATTGAACTAATTCCCCATATTCCCTGGCCCATTCTGCCATACAGCGGCGGTAACTTCTCACAGTTCAGTACTTTTCCACAGTTCAGTGTTGCAGCTGTCCGCTGTTTTTCCCTGCCACCTTGGCACAACTCAGCAGTTTCTTCTCTATCTTCCAAGGCCTGTTCTTCATCAAAGCCTTGCTGCTTCTCAGAGGCTGTGTAAGGCTGACAGGCTGATGCCTCCCAATCCCCTTTCTTTGTTTTGCAGCTGCACCTGCAAGAATTGTTTCAAGGCTTTATCAATTAAGGGTTACGCAAACTTCAAAAAACACAGCATACTCAAAATAGTTCCACAGAAGGCTAGAAAAAATACAGCAGTTACAGTTACTAGTTAAAAAGAGTAGGCAAATTTCACTACCCATAATTAAGGGATATGACTAAATACTACAAAAATAAACAGTAAGGAAAATACAGAATAGCACACTTACTTAATGGGGTACTAACATTCAGATCCGCAATTGCTGGGGAACCCTGGATGCAGCGAGAATTTAGAGTGCCCTTCCTCGCAAACCGGAAATCCTACGCGATGCGTCCATCCGTAGGTGAGGCATCCAACATCGCTGCAAGCAGGTCCAGCCTCATCTATCTAAATCAACAGGCCAAAATAACTGGCAATTTTCTTTGAGCGGAAACATCTGATTTCATCCTCCTGTTGGGTTCCACCCAGAGCCTGGCCACCACTCAAGGGGGAAAACCAAGGGAGTTTCTAATAAGGTTAAACACTTGAGTTCTTAATTCTTAATGTTGCTAAACAAAGAAAGTTGAATACACACATTCTTACAGCATTTCATCCTTATTAATAACTACATTTTGTCTAAGCTACATCTTTCACTAGTGACTAGTAAGCCTATATATTTCATCAAGGAGTTGCAATTACTGTTAGCATTTTCTCTTAAAAGAGTTGGCAACTGTAGTGTGATTAAGGACAGAGATAGTGTATTTTGTCCTATTGCAGTTGCAAGCATTACCCATACATTCTGCTTAAATGATCAGTCGAAGAGGCCACAAACTGTTGGCACAGGGGCATCCACAGCACCCACAGCCGGCTCCTGGGTGTCCACCAAAAGCTGCCTCTCACGCCTCAGGTATGGTCGCACACACCTTGCTGGTAACCTCTGGGGACCGTGACCTGTGGAGACACAAGCATAACCTCTTCCCCAGGTTATTAAAGGATCTGGTCCTTCCCAGTTAGCACTTTCCAGGTTTTTGCTAACACTAGAGCCTTGCCCTGGACTTCTTGTTGATCTGGTATCTGCGACGAGAAGTGATGCAATATTGGTGGCACCTGTGAGACAGGGGAAATGTTTAAAAAGTTCATGACATATAATGCCTTATTTAGCCTTTCGTGAGGTGTAGATTGATACCCTCCATCTCCCCCTTTTTGTTGTTGCAATAGACGCTTTAGCGTGCCATGCGTACGCTCCACAATGGCCTGTCCGGTCGGTGAGTGGGGAATGCCGGTCAGATGCTTGACTCCCCACTGTATGGCAGGACGCAAACACTGCTCCAGAAAAGGTATCAACAGACACATGTACATATTTTAACGTTCCAAATGCAATGAAGTGAGTGACGTCAGATTGCCATAATTCTGAGGAGGTGAGTCCCCGAGGGTTGACACCACTAGCTGTTGAAGAGAGGGAGTCCTTCTGGCATTCAGGGCAAGTGGCAATGATGTCTTTAGCCTGACGCCTTGATAAAGAAAACTGTTTTTGTATTGCCCTGGCGTTTTGGTGGAAAAAATGCATGTGAAAGCCGTGCTTGCTCAAAGAAATTTGTATTAGCCACTGTAACATGTGCATAGTAACCGGAACAATGATACACACAGGTTCCTGACCAGCAAGTCATAGTAGGCGCTGCCTACCTTTCATGATCAGTTTGGCAAACATTTCTGGACGAGTAGTGACCGTCTTGTGCATTTCGTGTGACAAAAAAATCCATTCATTAATAACAAGAGGGTCACTAAGTGTTTCATCCCACTGAAAGAGCAGAGCATAGGGCTGCCCTGGAGGGTTAAATAATACCAGTTGATACGGATGGCCGGGCACACATCACAATGCTTGTGTTTCTGAGATGGCGTTAGCTACACGGTGGAGATCTTGTTTCGCTTTCTCTGTAAGTACTCTGGGTGATGTCAGTGAAGGATCTCCTCGCAAAATATCAAACAAGCTATGCAGATCATCATTACTTAGGCTCAACAACAGCTGTATCCAATTTATGGCTCCCAACAGTTTCTGTAAATCGTTTAAAGTCTTAACATCAGTTTTAAGTTTAACCTGTTGCGGGACAATGGTCTGTTCACAAATTCTCCACCCCAGGTACTGCCACGGTGATGATCTCTGTACCTTTTCAGGTGCTATTTGCAACCCCACTTGAGATACTGAGTCTTTGGTTAAAGCGAGAGCCTTTTCCATGATCTCCTGTGTTTCTGCTGCTATAAGGATGTCATCCATATAATGATATATAACAGCCTGGGGGACCTGCATTCTAACAGGGCTCAAAGCCTTTGCAACAAACCACTGACACATCGTGGGACTATTTTTCATGCCTTGTGGCAAAACAACCCAGTGGTACCGTCTTGCAGGTTCACTAACATTAATACTGGGAACAGAAAAGGCAAATTTGGGTGCATCATCCGGATGCAAGGGAATGGTAAAAACCCAATCCTTTAGATCAATTATTACAAGATGCCAGTTTCGGGGAATCGTTGTTGGGGAGGGCATTCCTGGCTGTAACGTACCCATATCCTCCATGGCATCATTAATGTGTTGGAGATCATGTAAAAGTCACCATTTACCACTTTTCTTTAAAATAACAAACACCGGGGAGTTCCAAGGACTGGTGGTAGGTACGAGATGTCCTGCACTTAATTGTTCCTGAACTAAATCATTAAGGTGGCACAACTTTTCCATTGGCAAGGGCCACTGACCCACCCACACAGGTGATTCTGTTTTCCAGGTTAGTTTCAGGGTGGGTTTCAGGGTGGGTTGCGCCGCAGTGGCAATTAAGACAAATTTGATCCAATTTGAGTTCCCCATCGAGCCATACAATCATGACCCCATGATGTAATAGGGGTTTCCAATATAAATGGATGAATATTTGCTACCCAGTTTTCTGGGCCCCTTACATGAATGATATCTTTGCTTTGAAACGTTACAGCATGACCACCAACCCCGAAAAGCACTTGAGTTACCCGAGCTAACAGCCAATCTGCTCGCAGATATTACGGTCACATCCGTGCCAGTATCTAAAATGCCCGTCAGTTCAACAGATTCTTCTGCTTTGGTGAGGGCACATTTTACCAGAGGTCGACCTTGTGTCACTGTCTGAGCCCAAAATATTTGAGGAGTACCTGCTGATCCAAATCCTGAGTCACCCCGGCTTCTCGGCATACTATTAGGGGGAGCTGCAGTAAAATAAAGAAGCTGAGCAATTTTTGACCCTTTTGTTACTGAACACGGGGGTCCAGGGGTCCAGGCCATAATTCTGATTTCCCCCTGTAAGGTTGTAGTTGATCTTCTGACAATATCCCCTCAGATAGATGGTACAAGGGTGCACTCTCCCCACAGAGTATGCACCTAAATTCAAGACAACAATTAACACAGAGTTACTGCCTCCCACTAGAGGAGATATTTCACCTATGACACTTCAAACACTGAGCCTGAACAAACAGGCAGCACCAGTGACCCAGTGGGTGGGCACTAGGGCGCTCTGTACTAAGGAATGTTCACTGGTCCTGCACTACCCCCCCACTGGTACAGAGTCTGCCCTGCGCTTCGTTCCTCTCCGGCCGCTTCCCTCGCGGGATAACGGAACTGCGGGTCAGAGAACTCCGCACTCTGCAGCTGCAGCTGGGCTGCGCCTCACACCCGCAGAACAGTCACACACCCACACAAAGGGGCCCTTACACTTATCACTCACACAACATAAAATGACAAATACTACAAATATCAAAACACCACTAAGAATATATAAAGCCATTGCTTGTTGATTATGTGATGTTGGCAGACAAGGGACGCTGCATCCCAGTGTCAGCAGCTTCTGTAAAAACTGCCGCTTCTGGCGTTGGGGGGGGGGCGGGGCCGAGAGCGCGGTGCCGGGCTCAGCCGCAGGTGGTTGCCCTGCGGCGGGGGGGGCTCGGGGAGGCCCCGGGCCACTGCCACCAACTCCGTGCTTGCAGGTGGGGGGGCGCGAATGCTGAGTACAGAGATCCACACACTCGGTGTCCAGATAGAATACTGTGCCGGCGTTAGTACCGATTTTAAAAGTGCCAGCCAATCCCACGGGACCAATTGATACCCATAAGCGATTGCCTCCAGTATACCTGTTGTAAATGAGTTTTGAAGCCCGTCCTCATTAACGCTTTTCTGTAGTTCTTTAATAACAGAAAAATGCAGTCCTTCCCAACGTGGCTGACGTCCCGGCTCATAGATTACAGGAGCAACAATCTTTCTCACCATGTCCATATCCCCTTGCGCCAAGGCTTCTTGCCTCACTTTTACCCACGGATCATCCCCAGCTAAGGGAGGGCACAGGCCAGGTTCTCTTTTAGGTATAAAGCTTGCCGCAGGGGTTCAGAACATGTGTCCTCGCCCTCTGTGTCCTCATCCTCTGTCTTAACAGACTGGTCATGTTCCTTATCTTGTCTTTTTATTATCTCAAAAAGAGTTCTCCATGTCAGTAAGAGTTCTGCCGCAACCTCATTCCCTCACGTTACACACTCCCACAGTCTTCCTCCTGCTGTATCCCATATCAGAACAGTGAATATAGTAACCGCGGCTGCTACCCACTTTAAAATTCTCTTCAAGGCATGCAGATTATTATGCAACTTATATTTAGCTAACAGTCTTTCCATCAATGCAAGCACTGACTTTTCTTCCGAGGATATTAAACTACCCATCGCTTCCCCACAGCTCACCTTGCTCACCCTGCAACGGTGATTGATGCCGGCTTCTGCTTCCTCACAGCAGCTCTTAAGTTCTGCAGGGTTTGCCACCGGAGTGATCCAAGTTGGTCACACTTATCGCCCGCTCACACGGGGCACCATTTGTGGCAATTGAGGCACGGACTCTCCATTGAAGTGCAGAAGGAAAGACCCTTTATTATTACAATAGTACATACTTATGCTCTCGCCAAAGCTCTTACTTCATAATTAGCAAATCAGCAATTAGACAGCTATCTACCTTTTCTCCTATCAGCATAAGACCACTCTAACACGCGCTGTGCAGACCAATCACCTTCTTGTTCATGCACTGTTCACGCAGCGGTAACTTCTCACAGTTCAGTACTTTTCCACAGTTCAGTGTTGCAGCTGTCTGTTGTTTTTCCCTGACACCTTGGCACAACTCAGCAGTTTCTTATCTTTCTCCCAAGGCCTGTTTCTCATCAAAGCCTTGCTACTTCTCAGAGGCTGTGCAAGGCTGACAGGCCGATGTCTCCCACACTCTCCCTTGGGAGGAAGTGTCAACTGTGTTATGGGACATGTCACAACAATCCATCTCAAGTGGCTATCACTATTTATTTACTACTATAGACAGCCTAAGGAGCAAAGAAATGTCAGAATATTGACAGTTACTAAAAGAGAAAGATAGCATAGCAAGAGATTTATCTAGGTAGATACAGTGGTCTTGAAATATCAAGGCCTTAAAGAGAAATCATCTATAAACAGGCACAAAGTTTTACTAAGGACAGGTAAATAGAAAGAGCAAAAATAAACATAAAGTCAGAAAACTGTAGACTAAAAATGAATGAAAAGTAATGAACAATAAGAAAAGGTCTGTGAATGTTAAAACCAAAGTGTGGGAGGGAAATGCAAAGCTTTTCTCTCATGAGAAAGTAAACAGCTGACATACAGAATCACAGAATGGTTGACTTTGGAAACGACCTCTGTATGTCATCTTGTCCAACCCCCCTGCTCAAGCAGGGCCACCTAGAGCTGGTTGCCCAGGACCATGTCCAGATGTCTTCAGAATATCTCCAAGGACGGAGATTCCACAAATTCTCTGGGCAACTTTTTCACTACCTTTTCTTCTTCAAACTTGAAAAAAATAGTTAAATGTGCCAGGCTTCACATAAGGTTAATTTTAACAAGCAGCAGCAGCTTGAACCTTGAAGTGCTAAGGCTTGGACAACAGGCCCAAGCCAGAGTTGACCTATAGATGAATCCTGTATATTTTATAACTGATAACCATTGTGCTAGTAGGTATTGTACTAAGTTATAACAACCCACTTATGCTGGTGTAAAAAGTGCTAAAGCATTGAAATGCTGCAGCCTGAACAACAGGCCCCAAGCCGAAGCTGCTAACTTAGCATGTAGTCATTAACAAAGTATGTAAGCTCACTAGTGAAAGATGCAACTTAGAATATAATCAGTAGTGAGGATGAAATGCTGAGAGAATGTATCCGACTTCCCTTGTTTAGCCTTGTTCAAGGCTGAGAACCCACGTATTTGGCCTTGTTAGAAACTCCCTTGGTTCCCCCCCCCAGCCCTGGCCAGGCTTTGGGTGGAATCCAACAGGAGAATGAAACCAGAAACTTTCCGCTCAAAACAAAGGTGCCAGCTATTCTGGCTTGTCGATCTCTGGTATATAAGGCTGGACCCGCTCACAGCGACTTTGGAAGCCTCACCTATGGGTGGACGCACCGCGTAGGATTTCCCACTTGCCGGGACAGGCTCTCCAAATCCTCGCTGTAACCGGGGCTCCCCAGCAACTGCGGATCTGGATGATGGTAACGTATGCAAGTGGTGATGGGTCTTTCTTAATCACTATTCTTTCTCTCTCTCAGGTAGAAATGATTTGATGCATTACCCTGTATTTTCCTGTTTGTTGCTTTAAGTGCACTATTCTGCCTTTTCTTACTACATGTTTTCTGTATTACTCTGTTACATTATTTGGTTATCACCAGTAAAATACACCTACTCTTTTCACTCTGGTGTCCGAGTTTAATTGGTATCCTTAATCAGCAAAACAAACCTTAATAGCAAAAGATTACTAAAACATTAAAGAACAAAGTAAGTTAGATGCATTAAATATCCTTGAATTGATTTTACCAGTTCTGTGAAACCAATTCAAGTGTTTATAAATAATCTTTGAATTGTTGGGAATTATTTTTTAAAAATTATGGAGGATTAGGAATATCCCAGGGGATTAAAGAACATCTTTCAAGTTATCTTTAGGAAAAGAAAAAGGAAGATCTGTGGACTCTTGGAACACTTAACCTAACTTGACTTCACAAGAGGATACAAAAGCAAATTATTAAACAATCAAGATCAAAATGGTAAATACTAACAAAGATTATGAAGCAATAAAACAGCCCACATGGACCTATCAAGAACAAATTATGTCAATTCAAACAAATACACTTCTCTGACAGGGGTACCTGGCTTAATGAAAATAGAGAGCCAGCTGCTGTGATGCATTTTGACATGATCTCTGTGACTGTTCACTCAGCTCTTGCTCAGATTTTGGCTAACAAACGCAGTACATGCTAAGGCCTGATGTATGCTGGGAGCAGCACCATTTGGTCAAAGCAAGAGCACCATATAGGCAGGACAGGTGGCCAGGAAGACCTGAAGGCCCATTATGTAGCCATGATCACCTGCAAATTTCTGTCTCCTGCAGCCATCATCTTTTGTCTGTCAGTTTCCTCAGAATCCACTAACTTATAGAAATGGTATAGACCAAATCACCAAGCTGGAAGGTATAAAACCTCAGCTTACCCAAAAAGATCTTGAAGAGGATCCAACAGCAGTTGGACTGCTGAGGTTTTCATGCTTCCTGGTGCGATACATGGGATGCCCACACTGTGATGGAGGAGGAAGGATGAGCACTCTCACCGTTGGCTAAGTAACTAATTCTTTTTTTGCTCATAGGTGCACGATATTAAGAGTTATGGGTTATAAGTTATGAAATCTTATGACTTGAATGGTAAGTGAATTAACGTGATTGATAGATTAGTCTAAGCAAAAGGGGATTGAGCCCCTGTTTGTCATGTTTGTTTATTGTCTTTCTTAATGAGCTCATGAAATAAAGTTTAAATCACAGAGTACATTGTCCTGTAAATTTGAGAGATCCAAAGAGATTGTGACATTTTATTGGTGTCAGCAGCAGGATCTCTGTTGAACACGTTCTGTTGGCAAGCACAAGCTGCTTTACTGTGCCTGTTGAGGCAATGTTTGATCTGAGTGCAAAGACATTATCTGTGTCTCTGTGTCTGTGTTTGCTTGTCCCATGGCAAAGAATGAAAAACTTGATTCTGAGTGGCAACAACTGGGAGAAAAATTTGAGAAAGGGGGATGGTGAAATCCCAACTGGGATTTGTCCTGGGTCAAGAGCGACTACATAAATACTGATAATATTTGGCAGGAGTTTGTTGGATTGTTGTCCCAAAAATTGGGGGTTTGTCACCTGTGGAATGGCTGGAAAACAACGGACATATTATGAGTGATCCAGACCAAGGGGCCTCACTGTAACAACAGGCTGCAGCTGTGTTCAAGGACATAAGCAAGGCTGAGATAGATTGAGAGACTACATTCCTGGGCAAAAGATAAAGAAGTTGGACTGTTGAAAACAGGATGCCTACCTAGTGGGAGAGCAGCACGTGGACACCACACCGGGACCAATCATAGAGGGCAGAAGGGCGTGTGAACAAGTAGCTTTAGCCTATTAGCAATAAGATAGCGGCACGTGAAGCTTTGTGATAGAGTATAAATTGCTGTGTAACCTTTAATAAAGTGGCATCAACTTGATCACATTGGTCATCTAAGTTGGGTCCGGGACTTCTGCATCAGCAAGTGGCGCCCGAACAGGGACCGCCCAACGTGGGGCTTGTACCCTGGGAGTAGGGACCCTCCCGTCAGTGCCCTCCCGAGCAAGAGAAGACGGCCCAGAGGGGGCAGTATCAGCCGTAGCAGGCGCTGCCCCGGCGCCTGGGAAGACGCGCGCGCAATCGTGGGAATCTCGCCCTGATCAGGTGAGCGGCTGGGGAGGAGATGGGGTCCGCGCTGGGTAAAGAAGAAGCGGCAGTGGTTAAGCTCCTCCAACACATACTCTCTGAGAGAGGATTATCTTATCAGGGGAACCTGAGGAGGGTGCTGTTGTGGGCTCGGCAGCACGGACTAATCCCCTCAGTGAGCGCAGCCTTTGAAGCAGCTACTTGGGAAAAGATCGGCGCGGCACTGTGGAACAACATTAGTTCAGGTTCTAAAGACAGTGGGAAACTCTCCACCGTGTGGAGATTGGTCCTAGACACTCTGACAGAACTGAAAGCAGAACGGCAGACCCCCGCCTCCGCTTTCGCTGCCTGGTCAGCAGAGGCCGAACGCGCTGGCGCTCAGGATTCCGCCACTGCTGGGACGTTCGCGGGATCCCTGTTCCCCAAGGCGGCTCCTAAAAGGAGGGACGGGGACGCTGCACGCGCAGCACCCGTGCGGCAGGGAAGGCAAGAGCAAAAATCAACAGGTTTACTACAGCTCGACTCCCCTCCCTCAAGCCCAAAAGATCAATCCCCGGAGCGCACGGACCCGCCCCGATCCCGCCTCCCCCCGCCCGACCCCGCGCCCGCCGCCGCCGCCGCCTCGCCAGAGGAAGGCCCCGACCCAGCCCTGCCCCCGTCCTCGCCCCCGACACCCCGGTCGGTGCAGGAACAATCTCGTTATGGTTTACAAGATCCACACTTGCGAGAACTAACGAGAAAACTAGAGCAACTTGAAATGCGAATGAAGGAATCGGCTCAGCCTATTCCTCCGGCACCGCCGCCGCCCCCTCTTCCGATTAACCCCTTTTTCCCCGACACTGGGGGGGGCGGTCAGGGGGAACAGTGGCAATCGGGCTGCGGCCATCGTCGGCTCAGACGGGAGGGGGGGCACTGGGAGGCGCGGGTGGTAATGGTAATCCGGCACATCGATGGCGGGGAGTTACTCGGGATGCAATAATTGAGGGGCAGTTTAACGAGCTGGGACCTGTGGTGTTCCCGGTAACAGTAACCCCACACGGCAATGAGTGGGAGGCCTGAGACTGTAAAGTGATTAAGGAGGCCAAATTAGCAGTAACACAATATGGGTTAAAATCACCATATACTAATTTAGTAATCCAGCATATTTTTACAGCACATTTATTAACTCCCTATGACATGCTCATGATTATACAAACCTTACTAACAGCTTCCCAACAATTGCAATTTCTCCAACGTTGGCAAGTGGCCTGCGAGGCTGCGGCAGCCACACCCCGTCAGCAAGGGGATCCTCTATATGGGGTGCAAGCTCAGATGCTGATGGGCGCAGGCCCTTTTGCCAACCCGGACTGGCAAGCAGGGTTTCAACCGGAAGTGTTACATTAACCCAAGAATTAGCCCTAAAAAACGATTTTAGCTGTACACGATGAAAAAGCGGCGCCAGCATTTACAGGATTAAGACAGGGGCCCACGGAGCCCTAGCCTAAATTTACTGATAGACTACATGCTGCTATTAATGGTAATCCTGACTTAAATGATGAAATGAAAGTTAAATCTCTTGATATGCTTGCTTATGATAATGCTAATGACAAAACTAAGAAAGTCTTAAGTCTCTTACCCACCTGCGGCCGAGCCCGGCACCGCGTTCTCGCCCCCCCCCCCCCGCCACAAGCGGCAGTTTTTACAGAAGCTGCTGACACTGGGATGCAGCGCCCCTTGTCTGCCAAGACCACATAATCAACTAGCAATGGCTTTATATATTCTTAACAGTGTTTTGATGTTTGCAGCGTTTGTCATTTTATGTTGTGTGAGTAATAAGTGTAAGAGGCCTCTTTGTGTGATTGTTCTGCGTGTGTGAGACGCAGCCCAGCTGCAGCTGCGGAGTGTGGAGTTCTCTGACAGAGCGTCCTAGTGCCTGCTGGGTCATCGGTGCTGCCTGTTTGTTCGGGCTCAGTGTTTGAAGTGTCATAGGTGAGATATCTCCTCTAGCGGGAGGCAGTAATTCTGTGTTAATTGTTGTCGTGAATTTAGGTGCATACTCTGTGGGGAGAGTGCACCCTTGTACCATCTGCCTGAGGGGATATTGTCAGAAGATCATCTACAACCTTACAGGGGTTGTTCATTTCACCAGGGGTCATAGATGCCGATTATGAAGGGGAAATCAGAATTATGGCCTGGACCCCTGGACCCCCGTGTTCAGTAACAAAAGGGTCAAAAATTGCTCAGCTTGTTTATTTTACTGCAGCTCCCCCTAATAGTATGCCGAGAAGCCGGGGTGACTCAGGATTTGGATCAGCAGGTACTCCTCAAATATTTTGGGCTCAGACAGTGACACAAGGTCGACCTCTGGTAAAATGTGCCCTCACCAAAGCAGAAGAATCTGTTGAACTGACAGGCATTTTAGATACTGGCACGGATGTGACCGTAATATCTGCGAGCAGATTGGCTGTTAGCTCGGGTAACTCAAGTGCTTTTCGGGGTTGGTGGTCATGCTGTAACGTTTCAAAGCAAAGATATCATTCATGTAAGGGGCCCAGAAAACTGGGTAGCAAATATTCATCCATTTATATTGGAAACCCCTATTACATCATGGGGTCATGATTGTATGGCTCGATGGGGAACTCAAATTGGATCAAATTTGTCTTAATTGCCACTGCAGCACAGCCCACCCTGAAACCCACCCTGAAACTAACCTGGAAAACAGAATCACCTGTGTGGGTGGGTCAGTGGCCCTTGCCAATGGAAAAGTTGTGCCACCTTAATGATTTAGTTCAGGAACAATTAAGTGCAGGACATCTCGTACCTACCACCAGTCCTTGGAACTCCCCGGTGTTTGTTATTTTAAAGAAAAGTGGTAAATGGTGACTTTTACATGATCTCCAACACATTAATGATGCCATGGAGGATATGGGTACGTTACAGCCAGGAATGCCTTCCCCAACAATGATTCCCCAAAACTGGCATCTTGTAATAATTGATCTGAAGGATTGGGTTTTTTTACTATTCCCTTGCATCCGGATGATGCACCTAAATTTGCCTTTTCTGTTCCCAGTATTAATGTTAGTGAACCTGCAAGACGGTACCACTGGGTTGTTTTACCATAAAAGGCATGAAAAATAGTCCCACGATGTGTCAGTGGTTTGTTGCAAAGGCTTTGAGCCCTGTTAGAATGCAGGTCCCCCAGGCTGTTATATATCATTATATGGATGACATCCTTAGAGCAGCAGAAACACAGGAGATCATGGAAAAGGCTCTTGCTTTACCCAAAGACTCAGTATCTCAAGTGGGGTTGCAAATAGCACCTGAAAAGGTACAGAGATCATCACCGTGCCAGTACCTGGGGTGGAGAATTTGTGAACAGACCATTGTCCCGCAACAGGTTGAACTTAAAACTGATGTTAAGACTTTAAACGATTTACAGAAACTGTTGGGAGCCATAAATTGGATACAGCTGTTGTTGAGCCTAAGTAATGATGATCTGCATAGCTTGTTTGATATTTTGCGAGGAGATCCTTCACTGACATCACCCAGAGTACTTACAGAGAAAGCGAAACAAGATCTCCACCATGCAGCTAATGCGATCTCAGAAACACAGCAAGCACGGCTTTCACATGCAATTTTTCCACCAAAATGCCAGGGCAATACAAAATCACTTCTCTTTATCAAGACCTCAGGCTAAAGACATCATTGCGACTTGCCCTGAATGCCAGAAGGACTCCCTCTCTTCAACAGCTAGTGGTGTCAACCCTCGGGGACTCACCTCCTCAGAATTATGGCAATCTGACATCACTCGCTTTGCTGCAATTGGATCGTTAAAACAGGTGCCGTCAATATTGCACCACTTCTCATCGCAGATACCAGATCAACAAGAAGTCCAGGGCAAGGCTCAAGTGTTAGCAAAAAACCTAGAAAGTGCTAATTCGGAAGGACCATATCCTTTAATAACCCGGGGAAGAGGTTATGCTTGTGCCTCCACAGGTCACGGTCCCCAGTGGTTACCGGCAAGGTGTGTGTGACCACACCTGAGGCGTGAGAGGCAGCTTTTGGTGGACACTCAGGAGCCGGCTGTGGGTGCTGTGGGTGCCCCTGTACCGACAGTTTGCGGTCTCTTCGACTGATCATTTAAGCAGAATGTATGGGTAATGCTTGCTACTGCAATAGGACAAAATACACTATCTCTGTCCTTAATCACACTACAGTTGCCAACTCTTTTAAGAGAAAATGCTGACAGTAATTGCAACTCCTTGATGAAATATATAGGCTTACTAGTCACTAGTGAAAGATGTATCTTAGACAAAATGTAGTTATTAATAAGGATGAAATGCTGTAAGAATGTGTGTATTCAACTTTCTTTGTTTAGCAACATTAAGAATTAAGACCTCAAGTATTTAACCTTATTAGAAACTCCCTTGGTTTTCCCCCTTGAGTGGTGGCCTGGCTCTGGGTGGAACCCAACAGGAGGATGAAATCAGATGTTTCCACTTGTGGTGGTTTGACCTTGGCTAAATGCCAGGTACCCACCAAGTCGCTCTATCACTTCCCCCCCCTTCCCCTTTTTTTCTCAACAGGGCAAAGAGGGGAAAGAAAATAAGATAGGAAAAAAAAAAAAAAACCCAACCCTTGTGGGTAAAACAAAAGCAGTTTTAATATAAGCAAAGTGAAGCAAATTCCTGCATGCAGAAGCAAAACAAGCAAACTGATTTATTCTCTACTTCCCATGAACAGACGATGTCGGGCCTTCTCAGGAAGCAGGGCTCCAATACGCGTAGTGGTTGCCTCGGAGGACCAAGGGTGACCCCACCCCCTTCCTCCTTTCTCCCAGCTTTATACTGAGCAGACGTCATATGGTCTGGAATATCCCTTTGGTCAGTTGGGGTCAGCTGTCCTGGTTGTGTCCCCTCCCAAGATCTTGCCCACCCCGTCCCACTGGGGCAGGGGGGAAATGTCAGAAAGAGCCTTGGTGCTGTGTAAGCACTACTCAGCAGTAGCCACAACACCAGTGTGCTATCAACACCCTGCCAGCTCCCAACATAGAACACAGCACCATGAGGGCTGCTACAGGGGAAAACCAATTCCGGCTCAGCCAGACCCAGTACACCACTCAAAGAAAATTGCCAGTTATTTTGGCCTGCTGAATTAGATAGATGAGGCTGGACCTGCTTGCAGCGATGTTGGATGCCTCACCTACGGATGGACGCATCGCGTAGGATTTCCGGTTTGCGAGGAAGGGCACTCTAAATTCTCGCTGCATCCAGGGTTCCCCAGCAATTGCGGATCTGAATGTTAGTACCCTGTCGCAGTAGAGACGGACACGACAAACATCAGATTGTGTGAAAGCGACCAAAATGGCTGCAAAAGCCCCTTTATTGTTCTAACAAGCCTTTTTATAACCTTCTTCAAAGTAGGTGTTCATACAGGATTGGTTTACTTTAGTAACTAATAGTTCACGATTGGGTGATAGTTTCTTGCCTGGATCGTCAGGACAGTTCTTCTTATCTTAGTTCTCTAATCTTGTTTCCATGGCACTTCTTGGGACTTTCTGGTCTCTCATGGATACACTGGAATCTCCTCAAGGTTAAGTTCTTCTTCAGTTAGACTAGAGGCAGACCCGCTGCCTCCCCCGACAATTCCCCCTTTTTGTATTTGTGCTAGAAATATTGCAGAAGCAGTCTTCTGCAGGGCCCTTTGCAGAAGACTGACAAGACATGGCAACATCAAAAGCACAGTCACAATTACCAAGATCATGACTCCCACAGTTTTGACCAGAGATATCAACCATCCAGAAAGTCCCCATCCTTTAAACATCCTTGTAAGCCAATCCAATCCGTCCTCTTCTGTTAGACGCCTCACACCATCCTTTAGCTGCTGTATGCTTTTGAAAATAGATTCTGAGTGGTCAGACAAATTCATGCAACACATTCCTTCAAAATCTTCACATCCATGTCCTTGCTAAAAGCAAAAAGTCAATTGCAGCCCTGTTCTGTAAAGTAGCATGTCTAACACTATCAACATCAGTTAAAAGGCCACTAAGGGCTAATGAGGTAGCATTAGTTTGTTTACTAAGCCATCACCCTAACTTTATTAGTTTTTTCAATGCAGAGTTACCCAGACATTCTGTTTGGGTTGTGGAACTACCCATCCTTCAGCCTGACGCAGGTTCCAGCACAGGCCGAACACACCGAGCAGGAACCCAGCGAGGGCCGGCATCTGTAGAGACACAAGCATAACCCCTGCCCCAGGTTAATAATTCACATGGTCCACTCCACTGGCAAGTAATTAGATCTCTAACATGCACTTTGATGTCTTTTTGCAAATCCTGTTTTGAAAAAAGAGAAGAGAAATGCTGAAAAAGAGGAGGTAGAGAAGAATTATCCCCATAATGGAGAAAGTTAAGAACATAAACTGCTTTATCCAAACATGCCTGTGGTGGTTCCCCAATCATTCCCCCTTTTTGTTTTTGAAGCTGCCGCTTCAACGTGCCATGTGCACGCTCAACAATTGCTTGTCCTGTTGGGGAATGGGGAATTCCTGTAACATGAGTAACACCCCACAAATTAAAAAATGTTTGAACTTTCTGTGAAATATATGCTGGGCCATTGTCCGTTTTTATTTGGCGTGGCACCCCAAGCATAGAGAAAGCCTTTTGGAAGTGTCGAACTACATCTTTTCCTGTCTCCCCATTATGTGCTGTTGCTACCAAGGCATGAGAATAAGTATCAATGGAAACATGAACATACTTCTGTCGGCCAAATTCATTTATGTGAGTAACATCAGTTTGCCAAATCTGTAAAGCCTGCATACCTCTGGGGTTAGTACCAAAATACACTGGTGTGTGAGTTCCTTGGCAATCAGGGCAGGCAGCTACCATAGACCGAGCTTCCGCATGAGACAAGCCGAACTGCCGTCGTAAAGCTCGATATCCTTGGTGAAAAAATTGATGTGATAATACAGCTTGTTGCTTTATGTTAGGAACAGTATTAAGAGCCATAGCGGAAACAAGAGCATCCGCTCTGGCATTACCTTCTGTATAAAATCCTGGTAAAGTGGTATGACTACGGATGTGCATGATAAAATAAGGTTCTGTCCGTAGTTGAATACTTTTCCAGAGTTCTAGAAGTACATCAAATAATAATTGATTGTCTGACATGGTCAAAACCACTTTGTCTAGTCGGGAAACCAAGTTAGCTACATACGCTGAGTCAGTTACAATATTTACAGGAACAGAAAAAATAGAAAAAACAACAGCCATTGCATGCAGCTCTACTACTTGTGGAGAACCATTTTGATATACTACTTTGTTGTTCCAGTTGTTGTTTTCATACCATACTACTGCTGCTTTACCTGTTTTTCCTGAGCCATCTGTAAAAACAGTAGGGCCGTTCACTGGTTCTGGGTGGCTTAAATTTTTTTGACCAAATGGTATTTCTCGAGCAAATTTCAGTAGCGGGTGTGACGGCAGGTGATATGACACCTGTCCCTGAAAACCCGCCATGGCTGCCTGTAGTTCATAATTATTTGCCAAGCACCATTCAAAATACCAGTTTTGAACAGGTAAAACAGGTCACGCCCTGTTAGTTCTGTACATCGTTTTCTGGCTTTTATGATTACATCAGCAATAAGCTCAAACAGTCCAGGAGCAGTTTTTCGTGGTCGGAATGACAGAAACATCCATTCCAGAATATGTAATGGGTCATCCCACTCAGGATTCCACTGCACCAAAGCACCAAATGGTACAGTTTTGTCAATTAGTACAAAGAGTTGCACCAATTGAGACAGATCTATTCGAGAAACAAATTTCTCATGTATAGATCGTTCCACCATGTGAATTACCTTTAATGCTTCCTCAGTTAATACTCTGGGTTCTGTTGGATCATTGGAATTTTTTAATAATTCCAGTAAAGGTTGCAGTTGTGAATTGGTCAGTCCGAGATAGGGTCTAATCCAATTCAGAGATCCCATTAACTTCTGTACATCATTAAGGGTTTTAACTTCAAGGTTAAGTTTCACAGGTTGAGGCATTACCTGCCTACCTGTGACTGTTAGTCCTAAATACTTCCAGGGTTCTACTTTCTGCACCTTTTCAGGGGCAATAACTAATCCATATTGTTGTAACGAATCTCTGGCTAAATTCTCCATGTCATTCAACTGCTCCTTGTTGTTTGATGCTAACAGGATGTCATCCATGTAATGGTAACAATAACTGGTAGGGAATCTTTCCCTTACAGGTGACAAAGCTTGTGCCACAAACCATTGACAAATTGTTGGTGAATTTTTCATGCCCTGCGGCAGAACTCTCCATTGATATCTTTTTGCAGGTTCTGCATGATTGACAGAAGGCACAGAGAATGCAAATTTTTCTCTGTCTTGAAAGGCTAATGGTATTGTAAAAAAACAATCCTTGAGATCCATGACAATGATTTCCCAATCTTGAGGGATCATGGCAGGTGAAGGCATGCCTGGTTGTAGAGCCCCCATCGTGGCCATGACAGCACTGACTTGCCGCAGGTCATGCAAAAATTGCCATTTTCCTGATTTCTTTTTTATCACAAACACTGGAGTATTCCATGGGCTCTGAGAGGGTTCAATGTGTCCAGCAGCTAGCTGTTCTGCCACCAATTCTTGCAGGGCTTTTAATTTCTCAATTGGTAGGGGCCACTGACCCACCCACACAGGGCTATTCGTTAACCAGGTTAACACAAGCGTGGGTTGTCTAACACCCTGCAGCACAGTGGCCCCCGTTAAAAATCCGTAGTAATCTTCACCCCCCACTGTGACAAGCAATCTCTCCCCCATAGATTGAGGGGAGCTGCTGTCACATATGGTTTAACGACTGCTTGTTGGCCCTCAGGATTGGTGATCAGAATTGCCGTAGCTGCTGTTCTTGCTCGTGCGGAGCCTCCCAGCCCCACTACCCCTGTGTCCGCATCCTCTGTTGGCCAGGTGGATGGCCACAGATAGTTAGAAACAATAGTCACATTGGCGCCCGTATCTAGGAGCCCCGCAAGCCTTACTGTAGTCGGCGAATGTCCATGATTTGACAGCGTGCACGTCATATGTGGTCGAGATGATGAGACAGTCTGAGACCAGCACACTTGAGGGGGTCCTGTAGAACCGAAGCCTCCATCGCCTCGCAGTCGCTGTTCTGCTTTTGGGACACAACTCAAAAAAGGAACAAGTTGAGCAAGACGAGTACCTTTTGGAATCGTAACAAGTGGATAAAGGGTCGAAACTAATGCACAAATTTGACCCGTAAAGTCAGCATCAATGACTCCCACATGCACGATTAATCCGTTTAAGGTGCTACTTGATCTTCCTATAAGTAACGCACTCAGTCCTTGTCCTATGGGACCCCTCGCCTCAAGAGGGACCTTAACAATGTCTTTTGTAACTATAGTTATTGTGTCGGCGGTGGATACATCCAACCCTGCTGAGCCAGTTGTTGCGGCTGATAGCTGCTCACAGAGGGGATTTGACCTGCTGTCTGGAGGGGATTTGTTGTCTTCGCACGCCCTCTCGCGCTCTTCTTGTGGTTTCCCTGTATCGGTTGCCCGTTAGCATGAAACTTGGAACGACATTGTTTCGCGAAATGTCCCAATTTCCCACATTTATTGCAATTAGTTCCTGGTGGGACAGTCATGGGCTGCTTGCCTGCCGACCTTCTGTTCGGGCAATTTACTTTCATATGACCGTCTTTACCACATCCAAAGCATTTTCCTGTATTTCGCATGTTCATGGCAGTAGCTAAAGCCGCCATTTTATGTTCCACTGTACCAACCTTTGAACATGCGGCCACCATGTCAGGAATAGAAGGATCTCCTGGTAAAGACTGTATTATTTTTTGGCAGTCCTCATTAGCATTATCCTTTGCTAGCTGTTTGCACAACATTTGTCTTAACGTTTCATCTTCTACCTGTTTCTCCAATGCAGCAGATATTTTTTCTACAAATTGCAAAAAGGGTTCTTTAGGACCTTGCCGGATAGCAATATACTTCTGTTTTGGAGCTGCCATTTCCATGGTTCGCTTTAATGCTGTAATCCCTATGTGTTGTGCCTGTTCAAGGACAATCGGAGGCCACGTAGCTTGCAGCTGAGGGTTACTAAATGGTCCCTCGCCAAGCAAGGCGTCTTCTCCGAGTCCTAACCTCGGATCGTCTTGTGGCAGTCGAGCATTATTTTGTGCAGCTGCTCGTGCCATCTGCCTCCAAGTAGATTGAAACACTTGTAATTGTACTGGCTGAAACAGCACTTGTGCGAGATGTGTAACATCATATGGACACAGCAAATCTGTGCTGATTATTCGAATAAGTTGCATCACCTCAGGAGAATTGATTCCGAATTTCTGTGCTTTATTCTGCAAATCCTGCACCACCTTCCAACTGATCGGATTGTGCTCATCATGCTCATTTGTGCCTGCAACAGCTTTGTAAACAGGGAATGCACCAGGAGCCTCCTTTGCTGCATCCACAGACTGTGGACAGGCTGGGGTTAAAGAGTACGGGCTGAGGCGTTCGACCAGATCCCAGTTGCCAGCCTCAGCAGCATACTTTCTAACTCCCTCCCAAAATCGATCAGGGGATCTTGGGACTACAGTTATTGTGGATGGAGGGAGAGTCCATGGCTGGGCTTTTTTCAATATGGGTTTATCTGTAATATGCAGAGTTCTCATAGCGGCAGTTAAAGCTTTTTCTCCCTCACTTTCATTTTCGCTCTCACTCTCCGGCTCTGTGTTATTCGCCGTATTTTCCTCCTCGGGGGGGGCTGATGGAATCAGCCCTTCTGCTGCTGCGCCGCTAGGGGCCGCCGCTGCACCACTAGGTTGGGGGGGCTCCTCATCGCCCCGCAAAATATTTAATGGTGGAGGAGGAGGAGGTGGGCGAGGGCGCGATCTGCTTTTGCCCGTGAGGGGTTTCCTGCCTGCTATTCCTGAGGCTGAGGTATCCCCTGCATTTGTCCCTTTGCCACAGTCCTCCCCGTCATTGTCTTCAGGTCGAATGTCCGTTAGTTTCCCATCAGAGGCCTCACGCTCTATCTTCCATTCCTTTAAGGTTTCACTCAATAAGCGCCATGTGGTTGCCAACTCACATGCCTCTTTTTGTCCTTTAGAGACCTCATCCAATATTTTCAATCCTACTGCTTGCCATGCACTCACACTGAATGCAGTAACTGTTGTGGCTTCAAAGCCTTGCATCTTACTCCATAGCAAAATCTTTTTCAGGCTTTGTTCTGAGGTCTTAACCCCCTTTCTTTTTAATAGGGCTTTCCAGGTAGACAAAATTGTCTCCTCTTCCTTTGTTAATGACTGCCCCATAATTACAGTCCCGTTCCCGGTGGCTCACCTTTTTAGGTGTCGAAGTTCAGGTCCAGACCAAGCAGATTCCCTCTGCTCTCAGCTACACCGGGCTCCGTCTCCGCGGCTCTTCCCGCCGCCGTTATACTTCTCCTTTAAATGACCACTTCGCTCTAATCACGTCGCTCTAATCAATCACGTCGCTCTTATCACGTTGGGGTCACCATTTGTCGCAGTAGAGACGGACACGACAAACATCAGATTGTGTGAAATGACCAAAATGGCTGCAAAAGCACCTTTATTGTTCTAACAAGCCTTTTTATAACCTTCTTCAAAGTAGGTGTTCATACAGGATTGGTTTACTTTAGTAACTAACAGTTCACGATTGGGTGATAGTTTCTCGCCTGAATCGTCAGGACAGTTCTTCTTATCTTAGTTCTCTAATCTTGTTTCCATGGCACTTCTCGGGACTTTCTGGTCTCTCATGGATACACTGGAATCTCGTCAAGGTTAAATTCTTCTTCAGTTAGACTAGAGGCAGACCCGCTGCCTCCCCCGACAGTACCCCATTAAGTAAGTGTGCTATTCCCTATTTTCCTTACTGTTTATTTTTTAGTATTTAGTCATATCCCTTAAAGTATTTAAAATTAGTAGTAGTGAAATTAGCCTACTCTTTTTAACTAGTAACGGTAACTGCTATTTTGTTTCTAGCCTCCTGTGGAACATTTTTGACTATACTGTGTTTTTTGAAGTTTGCCTAACCCTTAATTGATAAAGTCTCGAAATAAGTCTTGCAGGTGCAGCTGCAAAACAAAGAAAGGGGAGATGTGGGAGGCATTGGCCTGTCAGCCTTACACAGCCCCTGAGCAATAGCCAGGTTTTGATGAAGAACAGGCCTTGGAAGATAGATAAACTGCTGAGCTGTGCCAAGGTGGCAGGGAAAACAGCGGACAGCTGCAACACTGAACTGTGAAAAAGCACTAAGCTGTGAGAAGTTACCATCGCTGTAGGGCAGAATGCGCCAGAGAATGTGGGGAATTAGTTCAATTGACCCATGAAACTGATAATGGACCAGCCTCTACCTCTCAAAAATTCTCTCTTTTTTGTCAACTCTGGGGTATACGTCACATCACAGGTATACCACATTCGCCCACGGGGCAAGCCATAGTGGAGAGAGCACATCAAAACTTTAAAAGCGCTTTTGCAAAAACAAAAAGGGGGAGAGGTCTTGGCTGCTGCAGAACCACTTGCAAAAGCGGTGTATGTGTTAAATTACTTACGGCTCACAGGTGATAGGGAGGAACCACCAGTAGTAATACATAGTATGTGTCGAACAAAGATGTTACTATAGGAGAGTGGAAAGGACCTGCGTAACTAAAAATGACGGGTCAAGGCTATGCCTGCATTATTACCGATACCGGCACTAGATGGGTTCCGAGTCGATGGGTGCGACTCTGGAAAAGGGAAGTTATGCAACCAGTATTTTTTATCACAATGCTACTGCATGGTGTAATTATACTGCACTTAATGCTTCACAATCCTCTGTTGCTCCTCTCGCGCTACCTCCTGGTGTGTTTTTAATCTGGGGAGATCATGCCTGGGGAGGCGTTCCATCTAAACTGAATGGAGGCCCGTGTAGCCTCGGACACCCCACGTTACTAACACCAAACATATCAATGATTTTGACCATGACTTGAAAACATAAGCGAGTGCAGAGGACTGTTCATCAGTTTAGCAGTTCCTGTCACGATATCATTGAATTTTGGAATCCAGGAGAAATCATACCGGCCTCTGTGTTAGCATCAGGAGTTGGCATTGCGAATGCTTTAATTACTTAAAATAAATTAGGGTGTTGGCTTATCAAACAAACTAATGCTACTTCTTTAGCTTTAAGTGGTCTTTTAACTGATGTTGATAGTGTTAGACATGCTACGTTACAAAATCGAGCTGCCATAGATTTTTTATTATTAGCACACGGACACGGATGTGAAGACTTCGAAGGGATGTGTTGCTTTAATTTGTCTGACCATTCGCAGAACATACACCAGCAATTAGCAAAACTGCGTGAGAATATGAAACATTACTGAAGGACATGACCCCTTTTCCGATTGGCTCACTAGACTCGGGATGGGGGGCTGGTTGCAGACCTTGGTCAAAGGAGCATTGATAGTGCTAGTAGGTTTACTAATCTTGATGTTGCTTCTTCCCTGTCTGTTTCAGTGTTTGCGATGGATGTTGAATAGTCTGATTGAACAAATGTTTAAGAAAGGAGAAGTCTGGACCGCTCAAAAACAAAAAGGGGGATTTGTGGAATGGCTGGAAAACAACAGACATGTTATGAGCGATCCAGACCAAGGGGCCTCACTGTAACAGCAAGCTGCAGCTGTGCTCAAGGACATAAACAAGGCCGAGATAGATTTAGAAACTACATTCATGGCCAAGAGATAAGGGAGTTGGACTGCTGAAAACAGGATGCCTACCTAGTGGGAGAGCAGCGCGTGGACACCACACCGGGACCAATCATAGAGGGAAAAAGGGAACGTGAACAAGTAGCTTTAGCCTATTAGCAATAAGATAGCGGCGCGTGAAGCTTGTGATAGTGTATAAATTGCTGTGTATCCTTTAATAAAGTGGCATCAACTTGATCACATTGGTCATATAAGTTGTGTCCGGGACTTCCGCGTCAACAGTCACCCAGTGTGCAGACGCCCAATTCACAAACAGGATGGAGATATTTTCCTTTATTACATGAATGTGCATTCACAGGTGCCTGTCCCAAGACAGCACACCATGGTCCTGAAAACTATGACTATTTATACACACAATCTATACATATTCAATACACTGATACATACCTACTAAGTGATTGGTCATAAGCTCTACACTTAGCATGTAAATTAACACACATGCCTAGCTTGCCTTCTCCGCCTTCTTCTTTTGAGTCTGGGGTGTAATTAGAGTCGATGGTCCATGGGTCGGTGGTCGCGATCTCCCTCTGCTGGAATTAGCTTTTGCTTAGGTTCCTCATAATTTGGCAGACATAGGCAGGTCATCACAGCTCGTTGTCTCTACTTCCCATTAATCCTACCTAGGCTTCTGCTTTTTAACATGCATATACAATAGTGGATTGTTTCAAGGTTAATCCTTTGCTAACAGCTAATCATTTGGTTCTACAGTGTTCCTAACAAAACTGTACTGTCCTCTAACCTTTCAACATTTCTTTTAATAATCTGACATCAATTCCCCCCTTTTGAGATTTATCGATTCCTTCTTTTTTGATAATTCTCAATTCCATTCTGCACCACTATCATTTGTAGTCTAGTCATCTGTTTAGTAATTATACTTCTAAGACATCCCAACTTTCCAGCAATCACTAATACCATGATTAACAATATTATTAGAGTTTCTATCAGACTTTGCAACCATCCTGTCAGAGAGAATGCAAAACCATGTAAAATTTTATTTAACCATCCCGTTTCCATCCCTTCCCTTAGACTTCAACTAGATTTTGCCACTTGTTTCATAGTATCCAATCATTTTTTCAAATCTTCTGTCACATTTGGGATATGTAAACAATTATCATTATTTAATTTTACATATCCTCAGACACCATGCTCATGTAGCAGCAATAAATCCAAGACTAGGCGATTTTGACGGGTCGTGTCAGAGGTAGTTTGCAGCTGCACATTCAAATCCTGAAGACCAGTTCTTGTTGCATTTTCTAATGCTTCAATTTGTCCTGGTAAATTGTACAGCCAAACATGATTTCGGTATGATGCTATATGGGGACTGAAAATTGATTCTAATATCCATCCTACCTTGGTTCCTATTGAAGGGTGTTGCCATGTGTCTGTGTTTGACCTTTTAACTCTTCCCCATAATTCTCCTGCTAGGGGTCTTTTTCTCCACAATGGACATAAGGTTAACATCCCTAGAGTAATTTGTTTTCTGGGCCCTCTCAAGGGTAACTGAGTTGACCAAGTTCCATCACTGCTCACCCAAAAAGTATGTCCTATGGGGAAAGGGTTTCCCATTCACAATTCATAACTTTGTCCTTCATCATTGTTCCTCTCCAGGTATCTTTAATAGGAGTAGAATAATTCCTGCACAAACATCCTAATCATAATGCTCAGGCCAATGATCCTAGACTTTGGATTTCAGATATATTTGTTAATTAAAAAAATCAAGTACAGTTCAAATTATACACCTTAGGAGCCTGTTTCCCATATTCTGTTAAATTTAAGGGAAGCACTATGTTCCAAACCTTCTCTTTTAATGGTTCTCCTTTCCAGTCAATGCACCATGGAGTTGGCTGCATATAATGCCATTCTCCTTCTTCAGCAGTCTTCCAAATGGAGGGAAACTGCATTCCCCATGGGAATTGATGACAAGGTTCAGCCTCCTTAATTTCCCCTGGTTGTTGTGTTTCATTAACGTGCCAACATAAATTTTTAGAACTATCCCCTAATATTTTCCATCTTCCTAGCCAAAACACCTTTTCCTTTTTCAGATTAAATTCTAATATGCCCGTACCATTAGTTAGCATGGTGTTGAAGGTTCAGTTCAAATCAAAAGTTAAAATTCCCCAATCCAGTGGGGAAGCTGCGGATTTCGGAAGTGGCAAGCATGCTGTAATTTGACTAATGTTGTGGATTCTCCTAAAGGCTTGCACCAATTGCAAAATCAAGTTACCGTGACAAGCAAAAATGCACTGATAAATCAATATTAATAACAAAACCATTTTCGATTACTAAAGATTGTGTAAAAGTTAATTTCAAAGGTCCTGTTTCCTTAGACTTCCATTCTTTCTGCTCTGAGGGTGATGACTTCTTGACCCTGGTGTAATGAATCCAATAATTAATTCCATCCACTTTCACTGCAGTATAAGTTTTTAATAGCACAGGGTATGGTCCCTTCCACTTCTCTTTCAATGGCTTGTCCTTCCAAGTTTGAATATAGACGAGATCTCCTGGTTGAAAGGAGTGGATGGGGGTATCCAAGGGCAGTGGTGTCTGGTTTAAGTACCTATGCAAGGAGGATAAGATATGCGAAAGAGAGTTTAAATATTCTTTAACTGTTTCCTGACCTCTGATATGTATCTGATCTTCCTTTATTGTAATTACTTCAGCAGGATATGGTTTTCCATATATCTCAAAAGGACTTACTTTTTCCCTAATTCTTGGGGTGAATGACTCTCAATAAAGCTAAAGGTAATGTTTCCACCCATTTCATGTGAGCTTCCTGGTATAATTTTGAAATTTGTCTTTTTAGGGTCTGATTCATTTGTTACACTTTCCCACTAGACTGGGGCTTCCAAGGAGTATGGAGATCCCATTTTATCTTTAAAATCCTTGACATTCTCTGTACTAGCTCAGCTATAAAATGAGGTCTGTTATCTGATGATACCTTTTCTGGAATACCAAATCTAATAATTATTTCTTTTAGCATTATCTTAATTATTTCGCTTGCCTTATCAATGTGCGAGAGGAAAGTTTCAGGCCAACTGGAAAAAGTATCCACTAGAACTAGCAAATACTTATACTGGTTACATTTTGGTAACTCAGAAAAATCTATTTGCCAGTACTCCCCCGGCGTTATTCCTTGCTTTACATTTCCTCCCATAGGTTTCTTTTCTATTTTTGGGTTATTGGCACAACATGTTGGATATTTATTTAACACTATGTCTGCAATACTTTGCATCTTTGACCTTAAAACATACTTCTTAGCAGCAAGGACTAACGCATTGGAACCCATATGTGTTTCCTGGTGTAATTTCTTCAATACAAATTCCATCACCCTTTCAGGAAAGAGAAGTTGCTGTAGGGGTGTTTTCCACCATCCTTGTTTAGTTTTGGTACAGTCCAGTTGCTTAGCTAACTGGTCTTCCTTTTCCGTGTACTGCGGTGGAGTTAAATCTAGGTGATGTTCAGGAATTAAAGCTCCTTCCACATTTAGGTTTTTTAGAGCTGCTTCTTTTGCAGCTATATCTGCTCTCTGGTTTCCTTTGATTATTTCACTGTTTCCCTTCTGATGTGCCCTACAGTGAATTATTGCAACTTTCTTTGGTTGTAATACAGCTTGCGACAATTTCATAATTTCAGGTTCATATTTAACAGGAGCTCCTTGTGAATTTAAAAGTCCTCTCTCTTTCCAAATTGCCCCATGAGCATGAATGACTCCAAAGGCATATTTTGAATCAATATAAATATTAACTTTCTGTCCAGCGCTTATTTCCAAAGCTCAGATCAAAACAATTAATTCCGCCTTCTGGGCTGATGTATTGGGAAGCAAATATTTTGCTTCCAAAACACGGTCTCTGGTCACTATTGCATATCCAGCGTGCTGCTTTCCTTCGGACACGAAGCTACTTTCATCAGTGTATAGTTCTGAATCAAAATCCTAAAGAGGAGTATCCTGTAGATCAGGCCAGCTAGAGTAGATCTGTTCGACGATTGCCAGGCAATCATGATGCAATTCACTATGTTCCAAGATTGGTAGCAGAGTCGCCAGATTTAAGATGGTAGACATTGAAAGGGTGACATCATCTTGTTCCAACAAGACAGCCTGATATTTAGCCAGCCCGCTGGGAGAAATCCAATGGTGTCCCTTGTTCTCTAGGAGAGTTATCACTGCATGGGGTACAAATACAGTTATAGCTTGTCCCAAAATCGGTTTCCTGGCGTCTTTGATCAAAATCACGGCTGCAACAACAGCTCTCAAACAAGCAGGCAGTCCTTTACTGACTTCATCCAACTGTTTAGAGAAATACCCCACCGGTCTCTTCCAGCTTCCCAGTATTTGAGTTAAAACTCCCAGAGCTACTTGCTGTCTCTCATGCACATATAATTGAAAGGGTTTTTCCAAATTTGGAAGCCCTAATGCAGGAGCTTCCATGAGTCTTTTCTTGATTTCATCAAACCCCTTCTGGCATTCTGCAGTCCACTCCAAAAGTCCTTCCGGACCTTTGGTGGCAGTGTATAGTGGTTTAGCAATCAATCCAAAATTAGGAATCCACAACTGACTCCATCCAGCCATACCCAAAAATCCTATCAACTGCTTTTTTGATGTAGGACAGTAATCCTGCAGATTGCCTTCTTCTGTTCCGCATTTAGCTCTCTTTGTCCTTTCATGATCTTGAATCCCAGATATCTGACTTGATCCTTGGCTATCTGGGCTGTTTTCTTGGAGACACAATACCCTGCAAGTCACAAAAAATTCAACAGACTAATGGTGGCCTCAAGACACTCATTGTAATTGCTTGAACCTATTCATAGGTCATCAACATATTGTAACAATGTTATATGCTCGTTAGCACCTTGCCACCATTCCAGTCCTTTGCCAATACATTACCAAATAACGTTGGGCTATTCTTAAATACTTGTGGTAATACAGTGCAACACAAATGAGTCTTCCGCCTGGTAGTCGGGCTTTCCCATTCAAAGGCAAAAATGAGTTGACTCTGTCCACAGAAATACAAAAAAAAGCATCTTTTAAATCTAAAACAGTAAAATAGACATTATTTCCAGGAATGGAAGCAAGTAATGTATACGGATTTGGCACCATGGGGTAGACGTTGACAGTGCAAGCATTTATTTCTCCTAGGTCTTGGACTAACCTATATTCTTGAGAATATAGGCTATATAGAATATAGGATTCTTGACCTCATATAATTTAGACAGATTCTTAGGTTTCTGCATCCTTGTTTTGCTGATTAAGGATACCAATTAAACTCAGACAGCAGAGTGAAAAGAGTAGGCGTATTTTACTCAAAGTAACTAATGTAACAAAATAATACAGAAAACATACAGTAAGAAAAGACAGAACAGTGCACTTAAACAAATAGGAAAATACAGGGTAATGCATCAAATCATTACTACCTGAGAGAGAGAATAGTGATTAAGAAAGATCCATCACCACTTGCATACGTTACCATCATCCAGATCCGCAGTGGCTGGGCAGCCCCGGTTACAGCGAGGATTTGGAGAGCCTGTCCCGGCAAGTGGGAAATCCTACGCGGTGCGTCCACCCGTAGGTGAGGCTTCCAAAGTCGCTGTGAGCGGGTCCAGCCTTATATACCTAAAAATCAGCAAGCCAGAATAGCTGGCACCTTTGTTTTGAGTGGAAACATCTGGATTCACTCTCACATTAGATTCACCCAGAGCCTGGCCAGGGCTCAAGGGAGAAGCTAAGGGAGTTTCCCTGCTTATCTAATTTATTTATGTTCTTTTTAGAACAAGGCCACACATCTGGTCCCAAGGCCGGACAGCTGGCCTTGTTAACTTGCCTCTACGCAAAGAAGAAGAAAGATACATTCAGGATAGACATGTTTTCATTACATTCATCATCAGTAATGAGTATATGATATCTAAGCTACATCTTTCATTAATGAGCATACATATTTTGTTAATGACTGCATACTAAGTTAGCAGCTTTGGCTTGGGGCCTGTTGTTCAGGCTTCAATACTCCAACACTTTAGCACTTTTTACATCAGTATAGGTGGTTTTTTTTTATAACCTAGTACAATACCCACTAGCACAATGGTTATCAGTTATAAAATATACAGGATTCATCTATAGGTCAACTCTGGCTTGGGCCTATTGTCCAAGCCTTAGCACTTCAATCCTGTGCTGAATTCCTTATAAAATATACTTTTGATACTCTTTTATTTTCTGCAAGCCCCCACCTGTATTTGGATTCCACCCAGGATTTTCTCTGGCTATATAAATATTCATGTCAGGCACCCCTCCATGTTTTTGGGTTACTCCTTCCTTAGCCTTTTCACCACCATTCTCCTCTCCTCTGTTGTAAACAAATACTCTAAAAGGGCTTGCACATCACTCCAATTTGGGTTGTGAATCATCATCACAGTCTTAATATTGCTATACATTCCTTCCAGATTTTCTCAATATGAACCCAACGCTTGTTTCCAATTTAATAAATCAGATGTCATAAAGGGAACATGTACGTGCACTGGATTTCCTTCAGGCTCCACAGCTTGCCTTAGGGGAGCTTCTATACTAGGGTTTTGACCTCTTGTTCTCCCAGCCACCGGACTACTAGGTTTGTCCTTGTCCAAGTCCTCAGAAGCAACCCTTGGGGGTGCTACTAACAACCGCACATCCTCATCATCATCCGTCATCTTGCACCCCACACAACAAGATTTATCCTTTTCAGTTTTCTCAGTCAGATAAATACTATTCTGGTACTCTGAATCAACCAAACCACACTTTTTTCTAATATCTCAATCATTTCTCAAAGAAAAAAATAAATCCACATATGGGACCTCATCCCATTTATCAGTTCTCTGTCAAAACAACATTAATTGCAATATAGTATTATACTTAATAGACCAATTTTTGGACCATTTCTCCCTATCTTCCAATTGATATTGTGACCACTATTGATTACAATACCATTTTAATTTATCCTTTGTCATTGGGTCCCCACCAAATTTATTCCAATTTTTCAGGATGCATCCCAAGGGGAAACAAGGGGGAATTTGTTGAGAAGTAGTACTGCCCATTTCGTTACTGAATAAACCAGGTAAATGTGGGACGTCTCCACCGTAACTGCCGCATATCTTTTTCAATACGCCTCATGCAGATTTGTTACTGCTGCATATCAATTTCAGTACACCTTATGCAGACTTTCCAAAAAAAGGTTGTAGCGTATTCCCCCATGAATACGCCTTACACAACCACCAAACAAGACCCAAAAGTCCTTCAAATGCCTGCTACTTCTCACCAAATCTTCCCCCCCTTTTCTTAAATTTCTGTTTAGAAAATACCTCTTTTTCCAATAGCATTGCACTGTTGAGTCATTTACCGCCTGACACCGGATGGGATCCAGAGGAGTCCCTGATCAACAGGTCCATGCATGCTGGAGTCCTGTCTGGTCTGATTCTCTGCTGTTGGGTACGGCAAGACGATCCGGACTGTTGTCCCAAAAATCAGGGGGTCATCACCCAGTGTGCAGACGCCTAATTCACAAACAGGATGGAGGTATGTTTCCTTTATTACATGAATGTGCATGCACAGGTGCCTGTCCCAAGACAGCACACCATCGTCCTGAAAACTACAACTATTTATACACACAATCTACACATGTTCAATACACTGATACATACCTACTAAGTGACTGTGTTACCCGAAAAGCTGATACGTGCCCAGCGTGCAATAACCCAATCTTAACACGCTCAGGAGAGATATTGTATTTATTCAGGCCTGGGTGCTCAGTGGACTTTTCCACAAATCAAGCACACCAACAACAGGTTTTCATGCTCCTTTTATACACAAAAATCAGAGATTAGTACTTTTCCATAACATGCCCATTAGATACTGATTGGTTAGTGATTAACATACAATTATAATACAGCTTACCTAATGCTTCTTCTACTACACATGCTCAGGGGAAGGGTCCTAACCTAGGCAGGGGTCTTTCTGATCTGTGGGTGTGTTTTTTAGTATTATAATGAAGGCAGTTCACTTTCAGGACACTCAAAAGTTAGTTTCATTGTCAAGTTAAGTAAGCGAAGAGTCACTTTGCCAAGTTGTCAAATAACTCATCCTCAACGCAATCCCATACATTGTCTTTATGGTGCAGGATGTTCTAGTTATCTTCTAGGGTATGGAGAACAAAACCTATTCTTTATAAATTTCAATGTCTCACCTGACCAATCTTATTATTATCCCCAGGTGTGCAGTAACTATAGCTACTAGCATAATTAACCATGGCTACTAGTAAATATGAAGTATACTATATCAATTGGTCACAATCTCTACGCTTAGTATGTAAATTAGCACACACGCCTAGTTTGCCCTCTCTGCCTTCTTCTTTTGAGTCTGCAGTGTAATTAGAGTTGGTGTTCCATGGTTCAGTGGTTGCAATCTCCCCCTGCTGGAATTACCTTTTGCTTAGGTTCCTCATAATTTGCCAGACATAGGCAGGTGTCACGTCCCGCTCAGACGAGGGGGACAAGTGACTCAGATTCGCAAATCCCCAATGGAGCGGACAACAAGTCTCCAAGTCTAAACATTTATTAACTACTCACAATGTACTAATTGAACACACGATAGTTGGCTAAGTATATAGCAAGTTGTGGCGAGCAATATAATATGCCTTGCATTGCTTAATAGGAAAGGGAAAAGAGGGAGATAGAGGGAATGGGGAAATACAGATCACCGGTCTGGGTTTCTGCGCAGCTCCTGCCGACGAGGGTTCCGGGAGGCACGGGAGACATCCGTCTTTTTCGCTGGCATCCGTCTTCTTCGCTTCACTGCACTTTCTCTCCTCGGGGCCGCGCCACCCCCCCCACCCCCCCTTCTTGATTTATACCCACTTTCCTTGGGTCCATCCCCTAGGTCGACCCACATACCTACGTATCCCATGTACGGGGAGGGGTGAGGTGTTTCATGGGATGATGTAATTAGCATGATCATGTTAGCCCTCGTTAGCATATTGAGGGGTGTTAACTTTAATATGCATTTCGTGGATAATGAAGCAAAGGTCATTCACCGGACAGATGGCCCTTGAAGTTTTGGCCAGGTGCACCAGAGCAGAGCCGTCCTGTCTTCACAGGGCTCCCTCCTCCAGTCCCATCTTGTGTTATTCGGGCAGCCTTATCAGCTTCGACCTCCACAGAATGCACCCTGTGACTCATAGTTTTGTCTTGCGAGTGTTTGAGGCATTTCTTCGATCAGCCTCAACTTTTGCTTTCTCAGGCTGTTTTTCTTAGTTTCTCACAGGCCTGGTTTCTCGTCTCTCACAGCAGGTTGTTGCAGCTCGCTGTCTCTACTTCCCATTAATCCTACCTAGGCTCCTGCTATTTGACATGCATATACAGTATTGGATTGTTTCAGTTAATAATTTTTTTCTATCGTTTTCCTAACAGCTAATCATTTGGTTCTACAGTGTTCCTAACAAAACTGTACTGTCCTCTAACCTTTCAACATTTCTTTTAATAATCCGACATCAAGATGGTGGGCTTCTTGTAAGTTAAAGAAAAAGGAAAGATTCTATGTGCTGGCTACTAGACAGTTGTCTTAGAGCAGCAACAGATATGATTGATGAGTTGAAAGGGAAAAATGTACAGTTGAAAAAGGAAATTGAGGAAAAGGAAAATGGAAAGAATACTTGGGAAGTAAAGTGTAAGCAATTAGAAATGCAAAATAGACTGCTTGAGTCAAAACTCCAGCCTCAGATAACTGCAGAAGCTGAAGAGTGCAGGAGGACATTGTTGGAAGATACTATGGTAGACTCAGTTAAAGTTTATTGTGCCATGCATGGATGATGATGATTGGGATGGGTATATCTGGAAACCAGCAGACCCTGATATCCTCCCCTCAGGGCCAAGTGATAATGAGGATGATTCCCTGCCCTCTTGGCACTGCTAATCAAGATTGAACAACACAGCACGGCTGCAGGGTGTCCTGGTTTAGCCAGGATAGGGTTAAGTTTCCCCAGCAGTGGGGGGGAAGTTCTAGCCGGGTTATTCATATATCATGCTAACGTCACATCCTGGCGCGAGCGCGGGAAGAATCGGTGATCGCGTGGGTTGGCGCAGCCGGTTCTCTCACTGCTGTATCGGTATATATTTTGCTCTGTTCATTGTTATCACTATTACTGTTATTGTTGTTGTTTATTGTGTTGCTGTTGCACTGTTGTATTAAACCTTTCCTTAGCTCACTCTCGGGGCTTTGTATTTCACTCCCTTTGTGGGGGAGGGGCAGCGGCCGCGTGGTCTCAGACCCCGGCAGGGGCTAAACCATCACAACTTTGGCGCCCAACGTAGGGCTGGAGAAGACTGAGATAAGGACAAAAGGAGAAGGTGTGTTAGAGCCATCTGTTAGGTGTAATTTTTCTGCTTTTATTTGCATTTGTCTGATAAGAAACGTTTGCAATGCTGACCAATTTGCTTGCGTGGTGGGGCTGGATTAATCCTTATATCTATTGTGCATTCCCAGTGCTGGTGTTTGTTCTCGGTGGAAAATGTCTCAAGGGTCTTGTTTTGCTGTACTGGCTGCAGACTGCTTATAATATGGTTGTATCACTGCTTGTGGGGGTGAACCGGTACCTGTTTGCTGCCTGGGCTTTTGTTAGGGGTCTCACCCCCTCTATGGGTGAGCCAGGGGAAGAGATTCTCTTGGTTTTTGAGAGTTTCAGCTATCCCTGGAGCCTCCTGGCCACTGTGTTCGCGGCACAATGCTTTCTAAATGTCTGCCAGATCTTGTTTTGGGCCATGCAGTACTTCTCCAACAATAGCACCACCCGGAAACCTGCCCAGAGGGCAGATAGTTGTAAACGGCAAGGTGTGTGGGAAAAGATGGGCAAGTGCCTGAGTCAGTGGTCACCCCCAATGCTTTGGGATTTCACTCCCGAACAAATGGAGAGTCCTGATAAATTGGTGGAGCATTTGGAAAAGGTGTGCTGCCAATCTGACAAACCCTAGGAAACACAAATCCTTGCGATGTGCTGGGGGCTTGCCCATGCTTACCGTGTCTTTTTTAACACCGTTCACTGCCCTCAAGGGGGAGAAGGGGCTGCAGGATCTGAAAGTGAACCTACTGGTACAGCAGCTGGGCCAGGGGGACAGGCAGTGCCAGTACCAGTCGCCTCCACCAGCACAGCAGCTGAGCCAGAGGGACAAGCAGTACCAATATCAGTCGCCCCGATACAGAAAACCAAATATACCAAAAAATCCCCTCGCGATGTAGAGGGTGATAATGAACCAGGCCCATCACGAGAGCAGGAGGAAGAGCTGGAGGTAACCATCCGATCTCTATCCCTGAGTGAGTTGCGAGATATGCGGAAGGATTTTAGCCGCATTCCAGGCGAGCAAATTTGCACCTGGCTGCTCCGATGCTGGGATAGTGGAGCTGCTGGTTTGGAATTGGAGGGGAGAGAGGCCAAGCAGCTGGGACCTTTAGCCAAGCAGGCTGGTATTGACAAGGCAATAGGGAAACAGGCTCAAACCCTCAGCCTTTGGAGGCGACTCCTGCTCGGTGTGAGGGAGAGGTATCCCTACAAGGATGATGTTCTATGTCGGTTAGGCAAGTGGACCGACATGGAGAAAGGCATTCAAAACCTCAGGGAAATGGCTGTGTTTGACATGGTCTATGGTGATCTGAATGATGAGCAGTCACCAATGGATCCAGATCAGGCCCCTTGCACACAGTCGATGTGGCGGAAGTTCCTGCAAAGTGGACCAGAGGCACATTCCAAAGCATTAGCAGTAGCGTCCTGGTGGCGAGACACCCAGACTCAGACAGTGGACGAAGTGATTATCCAGCTCCGGCAATATGAGGGAAGTCTCCCTTCCTCCCAACATGCTTTGGTTTCAGCTGTAGAGGAACTGTCTCAGAGGCTCCAGAAAGTGGAACAGGACATGTCCTATGTTCCACCTGCACGGGCCGATGTCTCAGCTATTAGAAGCAGGTGCTTCCCCACCCAAGAGAAGGGCAGTGGAAGGTACACACCACGGGGCACCCTGTGGTTCTTCCTCCGCAACCATGGGGAAAACATGAGGAGGTGGCATGGACAGCCCACTTCCGCCCTAGCTGCACGAGTAGAGCAACTGAAAGGGAAGACCACCATGAAAGGGGAGTCTTCCAAGAGAGATACAGCTCCAGTGTCTAGTCGGAAATCCCCCAGACAGAATAGAATGGCCAACACTATGCTTGACCCTCTTGAGGGGACCAGGAAGTCATTCTTGCAGGAGTCACTCTTAGATCAAGTGAGTGATGGTGAGCAGGATTAGAGGGGCCCTGCCTCCACCCAGGTGGAGGAAAGGGATAATCGGATTTACTGGAAGGTGTGGATCCGATGGCCTGGCACATCAGACCCACAAGAATATAAGGCCTTGGTAGACACTGGCGCACAGTGCACCCTGATGCCATCAAGCCACAGTGGGGTCGAACCCATCTGCATCTCCGGAGTGACAGGGGGATCCCAACAGCTGACCCTATTAGAAGCTGAAGTAAGCTTAACTGGGAAGGACTGGCATAAGCACCCCATTGTGACTGGCCCAGATGCCCCGTGCATCCTAGGTATAGATTACCTCAGGAGAGGGTACTTTAAAGACCCAAAAGGGTACCAGTGGGCCTTTGGTATAGCTGCCCTGGAGGAGGTTGAGCAATTGTCCACCTTACCCGGCCTCTCAGAGGATCCCTCGGTGGTGGGGTTGCTTAAGGTTGAAGAGCAGCGAGTGCCAATTGCTACCAAGACAGTGCACCGGCGGCAGTACCGCACTAACAGAGATTCCCTGGTCCCCATCCATCAGCTGATCCGTCGACTAGAAAGCCAGAAGGTGATCAGCAAGACTCATTCACCTTTCAACAGCCCTATATGGCCAGTGAGAAAACCTAATGGCGAATGGAGACTAACCATGGACTACTGTGGCCTGAATGAAGTTACGCCAGCGATGAGTGCTGCAGTGCCGGACATGCTAGAGATCCAGTATGAGCTGGAGTCGAAGTCAGCAAAGTGGTACACCACAACTGACATTGCTAACGCGTTCTTCTCCATCCCAATAGCAGGAGGGGTATCCAGTACACCTGAAATCGATTGCCCCAGGGGTGGAAACACAGCTCCACCATTTGCCATAGACTGGTCCATACTGCACTGGAGAAAGGTGGGGCTCCAGAACACCTGCAGTTCATTGATGATATCATTGTATGGGGGGACACAGCTGAGGAAGTCTTTGAGAAAGGAAAGAAGATAATTGAAATCCTCCTGAAGGCTGGTTTTGCCATCAAGCGACAGAAAGTTAAGGGGCCTGGAAGGGAGATTCAGTTCCTAGGAATAAAATGGCAAGATGGGCGTCGCCACATCCCAATGGAGGTGATAAACAAGATAACAGCCATGGCCCCACCAACCACTAAAAAAGAGACTCAGTCCTTCCTGGGCACTGTGGGGTTCTGGAGGATGCACATCCCAAACTACAGCCTGATTGTGAGCCCTCTCTACCACGTAACCCGCAAGAAGAACGATTTTAAATGGGGCCCAGAGCAACAACAAGCCTTTGAACAAATTAAGCAGGAGATTACCCAGGCAGTGGCCCTCGGGCCAGTCCGGACAGGGCAGGAGATTAAGAATGTGCTCTACACCGCAGCCAGGGAGAATGGCCCTTCCTGGAGCCTTTGGCAGAGAGCAGATGGGGAATCCCGAGGCCGACCTCTAGGCTTTTGGAGCCGGGGATACAAAGGCTCTGAAGCTAACTATACCCTGACTGAGAAGGAGATACTGGCAGCGTACGAAGGAGTTCGAGCTGCCTCAGAAGTGGTCGGCACTGAGACACAGCTCCTCCTGGCACCCCGACTGCCGGTGCTGGGATGGATGTTCAAAGGAAAGGCTCCCTCCACACATCATGCAAGAGATGCCACGTGGAGTAAATGGGTTGTGTTGATAACACAACATGGTGCTTTGGTGGGTTTGTGGGAGTATGATATAATCAATCTGCCAGGCCTCCATGTATTTATATTTCAGCCATTGTCCTCCATACCACAGAGGCTTTAACTGCTTGGCTTGCTTGGTTGCAGCACATGTTTCACATTCATGGATAACCTGTGCAATAGTGTCCATGGTCAGGTCCACCTCTCGATCATGAGCCCATCTATATGTTGCATCTCTTCCCTGATGGCCTGAGGAGTCATGGTCCCAGTAAACCATAAATAGCTCACCCTCATGTTGCCAGTCCAGATCTACTTGAGCCACCTTAATCTTAGCAGCTTGATCCACCTGTTGGTTGTTTTGATGTCTTCAGTGGCCCGACTCTTGGATACATGAGCATCTACGTGATGTACTTTCACAATCAGGTTGTCCAGCTGGGCAGCAATATCTTGCCACAATGTGGCAGCCCTGATGGGTTTACCTCTGCATTGCCAGTTGGTCTGCTTCCATGGCTGCAATCACCCCCAAAGCGCATTTACCGTCATCCGTAAGTCAGTATAGAGATAAAGTATTGGCCATTTTTCTCATTCATCAATGACTAACACCAGCTGGATTGCTTTCACCTCTGCAAACTGAATCGATTCTCCTTCTCCTTCAGCAGTTTCTGCAGCTTGTCATAAGGAACTCCATACAGCAGTCTTCCACCTTCTATGTTTCCCCACAATGCAACAAGAGCAATCAGTAAACAGGGCATATTGCCTCTCATTTTCTGTCAGTTTATTATACAGTGGGACCTTTTCATCATGCATCACTCTTACGATCCAGACTGGGTAGCTCAGAGAGTCATAGAGGTTTTGTGATCCCCTCGGGTTAAATTAAGGTGAAATGACACCACATGACCAGTTAAAATGTTTTACTTGCAGTAGAAACAACTTAAACTTGGAAAGAATAGTAAATGATGTGGCCTCTTATTGAAAAATCTATAAGAAAGAAAATAAAGGAAATAAAAGAAAAGGAAGGGAGTGAAAGAGTCAAAGAATCCGGATCACCACCCCAGGTTCCAACATTGTCTCAGGTCTGGTAATCTTGGGTGGTGGGTGCACACACAGCAACGTTCTCTGTTGTCGCAGTAGAGACGGACACGACAAACATCAGATTGTGTAAAATGACCAAAATGGCTACAAAAGCACCTTTATTGTTCTAACAAGCCTTTTTATAACCTTCTTCAAAGTAGGTGTTCATACAGAATTGGTTTACTTTAGTAACTAACAGTTCACAATTGGGTGATAGTTTCTCGCCTGAATCGTCAGGACAGTTCTTCTTATCTTAGTTCTCTAATCTTGTTTCCATGGCACTTCTCGGGACTTTCTGGTCTCTCATGGATACACTGGAATCTCCTCAAGGTTAAATTCTTCTTCAGTTAGACTAGAGGCAGACCCGCTGCCTCCCCCGACAATTCCCCCTTTTTGTATTTGTGCTAGAAATATTGCGAGAGCAGTCTTCTGCAGGGCCCTTTGCAGAAGACTGACAAGACAGGGCAACATTAAAAGCACGGTCACAGTTATCAAGATCACTACCCCCACAGTCTTGACCAGAGATATCAACCATCCAGAAAGTCCCCAACCTTTAAACATCCTTGTTAACCAGTCTAATCCATCATCTTCTGTTAAACGCTTGACACCATCCTTTAGCTGCTGTATGCTTTTGAAAATAGATTCTGAGTGGTCAGACAAATTCATGCAACACATTCCATCAAAATCTTCACATCCATGTCCTTGCTAAAAGCAAAAAGTCAATAGCAGCTCTATTCTGTAAAGTAGCATGTCTAACACTATCGACATCAGTTAAAAGGCCACTTAAAGCTAAAGAGGTAGCATTAGTCTGTTTGCTAAGCCAGCATCCCAACTTATTTAAAGTTCTTAGGGCATTTGCAACGCCAACTCCTGGTGCCAATATGGAGGCTGCTATGATCTGGCCTGGATTCCAGAATTCAATGTTATCTTGACAAGAACTGCTAAACTGATGAACAGTCCTTTGGACTCGCTTATGTTTTCGAGTCATATTCACAATCATTGACACATTTGTTGTTAATAACGTGAGGTGTCTGAGGCTACACGGGCCTCCATTCAGTTTAGATGGAACGCCTCCCCAGGCACGATCTCCACAGATTAAAAAAACACCAGGAGGTAGTGCAAGAGGAACGTCAGAAGACCGTGAGATGTTAGTCGAGGTATAATTGCACCAAGCGGTTGAGTTATGATAAGCAGCATTAGTTGCATTCACATTTTGCCCTCTCCGTGCGGAAGTATTATAAGAGTAATTAAAAAACACACAAGCATCCATTGTGACAGAGCCTAGCAACTCTAGTTCTTGGGGTTCTTGCGTAACCTGTGGAAGGTGACTATATACACCATCCCAATTATCTATACAATTTTTTGGAGAGTTGCAAAGAGAGAAAGGCTGAAGGGTTTGTGGGATTGGCCATGTGTCTACTGGCAATCCCACGAAGCACATGGAGAATGGATTTTCCAGGTTCGCAGTAGAAATGCACAAGGTTTCTTGATGTGTCATGTTTGCAAAAGTTACCCAGACATTCTGCTTGGGTTGTGGAACTACCCATCCTTCACCCTGGTGCAGGTTCCAGCACAGGCCGAACACACCGAGCAGGAACCCAGCGAGGGCCGGCATCTGCAGAGACACAAGCATAACCCCTGCCCCAGGTTAATAGCTCACATGGTCCACTCCACTGGCCAGTAATTAGATCTCTAACATGCACTTTGATGTCTTTTTGCAAATCCTGTTTTGAAAAAAGAGAAGAGAAATGCTGAAAAAGAGGAGGTAGAGAAGAATTATCCCCATAATGGAGAAAGTTAAGAACATAAACTGCTTTATCCAAACATGCCTGTGGTGGTTCCCCAATCATTCCCCCTTTTTGTTTTTGAAGCTGCCGCTTCAACGTGCCATGTGCACGCTCAACAATTGCTTGTCCTGTTGGGGAATGGGGAATTCCTGTAACATGAGTAACACCCCACAAATTAAAAAATGTTTGAACTTTCTGTGAAACATATGCTGGGCCATTGTCCGTTTTAATTTGGTGTGGCACCCCAAGCATAGAAAAAGCCTTTTGGAAATGTCGAATTACATCTTTTCCTGTCTCCCCATTATGTGCTGTTGCTACCAAGGCATGAGAATAAGTATCGATAGAAACATGAACATATTTCTGTCGGCCAAATTCATTTATATGAGTAACATCAGTTTGCCAAATCTGTAAAGCCTGCATACCTCTGGGGTTAGTACCGAAATACACTGGTGTGTGAGTTCCTTGGCAATCAGGGCAGGCAGCTACTATAGAGCGAGCTTCAGTATGAGATAGACCAAACTGCTGTCGTAAAGCTCAAAAGCCTTGATGAAAAAATTGATGTGATAATACAGCTTGTTGCTTTATGTTAGGAACAGTACTCAGAGCCATAGCAGAAACAAGACCATCCGCTCTGGCATTACCTTCTGTATAAAATCCTGGTAAAGTGGTATGACTACGGATGTGCATGATAAAATAAGGTTCTGTTTGTAGTTGAATACTTTTCCGGTGTTCTAAAAGTACATCAAATAATAATTGATTGTCTGACATGGTCAAAACCACTTTGTCTAGTCTAGAAACTAAGTTAGCTACATACGCTGAGTCAGTTACAATATTTACAAGAGTGGAAAAAATAGAAAAAACAACAGCCATTGCACGCAGCTCTACTACTTGTGGAGAACCATTTTGATATACTACTTTGTTGTTCCAGTTGTTGTTTTCATACCATACTACTGCTGCTTTACCTGTTTTTCCTGAGCCATCTGTAAAAACAGTAGGGCCGTTCACTGGTTCTGGGTGGCTTAAATTTTTCTGACCAAATGGTACTTCTTGAGCAAATTTCAGCAGCGGGTGTGATGGCAGGTGATATGATATCTGTCCCTGAAAGCCTGCCATGGCTGCTTGTAGCTCATAATTATTCGCCAAACACCATTCAAAATACCAGTTTTGAACAGGTAAAACAATCGTAGCTGGGTCACGCCCTGTTAGTTCTGTACATCGTTTTCTGGCTTTTATGATTACATCAGCAATAAGCTCAAACAGTCCAGGAGCAGTTTTTCGTGGTCAGAATGACAGAAAAATCCATTCCAAAATATGTAATGGGTCATCCCACTCAGGATTCCACTGCACTAAAGCACCAAATGGCACAGTTCTGTCAATTAGTACAAAGAGTTGTACCAATTGAGACAGATCTATTCGAGAAACAAATTTCTCATGTATAGATCGTTCCACCATGTGAATTACATTTGATGCTTCCTCAGTTAATATTCTGGGTTCCGTTGGATCATTGGAATTTTTTAATAATTCCAGTAAAGGTTGCAGTTGTGAATTGGTCAGTCCGAGATAGGGCCTAATCCAATTCAGGGATCCCATTAATTTCTGTACATCATTAAGGGTTTTAACTTCAAGGTTAAGTTTCACAGGTTGAGGCATTACCTGCCTACCTGTGACTGTTAGTCCTAAATACTTCCAGGGTTCTACTTTCTGCACCTTTTCGGGGGCAATAACTAATCCATAGTGTTGTAACGAATCTCTGGCTAAATTCTCCATGTCATTCAACTGCTCCTTGTTGTTTGATGCTAGCAGGATGTCATCCATGTAATGGTAACAATAACTGGTAGGGAATCTTTCCCTTACAGGTGACAAAGCTTGTGCCACAAACCATTGACAAATTGTTGGTGAATTTTTCATGCCCTGCGGCAGAACTCTCCATTGATATCTTTTTGCAGGTTCTGCATGATTGACAGAAGGCACAGAGAATGCAAATTTTTCTCTGTCTTGAGAGGCTAATGGTATTGTAAAAAAACAGTCCTTAAGGTCCATGACAATGATTTCCCAATCTTGAGGGATCATGGCAGGTGAAGGCATGCCTGGTTGCAGAGCCCCCATCGTGGCCATGACAGCACTGACTTGCCGCAGGTCATGTAAAAATCAGCATTTTCCTGATTTCTTTTTAATTACAAACACTGGAGGGTTCCATGGGCTCTGAGAGGGTTCAACGTGTCCAGCAGCTAGCTGTTCTGCCACCAATTCTTGCAGGGCTTTTAATTTCTCAATTGGTAGGGGCCACTGATCCACCCACACAGGGTTATTCGTTAACCAAGTTAAAACAAGTGTGGGCTGTCTAACACCCTGCAGCACAGTGGCCCCCGTTAAAAATCCGTGGTAATTCTCACCCCCCATTGTGACAAGCAATCCCTCCTCCATAAATTGAGGGGAGCTGCCGTCACATATGGTTTAATGACTGCTTGTTGGCCCTCAGGATTGGTAATCAGAACTGCTGTGGCTGCCGTCCTTGATTGCGCGGATCCTCCCAGCCCCACTACCCCTGTGTCTGCTGCCACCATGGGATAATTAATTGGCCAATTAATATGATAGATAATAGTTACATCCGCTCCAGTGTCCAGAAGTTCACAGATTGAAGTAGAAGGAGGAGAACTGTCTTGATTGTAGATGATGCACTTCATGGATGGACAATGCGTCTCAATGGGTTGTGACCAAAAAGCCATCAGCATCCCGGTCGATCCGAAGCTGTTATCCCCATGGAGGCGCTGCTCTGCTTTTGGAACACAACTCAAAAAAGGTACAAGTTGAGCAATGTGAGTGTCTTTTGGAATTGTTACAGGTGGATAAGGAGTAGAAATCATAGCACAAATTTGTCCAGTAAAATCAGCATCAATAATTCCCCTATGCACAATTAATCCATTCAAAGTGCTACTAGATCTTCCAACCAATAGGGTACTTAGACCTCGTAATTCCATCATCTTTCTCAATGCGGTGAGTCCCACCTGTTGAGACTGTTCCAATATAATAGGGGGACAAGTGGCTTGTAGTTGAGGATTACTAAATGGCCCTTCACTAAGCAAAGCATCGTCTCCAAGGCCTAGCCTCGGGTCATCCTGTGGCAGTCGTAAATTATTCTGCGCGGCTGCGCGTGCCATCTGCCTCCAAGTAGATTGAAACACTTGTAATTGCACCGGCTGAAACAGCACTTGTGCGAGATGCGTAACATCATATGGACACAGCACATCTGTGCTGATTATTCAAATAAGTTGCATCACCTCAGGAGAATGGATTCCAAATTTCTGTGCTTTATTCTGCAAATCCTGCACCACTTTCCAGCCGATTGGATTGTGCTCATCGTGCTGGTTTGTGCCTGCAGCAGCTTTGTAAACAGGGAATGCACCAGGAGCCTCTGCTGCTATATCTACAGGCTTTGGACATGCCGGGGTTGGAGAGTAGGGGCTGAGGCGTTCAACCAGATCCCAGTTGCCAGCTTCGGCAGCATACTTCCTAACTCCCTCCCAAAATCGATCAGGGGATCTTGGGACTACAGGTATTGTGGATGGAGGGAGAGTCCATGGCTGGGCTTTTTTCACTATGGGTTTATCTGTAATACACAGAGCTCGCATAGCGGCAGTTAAAGCTTCTTCTCCCTCACTTTCATTTTCGCTCTCACTTTCCGGCTCTGTGTTATTCGCCGGATTCGCGTATTTTCCTCCTCAGGGGGCAGGCCAATGGAGTCACCCCTTCTGCTGCTGCGCCGCTAGGAGCCGCCGCTGCACTCCTAGGTGGGGGGGACCCCTCATCGCCCCACAAAATATTTAATGGCGGAGGAGGAGGAGGTGGGCGAGGGCATGATCTGCTTTTGCCCGTGAGGGGTTTCCTGCCTGCTATCGCCGACGCTGAGGCATCGGCTTCATTTGCCCCTTGGCCACAATCTCTCCCCTTCCTGACATTTTCTGGTTTCTCATCTTTCTTTTGCTCATCATTCGCCTCACATTCTGCTTTCCATTCCTTCAGGGTCTCCCTTAATAGACGCCCTGTGGTTGCCAACTCACATGCCTCTTTTTGTCCTTTAGAGACCTCATCCCATAGTTTCAATCCTACTGCTTGCCATGCACTCACACTGAATGCAGTTACTGTTGTGGCTTCAAAGCCTTGCATCTTACTCCATATCAAAATCTTTTTCAGGCTTTGTTCTGTGGTTTTAACCCCTTTTCTTTTTAATAGGGCTTTCCAGGTAGACAAAATCGTCTCCTCTTCTTTTCTTAATTGTTGCCTGTCCTGGTTTAACCAGGATAGGGTTAAGTTTCCCCAGCAGTGGGGGGGAGCTCTAGCCGGGTTATTCAGATACCATGTGGATGTCACATCCTGGCGTGTCTCATCCTGACACGGGAGTGCGTGGCGCGTGGTTTTATACATCTGCTCCTCTCACTCCTGTATTGGTAGATATACTTTGCTCTGTTCATTGTTATCACTGTTATGTTGCTGTTAGCTCTGCCTCTTTGAACCTGCCTCTCCACGTGTCAGTGGCGCTCAGGTCGCAGAGACTAACACCGCAACACCGCAATTAGCCTGCCTCATTAAACCTGCCAATCCACATATCAGTGGCGCTCAGATCGCAGACTAATGCTGCAGGAGGTTAAGACCTTCACGGGGACATCAGTACAAACACCAATATGATGGATACAAAATGTCCGTTTATTAAACTGTGTATCTCACCTATATACGTTCACCAAGTACCTCCTTCGTGGATGTGCCCTTAACATTACAAGCCTATCCATCACCTTACCTCGTAACAAGGGAGGGCTACAGCTATTTCTTCCGTACATCGCGAGATCTTCCGAATGCCACTCCCTACATTTCCCCCTCCCCATGCTTTATAACATCATTATTCCTGATTGATTGTCATTATTGCGCTGTTCCAAGTGGTGATGAGCAAGACCCATATGTCGGTCTAAGAACAAAACATTAACCTTCTTAAACAATCTACAAACTACAGCACTAATACATGTAAAGGCGATACAAGTAGCAAGAAGCACACCACATATTCCAATAATTCCCCAAATGAGCCAATCCCAACTAAGCTAATTAGTAATCTAAGTCCACACGTTGTCAAGCCACCCAAACCATTCTGGTTTTACAAAGGTGGCTGTGATGAAGACATAGCAAGATTCTGCCCCTGTATCCAGAGGAGAACAGACGTCTTCACGGTGATGTTCTCGTGCCCGCTCTCTCCAATATCCTGCGTGAGTCGGCGACACGCAACCAAGGAGGGTGATCCACCACCAACGCTGTAACACAAAACTCCATCTTCTGTTAGATCAGGTTTTACACACCGTGCGGGTATCCATTTGATTAGGCCGTCCTTTTCCACTGCTGTGTACCCACGCCCAAACACCCTCAGTGACCACTCCGACTCCCCAGCTATGGCGCCCGGTTCCCTGATCTGGACCAAAGAATAGTTTTTCGTCGCCTGGGCTGGTATAAAATGTTTCCACAGGGGAGGTGTAGACTCATCGCCTCGAACAAAATGATTTAAGGTATACAAAGCGTGTCACAAAAGAGGCTGTTGGCAGTCTATGGGTATTGTCCCTCTATGACCTTCCCCCTCCCCAAGCTGTTGGAGTTTTGCTTTCAGGGTGCGATGTGCACGTTCCACTATCGCTTGTCCTTGACTGTTGTAAGGAAGGCCGTGTACTAATTTGATGTCCCACAATGCACACCATTCTTTTGTGCGTCTAGCAACAAAACAAGGGCCGTTATCTGTTTTGATCTCTTGTGGCTTCCCTAACAAGGCGATAACGCCCTCCCAATGAACAATAATGTGTCTGGCTCTTTGCTTGCGAGCCATTGTGGCTAATATTGTAGAGCTAAAGGTGTCAATGGTTACTATGAGATACTTATTTGGTTTTAACAATTCACATGTTGTTACATCAGTTTGCCATATCTGATTGGAAGAGAGACCCCGTGGATTGACACCTGCCTCCCACAGTTGGCCTTTTTGACAGTAGGGACAAAGTGCCACTATGTTTTTTGCTTGTGACAGAGAAATATGACATGTTTTTGCTAAGGCTTTTGCTCCAAGGTGTAAAAAGGCATGTAAACTCTTTGCGGCGTCCAATGATGACACACCCCGTGCCGCTTGGTCAGCCTTATGATTGCCTTCTACAATCGGACCTGGTAGGGATTGGTGACTATTCACATGTGTAATAAAGGCCTGCCCTATGCGCTGTTGTAGAGCTTCATAAAGTAAGGTCGACACTTCCGTCTGCACAAATCCTACTGTTGTCATTTTGTGTACAAGTTTATAAACATATAAAGAGTCTGTAACAATATTAACAGGATTCTCTGCCTCTTGCTGGAGTGCCATTTGGACTGCTTTGACCTCTAACCATTGTACAGATTTGTTAGTCTGAGTCCCAATCCTCTTTTCTTTGTTTTGCAGCAGCACCTGCAACACTTATTTCAAGACTTTATGAATTAAGGGTTAGGGAAACTTCAAAAAATGCAGGATACTCAAAATAGTTCCACAGAAGGCTAGAAACAATACAGCAGTTACAGTTACTAGTTAAAAGAGTAGGCTAATTTCACTACCTTGAGGGATATGACTAAATACTACAAAAATAAACAATAAGGAAAATACGGAATAACACACTTACTTAATGGGGTACTAACATTCAGATCCGCAATTGCTGGGGAACCCTGGATGCAGCGAGAATTTAGAGTGCCCTTCCTCGCAAACCGGAAATCCTACGCGATGCGTCCATCCGTAGGTGAGGCATCCAACATCGCTGCAAGCAGGTCCAGCCTCCAAATCAACAGGCCAAAATAACTGGCAATTTTCTTTGAGCGGAAACATCTGATTTCATCCTCCTGTTGGGTTCCACCCAGAGTCTGGCCACCACTCAAGGGGGAAAACCAAGGGAGTTTCTAATAAGGTTAAACACTTGGGGTCCTGCTTCTTGATACCGCTAAACAAGGAACTTAAATACACACATTCTTATAGCATTCCATCCTTATTAATAACTACATTTTATCTAAGCTACATCTTTTACTAGTGACTTATAAGCCTATATATTTCATCAAGGAGTTACAATTACTGTTAGCATTTTCTCTTAAAAAGGTTGGCAACCATAGTGTGATTAAGGACAGAGATATTTTGTCCTATTGCAGTTGCAAGCATTACCCATACATTCTGCTTAAATGATCAGACGAAGAGATCGCGAACTGTTGGCACAGGGGCATCCACAGCACCCACAGCCGGCTCCTGGGTGTCCACCAAAAGCTGCCTCTCACACCTCGGGTGTGGTCACACACAGCTTGCTGGTAACCACCGGGACTGTGACCTGTGAAAATACAAGCATAACCTCTTCCCCAGGTTATTAAAGGATATGGTCCTTCCCAATTACCACTTTCCAGGACTTGAACCCTGCCCTGGACTTCTTGTTGATCTGGTATCTGCGACGAGAAGTGACACGATATTGGTGGCACCTTTCATGATCAGTTTGGCAAACATTTCTGGACGAGTAGTGACCATCTTGTCCATTTGGTGTGACAAAAAAAAAAATCCATTCAATAATAACAAGAGGGTCACTAAGTGTTTCATCCCATTGAAACAGCAGAGCATAGGGCTGCCCTGAAGGATTAAATAATATCAGTTGATACGAATGGCCAGGCACACCTCACGATGCTTGTCTTTCTGAGATGGCGTTAGCTACCCAGTGGAGACCTTGTTTCACTTTCTCTGTAAGTACTCTGGGTGATGTCAGTGAAGGATCTCCTCACAAAATATCAAACAAGCTATGCAGATCATCATTAGTTAGGCCCAACAACAGCTGTATCCAATTTATAGCTCGTAACAGTTTCTGTAAATCATTTAAAGTCTTAACATCAGTTTTAAGTTTAACCTGTTGCAGGACAATGGTCTGTTCACAAATTCTCCACTCCAGGTACTGCCATGGTGATGATCTCTGTACCTTTTCAGGTGCTAATTGTCACCCCATTTGAGATACCGAGTCTTTGGTTAAAGCAAGAGCCTTTTCCATGATCTCCTGTGTTTCTGCTGCTATAAGGATGTCATCCATATAATGATATATAACAGTCTGGGGGACCTGCATTGTGGGAGTATTCTTTATGCCTTATGGTAAAACAACCCAGTGGTACCGTGATGTAGGTTCACTAACATTAATACTGGGAACAGAAAAGGTAAATTTAGCTGCATCATCTGGATGCAAGGGAATGGTAAATACCAAGCCTTTAGATCAATTATTACAAGATGCCAGTTTCAGGGACTCATTGTTGGGGAGGGCAGGCCTGGCTGTAACGTACCCATATCCTCCATGACATCATTAATGCATTGGAGATCATGTAAAAGTCACCATTTACCACTTTTGTTTCAAATAATTAACACCAGCGAGTTCTAAGGACTGGTGGTAGGTACGAGATGTCCTGCACTTAATTGTTCCTGAATTAAATCATTAAGGTGGCACAACTTTTCCATTGGCAAGGGCCACTGACCCACCCACACAGGTGATTCTGTTTTCCAGGTTAGTTTCAGGGTGGGTTTAGGGGTGGGTTGTGCTGCAGTGGTGATTAAGACAAATTTGATCCAATTTGAGTTCCCCATTGAGCCATATAGTCACGACCCCATGATGTAATAGGGGTTTCCAATATAAATGCATGAATATTTGCTACCCAGTTTACTGGGCTCCTTACATGAATGAGATCTTTGCTTTGAAATGTTACAGCATGACCACCAACCCTGAAAAGCACTCGAGTTACCGAAGCTCACAGATATTACAGTCACATCTGCACCAGTATGTAAAATGCCTGTCAGTTCAACAGATTCTTTGGCTTTAGTGAGGTTACTTTTTATCAGAGGTCGACTTTGTCTCCCTGTCCGAGCTCAAAATGTTTGAGGGGTACGTGCTGATCCAAATCCTGAGTCACCCCAGCTGTAGTAAAATAAAGAAGCTGAGTAAGTCTGACCTCTGGTAAAACGAACAACCCCTGTAAGGTTGTAGATAATTTTTATGACAATACCCTTCTTAGATAGATGGTACAAAGGTGCACTCTCCCCACAGAGTATGCACCTAAATTCAAGACAACAATTAATACAGAATTACTGCCTCCTGCTAGAGGAGATATTTCACCTATGACACTTAAAACACTCAGCCCAAACAAACAGGCAGCACCAGTGACCCAGCAGGCGGGCACTAAGGTGCTCTGTCAGAGAACTCCACACTCCGCAGCTGCAGCTGGGCTGCGTCTCATGCACGCAAACCAATCACACAAGGAGGTCTCTTACACTTATTACTCACACAACATAAAATAATAAACGCTGCAAACATCAAAATACTGTTAAGAATATATAAAGCCATTGCTTATTGATTATGTGGTCTTGGCAGACAAGGGACGTTGCATTCCAGCGTCAGCACCTTCTGTAAAAACTGCTTCTTCTGGCGTTGGAGGGGGGGGCTTGGGAAGGCCCAGGGCCGCCGCCGTCAACTCTGCGCTTGCAGGCCAATCACCCTCTTGATCACGCGCTGTTCTCGCGGTAGCATCTTCTCGCGGTTCAGTACTTTTCCACAGTTTAGTGTTGCAGCTGTCTGTTGTTTTTCCCTGCCACCTTGGCATAGCTCAACAGCCTCTTATCTTTCTTCCAAGGCCTGTTTTTCATCAAAGCCTAGCACTTTCTCACAGGCTGTGCAAGGTTGACAGGCCAATGCCTCCCACATCTCCGCCCCCCAACGCTGCATGTCTGCCTTCCATTTTTCTGCTAGTTCTCCCCTATGCACCTCGGTTTCCCCCTCCCCATCGTCGGAGCTCACTGAGTGCTCCTCCGGGGGTCCGCCCCATCGTCGGAGCTCGCTAAGTGCTCCTCCGGGGTAGCTTTCATAATCGCATTTGCCTGCCCCCAAGCCATTAAATGCTCCGGCTTTCCTAACTTCGCCTGCTCTGCTAACTCCGCCTCTATTCGCGGCCAGAGCTCTGGCTTCATACAGTCTATCGGCTCTGCTAAAACGCCGAGCCTTATCAACCTTTGTAGCATTGCTTTTAATGTTCTCGACTTCATAGAAGTCTTATTTTGTTTACCCCATCTTTTCAGTACCTTAACTGTGACATCTATGGCGCGCCGCGGAGTCTCTCGTCCTGCGTAGAGCTCCTCACCTCCTGCTGTGCACCACCGACTGCCACAGCTTATCTTTTCCCAAAATCATGTTGTAAATCACGTCGGGGTCACCATTTGTTGCTGTTAGCTCTGCCTCTTTGAACCTGCCTCTCCACGTGTCAGTGGCGCTCAGGTCGCAGAGACTAACACTGCAACACCGCAATTAGCCTGCCTCATTAAACCTGCCAATCCACATATCAGTGGCGCTCAGATCGCAGACTAATGCTGCAAGAGGTTAAGACCTTCACGGGGACATCAGTACAAACACCAATATGATGGATACAAAATGTCCGTTTATTAAACTGTGTATCTCACCTATATACGTTCACCAAGTACCTCCTTTGTGGGTGTGCCCTTAACATTACAAGCCTATCCATCACCTTACCTCGTAACAAGGGAGGGCTACAGCTATTCCTTCCGTACATCGCGAGATCTTCCGAACGCCACTCCCTACACTGTTATTCTTATTGTTGCTGTTTGTTGTGTTGCTGTTGCTCTGTTGTATTAAACCTTTCCTTAGCTCAGTTTCGGGGCTTTGTATTTCACTCCCTTTGTGGGGGAGGGGCAGCGACCGCGTGGTCTCAGACCCCGTCAGGGGCTAAACCATCACATTGCCCCATAATTACAGGCCCGTTCCCGGTGGCTCACCTTTTTAGGTGTCGAAGTTCAGGTCCGGACCAAGCAGATTCCCTCTGCTCTCAGCTACACCGGGCTCTGTCTCCGCAGCTCTCCCTGCCGCAGAATACGTTGCCTTTAAATGATCACTTCACCCGATCACGTCGGGGTCACCATTTGTCACAGTAGAGATGGACACGACAAACATCAGATTGTGTAAAATGACCAAAATGGCTACAAAAGCACCTTTATTGTTCTAACAAGCCTTTTTATAACCTTCTTCAAAGTAGGTGTTCATACAGGATTGGTTTACTTTAGTAACTAACAGTTCACGATTGGGTGATAGTTTCTCGCCTGAATCGTCAGGACAGTTCCTCTTATCTTAGTTCTCTAATCTTGTTTCCATGGCACTTCTCGGGACTTTCTGGTCTCTCATGGATACACTGGAATCTCCTCAAGGTTAAATTCTTCTTCAGTTAGACTAGAGGCAGACCCGCTGCCTCCCCTGACACTCTGTCACCTTTTAAGTTTGTCTTAACGGCTGATTTGCATACTAGACAGAGAGAGGCAGTTTTTCCATGAACTCATTTACATGAGAGGCAAGGAAAAGGTGGAACATGGGTTCTGCACATGCATTGAGGAGGGATGGGGTGCTTTAACCCTTTCATCCAATTGAGTTGGCAGTCATGATCTCCCCCTGTCACCTTTACCTTTCCCCCAGTTTTTGCTTCTTGGGCAATCCTCCAGCCTTTTGCTCCTTCTGGTGCAGGGTGTTTCCCTCTTATTAGTCTTTTAGCTCTTCTTCAAGAGTATAGTTGTTAGCAAGGCCTACATCATTTATCAAGCTCCTAAATTAAAGTGTAGGTATTAACTCGAACATATGGTTTTACTCGGTCTATGTCTCCCCCCTTTGAGGCTTATCTAGGGAACTTGGCAATACAACCACAAGGGAGTGGAGCCATGCACCCTTCGATACATTCTGCGCTTCCTTAGGCAGATAGTTCGTTCTTTAGACTAACCACAAAGATCACAACTTGTCCTTGAGGCTTTCATTGTCAATGAATGTGTAAGGCATTAACTCCTTCAGTTCTTCACACCACTGTGTGACTCAAACATTTGGCGAAACTTTGAGGTAGTCGTCGTCAAGGGTGGTAATCAGGATATATCGAAGAGAAGGAGAAAGAGATGAAACAATATGTGAGATCATACATTTCACTATAGCAATACCTATTATCAAAAACAAGAACCCACAGCCTAACATCATAGCAATATTTGAAAGCCAACTTCCCCAACCTGTAAGTCCCAGTGAATTTAGGAGAGAGCTGAACCATGATCCAGGGCTCCAGCCGTTAAACCAGTCTTTCGTCTGCATTGCCTGGAAGATCTCTCCGGTCTGCTCTGACACTTCTCTCATCTTTTTATGTGCTTTTTCTATGGTAGTGGTTGTGTTGTGTATGGTGAGGTAGCATTCTCCATCAATGAGATTTAACATTCCACATACCCCCTGCTCTTTTAACAATAACATATCTAAGGCTAGTCTGTTTTGTAAAGTAATTTTAGACACCTGTTGGATCTGTAAATTAATTTCCCTGAAGGCATAATGGGTCCAATTGCTTAAGATGTGTACTTGCCAGGTCAGATTTTCCAAGACAAACTGGTGTCTTTTAAGGGTCCTATATAGGTTGAATATATTTTCTAACATTAAAGATGTTGTCATGCCCCAGGTATAATAATCGGGTACTTGAACTTCATGCACCACTCATTGGGGTCGAGCCTTGGACCCATCACTTTCTTGGAGCCTTCTGTTGTGATGAGGCATTGAGAAACAGAACACCTTAGAGGGACACATTGTAGGAATACTGATAGTACAGTATAAACCTGTCATTTTTGTGTACATGCAGGTGCAAATACATTTTTATATCTGAACACACCCAGAAAGTACCCTGAGGGGCTAGATATTTAGTGGTGGAGCATGTTGCTGGGTCATAAGATTCGGTTGTTCTATAGTCCCCTTCCCGTGCAAAATTCCACTTCATTTTGTGGGTGAGCGTGACTCCACATTTTAACACAGTTTCTCAATTGGTAATGGTTCCATTACACATGATATCTCCAGATTTCAATCCTGGTACCAGAAAACCCCAACAAGTACACATATCCCAAATAAAGGTTCGCAATTCTGAAATATACCATGTTTCTATGGGGTCCCATGTTAATGATCCAAAACTAATCATCCGTGAACAGTTCATTAGGGGGGGAACGCTCATGGGGTAGGGGATTTATTTCTCGTGCATCAATTATACTATCTGGATTGGACAAAAAATGTTTAAGGGACCAAGCACATTCATAATGAGAGTGGTCATGGTGAACATAGCCACCCCATTTGTTAGGAATTTGAATACACCAACCCGGGGATAGCGGAACGTTATATTCGTGGTGTATGGGTTCACCATGAGGGGGAGGATCCCACCAATGTACAAGATTACAAGGCATCTCCACCTCTTGGGGTCACCACATCCAATTTAATATAAGATTACAAGGAATCTTCACCTCCTGGGGACACAATGTCAAATTTTTCCAGGCTGCAAGGGCAGCATTTGTAGTTCCCTTGCAGATCTGTTGCTTCCAACAGGCAGCATTCCACTTGTTTCTCCAGGTTGTGTTAACCAGAAATCGATAGGCCACTGGGGGAGGTATGTACCAGGTTGTTCTGCTATGCTCTTGGAATGGGAATGAGTCAGCCCCACACAAACATTTTCCTTTCTCGTGTATATTTCGAATACACTTTTGGTTCAATGATTCTACCTTCAAATTTAAAACCTGTGAGAAATTTAGCCAGTTGATGGCGAATTTAAGACCCACTGATGTGGATGTGGGGAGGTCCACACAGAGACCTTGGTCTGTCTGATTCCAAATTCGGGCAAAACCAGTAATCAGTTCCCATGCCAAGTTGGGTTGGTTATCCAAATTCCTATCTGACTGAGACAAGATTATCCATCCACAAAGTAAGAATATAAACTTCTCCTGCACCATCTATCCCTAGTGAAGAAGCAAAACAGACCTAATAAAACTAGACCAACAATGCAAAAAATGACCCACTCAGCAATCGAAAACATAAGTCCCACTGTGGGTTTCTGACAACCTTAACTCCCTCCTCTGGGGCAACATGGGCGAGCTCCTGTGCCAGTGCGTAGTGGGCAATGGTTGGTGAATAGCGGTATCCCTGAGGGAGGCATGTAAAATTATACTGCACCCCTTCCCAGGTAAAAGCAAAATGACTTGTCTGCTTCCTGCAAGGGAACTGTCCTGGTTTCAGCCAGGATAGAGTTAACTTTCCTTGGGCTGAGAGGGAGCACAGCTAGAGGGCTGGGTCTGGATCGATCATTGGAATATTCCATATCATGTGACATCATGCTCAGTATATATTCAAACCACAACAGGAACCATGAAAAACATGTCTTTTACATCAGTAGTTGCTAAAATATGGTGGGCATGTTCCTGTATGGTTGCAATCAGTTCAGCTATGTTAGGTACTGCAGCTGTTAGAGGACCTGTACTGACATTTAGGCGCTGATAGTCAATCGTCAATTGCCACCTTCTGTTAGGTTTACAGACTGGCCACATCAGGGAGCTATAGGGTGAGTGAGTTGGGATAATTATCCTTTGTTCTGGCAGCTCCTCTATTACCAGAGTGATCCCCTCCCTGGTCCCTAATGGTAAGGATAGGGTTTCACGTTAACAATTTTAGAAGGAGGAAGCGCAGGCGCTTGCTGTAAAAGTCTTATAGAGGCAGTTGGGAACCCAAATTTCCATTCCCTTCCTTTTGAATCCACCCAGGCTTGTCCCTTCCTGGTCGAGTCCCAGGCTATTTGTGGGGAAGTTTCCCAAGATCGTAATAGCCTCTGTTGAAGTTTCATTCCCAGGTGTTGCTGTAGAGACAGACAAAGCGACACACACACACACACACACATTCACATGGGTGAATAAGCGGCTAGTTTTTTTTAGTACTAAAAGCATGCATTTTTATATATTTCAGGTGCCAGAGTGTCACAATATAATTGGTCAAAAAGTTGTTTTTAACATTCTCATTGGATAACCTTTATCAGTTTTCTCCCTGCTTACTTCATCCTGCTGTGTAGTCTGCAGCTCCTTGAAAGTTATTTGCTTGAAGCAAAGCTTCCCTATCTCAAGGGTACACCGGAATCTTGTCAAGGTCAAACTCCTCTTCAATCAGGTTGTTGGCAGACCACCTGCCTTCCCCGACAATTCCCCCTTTTTGTATTTGTGCTAAAAATATTGCATGAACAGTTTTTTTCAGGGCCCTTTGCAAGAAACTGACAAAGCAAGGCAACATCAGTAACACAACCACAACTATCAAGATAATTAGTCCCAAAGTCTTGACCAAAGATATTAACCATCCGTATAGTCCCCAGCCTTTGAACATTTTTGTTAACCAATCTAGATTATCATCCACCTGTAAATGTTTTACTCCTTCTTTCAGCTGCTGTATGCTTTTATGGATCGACTCAGAATGATCCGATAAATTCATACAACACGTTCCTTTAAAATCTTCGCACCCATGTCCTTGTGCTAAAAGCAAGAAATCTATGGCAGCTCTATTCTGCAAGGAAGCATGTCTAACGCTATCTACATCAGTTAGTAACCCACTAAGTGCCAGCGATGTAGCCCTGTCCTGCTTACTCAGCCAACACTCCAAATCAGTCAATTTCTTTAGTGCAGCCACAGCTGCGACTCCTGGTGCAAAAAGGGAGGATGCAATAATTTGACCAGGATTCCAAAATGTTACTCTGTCATCACAGTTCTCAGCAAATTGATGTGTATTCCTTTTATGTCACAATTTTTTGTGTATCATTGTAATACTAGGTGTTAGCAAAGTAAGATGACCAAGGCTACATGGGCCACCATTAAGTTTTGAGGGCAGTTCTCCCCATGCTCTATCCCCACATATCAAGAATATTCCAGGGAGTAGAGCAACGGGAACACCAAATGACTGAGATACCTTCGGAGTGGTATAGGCACACCAAGCCGTTGCATTGCGATAAATCGGTAAAGTGGCATTTACGTTCTGTCCTTTACGTTTTGTACTACTTGTATAATTAAAAACCACGCAGGCGTCCATGATTACTGATCCTAATAGTTCCAGTTCTTGTGGTTCCTGTATCACTTGAGGTAAGTGAGCACACACCAAATCCCAATTGTCCGTACAGCTTTTTGGAGAGTTGCAGAGATCTACATTGTGCAGTGGGTTCGGCCACGTGTCTACTGGCAATCCCACCAAGCACGTGGAGAATGGGTGTGGGGACTCAGAAGGAGTCCCTGCAAGAAAATGGACGTGTGAGCAATCCTGTGTATGAGCGAGGATGTGACGAGGGACTGACCCTGGAAGAATGAGGAAGAACCCAGGAAGGTAAACAGCTTCAGGGTGATGGCCTGGGCCGAGAAGAAGTTTGTACAATGTCGATGTGGCAGTTTTCATCCAACCAGAAGAGAGCCTAAGGAGCATGTGCAAAGCTACCTGTCAAATCAGAAAGAATTGTACCATGTGATTGTATCTCGTGATTCTCACCTTCATGATAAAAGGCTTGTCCACCATATTAAAGTAGGCATTGCTTAATCACTGTGTGATGATTTGCATGCGTTTAACTCCCGCACCAATCTTCTGCATATGGGTTTTCAGGGCTCGCAGTAGAGAGACACAAATTTTCCTGATGTGTCATGTTTGCCAGAGTTACCCAGATATTCTGCTTGGGTTGTGGAACTACCCATTCTTCACCCAGATGTAGGTTCCAGCACAGGCCGAACACACCGAGCAGGAACCCAGCGAGGGCCGGCATCTGCAGAGACACAAGCATAACCCCTGCCCCAGGTTAATAGCTCACATGGTCCACTCCACTGGCCAGTAACCAAATCTTTAACATGTACTTTGACGCCCTTTTGCAAATTCTGTTTTGAAGAAAGAGAGGAAAAATGTTGAAAAAGAGGAGGTAGAGAAGAATTATCCCCATAATGGAGAAAGTTAAGAACATAAACTGCTTTATCCAAACATGCCTGTGGTGGTTCCCCAATCATTCCCCCTTTTTGTTTTTGAAGCTGCCGCTTCAACGTGCCATGTGCACGCTCAACAATTGCTTGTCCTGTTGGGGAATGGGGAATTCCTGTAACATGAGTAACACCCCACAAATTGAAAAATGTTTGAACTTTCTGTGAAACATATGCTGGGCCGTTGTCTGTTTTGATGTGGCGCGGCACCCCAAGCATAGAAAAGGCCTCTGCAAATGTCGAATCACATCTTTTCCTGTTTCTCCATTATGTGCTGTTGCTACCAAGGCATGAGAATAAGTATCAATAGAAACATGAACATATTTCTGTCGGCCAAATTCATTTATGTGAGTAACATCAGTTTGCCAAATTTGTAGAGCCTGCATACCTCTGGGGTTGGTACTGAAATACACTGGTGTGTGAGTTCCTTGGCAATCAGGACAGGCAGCTACTATAGGGCGAGCTTCAGTATGAGATAGACCAAACTGCTGTCGTGTAGGAGTCTGGGCCGCACTGGAGGGAAGTTAGTGCAGGCAGAAGAATGCAAGGATGAAGACAAGGCCAGCAAAATAAGGCTGGCAAAAACACACAAGATAGCAGATAAGTGAGAAACACCTGTGGTCAGCAAAAGCACACAAGTCTGAGCAAAACAGGGTATGAGATAAGGGAGTTTTGGCAAGTTTTGGGCTTTACGTGCTAATTGCAATTAACCAATGCAAATGCTTGTAGAGGAGCATGAAAAGCACGTGCAGATAACCTGTAGCCTATTAGAAGATAGATGAGTGCGTGTACAGAACTTAGTAGAATATAAATGTAACCAGGATTGGGAAATAAAGTGTGAACGATCTGATCATCATATTGGTGTTGTGTCGTTCCTGTTCCCGCACGGAGAAATAAGGACCCCGGCTAATGGTGACCCCGACAAATGGTGACCCCGACACTGTCATAAAGCTCAAAAGCCTTGATGAAAAAATTGATGCGATAATACAGCTTGTTGCTTCATGTTAGGAACAGTACTCAGAGCCATAGTGGAAACAAGAGCATCCACTCTAGCATTGCCTTCCATGTAAAACCCTGGCAAAGTAGTATGATTACGGACATGCATCACAAAATACGGTTCTTTTCCTTGTTGAATACTCTTCCAGAGTTCCAAAAGCACATCAAATAATAATTGATTGTCTGACATAGTCAGGACCACTTTATCCAATCGAGCAACCAAGTTGGCTACATATGCTGAATCAGTTACAATATTCACAGGAGAAGTAAAAATAGAGATGGCAACAGCCATGGCACGTAGCTCCACTACCTGTGGGGAACCTTTTTGATGTACTACCTTGTTTTTCCAATCATGGTTTTCATACCATACTACTGCTGCCTTACCTGTTTTTCCTGAGCCATCTGTAAAAACAGTGAGGCCTTTCACGGGTTCTAGTTGGCTTAAATTTTTCTGACCGAGCAAATTTCAGCAGCGGGTGTGATAGCAGGTGATATGATATCTGTCCTTGAAAACCTGCCATGGCTGCCTGGAGCTCATTATTATTTGCCAGGCACCATTCAAAATACCAGTTTTGCACAGGTAAATCAACCATAGCCGGATCACACCCTGTTAGTTCTAAACATCGCTTTCTCGCTTTTATGATTACATCAGCAATAAGCTCAAACAGTCCAGGAGCAGTTTTTTGTGGTTGGAATGACAGAAACATCCATTCTAGAATATGTAATGGGTCATCCCATTCAGGGTTCCATTGTACTAGAGCACCGAATGGTACAGTTTTGTCAATTAGTACAAAGAATTGTACTACCTGAGACAGATCTATTCGAGAGACAAATCTCTCGCGTATAGATTGTTCTACCATATGAATTACACTTAATGCTTCCTTGTTCAGTATTCTGGGTTCTGCTGGATCATTAGACTGTTTTAGTAACTCCAATAATGGTTGCAACCGAGAATTGGTAAGTCCAAGATAGGGTCTTGTCCAATTTAAGGATCCCATCAGTTTCTGTACATCATTGAGAATTCTAATTTCAAGATCGAGTTTCACAGGTTGGGGCATAACCTGCTTGCTTGTAACTGTCATTCCCAGATATTTCCTTGGTTCTACCTTTTGTACCTTTTCAGGAGCAATAACCAATCCATATTGTTGCAAGGACTCGCTGGCTAAATGCTCCATGCTGTTCAACTGCTCCTTGCTGTCTGCTGCTAGCAGGATATCATCCATATAATGGTAACAATAGCTAGTAGGGAACTTTTCTCTCACAGGTGATAAAGCCTGGGCTACAAACCATTGACAAATTGTTGGCGAGTTTTTCATGGTTAACATTTAGGAAGCTGGAGCTTCCCCCTGAATCAAGGGAGAGAGAACGGTCACCCAAAGCAATTTTGCAATGATAGACAATACATCCTAAAAACATTAATAAGACAACGTCAACACTATACAAAAATTTAAATTCACATAAGGATCCCCTGTCGTGACTCAGGATATGTCTCCAGGGGGGTTTACCTGCAAGAAAAAAGAAAGAAAATCTTCTCGGTTCATTTTGGGAATCGGAAGTGGGTTATAATTAGAAAGATGGAATAATCTACCTTGTATTAATTTTGTGCTCCTTTCCATGAGCATCTTTGGCTTTCCAGGTGTACTTGTTTATTGGGGTATCCAATACCAATGGTACTGCTCCCACCATGGGGAGTTCGACTAAGACAGGTTGTCCTGGCAAAGGAGATGGATTTCTGGAGTGGTCAACGCCATGTGGGGTTGGCATGATTGTTGGAGCCTTTGGACAGAATGCTGTGATCTTTGGGCATCCATTTACTGACACATTTAACTCCAATTCTCCCTACTGCAGAGGCCATAAATCAAAAGCCTTTTGAATGGTTTCTTTAGCTAATTCAAAACCATCTTGCTGTTCATTTCCCCATTCAAATTCATTTTTTTTTTTTTTTCCTTGTCACCTTATACCAAGGGGTTAAAGTTTGTCCCAAATGGCAAATATGTCGCCTCCAGAAGCTGAATAGTCCAATAAATCTTTGAGCTTCTTTTTTTTCTTGCGGTACAGCAAAATCTAATTTTTTTTTTTGTTTGGGTTTTTTTTTTTTTTTTTGGTTGGGCTTTAGGCAGTATTTCTCGATGCCCACAGTGCCACTGAATTCCTAGAAACTTCACTGTCTGAGATGGTCCTTGGATTTTTGCAGGGTTAATTTCCCAACCCTTCTGTTTCATGTGATCTACCACTAATTCAAGAACATGTTGTACCTCCTCATCATCATTTCTTTGAATCAAAATATCATCTATATATTGACTTAATTGTGTGTGAGGAGGCAGCTGTATTTCATCTAAGTGTTCAGCTATAATTCTATGACAGATAGTGGGGCTGTGCAACCACCCCTGTGGTAATCTAGTGAAAGTATATTGCCGGCCCTGACATGTGAAGGCAAATTGATCCCAATGCTCTTCTGCAATTGGGATAGTAAAAAATGCATTAGCCAAATCTATTACAGCGTACCCAGTTCCTGGATGTTTCTGAACTTCTTCTATTAAAGTGACAGTGTCTGGCACAGCTGCTGCAAGCGGTGGAGTATGTTTGTTTAGTTCTCTAAAATCCACCGTCATTCTTCAGGATCCATTGTTTTTCTTGACAGGCCATATTGGATTGTTCCACACTGTTATGGTCAGTTTTAAAGCTCCTACATCTAATAAATCTCTAATTGTCTGTGATATCTCTTCATGTCCTCCTGGAATTCTATACTGCTTCATTATGACTAACTTAGTTGCAGTCGGGATCTGCACAGGAGGCATTTTCACTTTACCGACGGTAATAGGTCTGGCACTAATACAGGGTTTAACTCCAAATTGATACCAAGCATCAGAAAGATTTAAAGTTAGTCTTTTTAGAATCTCTATACCTTTTATATATCCACGAATGGGGACAATCATGACTGAATATAATCATTTTGGGAGGTTTCTTATTTTCATTTCTATTTGTGTTTGTACAGCTTTAATTTATTTTCCTCCTAAACCTATAATAATTACAGGTTGTCCTTTAAATTTCTTGGGATTCCAATATATTAAGGAGGCCTCTGCTCCAGTGTCAATCAGGGTATTTACAGTTTGTGGGGACTGCTTGTTCTAAAAAAAAATTTTAAGCTCCACATGGGGTTGTCGGTCCTTCTTCACCCACTACCCTGGAGCTTGGCCATTAATTCATTTGTACTGATCATAATATTGATTCACTTCCTTTGCCTCGTGCAAAGGGTACAACTCAGAAAATGGTGTCTAATCATCTTTCAGCCCCGGAAGCAGTGATCCACTTACGGGGGGGGGAAGGGGGCCTTCCATGGGCAGATGCAGGGTCCCGTTGAGGTTCGAGAAGGGGTGCTGTAGGCTGAGTTGTCCCTGGATTCTCAGTTTTAGAACTCTGCACTCTCTTGCTAGGTTTATTCAGCCCTCTCTGTGTATATATTCACCACAGCCCGTTAGTTGGAACACTGTCAGTTGGTTTTTTTTTTTCACGAGACATGCCATCTTTTATCAAAGCCATAAACATTTCCTTACGAGAAATCCTACTTTCACTGTCTTTAGGGCTGTCTCGAGTATCTCAATTCCCTGCACTCCTTCGGGGGTCCCACTCCCCAAGGTCACGCTACTGCTGTATTTTTCTATCGCATCACAAAGGGGATTTCCTATCTCAGTAATCAAAAGAGTCATGATAACATTTTTACAGTAGTGCCGCATCTCACACACTCACACACACTCTTAGATTAAACAGATCGATCTTATATTACCACACAAGGAGCTCCCTTACACCATTTACACAAACAACACAATTACACTTATAACCACAAGTACCACTAAGACAATTATGACAAATGACAAATCTAAATTTAACACCATACGTACAATATACAAGTTCCAAGTCTCAGAGTCAATATCGGTGCCAATGGTCAAAGTTCACAACAAATCCGGCCCTCTCCTGTTTCTATACTTATATTGTGCTACTCGCACTGTGGCTTTCTCTGCCACTGTCTGATAAGTATCCAACTTATCAGCAAGCAACTTATTCCAGCATTACAACATCACTATTTGACTCCATAAGTCACATATCTGTCGCACCATCTGGGAGCGCTCCAACAACAGCCTCTCTTTACTCTGGTGTTGTTTTCTATATGCAGTTAACAAAATCCATCCCTGTTTACTTGAATTTGTAATCTCTTTTCCTTTTCCAATAGGTATCCTTTTCATATAATTTAGAACATCTAATGGTTGGGCTTCTTGCAGCCAGCTCTCCCATTGTTCACACGGTCCTCCGACCTGAGCCCACTGCTGGGCCCAGGAACTACAGGGAGGATTTTTCAAACCGGGAGTATCTGGTGGACTTGACAAATTTCCTTTGAACTTAAATAATGGCATTTTTGTCGGATCCCACTTCTGACACCAATTTATGTTTTGCTGATTAAGGATACCAATTAAACTCGGACACCAGAGTGAAAAGAGTAGGCGTACTTTACTGGCGATAACCAAGTAATGTAACAGTGTAATACAGAGAACATGCAGTAAGAATAAGCAGAATAGTGCACTTAAAGCAACAAACAGAGTAATGCATCAAATCATTACTACACGAGAGAGAGAATAGTAATTAAGAGAAATACATCACCACTTGCATATATAATCATCATCATCCAGACCCGCAGGCGCTGGGCAGCCCCGGTTACAGCGAGGATTTGGAGAGCCTGTCCCGGCAAGTGGGAAATCCTACGCGGTGCGTCCACCCATAGGTGAGGCTTCCAAAGTCGCTGTGAATGGGCCCAGCCTTATATACCAGAGATCGACAAGCCAGAATAGGTGGCACCTTTGTTTTGAGCGGAAAATTTCTGGTTTCATTCTCCTGTTGGATTCCACCCAAATCTTGGCCAGGGCTCGGTGGGGGAGACCAAGGGAGTTTCTAACAAGGCCAAATACTTAGGTTCTCAGCCTTGAAGAAGGCTGCGAAAGGAAAGTCGGATACATTCTCTCCTCTCTACTGATTATATTTTGTCTTTCACTAGCGAGTTTACATATTTTACTAATGACTACATGCTAAGTTAGCAGCTTCAGCTTGGGGCCTGTTGTTCAGGCTGCAGTATTTCAATACTTTAGCACTTTTTACACCAGCATAAGTGGGTTGTTATAACTTAGTACAATACCTACTAGCACAATGGTTATCAGTTAAAAAATATACAGGATTCATCTATAGGTCAACTCAGGCTTGGGCCTGTTGTCCAAGCCTTAGCACTTCACTGAGACAGATCTATTCGAGAGACAAATCTCTCGCGTATAGATTGTTCTACCATATGAATTACACTTAATGCTTCCTTGTTCAGTATTCTGGGTTCTGCTGGATCATTAGACTGTTTTAGTAACTCCAATAATGGTTGCAACCGAGAATTGGTAAGTCCAAGATAGGGTCTTGTCCAATTTAAGGATCCCATCAGTTTCTGTACATCATTGAGAGTTCTAATTTCAAGATCGAGTTTCACAGGTTGGGGCATAACCTGCTTGCTTGTAACTGTCATTCCCAGATATTTCCTTGGTTCTACCTTTTGTACCTTTTCAGGAGCAATAACCAATCCATATTGTTGCAAGGACTCGCTGGCTAAATGCTCCATGCTGTTCAACTGCTCCTTGCTGTCTGCTGCTAGCAGGATATCATCCATATAATGGTAACAATAGCTAGTAGGGAACTTTTCTCTCACAGGTGATAAAGCCTGGGCTACAAACCATTGACAAATTGTTGGCGAGTTTTTCATGCCTTGTGGCAAAACTTTACAATGGTACCTTTTCGAAGGCTCTGCATGATTTAGAGAAGGCACAGAGAATGCAAATTTTTCTTTATCTTGGGATGCCAATGGGATAGTAAAGAAGCAGTCCTTTAAATCTATCACAATGATTTCCCAATCCATAGGAATCATGGCAGGTGAGGGTAGGCCTGGTTGTAGGGCCCCCATTGTGGTCATAACAGCATTTATTTGCCATAGTTCATGCAAAAATCGCCATTTTCCTGATTTCTTTTTAATTACAAACACTGGAGTACTCCATGGGCTGTGAGAAGGCTCAATATCTCCAGCAGCTAGCTGTTCCATCACCAACTCCTGCAGGGCCTCTAATTTCTCAATTGGCAGGGGCCACTGATCTACCCACACAGGGTTATTTGTTAACCAGGTCAACGCAAGTGTGGGTTGTTTTACACCCTGCAGCACAGTGGCCCCCTGTCAAAAATCCGTAGTGATCTTCACTCCCCATTGTGACAAACAGTCCCTCCCCCATAGGTTCAGGGGGGCTGCCGTCACATAGGGCTTGACGGTCGCCTGTTGACCCTCAGGACTGGTGATCAGAATAGGCATAGCTGCTACTCCTGCTTGTGTTGACCCTCCCAGTCCTACCACTCCCATTCCCGTATTTACAATTGGCCAGGTGGGTGGCCACGAGTACTGAGATATAATAGTTAGTCAGCTCCTGTGTCCAGAAGTCCCGTAAGTTTTACTGCTGTCGGCGAGTGCCCTCTGCTGGATAGTATACAGGCCATCTGTGGACTTTGTGATGAGACAGTCTGTGACCAGAAGACCTGCGGGGGGTCCTGTGGAGCCAAATCCTCTGTCATGTCACTCCCGACGTTCTGTTTTAGGAACACAGCTCAAAAATGCTACAAGTTGAGCAATTCGAGTTCCTTTGGGAATGGTCACAGGTGGATAGGGAGTAGAAATCATAGCACAAATTTGCCCAGTATAATCATCATCGATAATTCCCACATGCACAATTAATCCACTTAAGGTACTGCTAGATCTCCCAGTCAATAAAGCACTCAGCCCTCGCCCTATAGGTCCTTTAGCATCTAACGGTACTTTAACGATGTCTGTCGTCGTAATGGTTACTGTGTCGGCAGTGGATACATCCAGTCCTGCTGACCTGACAGTTTTGGCTGTGAGCCGCTCACAGAGAGGTGGCGAGCCCCTGACGTGTGGGAGGGATCTTTTATCGTCACGTGCTCGCCTTCCCGTTTCCCTGGAGAGGCTGTCTGCTAGCATGAAATTTGGACCGACGTTGTTTGGCAAAGTGCCCTATTTTTCCACAGCGGCTGCAGGTTACTCCTGCGGAATTGCTGGCAGAGTTTCTTGGATTTTCTTGTCTGGCAAGGCAATTTGCTTTAACATGTCCCTCCTGTCCACATCCAAAGCACTTGGGAGCAGATTTAGCCTTCATGGCCTTAGCTAGTGCATCCACTTTATGCTCCACAGGGCCAACTTCAGAGCATGCAGCAACCATATCAGGTACAAAGGGGACTCCAGGCATGGCTTCAATAATTTTTTGGCAGTCCTCATCAGCATTATCTCTTGCCAATTGCTTACACAATATCTGCCACAGTCCATCATCGTCTACTTGTTTTTCTAAAGCGGCAGAAATTTTTTCAACAAACTGCAAAAACGGTTCTCTGGGTCCCTGATGAATAGCAACATATTTCTGCTTTGGGGCCGCTAGCTCCATGGTTCTTTTCAAGGCATTAATTCCTAATTGTTGGGATTGTTCTAAAATAAGGGGGTGCCATGTCGCCTGTAATTGAGGATTACTAAACGGTCCCACTCCTAGTAAAGCATCTTCACCAACACCAAGCCGTGGATCGTCCAGCAGCAGTCCCCTATTATTAGTCGCAATGGCTTGAGCCATTTGCCTCCATGTAGACTGAAAGACCATAAGCTGTATAGGCTGAAATAACACTTGTGCAAGATGAGTAATATCATAAGGCCATGACAAGTCGGTACTGATGATTCTAATTAACTGCATGACCTCAGGAGAGTTAATACCAAACTGTGCTGATTTTGTTTGTAAATCTTGCACCACCTTCCTTCCATGAGATGGGGTTGTGCTCGTCATGTTGGTTAGTGCCAGCCACTGCCTTATAAACAGGAAATGCTCCCGGGGCACCGGTATCATTATAAGTTTGCGGACGACAGGAATCGAGTTTCTCAACTAGATCCCAGTTTCCCACTTCGGCAGCTTGCTTTCTAACCTGCGCCCAAAACCGAGCAGGGTGACGAGGCATAACAGTCACAGTAGCAGGGGGAAAAGTCCACGGGAGGGCGGATTTGCTGACACGGTCAGGGTCTGCAATCTGTGACGTTGCAGTTGCATTTATTACTGCGCCCGCTCCTCCCTCCTCCTCCTCATCCTCATCAGTACTGTCCCCCGAGAAAGACAAAGGGATATGAGAGGGATTCACTGTTGATTCTGTTTCTATCTCTTCTTCCGCGGGGGGTGCAGTAGGTTCTATAAAGTTAGAGCTTTGTTTCATCATCTGTAACTGCTGACTAGGGGTTTGATATTGACTAGGTGGAGGCAGAGGAGGTGGTTGTGAATGACGTTTGACAGACCCTGTACAGGGTTTTTTGCCTGCTACAGAGGACAGAGCGGAACAATCTTTAATTTGAGCGGGCTGCATTGAGCATTTGTCCTCATCATTTGGCAAAGGAACATGCATATGAGTGACGGAAGAGGAGTGAGGTAACTGGAACTCCTCTTTTCCCATGGGGGGGCACGGGGTACAGTAGGTTTGCCTTTATTAGCAAATTCTTCTAGCTGCTGAGAGGGGGTTTTATAATTAAACCCATAGGAATAGTCTTTTGAGGACTTCCAGGTGCTCACAACTTTAATCTGATCAGCAGGCGAAGGGTAACTAGGGGATTTATTTAGTTTCTTATTTAGATCTTTAGTTGAAGAATTAGGCAAATCAGGCTCCACAGGGAGTTGTAACGCTCCCAGTTTCTCTGTTACAGTTTCTATGTCATGATCTTGATCAGAGAATTTTTCGTTATCAGAGAATTTTTCGTTTGTCTCAGCGGTTGCTGCCTCTAGGTCCCTTTCCTTACTGTCCCGCTCTGCTTTCCATTCTTTTAGAGTGTCACTCAGCAGCCTCCAAGTAGTAGCCAATTCTGCTGCTTCTTTTGACCCTTTAGAAATTGCATCCCATAATTTTTGCCCTACTGCCTGCCACACTGATACACTAAATGCCGTGGCAGCTGTTGCTTCAAATCTGTGCATGTTACTCCAAACGAGCATTCGCCTTAGCCCGTATTCACTAGTCTTAACACCCTTACGTTTAAGCAATGCTTTCCATGTGGACAGTATTTTTCCTTCTTCTTTCGTTAAATGCTGTCCCATGGCTATAGTCCCGTTCCCGGTGGTTCACCTTATTAGGTGTCAAAGTTCAGGTCCGGACCAAGACAGACTTGACGCTGTATAATCACTGTTCAGCAATACCTAAAATATTGGTGTGTTATCAACATTGTTTTGGTCACCAGTTTAAAACACAAAGGCATATGGGCTGCTGTGAAGAAAATGAACTCCATCTCAGCCAAACCCAGTACAGCATGTGGCAAAAAATAGCCATAATACAGTTGTTGCATCAGAAAAATGTCATCTCACAATGGTTATTCTGTCTGTGATATCAGATCACCCTAATCCTAGATAATACAAATCTTAGCAGCTTTCAGAGTGGCACAAGTCTACAGATACTCTCTACATTTGCCTTCTTTTTTGCATAAAATTATTCAGGAATAACCTGACCCACATATTGTCTACACAAAATAATTCTTTGTCTGAACAACATTCAGCAACATGTTGGGATCAAAAAAATTTTCAAATCATCACCTGCAATTTACTAGTGGTTTACTAGCATTTTTACTGTACTCCCAGTGGAGATTTTCCAATATCCCATATAAAATCCAGTCCTTGTAAATCAAGAAATACAGATTTGGGAAGGAGACCCACAAAACCTTACCTTTGGTCTTTTGGTATTGACATCAACCCATTATCTGCACACATGCCAGCAGTAATTAGCAAATAGCTGCATCAACGAAATGAAAGTTTTAGCTTAGAATCATAGAATTGTAGAAGGGTTTGGGTTGGAAGGAACATTTGAAGATCATCTAGTTCCAACCCCTCTGCCATGGGCAGGAACATCTTCAACTAGATCAGGTTGCTCAAAGTCCCATCCAACTCAACCTTGAACACTTCCAGGGATGGGCAACCTGTTCTACCCTTATTATAAAAAATTTCTTCCTTATGTCTAATCTAACTCTACCCTCTTTCAGTTGTCCTATCACTACAGAACCTCATAAAAAGTCTCTCTCCGTCTTTCTTATAAGCCCCCTTTAAGTATTGAAAGGCTGCAATAAGGTCTCTCTGGAGCCTTCTCTTCTCCAGGCTGAATAACCCAACTCTCTAAGCCTTTCTTCAGAGGAGAGGTGTTCCAGCCCTCTGATCATTCTTGTGGCTCTCCTCTGGACCAGCTCTAACAGGTTCATGTCTTTCTTGTGCTAGGGACCCCAGAACTGGATGCAGTGCTCCAGGCAGGGTGTCACGAGAGCTTGACCAGGTTGGCACAGTAGTGGTATACAGCTAGTATAGTTTAGGCAGGAAGAGGGCACAACAGTCTTGCCAGGAGACTGACAGCTGTAAGGTAAGCATGTATGACGTGTTAACAAAGAATAAGTGGAAGTAGAGTAACCCAGCAGCATATCATGCATACAGCAACTGCCTTGTAAAACGCTGTTCTTGCCTGTGGAGTAAAGAGGCAACGAACTCTGAGACAGCCAAGGACCCCGCAAATCCCACTTACTTGATTTGTGTTTCCTAGCAGAGCTTAGCAGTTCCTTCAGCAAAGTAAAGGATATGATGATCTACCTGTGGTAAATATTGACCAACTGAGATCCTTTGGGACAAGCTCAGTGCTGTGATTTAATTCTCTGGATGTGTCCAAGGCTAGTAGAAGCTCAACCTTAAATATGTTGTTTTCTTTAAGGGCTGTTTCTAGGAAGCTCTGGCTCAAATAGCTTCAGTTTGTCTTACTAACTAAATCAGGGATCCCATGAGGCAGTCTAAGGAACTATTAGAAGAATCAGCTTTTACACTGAAAATGATAGTCAGCTATAATTTAGTGGCCATGAGAAATGATGTACAGTTTTAAGGGCTTAATCCTTCATTGGTCTGTACATATTTCACCTATTTTTCACCAGAACATTGAGAGTATAAAATGCTACTTGTTTGCATTGCAATTGTGCAAATGATAATATACATGATAAAACCACTGATTATTTTGGCTGTCATTCACTCTTTGTTTCTGGAAATCAAATTGGATATTTAGATACCTGCTTTCACGTACTGTAAGAGCTGCCCTTCTTTGGATTTGATCCATACTCATGTAACTATATACATGAGTAGAGGCTTGTGGAGCCTTTTGTTGTCCAAAATCTCAAAGGCTCAGTCTATTTCTAAGTTTTTCTCCCTGTTTGGACAATATCAAGATTTTTTCACTGTATGTCTCTGATGTATGGTATAATCTGAATGTCTGAAGAGCAAACTGCTCCAACACAAGTGCTGCAGTGAAGCTCTTATAAAGAGATATTGTAATATCAGCCTGTGAAAACACTGAGAAAGCTAGCATCTTTTGTACTTCTTGCATCCCTGCTCTGACATGAACTCTATCATTAGTTTGCAAGCATCTGACTGCTGGGAGAAAATGTGCAGACATCCTAAGAGATTAGATATACCCACCTGAGCTTCAAAGAAATGGAAACTAAATGTGATTAAAACACGTCAAAGTCTTCAAGTTCTTTCCCTTTTAAGGGAGCTCATTTCCTATACAGGCACAAACATTTCAGCCAATTCCAGCTGTGGAGAGAACACCTCAAGGAGCAGTCTCCCCATTTGCCTTCCTCCTACCACTCTGTGTGGGCACTGCTTCTGGGGCAGGCTGACTTGGAGCCCTTGCTTTCCTGCTCTGTAGAATCATTCGGTGCACTAGGCAGTGTTGGGCCCAAGGGGAGATAAATGCTAATGGATCATGAGAGGGATGAGATAACAGCCTCGGCTAAGATGGGGGGGGGGGGGGCTTAAGGGCATAAGCAGCAGGTGTTCAGTGGGAGAAGATGCTCTCTGCTACTGCCGCTGGCAGTTTCTCCCATGGCTACTTGTTAAGGAGGTGAAGGCCTAACCCTATATTTATTATTATGAGAGCATTTCCACCTTCTTGAATGGAAACTCTTATCTGAGTAAAAGGTTGAAAAATGAGCTCTTAACTTGAAAGGCTTTACTGGGCTTTCTTTCCCCCCTCACGTTCCTCTATCACACTTACTTGATCCATTGTCTTCCTATTTCTTTAAGCACAGGTTCCTTAATGATCACAAATATGTTAGTGTGATGGGTTGACCTTGACTGGCCTCTAGGTACCCACCAAACTGCTCTATCACTCCCGCTCCTCAATGGGACAGGGGAGAGAAAAAATAAGACAAAAGGCTCAAAAGGCTCATGGGTTGAGATAATGTGAGAGATGACTTGTAAAAACAGGTCCTGAAAGAAACAGACCTGCAAGAAATAAAGACTGAGAAAAGCAGCCTGAGAGAGATAAAGGATAGTGGGGGAGTGGAGGCCCTCTGAACTAAGGAATGCCTCAAACACTCGCAAGTAATGAAACTATAGTCACAGGTGTGTGACTATAGTGTGGAGGTCGAAGCTGATAAGGCTGCCCAAATAACACAGGATGCAGCTGGAGGGAGGAGCCCTGTGGAGACAGGACGGTTCTGCTCTGGTGCACCTGGCCAAATTTCAAGGGCCATCTGTCCGGTGAATGACCTTTGCTTCATTATCCATGAAATGCATATTAAAGTTAACACCCCTGGATATGCTAACGAAGATTAACAAAATCATGCTAATTACATCATCCCATGAAATACCTTACCCCTCCCCATACATGGGATATGTAGGTATGTGGGTTGACCTAGGGGATGGACCCAAGGAAAGTGGGTATAAATTGAGGGGGGGAAAGGAGAGGGGGTTCCAGAGAATGAAGTGAAACCTCCTGGAACCCTCGCTGGTGGGATCGATGCAGGAACCCAGACCGGTGATCTCTATTTCTCTACTCTCTCTATCTCCTTCCTTTCCTTTTTCCCCTTTTCCTTCACTACCATTAAGAAATGCAAGGCATACTGTATTGCTTGCCACAACTCCTTATATACTTAGCCAATTATCGTGTATCCAATTAGTACATTGTGGGAAGTTAATAAATGTCTGGACTTTGAGACTTCTCTCACCGTTGTCCACTCTGTTGGGGATTTATGAATCTAAGTCACTTGTCTCCCTCGTCTGAGCGGGACATGACAGATAAGGACAGGAGGATCATTCAGCGATTACCGTCATGGGCAAAACAGACACGACGTGGGGAAATTAATTTAATTTATTGCCAGTTAACAATGGAGTAAGATAATGAGAAATAAGAAACACCTTCCCCCCACCCCTCCCTTCTTCCCGGGCTCAACTTCACTTTTGACTTCTCTACCTCTCCCCCTGAGCAGCACAGGGGAATGGGGAATGGGGGTTGCGATCAGTTCATTACACATTGTCTCTGCCACTCCTTCCTCTTCATGCTCTTCCCCTGTTCCAGCATGGGGTCCCACTAATGGAATATAGTCCTTCATGACCTTCTCCAATGTGGATCCTTCCTACAGGCTGCAGTTCTTCAGGAACTGCTCCAGCATGGGTCCTTTCCACAGGGTGCAGTCCTTCAGGAACAGACTGTTCCAGCATGGGTCCCCTGCGGAGTCACAGCTCCTGCCAGAAGACCTACTCCAGCACAGTCTCTCCACGGGGTCACAGACTCCTTTGAGGTGCATCCACCTGCTCTGGCACGGGGTCCTCCATGGGCTGCAGGGTGGATATCTGCTCCACCATGGACCTCCATTGGTCCAGCTTTGGCCAGTGGTGGGTCCGTCTTGGAGCCGGCTGGAACTGGCTCTGTCAGGTATGGAGGAAGTATCTGGCATCTTCTCACAGAAGCCACCCCTGTAGTCCCCCCGCTATCAAAACCTTGCCATGTAAACCCAATACAGACAAGCAGATTATTCCCCTGCATTGCTACCATGTCATAACCATCTAATTTCACCTCTTCTTCATATTATGATGCAGGAAAATCTTTCATCTTTTGTTGGTAGAGGCACAATAAAGTCTGTTTTATCATTGCCAAAAGAATTAATTGACTCTCAGTATTTTATAATATCAAAGACATTGTTGCAACTGGCAAAATTTTTTATAATCCAGTAATTTCTGCAATACATAATATGTTTCTGTAATACTAAATACAGCAAATTCTGTAATTCTTTTTAAAAAGGAGATTTCCATACTGGTGCTTTCACTGTTTAATTACTCAATTCTATTAGCTACATTTTAAAAAAATAAGCTTCACAAACTTGGAATAATCCTTTAGATCTTACTAATAGGTTGTGAATATTGCTGCTGTCATGAAGCTATCTGAAAAGATGAGGAATTTCTTTTTTATGAACTTGAAAAAGCAAGTGTTTTTTAAATATGTGAGAGTATGGAATGTGGGAAATAAATATGCATGAACAAAATTTATTGTTCTTTGAGGAAACTTTTTATATCAGCTAAAGCCAGTTGATGTTCTCTTTTCAGGACTCGTGTCTCTTCAGCAAATAAGTGTTTAATAATCCTCATGCTCTCATGTTTGTAATCATTTCAGTCTGATATTAAATATGACTTGTTCAGATGTCTCTCTGATACAAGGTATGTGTGTCAGTGCTTGGACAGAGAATAATTGGCTTCAAATCTCTGTTATTCTTGTTATGCTTTCCAATTACTAGGACAGATTTGGGTCTCTGGCTATAAATTCTTCAATTCTAGCCTAAGTCAAAGGAATGTGATAAATTTAATACATAGCATAAGTTATTAACTGCAATGATGCATAAACCAGTGGCACTTTTAGAAATAGAAGTCTATACTGCTTCTGTTTTTCTGAAGAAATATAATTTTGTCTCATGCAGCTCTTGTAAACATTTTTTCTTGTCTGTCTTAATCCATGAAGAACTTGAAATTGATGTGTCCATAAATATCACAGAATCACAGAATCACAGAATCGTCTAGGTTGGAAAAGACCTTGAAGATCATCTAGTCCAACCATTAAGCTAACAATGACAGTTCCCAACTACACCATATCCCTCAGCGCTATGTTGACCCTACTCTTGAACACCTCCAGGGATGGGGACTCCACCACTGCCCTGGGCAGCCCATTCCAACGCCTAACAACCCGTTCTATAAAGAAATGCTTCCTAATATCTAGTCTAAACCTTCCCTGGCGCAACTTGAGGCCATTACCTTGTGGGGATTCGGAAGGAGTCCCTGCGAGAAAATGGACGTGTGAGCAATCCTGCATATGAGCAAGACTGGTAAAGCCTCAGCATCGGCAAGGATGTGACGAGATGACCCGGAAAGAATGAGGGAGAACCCAGGAAGTTAAACAACTTCAGGGTGTGGGTTTGGGCGGAGAAGGAAGTTTGTACAATGTCGATGTGGCAGCTTCCATCCAATCAGAAGAAAGCTTAAGGCGCATGTGCAAAGTTAACTGTCCAATCAGAAAGAATTATACCATGTGATTATATCATGTGATTCTCGGCTGCATTATAAAAGGCTTGCTCCACCATAATAAAATTGGCATTGCTTAATCACAGTGTGATCGTCCGCATGTCTGTATCTCCCGCATCTGGCGCCCAACGTGGGGCATGAACCCACGACCCTGGGATTAAGAGTCCCATGCTCTACCGACTGAGCTAGCCGGGCCATCGTTTACTGCCATTATTAACGAACCAAACAATTGAAACTTTTCCAATGCAATCAGAAATACCAGTTCAAGGGCTAACAGTTTTTACAGATGCTGGAAAAAGGTCAAGGCAAGCTGCATGCACCTGGTTAGAAGAAAACACATGGAAGTATCATATTATTCAGGGTCAAAAAGAAGACTCTTTACAAACATTAGAACTCCAAGCGGTTTTGTGGATGTTTTTATCCTGGCCAGATGTAGGATTAAATGTAGTATCTGACTCATTCTATGTAGTGGGAATAGTGAAGCGGATTGAACGTGGGCAGGTAAAGGAAGTAAAAAATGAATGCTTAGGGAAACTACTACAAAAGTTAATTCACACTCTTGATCAGAGAAAAGTTTTCTATTTTATTACTCATATCAGAAGTCACCAATCCAAGGAGGGGGTTAGGCTATGGGAATGACTTAGCCGATCAATTAGTTGCTCCAGCCTGGTCTGGACCTTCTCCAGATTTGTTTGCACAAGCTAGAGAATCTCACAACTTTTTTCATCAGCCAGCAAAAATGTTACATAGGCAATTCAAAATTCCTCTTGCAGATGCGAAAGGAATTGTAGCCTCCTGCCCGTCCTGTCAAGAAATAGGGTTTGGCCTCGGAACAGGGGTTAACCCACGGGGCCTGTCACCTTTGCAACTATGGCAAATGGATGTCACTCATATAGCAGAATTTGGTAGACTAAAATTTGTACATGTTGTTATTGATACCTTTTCTATGGCCATTTGGGCTACAGCCCAAACGGGAGAAACAGCAAAACATGTAGAAAAACATTTGTATAGTTCCTTCGCAGTGCTTGGGGTACCACGAGAAATTAAAACAGACAATGGTCCTGCATATCTTTCTAGTCGCTTTCAACGTTTTTGCATTTTATGGGGAATTAAGCACTACACAGGAATTCCACATTCTCCCACTGGACAAGCGATCATTGAACGTGCCCATCAAACTCTGAAGCAGTTGCTTCAAAAACAAAAAGGGGGAATGTCAGGAATGATGCCCGATGAACGTTTAAACAAAGCTTTATATGTCTTAAATTTTCTGCGACTTACAGGAACGCGTCAGGAACCTCCAATGATGATTCACAGTTTAGCATTAAAGGGTGATGCCGAACAGTCTATGGGCACACAGCAACCGTTGGTCATGTTCAAAGATTTAAGCACAGGCCAATGGGAGGGACCTGTTGAAGTACAATTATCTGGCAGAGGTTATATGTGTTTGCTTACAGATCATGGTTTGTGGTGGGTTCCATCTCGCTGGGTACGGCCTTGGAAAGGAGATCAAGTTTGTGATTCTAGGCCTTGTAATGGTTCTGACAGCGATTAATGCTCATCCAGCAAACATGTAGGCTTACTAGTCACTAGTGAAAGATGATGTAGCCTAGACAAAATGTAGTTATTAATAAGGATGAAATGATGTAAGAATGTGTGTATTCGACTTTCTTTGTTTAACAATATTAAGAATTAAGGTCTTAAGTGTTTAACCTTATTAGAAACTCCCTTGGTTTTCCCCCTTGAGTGGTGGCCAGACTCTGGGTGGAACCCAACAGGAGGATGAAATCAGATGTTTCTGCTCAAAGAAAATTGCCAGTTATTTTGGCCTGTTGATTTGGAGGCTGGACCTGCTTGCAGCGATTTTGGATGCCTCACCTACGGATGGACGCATCGCGTAGGATTTCCGGTTTGCGAGGAAGGGTACTCTAAATTCTCGCTGCATCCAGGGTTCCCCAGCAATTGCGGATCTGAATGTTAGTACCCCCATTATAGGATGGTTGAAGAAATTGTTAAAAGGAGTAATCATTGTAATTATTGTGATTATTGTGCTTGCTATTATTTTGCCATGTTTAATTTCTTGTGTTAGACAATAGCTGCGAAAAGGCTTACAAGGAGTTTGGATTGCTCAAAAACAAAAAGAGGGATATGTGGGGATTCGGAAGGAGTCCCTGCGAGAAAATGGACGTGTGAGCAATCCTGCATATGAGCAAGACTGGTAAAGCCTCAGCATCGGCAAGGATGTGACGAGATGACCCAGAAAGAATGAGGAAGAACCCAGGAAGTTAAACAACTTCAGGGTGTGGGTTTGGGCGGAGAAGAAGTTTGTACAATGTCGATGTGGCAGCTTCCATCCAATCAGAAGAAAGCTTAAGGCGCACGTGCAAAACTAACTGTCCAATCAGAAAGAATTATACCATGTGATTCTCAGCTGCATTATAAAAGGCTTGCTCCACCATAATAAAATTGGCATTGCTTAATCACAGTGTGATCGTCTGCATGTCTGTATCTCCCACATTACCTCTTGTCCTATCACTTATTACTTGGTTAAAGAGGCTCATCCCCAGTTCTCTGCAACCTCCTTTCAGGTAGTTGTAGAGGGCAATGAGGTCTCCCCTCAGCCTCCTCTTCTCCAGACTAAACAACCCCAGTTCCCTCAGCCGCTCCTCTTACAACATGTGCTCCAGACCCTTCACCAGCGTTGTTGCCCTTCTTTGAACACGCTCGAGTCATTCAATGTCCTTTTTGTAGTGAGGGGCCCAAAACTGAACACAGGAATCGAGGTGCGGCCTCACCAGTGCCGAGTACAGGGGTAAGATCCCTTCCCTGTCCCTGCTGGCCACGCTATTTCTGATGCAAGCCAGGATACCATTGGCCTTCTTGGCCACCTGGGCACACTGCTGGCTCATGTTCAGCCAGCTGTCAATCAACACCCCCAGGTCCCTCTCTGACTGGCAGCTCTCCAGCCACTCCTCCCCAAGCCTGTAGGGCTGCTGGGGGTTGTTGTGGCTGAAGTGCAGCACCCAGCATTTGGCCTTATTGAAACTCCTCCAGTTGGCCTTAGCCCATCACTCCAGCCTGTCCAGATCTCTCTGCAGAGCCTCCCTACCCTCGAGCAGATCAACACTCCCACCCAACTTGGTGTCATCTGCAAACTTACTGAGGGTGCACTCGATCCCCTCATCTAGATCATCAATAAAGATGTTAAACAGGAGTGGCCCCAAAACCAAGCCCCGGGGAACACCACTCGTGACCGGCCGCCAACCAGATTTAACTCCATTCACCACAACTCTTTGGGCCCGGCCATCCAGCCAGTTTTTTACCCAGCGAAGCGTGTGCCCATCCAAGCCGCGAGCAGCCAGTTTCTCCAGGAGAATGCTGTGGGAAACGGTGTCAAAGGCCTTACTGAAGTCAAGGTAAACAACATCCACAGCCTTTCCCTCATCCAATAAGCAGGTCGCCCTGTCATAGAAGGAGATCAGGTTTTTCAAGCAGGACCTGCCTTTCATAAACCCATGCTGACTGGACAATATAATCTTCTGTTACTTTTATAGTGCAGTAAGAATTTTTATTTGGATTAGTTTCCTTTCAAAATTAGTACTTAATTTATAAAAGCGTAAAGAATTTATTTATGCATACACGTGTCAATAAAGCATCACTGACTATAAACAGAAAGTGTCTGTTCCTGCCATGAACTGTTTACGAAAGACTAATATAGAATTACAGGCTGTGTGCAAAGAAATCAAGAAAGATTGGGGGAGCAAGGAACATTGCTGGCCTGTGGATGTGCTAAACAAAAATAGATACAGCAACCCATTGACTTTATAAGACTGAAAATACTTGGGTTTGTTTCTCCTACAGACTGGTTAGTTATTGTGTGCTCTGTACTTTCCATATCAGCCTCTTTTACCTCTGTTTTTGTGGGGACCCATAGTATGGACCTCTGATGGAATCTGTGGTTCCTACATATGATTTTACCATAGGTATAACTGTCTCCTCTCATACTTCAGGTTTGTTGCTTTAGGGATATCATTTTCTAACCCTCCTAACTGGCATTGTTTATGAGCACAGGTTACACTTCCCTGTTTAGTTAATAGGTTATAGTTTTTAATAATTACTAAGGGTTTAGGATTAGGCAGTTTACTATGCTTGCCAATATGTTTTGTTTTTCAGATATTGTCTTAGGCAACATTCACTTAAATGTCCCTATTTAAAAAAATAAAGGATCACTGGGCCACCCTACACGTCTGTATTTGGAGGAAGGTCTGTGATGGAGACGTTATATTTTTTACTCCTTAAACTGATATAACTAGAAAAAAAAAATAGAGTAGCTCTCCATCACATAAACAAGTTTTGGGAATTCTGATACATGAAACAGCCATATCTCTCCACAGTTTGTATTTCTTTAATATCAGCAAAAAAACAATTGCTATACATTGCATTTTGCATCATGATATCCTCAGAAATTGGCTAGAAAGTTGCATATATCATTATTGCCAGGTATCTGTGTTCTCTTTGCAACTATTTGAATGAATAACTGTGGTGGTTTAGTCCCTGCCAGGGTCTGAGACCACGCGGCCGCTGCCCCTCCCCCACAAAGGGAGTGAAATACAAAGCCCTGGGGCTGAGATAAGGAAAGGTTTAATACAACAGTGCAACAGCAACACAACAAACAACAACAATAACAATAACAGTGATAACAATGAACAGAGCAAAATATCTAGCAATACAGCAGTGAGAACAGAGCAAAACCCACAGTACACGCGGTAACCAACTGTCCCGCTTCGGCGCCAGGATGTGACGTCCGCATGGTATCTGAATAACCCGGCTAGAGCTGCCCCGCTACTGCTGGGGAAACTTAACCCCATCCTGGCTAAACCAGGACATAATCCACCCCTTTATTCTATACCATGTGCGTCACATCCAGCTGCTATTTAGCAGTTAGCATTAACAAAGAAAAATTGACAAAAGCACAGTATAACTCACGGTGTGTTTTCACCCACAATCAAGTCCCCTTGTGGTACGCATCGGATCTCTCCATCCTTCGGCATCACCCACCAGGTGCACCCAGGTCCTTGAGCAAAAGCAATCCCGTGGATGGGTTTGCCTTTGCCCGGCGCAGGACTAACCCAGACCATTTTTCCCAGCAGATCCCTCATGCGCACCACAGGGACTTTATCCCCGTCTACAACACGTGGAAGTTTTGACTGAGCCGGGCCAGCTCGATTGGCAGATCCTCTTGTGTTGACTAACCAAGTGGCCTTTGTCAGATGTGTGTCCCAGTGTTTGAAGGTTCCACCCCCCATTGCTCTCAATGTAGTTTTTAACAGTCCATTGTAGCGCTCGATCTTCCCAGAGGCTGGTGCATGGTAGGGGATGTGGTAGACCCACTCGATGCCGTGTTCTTCTGCCCAGGCATCTATGAGGTTATTTCGGAAGTGAGTCCCATTGTCCGATTCAATCCTCTCTGGGGTGCCATGTCGCCACAGGACTCGGTCTCCAAGGCCCAGGATGGTGTTCCGGGCGGTGGCGTGGGACACTGGATAAGTTTCGAGCCACCCAGTGGTTGCTTCCACCATTGTGAGCACGTGGCGCTTGCCTTGGTGGGTCTGTGGCAGTGTGATGTAGTCGATCTGCCAGGCCTCTCCATACTTATATTTCATCCATCGATCTTCATTCTGCTGGGGCTTCACCCGTTTGGCTTGTTTGATTGCAGCACACGTCTCACATCCGTGGATGATCTCTGCGATGGTGTCAATGGTGAGGTCCACCCCTCGATCTCGAGCCCACCTGTATGTTGGTGGCCCGAGGTCTCATGGACTCACTGGGCTATGAACAGTTCACCTTTACGCTGCCAGTCCAAGTCCACCTGAGCCACTTCGATCTTAGCAGCCTGGTCCGCCTGCTGGTTATGTTGATGTTCATCAGTGGCCCGACTCTTGGGTATATGGGTGTCCACATGGCGCACCTTCACAACGAGGTTCTCCACCCGGGCTGCAATGTCCTGCCATACTTCAGCGGCCCAGACGGGTCTGCCCTTGCGTTGCCAGTTGTTCTGTTTCCATTGCTGCAACCACATCCACAGGGCACTTGTCACCACCCACGAGTCAGTGTAGAGATAGAGCCTCGGCCACTTTTCTCGCTCAGCAATCTCCAAAGCCAATTGGATGGCTTTCACCTCTGCGAACTGGCTCGATTCCCCTTGTCCCTCAACAGCTTCAGTGGTTTCTCGTGTGGGATGCCACACTGCAGCCTTCCATCATCGATGTTTTCCCACAATGCGGCAAGACCCATCAGTGAACAGGGCATATCGTTTCTCTTCCTCTAGCAGCTCGTTATATGGTGGGGCCTGTGGGAGAGAGGCAAGTCAACATCGGCCTGTCAGCCCTGCACAGCCCCGGAGAAGCAGCAAGGCTTTGATGAGAAACAGGCCTTGGGAGAAAGATCAGAAACTGCCGAGTTGTGCCGAGATGGCAGGGAAAAACAACGGAACTGTGGAAAAGTACTGAGCGGTGAGAAGTTACTGCTGCGTGAACAAGCAGTTGGTTGGTCTGCGCAGCGTGTGTTAGAGTGGTCTTGTGCTGGGTCTTTCGTACTTCATGGAGAGTCCGTGCCTCAGGTGCCACAGGGGCCTCCTCAGCACGTTTCACCTCTTGTTCTGGTGACATCCCAACATCTTTGCTCTCTGGCCAGTTCATGATCATTTCCACTAATCCTGGGGGGTCGAGGTTCCCTATTCGAGCCCGTTGTGTTATCAACGCAACCCATTTACTCCACGTGGCATCTGTTGCATGATGTGTGGAGGGAGCCTTTCCTTTGAACATCCATCCCAGCACCAGCAGTCGAGGTGCCAGGAGGAGCTGTGTCTCAGTGCCGACCACTTCTGAGGCAGCTCGAACTCCTTCGTACGCTGCCAGTATCTCCTTCTCAGTCAGGGTATAGTTAGCTTCAGAGCCTTTGTATCCCCGGCTCCAAAAGCCTAGAGGTCGGCCTCGGGATTCCCCAGGTGCTCTCTGCCAAAGGCTCCAGGAAGGGCCATTCTCCCCGGCTGCGGTGTAGAGCACGTTCTTAATCTCCTGCCCTGTCCGGACTGGCCCGAGGGCCACTGCCTGGGTAATCTCCTGCTTAATTTGTTCAAAGGCTTGTTGTTGCTCTGGGCCCCTTTTAAAATCGTTCTTCTTGCGGGTTACGTGGTAGAGAGGGCTCACAATCAGGCTGTAGTTTGGGATGTGCATCCTCCAGAACCCCACAGCGCCCAGGAAAGACTGAGTCTCCTTTTCAGTGGTTGGTGGGGCCATGGCTGTTATCTTGTTTATCACCTCCATTGGGATGTGGCGACGCCCATCTTGCCATTTTATTCCTAGGAACTGAATCTCCCTTCCAGGCCCCTTAACTTTCTGTCGCTTGATGGCAAAACCAGCCTTCAGGAGGATTTCAATTATCTTCTTTCCTTTCTCAAAGACTTCCTCAGCTGTGTCCCCCCATACAATGATATCATCAATGAACTGCAGGTGTTCTGGAGCCCCACCTTTCTCCAGTGCAGTATGGACCAGTCTATGGCAAATGGTGGAGCTGTGTTTCCACCCCTGGGGCAATCGATTCCAGGTGTACTGGATACCCCTCCAAGTGAACGCAAACTGTGGCCTGCACTCTGGTGCTATTGGGATGGAGAAGAACACGTTAGCGATGTCAATCGTGGCGTACCACTTGGCTGCCTTCCACTCCAGCTCATACTGGAGCTCTAGCATGTCCGGCACTGCAGCACTCATCGCTGGCGTAACTTCATTCAGGCCACGGTAGTCCATGGTTAGTCTCCATTCGCCATTAGGTTTTCTCACTGGCCATATAGGGCTGTTGAAAGGTGAATGAGTCTTGCTGATCACCTTCTGGCTTTCTAGTCGACGGATCAGCTGATGGATGGGGACCAGGGAATCTCTGTTAGTGCGGTACTGTCACCGGTGCACCGTCTTGGTGGCAATTGGCACTCGCTGCTCTTCAACCTTAAGCAACCCCACCACCGAGGGGTCGTCTGAGAGGCCGGGTGTGGTGGTTTAGCCCCTGCTGGGGTCTGAGACCACGCGGCCGCTGCCCCTCCCCCACAAAGGGAGTGAAATACAAAGCCCTGAGACTGAGATAAGGAAAGGTTTAATACAACAGTGCAACAGCAACACAGCGAACAATAACAATAACAGTGATAATAAAAAACAGAGCAAAGTATATACCAATACAGCAGTGAGAGAACCGGCTGCGCCAACCCACGCGATCACCGATTCTTCCTGCGCTCGCGCCAGGATGTGACGTCAGCATGATATATGAATAACCGGCTAGAGCTTCCCCCCACTGCTGGGGAAACTTAACCCTATCCTGGCTAAACCAGGACACCGGGTAAGGTGGACAATTGCTCAACCTCCTCCAGGGCAGCTATACCAAAGGCCCACCGGTACCCTTTTGGGTCTTTAAAGTACCCTCTCCTGAGGTAGTCTATACCTAGGATGCACGGGGCATCTGGGCCAGTCACAATGGGGTGCTTATGCCAGTCCTTCCCAGTTAAGCTTACTTCAGCCTCTAATAGGGTCAGCTTTTGGAATCCCCCTATCACTCCGGAGATGCAGATGGATTCCACCCCACTGTGGCTCGACGGCATCAGGGTGCACTGTGCGCCAGTGTCTACCAAGGCCTTATATTCTTGTGGGTCTGATGTGCCAGGCCATCGGATCCACACCTTCCAGTAAATCCGATTATCCCTTTCCTCCACCTGGCTGGAGGCAGGGCCCCTCTAATCCTGCTCACCATCACTCACTTGATCTAAGAGTGACTCCTGCAAGAATGACTTCCTGGTCCCCTCAAGAGGGTCAAGCACAGTGTTGGCCATTCTATTCTGTCTGGTGGATTTCCGACTAGACACTGGAGCTGCATCTCTCTTGGAAGACTCCCCTTTCATGGTGGTCTTCCCTTTCAGTTGCTCTACTCGTGCAGCTAGGGCGGAAGTGGGCTGTCCATGCCACCTTCTCATGTTTTCCCCATGGTCGCGGAGGAAAAACCACAGGGTGCCCCGTGGTGTGTGCCTTCCACTGCCCTTCTCTTGGGTGGGGAAGCGCCTGCTTCTAATGGCTGAGACATCGGCCCGTGCAGGTGGAACGTAGGACATGTCCTCTTCCACTTTCTGGAGCCTCTGAGACAGTTCCTCTACAGCTGAAACCAAAGCATGTTGGGAGGAAGGGAGACTTCCCTCATATTGCCGGAGCTGGATAATCACTTCGTCCACTGTCTGAGTCTGGGTGTCTCACCACCAGGACGCTACTGCTAATGCTTTGGAATGTCCCTCTGGTCCACTTTGCAGGAACTTCCGCCACATCAGCTGTGTGCAAGGGGCCTGATCTGGATCCATCGGTTTCTGCTCATCATTCAGATCACCATAGACCATGTCAAACACAGCCATTTCCCTGAGGTTTTGAATGCCTTTCTCCATGTCGGTCCACTTGCCTAACCGACATAGAACATCATCCTTGTAGGGATACCTCTCCCTCACACCGAGCAGGAGTCGCCTCCAAAGGCTGAGGGTTTGAGCCTGTTTCCCTATTGCCTTGTCAATACCAGCCTGCTTGGCTAAAGGTCCCAGCTGCTTGGCCTCTCTCCCTTCCAATTCCAAACCGCCAGCTCCACTATCCCAGCATCGGAGCAGCCAGGTGCAAATTTGCTCGCCTGGAATGCGGCTAAAATCCTTCCGCATATCTCACAACTCACTGAGGGATAGAGATCGGATGATTACCTCCAGCTCTTCCTCCTGCTCTCGTGATGGGCCTGGTTCATTATCACCCTGTACATTGCGAGGGGATTTTTTGGTATATTTGGTTTTCCGTATCGGGGTGACTGATATTGGTACTGCTTGTCCCTCTGGCCCAGCTGCTGTGCTGGGGGAGGCGACTGGTACTGGCACTGCCTGTCCCCCTGGCCCAGCTGCTGTACCAGTAGGTTCACTTTCAGATCCTGCAGCCCCTTCTCCCCCTTGAGGGCAATGAACGGTGTTAAAGATGACACGGTAAGCATGGGCAAGCCCCCAGCACATCGCAAGGATTTGTGTCTCCCGGGGTTTGTCGGATTGGCAGCACACCTTTTCCAAATACTCCACCAGTATATCAGGACTCTCCATTTGTTCGGGAGTGAAATCCCAAAGCATTGGGGGTGACCACTGACTCAGGCACTTGCCCATCTTTTCCCACACACCTTGCCGTTTATAACTATCTGCCCCCGGGGCAGGTTTCCGGGTGGTGCTATTGTTGGAGAAGTACTGCATGGCCCAAAACAAGATCTGGCAGACATTTAGAAAGCATTGTGCCGCGAACACAGTGGCCAGGAGGCTCCAGGGATAGCTGAAACTCTCAAAAACCGAGAGAATCTCTTCCCCTGGCTCACCCATAGAGGGGGTGAGACCCCTAACAAAAGACCAGGCAGCAAACAGGTACCGGTTCAACCCCACAAGCAGCGCAACGAACCCATTATAAGCAGACAGTAACCAATAGAGCAGAACAAGACCCTTGATACATTTTCCACCGAGAACAAACACCAGCACTGGGAACACACAGGGGATATAAGGATTACTCCAGCCCCACCACGCAAGCAAATTGCCCAGCATTGCAAACATTTCTTATCAAACAAATTCAAATAAAAACAGGGAAAAAAAATTACACCTAACAGATTGCTCTAACACACCTTCTCCTTTTGTCCTTATCTCAGCCTTCGCACGCCCCACGTTGAGCGCCAAAAGTTGTGGTGGTTTAGTCCCTGCCGGGGTCTGAGACCACGTGGCTGCTGCCCCTCCCCCACAAAGGGAGTGAAATACAAAGCCCCGGGTTGAGATAAGGAAAGGTTTAATACAACATTGCAACAGCAACACAACAAACAACAACAATAACAATAAGAATAACAGTGATAACAATGAACAGAGCAAAATATCTACCAATACAGCAGTGAGAACAGAGCAAAACCCACAGTACACGCGGTAACCGACTGTCCCGCTTCAGCGCCAGGATGTGATGTCCGCATGGTATCTGAATAACCCGGCTAGAGCTCCCCCGCTACTGCTGGGGAATCTTAACCCTATCCTGGCTAAACCAGGACAATAACATAAAAAATGTGCCATTTTTTGGTTTTTGAACAAAACGTACTTTTTAACCATGATAATAATATCTTCTCTTGTAAAAATGGTGGTTTCCTAAGTTATTGCAAGAGAAATGATGTATAATATGGATTTGAACTTGAAGCTCCTATGTCCCAGAACAGCATAGTTTCAGAATTTTCTCTGACTGTAAAATTTAACATAGATCTGAGGAAAATTATGTTATTGTAAAAAGTTAATGTCTCAGTATCTGCTTGCAGAAAAAATCTTAAAGTTTTTACTGAAATCTTGCCAATTAGCCCAACCAGAATACAGAATATAATATAGCATAGAGCAGCTCCAGAAGAAATAGATTTGAATGAGGGTTATATCTTTTCCACTACAAATGTAGTGTTTTGGGAAAACTTGCTACTAGACTAGAGATTAGAGAATTTAGAAAGCTGTCACGAAAGCATATGTGAACCAGTCCAGTTAACCTGAAAAGAACACTCTTGCTTATTAAGTAACATAATAATCACAAGGCATGATGACAATGCATTGTCCTTTTAGGAGTGCTCTCATGGATCTTTGTGCTTTCCATTCAGAAGCCTTGTTTAATAAGTATTAAATATTTTCCCTGATGTAGTCAGTACCAGAAGATCTAACAGCTCTTAGCTACTAGGCAGCTAAGCACTAGTGATGAAGACAAATGATTGGGAGATACTACCTTATATTTTGATCATGGTAATATTTTCATAACCTTTTAATTTTGCTTTGTACAATATTATACAAAGTAGAAATATATAGATGACATCATGGCTAAGTGCTTGGGCTAAAGTGATAAATTATAGGAAATCTTGAAGCTGAGACTGCTATGCTATTTTTAATTCACCATGTTGTGTCTAGTTACGGCTGGGACCTCAAAGTAGTGGGGGACATTCTGCATCTATAAATCAACACCAGTCATGCAAGTGCTTATTGTCCTCATTATTATTTGGACTCTCTCACTCTTACGGACTGAAGTCCATAAGGAATGATAGAAATCTATCAGGGAGTTGATTTGGATGTAAACATATGGTCCACAAAATGCAGGAGTGAGAATCATTATCATGAAAGAAAAGGGACCATACAATTCAGAAAATTGATACTAGGATCCTCCAGTTGTTACTTTGTACTACAAACAAAACTACTGTGGGGAATTTGGTGTTTTGAGAATTCTTTTGTGTTAAAACAGTGGGAAAAGTTCCAGTTATTTGGGAGGTATCGTCAACTGAAATAAAATTAATTCGGCAAGTATTGAGGTACCAAATTTTATCTTTTAGAAAAAAGTATCCAAAGCCAAATCATATTTCAGAAAAAAATAATGTTGAAACAGGCTTTTGTTTCGTTTTTTTTTTTAATATATTGAAGGTAGTTTTCATGATGTCATCCAGACAGTTTAAATAAACTGTATATAATGTTAACAAGCTGCAGAGGTAGCACGGTTTATGTGGGATTATATTAAAATTAATTTGATCAATTAATTTCCAGGGGTCTTCAGATGAGACAGAAGCCAACATACACAGTTTGGCAGATGAAGAATCAGTGCAGTCAACACATACGTGAAGATAATGAACAATCTCAAACTTCATTTTTTGTAGGGAGTGGCGTTCGGAAGATCTTGCGATGTACAGAAGGAATAGCTGTAGCCCTCCCTTGTTACGAGGTAAGGTGATGGATAGGCTTGTAATGTTAAGGGCACACCCACGAAGGAGGTACTTGGTGAATGTATATAGGTAAGATACACAGTTTAATAAACGGACATTTTGTATCCATCATATTGGTGTTTGTACTGATGTCCCCGTGAAGGTCTTAACCTCCTGCAGCATTAGTCTGCGATCTGAGCGCCACTGATATGTGGATTGGCAGGTTTAATGAGGCAGGCTAATTGCGGTGTTGCAGTGTTAGTCTCTGCGACCTGAGCGCCACTGACACGTGGAGAGGCAGGTTCAAAGAGGCAGAGCTAACAGCAACAAATGGTGACCCCGACGTGATTTACAACATGATTTTGGGAAAAGATAAGCTGTGGCAGTCGGTGGTGCACAGCAGGAGGTGAGGAGCTCTACGCAGGACGAGAGACTCCGCGGCGCGCCATAGATGTCACAGTTAAGGTACTGAAAAGATGGGGTAAACAAAATAAGACTTCTATGAAGTCGAGAACATTAAAAGCAATGCTACAAAGGTTGATAAGGCTCGGCGTTTTAGCAGAGCCGATAGACTGTATGAAGCCAGAGCTCTGGCCGCGAATAGAGGCGGAGTTAGCAGAGCAGGCGAAGTTAGGAAAGCCGGAGCATTTAATGGCTTGGGGGCAGGCAAATGCGATGATGAAAGCTACCCTGGAGGAGCACTTAGCGAGCTCCGACGATGGGGTGGACCCCCGGAGGAGCACTTAGCGAGCTCCGACGATGGGGCGGACCCCCGGAGGAGCACTCAGTGAGCTCCGACGATGGGGAGGGGGAAACCGAGGTGCATAGGGGAGAACTAGCAGAAAAATGGAAGGCAGACATGCAGCGTTGGGGGGCGGAGATGTGGGAGGCATTGGCCTGTCAACCTTGCACAGCCTGTGAGAAAGTGCTAGGCTTTGATGAAAAACAGGCCTTGGAAGAAAGATAAGAGGCTGTTGAGCTATGCCAAGGTGGCAGGGAAAAACAACAGACAGCTGCAACACTAAACTGTGGAAAAGTACTGAACCGCGAGAAGATGCTACCGCGAGAACAGCGCGTGATCAAGAGGGTGATTGGCCTGCAAGTGCAGAGTTGACGGCGGCGGCCCTGGGCCTTCCCAAGCCCCCCCCTCCAACGCCAGGAGCGGCAGTTTTTACAGAAGGTGCTGACGCTGGAATGCAACGTCCCTTGTCTGCCAAGACCACATAATCAATAAGCAATGGCTTTATATATTCTTAACAGTGTTTTGATGTTTGCAGCATTTATCATTTTATGTTGTGTGAGTAATAAGTGTAAGAGACCTCCTTGTGTGATTGGTTTGCGTGCATGAGACGCAGCCCAGCTGCAGCTGTGGAGTGTGGAGTTCTCTGACAGAGCACCTTAGTGCCCGCCTGCTGGGTCACTGGTGCTGCCTGTTTGTTTGGGCTGTTTGAAGTGTCATAGGTGAAATATCTCCTCTAGCAGGAGGCAGTAATTCTGTATTAATTGTTGTCTTGAATTTAGGTGCATACTCTGTGGGGAGAGTGCACTTTTGTACCATCTGTCTAAGAAGGGTATTGTCATAAAAATTATCTACAACCTTACAGGGGTTGTTCGTTTTACCAGAGGTCAGACTTACTCAGCTTCTTTATTTTACTACAGCTGGGGTGACTCAGGATTTGGATCAGCACGTACCCCTCAAACATTTTGAGCTCAGACAGGGAGACAAAGTCGACCTCTGATAAAATGTAACCTCACCAAAGCAGAAGAATCTGTTGAACTGACAGGCATTTTACATACTGGTGCAGATGTGACTGTAATATCTGTGAGCTTCGGTAACTCGAGTGCTTTTCAGGGTTGGTGGTCATGCTGTAACATTTCAAAGCAAAGATCTCATTCATGTAAGGAGCCCAGTAAACTGGGTAGCAAATATTTATGCATTTATATTGGAAACCCCTATTACATCATGGGGTCATGACTATATGGCTCAATGGGGAACTCAGATTGGATCAAATTTGTCTTAATTGCCACTGCAGCACAGCCCACCCTGAAACTAACCTGGAAAACAGAATCACCTGTGTGGGTGGGTCAGTGGCCCTCACCAATGGAACAGTTGTGCCACCTTAATGATTTAATTCAGGAACAATTAAGTGCAGGACATCTCGTACCTACCACCAGTCCTTAGAACTCGCTGGTGTTAATTATTTGAAACAAAAGTGGTAAATGGTGACTTTTACATGATCTCCAATGCATTAATGATGCCATGGAGGATATGGGTACATTACAGCCAGGCCTGCCCTCCCCAACAATGAGTCCCTGAAACTGGCATCTTGTAATAATTGATCTAAAGGATTGGTATTTACCATTCCCTTGCATCCAGATGATGCAGCTAAATTTACCTTTTCTGTTCCCAGTATTAATGTTAGTGAACCTGCAAGACGGTACCACTGGGTTGTTTTACCATAAGGCATAAAGAATACTCCCACAATGCAGGTCCCCCAGACTGTTATATATCATTATATGGATGACATCCTTATAGAGGCAGAAACACAGGAGATCATGGAAAAGGCTCTTGCTTTAACCAAAGACTCAGTATCTCAAATGGGGTGATAATTAGCACCTGAAAAGGTACAGAGATCATCACCATGGCAGTACCTGGGGTGGAGAATTTGTGAACAGACTAATGTCCCACAACAGGTTGAACTTAAAACTGATGTTAAGACTTTAAATGATTTACAGAAACTGTTACGAGCTATAAATTGGATACAGCTGTTGTTGGGCCTAACTAATGATGATCTGCATAGCTTGTTTGATATTTTGTGAGGAGATCCTTCACTGACATCACCCAGAGTACTTACAGAGAAAGCGAAACAAGGTCTTCACCGGGTAGCTAATGCCATCTCAGAAAGACAAGCATCGTGAGGTGTGCCTGGCGATTCGTATCAACTGATATCGTTTAATCTTTCAGGGCAGTCCTATGCTCTGCTGTTTCAATGGGATGAAACACTTAGTGATCCTCTTGTTACTATTAAATGGATTTTTTTTTGTCACACCAAATGCACAAGATGGTCACTACTCGTCCAGAAATGTTTGCCAAACTGATCATGAAAGGTGCCACCAATATTGCGTCACTTCTCGTCGCAGATACCAGATCAACAAGAAGTCCAGGGCAGGGTTCAAGTCCTGGAAAGTGTTAACTGGGAAGGACCATATCCTTTAATAACCTGGGGAAGAGGTTATGCTTGTATTTTCACAGGTCACAGTCCCGGTGGTTACCAGCAAGCTGTGTGTGACCACACCCGAGGTGTGAGAGGCAGCTTTTGGTGGACACTCAGGAGCCGGCTGTGGGTGCTGTGGATGCCCCTGTGCCAACAGTTCACGATCTCTTCGGCTGATCATTTAAGCAGAATGTATGGGTAATGCTTGCAACTGCAATAGGACAAAATATCTCTGTCCTTAATCACACGTGGAGAGGCAGGTTCAAAGAGGCAGAGCTAACAGCAACAATTTTTCATTCTGAGAGAAGGCAGCTAAGCCCATACACTGCTGCTCAGAGCAGACAAAATGGTGACCATAAATGATCATAATAGAAAACCTGTGGTTTAAATGCAATTGAGAAGGATAAAATAAGTATTTTTCCATTAAAATTATGTTGTTAAACACAGAATTTCCATTATGATTTGCCCTGGAGCACATAGAGTGTTGCTGTTAGCTCTGCCTCTTTGAACCTGCCTCTCCACGTGTCAGTGGCGCTCAGGTCGCAGAGACTAACACTGCAACACCGCAATTAGCCTGCCTCATTAAACCTGCCAATCCACATATCAGTGGCGCTCAGATCGCAGACTAATGCCGCAGGAGGTTAAGACCTTCACGGGGACATCAGTACAAACACCAATATGATGGATACAAAATGTCCGTTTATTAAACTGTGTATCTCACCTATATACCTTCACCAAGTACCTCCTTCGTGGGTGTGCCCTTAACATTACAAGCCTATCCATCACCTTACCTCGTAACAAGGGAGGGCTACAGCTATTCCTTCCGTACATCGCGAGATCTTCCGAACGCCACTCCCTACAGTTCCAGACTTGGTCAATGGTTTATGTCTAAAGGATTATATGTGCACAATCAATCCTTTACATCACTTCACCAAGATTTCAACATTTATCATGCTATTAATCACTTACTGAGAATCTGTTGTGGCAAGGAATCTCTCAACCTCAAGGAGTAACCTTGAGAGGCGTCCCTACTCAAGGGGAGATCCTGGCATGCAGCCTGCTGCTGTTCAGGAGAGATCAATGGGCCCTGGGCTGTCCACTATTTATGGAGTAAGGTAATTGATTTCTAATCATATTTACATTGATTTATAATCATATTTACATACCGACTACAGAAGTTAGTTTCTTCCAAATTTGGCTCGAGTCAGACATTGACCAGCACTGTGGTTAGGTGGGTGTATTGTTCAAATTATCCCTTGGCTATTGTGTTGTTATCTGTCTCCCCAGAAGCCACACGACGTAACACATCCATTATGACCACCACTGGTGGTTATGACTTGAATAGGTTTACAGAAAATACAGTTGACCATTTAGTCATGTGACAAATATGCTGCTTTCATGTCAACTGCTGTAAAAATAACCATATGCGTACTGCTTTTTGTAATCCACAGTGCACATTACATAGATAGAAGAATTCAGAGATCTCTTCTTATGGAATATATATGCTGCATGTAGTAAACAGATTTATTTACTCAACAAGCTTATCTGCAGAAAGTAACTAACTTAACACACATGTGTCCTGGGTTTGAGTTAGTGGTGGGGTTTTTTGGTAGCAGGGTGTGGGGCTACAGTGGTGGCTCCCTGTGAGAAGCTTCTTGAAGCTCCCTCAGCTCCAAGTCAGCCCCACCTTTGCACCAAGGCCAGGCCAATTAGCTGCACCTCTGAAATAATGTATTTAAGAAGGGGAACCTGGCAGGAGGAGTTGGAGTTGTGAGGAGGAGTTGCAAGGAGGACATCTATGCGAACACTGAGGTCAGTGGAAGAAAAGAGAAGAGGGGGGAGGTGCACCAGTGCAGAGCCCCCCTGCAGGCCATGGTGAGATGGCAGGGCTTCCCCCCTCCCCTCGCCACCTGTGGGAGTGTCAGCTCTGTGCAGCTGTGGGAGATTCAATATGTTAAGAGTCAAATCATGTGTTACTGGTAAATGATTAAGAGGCAAGTAGGCATTGGCCTGTCAGCCCTGCACAGCTGTGGGAGATTCAATACTTAAGAGCCAAATTGAGATCAGCTGGGCAGCTTAGCCAGAGAGCTCTGTTTAGGGAGCTTAGTGAAGGTGGAGAGTTCTGCCTGGAAGAACTCTGCTTGGCGAGCTAGGCAGGAGTTCTATCCTGTGCTGGCTTGGAGAAGTGTCAGCTCTACTATGCGCCGGCCTGGAGAAGCAGCAAGGTTTAGAGAAGAAGCAGGCCTTTGAAGAGAGATACCAGGCTGTGCTAGTGTGGTGAAGAAAATGGCAGTACCGAGACTTCCTGTGTGGTATGGAACTGTTTGTGGGATAAGAGTGTTGATGATTATCTAGCTGCTGATTTGCTTATTGTGAAGTAAGAGCTAAGGTAGCAAGAGCATAAGTATGTACCATTGTAATAATAAAGGATTTTTCTTCTTCCCTTTAATGGAGAGTCTGTGCCTCAGTTTCCACAAATGGTGCCCCGTGTGAGGTGGCTATAAGTGTGATCAGCTTAGATCACTCTGGTGGCAAGCCCCTCAGAACTTAAGAGCTGCTGAAAGGAAGCAGGAGTTGGCATCAATCACCGTTGTAGGGTGAGCAAGGTAAGCTGTGGGGAAGCAACGGGTAGGTTAATACCCTCGGAAGAAAAATATAAGGTGCATATTAACTCGCATGCCTTGAAGAGAATTTTAAAGTGGGTAGCAGTTGCGGTTACTATATTCACTGTTCTGACATGGGATAAAGCAGGAGTAAGATTATGGGACTGTGCAACGTGAGGGAATCAGTTTGCGGCAGAACTCTTACTGATATGGAGAACTCTTTTTGAGATAATAAAAAGGCAAGATAAGGAACGTGGTCAGTCTGTTAAGACAGAGGATGAGGACACAGAGGGTGAGGACACATGTTCTGAACCCCTGCGGCAAGCTTTATATGCTGGATATTTTGACTGTCATAATCTTTTAGACCCTGACACTGTAAATCCTAAAAGAGAATCTGGCTTGTGTCCTCCCTTAGTTGGGGATGATCTGTGGGTAAAAAGTGAGGCAAGAAGCCTTGGTGCAAGGGGATATGGACATGACGAGAAAGATTGTTGCTCCTGTAATTTATGAGCCAGGATGTCAGCCACGTTGGGAAGGACTGCATTTTTCTGTTATTAAAGAACTACAGAAGACCATTAATGAGGCCAGACTTAAACTCATTTACAACAGGTATACTGGAGGCAATCGCTCATGGCTGTATTCAGCATTCGCATCCCCTCACCTGCAAGCACGGAGTTGGTGGTGGTGGCGGCCCAGGGCCTCCCTGAGCTGTGCCCCCCCCCCCCGCCCCGCCGTGGAGTGACTGCCTGTGGCCAAGTCTGGCAATGTGATCGTCCGTCCCGGCTTCCCTTGAACACCAGAAGTGACAGCTTTTTACAGAAGGTGTTGACACTGTGATGCAGTGTCCCTTGTCTATTCTAAAAGGACTAATTTGTATACTAAAGTATTATGGAACATGCATACTATGTCAGTTTTGGTTATCAGGTCACAAGCTTCTTCGCAGCATCAAGCTGTTACGGAACTCCAGATAACCTGAAAGAAATGACTGACGTTGCTCACTCAACAGGGATGACTGTTCTGCTGGATGTTGTGCACAGCCATGTATCAAAAAACTCTGAAGATGGTCTCAACAAATTTGATGGTACAGATTCTTGTTTCTTCCATTCTGGTCATAGAGGAAATCATCAGCTCTGAGACAGCAGGCTCTTTGATATGCAAAGTGGTGATTTGTGCTCAAAATGGTGAACTCCTCTATCGTATTTCACCTTGGGCAAGATATGTAGTTCATGATGAAGACAAAGTGAATTACGATTGGGTACACTGGAATCCACCACAGTCATATATACATAAGCATCCTTCCCCCAAGAGACTAAAAAGCCTGAGAATCTGAGTCTTGATTTAAAAACAAAGAAGGGGGAATTCTCTGGATACACCACATGGTCAACAAGCAATGGCTTCGTGTAAATGTAGATTGTAGTATTTAAGTTAAAAATAATGTAGATTGTAATATTTGGTAAGTTTAAGGAAAATAATAATGTAGATTGTAGTATTTGTTAAGCTTAAGGGAAATAATAAGATAATGCAGATTGTAGTATTTGTTAAAAATAGTGTAGACTGGAGTATTTGTTAAGCTTAAGGCTTGTGTGACTGGAGTGATGATGTCGAAGTGTGTAATCAGCAGAGAAACTGTTTGTATGACTGGAGTAATGAGCCCCTCAAGGAGTTATCTTCCTTATTTTGTAATTATTCTATGTATATTGTGTTTTCTGAAGTTTTGTCTAAACCTTAATTGATAAAGCCTTTGCAGGTGCAGTTGTAAAACAAAGAAGAGGGAGATGTGGGAGTGTCAGCTCTGTGCAGCTGTGGGAGATTCAATATGTTAAGAGTCAAATCATGTGTTACTGGTAAATGATTAAGAGGCAAGTAGGCATTGGCCTGTCAGCCCTGCACAGCTGTGGGAGATTCAATACTTAAGAGCCAAATAGACATCGGCTGATCAGCTCAGCCAGGGAGCTCTGTTTGGGAAGCTCAGTGAAGGTGGAGAGCTCTGCCCAGAAGAACTCTGCTTGGTGAGCCAGGCAGGAGTTCTATCCTGTGCTGGCTTGGAGAAGTGCCAGCTCTACTATGCGCCGGCCTGGAGAAGCAGCAAGGTTTAGAGAAGAAGCAGGCCTTCGAAGAGAGATACCAGGCTGTGCTAGTGTGGTGAAGAAAATGGCAGTACCGAGACTTCCTGTGTGGTATGGAACTGTTTGTGGGATAAGAGTGTTGATGACCGTCTAGCTGCTGATTTGCTTATCATGAAGAGCTAAGGTAGCGAGAGCATAAGTATGTACCATTGTAATAATAAAGGATTTTTCTTCTTCCCTTCAATGGAGAGTCTGTGCCTCAGTTGCCACAGCCACCCATGGAGGTCTATGGTGGAGCAGATGCCCACCTACAGCCTGTGGAGGACCCACACCAGAGCAGGTAACAGCACCCAAAGGAGGCCAGGACTCTGTGGGAAGAAAAAGCAGCTCTGCTCTTGTAGTTCGGTGCTGGGAGGATTGCAACATGTGGGGGTGTCCTGCCAGAGCAGCTAGTGTAATGCTGTAGCCTGTGGGAGGGATTCATGTCAGAGAAAGTTTGTGGAGGACTGTCTCCTGTGAGAGGGGGACTGTGCTGGAGCAGGGGGGAGAACACCAGATGTTCCCTCCCCTGAGGCGGAATAAGTGTTAGGACTGACCACAACCCCCATTCCCTGCTCCCTGTGCCACTGGGGGGTAGGGGATAGAGATATTGGGAGCAAAGCTGATCCTGGGAAGAAGGGAGGGGTGGGAGGAAGGTGTTTTTAAGATGTAGTACTGCTTCTCACTGTCCTACTCTGTCTGTTAAGTGCTGTTGTTGTTAGTGTCTGTATTAAATTTATGTTCTTTTTTTTCTTCCCCTAATGAGTCTGTCTCTTGCCTGTGACTATAATGGGTGAGTCATCACTCTGTCCTTATCTTGATTCTCAAGCCTTTTGTTTGATTCTCTCCTTCTCAGCACTGGGGGGAATAGGTGAGTGAGTGGCTGTGTGGTGCTCAGTTGCCCTCTGAGCTCAAACCATGACAGCACGGCTGCTTTAACTTAGAATCGGAAAGCACTTTACATATATTCATTTGGCAGGCCCTGCAGTACTCATTCCTGTGGCAAATATCCCTTTGTTTGAGATCATAGAAATCGTGGAAATCATAGAATGATTTGGGTTGGAAGGGACCTTAAAGATCATCTAGTTCCAACCCCCCTGCCATGGGCAGGGACACCTTCCACTAGATGAGGTTGATCAAAGCCCCATCCAACCTGGCTTTGAACACTTCCAGGGAGGGGGCTGTGGTAGGTGCATCTGCCCAATGAAAGCAGAGCTTCTTGGCTGCTGAAGTGCAGCAACTCCCAACTGTCTTTGTTCTCAAGGCATCGCGGTAGTTGGGACATTTGGCCAATGGGAGCTGCTATTGACTACAGATCAGATTCGGCCTGGGTATAAATGGAGTCCCCTGGGGGAGCCGTTTGGAGCTCGTCCCCTGGAGCAGCACACTGCGGTCAAGGACTCTCCCCTTGGGTCAGGACGCTGCCCAAGGAAACTCCTCGAGGTGCCTTGGGTCAGGATGCTGCCCTGAGCAGGTCCTTGAGGTTGAGAGCCCTCACTTGTCAGGTGAGTGATAAAGCATTTTGGGTTGCTGTTAAACCCTAGGTAGTGGGGCTTTGTTCTGCATTTTGGGTTGCCGTTAAACCCTAAAAAGTTGTTCTCTTCTCCTCACAGACATTCGAACCTGTAATTTATGGAGAGCTAGTTAACTGTGTTAATAATTTTTTTATTTTTGGTGGTTGGCTGGTTATTTGAGAGCCTCCGTAACAATTAGCGTAGTCGGCAGGATGTCGATAGAGGAGTTATTACAGAAATCTAGTTGTGCCCCTTCTCCCCCAGGTGTACAATGGGCGAAGGAGAGGTGGTTTGATCCGGTGGAAGTTGCGAGAAACTTGGAACAAAGCTGGGGAAGTTGGTGGAATAGCGGAAGTGAAGGAAAAATGTGCGCCGTATTAGGTGCCCGCTTGATTCAGGCGCAGGATTACTTTGTAGTAGTGGAGAGAGATGCCTTAGAGGAGCAGTTGGCAATTGATCATTTAAAGACAGAATTATTACGAGAAAGAGAGAGAAGGCAGTTATTAGAAAAAAAAAAAGTTGAAGTTATGCTGGCAGGAGCAAAAAAGCCCCCTAGTGTTGTTCAGATTCAAAAGTTAATTACAAGTGTAGATCTTGAGGAGTGGGATGGAGGTATTTGGGGAGAGCCTGATGAAAGTGGCTCGGAGGAAATAAAGGAATTGGAGGAAAGACATGTGCGATCTCTCATTAAAACAGAAAGGCATACGGGTCCACAAGGTGGGAACCCCCGAACCTCTGTCCGTACAACCCCCTGGACGGGACGCAAGCTTAGTGAGCTTCAGGTTAAATATTCGCGTAAGCCGGGTGAAACTGAAACTGAGTATTTGTGGAGAGTTTCTTTAACGGGGGGGGGGGGGGGGGGGGGGGGGGATCGAATTTTGTTGAGTGATGACGAGGTGGGAGGTTTCTGGGGTCCCGGAGTGTTTTTAAGTGATGGACCAGCGGGTAACCAGTCGATAACATCTCGAGTGGCTTACTGGGCTGGGGTGTGGACCCAAAGGAGAGGGGGGAACCTGTTACCATTAAGGTGAAGGGAGTGTCGGAGCTGGTGGAGGGAGTACAAAAGGTGGCTGGCATTCAGGCGATGTATGAGAGGGGGCGGTGCGGAATACCGCTTGCGGCGCCGGTGGATCTCAGCCACCTTAGACCTCTCATTAGAGGGCTCCCGGCTGTCTTAAAGATCCATGTCCAGTCCCTCAGAGAAAGGGTGCAAAGAGCTATTGAATGCAACCAGCGAAACCCCCCCGCCCTTCACCTGCAGGTGTTAACGTGGGCAGAAGTGTTACATGATCTGGTTACTTATGGGCGAGAAATGGGCTGGACTGACCCGGGTGGGGGCAAAGATGGAAGCCGGAGGATTCGGCAAGTCAGTCAACTCCCCCCCGAGCAGCCTCCTCGTAGAGAGTTTAAACTGCCCCGGGATAAGTCAGGTCGGTTTTATGGTTCAGGAAGTGTTATAAATGACTGAAATCAGATTTTTATAAAAAGCATACAATCTGAGTTCAATCAATTTAGGCTGAGAAGCAATAAGCAAAGCAGCTCTGGGTGCGCGGAGAGCCTCCCTTAGCTCTGCCATAATGCACACCGAGTTCTAAAAGCAGCGTCTTTTATATTCTTGCACCGGCATCTTGACCAGTCTCCTTTTGCCAGATAGTCGTCCTGCTCTTCTTCCATTGGGTCATTTGAGTTGCTGGGGTACATGTCCTCCTCCCATTGGGTCTTCTGAAAGTCTTGAGGTCTTTGTCTCTTGGCGCGCTTTTCTCCTATTGGATCTTTTGAAAGTCTCATGATCTCATCTTTTGGCGGGCTTTTCTAAGCAGTGGTTATATCAGCTCTAGGCGGGGTTTTCTAAGAAGCGGTTACATTGTTCCAAGCGAGAAGCGCACTCATCTATATTTTATTCTTACATATTCTCAATTCGATTCAAGCATTCATCACAATTATGATATAGGTTATAGTGATCACAAATCATTTCAGATCCACACAGGGTACAACAATTACACTTATCACACCATATTCTACTTTGACACGAATCATGCCTGTGTTTTCCACAGAAGGAATAGTCTTTGGTGAAAGGCATTGGCACTGGGGGTACCCCGGCGATATTACATGGGCAATCTACTGGTAACATCTCGAAGTTGGTGCAATTGCTGGAGGGCAGAACTCGAGAACAAAGGAAAAATATTAGGGTTTGATGTTCTGGCAGGTAAACAGTGGTGTTTACCACACGGCAGTGTGGAGTTTTGGAGTTAGGGGGACAGACGTTACCTGTGTCTCTCAATATCCACTGCCAACTGCTGCCAAACAGGGTGTTTTTGAGGTGATTCATGATACTGAAAAAATATTATAAATCGTACACATTCCCCTTAGAATTCTCCGGTGTGGCCAGTCAGCAAACCAAACAAAAGGTGGCAATTAATAGTCGATTATGGGCTCAGCTGCAGGGCCTGGCTGGGCTGGGCTGGCCTGCAGGAGCTGCAGGCCAGGTCTGGGACTGGCTCTTTGTGGTTCCTTTGTCAGAAGCAGAGATGGCTTTGCTCCCACGTGGGACGGCGGGCAATTTACATTTGCATGTCTTTTGCCCACAATTGCTTGCTATGGACTGGCTCAAAAGCTCGCTAAAACCACGGGTTTTAACCAGGGGGTTAAGATCTCTGGAAACACCCCCCCCCCCCCTCCTGTGGCAGTCGGGCAGTTTCTCACTGCGAGGAAGCGCTGTGTGCAGTGAGATCATTATTGCCACACATGGCAGATAGAGAAGGAAACACCCAAATCTTTTTAATCAGGTAACAGGAGCCACTTTACTGCTGGGGTGGTCCAGGAGTGGGCACACAAGGCATCAAGTGGGTGTTTCATGCACCATATTACCCTCAAGCTAATGGCATGGTTGAGCGAATTAATGGCTTGATCAAGAGACATGCCAATGTTTCATGACCTAACTGGGATATAAGGTTGGCACAAGTGGGTTTTATTGTTAATAACCGCTAGGGACATTATGTGAACCCAAAAATACGAGCATTTTGTCCTATAGGATTATCAGGTGATGATGCTCCTATATTTGACAATCATAAGGGCCAGTTCCCCCTGAAAATCTATGTAGGCCAACCTGTCATGGTGAAGTTGCCCTCAGTTGGCATTGTGCCTATGACCCTGGTAAAATCTAGGGGGTTTGCACACCCCATACTATCCTCAGGCTAATGGGCATTGTTGACATGCTTGGGAAGCCTTAGGGAAAGGTGGAAGAACTCACCATATTAGTGCCCAATAGATAATTACTAATTTTTAACTTGATGCCTGGGTTCTGATCTGAGGCCTAGTTCTGGTTTTTTTCTTAAGATCTTGGAGGAACAGATGACTTCGACATCCTGCTTGGCCATGGGGATCCATATGGACAATCAAGACTTGGATGACAATGTGGTGGTGAATGAATCTTGTGAAATTGGCAGCATTCAGAAGAATGTGATTGGACTTGGTGCTGTTGTGTTAATGTCACTTTGGGTCAAAAAATGAAGAAAGTGGCAAGAGACTTGAGGCAATTGTTGCTATATTAAGCATTAATTGGATATGTTTGAATCTTCCTTGTTAGAATGGTCAATCAGCTTCCTTCAATTTTGATTGTAATACATTGTATGGTTGGAGAGTTGTTTTGTTTTTTTTAAGATTGGATTGTATAATCATCTAGGGATGACAATCCACAACAAGTATGGAGACTCACCAGGACCGCACTCCCTTTTAATCTTGGAGGCAAGAGGTGACTGCACCACCACTTCAAGGAAACCAGCCGAATCATGACTGTAGTTATGGGGTGGATTGTGGCAGGTGCATCTGCCCAATGAAAGCAGAGCTTCTTGGCCACTGAAGTGTAGCAGCTCCTGGCTGTCTTTGTTCTCAAGGCATCATGGTAGTTGGGACCTTTGGCCAAAGGGAGCCGCTATTGACTACAGGTCAGATTCGGCCTGGGTATAAATGGAGTCCCCTGGGGGAGCCATTTGGAGCTCGTCCCCTGGAGCAGCACGCTGTGGTCAAGGACTCTCCCCTTGGGTCAGGACGCTGCCCAAGGAAACTCCTCGAGGTGCCTTGGGTCAGGATGCTGCCCTGAGCAGGTCCTTGAGGTTGAGAGCCCTCACTTGTCAGGTGAGTGATAAAGCATTTTGGGTTGCTGTTAAACCCTATAGAGTTCTTTGTTATGCCTTTTTAGGGTTTAACGGTAACCTAAAAGTTGTTCTGTTCTCCTCTCACAGACATTTGAACCTGTAATTTATGGAGAGCTAGTTAACTGTGTTAATAATTTTTTTTTTATTTTTGGTGGTTGGTTGGTTATTTGAGAGCCTCCGTAACAGGGGCATCCACAACTTCTCTGGGCAACCTGTTCTAGTGCCTCACCACCCTCACAGTAAAGAATTTCTTCCTTATATCTAATTTAAACCTACCCTCTTTCAGTTTAAAACCATTACCTCTTGTCCTATTGCTACACTCCTTGATAAAGAGTCCCTCCCCATCTTTCCTGTAGGCCCCCTTTAAGTACTGGAAGGCTGCTATAAGGTCTCCTCGGAGCCTTCTCTTCTCCAGGCTGAACAACCCCAACTCTCTCAGCCTGTCCTCATAAGGGAGGTGCTCCAGCCCCCGATCATCTTCGGGGCCCTCCTCTGGACCCATTCGAGCAGGTCTGAGCCCTTTTTATACTGGGGCCTGTTTTGCCAATTGATGGGGTCAACAGAAAGGACACAGACACCAAGTTAAAAAGATAAGCTTATTTTACTTTAGTTTAAAGCAGCAGAAAGAATAAGCAAAGTAATGCACCTGATCATTACTACATAAAGTTAGCTATAGTGATTAAAAAAGATACATCACCAATTGCCCTAATACTTTACCATCATCCAGATCTGTCACAGCGAAGGATCGGAGAACTGCTCCCAGCAATTGGGAAGTCCTATGCAGTGTGTCCACTCGTAGGTGAGGTCTCCATCTTCTCTGTGAGAGAGTCCTGCTTTTATACAGTTTAACAAACAAATCACATAAAAAAAGGACATGAAAACATCTGGTAGATTGGCTTCACTTCACTCGGGCACATCCTGGATCTGGCCAGGATCCCAGGCATGTCCGAGGAGTTCCTGTCTTGTAGGAAACAGCTGACTTAGGGTCCAAAAATATATATTCTTTATCTATAGTTTTCAGAGGATATTACCATGGTCATATTTCATGCTGATATGATTCTGGTTGGGAGGTTCACTCAGAAGTCAACTCTGGTTTGAGGCCTATGGTTCAGGCCTTTTTATGTCAGGGCCCCAGAGCTGGACACAGTACTCCAGGTGGGGTCTCATGAGAGCGGAGTAGAGGGGGAGAATCACCTTCCTTGACCTGCTGACCACACTTCTCTTGATGCAGCCCAGGATACGGTTGGCTTTCTGGGCTGTGAGCGCACACTGCTGGCTCACAGTCAGTTTTCCATCCACTACTACTCCCGAGTCCTTCTCTGCAGGGCTGCTCTCAATCCATATTGATATAATGTAAATCTTTTGCTTTAGTTCTGCTAGTTAATATTCAGACAGTGCTTACTATTATTGTATTATTTAATTTTGCCTGAACTGATCTTCCACATTTGTTAATGTACTTTTTAATCTCTTTTATTTTTTGCAGGGCATTGATATGGTTTGATCTGAGGTCACAACACTTGATAGTGCAAAATACAGTCCAATTCTTTGCCTTCATAAATGAAATGGAAGCATAGTATTCAGCTCTGCAGTGCTTTCACTAATCAATCAGTAAGTAAAGGATTTAGGATTCTCTCTGATAAAAAAAAAAAAGTTTACAGAAGTACTAACAGTCAAGGTTAAAACCACATAAAGCAAAGGGAAATAAGGTAAGAAAGGAGACATGTATGCCCCCAACCTTAATAATCTCTATTCCTAGTCACTTGGGATACTGTTAAACAGTAACAAGAAGCAGTACATTCTGTTACCTTATGATGGTCTTGGAAGAATGAATGGAGACAAGTTTCAATATTTTTACCATCAACCAAGCACTACCGAATTCCCTAGTAAGTTGGGATCCAAGCAGTTTTATAAAGGGTTCTCCCATATATCATAGAGTGGATATAGCAGAACACAGTGTATAGGTCCCTACTGAGTCCCTTCTGTGTATCATAACACTTAAAGCTATGCAAATAGAAGTCATGCTCAAAGAGTTGGACAAATAAACCCAAATTGATGGGAAAATGTGGCTGGGGAAAATCAGCTCGTGGAAGCCAAATCTTACATTAACTTTAGACTTCACTGAATTTATTTTTTACACAATAATAACCTCAGCTGTTGCTCTGGGAATTATAATGCAATGTTTTTATTCATATCCTTTAGGCTATTAATTAATGAATTTTTGGAGATGGTTACTGTTTGTGTAACATAAAATATACCAAGTTTATCTACTTTCCCATGGTGTCCAATGGGAGGATGGTGCACTTGTTCTTCTAATTGAATAATTCTAACATCTAGAAACTAAATCCTGATTCATGAGCAATGCTGATGTATGTTCTGACTACACTCCATGTCAACTCCAAGGCACAGTGATTCTTAGAGAAAAACTTCTTAAAATTATATTTCTAGCTGCTCTTTGATGGACTAGCTCATTATCTTCATTAGTGGAGCCTTGGACTCCTGTCCTTCTTTTCATCATCTCTCTCTTACTACATACATTGGTAGACCTTTGTCGATGGATTTTGTGGAGACAGCATAAGGCTGGTAAGAGTCCTTTCCTAGTATCTAAGTTGGCTAACAGCTCCAAAATAGATCAATCTAGAAATGATGGAAGCTCCTGCACTCAAAGAGAATTCCTGGGAATCTTTTAAATCAAGGAAATAGAAAAGATTTTGGTTACCTTCAATCTGTTTTCAAGTACCTCCATGCTTTCTTGCTTGTAACACACAAGAGTCCTGTGAATGCAGCTTACTTTTCTTGCCTACAGGAGTGAAAGGTTCCTCATGTGAACCCCAATATTGTTTGGTGATTTCCTAGGTTTCTCTCTGAAATGGATGTGTGTCACCTGGACAGCTGCTCAGGTGATATCAACATAGATCTTCCATTTTTACAGACAAATGTTATGTTGGAAATTACTGTGAGAAACGCTCAGTTGCCAATTATCAACAGCTCAGGATGCGGTGTGAAGCACTCTTCATTATGTTCTTGCAAGACAGGGCGCCCCACCAGGTGGATGCACCTAACAGCCATCATGCAATGGTTTATATCCCTTTCTCCCAACCGCCAGTTCCCTCCCCTGATTCCTCATTGGCTGAGTACTACAGGGTGTACAGACTTCCCGAACCGCCTACCGATACGCCCCTTCATGTATGTGTTCATACGTCGCATGTTCATGGAAATGAACCTTGGCTTTCTCCAGGGCGGAGAAGTTAATATGCATGAGCTCATCACGCAAGCTACTAACATGGAAAAGTTTGAAATTCAGGTTCCCCAAGTCTTTCGGGTATCTGCATCCATCTAAAGCCAGTTCCAAGTACTGGGTCATCACAGTTGACAAAAAGACCACTTGCCTTCTAGCCCTAGGCCAGGGATTTCAATGGTTGTGAATTGCTCTTGTTGATTGCTTTGGTGAATCGCTCCTGCCCTTCCCATCAGGCTTATTATGTGAAAACAGCATTCTTTCCCTTACAATTCCCCCCTGTTTTTATTTATACTCTTGTTGCTTTTCGCATATTCTTAGAGTATTGTTCTATGAACATTTTTCGAGTGTTGACAACATGATTTCACATCTTTTCTCTGATAAGTCATCTCTTGCATCTTCATCTCCCTCTTCCTCTAGTAACAGCATCTTGTCAAGATAGGGGGGTGGTTCCAGAGGCATCTGTTTTGACAAGGCAGTTTCAATGAGACGCTGGACCAATCCTTGGACGCAAGGGATTATGCAGCATCCTGCTGTTAAGACACCTGCTATTACAGTCAAAGAAGTGAGGATAGATACAGCCGTTCCCTTCCATTTCCCAAACCAGGAATCCAACCACCCAGTTAGTGAACTGTCTATTCCTGAATTCTCTGCTAGTTCATCTGCCAAGGTAGTAAGTCTCTGTAATGCTTTGGTGATAGTCCCATCAGGGGCTGTGTTATTTGGGATAAAAGTACAGTATTTGTTCCCCAGCATTACACATACACCTCCTTTCTCAGCTAATATCATATCTAGAGCTATTCTATTTTCCCAAGCCATTCTACTTGTGGCATCTAGTTGCTCGGCAATCCCCTTTAATGCATCTCTGGTATAATTTATAAACCTCTGTTGATTATAATAATTTATCCAGTCTACATTCTTATTTATAGTTACCCACCAAAATAAGAAGGACTCAACCCCCGCTGATATTTGATTCCTTGCCTTATGCTCATCTGGGACCCCCCAAGGAACTCCAATAGAGTCAACGTATATTCGATCATCAAATGATACTCCTAGGTTGCTCTTTGCTCGTCTACCTGATGGCTCTGGTTTTCTTTCAAATGTCAGGGTAAATGGGATGGCCAATTGAACAATTGCACACGTTTCCCTCCAATCCACTGGTAGAATGGGTTGCAGGATCTTTCCTCCACAATACCACCACAGGTCTGTTCTGGGGACGCTTAATGCTGAGTAGTTTCCCGCACCATCATTAGTCACATTCAAGGTTTTTGTGCACAAGTTGAATTCTCCCACAAATCTAGTAGCCTTCCCACCCTGTCATGAGAGACAAGCTGTATGGTTACTGGAGACAGTGGAGAAAGTAGGTGGTATCTTGACATCCTTGTTCTGTACGGCAGGAAATAGTAATGCTAAAGACTTGCAAGTTTCATTACCCCAAGCAGCCCTCTCCTGGTAGAGGGCAATCATGCACCACATGCCTCGTGGATCCAGAGTCCAACCCAAGGGGAAGGGAACAACTTGTGCTGTGGGTCTTCCTGTTGCACAGACATAGCAATTGCTATGATTTAAACTCTGTACCATGTATTTGATCCATTCTACCCAGGCATTTGTATCCCCATATCCTGTCTCTATTTCAAAAGTCTGTTTAAGATCTTTTACCTCCACAACTGCTGCAATTTTAGGGTCATTATGGAGGCTCAGTCTTCCTTCTTCAGGGGATTGAGTGGGCTGCCTTTTTTCCTTAACGATCCTAGGTGGTAATGCCCATACTACTATTCTAAATCTCACTTACAGGGTCCTTCCCTGCTACATCTGCTCCAAGGCCATAAGTGCGATCTACAAGGTTATCAGCCTTTTTGATGGTTATTACTATGGGATTACATTGTAAAGATGAGCAGGTGGAACTGGGGACCCCTTTAGATATGCTTATTTGATCCTTTAATGCCTTTGCTGTATTGGACAGGGGAGGTGTATAGGTCCATCCCTGGTAGGTGGTAGTCCACCATACATGATCCCACCCAGGACATGGTGGCCCCCTATAAATTTGTGTCTCGGGGCATAGATCAACACCTCCACAGTTCAACACCTGACAGGCATCAAATTGGATAGTTTGGGGTCTTTCTGTCCTAGTTACATTTATCCAAAGTTTAACAGGATACCCAGCCCCTCCCTTCCACTTATCATCTGTCTTCTCATTTCTATTTATACTGTCACTTGTATCAAGGCCCATGGCTATTAATGTAATCACCGCCATCCAATTTCCTCCTAACATCTTTACCACCAGACCCTTTTGAGAGAAAAAAAAAAAAAAAATTTTTTTTTTTTTCTTTCCAGACTGTAACCGCAATTGCTCCTACTTCCAATATTTTGCTTATTCACATCTATAAGGTAGATGGATGCTTTTTCTTGAATGTCATCCGTAGAGGATCCTCAGTAGTCTGGACTTGCCATTCACAGAGTTCTTCTGGGGGTTCAACTGGTCCTTTGATTCATGTATAATGTGTCCACCCTTTCTCGGCTGTTCGTACCGCAGTCTCTGTAGTCAAGAGGACTTGGAAAGGTCCCTCCCAATCTGGCTGGAGCTTGGCCTCTTCCAGGACTTGATTAGGATCCAATCTCCAGGTTGGAACTTATGAACTGTGAATTCCAGTGGTGGAGTTTGAGCTGATAGTCCTTGATGCCTGAGAAAAGATAGTGAAGAAGACAGCCCAAGTATATAGTTTTTAAGAAATACATCCTTTGTTTCAAATTGTGGAGGTTCCTTATTTCTTCCCAAGTACGGTAGTCCAAAGAGCATCTCATAAGGGAAGATTCCTACATCCTTACGAGGAGCAGTTCAGATCCTTAATAAGGCTATAGGTAAACACTTAGTCCAAGGCAGTTTGGTTTCTAATACCAGCTTGGATAATTGTCTCTCTATTGTTTGATTCATTCATTCCACTCTCCCAGATGAAGGAGGGTGCCAAGGAGTGTGGAAATCCCAAGATATGTCGAAGCTTCTTATTAAGTCCTGTAATACCTTTGAGGTAAAATGTCATCCCTGATCTGAATCAATATTTTCTACTATCCCATATCTAGGAATAATTTTTTCCAAAATTATTTTGGCCACTGTTGCTGTTGTAGCTGAACTTAAGGGGAAGGCTTCCACCAACCCAGTCAAATGATCTACTAACACCAACAGGTACCACACTCTTCCTACTTTAGGCAATTCAGTAAAGTTGATCTGAATACTTTGAAAGGGTCTTAGACCCGGATTCTGCCCTCCAATAGGTTGTTTCTTGAGCATCTTCTTATTTATTTTTTTACATGTTAGACATCGTTCACAAATTTGTCTGGCTATAGTGTAAATTCCTATACAGCCATATTTTCGTAACGTCAGGTCACACATGGCTTGTACGCCCCAATGGCTCCCTTGGTGCAGGATGGCCAAGACTTCCCTCATAAGTTGCTTATTTAATATTTCTCTCCCATCAGGGAGTACCCATTTCCCGTTCAGTTCACTGGCCCCCATTTCTTTAAGCATTTCTTTTTCTTTTTCCTCAAAGATTGGTGTTTCTTGTAAAATGGGTACCTCAGGGGTAAGATAATTCATGGTTACTACCTCAAGCCCTAAGGCCGCTTCTTGGGCCTTTTTGTCCGCTAATCTATTTCCCCTTGCCCAAAAAGAGTCCCCTTTTTGATGTCCATTAACATGCACCATGGCGATTTCAGCTGGCAACATCAGATTGACTAGTACCTGTCTGATAAGCTCTTCATGAGCCAGTCCCTTCCCACGGCTGTTAATGAGTCCTCTTTCCTCCCAGATTCTTCCAAATGTGTGTACTACCCCAAATGTTTATCTTGAGTCTGTATATATTGTTCCTTCTTTCCCCTTTAACCTCTGTAATGCTTGATCTAGAGCATACAACTCGCAAATTTGTGCTGACCACTGGTTGGGCAGTCTCCCTCTTTCTTTTACTTCATTTTCTATTCCTTCAATTATTGCATATCCATTATGTCTTTTTCCTTGTATTGTCCTTGAGGACCCGTCTATAAATAACCTTAGTCCTGTATGCAAAGGCACATCCCTGAGATCCACTCTTGCCTTGGTTTGGTAATTTATTAAGTCTAAACAATTGTGTTCCAAGTCAGAGTCTCTGTCCTTATCCTTGCCCTTCCATAGAAAGGTGGCTGGGTTCAAACAAGGAGCTGTTGTTAATACTAGGTTATCTTTTTCAATCAATATCGCTTCATATTTTAAGATTCTGGAATCCGTTAACCACCGCCCAGCCTTCTGAGTCAAGATTGTCTTAACCTGATGAGGAGTGCTCACAACCAGGAACCCTCCAAAAGTCAATTTCCGACTCTCTTTGACCAAGAGGGCGGTGGCTGCTATGGCCTGCACACATTCTGGCCAGCCCCGGGACACTGGATCCAGGAGTCGGGATAGATAGGCTACTGGTTGTCTTTTATCTCCCCATTCCTGAGTTAAAACTCCTAAGGCAGCTCCCTTATCTACTGTCACAAATAATTCAAATGGCTTATCTAGAGATGGTAAAGCTAAAACTGGGGCAGTTACCAGGCTTTGTTTTAATTCTTTAATTAATTTCTCCTCCTCCTTGGTCCAGACAAGAACATTGGGCTCCTCATCCAGGATTTTAAGATACAACCCCTTTGTTTTCTGTGCATAGGCCTCAATCCATAGGCGACAATACCCAGTCAATCCCAAAAACTTTCTTAATTCTTTCTTAGTTCCAGGGAGTGGTAGATTAATTATCCCTTGAATCCTTTCGGGATTTATTTTTCGCCTCCCTTCTGTAATTAAATGGCCCAAATACTTAACTTCATTTTCTATATATTGGATTTGGCCTTTGAGACCCTTAACCCTTGTTTTCCCAGAAAATTAAGGAGTCCATCAGTGGCTATTTTCACCTCAGACCTCTCCTCCCCTGAGAGTAAAAGGTCATCCACATACTGTAGTAACATGTCCCCTTCAGGTGGCTTAAATTGTTCCAGAGTTTGTTCTAATATCTGCCTATGGGAGATAAAGACATGCGTATGATCACACAGTGAGTAAGCAATACCAACTTTAATATGGTGGACCAGCCTTTTATACTGAAGGTGAAAATCACAAGGTACAATCACATGGTACAATTCTTTCTGATTGGACAGTTAGCTTTGCACATGCTCCTTAAGCTCTCTTCTGATTGGCTGAGAACTGCCACATCGACATTGTACAAACTTCTTCTCTGCCCAGGCCAACACCTTGAAGTTGTTTAACTTCCTGGGTTCTTCCTTATTCTTCCAGGGTCATTCCCTCATCACATCCTTGCCAAAGCTGAGTCTTTGCCAGTCTTGCCCATATGCAGGATTGCTCACACGTCCATTTTCTTGCAGGGACTCCTTCCGAATCCCCACATCTGCCCAAATAAATTAGGGGATTCTGTAAATCCTTGAGGTAGAACAGTCCACCTCAGCTGTTGTTTGCGCCCTGTCTGGGCGTCTTCCCATTCAAAGGCAAATAAATCCCTACTTTCCGGATCCAATGGGCAAGCCCAAAAAGCATCCTTTAAGTCTATAACACTGAACCATCTGTGTCCACGTGGTATTTTACTCATCAGAGTATATGGGTTTGGTACCACAGGATATCTCTTTTTGACTATTTCATTTACTTAAGTCTTGTACTAATCGATAAGAACCCTCCGTTTTTCAAACTGGCAAAATGGGGATGTTGAAAGGGGACATACAGGGTTCCAGCAGTCCATCCTTAAGCAACCCCTCAATTATTGGTTGAAGACCTTTCCGCCTCTCTGCTGAAATTGGATATTGTTTCTGTCGTACTATGTCATGTCCATCCAATAAGATAATTTTCAAGGGGGGGATTTTTAGTCCTCCCCTATTACCCTCTTTGACCCACACGATGGGGTTTATATCTGCTTCATCCTTCTCTGTCAGAGTATTCATAGTAATAGTCATACACATTCCTTATAAGTGTGGATTTGTAATCCTAATTGTATCACCAAATTCCGGCCCAGCAGATTACTGCCTGCCTTTGGGACATATAACAGTTGTCCCACAACTGTCCTATTTTTAAATCTCGAACTGGTACGTTTAAATACAGAAACTGTAAACCCTTCCCCTTTTATGCCGGCCACCAACGTCCATTGGTCCGATAGCTCCAACCCTAAGGGAATATAATTTAAAGAAGTCCTGCTTGCCCCGGTATCAACTAAGAATATCACTTCCTCCTCCCGGGGTCCCACCCTCAAATTTATCAAGGGCTCTTGGTGGGATCTATAGCTAAAGAGCCCCTGACTCCTCTATTCTATGTCTTCAAAGTTCATGATTGGAATCTCTCTTCATTCTTTAACTCTGGGCATTCTCTCTCAAAATGCCCCAGTCTCCCACAATGATAGCATCCGCTAGACGATCCTGGGCGATAGTGAGATGATCTACGCCACGACAGTCTCCTACCCCGCCCCATGATCTGACCTTCCACCCCCTGCTTCCCCACTAAACAAAATATTCATTATGGACATCATTTCCGTCCAGGAAAAATAACTAGGACCCAAAAATTGATCTAATTTCTCTGCCAATCCAACAGGGTCCTCTACTAAAATTTTCATTTCCTTTTTAAAGTTCCGCACCTCGCTACTTGTTAGCGGGGCATTCGCATACCCCACTTGCCCTTGTCCCAGAGGGACTTCCCTGAGGGGGAACATGGATTCTATTCTTCTTAAATCCTGGTCCCCTGTTCTCATAGGAAAATTCTCCAAATCCCTCCTGCACTGTTCTAATTCTCTTTTTAATCTACACTGCGTTTTTGGAGGGGAGGGGGCACTCATTGCCCCATCTTGTTGGCCCTGATGCTCTGTTACAGGCGCAGGGGAAGGGAGAATTTGATTACCAGGGTTATGGGAAGGGGGAGGAGGATTATAAGGAGGGGGCAAATAGTTAAGGGGGTCCCATGATTGAGGTTCTGGAGGCTTTTCATCCCCAGTTTCTTCCCATTCCTCCTGTTCCACCTTTAAGGTAAAAAGGTGTTCAGTCCTTTGTTGGACCCAGCAGGAGGCGTAGTCAGACTCCTCTTGTGAAAAAGGGGTCTTTGAATTCACATAGAAGTTTAAGTCTTGACATAACCAGTTCTCAGTTGACCCATATTTTGGCCAAAAAGCCTTACGTCCCTAAATGGGCTCTTTTGTCCACACAAAAACACAATAATGTATCATTTTCTTTTTGTCCTTTCCCTTTGTATTTGGAACATTCCTCCATCGTATCAACATTCTCCCCAACGGACTGTCCGGGGGAACGTTTTCAGGGACCTTCCCTGAATTCCCGCTAAGCTTAGTCTTTTTGTTCCCCATTTTTTTTTTCCTGAGACTTCTGGTCGTTTTCCTCGCGGCACAGCAGAGCCACCACTGAGGACTCTGCCCTCAGCCCGTACTGACGTACGGCTCACTTGCTCCCACCCACCAGAATCTCCCAGACCACCAAGGCAGTACTTAACAGTCCAATTTTCTTACCTTGATCCATGCACAGAGTTGCCTGGTCTAACAGCGCTTTCCGGGGTTCCTTTTATCCTTTTTATTTTTTTTTTTTATCCTTTTGCCCCCAGTGGTTCACAAGGCCCGTCTATATTATCAGTCTCAGGATCTCAGTCGGTCCCCGTGGAGTCACCGTCGATGATTCGCGAGACCGTTGAAATCAACAGGGCGCGCCTCCTCGCCCTCAACGGCGGAGACTCCCAGGCGACAACTTTGATCCCGGACGAGCCCCTAAATTGTGAGAAATGCTCAGCTGCCAATTATCAACAGCTCAGACGGGATGTGGTGTGAAGCACTCTTTATTATGTTCTTGCAAGACCGGGCGCCCCACCAGGTGGACGCACCTAACAGCCATCGTGCAATGGTTTATATCCCTTTCTCCCAACCGCCAGTTCCCTCCCCTGATTCCTCATTGGCTGAGTACTACAGGGTGTACAGACTTCCCGAACCGCCTACCGATACGCCCCTTCATGTATGTGTTCATACGTCGCATGTTCATGGAAATGAACCTTGGCTTTCTCCAGGGCGGAGAAGTTAATATGCATGAGCTCATCACGCAAGCTACTAACACGGAAAAGTTTGAAATTCAGGTTCCCCAAGTCTTTCGGGTATCTGCATCCATCTAAAGCCAGTTCCAAGTACTGGGTCATCACAGTTGACAAAAAGGCCACTTGTCTTCTAGCCCTAGGCCAGGGATTTCAATGGTTGTGAATTGCTCTCGTTAATTGCTTTGGTGAATCGCTCCTGCCATTCCCATCAGGCTTATTATGCGAAAACAACATTCTTTCCCTTACATTACAATATGTACACAAAGCTTTCTCTTCTTCCTTCTTTCAAGGGAAATGGATCTTTGCCATCAGATATTCAGAAATGCAAAATGCTCCTCATAGAATCATAGAATAGCCCAGGTTGGAAGGGACATCAAAAGATCATCTGGTCCAACCTTTCATGGGAAAGGGAGCCTAGGCGAGATTATCTAGCACCCAGTCCAATTGCATCTTGAAAGCTTCCAGCGTTGGGGACTCTACCATGTCCCTGGAGACATTCTAGTGATTAATTGTTCTCACTGTAACAAATTTTATTATATCAAGATGAAACCTCGCCCGGTGCAACTTGTACCCATTGCCCCTTGTCTTTGCCTTCTCTTCTCCAGGGAGAAAAGACCCAACTGCTTCAGTCTTTCCTCATAGGGCAGGTTCTCCAGCCCTTCGATCATCTTTGTGGCTCTCCTTTGGACACTCTCCAGTCTGTTCACATCTGTCATGGTTTAACCCTAACTGGCAACTAAGCACCATGCAGCCTCTTGCTCACTCCTCCCCATGCCCCCCGCCCTCTCTGGTGGAATGGGTGGGAGAATTGGAAAGAAAAAAAGTAAAACTCATGGGTTGAGATAAGACAATAATAATAGAAATAAAATATAATAATAGTAATGAAAAGGAAGACAACAAAAAGAGAAATAAAACCCAAGTAAAACAAGTGGTGCACAGTGCAATTGCTCACCACCCACTGACTGATGCCCAGCCAGTCCCCAAGCAGTGATTGGCACCTCCCAGCCAACTCCCCCCAGTTTATATATTGAGCATGATGTCCTATGGTATGGAATATCCCTTTGGCTAGTTCGGGTCAGCTGTTCTGACCGTGCTCCCTCCCAGCTCCTTGTGTACCTACTCACTTGCAGAGCATAGGAAACAGAAACATCCTTGACTTAGGATAGGCGCTACTTAGCAACAACTAAAACATCAGTATGTTATCAACATTATTCTCATACTAAATCCAAAATACAGCACTGTACCAGCTACTAGGAAGAAAATTAACTCTGTCCCAGCTGAAACCAGGACAACATTTTTCTTGAATTGTGAGGACCAGAACTGGATGCAGTACTCCAGGTGCATCCTGACAAGCTCTGAGTAGAGTGGGATGATCACATCTCTGTCTCTGCCAGTAATGCCCCTGTGGATGCAGCCCGGGATCTGCTTTGTCTTTGTTGCTGCGGTGGTGCACTGATGACTCATGTTCAGCTTGTTGTCCACCAGGACCTCCAGGTACTTTTCAGCAAGGCTGCTCCCCAGCCACACAGATACTAGCTCTACTACGGGTACTGGGCTCTTTGGTTATGTCGTCCCAGGTGCAGGACTTTGCACTTGTCTTTTTTAAACTTCATACTGTTCTTGCTAGCCCACTCTTCTAGCCTGTCCAAGTGTCTCTGGAAGATGGCTCTCCCTTCTGATGTGTCCACCTCACCACCCAGTTTGGTGTCATCAGCAAACTTGGTGAGGGTGCTTTCAAGGCCATCATCCAGATCATTTATGAGGATGTTGAGCAGTGTGGGACCCAGTATTGATCCCTGAGGGACCCCACTTGTGACAGGCTGCCAGCCTGAGTAAAAACCACTGATCACCACCCTATGAGGGAGGCCTGTTAGCCAATTTCCTACCCATCTCGCAGATCACACATCCAGTCTGTATCTTGCCCGTTCGTCCAGGAGAAGGCTGTGGGAAAGTGTCAAACACTTTGATGAATTCCAGGTAAACAACATCCACTGCTCTCCCCATGTCAACAGAAGAAGGTGATCAGGTTAGTCTGGCATGATTTGCCTTTGGTAAATCTGTGCTGCCTTTTCCCGATCACCTGCTTCACTTGGTTAGTAATAGCTTCTAGGAGGACTTGTTCCATTACTTTCCTAGGGATTGAAGTAAGACTAACGGGCCTGTAGTTTCCTGGGTCGCCTTTTGGGCTCTTCTTGTAGATGGGCGTGACAATTGCCCTCTTTCAGTCATCAGGGATATCCGCTGATCTCCACGACTTTTCTAAGGTGGCCTTGCAACAATGTCAGCCGCTTCTCTTAACACCCTGGGGTGGATTCTGTCTGGGCCCATAGATTTATGTGGGTTGAGCCCTTGCAAGATGTCACAGACCAGCCCATCCTCCACTACTGGTGGGTCAACACGTGTTGTAGCTAATTGATCCTGTGATCTGGGGTCCAGCTATGCCAATAAAGACAGAGGCAAAGAAGGTATTGAGAACCTCTGCCTTGTCAGCAGTATTTGTCACTAGTTTCACCCTACCTGTTTAGCAATGGGCCTATGTCTTGCCTGGGATTCTGCTTACTGCTCACGTATCTGAAGAACCCTTTCTTCTTTTTCTTGACAGCTCTGGACAATTTCAGTTCTAGCTGAGCCTTAGCCTTCCTGACTGCATCTCTGCACATGCCTTTCCATAGCCAGTATGCTTTTTTTTTTTTTTTTTTGCTTTTAATCACACCCAAAATGTCATTGTTAAGCCAGCGTGGTCTCTTGTTCTGCCTTCTTCCTTTCCCTTTGTAGGGCATTGTTGTGGTTTGAGCTCAGAGGGCAACTGAACACCATGCAGCCACTCACTCACCCCTTCCCCCTCAGGAATGGGAAGGAGAGAATAAAGAAGAAGGCCTAGGAATCGAGATAAGGATAGAGAGGGATGACTCGCACATTATGGTCACAGGCAAAAGACAGACTTGTTAGGGGAAGAAAAAGAACATAAATTTAATTCAGACACTAACTACAACAACACTTAACAGACAGAGTAGGACAGTGAGAAGCATTACCATATCTTAAAAACACCTTCCCCCCACCCCTCCCTTCTTCCCGGGCTCAGCTTTGCTCACAATTTCTCTACCTCCTCCTCCCCAGCAGCACAGGGGGCAGGGAATTGTAGCAGCCAAAATAACGAGTCAGAGTGTTCGTTCTTTCTGCAGGGCAGGGGCCGTTTTCTTTCTTTATTCTTTCTTTTTCTTCTTACAATAGTACATATTTATACTCTCGTTAAAGCTCTTCATAATTAGCAAATCAGCAATTAGACAGCTATCAACCTTTTCTCCTATCAGCATAAGACCACTCTAACACGTGCTGTGCAGACCAATCACCTTCTTGTTCACGCGCTGTTCACGCAGCGGTAACTTCTCACAGTTCAGTACTTTTCCACAGTTCAGTGTTGCAGCTGTCCGTTGTTTTTCCCTGCCACCTTGGCACAACTCAGCAGTTTCTTATCTTTCTTCCAAGGCCTGTTTCTCATCAAAGCCTTCCTGCTTCTCAGGGCCTGCGCAGAGCTGACAGGCCGATGTTGACTTGCCTCTCTCCCACAGGGAATGGGGGGTTACAGTCAGTCCTGCTGCTTCTTCCTCCTCAAGGAGGGGGGGAACTCCTCACATTCTTCTCCTGCTCCAACATGGGATCACTCTCATGGGAGGCAGTCAAACTTTCTCCAGTATGAGTCCTTCCCACAGGCTGCAGCCATTCCCATGCTGCTCCGGCATGGGTCCCCCAATGTGTTGCAATCCTCCCAGCGCCAAACTACAACAGTGGGGACTTCTTCCACAGAGTCTCGGCCTTCTTCAGGTGCAGTCACCTGTTCCGATGTGGGGTCTTCCATGGACTGCAGGTGGGTCTCTACTCCACTGTGGACCTCCATAGGCAGTAGCAGGGTGGCCTGCCATCTCACCATGGGCTGCAAGGGGGTCTCTGCACTGGCGCACCCCCCCCCCCCCCCCCCCCGCTTCCTTCTCCTTTCTTCCACTGACCTCAGTGTTCGCATAGATGTCCTCCTCACAACTCCTCCTCACAACTCCAACTCCTCCTCCCAGGTTCACCTTAAATACATTATCACAGAGGCACAACCACCGTTGCTAATTGGCTCGGCCTTAACACAGAGGCGGGTCTGACTTGGAGCTGGGGGAGCTTCGAGAAGCTTCTCACAGGGGGCCACTGCTGTAGTCCCCTCCCCCACTACCGAAAATCCCGCCACACACAAACAAACCCAGCACAGGGCTGGACTGTTCTTGTGCTTCCAGGAGTCTGCTCTTGAATAACTCCCAGCACTTACAAGCTCCTTTGCCCTCCATGGATGCTTCCCATGGAACCCCTTGCAGCTGGGCTCTGAGCGTATTGAAGTTGGCTCTTCCCCCTTGCAGCTGGGCTCTGAGCGTATTAAAGTTGGCTCTTCTAAAATCAAGGGTCTTTGTCCTAGTACCAGTCATTACTGTGCTTGGCAGGATCTTAAACTCCACAATGTTGTGGTTGCTGTATCCAAGGCTACCACTGGTAGTTATGTTAGTCTTCTCAGTTTGTGAGTAGTAAATCTAGCAATGCGCTGTTCCTAGTTGGCATGTCCAGCATCTATAGCAGGAAGCAGTCCTCAACGCATTCCAGGAACCTGATGGACGACTTGTGTACCGCTGTATTGTTTTCCCAACAAATGTCTGGGTAATTGAAGTCAAACAGGAGGACCAGGTTCTGTTGGCCCAAGACTTCCTTGAGCAACCAAAGTAAGGTTTCATTGGCCTCGTCACCCTAATTGGGAGGTCAGTAACAGATACCTAACATAAGATTCCCCTTGGTGACTATCCCTCTAATCCTGATCCAAAGGCATTCGATAGAACTTTTGTGGTCTCCAGAGCTCGCATCCATACACTCGGATTTTTCTTTTATGTTAAGTGCAACTCCACCTCTTCTTCCCTTCCTATCTTTCCAAAAGATCTTGTAGCCATCTATTGTGGTCTTCCAGTCATGTGAGTTTTCCCACCAAGTTTCTGTGATTCTTATGACATCATAACTCTCAGACTGGGCACAGTGCTCCAGTTCCTCCTGTTTGTTGCCCAGACTATGTGCATTGGTATACATGTACTTGAGGTGGTTAGACTTAGGGTTCTTGATTTGGAGAGAGTTGGGGATCATTTCTCACTACTCTGGCAGGTGTGCTCATCCACCCTGTTGCTTATGAATATACAGGTGTCACAGGTTTGGACACTACCCTCCAAGTTCTTTACTTTATGATGGTTGTATGATGCCATATTCATATGTCAAAGTACTACTGCAGGAGCCACCCGAACCAACACAGGAGGAACCTCATGAGGAAATGGGCAAGTACATCAGTGATCCAACCTGAGCTGTGTTGCAGAAATAACTAGAATTACAATTTATATCAGGTCAGAACAGAAGCAGTTTATTACTATATATGAGACTTTTTGAGACTTAGAGTCTCACACCATCTTTGTCATAAAGATCTAGAGTATAGGAGAAGGACCGCAGATGCCCTTCTCATGACTCGTGGGAGCCCAGGATCGACCATCATGTGGGCCGTGCTGTCCCATCATCCATTCTTTCCTCTAGATTTTATAAACATTTATAGTCATTAGTCCAAGCACTTCTTCCTTCTCTTCTTCCCCATTCCCTAATGCACTCAGCATCATTACTCTGGCCTCCGCTTAAGCCATGCCGCATTCCATCCTCTCACATACCAATTTGCCACAATATAAGATCAGTTGAACCATACATGAATACATACACAACCACCAAAGTTAATAATCCCAACAAAATATACTTCAATGCTGTTTTAAGCAGCTTTTCCTAACCATCCTCCCGTGTCTGGGAGCCATCCCAAGCAGTCAGAAAGGCTTTTTTCTAGGTATTTCATGCAGTATTTGAAGTTTTCCTCGGATTTTATGTATGTCTGTTTCTATTCTCTGGTCTTGATCTGCATGTATGCAGCAAGTGGTGTTAACTAATACACATATACTTCCTTGAGTGACAACCACATAATCTTATGGCATTCTGTTTTGTAGGGCTACCTAAGATGCTTGTTCTACCTCTAAATCTAAGGTTGAAATAGCATTAACCATAGCATGCTGCTCTGGTGCGGCCCTCTGATTACTACCCCTTGTTGGTTATCCAGGCAGGTAACGATGAGGTGGTAGAGAGAAGTCTTAAGTCAATCAAAAAGGACTTCAAGGCACTGGAGTGGCTAATTGAAGGCTCGGGAGCTCAGGTCGTGTTTTCATCAATCCCTCAAGTGGAAGGGAAAACCACTGATACAGGGTGGAAAACATATCTGATTAACACGTGGCTCAGAGACTGGTGCCACCGTCGGAATTTTGGGTTCTTTGACCATGGTGAGGTTTATAAGGCACCTGGTCTGCTGGTGACAAATGAGACAGGTGGGATGCAGCTGTCCCAGAGGGGGAAAAGGATTCTGGGGCAGGAGGTAGCAGGGCTTATTGACAGGGCTTTAAACTAGATATGAGGGGGGACAGGGAGATAACTGGGCCTGTTAGGAACAAGCTCAAGGGAAGCATGCTAAGGCTTGAAGGATGGTGGACTGGTGAGGGCTCTCCCTCTGCCTCTTCATTTGAGAGAAGGGAAAGATGTTTAGGAACCATGGTAGCACCTGAGAAGGGTCTGGTAGGGAATGGGGCCCACACTCACAAAAAGGTGTTGGATTCACTGGCTCATCTCAAGCGCATCTATACCAATGCACGCAGTATGAGCAACAAACAGGGGGAGCTTGAGGCCATGATGCAGCACGAGAACTATGACATAGTAGCTATAACAGAAACATAGTGGGATGCCTCACACGACTGGAGTGCTGCAATCAATGGCTACAAGCTCTTCAGGAGGGATAGACAGGGAAGGAGAGGTGGTGGAGTGGCCCTGTGTGTAAGAGAATGCTATGACAGCTCAGAAATCAAGTATAGTGATAACGGGGTTGAGAGTGTTTGGATTAGGTTAAGGGCCAATAAAGCAGATCATGCTGTGGGAGTCTGCTATAGACCTCCCAACCAAAGCGGTGAGGTGGATGAAGCTTTCTACAAACAGTTGGGAGAAATCTCGTGGTCACTTGCAGTTGTTCTTGTGGGGGACTTTAACCTCCCAGATATCTGCTGGGAATACAACACAGCAGAGAGGGAACAATCCAGGAGGTTCCTGGAATGTGTGGAGGATAACTTCCTCACACAGCTGGTGAGTGAGCCGACCAGGGAAGGTGCCCTCCTGGACTTGCTTCTTGTGAACAGGGAAGAGCTTGTGGGGGAAGTAAAGGTTGGAAGCCTGTCGCTGTTGAGACAGACACAACAAACATCGACTTGTGCAAAATGGCTACTTTATTGTTCTAACAAGCCTTTTTATAACTTTATTAAGAGTATGTGTCCATATATGATTGGTTTAATTAGAGACTAACAGTTCATGATTGGATGACCTCTTCTCTGTTGCAACCTCGATAACCTTCCTTTCCTTGCGGTCAGGCAGTTCTGGTCTGGTAGTTCCTTACTCTTGTTTACTCAGCTATTCTCGGGACTTTCAAGCCTCTTAAGGGTACACGGTTATCTGCTCAAGGTCAATACCAAACTTACATTCTAATCCCTCGGACCAGCCGAGGTCTCCCATAATTCCCCCTTTTTGTATTTGTGCTACAAAAATTGCCCGTGCCATCCGCTGCAGGGCCCTTTGCAACAGAGACACAAGACATGGCAACATTAATAACACAACTACAATGACAAACAAAAGCAACAACCCAGTTTTTATCAAAGATAACAACCACCCTGATAGTCCCCATCCTTTAAACAAGTTATTCAATCAGTCCCATCCATCATTTGCCTGTAACTTCTTCACTCCTTCTTTCAGAAGTTGGATACTTTTATGTATTGATTCCGAGTGATCTGACAAATTCATACAACACATTCCCTCAAAGTCTTCACAACCATGTCCTTGGGCAATTAACAAAAAATCTATTGTGGCTCTATTTTGTAATGTAGCATGCCTAACACTATCAACATCAGTCAACAAGCCATAACAGGCCGAATACAACGTGGCCCATGTTCTGTGGAGACACAAGCATAACCCCTGTCCCAGGTGACTAGGTTATAAGGCTGAGACCATTGCCCTGTCTGTAAATCCTTAACACGCACCAAGGCAGTTCCCCGTACCTCCTGAGTTGAAGAAAAAGAGGCAAAATGTCTCTCAATGGGAGGGACCAACCCTTGCTCGGGCATGGTTAAAAAGTTTAATACATAAATGGCCTTTGCCAACCGGGCCTCTGGGGGCTCCCCTTCCATTCCCCCTTTTTGTTTTTGAAGCAGGCGTTTTAGGGTACCATGGGCACGTTCAACAATTGCCTGTCCCGTAGGGGAATGTGGGATGCCAGTAATATGTTGAATCCCCCATCCATGTAGAAATTCCGTACTGATCTGGAGACATATGCAGGGCCGTTGTTGGTTTTTACTGTTTCAGGGACACCCAAAACAGAAAAGGCCTTTTGCCAGTGTCGAATGGCATCTCTGGCTTTTTCCCCTTCATGTGCAGAGGCAAACATTGCATGTGAAAAACTATCAATGGAAACATGTACATACTTCAACCTTCCAAATTCTGCAATGTGTGTAATGTCTGTTTTCCAGATTTGCAATGCTTGTAACCCTCTGGGGTTCACCCCATAAGAATATGGCACTTGCTGTCCCTGACAATCAGGATATGATGCTACAATGGCTCTTGCCTCTGTAGCTGTAAGATGAAACTGTCTTTGTAATGCTCTGGAACCTTGATGAAAAAATTGATGTGATGATTGGGCTTGTTGCAGAGTATTTGGCACCATGGCTATAGACACAAGCCTGTCAGCCCGTGCATTGCCTTCTGCTAAAAATCCTGGTAGGGTACTGTGACTACGACTGTGCAACACATAATAGGGATTCTCACATTTTTGGATCAATTCCCACGAGAACTGTAACAAATTAAACAATTTTTCATTATCCACCTGTTTGATGATTGCTTTTTCTAACTGCTGAACCAATCCTGCAACATAAGCAGAATCTGTAACCAAATTAAAAGGTTCTGTAAATCTGTGGAAGGCCTCGGTTACCGCTCTAAGTTCTACAATCTGCGGCGACCCTTGGTGTTCTGTGACAATATTGCGCCACTCACTATTCATAAACCATGTTACAGCTGCCTTTCCTGTTTTTCCTGATCCATCTGTAAACACAGTTAACCCCTCCACTGGCTTCCTGGAATGTAGCCGTTTGTTCCCAATCGAAATTTCACGCACCAGTTTCAACATTGGGTGGCTGGGGAGGTGGTATTTTATTTGTCCTTGAAAATCTGCCAATGCGGATTGTAGTAATATGTTATTTGCTAGGCACCACTCAAAATATTTAGCTTGAACTGGAATAACAATGGTTGCTGGATCCCGTCCCATGAGTTCAAGGCAACGGGTCCGTGTTTTAATTATCAAGTGAGCCACCAATTCAAAAATACCAGATGCTGTCTGTAGGAGTCTGGGCCGCGCTGGAGGGAAGTTAGTGCAGGCAGAAGAATGCAAGGACAAAGACAAGGCCAGCAAAATAAGGGTGGCAAAAACACACAAGATAGCAGATAAGTGAGAAACACCTGTGGTCAGCAAAAGCACACAAGTCTGAGCAAAACAGGGTATGAGATAAGGGAGTTTTGGCAAGTTTTGGGCTTTACGTGCTAATTGCAATTAACCAATGCAAATGCTTGTAGAGGTGCATGAACAGCGCGTGCAGATAACCTGTAGCCTATTAGAAGATAGATGAGCGCGTGTACGGAACTTAGTAGAGTATAAATGTAACCAGGATTGGGAAATAAACAGACGATCTGATCATCATATTGGTGTTGTGTCGTTCCTGTTCCTGCATGGAGAAGTAAGGACCACGGCAGCTGTCTTTTTGAATCGATAGGGTAAAAACGTCCATTCCAGCACATGTAAAGGATCCGCCCAGGTTTCATTCCATTGACAAAGTAATGCATACGGAATCGTGGGATCTGTTAAAACAAAAACTTGCACAACTTCTGTTAGTTCCAGGCGATAAACATATTTGTTCTGTATTGCTTTTTCTACCTCATCGAGTACCTGATGTGCTTCCTTGGTTAACCGTCTCGGGGCACAAATATCAGAATCCCCTTTCAATAATTCCATTAGGGGGCTCAATTGAGAAGATGTCAATCCTAAACAGGGCCTAACCCAATTAATTGCTCCCAATAGCTTTTGGATGTCATTGAGATTTTTTACTTCCCTATTCAGTTTTACTGGCTGTGGAGCTACAGTCTGATCCAATATTTTTGCACCTGGGTATAACCAAGGACTTGTACGTTGAACCTTTTCTGGAGCCACAACCAACCCATATTGTTTAAGATGACATAATGCTGATCGTTCCATGTCATCCAACTGGGTCGGGTCAGATACTGCAAGAAGAATATCATCCATATAGTGATAACAATAAGAATCAGGGTATTGTTCTTGCAGCCCTGAGAGTGCCTGAGCTACAAACCATTGACAAATTGTGGGAGAATTTTTCATGCCTTGAGGTAACACTTTCCACTGATAGCGTTTCATGGGCTCTGTGTGGTTGATGACAGGAACCGAAAAAGCAAATTTGTTTTTATCTTGTTCTGCTAATGGAATGGTAAAAAAAAAAAAAACAAACAGTCTTTCAGATCCACAATTAAGATATTTCACCTTGCTGGGATCATAGCAGGTGACAGCAGTCCTGGTTGCAATGTGCCCATACTAGCCATAACGGCATTGATTTGTCGTAAATCATGTAACAATCGCAATTTTCCTGATTTCTTTTTTATTACAAACACAGGTGTATTCCAGGGACTGTGAGAGGGTTCAATATGACCAGCCTGTAGTTGTTCTTTTACCAAGTCCTGCAGGGCGTCTAACTTCTCTGGGTTGAGGGGCCACTGATTTACCCAAATAGGTGTATCAGCCATGTTAAAGTCAGGGTAGGTTGTTGTACGCCCTCAAGCACGGTGGCCCCTGTTAAAAATCCGTTGTAATCCTCACACCCCGTGCTCCCAGGACATCTCTTCCCCATAAATTCAGAGGGGCAGCAGTAACATATGGTTGTACTGTGGCAACCTGTCCTTCAGGATTCCAAATTGTTACAGGTTTAGCCACCATTAAGCTTTGGGTCACGCCTCCCAGCCCCAATACCCCAGTGTCCATCATAACAATGGGCCAACTCTGAGGCCAATGGAGTTGGGAGACTATGGTAACATCAGCCCCTGTGTCTAATAGCCCAGATACCTTCACCTGTGAGGGGGTGGCGCCATCCATTGCGAGGATGCAAGTCATTTGAGGCCGTTTGTCTGAGATGTTTTGTGTCCACATGACTTGAGGGACGCCAGTAGATCCAAATCCACCATCTCCACACTCTGTTGGATGTGACCTGGGAACACAACTCTTAAAAGGGACAAGCTGAGTAATACGAGTATCTTTTGGAATTGTCAAGGGTGGCGTTGGAGTAGAAACCATAGCACTTATCTGTCCAGTATAATCAGCATCAATAACACCAACATGTACATTGATACCTTGTAAGGTCGCACTTGAACGTCCTATTAACAATGCACTCAGACCTCTGCCAATTGGTCCATGCGCCGCAAGGGGCACCTTTTGCACAGAATGCGATGATATAGTTACTTGCTCAACCGTGGATACATCCATTCCTGCTGCCCCCATGGTTTGTCCTGCGAGTCGTTCGCAGAGGATAGGCTTGATGGAAATTGCAGGGCCATTGAAGGGAATACTTGTGTCGGCGCGCGTCCCTTTGTGCTTGACTTCCCATTTCCCGACAATAGTTGTCCATTAATATGGTATTTAGATTTACACTGTTTCACAAAATGTCCCATTTTTCTGCATCGGTGACAAGGCGTTACTATGGGACCAGATGTTTTTATCCCTTTCTTCTCAGGACAATTGGCTTTTAAATGTCCTGTGTGACCACAGTGATAACATTTTTGTTCTTTTACTCAGACAGCTGCCATAGCACTGGCTAAGGCTGCCATCTTATATTCCACTGACCCAAACTTAGCACAAGCAGTAACCATGGCTTCCAGGGTTGGATCCCCTGGCAATGCCTCAATTATCTTTCTACAATCTTCATTAGCATTATCCCTAGCTAACTGTATTGTTAATGTCAATCTTAAATTGGCATCATAGACCTGTTTCTCTATGGCTGCTTGTAATTTCTCCAGAAATGGCAGAAATGGTTCTTTTGGTCCTTGTGTTACCAAAAATCCGGAATAAAGAACTTATCAACACCAATTTGATGCAGATAAGCAGACACTTCTTTATTGATGGCTGGACGCACAGGGGAGTATTCTCACCAACAGCGCGCACCAAGCACTAAAACCACTCATCTTATATAGAACTTATTCATGCATATTCATTAAGTGTTCATACATAAATACACAATTTCCAAGAAATCATTAACATACTCTCCGCTTACTTCCGATTCTGCACAGTAAAGATTAGAAATGCCTAGAAATGAGTCTGGGGTGTAATGTGAGTAGGTGGTTCATGGGTTGGTGGTCACGATCTTCCCCTGCCAGAATTACCTTTTGCAGGACACAGTTTTCTTGGCAGGTACTTGTAAGCTGTTACGGTTGTTTCCCCCAGTTCCCATTAATCCTAGACTTTGACAACTACTTGCATTCTCCTGGTCCTATATATGTATTATAAATCAACTTACAGATCAGTTTGTGTTTGGTTACCTAGGTTCCAAACGTTTCTACTAGATGATTATAACCAATCTCTTCGGCCTTGGTATGGGGCTGTATAGGGGATTTTAAAGTAGCAGTCGGTTGCTGGTATAAATTACAACAAATAAAATTTAAATATTTCTTATGATTTTATAATTCTATTAAATCAAACACAATTACTTCTACTTATTAGTAAATCAATAACATTTCCCCCCTTTGAAAGTGTTGAAAATTATTTCAATACTTTCACTTTTTATTCATTTTCATTTTCAAAGTTAGTATTTGTTTCACCATATTTTGGTGATGGACTGTATTCTGGTGACATATGTGGTATTTCTCTCATAATCCTTCGATGTGCTGCAAGTCTATTAGTAAACTGTCTTTTAAGACAGGCATAAATTAACATGATCATCACAAAGACAATTAACAGCAAAAACAAGGTCTTGATTAGGGATTTCAGCCAAGAGCTCAGGTTCCATCCTAATCCACTAAAAATCTTTCCCAGCCAATCTTCGGACATATCTTCTCGAATTGTTTCTGTTTCTTTTTCAATTTTGCCTAAGAGATCTAGATCATGCTCTACATCCTGAGTGACATTAGGAATATGAATGCAGCAATGATCTAAGCTATCCTTGAGATATCCACACACTCCATGCTCCTTTAGCAGAAGCATGTCCAATGCCATCCTGTTCTGAAGTGTCATTCGGGAAGTTGCCTGTAATTGAATGTTTAATTCTTTAAATCCTTTCCTTGTGACGTTGGCCAATTTTTCTACTTGTCCTGTTAACTGATAGAGCCATTCCCTGTTTCTATATGAAGCTATTGGGTTCAAAAGGGACTCTAAGGCCCAGCCAATTTTCACTCCTGTTGATGGTTCATTCCATGTGTCATCATCTGTCTCAGACCTCTTGGTTCGTTTTAATTTTAAATTTTCTAAGGGTCCTTTGAATGGCGATTTCTTCCAAATTGGACACAATGTTGGCAGGCCTAAAGTAACTTGTTTCACCTTACCATCTACTGGCAAGTGAGTTGTCCAGGTTCCATCACTTAATGCCCAAACTAAATGTCCTGGACTCTGAATGGTAGATTTCTTACAACTAAAAAAGTATCCTCTCCTGGGCGTGAATATGCTTGTCAAAGTGAGGTTATTATGAAAACCTCGACAGTAACAACCAAACTTCAGAGCAGCTGCTAGGGGAGGAATTCTTTGAATTATTGAGTCTGCATTGCTGCAATCATATACCTTTTCACACTTCCACCATGGTACTACATGTTCCTTTTCTATTCGTGTAGTACCTTTATCTACTACTGAAGGAAGAATTGCGAGTGCACTTTTAATCCAAGTACCGTCCCAAGTAAAACACCAAAGAATTCTAGCCATGTACTGAAACTGAGAGAATATGGACATAGACCATACAGAATTCCACTGTGCCTGGTTTTGTGTATTTTGACCAGTTTTGTTACACTGCCATTTCATGATGCTTCTGCTCACATTGTTTTTAATCTGTTCATCATATGAACACCATCCTAAATTAGGGTTTGGGCCTCCTGGGAGGAGAACCCGAGCCAAAGCGCTAGGTTGAGACCCTGTTATAAAGTCATAATTCAGTAGTTTCTCACAGTCTGATTTTTTTCCTGGTGATTTCCATTGTTTTCTAATAACCTTCACCTGTTCATACCATTGAGTCACTGGCTTTTGTTTGCAATAAGTAGTCTCATTTTTATGTTCCAGGTTGGTCAAATTCATAGTTAAAATTCCCCAAGGAATAGATTCACCTACTGCTCTTGATATTGGCAAACAAGCAGTAATCTGTGTAACATTCTGCAAATTGGCAAATCCCTTAATCAATCCTAACATCAAATTTTCCTCAGGCATTTCTTTGGGAATGTTGATCAATTGTTCTGTGTCTTGTTGTCTTTTGTTTCTCACCACCGAATCAGTCCACACCAGTGTCACCTGCTTAGCTAACACAAGGAGAATAATCACAAACTGATATGAAAAATTAGACATGTTTCAGAGTCAGTTTTAAAGTCTTTGGGTCACGGCTAATAATCTTCCATGGAGTGGGCACCTTCTTCACCCGGGTATAGTGTATCCAAGCATCTGATTCTGTGATCTTAATAGCCGTAAAGGTGGTTAACAGTATCTGGAAAGGTCCCTTCCAGCGTTCTTGCAGAGGTTAGAAGTCCACATCTTCACATAGACATAGTCTCCTGGTTGAAAGTCATGCACAGGATTTTCAAGGGATAATGGTCTGTTCCACACTATTGCGCTCCGAATTGCGGTCAAAGTTTTCTTAAGGAAAGTAAATAGTTATACACATCTTGTTTCCCTTTCACATGCATGTTTGGATTTGGTTCTGGGGATTCATAAGGTTTCCCATACAATAATTCGTAAGGACTGACTGAGGTTCCACTTTTGGTTGTACTCTAATTCGTAACAATGCCAATGGAAGCGCTTGAGGCCATTTTAAATTAGTTTCTTGACAGATTTTACTTATTTGTCTCTTTAAGGTTTGATTCATTCTTTCTACTTTCCCACTGGATTGTGGCCTCCATGAAGTATGCAAATCCCAAGTGATACCCAAAATTTTGCTAACATTTTGGACTACTTCTGCAACAAAGTGTGGACCTCTGTCAGAGGAAATTCCAATAGGAACTCCAAACCTTGGAATTATTTCTCGGAGTAACCACTTTACTACCTCTTTTGCTTGTGTGGTGCAACAGGGAAAAGCTTCTGGCCATCCTGTAAAAGTATCAACCCCCACCAGGATGTATTGATACCCATTTTGCCTAGGTAATTCTGAAAAATCTACTTGCCAATAATCTCCAGGTTCCGTACCAGATTTTAACCTGCCCATTTGAACTCTTTTCTTGATCACTGGATTATTTTTCAAACATACTTCGCATTTTGCAGTTATTAATTTAGCCATGTCCATCATCTTCACTGATATAACTTGTTTTTGTAAAGATGTTACTAGAGCTTCTGCTCCCCAATGACATTCTTGATGTTTGGTTTGCATTATTTCTCTCATTAACAAAGGTGGAACTACTACTCGTCCATGAGGAGTTATCCACCATCCAGCTAAATTTTTCTTGGCATTCAAAAATTGACCTAGTTTCTCATCTTCCACCGAATATTTTGGCTTTTCTCTAGGAAGGGTTACTGTCTTGGAGGGAATTAATGCCATTTGGAATGCTCATTCCTTTTCCATTTTCTTTGCCGTTCGGTCGGCCAAATTATTTCCAACAATTTCTTTTGTGTTCCCAATTTGATGTGCTTTACAGTGCATGATTGCTACTTGATCTGGTTTTTGAACTGCTTGTAATAATTGTAAAATTTCATTTTGATGCTTAATATTTGATCCCTGAGAGGACAATAATCCTCTTTCTTTCCACAAAGCTCCATGGACATGTACCACCCCAAAAGCATACTTTGAGTCTGTCCAAATATTTACTTTCTTCTTTTCACTTAGTTCTAAGGCCCGAATCAAAGCAATAAGTTCTGCTTTCTGAGCTGATGTGGTACCCGTCAATGCCTTTGCTTCTATAACTGTGGTGTCTGTTGTTACCGCATATCCAGCGTATCGGACCCCTTGCTCCATAAAGCTGCTACCATCTGTCTGGTCGCTCCAATGGTACGTCCTTCAAATCTTCTCGACTGGAATAAACATACTCAATAGTAGCCAAACAGTCATGTTCCAGTTGTCCTTCTTCCTGTGTGGAACTTAAAAACACTGCAGGATTTACCAGGTTAGTTGTTTTTAGAATCACATCATCTTGTTCAGTCAGTATTACCTGGTACTTCATCATTCGGCTCGGAGACAGCCAATGTCCCCCCTTTTGTTCTAAAACAGTTATCACCATGTGTGGGACATAGACTGTTATTGTTCTTCCCAAAGTCAATTTCCGAGCTTCTTGTATGAGCATCACTGTTGCAGCCACTGCTCGAAGGCAGTTCGGCCACCCTTTACTCACTGTGTCCAGTTGTTTGGAAAAGTATCCGACCGGTCGTTTCCAGCTTCCTATTCGCTGAGTCAGCACACCCAACGCCAGACGTTGTCTCTCATGGACAAACAACTGAAAATCTTTGGTTAAATCCGGAAGTCCTAAAGCAGGTGCAGACATTAAGGCGCATTTTAATTTCGTAAAAGCCTTTTGCTGTTGTGGGCCCCATACAAAAGGAAAGTTTTTCTGGGCTCATACAATGGTTTAGCTATCAGACCGTAGTTCATGATCCAAAGGCGACACCACCCTGCCATTCCCAAGAACGCTCTGAGTTCATGAATATTTTTCGGCTCGGGTATACTACAAATAGTTTCTTTGCGATCTTTTCCTAATTGTCGCTGCCCTTTTGAAATTTCAAAGCCCAGATAAATCACAGTCTGGCAGGCTATTTGGGCTTTCTTCCTGGATACCTTGTACCCATTCAGTCCCAGAAAATTTAAAACGTCTGTTGTTACCTGTATGCAGGTAAATCCTTCTTCTGTGGCAATCAGTATGTCATCCACATATTGTAAAAGTAAACGTCCAGGCCTTGGTTTATCCTGTATCCAGATTTCAAGCTCTTTTGCCAGCTGATTTCCAAAAATCGTTGGGCTATTTTTAAATCTTTGGGGTAGCCTTGTCCATGTCAACTGCATTTTTCGTCCTGTTTGTGGATTTTCCCACTCAAAAGCAAACAATTTTCTGCTTTCCTTTTCCAAAGGTATACAAAAGAAAGCATCTTTTAAATCAAGCACTGTAAACCACTGATGAGTCTCCTTTAACGCTGTTAACAATGTATAAGGATTTGCCACCACAGGATATATGTCCTTGACTATTTGATTTACTGCTCTCAAGTCTTGCACTAACCTATATTCACCCGAGGGTTTTCTAACTGGTAGAATAGGAGTATTATACTCAGATTCGCATTCTTCTAAAATTTTGTACTCCAAAAATTTATCAATTAATTTCTTCAGCTCCTGTCTAACTTCTGGTTTGATTGGATATTGCTTAATTTTTACTGTCCCTGCACCTTCCTTTAAATCTATTTTCACAGGCTCTGCCAATTTTGATTTGCCAGGAATATCTGTTTCCCATACTGTAGGAATCACTGCAGAATCCACCTCTGGTGGAATTTCTTGCTCTTTCTCTTTTTCCTGTATCATCAGGATTTCTCCTGTTTTTGATTCAGGTATTTTCAAGAAAAGTTCTCCTTCTTCAAAAGCAATCTGTGCATTTAATTTGGATAACAAATCCCTTCCTAACAAGGGTATCGGACATTCTGGTACATACAAAAATTCATGTGTAATTATTTTATTTCCAAACTTTAAATCCAGGGGTTGCAGGAATGGCCTATTTTCCTCCTTCCCTGTTGCTCCTACTATGTTTGCTGTTTTGGTTCCAATTTTTCCTTTACAAGTATTCAATACCGAAAATGTTGCTCCCGTATCCACTAAAAATTTAACTTCTTTTTCTCCCAGCTTAATTACAACCAGAGGCTCAGCTGGGTTCCCCTCCAGTCATCTGAAACCATCAATTTGGCTATTTCTTGCTGAGCATTCCCGTTTCTTGGGCAGTCTCTCTTCCAATGCCCTTCTTGTTTACAAAAGGCACACTGATTCACTCCTAAGGGGGTATTAAAGTTTTGATTACCATAGTTCATAAATCCTCCCCTTCCACCAATTCCTCGTCCTCTTCCTCTGCCCCTTCCTCTGCCTGCTGTCCCTGTCATTACAGCCAACAATCTACTTTCTCTGGTTTTCCTTTCCTCTTTTTCCCTGTTGTTATATACTTTCCATGCTGCTTCTAGCATTTTATTCAAACTCCTTGAATCCTCCCCTTCAAGTTTCTGGAGTTTCTTCCTTATATCTGGTGCTGATTGTCCCATAAAAATCAAAGCCAATTGTATCTGAGCCGCCTCTGTTTCTACTCTTAAGTCAGTATATTTTCAGGCTGCTTCCTTCAATCTCTCCAGAAACGCTGAGGGAGATTCATTCTTATCTTGTCTCACCTCATATAATTTAGACCAATTCAGAGACTTAGGCATGGCATGTTTAACTCCATACAAAATCCATTTCTGATACCGACTCAGTCTTTCTCTGTGCTCTACATTATTTGGATCCCACTGCGGATCCCCAGATGGAAAATTCTGCTCTACTGTTCCACCTGTTGTCCCACTCAATACAGCCACTTCTACCTGTGCTTTGCCAGCCTTTAATACCATCTGCTTTTCTGTATCATCCAGTAAATTATCCAAGATCACCTGTAAATCACTCCAGTCCGGATTCTGTGTTCTGATTATAGTATCTACCACTCTGCCTACTCTTTCAGGATCTTCTCTATATATACCTGCTGCCTGCTTCCAAGCCATCAAATCCGTAACTGAAAAAGGCACTTTTACATACACTGGCCCATCATTACCAATGCCCTGCCATAGAGGAGCTATTGTTTGCACCTGCTGCCGAGTTCTTCGGGAGACAGGAGTATGAATTACAATCTCAGACGGCCCTTCCTCCACATCCTCTATTCCACTACTCTCTGGTTCCTCTACCTGTTCCCTATATTCTCGCCCCGATGCCTTTCTCTCCGCGGAGGGGATATATCTAATTCTGGCCCTTCATCCTTTTCAGCAGAAGCAATTCTTTTCTTTAAACAATCTTTTCCCAACTCACATGTTGAACACCACTTTTTCACCTTTTTATCATCAGAAGTTATAGCCATTACTAAATTATCCCTACTAATCAACTTACATTCTTTCTGCCAATCTTTCCTCTGTCTTAAATAGAAAAATAAATCAACATATGGCACTTCACTCCATTTCCCTTCCCTTCTACAGAACAGCATTAACTGCAGAATGGTGTTATAATTCAGTGTCCCATTCACAGGCCATTTTTCCTGATCATCCAAAGTATACAGAGGCCACCACTGATTGCAATATTCAATCACCTGACTCTTTCGCAAATCATCATGCAAATCTCCCCAATGTGCTAACAAACATCCTAACAGAGAAGTTTTCGGAACTTTGTCATTTGCAGCCAGATTACCCATGCTTTTACTTTTAAACAAATGAGTCAACTTAGATGCCATAATAAATCACTTTACAGTACAATATACAATCAATCACTCAAATCTGTCGCTTCGTTCTTCTCCGGCTGCACCCCTCGCGGAGTAACAGAACCGCGGATCCGAACTCCGCACTCGCTTCGTGCTCAATTGCACGTCTCACACTTACACACACACTCACACTTTTCCACAACTGTTACTATATACAAAGGTATATTACAGCATATTACACAATTCTTAATTCTTATACAATACTCTACTGAAGAAATAAACAATTTTACAATATAACACATGTAAAACTTCTAACTTCTTGTTAGAGGCACTTCCTTTGAGAACGCTATAGCATATAGGTTCTCTTGTTTCCCAATCCACAATTGTCCAACCCTGCAATAGCTTTCGCTTATGTCTTACGGGCAGACGCCTAGGCTTCCAATACACGAGGATCCTCTAGCCCAACCCTGCGCAGCTTTCGCCGCGTCTGACAGGCAGGCTTATACAGTGGGACTCTAACCCACTGTGGGGGACTCTAACCCACTCCTAAGTGGGACTCTAACCCACTCCTAGTAAAAAGAAGTGTCTTACCAAAATCCAGGGAACGTCGCGAAGAGCCTTACGGATCGGGGATTGATGGGTATCCCCGAGAAATCCTCGGTGCCGGCTGGAACCGATCAGGTCCCCGATTCCTCCGGTCTCTCTCAGCGAGGTCCCATCTGGGTCGCCAGAAACTGTTACCGAAAATCCAGAATAAAGAACTTATCAACACCAATTTGATGCAGATAAGCAGACACTTCTTTATTGATGGCTGGACACACAGGGGAGTATTCTCACCAACAGCGCGCACCAAGCACTAAAACCACTCATCTTATATAGAACTTATTCATGCATATTCATTAAGTGTTCATACATAAATACACAATTTCCAAGAAATCATTAACATACTCTCCGCCTACTTCTGATTCTGCACAGTAAAGATTAGAAATGCCTAGAAATGAGTCTGGGGTGTAATGTGAGTAGGTGGTTCATGGGTCGGTGGTCACGATCTTCCCCTGCCAGAATTACCTTTTGCTTAAGGACACAGTTTTCTTGGCAGGTACTTGTAAGCTGTTACGGTTGTTTCCCCCAGTTCCCATTAATCCTAGACTTTGACAACTACTTGCATTCTCCTGGTCCTATATATGTATTATAAATCAACTTACAGATCAGTTTGTGTTTGGTTACCTAGGTTCCAAACATTTCTACTAGATGATTATAACCAATCTCTTCGGCCTTGGTATGGGGCTGTATAGGGGATTTTAAAGTAGCAGTCGGTTGCTGGTATAAATTACAACAAATAAAATTTTTACTAAATATTTCTTATGATTCTATATTTCTATTAAATCAAACACAATTACTTCTACTTATTAGTAAATCAATAACACTTGTCTGGTTCCACTGCTAATAATTAAAGCATATGACTAAGTATTACAAAACAAGGAAGATACAGAATAGCACACTTACTTAATGGGGTACTAACATTCAGATCCGCAATTGCTGGGGAACCCTGGTTGCAGCGAGGATTTGGAGTACCTTTCCTTGCAAGGTGGAAATCCTACGCGATGCATCCATCCGTAGGTGAGGCATCCAAAGTCACTGCAAGCAGGTCCAGCCTCTAAATCAACAGGCCAAAATAACTGGCAATTTTCTTTGAGCAGAAACATCTGATTTCATCCTCCTGTTGGGTTCCACCCAGAGCCTGGCCACCACTCAAGGGGGAAACCAAGGGAGTTTCTAATAAGGTTAAACACTTGGGTTCTTAATTCTTAATTTTGCTAAACAAAGAAAGTTGAATACACAATACAGATTTTACTATAATCAAAGCAAAATGATTTCTGTTTAGGAAAATTACAACAATTGCTAAATCATAAAAGTCATAAATCCAAGCCAAAAGCATAAATCCTATACCATAAGCCATTTGCCATTTACCACAGATCCACACCTGATCGATATCGACTAAATTACAGAGAACTCCACACTCCACAGCTGCAGCTGGGCTGCGTCTCACACAGGCAAAACAATCATACAAAGGGGCCCCTTACACTTATTACTCACACAACATAAAATGACAAATACTACAAACATCAAAACACCATTACGAGTATATAAAGCCATTGCCAGTTGATTATGCAGTGTATCCAAAATCCCCCTTCTTTGTTTTAAAATCAGGGCTTTTAGTGCACTGACCATCAGAAAGATTTAAAGTGTCTTTTTAGAATGAACAAGGGACACCGCATCACAGTGTCAGCACCTTCTGTAAAAACTGCCGCTTTTGGTGTTCGGGGGGGGGGGACGGGATGGATGGACGCACGCCGGGGGCGCGGTGCTAGACTGGCCGCAGGCAGTTGCTCCGCGGCGGGGGAAGGGGGGGGCGTGCGCCTCGGCGAGGCCCGGGGCCACCGCTGCCAACTCTGTGCTTGCAGGTGGGGGGGTGCGAATGCTGAGTACAGCCATGAGCGATTGCCTCCAGTATACCTGTTGTGAGTTTTTAAGTCTGTCCTCATTAATGCTTTTCTGTAGTTCTTTAATAGCAGAAAAATGAAGTCCTTCCCAATGTGACTGATGTCTCCAGTCTCTTCAATGGTGTGGGATACAAAAAGGGGTTGGTAGACACCACAAGGGTTTTTTTCATTTTCTTCATCAGAGGGAGGTGGTGCGTTCTGAGGGAAGGGTGGAGCAGAGGGCTCCACGACGGGAGGCAAAGGGGGGGCTGCCTGAGGGGCTTTCTGCTCATTTGGTCTTCCTGGAGGAAACAAGTCATCTTGTGCTTCCTCATCAGAGTCCTCATACAATCCCCTCGCCCTCAACCGCGGTCTACGTTTAGGACGGGCTCCCCTCACTAGGTTCATATCTTGACCTTTCGCTGCTGAGACCTGGACCGTGGATGCCCCTGGATTATGAGGGGTTTCCCTTGAGCTTTCTTTCTCTGCCTTAAAGTCCTTTAAAGTCTCTTTTAACAACCTCCAGGTTGTAAGGAGGTCGGTCGCAGTCTTATTACCCTGAGAAGCACTCTCAAGCAATTTCTGTCCCAATTCTTCCCATTTGCTCACACTAAATGCAGTGGCAGTGCTAGCTTCATATCCTTGCACTTTGCTCCACAGCAACATTTTTCGGAGCACTACGTCATCCACTTTGACTCCCCTGCGCTGAAGCAGCAACTTCCACATTGTCATAATCATACCCTCCTCCTTAGAGAGGCTAGCTCCCATCGCTTTGTTCCCAGCCGCTCACCTACATGGTGTCATATTTCACAAGGTTGTCTGGACTATGCAGCTCTCCCCGCCGCTACGCTTGACTGGGCTCCGTCTCCGCGGCTCTTCCCGCCGCAGTTATTTATTTCCTCGGTGTTGGGATCACGTCGGGGTCACCATTTGTCGCTGTTGAGATGGACACGACAAACACCGAATTGTGCAAAATGGCTACTTTATTGTTCTAACAAGCCTTTTTATAACTTTATTAAGAGTATGTGTCCATATATGATTGGTTTAATTAGAGACTAACAGTTCATGATTGGATGACCTCTTCTCTGTTGCAACCTCGATAACCTTCCTTTCCTTGCGGTCAGGCAGTTCCGGTCTGGTAGTTCCTTACTCTTGTTTACTCAGCTCTTCTCGGGACTTTCAAGCCTCTTAAGGGTACACGGTTATATGTTCAAGGTCAATACCAAACTTACATTCTGATCCCTCGGACCAGCCGAGGTCTCCCATAGAGGCCGTCTAGGGTGCAGTGATCATGAGATGATCGAATTTTCGATCCTTCGAGAAACAAAGAGAGGGGTTAGTAAAACTGCCACCTTAGACTTCCGGAGGGCAAACTTTGACCTCTTCAAAAGACTGATTAATAAAATCCCTTGGGAGGCTGCCTTGAAGGATATGGGAGTCCAGGAAGGCTGGACATACTTCAAGAGAGAAGTCTTAAAGGCACAGGAGCAGGCTGTTCCCGTGTGCCGAAAAATAAGCAGGCGGGGAAGGAGACCGGCCTGGCTAAACAGGGACCTTTGGCTGGATCTCAAGAACAAAAGGAGAATCTACTGCCTTTGGAAGAGGGGCCAGGTCTCTCACGAAGACTATAAAGATGTAGTGAAGTTATGCAGGGAGAACATTAGGAGAGCCAAAGCACAGCTAGAGCTCAACCTGGCTACAGCTGTTAAGGATAACAAAAAATGTTTCTATAAATTAGTTAACAGCAAAAGGAGGATTAGGGAAAATCTCCCTCCTTTACTGGATGCAGAGGGAAACATGGTAACAAAGGATGAGGAAAAGGCTGAGGTGCTCAACGCCTACTTTGCCTCAGTCTTTAGCAGTGGAACTGGCTGTTCCCTGGACACCCAGCCTCATGAGCTGGGAGATGGGGAGGGGAATCAGACTGAGGTCAGCACAGTTGAAGAGGAAGTGGTCAGAGACCTGCTACACCACTTGGATGCACACAAGTCTGTGGGACCGGATGGGTTACACCCAAGGGTGCTGAAAGAGTTGGCAGATGTGCTCGCCAAGCCGCTTTCCATGATTTACCTGAAGTCATGGCTAACTGGGGAGGTCCCATTGGACTGGAGGGTAGCAAATGGGACACCCATCTACAAGAGAGGCAGAAAGGAGGATCCAGGAAACTATAGACCTGTCAGTCTGACCTGGGTGCCAGGGAAGGTCATGGAGCAGATCATCTTGAGTGCCATTAGAAGTCATATAATGGACAACCAGGGGATCAGGCCTAGTCAGCATGGGTTTATGAAAGGCAGGTCCTGCCTGACAAACCTGATCTCCTTCTACGACAGGGCGACCTGCTTATTGGCTGAGGGAAAGGCTGTGGATGTTGTCCACCTTGACTTTAGTAAGGCCTTTGACACCGTTTCCCACAACATTCTCTTGGCGAAACTGACTGCTCGCGGCTTGGATGGGCACACGCTTTGCTGGGTAAAAAACTGGCTGGATGACTGGGCCCAAAGAGTTATGGTTAATGGAGTGGTTAATGGAGTGGTGTCCCCCAGGGCTTGGTTTTGGGGCCACTCCTGTTTAACATCTTTATTGATGATCTAGACGAGCGGATCAAGTGAACTCTCAGTAAGTTTGCAGATGACACCAAGTTGGGTGGGAGTGTTGATCTGCTCGAGGGTAGGGAGGCTCTGCAGAGAGATCTGGACAGGCTGGAGCGATGGGCTAAGGCCAACTGTATGAGTTTCAATAAGGCCAAATGCTGGGTGCTGCACTTCAGCCACAACAACCCCCAGCAGCGCTACAGGCTTGGGGAGGAGTGGCTGGAGAGCTGCCAGTCAGAGAGGGACCTGGGAGTGTTGATTGCCAGCTGGCTGAACATGAGACAGCAGTGTGCCCAGGTGGCCAAGAAGGCCAATGGCATCCTGTCTTGTATCAGAAATAGCGTGGCCAGCAGGGACAGGGAAGGGATCTTACCCCTGTACTCGGCACTGGTGAGGCCGCACCTCGATTCCTGTGTTCAGTTTTGGGCCCCTCACTACAAAAAGGACATTGAATGACTCGAGCGTGTCCAGAGAAGGGAAACGAAGCTGGTGAAGGGTCTGGAGCACATGTCGTATGAGGAACGGCTGAGAGAACTGGGGTTGTTTAGTCTGGAGAAGAGGAGGCTGAGGGGAGACCTCATTGCCCTCTACAGCTACCTGAAAGGAGGTTGCAGAGAACTGGGGATGAGTCTCTTTAACCAAGTAACAAGCGATAGGACAAGAGGTAATGGCCTCAAATTGCACCAGGGAAGGTTTAGACTGGATATTAGGAAGCATTTCTTTACAGAACGGGTTGTTAGGCGTTGGAATGGGCTGCCCAGGGAGGTGGTGGAGTCCCCATCCCTGGAGGTGTTCAAGAGTAGAGTCGACATAGCGCTTAGGGATATGGTGCAGTTGGGAACTTGTTGCTGTTAGCTCTGCCTCTTTGAACCTGCCTCTCCACGTGTCAGTGGCGCTCAGGTCGCAGAGACTAACACTGCAACACCGCAATTAGCCTGCCTCATTAAACCTGCCAATCCACATATCAGTGGCGCTCAGATCGCAGACTAATGCCGCAGGAGGTTAAGACCTTCACGGGGACATCAGTACAAACACCAATATGATGGATACAAAATGTCCGTTTATTAAACTGTGTATCTCACCTATATACCTTCACCAAGTACCTCCTTCGTGGGTGTGCCCTTAACATTACAAGCCTATCCATCACCTTACCTCGTAACAAGGGAGGGCTACAGCTATTCCTTCCGTACATCGCGAGATCTTCCGAACGCCACTCCCTACAGGAACTGTCAATGTTAGGTTAATGGTTGGACTGGATGATCTTCAAGGTCTTTTCCAACCTAGACGATTCTGTGATTACCCATCTCTTCTATTACAGGAGATATATTTACAGTAGCCCTTTCTAATTCTCCTAGCCAGGGAAGGAATGCTCACGCAAACTGCTGGAAGCCAGTTTGTCAAATAAGAAGTGGATTTTGCACAGAGCATTTTCTGCTTCAATTTGGTGCGTTGGGGTAAGTTATGCTCATCATTCCAGAAGAGGTCTGGATTTATTGAGATGCCAGTAAAAAACCCATCCTAATGTAAAAGTGACAGTCCAGTTAATAGGCAATATCTTATAGGCCTTAGAGTAACATACCCCTCATAACCTAAGGTCTTATCATATAACAATTCTTACAGGTTAGTATATGACCAGTAATATAAACCCAAATGCAAAATCCCACAGCAAACAAAGCTATGATTTGTAGAAACATTCAACAGGTTCAGGTGATAAAAACAAGGTCATCAAAGTTGACTTGCAGGGCCTTAGATTGTTCTTCTGTTGACATTTGATCAAAGGAAGTTCATCCAGATCATTCAGCTCTGCTGTGACAGTTGATACACTGCATTGTATCTGAAGGTGGTATGACCCTTTTATACTGGGAAGCATGGCTCCAGCTGATCAGACCCTTGCAGTGCTTTCCTGCAGTATTGGTAACTAACAGTACCTGATAAGGTCCTTTCCAGCATGGCTGAAGTGTGTGTTTTGCTGGTATACCTTAACGTAGACCCAGTCTCCTGGTTTCAAGGAGTAACAGACTTGAGTGGCAGGTTCAGATAAGGCTACTTTCAGCTGTGTGTGGAAAGTCCTTACACATTTCATTACTGCCTGACAATATTTTAGAAGAGCATCATCTGTCAATTTTAAATTTGCCTCTTTGGGAGTTAAGGGTGCTGTGTAAGGCAGTTACATGGGTCTGCTCATTAAAATCTTAATCATAGAATGGTTTGGGTTGAAAGGGACCTTCAAAGATCATCTAGTCCAACCCCCCTGCCGTCGGCAGGGACATCTTTCACTAGATCAGGTTGCTCAAACCTCATCCAACCTGACCTTGAACACTTCCAATGATAGGGCATCCACAACTTCCCTGGGCAACCTGTTCCACTGTCTCACCACCCTCATCATAAAAAATTTCTTATATCTGGTGAGTTAACCTTGGCTGGCCACCAGGTGCCCACCAAGCCACTTTATCACTCCTCCTCCTCAGCGGGACAGGGGGAGAAAATAAGATGAAAAACTCATGGGTCAAGATAAAGGCAGTGTGAGAAACACTCAGTTGCCAATTATCAGCGGCTCAGACAGGATGAGGTGTGAAGCACTCACTCTTTATTACGTTCTTGCAAGACCGGGCGCCCCATCAGGTGGACGCACCTAACAGCCATCATGCAATGGTTTATATCCCTTTCTCCCAACCGCCAGTTCCCTCCCCTGATTCCTCATTGGCTGAGTACTACAGGGTGTACAGACTTCCCGAACCGCCTACCGATACGCCCCTTCATGTATGTGTTCATACGTCGCATGTTCATGGAAATGAACCTTGGCTTTCTCCAGGGCGGAGAAGTTAATATGCATGAGCTCATCACACAAGCGTACTAAGATGGAAAAGTTCGAAATTCAGGTTCCCCAAGTCTTTCGGTATCTGCATCCATCTAAAGCCAGTTCCAAGTACTGGGTCATCACAGTTGACAAAAAGACCACTTGCCTTCTAGCCCTAGGCCAGGGATTTCAATGGTTGTGAATTGCTCTTGTTGATTGCTTTGGTGAATCGCTCCTGCCCTTCCCATCAGGCTTATTATGCGAAAACAACATTCTTTTCCTTACAATTCCCCCCTGTTTTTATTTATACTCTTGTTGCTTTTTGCATATTCTTAGAGTATTGTTCTATGAACATTCTTCGAGTGTTGACAACATGATTTTACATCTTTTCTCTGATGATAAGTCATCTCTTGCATCTTCATCTCCCTCTTCCTCTAGTAACAGCATCTTGTCAAGTTAGGGGGGGTGGTTCCAGAGGCATCTGTTTTGACAAGGCGGTTTCAATGAGACGCTGGACCAATCCTCGGACGCAAGGGATTATGTAGCATCCTACAGAGACAGTGGAGAAAGTAGGTGGTATCTTGACATCCTTGTTCTTCCCCAGTCCGCACATGCGCAGTAGAGTCTCTCGAACTTTCCTGGGCTTTCTGGTGTTCCTAGGGGCTTCTGACAGGGGTCCCTCCAGTACTTTTCCATTGCGCAATAGCAGTCCATAGGAGTCTGTGTTTACAGAAAAAGAACTCCGAACCATTTTAAAAACAAAACCACAGTAAATCTCCTTTAACTTATGTACATGGCAAAATACCAGCAGCATACCTGCTCCTCACATTAAAGTCACTATATTTTTAACACGAATCACCACCATATTCTTCACAATTCCTCGCATTTTATTAAATTGATTCGTGTTTGCCTTGAATGACTAAATGAATCAATTTAATAAAACATGGAATCATACATGGTATAAACATTAGGGCAGCAAATGTACACAACAGATAAAATAAAAGCTGTTTTACCCACAGTGTTCCAGGTAACCAGGACCATAGATTGCCATTCCAGCCATTCCACGTTTGCTATCTGTGATGGGGAGGCGGTATAGAGACCCACGGCCAGCTTGATAATCCCAAAGGTCCCCCACAAACCCAGCAGTGACTGAAATTGAAGGTTTTACTTATAGTCTTTGTTAATAAAACAAACTCATTATTTTCAAAGGGGTCATATGAGTTGGTAGTATTTTGACTCCTTTTAGCCATTATGAGGCTAACATACACAGTGAGGAGAAAAAGCCAGCTACCATAGTGAGGTCCGGTATGGCACATTTTTCTGTTTACCCCTGGACCCATTGGGTTGCTGCCAACGGTCGGGTTCGTGTCTTCTTAACAGCAAAAATGGAGGCCAATCCGGTCTTGCCCTCACTTGGACTTATCCTCAGCTTTTCCCTCACTCCCTTTTACTTTTTTTTTTCCTAATTCCTTTGTTCAACTGATTTATGTTTTTATGCAAAACAGTCTAAAACCAAAAATCATAGATATTACAACTTTTTAACATATTTACATACACACAGGGTTCATGTAGATGATTCAGGACCTCACTACTATTGGTGTCACTCGGTCTGTTTTGGTAAGTCCAGTCTTATTTTAGCTCCATCATATTCGAAGCTTCAGATCTCCAGGTGCTGACTCGATCTTCTAATTGGGTTCACCTGTAACTGGTCCTTTTACCCTGGAAATATGAGTCCATCCTCTTTCAGCAGTTCTTACAGCTGTCTCCATAGTCAACACCACCAGGAATGGTCCTTCCCATCTAGGAGATAAGCTTTCCTCCTTCCAAGTTTTGATCATTACTTTATCTCCAGGTTGTATTTTGTGTACTGCAAATCCTAAAGGAGTTGTCTGGGCTAACATTCTTTTTATTCTTAATTCTTTTAGGTTTTTCTCAATAGTTTTAATATATTGTTGAATCCTCATGTCTTCTATTAATGGATGCCCTAAAGGCATACCTAGGGAATATGGCATCCCGTATAACATCTCAAAAGGTGAGAGGCCTGTCTCTGAATTTGGCATAGTCCTAATATGAAGTAAGGCTAAGGGTGAGCATTTAATCCATGAGAATTTGGTTTCTATCATTAATTTAGGTAACTGTTGTTTCAAGGTTTGATTCATTCGCTCTACCTGTCTATAACTTTGTGGATGCCATGGAGTGTGATATTCCCAAGTGATGCCCAGAGCTTCTGTATTTAACTTTATAATTTTTGATGTAAAATGAGTACCCTGATCCGAATCAAATACTTTTACAATTCCAAATCATGGTATAATTTGTTCCAATAATATTTTAGCTACTGACTGGGCAGTCGCTCTGGTGGTAGGAAAAGCTTCTACCCAGTGAGTTAATTGATCTACTATTACTAGTAAATATTTGCATCTCCTAACTTTCGGTAGTTCTGTGAAATCTATTTGGATCCTTTCATTCATTGCAGAAATTGTTTTGCTGGTAGAAATACATGACATATATTCAGTTTTCTCAAACATATTGATTTTAGGGTCATATGCATTAACATGTGTGTCACCAGGTAAAAGATCAGAGTGCCTGCTTTTATCCATGATGTGCCATTAATGGTATGCACTGAACAGCTATCAAGATCTTTCTTATTGTTTGTGTCTCGAATACTTAACTGGTTTTCATTAATCTCTTTTACACTGTGTTATTGATTAATTGTAATTTAGTGGGAAATAACCACTTCTCAATTTTTAGTGATCAATAAAATTTTATTAGCAAGCGGCGAGTGAGCAAAACAGCGCTGGGTGTGCCGGGAGTCTCTGCTCTACCAAGACACACACCTTACAGGACAGAACTGAGTCCCTTTATAGTGTAGGCTTCATCCATATTCATGATGGGCGTACCCTGAGGGGTCTGCAAAGGTGTAAACAAGTTTCGCGGGCTTTTCTCAGGTTTCCATCACAGAAGGGGGGTGACTCAGCACAGGTGTTTTTGTAGTGGCTTGAAGATGGGGGCCATTTTAGCTCCCTTCTAACAACTGATTTTAACAATAGAAACTATATACATATATCTTATTTCTTATTTACATAAGAGAATTACAAAACTGTTCGGCCACAACATCCTGACTACAACTTCTTTTTCCCCTTGAGATTTGAATAACAAATACCATATATGTTTTATTACAATTCCCCCCTTTTCTTTTAACTAATTTTGTTTTTCAATTCTCCTTAACACATCACAAACTTGTTAAATATACATGGTCTGAAAGTTAACCCAATTAATAATAACACTAGGGGTTTCATAAAATGGAGGTTTAACATCAAAATTGCGATTCCTCCCACAGCCCAAATGACTACTATAGTGAGAAGAGTTGGTGGGTTCATCTTCCAATTACTAGCCAATTGTACAAACGTGTCCCCTTTCTGTCTTGCGACAGGATTTGCATGCTCAGATCTTTTCCTTCCCCATACTTTCCAGTTCTCCTTGCCACAACAATCACCTGAACTGGTTGCTTCGAGGCCTTTCTTATTTTCCCCTCTCCATACATCTCTGCCTCCTCCACCTACTCCATTCCTTAGAGCAGCGGGGCTTTCCATCTTCTCGGCAGCAGTCGTATTCTGTGGGGTTAGGGTCTCGTTGTCGATACCTAAACACCTCCCAGTTCCGGGCTTTCACTTGTGGGATCGTACAGGGCACTTAAGAGTATTTGGAATTTGCAAAGAGTTTGTACTATATTCACGTTATGGGGCTTAGGTTCATTGGTATGCACACACCCTTTTTCAGGATTTATCCCTTTTATAAATATAGTCCACCATTCATGGGACTCCTTTACAATTTTTCCTGTTGATACCCCCACTCGTAAGGTTCGACTGGTTAATTTTCTTTCTCTTATATAGCACTGGGCACAGTATTCCTTTGGGGAATAGCCGTGGACGCAGTGTGCCCACCAACTTTCCTCACAAATAGTGCATTTAAAACACACAGAAGGATAACAAACACAGTTAGGGGTTTTACAAAATTCATTTAGTCCTTCTTCCTTCGCAACACTAGCTTCAGATCTCCTGATGTTTCAGCTACTTCCCAGTGATCAGGCGTTAAGGGTCCTTTCACTCTGGTAGCATGAGTCCATCCCTTTTCAGCAGTCCGGACAGCAGTCTCTGTTGTGAGTATAACAAGAAACGGTCCCTCCCAACGAGGGGTAAGAGAGGATTCTTTCCAAGTTTTTATTAACACCTTGTCTCCAGGTCTTATGGAGTGCATACAAATTTCTAATGGAGGTCTCTGTACTACCATCCCTTTTTTGCGTAGTTCTTTTCTCCTATTCATGAGGTTTATTAAGTATGGTTGCAAATTGTCTTTTTCCAATACTGGGTGATCAGTGGGAAATTCCATATCATAGGGCATACCATATAGCGTTTCGAATGGGGATATTCCAGTATCAGTTCGGGGCTGGGTCTGGATATTCAGAAGTGCTAGGGGTAAGCACTTAACCCAAGACATCTTTGTTTCTAACATCAATTTGGTTAAGTTGTTTCTTGATTTCCCCATTCATTCTTTCTACTTTTTCTGAGTTTTTTTGGATGCCAGGGAGTGTGGAATTCCCACTTGGTGCCCAGGGAAGTCAATGTCTCTCTGATTATTTTAGACACAAAGTGGGGACCCCTGTCCGAATCAATTACTTCTATGTTTCCATACCTAGGGATGATGTTTTCTAAGACTATTTTTTTACCACAGTATTTGCTGTAGCTCGAGTGGTGGGAAAGGCCTCCACATAATGAGTGAGATGATCTACCAATACTAGGAGGTATTTGTACCGTCCTACTTTTGGTAGTTCTGTAAAATCGATTTGAATTCTTCCAAATGGTCTGTATGCCATATCCCGTCCCCCTTGAATCTTTTCTCTTAATTGGTGTTTATTAGTTTTCTGGCACGTTAAACAGCTTTTTATTATTTCCTTAGCAACATTATAAATCTCTATGCACATGTATTTAATAGCAAACTGATCTACTAACGTTTGTACTCCTCAGTGAGTTTTAGTATGGAAATCCTTCATAACTCTCCAAGCCACTGTCTTCAGGAGAACCTTCCTCCCATCAGGTAGTTCAAGGAGCTGCCTAACCTGTTGTTTGTTTTTGGGAGCCTGGAGAGAAAGAATTCCATTTACCCTCTCTGGGTCTAATTTCTTGCTTTCTTTACTGATCCAGTGACCTAAATACTTCACCTCTTCTTCTACAAATTGCAATTTAGATTTGGATACTTTTAATCCTTGGAGGCTTAAGAAATTTAACAACTTAATGTTTTCCTTTCGTACCATACTAAAGTAACACCTTCCCCCAAGTTATAATCTTTTAAGATGTGTTCGAGGGCTTGTCCAAAGAGGTTAAGGGACTCAGTAAAACCCTGAGGCAAAACTGTCCACCTCAGCTATTGTTTCCTAAAGGTATCTGGGTCTTCCTATTCAAAAGCAAAATAATTTCTACACTCCTCTTTTAGAGGACATGCCCAAAAAGCATCTTTCAAGTCTATTACGCTATACCACTGATTTTCAGGATTCAATTGATTAAGTAAAGTTATGGGGGTTTGCTACTACAGGAAATCTGGTTACAGTTCTTTTGTTGATTTCTCTTAAGTCATGCACTAATCTGTAACTCCCATCTGCCTTCTTAACGGGCAATATTGGAGTATTAAAAGGTGACATACAAGGTTCTAATAGCCCCTGATTAAGGAGTCTCTCTATTTCAGGCTTTAAGCCTCTCCTGCCTTCTTACGGCAAGGGATACTGTTTGATTCTAGTCGGGATCCCTGGGTTTCTAATGGTGACTTCAGAGGGGGTGATATCCAATCTACCCACTGTCTCTGGGGTATACCATACTTCTGGGTTAATCTTTTCTTCATCTGCCACTGTGAGGGGGCATAATCTGACTTTGAGTTCTTTTTCTTCTACTTTCAGATTAATTCTCAATTCTATAATCAGATCCCATCCAAGTAAGTTATAATCTGCTTCTGGTAATAATAAAAATGTTCTAAGATCACATATTTGCATTTTGACTCAACAATCACATCATGAAGAACCGGGGCCTCAAATGGTTCACCTTTAGCCCCTATTACACTGATTTTTTCTGATGATACTTTACAGCCTGGAGGCAGAGCCTGAATGGTAGATCTTTCGGCTCCTGAGTCCACAAGGAACTCTACCTCTTGTTGCTGAGGACCCACTTTAAGTTTTATCAAGGGCTCTTTGTTCTTTGGGGTCCCCAGCACATAGAGCCCCTGACCCCACTAATCTTCAGAAAACATTTTCTCATCTTGGATTCTCCTCCAGCAAACCTTCACATGCCCCTTCCTTTTGCAATAAAAACATTCCACTTCCTTCATATTAAAGCAGGCAGAACCATTCAATGAATGAAAATCTCTGATCCCAAAGAAACCATAGTCTCCAGGTAAACATCACATAAAACATCCATGTTCTGCACAGCTTTATTACATGCAGGCACTGGGGAATGCACAGAACAGTTTTCAGGCTAAAATAATGCAGTTTGCTGCATGTTTGAGCTGTTACACACTCTGCATTGCCTCCTCTCAACCTGAAACTCCTACTGGGTCTAGACATTTAGAGCAAGGGTAGTTTAAATCTACCGAGACTGTTGCACATGTACTTCCAGATGCCATCAAATAAAGCATCTGGGCAGCTATACCACACACGCAGTGCGCGGTGTTTACATAGCACATCACAAATTACAAAACTGGCAAGCTCTAGGCCATGGCCTGTTGAGAAGAAAGTCTGCAAAGGGCACAGCAGCATCCTCCTTCTTTGGAAAAGACACAACATTTATGAGCTGCCTAGTCAGTGTGCTACAATTATGTCAGTTCCCCATCTTTTGGCTAAGAAGTACAAACCAGATTAGCAGCTCCAAAAGAATGTGGTCTGGGGGCAAATTAGCTTGAACTTGGCTCCCCAGCCCATATACCTGCCTGTATGCTAGAACCCTGATTCTGTTGGGGTTTTTTTGTTTGTTTGTTTGTTTGGGTTTTTTTTCCTTCAACTCCTGCCAATGATGTAAGAGAGCTGCCTGCTTGAAGAACAGGCAGCCAGATTAAGCTGCAGATCTGCTCACTTTTTTCCCTCTTGGACTATTGCTTTCACTCTGATAATGTTTTACTCCGATTTTCTTATTTAAATTGATTCATCACTGTTAAGAAAAAAAAAAAAAAAGCTGCTGAAGCTAGCCAAGGGCTTGTATCTATCACAGTGATCTTTTGATCCTTGTCTACAGTCCTCAAAATACCAAGAGGACAGAAAGTTCTAAGCTGTCACCTTCTGATCACCAAGTCAAGCAGGCAAAGGTATACTGAATAATAAACGAGTCAGGAAGAAGTGAAACGACATTTAAATAGATCATTATCTGGGTATCCAAATTGATAACGAGAACAATACCACCACTTCAAGTAGGAATCCACCTAAACTTTCTGAGCTTCTCTCAGCAATTCATCTATTCCTCTCCCTTGCCAATCTTCGATCTTTTCTAGCTTCTTCCTAATATCTGCCCAAGACTTAGCCACAAACGGAGTCTTTAATAATGCCTGCCCCACAGGGGTGGCAGGATCTATTCCCGAGTACAACTACTATTAATATTCTGCCCTCGGGGAACTGACTCTCCAATTCCTTGAATTATGATCATTCTTAAATCTGCCATATGGGTTTGGTGGCCTGGGTCTTGATTATTCCAGTTGGGTTTTACCAACAGCTGCTTCTGATCTGCTGTGGGACCCACTTGATGTTGCTGGTCCCAAAGTCTCATACCTGCCCTCCTGACCATATCTCGTTCCTCCATAGTAAATAGAATTCCTAGGATAGATTGTAATTCATCTCAGGTATATAAATTTGGGCCAAGAAACTGGTCCACCCGTTCGGCTACGCCAAGCGGGTCCTCTAATAAGTTCCCCATTTCTTTTTTAAAATCTCTCACATCTCCAGTGTTGAGGGGAACAGCGACATACCCCGCTCCCGGTTCCCCTTGTGCCCCCACTCCTGGCACAAGCATTTCTCTAAGGGGGTATAATCTTCCTTCCTTAACTTTGCTTCGGGTAACCCGCTGAGGGGGTCCGGGAGATTCGGGGTCAGAATCATTGGTTACAAGTATGAGCGGGTTAGAAGGGGGGGGGGGGGTTGGTGCTCAGCACAGAGCCCCCTCGAGACAGTTTACTGCAGCCTGTCTCTGAGCAGAAGCCTAAACGCTAATTTGGGGCCGCTCGGTGCCCCCTGCCCCAGCCCCAACCCCCACCCCGGGGCAGCTGGGTGCTTTGGACAGGCCCTCCCGGCTGGGGAGGGGGCAGCTCTGCCCCCCCTCCCCCACGCTGGGCCAGGCTCCACGACACTGCTCCAGGGCTCGGCTTGGGCACGGGTCCGGCCGGTGGCGCCCCAGGAACAAGCCCTCTCCCAACTGGAGCCAGCAGCGGGAGGAGTTCAGCTGCCCCCACCCCGAAGGCAACGGTGCCCCGGGGGGGGGGGGGGGGGGGGAGCTCCTCAGCCCCGGGGAGTTGGGGGGGGAGGTGGATGTCCTGACTTCTTGGGGAATTTTTCCAATTCTCTAACATAACTCCTAAAGGACTATCTAGTGGGATATCCGGCAATTCTTCCTTGCCCCCTCCCATGGATCCAGAGGGCTTGCTTTCCCTCTGTCCCATCTTCCAGAGTGCCTTCTTTCACACACACACACGCTCCCCTTATTCGTGACTCGCTCCCTCGCGGGCTACGAGAACTGCACTACTAAAGGGTCCGCACTCGGGTGATCTCTTCGAGACCTCTCACTCATTCGCACTCTGTGGGATTACCAACCCCAACCGAACGGATAACTGCACAAAGGCAAATACTTACTCCTCCCCGGAGTCTTCGATCGGTCTTCGTGCACAAAATTTAAGGGGTTCTGCAGATTCTTTTGCTCACTCCCGAGTCCGAATTAAAAGGGGTTCGGATATCCAGCGTTTTGGCCACGAGATCCTCAGACTGGGGCTATCCGAAGATAGGGCGCCTCCCCTATCTGGGGTTTCGCACCAAAAGATCTGGATCCGAGTCACGGCACCAAATTTGTTATTGATTAATTGTAATTTAGTGGGAAATAGCCACTTCTCAATTTTTAGTGATGAATAAAATTTTATTAGCAAGCGGCGAGTGAGCAAAACAGCGCTGGGTGTGCCGGGAGTCTCTGCTCTACCAGGACACACACCTTACAGGACAGAACCGAGTCCCTTTATAGTGTAGGCTTCATCCATATTCATGATGGGCGTACCCTGAGGGGTCTGCAAAGGTGTAAACAAGTTTCGCGGGCTTTTCTCAGGTTTTCGCGGGCTTTTCTCAGGTTTCCGTCACAGAAGGGGGGATGACTCAGCACAGGGGTTTTTGTAGTGGCTTGAAGATGGGGGCCATTTTAGCTCCCTTCTAACAACTGATTTTAACAATAGAAACTATAGACATATATCTTATTTCTTATTTACATAAGAGAATTACAAAACTGTTCGGCCACAACATCCTGACTACAACTTCTTTTTCCCCTTGAGATTTGAATAACAAATACCATATATGTTTTATTACACACTGTACCTATCACCCAAAAGTTTTGTTTCAATTCTGGTCTGGTTTGCAGAGTCCTCTGCAATTCTCCTTGTATCCCTATTGTCTAGAAGGATCCACTTCCCATTCACCACAGTGGTCCCCAATTTTTGAATCTCGGTTAACTCCTGAGGGTTATATATCTTTTTCCCATAATCTACTTCTTGTTTCATTACATATAAACAACCTTTGAATTCAATTCAGTTTGTTCTAGATCAGGTCTTATCTTTGTTTGTAATTCTATTACTTCAATGCAGTTGTGACTTAATTCACCCCTAGGATCTCCATATAAAAATTGAGTAGGATTTTGAGCACCGGTTACTCTCAATTCTAATTCTGGTGCTTCCATTAAGATATTTCATATTTCAATAGCCGACTATCAGTGAGCCATTTCTCAGCCTTTTGCTGCAGTACCCCACGCACATCATGAGAGGAAAAACACTGTGATAATCGCTCCAAAAGTCACCTTTCCTGCCTCTTCAATCAGTAAGGCTGCTGCCACTAAAGACTGTAAGTATGTTGGCCAGCCCCTGCTTAAGGGATCTAATAATTTTGAAAAATATCCAATTGGTTTCTTACTTCCAGCCTAATCTTGGGGCAGAACCCCATAAGCAGTTTGATCTGAGGTAGTTATAAATAATTGAAAAGGCTTTTTAACATCCGACAAACTTAACACTGGAGGCTCAGCCAGTGTTTCTTTTAGTTTCTGAAACCTATTCTCATCTCTTCTAACACGCACCTCCTGCGCTTCTCTTAACAATTCCTGTAGACCCCGCTCTTGCCAATCATCGAATTTTTCTAACTTCTTTCTAATATCTCCCCATAATTTGGTCACGAATTAAGTTTTTAATAAAGCCTCCCCCACCGGGATGCATGCAGGGTCTACTCCCGAATACATTTGTAACAATTTTTTTTTTTTTTTTCTCCTTTTCTCGCTGGCCGCTTTATTCCCCGGCCGGGCTCCTCCAGCAGCGCGCTCAGACCGCAGCGCTCGGCGCAGCCCCCGCGGGGGTGCAGCCGCGGCCAGGCCCCCTCCCTGCGGCACCGCGGGGGGGCCGCGTCCTGGCGTGGGGTCGTGCCGCGGTCCTAGGGGCCGCCCGCCGCCGCCAACGCCTTCCCAAACCTCTGCCCCACTATTTTCTAATTGTTTCTGCTTTTCTCGATTACGGGTTCGGCTGCTGGTGGAGGGGAAGGAGCGCTAGGTTTTGGTTCCTCATCCAGGAGTTTAAGATACAACCCCTTTGTTTTCTGTGCATAGGCCTCAATCCATAGGCGACAATACCCAGTCAATCCCAAAAACTTTCTTAATTCTTTCTTAGTTCCAGGGAGCGGTAGATTAATTATCCCTTGAATCCTTTCGGGATTTATTTTTCGTCTCCCTTCTGTAATTAAATGGCCCAAATACTTAACTTCATTTTCTATATATTGGATTTGGCCTTTGAGACCCTTAACCCTTGTTTTCCCAGAAAATTAAGGAGTCCATCAGTGGCTATTTTTGTGATAGATTGGGTGGGTTTGTTCACTAAAATGTCAGCAGGATAAAGTGCTTGTTTGCTTGGCAGGATATGCTGGGGGCCTCTTGGTGGGTGAGACCCAGATACCGTTAGGCCTGCTTAATCAGCCCCCACAGGTCTGGTCTCCACCCAGATGCCGTTAGGCCTGCTTAATCAGCCCCCACAGGTCTGGTCTCCACCCAGATGCCGTTAGGCCTGCTTAATCAGCCCCCACAGGTCTGGTCTCCACCCAGACGCCGTTAGGCTTGCTTAATCAGCCCCCACAGGTCAAGTCTCCACCCAGATATTGAGAGGATCGAATAAGGAAGATTGAGAACCTCCATCCCTGCGACCTCCTAGTAGCAAAACGAACATGCGCAGAGCATATCGAAAGAAACTACGTCAACCGGGAAGACTGTATATAAAAAGGGACTGTAAAAAGGGAAGAGGGCCGCCGTTGATGGAGCGGAGACTCCCCGGCTGCCCAGCGCTGATTTTTGCTCACTAACTTTGCTTGCTGAAATTATAATAAATTCTGATTGGGTTGGAAACTTTTGGTCTCGGTTTCTCAACATATAACAATTTGGTGCCGTGACTCGGATGGAAATATAGTGGCTGGACTTGGGCAGCAGGGAAGGCGCCCCACCATCCTTTGGTGGTCCTAGCTGTTCCCAAAGTCTCCACACTTTCCACTGACGAACCCAAAATCTAAAGTAGTGAGCAAAAGGAACCGGTCGACCCTGTAATCTTTGTGCACAAAAAGTCCGGACGAAGACACAGGACGTGTAAGTATATTTGGAAATCCGTTCGGTTGGGGTTGGTGATCCTGAAGCGTTGCATGTGAGTGGTTCCAGTGGAACCAAGCGAGTGCGGACCCTCAGTAGTGCGGTTCCCATAGCCCGCGAGGGCGTGGGCCACGAACCAGGGGAACGTGTGTGAGTGAGAAAGAGTGCACTTCGGAAGATGGGACAGGGGAAAAGCAAGCCCCCTGGTCCCATGGGTGGAGGGCCCCCTGTGCGGTTGCCCCCTATCCCGCCTGATAGTCCCTTAGGATTAATGTTGAAAAATTGGAGGGATTTTTCAAAAAGCAAAGGAAAGAATAAAGCAAAAATGATCCATTTCTGTATGGAAATTTGGGGAGGTCAGAATATTAAGGAAGAACATGTCTGCTGGCCAATCTTTGGGTCTTTTGAAAATTGGGTATGTGAGGCCCTAAACACATATGTCAATTCTAAGGAACCGGTTAATCCGGAGGAGAGTGATTATGCTAACATGTGGATGGGATCAGGAGCCAAAAGCTATCTGTTTGCCCTAAAAGAAAAGGGGGGTGGGAAAAACGATAAGAAAAAACGAGACAAAGAAGAGGTTCCCTTATTACCCCCACCTTATATACCACCCCCACCACCTATTGCCAATCCACCACCCTCAGCCCCTGAGGAAACTGAGAGCGACTCTGGAACTTCCTCAGACACCCCCAGAAGTTCCAGAAGGGCAACTAGAAGTCAGGCAAAACAACAAAAATTATATCCACTCCGGGAGACACCAATGGGGGGACCACAACCAGGGATAGGATTTGTATCTATACCCCTTAACTCAGGGGATGTTAGGGAATTCAAAAAAGAAATGGGAAACTTGATAGAAGATCCTTTGGGGGTTGCTGAAAGGATTGATCAATTCCTAGGTCCTAACACCTATACCTGGGATGAAATGCAGTCTATTTTGAGTATACTATTTACTGCAGAAGAAAGAAATATGATCAGAAGGGCCGGAATGAGAATATGGGATGCCCAGCATGTACAAGGTCCTTTTGCAGATGAAAAATGGCCCATACAGCGACCAAATTGGGACCACCAAAACCCAAACCACAGAACTCATATGCAGGACCTAAGGACTATTATTATTCAAGGCATCCGAAAATCTGTGCCCAGGGGGCAAAATATAAACAAAGCCTTTAATGAGAGGCAGAAAAAAGAGGAAAGCCCCACCGATTGGTTAGAGAGGCTGAGAAAAAGCCTCCAGATGTATTCAGGATTGGATCCGGACACCCAAGTGGGACAGGCATTGCTGAAAACTCAATTTGTAGCCAAATCTTGGGATGACATAAGAAAAAAATTAGAAAAGATGGACAACTGGCAGGACCGGGGGTTAGATGAGTTATTGCGAGAGGCTCAGAAAGTGTACGTCCGGAGGGATGACGAAAATCATAAGAAGCAAGTCAGGATGATGGTGACAGCTGTCCGGGAGGGACAAAAAGGCCCAAGGAATCAGACACCTCCTCGTACACTAGGAAAATATGGGGATTTCCTAAAAGAAAACCCCAGATTCAGGACAGAAAAAACTGAAGAAATGATAAGACGAAGAGAACAGGGCACCTGTTTTTATTGTGGTGCCCAAGGACACATAAAAAGGAAATGCAGGAAGCGGCTGCGGGACGAAAGAATGTTCAAGAAAGATTAGGGGTGTCAGGGGCTCTATTTGCTGGGGACCCAAAAACATAAGGAGCCCTTGATAAAAGTTAAGGTAGGTCCCCAGCAACAGGAATTCGAGTTCCTGGTAGATTCAGGGGCTGAAAGATCCACTATCCAGATAATGCCCCAGGGCTGTAAAATATCGTCAGAAACGGCCCAAGTTATAGGAGCCAAGGGAGAACCCTTTGAAGTACCCATTATCAAAAATATAGTATTTGAAACACATTCCAAATTTGGGATGGGATCATTATTATTAGTCCCTGAGGCTGATTACAATTTATTGGGTAGAGATCTAATAATAGAATTAGGAATTAATTTGGAAGTAAAAAATAAAGAACTAAAGATTAGGTTATGCCCCCTTCGAGTGGAAGATGAAAAGGAAGTTAACCCAGAGGTATGGTATACCCCAGAAACGATTGGTAAGCTACAGATACCTCCATTTTCAGTAACCATTATTAATCCGGAGATACCTATACGAATCAAACAATATCCAATTCCACCAGAAGGAAAGTGGGAGTTAAAGCCTGAGATTGAAAGGTTACTTGAAAAAGGCCTTTTAGAACCATGTATGTCCCCCTTTAACACTCCCATCCTACCCGTAGAGAAATCAGATGGGTCTTATAGATTAGTGCATGATTTAAGGGAAATTAACAAAAGAACCGTAACTCGATTCCCCATAGTGACTAATCCTTATACCTTGCTTAGTAGGATAGGGCCAGAAAATCACTGGTATAGTGTAATTGATTTAAAAGATGCCTTCTGGGCTTGCCCCCTGAGTGAGGAAAGCCGAAATTATTTTACCTTTGAATGGGAAGATCCTGAAACCCACCGTCGACAGCAATTAAGGTGGACGGTCTTACCTCAAGGATTTACCGAGTCACCTAATTTATTCGGGCAAGCATTGGAGAAAATTCTCCAAGAATATGTGGTAAATGAAAATACCATCTTGATCCAGTATGTGGATGATCTTTTAATTGCAGGAAAGGAGGAAGCAATAGTAAGGCAAGAAAGCATTAAATTATTAAACTTCCTGGCTCTAAAGGGACTGAAGGTATCACGATCCAAGCTACAATTTGTAGAAGAAGAAGTTAAATATCTGGGGCATTATTTATCAAAAGGAGAAAAGAGAATAGATCCCGAACGAATAAAAGGGATATTGTCAATACCCCCTCCTACAAATAAAAAGCAGATAAGACAATTATTGAGTCTGGTCAGGTATTGCAGACAATGGATTGAAAATTATAGCAACAAAGTAAAATTTTTGTATAATAAATTGAACCAGGATAACCTGCTAAAATGGACTGTGGAAGATGAACAACATTTGGAACAACTGCGAAAAGATCTTATAACTGCCCCAGTACTAAGCTTACCTGACCTAAAAAGACCCTTTTCCCTCTTTGTTAATACTGATGAGGGAACTGCCTATGGAGTCCTTACCCAGGACTGGGCAGGGAAAAAGAAACCAGTAGGATATCTGTCTAAGTTACTAGACCCGGTTAGCAAGGGTTGGCCCACCTGCCTACAAGCAGTAGTAGCAGCTGCACTCCTGGTAGAAGAAGCAAATAAAATAACTTTTAATGGAGAATTAAGGGTTTTATCGCCTCATAACATTCGGGGCATCTTGCAACAAAAGGCAAAAAAATGGGTCACAGATTCCAGGCTTTTAAAATATGAAGGAATATTGATTGATTCCCCAAAACTATCCCTGGAAGTCACAACCCTCCAGAATCCAGCCCAGTTCCTGTACGGAGAACCCTGGGACTCACAGTTGATACATGATTGTTTCATAACCATAGAAAGTCAAACTAAAATTAGACCAGATTTGGAAGAGGAAGAACTAGGAGAAGGAGAAAAATTATTTGTGGATGGCTCGTCACGAGTAGTGAATAGGAAAAGAAAATCAGGATATGCAATTATTAAAGGACCAAATCTCAAAGTATTGGAATCAGGACCATTAAATCATTCCTGGTCAGCCCAGGCGTGTGAATTATATGCAGTGCTAAGAGCTTTGGAATATCTAAGAAATAAAGTAGGAACTATATTTACCGACTCTAAGTATGCATATGGAGTAGTGCATACCTTTGGGAAAATATGGGAAAAAAGAGGATTAATAAATTCACAGGGAAAGGACATAATCCATCAGGAATTAATAGTGCAGATATTAAAAGCTCTACGGAGTCCAAAAGGAATTGCAGTGATACATCTAAAGGGACATCAAAAAGGAGTGGATATCCGAAATAGGGGAAACAATGTAGCTGACCGAGAAGCAAAAAGAGCAGCCCTAAAAGACTGGACCCCAGTTGATACTCTTAGCCACGATACCTCAGAGGTAAAGAAATACAGATTGTATAGCTTCACCCTGCAGGAGAAAGCTAAATTAAAGGAGATGGGCGTAAAAGAAAACCAGGGGGGACATTGGAATCTCCCCGATGGGAGAACTATTCTACCAAAAACACTTGCATTAGAAACTTTGCAAAGGTTTCACGATCAGACTCATTAGGGAGTACAAGCATTAGTAGACCAATTTGCTACTAAATATATGAGCATTGGAATATATAATTTGGCAAAACGAGTAGTAGAAGACTGCCTAATTTGCAAAAGGGTCAATAAAACCCAAGTTAAAGAAAGACCACTGGGTGGCAGACAGCTTGCCCACAGACCATTTGCTAACATTCAGATAGATTTTACTGAGCTACCAAAAGTGGGAAGATATAAATATTTACTAGTGATAGTAGACCATCTAACTCATTTTGTAGAGGCTTTCCCCACTGTTAGAGCAACTGCTCACACAGTAGTAAAAATACTGTTGGAAAACATAATACCAAAATATGGAATGAGTGAAGTTATTGACTCAGATCGAGGTCCCCACTTTGTGTCTAAAATAATACAAGAGGTTTTGGTAGCAATGGGAACAAAATGGGAACATCATACACCATGGCATCCCCAAAGTTCGGGGAAAGTAGAGAGGATGAATGCAGAAATTAAGAAACAGCTCACCAAACTAATGATGGAAACCCGGTTATCCTGGGTGAAGTGTTTACCACTCGCACTACTTAATTTGAGAACTAGACCAAAGGCTGATCTTGGGATTTCACCTTTTGAAATGCTATACGGAATACCTTATGATTTAGAGGAACCCCAAGACCATCCTAGAGTAAGAGACCAGAAATTAAACTCCTATATTATAAACTTAATGAAATATCGAAATGAATTATGGAAAAAGGGAATGGTGGTGCAAAGACCTCCTCTGGACTTGGCTATTCATAAAATCCAGCCAGGAGACTGAGTATTAATTAAATCATGGAAGGAATCATCATTAACCCCTCAATGGGACGGACCTTACCTTATATTGCTTACCACAGAGACTGCTGTCCGAACTGCTGAACGAGGTTGGACCCATGCCCGCTTAATAAAAGGACCTATCACTAACTCTTCGTGGAAAATCACCAGCCCGGTTGGAGACTTGAAATTAAAATTCCAGAGGACTTAATGGACTTGGACCCTTACAGGATTGAGTATTTACCTAACCCTTATTACTTAGATGATGGACTTATAAGTAATGATGATGTTAAAATAAGGTGTGGAAATAAGTACTGTAATTGTCATCCCTTTGTATGTTATACCTGTAAGGTATGCAAGGAAAGGTGGTGGACTCATTGTGTTAAAGGATACCCTCCCCGAGGGGTTTGCATTTCCTGTTATAAATCGCAAAGGGAAATCACTAATTGGACATTAACCTGCAAAATATCTAAAGGAAAATTAACCTCAGGCTCAAAAGAATGGTGGGATATATTTACAAAAGGAATTGAACCAAATTTTTATTGTTATCACCCGAATGAACCAAAGCCTTTTGTAGCGGAAATCACTGAGAGCCTCTGTCGTAAGCTCATCAGTAAAGTCCGTTGTGACGTTCCTGAAATTAAACATACAAATTGAAGATCCTATTTTACGAGACAGAATCTTAGACGGCGAGTGTTTCCTCCTGAAGAGCATCCTTGCTGCCGAGAAGATGGTACACCTCGTGACTCGAAGCACCCGAGTCGACGAGCGAGGCAGAGGGAAAGACGACTGTGGAGGAAGGAGCCGTCCAACTGGAGCGTTGCTGAGATGCTGACAGAATTACCACGGGATTGGTAAAGAAAAATAGGTGAATAACATACTTTTAACCCTGTCTGCATTTCACAGGAATCAACGCAGAGGGAATCTGGTATACAGGGGAACATCATCTCAAACCTTGCATATCATAATTGTAATATTGTTATGGCTAAAATTAAGTTATTGTACTGCAGAACTGAAAACACACCAACCTTTTAAATGGTCCCTAACCAGATTAGATGGTAAAATCTTACGTACATCAACTGTACCAGGGACTCCAAGCTTCATTGTGGGATTGTGTGATCTAACGGGAATAGACCACTGTGGTAAAATTTTGAATTTAACAGGATTTTACATGTGTCCTAGTTCCAACCGAGGGAAACCATATTGTAATTACCCTGGCCATTATTTTTGTACCTATTGGGGCTGTGAAACTATTACTTCTGATTGGGCTCCAGGAGGGGGACCAGATCAGTATCTTAAAGTAGGATTTGGTCCAGCTGGGTGTACACCACCTTGGAAAGGTCCCTCAGGAGAGATGCTCTCTAAAGGAACATGTTTATATATATATATTAATATAAAAAAACCAAAAGACCCAGGGTGGATCCTGGGAAGAACCTGGGGAATTAGACATTGGGAACCTGGAGCAGATCGGGGAAATCTTATAACAATTAAGAAAGAAATTGCACCTAATGAAACCCCAGAACCCATTGGACCAAATCTGGCAATTTCTACTATTAATGTTAAAAACAATACCACTAATTACCAGAGAAAGTATACCCAACCCACTAATTTGACCTCTGAAATCAATATATATGGATATAGTACTCTATGGAAAATTATGCAAACTAGTTATGGGATACTAAACAAAACCAAACCTGAGTTAACGAAAGACTGTTGGTTATGTTATAATATTAGACCACCTTTTTATGAGGCTGTAAGAATGACTACTAAAGCTAAAAGAGTAAATGGAACTAACCCTGCACGGTACATATGGAAAAAAGGAAAGGACCAGACACAGGAACTCACTTTGTCCCAAGTAACAGGTAAAGGGAGATGCATTGGAAAGGTCCCCACCCATAAAAAGCATCTCTGTGGAGCAAAAATATCAAAAAACGAAAGACCTGCACAGTGGCTGATTCCCGCCGCTAATACGAAATGGATATGTTCAAACATTGGGATCACCCCGTGTATATCTCTTGTTGCATTTAACGAAAGCAGTGAATACTGCATTCAGGTATCAATAATACCACGTATTACTTACCATCCTAGCGAATATATTTATGATCAGCATATAACCCCTGAACATCATTTAGTAAAACGAGAACCAATCACTGTCCTTACCATTGCTACTCTTCTCACCATCAGTGGTATAGGCGCAGGAACAGGAATCGCCTCCTTAGTAAACAATCAAAAAGAAATGAAGGCACTCCGAGTAACAGTAGACGAAGATCTCGGTAAAATCGAGCTAGCGATTGATGGATTGGTAAAGTCATTAAGATCCTTATCTGAGGTAGTAATGCAAAATAGAAGGGGATTAGATCTCTTATTACTACAACAAGGAGGATTATGTGTAGCACTCAAGGAAGAATGTTGTACTTATGCAGACCATACAGGGATAACAATTGATACAATGACTGAGTTACGAAAGAGGTTAGAACAACGAAAACGGGAAAGAGAGACTCAACAGAGCTGGTATGAATCCTGGTTCAATTATTCCCCTTGACTAACAACTTTGCTTTCGACTATAGCTGGCCCTCTACTGTTGCTTATTTTGGGATTAACTTTTGGACCATGCATTTTTAACAAACTAATTACAATTGTAAAAAGTCGCTTGGAAGCTGCACACTTAATGCTTGTTAGAGCTAAATACGAACCACTCCGAGGAGATATGGAAATGGAAGAAAGCTTGAATTTGAGTCAACAAGAATTAAAAAGGTTTAGTGAACAAAATTAAGAAATAGAAAAGGGGGGATTGTGATAGATTGGGTGGGTTTGTTCACTAAAATGTCAGCAGGATAAAGTGCTTGTTTGCTTGGCAGGATATGCTGGGGGCCTCTTGGTGGGTGAGACCCAGATACCGTTAGGCCTGCTTAATCAGCCCCCACAGGTCTGGTCTCCACCCAGATGTCGTTTGGCTTGCTTAATCAGCCCCCACAGGTCTGGTCTCCACCCAGATGCCGTTAGGCCTGCTTAATCAGCCCCCACAGGTCTGGTCTCCACCCAGACGCCGTTAGGCTTGCTTAATCAGCCCCCACAGGTCAAGTCTCCACCCAGATATTGAGAGGATCGAATAAGGAAGATTGAGAACCTCCATCCCTGCGACCCCCTAGTAGCAAAACGAACATGCGCAGAGCATATCGAAAGAAACTACGTCAACCGGGAAGACTATATATAAAAAGGGACTGTAAAAAGGGAAGAGGGCCGCCGTTGATGGAGCGGAGACTCCCCGGCTGCCCAGCGCTGATTTTTGCTCACTAACTTTGCTTACTGAAATTATAATAAATTCTGATTGGGTTGGAAACTTTTGGTCTCGGTTTCTCAACATATAACATTTTTACCTCAGACCGCTCCTCCCCTGAGAGTAAAATGTCATCCACATACTGTAGTAACATGACCCCTTCAGGTGGCTTAAATTGTTCCAGAGTTTGTTCTAATATCTGCCCAAATAAATTAGGGGATTCTGTAAATCCTTGAGGTAGAACAGTCCACCTCAACTGTTGTTTGCGCCCTGTCTGGGGGTCTTCCCATTCAAAGGCAAATAAATAATTTTTTTTTTTTTTTTTTTTTTAAAGGGGGGGTTTTTAGTCCTCCCCTATTACCCTCTTTGACTCACACGATGGGGTTTATATCTACCTCATCTTTCTCTGTCAGAGTATTCATAGTAATAGTCATACACATTCCTTATAAGTGTGGATTTGTAATCCTAGTCGTATCACCAAATCCCGGCCCAGCAGATTACTGCCTGCCTTTGGAGATATAACAGTTGTCTCACAACTGTCCCTTTTTTTTTTTTTTTTTTTTTTTTTTAAAATACAGAAACCGTAAACCCTTCCCCTTTTATGCCGGCCACCGACGCCCATTGGTCCGATAGCTCCAACCCCAAGGGAATATAATTTAAAGAAGTCTTGCTTGCCCCGGTATCACTCCCGGGGTCCCACCCTCCAATTTATCAAGGGCTCTTGGTGGGATTTATAGCTAAAGAACCCCTGACTGCTCTATTCTGTCTTCAAAGTTCATGATTGGAATTACTTTAACTCTGGGCATTTTCTCTCAAAATGCCCCAGTCTCCCACAACGATAGCTTCTGGAGGCTTTTCATCCCCAGTTTCTTCCCATTCCTCCTGTTCCACCTTTAAGGTAAAAAGGTGTTCAGTCCTTTGTTGGACCCAACAGGAGGTGTAGTCAAGACTCCTCTTGTGAAAAAGGGGTCTTTGAACTCTTGACATAACCAGTTCTTAGTTGACCCATATTTTGACCAAAAAGCCTTACATCCCAGAATGGGCTCCTTTGTCCACACAAAAACACAATAATGTGTCATTTTCTTTTTGTCCTTCCCCTTGTATTCGGAACGTTCCTCCATCATATCAACATTCTCCCCAATGGACTGTACGGGGGAATGTTTTCAGGGACCTTCCCTGAATTCCCGCTAAGCTTAGTCTTTTTGTTCCCCATTTTTTTTCCCCGAGACTTCTGGTCGTTTTCCTCGCGGCACAGCAGAGCCGCCACTGCGGACTCCGCCCTCAGCCCGTACTGACGTACGGCTCACTCGCTCCCACCCACCAGAATCTCCCAGACCACCAAGGCAGTACTTAACAGTCCAATTTTCTTACCTTGGTCCGTGCACAAGAGTTGCCTGGTCTAACAGCGCTTTCCAAAGTTCCTCCTTTTTTTTTTTTTTTTTTTTTTTTTATCCTTTTGCCCCCAGTGGTTCACAAGGCCCGTCTATATTATCAGTCTCAGGATCTCAGTCGGTCCCCGTGGAGTCACCGTCGATGATTCGCGAGACCGTTGAAATCAACAGGGCGCGCCTCCTCGCCCTCAACGGCGGAGACTCCCAGGCGACGACTTCGATCCCAGACGAGCCCCCAAATTGTGAGAAACGCTCAGTTGCCAATTATCCATAGCTCAGACAGGATGCAGTGTGAAGCACTCTTTATTACGTTCTTGCAAGACCGGGCGCCCCATCAGGTGGACGCACCTAACAGCCATCATGCAATGGTTTATATCCCTTTCTCCCAACCGCCAGTTCCCTCCCCTGATTCCTCATTGGCTGAGTACTACAGGGTGTACAGACTTCCCGAACCGCCTACCGATACGCCCCTTCATGTATGTGTTCATACGTCACATGTTCATGGAAATGAACCTTGGCCTTCTCCAGGGCGGAGAAGTTGATATGCATGAGCTCATCACACAAGCGTACTAAGATGGAAAAGTTCGAAATTCAGGTTCCCCAAGTCTTTCGGTATCTGCATCCATCTAAAGCCAGTTCCAAGTACTGGGTCATCACAGTTGACAAAAAGACCACTTGCCTTCTAGCCCTAGGCCAGGGATTTCAATGGTTGTAAATTGGTCTCATTGATTGGTTTAGTGAATCGCTCCTGCCCTTCCCTTCAGGCTTATCATGCGAAAACAACATTCTTTCCCTTACAAGTGTTTTACTTGTGACAATTACATTTGGGTTGGGTTTGGGAACGATTTTTTTTATTGTGAAAATTGCAAGTGGTCAGATTGGGACAGAATAGAGCACTTGGGAGAGCTCATACAAGTAATTTGTGGAAATTTAGATAGTGTAAAGAATCAGTTAAAGAATTCTTTAATGGAGGTCTGAGACTGTATGGACAGGACAAGTTAACATTCCTTAGTACAGAGCACATCCTAGTGCCCACCCGCTGTGTCATCGGTGCTGCTTGCTTGTTTGTTTGCTCGGTATGTCCTTTAACGAGGAGGCAGTAATTCTCTGTTCATTGTTGTTTGGAGTTAGGGTGCATACGATGTGGTAAGAGTGTACCTTTGTACCATTTGCCTGAGCGAGATATTATTTTTAAGTGTTTCTTTGGTAAGATAGACGAGATGGGAAGTGGCCAGAGTGGGGGAATAGTTAAAAAGAGTCCCCTAGGCTGTATTCTAACACAGTGGAAAAAGATAGGGGGACCTCCAAGTGGAAGCGTGAACAAAAAGACCCTGATAAAATATTGCAACCAGTGGTGGCCCCTATATAAATTGGATGAAGGGGAGAAATGGCCCCTGTGGCAGGTGCATCCGCCCAGTGAAAACAGAGCTTCCTGGCTGTTGAAACGTGGCAGCTTTTGGCTGTCTTTGTTTTCAGGGTCTCGCGGTAGCTGAGACCTTTGACCAATGGGAGCCGCTATTGACTACAGGTCAGATTCGGCCTGGGTATAAACGGAGTCCCCTGGGGGAGCCATTTTGAGCTCGTCCCCTGGAGCTGCACGCTGCGGTTGAGGACTCTCCCCTTGGGTCAGGACGCTGCCCAAGGAAACTCCTCGAGGTACTTTGGGTCGGGACGCTGCCCTGAGCAGGTCCTCGAGGTTGAGAGCCCTCACTTTCTAGGTGAGTGATAGAGCGTTTTGGGTTGTCGTTAAACCCTAGGTAGTGAAGTTTTGTTTTCGTTTGGGGTTGTCGTTAAACCCCTAGGCTGTGAAGCTTTGTTTTTCGTTTTGGGTTCTCCTTAAACCCACGAAGTGAAGTTTTCGTTTGGGGTTGTCGTTAAACCCCTGGGGTGTGGGGCTTTGTAAAGTATTTCGGGTTATTGTTAAACCCCAGAAAGTTATTCTGTTCTCCTCTTGTGGACATCCGGATCTGTAATCTACGGAGAGCTGACTGGTGGTTTTATGAAAAAAATAAATCTATTTATTTTTTTAAATTGGTGGCGGGTTGCTTATTTGGAAGCCTCCGTAACAATTGGCGTAGTCGGCAGGATGTCAATAGAGGAGTTGTTACAGAAATATAGCTGTGCCCCTTCCCCTTTAGAGATACAGTGGGCAAAAGAGAGGCGGCTTGACCCGGTAGAAGGTGTGAGAAAGTTGAAACAGAGCCGGGGAAGTTGGTGGATAAGCAGAAATGAAGGAAAAATGTGCGCCATATTAGGTGCTTGTTTGACTCAGGCGCAGGACTACTTTGCAGCAGTGGAGAGCGTAAAGGGACTGTTGGAGCTGGCGGAGGGAGCACAAAAAGCGGCCTGTATTCAGGCGATGGATGAGAGGGGGTGGTGTGGAATTCCGCTTGCGGCCTGGTGGATCCCAGCCACCTTAAACCTCTCATCAGAGGGCTCCCGGATGCCTTAAAGATACATATCCAGTCCCTTAGAGAGATGGGCTGGACTGATTTGAGTGGGGGTGGGGGTGAAAATCGGAGGGTTCGACAAGTTAGTCGAACAGCTTCCCCCGCTGAACAGCCTGCTCGTAGAGAGTTTGAATTGCCCCGAGATAAGTTAGGCCGATTTTATGAGTCAGGAAGGAATGATCTTTGGCAGAAGGCACTGGCACTGGGGGTGCCCCGGGCCGGGTTGCATGGGCGGTCTACTGATAATATCTTAAAGTTGGTGGAATTGCTGGAGGGGAAAACTCGAGAACAAAGGGAAACACAGGTAACTCTGCTCCCTCAGGAAGGGAAAATTAACCCTTTTGTGGCATCGAGGGGGGAGTTGAGAGAGTTAAAAAAACTAGTAGCTGCGGTTTGGGGATCGGGCCGCCCGCTCCGCACGGTGAATTCCTGCCAATGGTCCACTGATAAGGAACCTTATATATATATTTCTGTGGGTCCTAAACGGATAAGTTTGGAGTTTTCAATTGACATAGGGGCTCGAGTTAGTGTTTTAAATAGACAACAAGCCACTGAGTTAGGATTTAAACCATCGAGGAAATTTACAAATATAGTAGGTGTGACGGGGGCAATAGGAAAATGTCCCCTAGTGAGAACACATTCCCCTTGTAATTCTCTAGTTTGGCCAGTCCGTAAGCTAGATGAGCATTGGCGGTTAACAATTGATTATTGGAGATTGAATAGCAATATTCTACCTTTAACAGCTGCTGTCCCAAATATATCACCAGTAGTAGCAGCAATACAGGTAGCTGCTCATTTATGGATGGCTGCTTTAGATGTTAAAGATATGTTTTCTATGATTCCTCTGAGAGATGAAGATAAGCCTCAGTTTGCTTTTACCTGGGAGGGGATTCAATGTACTTTCAATCGACTCCCACAAGGGTATAAACATTCTCCCACTATTGGTCATAATACTTTGGCCAAGCTTCTTGATATGGTGGAGATGTTCTTGGGTGTTCATATATATCAGTATATAGATGATATATTGGTGGGTGGAAATATTAAAGAACAGGTAGGACAAGTGGCTGAGATTATTTGGGACCTGTTAACTAAAAATGAGTTAGATATTCCATCTTTTAAGTGTCAAGGTCCTGGACAAGAAATTAAATTTTTAGGAGCTTGGTGGGTGGTTGGAGCAATTGTAGTACCTGATGATATTTTATCAGTTATTGAGAAGGGACAGATAGCAGGTAATAAGGTAGAACTGCAGCAACTGTTGGGTTATTGGAGGAAGTATATACCAGGGTCTTCGGTAATTGCCTGCCCTTTATATGATTTGCTTTGGAAAAATAGAGCATGGGACTGGACGTTACAGTATACAGAGGCCCTGAATGTTTTAAAGGATGAACTTAAAACTTATCAGAAGTTGGGGCCCTTACATCTACAGGATTCACTGAGAGTGGAGTGGGGATTTGTAGAACACGCCTCTTATTGTGGTGTGTTCCAGAAGGGACCACAAGGACCGGTTAGACTTTTGTTATTTTCTTCCACTTTATTTAAGGAGGCTGAACGGCGGTATACAGAGTGGGTAAAGGGCCATGTAAGAGATGGAACCCCTGCTGCAAAATGGAATCAACAAGTAGATCATTTGGCCCAAATTAGGGTAGTTAATAGTGATAAAGGAGATTGGGATTGGTTGGTTGAGTGGCTACATATTAAGCAAGGTCACTCAGGGAAAATAGATCTCTGTTGTTGGTGTCGGTCCTGGGGATGGCCTGTGTCAATGAAGATGTGTGAAGCAATTCTTATGGCTTGTCCACAATGTCAAGTGAGGCTTAAGATTAACCATCCAAATCAAGCACCAGCCCAACATATTAAAGAAGGTAAGGCACTTTGGAGCACCTGGCAAGTTGATTATGTTGGTCCTTTAAAGCCATCTCATGGAAGAAGGTACATCTTGGTGGGAGTAGGGGTGGTATCGGGACTAACTATGGCTACAGCTGTTAATGTAGCTACTGGAGGCCAAACAGTCCAAGTTTTAAAAGGATGGTTTGGCATTTTGCCCATTTCTGAATGTATTCAGAGTGATAATGGGTCACATTTTACAGCTGCAGTGGTGCAAGACTGGGCACGAGGGGAAGGTATCGAGTGGATGTTTTATACACCATATTACCCTCAAGCCAATGGCATGGTTGAGCGATATGTAGGCCAGCCTGTCATGGTGAAGTTGCTCCTAGTTGGCATTGTGTCTATGGTCCTGGTAAAATCTAGGGGTTTATATGCCTGGGAGGCTTTAGATAAAGGTGAGGAAACCCACCGAATTAGTGTCCAATGGATAATCTCTGATTTTTAACTTGATGCCCGGGTTTTGATCCGAGGCCTAGTTTTGTTTTTATTAGGACCTCGGAGGAATGGATGATGTTGACATCTTGCCTGGCTGTGGGGATCCATATGGACAATCAAGATCCTGATGACAACGGGGTGGTGAAGGAGTCTTGTGAAATTGACAGCCCTCGGAAGAATATGATTGGACTTGGTGTTGTTATATTGGGCATTGATTGTTTGTTTTGTTAGAATGGTTAATCAGCCTTTTCAATTTTGACTGTATAATTACCTAGGGATGACAATCCATAATGAGCATGAAGACTCACCGGACTGCGCTCCCTTTTAACCTTGGAGGCAAGAGGTGACTGCGCCACCACTCCAAGGAAACCAGCCGAATCATGACTGTAGTCACGGGGTGGATTGTGGCAGGTGCATCCGCCCAGTGAAAACAGAGCTTCCTGGCTGTTGAAACGTGGCAGCTTTTGGCTGTCTTTGTTTTCAGGGTCTCGCGGTAGCTGAGACCTTTGACCAATGGGAGCCGCTATTGACTACAGGTCAGATTCGGCCTGGGTATAAACGGAGTCCCCTGGGGGAGCCATTTTGAGCTCGTCCCCTGGAGCTGCACGCTGCGGTTGAGGACTCTCCCCTTGGGTCAGGACGCTGCCCAAGGAAACTCCTCGAGGTACTTTGGGTCGGGACGCTGCCCTGAGCAGGTCCTCGAGGTTGAGAGCCCTCACTTTCTAGGTGAGTGATAGAACGTTTTGGGTTGTTGTTAAACCCTAGGTAGTGAAGTTTTGTTTACGTTTGGGGTTGTCGTTAAACCCTTAGGCTGTGAGGCTTCGTTTTATGTTTTGGGTTCTCGTTAAACCCCAGGAAGTGAAGTTTACGTTTGGGGTTGCCGTTAAGCCCCTGGGGTGTGAGGTTTTGTTTTACGTTTCGGGTTTCCGTTAAACCCCAGGAAGTGAAGTTTGCGTTTGGGGTTGTCGTTAAACCCCTGGGGTGTGAGGTTTTGTTTTACGTTTCGGGTTTCCGTTAAACCCCAGGAAGTGAAGTTTGCGTTTGGGGTTGTCGTTAAACCCCTGGGGTGTGGGGCTTTGTAAAGTATTTCGGGTTATTGTTAAACCCCAGAAAGTTATTCTGTTCTCCTCTTGTGGACATCCGGATCTGTAATCTACGGAGAGCTGACTGGTGGTTTTATGAAAAACATAAATCTATTTATTTTTTTAAATTGGTGGTGGGTTGCTTATTTGGAAGCCTCCGTAACAGCCCCTAAACAGGACTTTGAATTACAACACCCTGCTACAACTTATGCTGTTTTTAAGGAGGGAAGGGAAGTGGGATGAAGTCTCCTATGCAGACATGTTTTTCACCCTCCGAAACCATCCTGGATATCAGATAGACTGTGGCCTGGCACCCCCACAAGAACCACTAGTGCTGGCACTGGAGAAGGAAAATAAGAAGGAAGGGAAAGGGAAGTTGAAAAGATGTTGTTCATCATGCAGTATAGGACAGAGATGCACAAAACTGGGGAAAGAGAAAGGGTTTGAAATAAAGGATTTACCAGAGTACTATAAACCACCGGTAAGAAGCAGGAGGAGAGTGAAAGTTCGGAGGAGCCAGAGCCAGGCTCCCTGCCTCACAGCCCCCTATCCTCTCACACTGGGAGACAGGAGAAACGAATGGTCTTGCAGGCTCCTTTGAGAGAGGCTGTGGGGCCGGATGGGGGCCCTGTCAGAATAAAAGTCCCGTTCACTTCCTTCGATCTTGAAACTTGGAAAAGTGTAGCGAAGGGGTATCGAAACGACCCTGTCGGGGTGACCAAGCATTTTCAGTTTCTAATAAAACAACATGATATGGATTGGAGTGATATACAATTATTATTGGATCACATGACAGAAACTGAAAAACAATTAATATTAAAAACAGCCCAGGATCTGGCTACTGATCACCTCAAAAGTACAGGAGGAGATATAAAAGATCACTTCTCCTTACAGGACCCATGCTGGGACCCTAACAAGGGAGCCCACATTGAATTGCTAAAAGCATATAGAGATTGGATTGTAAAGGGCATGGAATGGGCTATACCGAAAGCAATTAATTCGTCGACTCTATATGCTGTTCGGCAGGGACCCAAAGATACTCCATCAGAATTCCTGGATAAACTGCGGGATACTATGAGGCAGCACACACCCTTAGATCCAGGATCGGAAGTGGGAATGCAACAGCTAGTGTCATTATTTATAGGACAATCAGCATGTGATATTCAAAAGAAGCTGCAGAAGCTGAGAGCGCCAGAGAATAGGAATTTGGAGACTTTGTTAGACAAAGCATGGAGAGTATATAGCAATAGGGAGGAGGAGGACCAAAAGAAAGAAAAGCGGGCTTTAGTAGCAGCACTACAGGAGAGTAGAGGATTTAAGAATATGGGACCCAAGCGGCCTTTGGGAAGGGACCAGTGTGCATAGTGTAAGCAGAGGGGACATTGGCAAAATGAGTGTCATGAGAAGCGGAAAGGAAAAGGGAGGGTACAAGCCCATGTCGAGGATGATTGACGGGAACCTGGGGAGTCTACCCTAGCGGATCCACTGGTTGTAATAAAGCTAGGGAAACAACAGCACAATATAGAGTTTTTAGTTGATACTGGAGCAACATTTTTGGTTTTAAATGAAGCCATAACACCTTTAGATGATGACTTTGTAACGGTAAGGGGAGCTACTGGCCAAAGTGAAAAGGCATATTTCCTGAAACCTCTAAAATTTGAATTAGGAAAACAATTAGGAGTACACAAATTTTTATACATGCCAAATTCGCCAAAACCTTTATTGGGGTGAGACTTGTTAGAGCAATTAAAGGCAGAAATCAAATTCGAAAAAGGAAAAATGGAAATTAGAGTTGGGGATAAACAGTTGGTTGAAATTCTGAGCTTAGCCCTCATAAACACTCTAATTAAAAAGGAGATTCCTGAGGAAGTACAGGACCAAGTATATCCGATGGTATGGGCCTCAGAGATACCGGGAAAGGCAAAAACCACCTCCCCTATAGTAATCAAACCAAGACAGGGAACAAAGCCCGTGAGAATTAAGCAATATCCTCTTAAAATAGAGGACAGAAAGGGAATTCAACTGATAATTGACTGGTTTATTAAATTTGGATTACTGAAGGAGTGTGAATCAGAATATAACACTCCTATTTTACCAGTCAAAAAGCCAGATGGTAATTATCGAATAGTACAAGATCTCAGGGCTATCAACAAAGTTGTTGAGGATCTGCATCCTGTTGTAGCAAACCCATATACACTATTGACCAAACTAGTACCTGAATTGGCCTGGTTTACCATGCTGGACCTAAAAGATGCCTTCTTTTGCTTGCCTCTGAGCTCAGAAAGTCAATTATTGTTTGCATTTGAATGGGAAAACCCAGAATCCGGAAGAAAGACACAATTAACATGGACTGTATTACCCCAGGGATTTAAAAACAGCCCTACTCTCTTTGGAAACCAGCTGGCCATAACCTGGAACAGTGGGAACAACCACATGGAAAGGGAGAAGTCCTGCAGTATGTGGATGACTTATTAATAGCCACAGAGACTAAAGAACTGTGCATAATATGGACGATTAGTTTGCTGAATTTTTTAGGACTTAATGGCTATCGAGTCTCTCCACAGAAAGCCCAGGTCTCTCAGCAGCAAGTAACTTACCTTGGATATGAGGTCATGGCTGGTCAACGAACGCTAGGGAACGCAAGGAAGGAGGCCATTTGTCAGACCCCTCGGCCACAGACAGCTAAAGAGCTCCGTACGTTCCTAGGAATGACCGGATGGTGTCGCCTGTGGATATATAACTACTGACTCATGGTAAAACCCCTTTACGAACTATTAAAATCAAATCCAAAAACCCTCACTTGGAATGGAGAGGTGGACAGAGCATTCCGTCAGCTGAAAAGGAAGCTGATGGATCCCCTGCTTTGGGTTTATCAGACATCATGAAGCCTTTCTGGTTATTCTCTCACGAGAAACAGGGAATAGCCCTAGGGGTCCTGGCCCAAAATTTGGGACCAGATAGAAGACCAGTAGTATACTTCTCTAAACAACTTGATGAAGTAAGCAAAGGATGGCCTAGTTGCCTAAGAGCAGTAGCAGCAGTAGTTTTAAATATCCAGGAAGCACAGAGATTCACATTAGGCCAGAAAAATCACAGTACTAGTATCCCACATGGTGTCTGAAGTACTAGACATGAAAGGAGGACACTGGCTTTCACCCCAAAGGTACCTGAAATACCAAGCTCTCCTAGTGGAACACGATGATATAAAAATAGAGGTTACTAATATTGTCAACCCAGCTTCTTTCCTCAGTGGGACCACAGGATAACCTGTGACACACGACTGCCTGGAAACGATTGAAGCAATCTATTCCAGCCAGCCAGACCTCAAAGAGGAGCCATTAGAGGAAGCTGATGAATCCTGGTATACAGATGGGAGCAATTTTGTCCGACAAGGTATCCGCAAACCAGGATATGCGATAACCACCGAAGATCAGGTAATAGAATCTAAAGCCCTTCCTCCAAATACCTCAGCCCAAAAGGCAGAAATAATAGCTCTAACTCGGGCACTGGAAATGGCCAAGGGCATGAGAATCAATATATGGACAGACTCTAAATATGCTTTCGGAGTGGTCCATGCCCATGGGGCAGTATGGAAAGAGAGAGGACTCTTGTCTGCACAGGGAAAACATATAAAGCATGCTAAAGAAATCCTCAAACTCCTGGAAGCGGTGCAACTACCTGAAAAGGTGGCTGTAATGCATTGTAAGGCTCACCAAAAAGGAAACTCCACCCATGAACTCAGCAACGCTATGGCAGATCGTGAGGCTAAAAGAGTGGCTGAAGAAGGTGAGGTAGAAGTGCAGTCTTTGGTCCCAGACGGTAAAATACAAATTGACGGTGAACCTCAATATTCTAGGGAGGATCAAAAACTTATTGAAGATTTAGGCGGGATGAGAGAAAAGGGCAGGTGGGCAAAGACTCCTCAAGGTAAAATAATAGTACCATTTGCATTATTATGGGCCATAGTTATGGCTGAACACAGAAAATCCCATTGGGGTGTAGAGGCCTTATATAAGTATCTAAATCAATGTATAGTTGCCCAAAATCTGTATACTACCATCAAGCAGGTGACGCAGCAATGCGAAATCTGTTTACAAAATAATCCTAAAACAGGACTGAAGACTCAACCCGGGCGGATAGGGAAAGGAAATTACCCAGGACAACAATGGCAGATTGATTTTTTGGAACTCCCAAGAAAAGGGGGGTTTTGGTACCTTTTGGTCCTAACAGATACCTTTTCTGGGTGACCAGAAGCATTCCCTTGCTGAACCAATAAAGCTAGGGAAGTAACTAAAGTATTGTTACAAGCAATAATACCAAGGTTTGGGGTTCCAGCAACAATGTCATCAGATCGGGGATCACATTTTGTCGCAAAAATTGTCCAGCAGGTTAGTAAACTTCTAGGAATAGACTGGCAATTACATACCCCATATAGTCCACAAGCAAGTGGTCAAGTAGAGAAGATGAATCATTTAATTAAATTACAAATAGTAAAACTAGGTCAGGAGGCCGGATTGCCTTGACCCCAATCATTGTCTTTAGCACTTTTGAGAATCAGAACCAAACCCAGAACTAAGGAGGGATTAAGTCCTTTTGAAATAGTGTATGGGAGACCATATCTGATACAGGCGGGGACATCAACTCAGATTGGGAATGAAATATTAACTGATTATGTTATAAGCCTACAAAAGCAGCTGCGGGAAATAGAGAAAATGGTCCTGGGGACCAGAGCTCGAGGTCTGGACGGGCCTGTACACAACATTAAACCTGGTGATTATATATATATATCAGATCTTTTTCAGATTCACCTCTGGAACCAAAGTGGGAGGGTCCATTCCAGGTGTTGTTAACGTCCCATACAGCAATCAAGATTAAAGAACGATCATCGTGGATACATCACACTCAAGTCAAAGGAGCTCCAAAACAGCAATGGGAATCAAAATCGACTGGACCCCTAAGACTCCGAATCCAATGAAAGGATGGACACTGATTATCAACATGATTGAACTATGGGTAGGGACCGTAGGTGCATGGGATCAAAACTCTTATCTGAAAATGACTCAAACAATCGCAGAAAATTTAGAGATTCCACTCCTTGGAATTCCAGTGTCTTATAACAAATGGAGTTGGCCCCACAATAGCTTAAATGACTTTACTTTGCCCACAGGGGATAACATAATCTGGAACGTGGGTACTAATTGTGGCCCTGGCCAACAGGAGAGCCAATTACCCTCAGGGGAAACCATATGTTGGGGTTCCCAGAGCCCACTGCCTCCTAAGGAATTAGTCCCCAATCATTCTTGTGGGAGCAAAAATGGCTATCCACTTAAATTTGATTTGCAAATATTAGAAAAGCCAATCATCATCAGATGAAATAATAAGAATGCCCTGAAGTTTGGAAGATTTCCTTTAGAAAATATAACCAAATGTGAAATAAGAGAAACCCTCCATGCCACCCTTAACAGCACTTGTCCACCAGCTATACTGAAAGGACTATGGTTCAACTATTCTTATGACTGTATCCCTGATGGTCACTGGTGGTTGTGTGGGGATGGAAGGGCAAGGAAATCTCTGCCTAAATATTGGGATGGGGATTGCACCCTGGGTTATGTGATTCCCCAAGACAAAATATATAACCACCCACATCCCCACCTGGATTTATACGGACCTCTTGGCGGAAGGTGCGTAGGGCTCTAGAAAACCCTCTTATAAAAAGACCGACAGCTTATCATAGTTTTGTAAGATGGCTCTTTCCTCAATTAGGAGTCAGTGAATTAGAAAAGGCCATAGTAAATATTTCGGCCACAATGGAAAAAAATAGTAAATTCCACTGTAGACGCCATCCAGGGGCTACAAGTAGAAATTTCCTCACTTAGTAAAGTAGTCTTACAAAATCGTATGGTTTTAGATTTAATAACAGCTAAAGAGGGAGAAGTATGTTTGATAATAAATCAAAGTTGCTGCTCATACATCAACCAAGGTAAAAGAATTGAAACAGATATGACCCAAATATGGCAGCAGTCAAAAATACTACACCAAATAACTCAGGACAATACATCGTTAGGATTTACAAACCTATGGGAGAAACCTCACATCTTGGCTACCAGACCTAACATGGTTAAAACAGTTCTTTATAGCCTGTGTATTAATAATTATTCTAGGAATATTGATATGTTGCATGCTACAGTGTTTTATGTGGATATGCAAGTATACTAGCAATCATTATGGGGATTGGAAAAGACATCAGCTACGCCAAAAGGTGGAGAGTGGTGCATACTTTGCCAAAACCCTTAAAGGGAATGGCATGATATAGCAAAAGAATTTGCATAGGTGAAAGAAAAGGGGGGAATTGATACAGAGAAATGTCCACTTTCCTTGCAAATTATTTACTTATAACAACATATGATGATTTCTGAACGTTGCCTAAGAATCCTGCTTGCCCAGACTGTTTTGTGGATTCAGTGTAGCTTACCCAGATAGTTTGGGGATTGGCTATGATAAAAAGTAGCAGGTAGCACCAGGGTATGAATTAAAAAGACAACTCACTGATAGCAGACTCAAAGCCCTCAATGGGCACTCACTCAAAGCCCTCAATGGGCACTTAGGCAAACTTGAACAAAAGGACTCAGAGATGCTATCTAGGGAGGATGATCTCGCCGATTTAGGAAGAAGACACCTGGACTTTGCTTCACAGCGCATGCCCTGGAAAGAGCGGACACCGTGAGGAGGACCACGTACTTCTCCCCTTGACCATCAAAGAAATAATTATAATAATCACGCCTATCCCCCAAACTAATTGTAATAACCCAGCCTTTCCTAATGAATCTGTATGCTTTGGTGTAATAAATATTTGGCTACTTGCCAGAGACGGTGTGCAAGCTTTATGGAGAAATCTCCTTGCACCCCAGCTGGAATAAACATACCTGCTTTATAACTCTCTCCGAGTTGTAGAGTTTGTTTCTGCACTTCAGGTCTTGTACATATTCTGGTAAGCCTCTCTTTTCATCCCTCAAACTGCAAATTCAGGTCACCAGGCCTGCAGTTTGAGTCATTTACATCTCTTATCCTTCCGATGTTCTGCTAACTTTTTTTTTTTTTCTCAATCCAATTGTTCCAATTAACCCAAGAATTTACTAGCACAGGTCCTGTTTGCATGTCCACATAATGCTCTAGAAGTTTGGTTACAAATTTATCACTGTAGGCACATTAGCAAAGGATCAGTATCCCCATCACATACAGATTATATACATGCAATCTCAGGAATACTCACAACTCAACTGGATCTTGCCTGCTATGAAAATATTAAAGGATGTTAGGAGCAGCCGCCTCTTTCAGCATATCTGGCCCAGGATCCCTCCTATCCAGCCACTGGAGACCAGTCTGGTGTGCCCCGGGGACCTGGGGTCGCTGCCCAGGCTGAGGGATGCAGCTGCCCCTTTCTCGTTTGCACCTTCAACCAACAGCAAAGCTGAGCACCTATCCCAGAGACACACAGACACACATGCAGGGGAACACACACAGGACACTGACACATACAGCTACACAGACTGCCATAGACAAAGTATTGCCCTCAATAGCAGTCACATAAAACATAAACACAGACAGCCAAGTCTCCTTTCTTTTCGGCTGATAGAGATAGAAGTTCACTAGTGAAAGTACACACACACCACTCTCTAGACTCAAAAGCACAAGCACATTCACAGATCCACCAAGGACTGGCACAGACCCTTCTGTCCTATTGGTACCCCTGCCTGGATCCCAGGCCCTCTGACCTGCTTCACAGGTCTTTTATTCACTGTCTGGCCCAGCTTAATGCACCAAACATACACACACACACACTCCCACTCATCCCACTCTACTTTTCTACTTCAATGTACATTTCTAAGATTTTGATTCGTGGAAACAGACTCTACAACTCAGAGAGTTATAAAGCAGGCATGTTTACTCCGACGCCGGGGTGCAAGGGGATTTCTCCACAAAGCTTGCACACCCACTGCACATTTTACCAAAAACTTATAGTGTGGATATACATACTCATTGGATTACATAATACAAATATCCATATGCATAAGTAAGGCTGGGTTAGTTCTAGAGGCTGGTGTCAGCAGTTTATGTTCTCTTTGCACCCGCGCATTGCCTCCTGGGGGGTGTCTCCGGGGGTCTTTTGGAGGAAGGCTCGTAGTCTCTCACCTTGTACTTTTCCTCAGAGCATGCACAGATTCTCTTAGCCAATTTCTTGAACAACAGGAGTGGTTTCAGCCAGTTTACCCATTCTATCTTATCTAAAAGCACCAGTATATCAATTTCTACCATCCATATATGGCTATCTATTCATTACAAAGACTAAACTAGTTAGAGCACATCTGCTTTCCAAGGACATGTTTCTTATTTTTGCTGACCATTGTAGTTCTTGGTAGGTTTCCACAGAAAACTGCTTTGTTTTGATGAACACAGTAGTCCTTGGTAAAATTCCACAGAACAGTCTGGGCAAGCAGGATTATTAATCAATATTAGCAATATTCAAAAATACTATAAGTTGCTATAAGTAAATAAGTTGCAAAGCAAGTAATCATTTCTCTGTATCATTTTCACCTTTTCAGGCAAATGGTAAGCCACAGCAGCTGCTGGGTGTTTTATCTAACTGTCCCTTAAGATGCTTTACTTCATCTTTCAATTTTTCCTGAAAGTCTCAAACTTCTGGTTTGGTATTCTGTTTTTATTTTGGTGGCATTGTGTTAAAGAATTTCGCCAGACTGTGGGTATCTCTAGGCTTGCTTTATTAACAACTCAGAGTTGGGCCATCACCTCAGTGAGTGGCAGTGGCTAACAAAAAACACCTTCTATATATATGATTCTACATAAAATTATGCAATACAAAAGTCTTTGGTGTTTTCCCACAAACTCTTAGCTCTTAATTCTTCATCAATTTCAAGAGTCCATTTTACTCCACAGCTTTAGCTGATTCTCATCATTCTGTTCCAATTCTTGCTTCAGTTTCAGGGTCATCTTTCGGCTCATCATCTTCTTCATCTTTCTTCCACTAGTTTTCATGTCGCACAATTCTGAGAAAGACTTCAAGATGTATTAAAAGCTTAGGTAGAGCAAGAAGTTTCTATATACGAAATTCTCTTAATCTAGCAAAACACCTGTGTTTAGTCAATTAATCATCCTTTGTTAAAACTGTCTCTATATGATTAGCTTGACCGGGTTTTAAACCAGGCTTGGGTTGGGACTATACAAGAAGCAGGCTAAGAACACTTTTCAGGCCTGTTGAGCAGCATTCCAGTTGCCTTACAAGATAGCTAAGTCCTGAATACATTTCACTAGGCCTTAAAATCTATTCCAAATATACCAGAGGTTATATTTAAAGTTCATCTACACATTGTTACCCTGAACAAGAGGCTTTGTTCAGAGTTGCTTGCTACCCATGGGAAAGAACGTATTGTTTATCAGGGAATCATAGGCTGCAAAACTGTTTCTCATCGCACATTGCAGGCCCCACAAATGCTTCTCATTGCACCCAAGGACACATAGTACATTTTATTGTCCATAGAAATGTTTCTCATCAAATACAAGGACAAATTGGACGCATCAGAGAGATCAGTCTGTTTTTCAAATCGTCAACAATAATTAGTAAGGAACTTCTAATCAGGAGCTACCGTCCTTGAAGAAGAGAAACATCCTGGAACATGGAAGCTTGTTAAAATTGTTTTACATAAATCAATTTAAGACCCCTGCCCAAATAAAGACTCTCACCTTTTGAGCTTGGGCAGAAAATTAAAAACTCACTGTAACTTTAAATTGGAGCGAGTGTGTTACTAACCAATGAGGGATAGAAGTGATAAGTAACTAACCAATAATCATTATAGTAAATACATAATCATGTAGTTTGGAGTGTATAAATACTTTGAAGTTCTTTTGTTTGGTGTGCTTGATTTTCACCTAGCACCCTGCGTAGAATAAAGCAATATCTCCTCTCTAAACTAATTTCTGGTTTCAAGAGTCTTTATTTCAGGTAACAGTTTTCTAGCGCCCCAGATGAGACTCTGCCAATAGTGAGACTTGAAGTCCAGCTGACTCTCCCCACCATCGGGAATCACGAGCGGCACTCCAGCACGCACCAGACGTTTTTTCCGGGGACTTCCCTGGTGATTTCCCATCAGAGGTGGTGAGTACTCAACTGGAAGCAAGTTAATATATTGCTCAATAAAAGGAATCCCCAAGTAAATCATACTAAGAAAAGTATGTGTTTGTGGATAAAGGTTATTTACAGATGCTGGGGGTTCTCCTGTGTTTGTACGGTGACAACCAGAGCAGGTAGACATAAGGGTAATGGGAAATTCAATGTTATCTTCTGAAGGAGGCATTGTAAGAGCCTCTCCTTTGGGTTGTATATTGAAAAACTGGCAAAAGTTTGGAGGTGGTCCGTTAACACAGAAAATGTTGGATGAATATTGTAATCATTGGTGGACAATGTATATATTAGACGATTGGGAAAAATGGCCAAAGGATAGAACATTGAAATATAATACTATATTGCAATTAATGTTGTTTTGTAGGTGGGAAGGAAAATGGGATGAAATACCGTATGTTGATTTATTCTTTACTCTCAGAAATGACTATATGAGTAGAAAGGATTGTGGATTAATGGACAATGATATGAATGTATTGGCTTTGGAACAAGAAAATGAAAAATCAAAAATGCTAAAGCATTGCTGCTCAGCCTACGGTATTGGGAAACGATGTAATAAGGATACTGAGGAAGAGGAGGATGTTCAGTTGTTAGTAACCCCACAGGGACCACCGGCCCCACAGTGGCCACCTGATGTTCAGGATGAAGGTGTGGAAGTGAGGGAAGAGGGAGAGCCTGGCAGGGAAGCGGAGAGAGCATCTGGAAGTTAAAATTATAGTCCTGTAGCAGGTCATACTAGATAAGAAGCCGCCGTGCTGCGGGCACCTTTAAGACAGGCAGTAGGGCCTGCTGCAGAGCTGGTATGGGTAAAAATTCTTTTCTCAGTAGCAGATTTGAAAGCCTAGAAGGAAATGGCAAGCACCTACAGGGAAGATCCACAGAGGGCAGCCCAGGCATTAGAAACTATTATTGAAAATCATGATCCAGATTGGAAAAATGGGCAGATTGTTCTGAATGCTCTTTTTACGCATGAAGAGAGATGAATAATAATAGCAAAAGCTAAGGAAGAGGCAGAGAAAGTACATGTACAGGATGCGCAGGCAGGAAGAGTGGATGATCATTTCCCAACTATAAACCCTAATTGGAATCTGAATGATAGAGTACAAAGGTTGCTTTTAACAGAATATTAAAGGTTGATTTTATTTGGGGTAGAGAATGTGATTCCAAAAATCTAGCAAAAATCTATCAGGTAGTCCAAGGGAAAGATAAGACACCTTCTGCCTTTTATGAAAGATTGTATAAGACAGAAAATGCTCAGATGTAGATCCAGAAAAAGAAGAAAATGCACTGTCTTTAATATATTTGTGGGACAATCTTATCCGGATATTAAAAACAAGTTGCAGAAATACAAGGGGGAGGATGCGAGATCTATAAATAAGTTACTAGAGACTGCTTGGAGAGTGTATAATAATAGAGAGGAAGAGGGGAAAAAAAGGCAAAATAAGGAACAGCTTAGTAGAGACAGATTAATAGCAGTGGCAATAGAGGGAATCAAGGAAGTAGAAGGTGGAATGGAAATAGAGAAAATCAGAATCAAAAGGGGAGAAATAGGTGTCCTTTTACTCCTCTTGAAAAAGATCAATGTGCAATTTGCAAACAAAAAGGACACTGGAAGAGGGAGTGTCTGCAAATTAGATCACAGACAAGACGCCCTAGGATTAATGAAAATCCTAAACTAACAGAATTGTTGACTTTGGATCAGGATTCCGACTGATGGGGACCAGGGGGTGACTTGAAAGTCTCCCCAACAGAACCCCTGGTTACCCTGAAGTTGGGGAATGAGAGTGGAATATTTAGTTGACACTGGAGCAGCATGTTCAGCTTTAAACACATGGAAAGGTAAATTGAGTAAGCAAAGTTTATCCATTGTTGGTGCCACAGGGGGTAGAGAAGTCAGGCCATTTTTCCAACCTATTAAATGTGGATATGGATCTTGGAATTTTATGCACAAATTCTTGTATGTACCCAATTGTCCTATGCCTTTATTGGGAAGAGACTTGTTAAGTAAATTGAATGCTCAAATCATGTTTGAAGACAGTCTTCCATGAACTTTCTCCGATGTGAGTCTTTCCCACAGGCTGCAGCTCTTTGTGAATGCTCCAGAGTGGGTCCCTTCTACGGGCTGCAGTCCTCCCAGCAACAGACTGCTCCAGCATGGGCTTCCCTTAAGAGTCCTGGCCTTCTTTGGGCACAGCCACCTGCTCCAGCATGGGGTCCTCCACGGGCTGCAGGTGGGCATCTGCTCTACCAGTGACCTCCGTTGGCTGCAGGGGAGTCTCTGCTCCACTATACTTCCCCCCCCCCCTTTCTTCAACTGACCTCATTGTTTGCATAGGTATTTCCCTCACAACTCCTCCTCCTCTCAGGTTCTCCTTATTAAATATGTTATCACAGAGGCACAGCCACTGTCGCTAATTGGCTTGGCCTTGGCCAGAGGCGGGTCTGACTTGGAGCCAGGGAAGAGCTTCAAGAAGCTTCTCAAAGGAGCCACCTCTGTAGCCCCTCCCCCGCTACCAAAACCCCACCACACACAAACCCAACACACTTCCTCAACTGACAGTATTTTTTAACTAGAAAATATGGCAGAGCCATTTTATTGATGCACATATAACACACACCAGTTATCACTTTGAAAAAAATCTATATTAACTTTTAAGAAATCATCCTACAAAAAAACCCACCAAGAAGGAAAACCAAAACATATTTCCAACAATTGATCCACCTCAAGCTTTAAAAACGAAACAATAAAAGCCCCACAACTTTCCTTTTCTCTTTTTATTTACAATAATGACAGTGAGTTCTGATTCTAACCCAGAATTTCTCTGAGGAACTGTATAACACAATAGTATTTTAAAAATATATTTAGAACAGAAAGAGAAAAATGCGGTCTCATTTGAAAATTTTGCTTAGTTAAGGAAAACTGTTAAGCAAATATGGAAGATGAAGCGTATGAGAAAACAACAGACTTGCACAGACTTGCTAATGGGGTGCTCATTTACACTGTTGTTAGAAATTCCCTACGTAAAACTAAGAAGAAATGGTTTGTGCTCAAGCAGTTTTATATATTCCTCAGAGACACCATGAATAGTAATAAGAACATTTTTTAAATTAGTAAAATATTTAAAGCATGGGCATGTATGCTACACTAATGTACAACAATTGAATAAAAATCTGATCTTCCCACAGGACTCACTAAAAGATTTTTTGCTTTCCAGAGAAATCTTCGCTAACTCAAACTAACGTTCAAGATAACAAGGTTCAATGATCTGGCAGTTTTTAAGAACAGATTGCTGACATGGTTTTGAATGCTTCTTAGATGAAATCACTAACATTAACAACTTCATATTAAACAATTGGTGCCAGCGGAATTCTCAAGAGCTATTCAGTAGGCTCCAACTTCACAAATCTATATTCTAGAGCATATAATACATTTCTGTGTGAATTATACAAACTTTTTTCTTTCTTACAGTGTTAAAGAACAGAATTTAGGGAATACTTAATCTCCAAATAATTAACACCAACTATGGTGGGTTAGCCTTGGCTAACAGTCAAACTCCCATCCAGCAGCTCGCTCACTCCCTCCTTCCTTCAGCAGGGCTGGGTGTGGGGGGAGAGAAAATATGAAGAACAGGAACAAGAAAGCTCTTGGGCCAAGATAAAGATGGGGAGATTGCTTACCAATTACCATCGCAGGCAAACCAGACTCAACTTGGGGAAAATTAATTTATTGCCAATTAAAATAGATATTTAATTACTGATTTGTGATTTGGATAGTTGGAAACAAAGAAGATAAACATTAAAAAAACACCTTTCCTCCCCCCTTTCCCTGGTTCAACTTCAGTCCAGACTCCTCTACTCCTGAGTGGTGCAGAGGGAACAGGGGAGTGGGGCTTCTGCTCAGTATACAACAGTTTCTCTCTGTTGCTCCTTTCCTCTCACACTTTTTCTCTGCTCCAGCATGGGCTGCAGTTCTTTCTGGAATATACAACAGATTCATCATGAGTCCTCTACGTGCTGCAGGGAATATCTGCTCTGCCATAGAGCACCGCATTCTCCTCCTTCTCTGACTTTGGTGTTCCCTCCTCCTCTCCCTGTCTGGCCTTTTCTACGGTTTCTTTTCAGAGGTACCACAAGCTTTGCTGATGGTGGGTCTGTTTCGGCCTGTGGTGGGTCTGTTGCAGAGCCTTCTGGAACCAGCTGTGTCCAGCACAGGAGCAGCCCCTGGTCTCTTCCCATAGAGGCCACACCTACAGACCTGTCTGCTACAAAAACCTTGCCACATACACCAAATACATCAACTTAAATACTGAGGGAAACAAACAAATATACAGTTTAGTTCCTGGAGATTACTTAACGTTTTTACATCTCTTGAGCATTTTTCTTTTTGAATAGGGAGAAACAAATGCCACTGTTTTTTTGTCTATATATTCCACCTGTGAACAACTATTAAGCAGAAATAACATAGCTTTGTTAAACAGCTAAGTTTTTGAACCTGCTGATTTAGCAAAGATATCCACAGCAGGGTGTTGAGAAGGGGGGCAATTAAATACCACTCAAAATACGGTTCTTATTTTTCCATAATCTTTGGCTATCACCATCACGAGGGCCTCTACCATGCTACATGCCATAGAAAGCTACCTGACACAATCTGTAGTGCATTCTTTGTCTTCCACAAGCAAACTATCAGAATATATTAAAAATACTTTATGCTGATAGCACTAGAGACAAGACAAATCACAGGCTAGGAATCAAATACCAAAGAATGTGTCTCAGGGTGGCTGAGGCCAGGCCCACTTGCAAACAAATGATATTGTGTGAAGCTGGCATGCTCACTGCATGACAGCTGATGTACTGCAAGGGGGCTGGACTAGATGATCTCTAAAAGATCCCTTCCAACCCAAACCATTCTATGATTCTGAAATTATATCAAAGGCTGCAACACACAATTTGTTATAAATGCTACTTTTAAGAACACCAGTAAATATTTAGAGAAACAAAATAAGAGTTTAATGTTTCACAAGATACATTTCTTTATTATCGTAATCACAGAAACATGATTTTGTACAGGAATGTGCAAGTGAACATTAATCAATGCAATTAAATTTGTTTCAAAGGTCAGGTAAACATGCTACAGAACATTGTATTGTAAAGAACAAAAATATCTGCTTTCTGGCCTTACAGTGCACATTTTCGTGCAAGTATTAAGACACAACAGTGTTCAATTCAACAAAGTATTGCAGAACATCATGCCACAGTCCACTTCAAAGAGGGTCATGACATGCAGCTTATTAATAAAATGTTGTAGTATATAAAACCACCACATGTTAATTCATAAAATATACAGTGGTTTATTTGGATGATTTTGAAGTGATTTCAGTGTGGAATTTAGTTTTTATCCAGGACAAACATCCACAGTCTCTTGTTATCTGGAATAGTGTTCTTTTATGCGATGGATTTGGCTTCAGGTAGGAATGCCTCCCAGTATTTTATTAGCTTGCAGAGAAGGAAAAAAAACCCAACACCTTACTTTAATTACTGAATGTTGGAAAAGGAACACACATGCACCTTCCTCCTCTTGTACTGAATTTGTCTCCACTGGACAAAGTAAGAACACAAATTCTTCCATTCACATTGTCCATTCATTAATTATCCATTCACATTATTAGATAATGCAAGAAAAAACACAATAAATACACAAATCTGCTTATGCAGAGTTATTCTTACACACTGAGCACATTGCCACAGAATACAGTTATACAGAATTTGTTTGCACGGTGAGTTTGCCATTCTTACCTCTAAAGGTGGTGGTTTTTTTAATGATTCTATTTTTATTAAACAAAGCTGGAGGGTTATATTCCCAGATTGAAAAAAAGAGATTCCAGACACTCATTTGGGAACCAGGCCTACTTCTGAGTCACTGAAAGCTGTTTTACTGCTGTACAATATTCAGTAGTACTTTTTTATTTTTTAAAAGCAGATAAGCATTTGAGTATTCAAGTCTCTTCAGTAAGCCTAAGCACATATTTAATGCATTTTACTCAAATCTACAAGTAAAAGCATTACTTGAATAGACAAAAGACTCCTACCTCCCTGATGAAGCTTCTCTCTTGCTCCCCTGAATTAGGGCTATGCAAGTGAGAACAGTAATAGCTGAAAAACAGCAATCACTATGTTCTCCTGCAATATATTACAGACTAGAGTTAGTTCTCTATGTTTTAGAAACTGCTATACTTTAAGCCCACCTTTTTAAACTAACCTAATATGGAACCTATTAAGTATTAACTTGTACAAAAATTTTAAAATTTCTTACCTGCTGTTGTGCTTGCACTAACGATTCTAAGTACTTGATAATAACAGTTTTAAAGTCTTTCACTCGTTCCATCTGTTAATAAAGTAAATAATTATGGTAGATTAACCTCTTAACCAAGTTTGCTTGGAACATCAAGATTATCTAAAGCAAAACTGTCATTTATTTGGACAAAATTATACGTGCCTCAAATCTTTGTACTTCCTCATGAATGGTTTTGGAGATCTGTTCAAAATCTTTTTCCCCTTGCTGAACTTTTGTCTCCCACTGGCAAAGGAAAAACATGCAGAGATAAGACTGTGTTCTCTGTTCAGTCTATTGGTACCTGAACTTTTTATTAGCATATTAGTGATAGTCATTCAAGAGTTCAAAAGCACCTATTTGTTTTTTATACATACTTAAGGGAAAGTCTCAGTACAGTAATTTCAGAATAACAATTTATAGAGAAGGATGTCATCAGATCAGTTAAAACAATGATATCTCTAAGGTAATGTTATCTGTATACCAAATATAAAAATATCTTAATATTGTTATTAACGAATATTTAGTAACAAAAAATTTAAAGATTCTTTAGCAAAGAAAAAGGATCACTAAAGCTTTATTAGCTATTCCCTTTACAAACACTGCTATAAAAGGAACCTTTAAGTTTTCTCACCTGTTTAATCAAATGTGAAAAAGTCTCAAAAAATAGTTGTCTGTATTTTCCTATTCACAGAAGAGATTAAACCTTCATCTCCGCCTATGGTCAAGTAAATGCTTATCTTTGTCATATTTCTGCTGCAGATGACAAGCTAACAAGGATGTGTTTATTGGTCAGGACATATGTTATTTAAGCAAGCCAAAGCACAAGCTCACTTGCTCAGTGAGGACTGTTTTAAGAGACAGCAGGAATTAAAAAAAAAAAAAAATAAATAAATAAATTGCAGGTAAGAGCACAGAAGGAAAATTCAGAGGAAGTGAAGCTGCTCATAGGGTTTTGCCATACTGGAAACAAGTACTGTCAATACTACAAGTACTGATTACTGGGAACAAGTAATATCAATACTACAAAACATTTGGTCATGTTTATCTTTATTTTATGTCAAAAGACATCCAGCTACACAATTAAGAAAGCATCACCAGCTATATTACCTTATCATTACTAGACTTTCCTTTGCACCTGCTTCTATGCAACTATTATATTGCTAAATTTAAACCATCTGTGTAAGTATATTATGAAAAATCTATCATCCTGACACTTCAGACATATGCATGCTAACATACATTCTAAAAATGCAACTGTATCTGTTAATCTCAACATACTAACTGAATTATAGGAACTAACAGATCTGGTAACAGTTATCTTCCTCAGAAAAAAAGCAGCCAGGAAGCAACATACACCAATATAGTATATTCCTGCTAGAAATCTAGTGGTGCTATTTAATCACAAGAGCATTTTGTGGTGCAGTGTTATCTTACTGTTGTGATATGTAATGAACATCTATTCAAATAAATATCTTGAGATATTTATGTTTTTAGTCTGTATTTATTCAAAGTTCCCTTACTGTCTTTTCAGATGTACACTTAAGTCATAAGTCATAACAGCAATAAGTCATAACAGGATGTGCTTCAGGGAAACACTAATATGTGCACAGCCTAGAGAGTTAGCTAATAACTAAAACAATATAAAATTCAGTCTAGAAAAAGAGAGATTAAGACTGCTTTGAAATAACTTGTGCCTTCCTATTATAGCAGCTTAGAGGTGCCCAAGACTTCAGAGAAAGCTTCTATAGGCCTATGGACCCACATCCCAGTTTCATCATATCCAAACACCAGGGTTTGTAGGAATTATCACTGGGTAAGTTTGCCATCTTACAGTTTCTGACAAGGAAAAATCTTCCCCTTGTTTAATATAGTGTTTTGAAGACTACTCTTTTACCTTTTATCTGCACAAAGGAACTGAGTCACGGATGAAGCTCAAGCTGCATAGGCTTCCACTTTCCATTATCTCTGTCAAAAGGACTATTAAAGAACTCAGCAACTCTGAATATATTTCAGTGAAAACAATAATTTTCTGCCAGCATATTCAAATTCTGGGTTTACTAACAACTTTCTATAAACACACAATGAAGTAGAAAAAAGAAATCCTTCAGGAACAACATCATTAATTCTTTTTATGTTAAGAATGAGAAAGGGTCATTGAGTATTTCCTACTACTCCAAACACTCAGGAATTAGTTTTGCCAATGAGTTCCAGCTCACTTGTTGCATGGTGGATGGATGATATCAAGAGAGCCAACCAGCAAGAATGTGGTCACAAAAGAGTGACACTTTTTTCCCAGTCAACAAGGGCCTTTTTAAAGAAAAAAGAAAGCCACGTTAATGAGCAACTTCAACACTGTATGTAAAATATATTGAAGTGCAGAAAGAACAAAGCAGCTTGAGATAGTGACCAATGAGGCAGCCAAACAAAATAAAGTGCATGAGATTGAAATCTGCAATGATGTTCTCCATTATTTCATGAGAAAATAGTGGTGCATAACTAGAATGCATTAATGTTAAATAATTAAGCTGTCCTACCTCTTCAATTTCCTTAGTGAAGCATGTTAGAAAAAGTGTATAATTTATGAAACTTCAACATGTTAGATTTTTACTGAAATCATAATATATGTATATATTAAAAAGAAGTCAATATGCTGGATCATTAAGCAAAACATGAGAACAGTTCTTCGTTAGTCTTTTTAGCTCGATTTTAGCTTTAGAAGTCAAGAAATGTTTTTCTGACTACCCACCATCATCTGCAACAGTTAAAAGCATTTTTAAACTTGTTCATGTTCCCTGCCTCCCATCTCCCAGACTCTGTAGAGACAGTATTCAAGTGCCTTACATATCTCAGAATGGGTAACAATTGTGCACACCTCATATTTTAAATAAATTCCTTTTAACAATTTCAGTAAATATGGAAAATAACAAATACGTGATTTATAAACAAAAATTGTATAAAATTGTGCATTAATGGGGACTGAATGAATCAGCACAAAAAGTCTGGCCTCCAGAACAACATAAATACTTGACAACATTACCTCTTTTATATCATCTTTAGCTTGCTGCAGTTTATCAGGTCTGTTGGCAAGTTGGAGCTTTGCTTCAAGTTCACGTTTTTTTTGTAAAGTGACCTGAGCATCTTGCCATTTCTGCCAGCATTTCATTCGATGATCAAACACACCCTGTAAGTATGGGCATTTATTAAGCAATTGCAATTGTTAAAGCTACCTAAATTCCTATTAGGAAAATATATTTCTGGATAAAAATGGAACAAATGTACTCAAAAGAAACTTCCCTGGATTTCATTTGACAGCATGCTTTCACAGCTAAGTACCATCTAAAAATAAAAGGGCATTCAAGAAGCCTCTTCAGAGCAGACACCTTGGTGCTCCAAATCATTTTGCGTTCCTTATCTGATCACAATGCTACCAAAGTGATCACTGCAAAGTGCTATAATACACAAATGCTTCTCTAAATAGATTCTAGCAAACTTTTTCGTTGATTATACGCATAACTGGCAGTACATTTTTGTTAGCAATGGATGGAGGTAGTAGAATTAAATCATACTTTTTTATATATTATGTATTCTATATAATATATAGAATAACAATATATATAACATATATAGACTATAACTATATATATTTTGTGTGTGTATATATATATATTAAAAAAAAAAATATATATTCCCAACAGCCTGACAAGTTCAAAGATATTTCTGGATAAAATTCTTACGACACCCCTGTGATGGGTTGACCCTTGGCTGGCTGCCAGACCCCCACCCACAGCTGCTCTCTCACCCCCCTTCCTCAACAGGACAGGGGGAGAAAATAAGATGAAAAAAGCTTATGGGTCAGGATAATGACAGGGAGATCACTTACCAATTACCATCACAGGCAAAACTGACTCAACTTGAGGAACATTATTTTATTGACATTTAAAAAACAGAGTAGGATGGTGAGAAACAAAGACAAAAACTAAAACACCTTCCCCCCACCCCTTCTTCCTAGGCTCAACTTCACTCCTTTATTTTCAACTCCTCTACCTCCTCCCTGCCCAAGCAGGGCAGGAGAGATGGGGGGTGGGGGGTGTGTGTGTGCACTCAGTTCATAACAGTTCCTCTCTACCACTCTTTCCTCTTCACACTTTTCCCCTGCTCCATCATGAGTCCTTCCCCCCAAGGTTCAGTCCTTCAAGAACTGCCCCTGCATAGGCTCCTCACCACAGTTCTTGGGAGCCTGCTCCCTTGTGGGCTCTCCAGGACTGCAGCTTCCTTCAGGGCATATCTACTTGCTTGGGTGTAGTCCTCTCCACAGGCTGCAGGGAAATTCCAGCACCTGGAGCACCTCCTCCCCCTCCTTCTTCTCTGACTTTGGTGTCCGTTGGATTGTTTCTTACACTTAAATATGTTTTCACAGAGGTACCACCAGCTTTGCTGATTGGCTCAACTTTGACCAGTGGTGGGTCCATTGGGGAGCTGTCTGGCACCAGCTGTCTGGCATGGGGCAGCCCCTGGACTCTTCTCACAGAGGCCACCCCTGCAGCCCCCCTGCTACCAAAATCTTGCCATATAAACCCAATACAAACACTCCCCATATCAAAACCTAATCATGCTGTACAACACAATTGAATCTTTCTTTAATGAGATGTAGATCCACAAGTGATATTTGTTGCTTATTTACTGAAACTATTGGTTATCTAATATGGCCAAATTATGTTCTTGTAAACATTTTGTGAGCATACTGTAAAAATCAGTTACCTTAAAGAAACATGTACAGCATGCTAACTAGTATGGTGTCCCTAAATACTCTGCACAATTAATATTGCTCTAATTAGAAGATATTCACCATTTAGATCTTGTCTGGATCCTATTAATCCATGCCCATTTTTTGTCACAACAATTTTTTATCATGGGAATAACTGATCATGGATTCATTCATTTTACTTGATTGGAAGTCTTTACTATGTAAAAAAGTGTGCAAATGTATACAAACATTCACAGAATCATAGAATGATTTGGGTTGGAAGGGACCTTAAAGATCATCTAGTTCCAACCCCCCTGCCATGGGCAGGGACACCTTCCACTAGATCAGGTTGCTCAAAGCCCTGTCCAACCTGGCCATTTACCTTAATTATACAAACTGCAAAGTGTGACCCTAAACACAAAAATTAAGCATTTTTCCTAGCAGTACTTACTTTTACTGCAGCAATAAGACGAATGTAGTCACCAAGCAGTTCTGAGAACACATAAAAATCAGCAAAAGCTTGTTTTTGATGCAACTGATCTATCTTCTCCTCAACGTCTGCAAGCTGAGACAAAGCTCTAGATAGAGCAGTGTGATCCTCAGAATTACCTAACATGGCAGAACTTTTAGCAAAGGCAGCTGTGTTGGCTGAAAGCTCTGAAATACAGGAGTGACATCCAGTACAATGAAGTTAATTTGTTATGTTACTCTTCAAGATAGATCAACCAAGCAGACCTCTGTCCTACAGCAACCTTAACTTTACCAACTGAAAAATATAAACTATATTTCCCAAAGCTCACAATAAAATACACAAGGAGATCACAATGAAACCACATTCAGGAGAACACAGTGCACCCAAAACTCTCCAACATCAGTAAATGATTTGCTGAGCCTGTTATGTGATGCCTATTGTGTCTTGCAAAATACATGGAAGAAATGGTCACTTCAGTATTATCCAACTGCTTAGTTCAGAAAAAGTCCAAGCCCACAAAACAAAAGTCAAGTCACCTATACAGCAAATTCAAGATAATCTTAACTGGTCTGTAGTGACTTTGTTCCATGCAGGGGGGGGGAGGAAGAAGAGGAAGAGAATTATTCAGTGAGAACATCACCAGAGTGGAATTTGCTTCCATTATACTGTTCTATTGACTAAAGTATCTTTAACAAGACTGCATATGCTGTAATATACTGTCATGTTTTGACATGCCTTAAAAAAAAAAAGGCATGTGACTTTGTGGCTGGCATCCATAAAGCTGAAGTTTTGAGCTTATTCATTAACAAACACTTAGGCAAGTGTCTTATCACACCTCATGTTAAGTCACTGTGTACAATGTTAACTCCTATGAAGGACCTTTGAACAAAATCTCATTGTAATGCAACTTAGTTAAGGACTGAAAGCACAGGTTGGTTTATAACTGTGCTGCTTTTGTAGAATCATCAGAACACCAGAAATATTTGTAGAAGAAAAGTTTTCAGATATTTAAAACTATCACAATTTAAATAGCACTCTTTAAAAAAAAGCATTTCTTGAAATCTAAGAGCAGGTGTCAAATCAGCAGTAATCAGATACATTCCCATTTTCATTACTTCTTAAAATACTCTTTAACCTTGAGGACATCTGATCTCAGAACATCTGCCTCTACAGAGCATAATTCCTGGTAGAGGTATGAGAAAGCAACTTAAGACACATTCATGTACTTTTAAAAGGGCAGAGTTGAAAGGTGACTCCATACTTAAACATAATGCATCTGTGTCAGAAGGTACATTTATGGTCTTTCGTGGGCTACAAATCAAACTTTGATTTATTTAATTTATATTAAAAAAAATCCTATGATGGAAAGCAGTATGACAAAACAGCTACACAGGTGATTAAAATATTAAGCTTATGGACATTTCTTCTCTCAAAAACTAAAATTGCTAGAGAAAGAAAGAGAAAAGGAGGAAAAGTTATCTACACCTTTGCCTAGTGCTCCTCCCAAACAGGGAAACCCCTTCAAACCATAAAAATATCCTGATTTGTCTCCCATCAGAAAGCAGTACTGGGGAAACTAGACCAAGGACTCAGACTGGCAGAGGCCATAGTAAATGATAAATTAAAAACTGTTTTTCTCATAGATACTGGAGCACAATTATCCATGATCAAAGCAGAATTGTGTCCTGGAGCCATCCCTCTGAAACATCAGAAAATATTAGTAAACGGAGTAAATGGAGTAGTGGTTCCTTATTCAATTGTTAAGATAAAATTGAAACTTCCCTTTTGCATCCCCCCCACCCCAAAATACTAAATGCTACTAGGAAACCTAAATATATTGTGCATGGATATTCTGTGAGGCAAAAGCTGGATACAGGGCAATACTAAATGTGCTTTTAAAATAACTGATGAAGAAACAATGCCAGGGCCCCATTCAGGTGGTTACCTTTTTCAGGACCAAATGTATAGGGAGTAGGAAATAAGTCCCCTGGTCCACTTGGCAAATTGATTATGTTGGACCTCTCCCTCGAACACCCAAGGGGTGGTGTTATATCCTTACGGGAGTTGAAATAATATCAGGCTGTCCTGGTTTAGCCAGGATAGGGTTAAGTTTCCCCAGCAGTAGCGGGGGAGCTCTAGCCGGGTTATTCAGATACCATGCGGACGTCACATCCTGGCGCAGGAGCGTGGGGCGCGTGGTTTTGTACAACTGGTCCTCTCACTGCTGTATTGGTAGATATTTTGCTCTGTTCATTGCTATCACTATTACTGCTATTGTTATTGTTGTTGTTTGTTGCGTTGCTGTTGCACTGTTGTATTAAACCTTTCCTTATCTCAGCCTCAGGGCTTTGTATTTCACTCCCTTTGTGGGGGAGGGGCAGCGGCCGCGTGGTCTCAGACCCCGGCAGAGATTAAACCATCACAACTTTGGCGCTCCAACGTGGGGCTGGAGAAGGCTGAGATAAGGACAAAAGGAGAAGGTGTGTTAGAGCAATCTGTTAGGTGTAATTTTTTTTCTGTTTTTATTTGTATTGTTTGATAAGAAACATTTGCAATGCTGGGCAATTTGCTTGCGTGGTGGGGCTGGAGTAATCCTTATATCCCCTGTGTGTTCCCAGTGCTGGTGTTTGTTCTCAGTGGAAAACGTATCAAGGGTCTTGTTCTGCTCTACTGGTTACTGTCTGCTTATAATGGGCTCGTTTTGCTGCTTGTGGGGGTGAACCGGTACCTGTTTGCTGCCTGGTCTTTTGTTAAGGGTCTCACCCCCTCTATGGGTGAGCCAGGGGAAGAGATCCTCTCGGTTTTTGAGAGTTTCAGCTATCCCTGGAGCACCCAGGCCAGTGTGCTTGCGGCACTGTGCTTTCTAAATGTCTGCCAGATCTTGTTTTGGGCCATGCAGTACTTCAACAATAGCACCACCCGGAAACCTGCCCCGAGGCCAGATAGTTATAAATGGCAAAGTGTGTGGGAAAAGATGGGCAAGTACCTGAGTGAGTGGTCACCCCCAACGTTCTGGGATTTCACTCCCAAACAAGTGCAGAGTCCTGATAAACTGGTGGAGTGTTTGGAAAAGGTGTGCTGCCAATCTGACAAACCCCAGGAGATGCAACTCGCTGCGATGTGCTGGGGGCTTGCCCATGCTTACCGCATCGCCCTTAACACTGATCACTGCCCTCAAGGGGGAGAAGGGGCTGCAGGATCTGAAAGTGAACCTACTGGTACAGCAGCTGGGCCAGAGGGACAAGCAGTACCAATATCAGTCGCCCTGATATGGAAAACCAAATATACCAAAAAATCCCCTCGCAGTGTACAGGGTGATGATGAACCAGGCCCATCACGAGAGCAGGAGGAAGAGCCGGAGGTAATCATCCGATCTCTATCCCTCAGTGAGTTGCGAGATATGCGGAAGGATTTCAGCCGCCTTCCAGGCGAGCAGATATGCACCTGGCTGCTCCGATGCTGGGATAGTGGAGCTGCTGGTTTTGAATTGGAGGGGAGAGAGGCCAAGCAGCTGGGACCTTTAGCCAAGCAGGCTGGTATTGACAAGGCAATAGGGAAACAGACTCAAACCCTCAGCCTTTGGAGGCGACTCCTGCTCGCTGTGAGGGAGAGGTACCCCTACAAGGATGATGCTCTATGTCGGTTAAGCAAGTGGACCGACATGAAGAAAGGCATTCAAAACCTCAGGGAAATGGCTGTGTTTGACATGGTCTATGGTGATCTGAATGATGAGCAGTCACCAATGGATCCAGATCAGGTCCCTTGCACACAGCTGATGTGGCGGAAGTTCCTGCAAAGTGGACCAGAGGCACATTCCAAAGCATTAGCAGTAGCGTCCTGGTGGCGAGACACCCAGACTCAGACAATGGACGAAGTGATTGTCCAGCTCCGGCAATATGAGGGAAGTCTCCCTTCCTCCTAACATGCTTTGGTTTCAGCTGTAGAGGAACTGTCTCAGAGGCTCCAGAAAGTGGAAGAGGACATGTCCTACATTCCACCTGCACGGACCAATGTCTCAGCCATTAGAAGCAGGCGCTTCCCCACCCAAGAGAAGGGCAGTGGAAGACACACACCACGGGGCACCCTGTGGTTTTTCCTCCGCGACCATGGGGAAAACATGAGAAGGTGGCATGGACAGCCCACTTCCGCCCTAGCTGCACGAGTACAGCGGCTGAAAGGGAAGACCACCATGAAAGGGGAGTCTTCCAAGAGAGATGCAGCTCCAGTGTCTAGTCGGAAATCCCCCAGACAGAATAGAATGGCCAACACTGTGCTTGACCCTCTTGAGGGGACCAGGAAGTCATTCTTGCAGGAGTCACTCTTACATCAAGTGAGTGATGGTGAGCAGGATTAGAGGGGCCCTGCCTCCACCCAGGTGGAGGAAAGGGATAATCGGATTTACTGGAAGGTGTGGATCCGATGGCCTGGCACATCAGACCCACAAGAATATAAGGCCTTGGTAGACACTGGCGCACAGTGCACCCTGATGCCATCAAGCCACAGTGGGGTCGAATCCATCTGCATCTCCGGAGTGACAGGGGGATCCCAACAGCTGACCCTATTAGAAGCTGAAGTAAGCTTAACTGGGAAGGACTGGCATAAGCACCCCATTGTGACTGGCCCAGATGCCCCGTGCATCCTAGGTATAGACTACCTCAGGAGAGGGTACTTTAAAGACCCAAAAGGGTACCGGTGGGCCTTTGGTATAGCTGCCCTGGAGGAGGTTGAGCAATTGTCCACCTTACCCGGCCTCTCAGAGGATCCCTCGGTGGTGGAGTCGCTTAAGGTTGAAGAGCAGCGAGTGCCAATTGCCACCAAGATGGTGCACTGGCGGCAGTACCGCAATAACCGAGATTCCCTGGTCCCCATCCATCAGCTGATCCGTCGACTAGAAAGCCAGAAGGTGATCAGCAAGACTCATTCACCTTTCAACAGCCCTATATGGCCAGTGAGAAAACCTAATGGCGAATGGAGACTAACCATGGACTACTGTGGCCTGAATGAAGTTACGCCAGCGATGAGTGCTGCAGTGCCGGACATGCTAGAGCTCCAGTATGAGCTGGAGTCGAAGGCAGCCAAGTGGTACGCCACGATTGACATCGCTAACGCGTTCTTCTCCATCCCAATAGCACCAGAGTGCAGGCCACAGTTTGCATTCACTTGGAGGGGTATCCAGTACACCTGGAATCGATTGCCCCAGGGGTGGAAACACAGCTCCACCGTTTGCCATAGACTGGTCCATACTGCACTGGAGAAAGGTGGGGCTCCAGAACACCTGCAGTTCATTGATGATATCATTGTATGGGGGGACACAGCTGAGGAAGTCTTTGAGAAAGGAAAGAAGGTAATTGAAATCCTTCTGAAGGCTGGTTTTGCCATCAAGCGACAGAAAGTTAAGGGGCCTGGAAGGGAGATTCAGTTCCTAGGAATAAAATGGCAAGATGGGCGTCGCCACATCCCAATGGAGGTGATAAACAAGATAACAGCCATGGCCCCACCAACCACTAAAAAGGAGACTCAATCTTTCCTGGGCGCTGTGGGGTTCTGGAGGATGCACATCCCAAACTACAGCCTGATTGTGAGCCCTCTCTACCACGTAACCCGCAAGAAGAACGATTTTAAAAGGGGCCCAGAGCAACAACAAGCCTTTGAACAAATTAAGCAGGAGATTACCCAGGCAGTGGCCCTCGGGCCAGTCCAGGCAGGGCAGGAGATTAAGAACGTGCTCTACACCGCAGCCGGGGAGAATGGCCCTTCCTGGAGCCTTTGGCAGAGAGCACCTGGGGAATCCCGAGGCCGACCTCTAGGCTTTTGGAGACGGGGATACAAAGGCTCTGAAGCTAACTATACCCTGACTGAGAAGGAGATACTGGCAGCGTACGAAGGAGTTCGAGCTGCCTCAGAAGTGGTCGGCACTGAGACACAGCTCCTCCTGGCACCCCGACTGCCGGTGCTGGGATGGATGTTCAAAGGAAAGGCTCCCTCCACACATCATGCAACAGATGCCACGTGGAGTAAATGGGTTGTGTTGATAACACAACGGGCTCGAATAGGGAACCTCGACCCCCCAGGATTAGTAGAAATGATCATGAACTGGCCAGAGAGCAAAGATGTTGGGATGTCACTAGAACAAGAGGTGAAACGTGCTGAGGAGGCCCCACCATATAACGAGCTGCCAGAGGAGGAGCAGCGATATGCCCTGTTCACTGATGGGTCTTGTCGCATTGTGGGAAAACATCGACGATGGAAGGCTGCGGTGTGGTATCCCACACGACGAACCACTGAAGCTGTTGAGGGACAAGGTGAATCGAGCCAGTTTGCAGAGGTGAAAGCCATCCAATTGGCTTTGGAGATTGCTGAGCGAGAAAAGTGGCCGAGGCTCTATCTCTACACTGACTCGTGGGTGATGGCAAGTGCCCTGTGGATGTGGTTGCAGCAATGGAAACAGAACAACTGGCAACGCAAGGGCAGACCTATCTGGGCCGCTGAAGTATGGCAGGATATTGCAGCCCGGGTGGAGAACCTCGTTGTGAAGGTGCGCCATGTGGACGCCCATATACCCAAGAGTCGGGCCACTGATGAACATCAACATAACCAGCAGGCGGACCAGGCTGCTAAAATCGAAGTGGCTCAGGTGGACTTGGACTGGCAGCGTAAAGGTGAACTGTTCATAGCCCGGTGGGCCCATGAGACCTCGGGCCACCAAGGCAGAGATGCAACATACAGGTGGGCTCGAGATCGAGGGGTGGACCTCACCATTGACACCATCACAGAGATCATCCACGGATGTGAGACATGTGCTGCAATCAAACAAGCCAAACGGGTGAAGCTCCAGCGGAATGAAGATTGATGGATGAAATATAAGTATGGAGAGGCCTGGCAGATCGACTACATCACACTGCCACAGACCCGCCGAGGCAAGCGCCACGTGCTCACAATGGTGGAAGCAACCGCTGGGTGGCTCGAAACTTATCCAGTGTCCCACGCCACTGCCCGGAACACCATCCTGGGCCTTGAAGAGCGAGTCCTGTGGCAACATGGCACCCCAGAGAGGATTGAGTCGGACAATGGGACTCACTTCTGAAATAACCTCATAGATGCCTGGGCAGAAGAACACGGCATCGAGTGGGTCTACCACATCCCCTACCACGCACCAGCCTCTGGGAAGATCGAGCGCTACAATGGACTGTTAAAAACTACATTGAGAGCAATGGGGGGTGGAACCTTCAAACACTGGGACACACATCTGACAAAGGCCACTTGGTTAGTCAACACAAGAGGATCTGCCAATCGAGCTGGCCCGGCTCAGTCAAAACTTCCACGTGTTGTGGACGGGGATAAAGTCCCTGTGGTGCGCATGAGGGACCTGCTGGGAAAAATGGTCTGGGTTAGTCCTGCGCCGGGCAAAGGCAAACCCATCCACGGGATTGCTTTTGCTCAAGGACCTGGGTGCACCTGGTGGGTGATGCAGAAGGATGGAGAGATCCGATGCGTGCCACAAGGGGACTTGATTGTGGGTGAAAACACACCGTGAGTTATACTGTGCTTTTGTTAATTTTTCTTTGTTAATGCTAATTGCTGAATGGCAGCTGGATGTGACACACATGGTATAGAATAAAGGGGTGGATTATGTCCTGGTTTAGCCAGGATAGGGTTAAGTTTCCCCAGCAGTGGGGGGGAGCTCTAGCCGGGTTATTCAGATACCATGCAGACGTCACATCCTGGCGCAAGAGCGCGGGGCGCGTGGTTTGTACAACTGGTCCTCTCACTGCTGTATCGGTAGATATTTTGCTCTGTTCATTGCTATCACTATTACTGTTATTTTTATTGTTGTTGTTTGTTGTGTTGCTATTGCACTGTTGTATTAAACCTTTCCTTATCTCAGTCTCGGGGCTTTATATTTCACTCCCTTTGTGGGGGAGGCGCAGTGGCCGCGTGGTCTCAGACCCCGGCAGGGATTAAACCATCACACAGGCTTAGGGAAAGTTTTTCTTTGCAGGAAAGTTGATGGTCTTACCACTGTGGCAGAACTTAATGGATGGTTTGCTGACACTCCCATGCTTTCTGTTGTGCAGTCTGAGAACAGCTCTCATTTAAAAAATAAAATCGTACAAGAATGGTGTGAACATAACAGAGCTGCCTGGGTGTTCCACCTGCCCTGCAGACACCAACGTAATAGCACGGTTGAGAGATGGAATGGTCTACTAAAACAAACTCTAGAGCAAAATTTATATACAGGAAAATAGGGTAAAGCCCTACCTGAAGCTGTCCGACACTTAAATAACCAACAGACACCCACCAGATGCCTGGTGGGACGAGCTCATTTTCTGCTCTCCAACCAACAAAACCTGTCACTTTTCTCAGGGTGACACTGTACTTATTAACTACTTTTGAATGGTTAAAATATCTGTCACTTTATCTCTCACTCACTGAGAAAAGGGCATATGAAAAATAATTTCTAAATGGGGACTCCCTCTAACTATCACTGAGGCTTGAGTAATTTCCAAGACCAGATAATTTCTTATCGCTTCAGGTAATGAACTATGCTTGGATGGATTCTTTGGCCTGAATAAACCTGGAATGCACCCAAGGAATCATTACTTTACCTTTGTGGAAATTCCAGCTGCAGGAAAATGATGATCATAGCAGCCACTGTATTGTACTTATCCTTATTTGTATCCTGTTCCTCCTTATTTCATGACTGGAACAATAATCGTGTCATTCAGTTCATGCACATCATCTCTCAAATGGGTAATGAATCAAACTGCTGGTATTGTTTGCACCATCCTCAATCTTCAGATATTAATTCCAGGTGGTTAGCTGAACCTGTTCCTGAAACATCTTGGTACCAATCTAAATTGGCATACTCACTTCCCAACCCTCCAACTTATCAAACCCAACCTTTTAAGGCACATTCGTACAATAAAACCCCATGGTGCATTACAATGCCCAAACATACAAATTCAACGTGGGTGGGAGAAACAAGCTATAAGCTACAAGTGACTATACTCTGCTCTACAACCAGACACAAACTCGGTTTCACCTGATACACTGTAATCGAACCAGAGTTTGTAATTAATTCAAGAACCACATGGATCTGTAAAAACAAATCAGTGATTACAAATGCTGCCGTTTTAAATATTTTACCACTCTGGAATCTCACATGGAATATTAATACTACATTTTGCCAAAGATACTATAATTTCACTGGTCCTAATTCTACATTTTACTTTCTACAGAGTAATGGTTGGTTAAGTACTAACAACAATTGGACCACCCGTAACTGGCATAACATGACTGGCTGTATATATGCCAATCCTTTTCACACTATTTGAATGAGCCAAACTTTCCTACTCAAATTTGATCATCCTGACAGTGAAAAAGAGACTTATCAATGGTGTAAGGAATATTTCCCTAGAAATCTTATGAAATCAAATTGGTGGCCTACCATTCTAGTGGATGATTCTGGCTCTGTAGCACAAATGCATATAAAAGTCTTTTACCACAATGGGAAGTACTTGTACCATAGCACACCTTGCTTCCTATGCATTTCAAACCAAAAATTTAACTACTACCTTTTTACACAACCATTACCCTGTATGCCATAAGTGTTTTGTGATCGATCCCCTGGTAAAAAGACCAACAAGATTATATCAATTTATGCATGCATTGTTTCCAATTTTAGGTATTATTGAGTTGGAAAAAGTTATCGTAAATATTCCTGCTACGCTTGAAATTGTCCAAAATGATACTGTAGATGCTTTAAAGAATTTGCAATCAGAAATTAGTTCACTTTCACAATTAGCTATTCAAAACTGTTTGGCCATAGATTATCTTCTAGCATCACAAGGAGGTGTATGTGTACTGTCCAACACCACTTGTTTTTATAAATAAATTGAATATCATATAAACATCAAAGACAAAGTTATACCTTTCACCAAATAACTAGAGCAACCCTTGTCAGAAGGTCTATCAAGTGCCTGGTTTTGGCTGTGGTCTTGGTTACCTGACTTCAGAGCATGGGCCTGTCATGTTCTGTTAATATTAGCTCTTATTATGGCTGTTGGAATGATGTTATTTTGTGTTATATCTTGCCTTAAATCTTTATGCATATCAGTTACTAAAAATCAATGTTTTATACTCTCCTCCCTCCTTGGATGAACAGCTTTCAAACAACAAGCAGCCCATTATTGCCGTGAAGTCCTCCTTATGACCCCATTACTAAGCTGTAGGCCATGGGCAAGAGGTGACGGTACCACCACCACTGGTGTCCTTCCCTGTTTGTGATGGTGTCAGGGGGTGGGGTATGACCGGTACCCCCTGCTCCCAACCCCTGGTAATATGGTTAGCATAACTAATGCCATTTTATAAGGCAAAAGGCCATTCTCTGACACCGAGCTGGTCACATATTAGTCCCCTTTCCCCTCATTATCAGGCTCTGAAGGTACTGTGAACCAAGTAGATGAACCAAATAGATTACTTCCCCTCCCTACCGGTCTCAAGATTCCTGGGTGCCAGACTGACTACTCCCTTCCTTACTGGCCTTGAAGGTCCCAGGCACCTGGCCAACCAGGTATTGTTGATGAACCTGTCACAGAACAGGTAAGTGTAACAGCACACAGAGGCACTGTATATAAAAATCAATCAGTTTCAAGTCCTAAGTGGGAACTTGGACCAGAACTGCTGCTGGACAATGAGACCTGTATCCTCCCAGTGGCCAGGGATGCCTCCACCGTTGTCTGCTTACTCCAAGGATTGAGTGACTCATATTCTTTTATATGTATTTCAAGTGATTGTTATGCTGATACAGCAAACCAAGTATTAAGATTTGACCTGATCTGCAGAGGGTCCAGGTGATTAGAAACCATAAGCTAAGTGGTGCTATAAAATTCTGTACTACGCTATTTATAAAATTGTACTACACTGATTCTGCTTATAGAAATCTTGCACTATTCTGATCATAAATTTCATGCTATACTAATCATAAAATCCTGTTAAGAAAAATAAAGTTTTAATTATAACTATGATTTAGTGCTGTCATTATTCTGCCAAGGATCCCTAAAAGAACCTGTCTGTCCCCTTGGTGTCGGGTGACACCATGAGATCTAGATACATTTATAGATGTCTACTGTAGCGTATCACTGGCTAGTTATGGTATTAAATCTCTGCAAGAAAAAAAATTCATGCTAATCAATATAGTAACTTTCAAGTTCAACAGAAGGAATGATATATATTTTGGATAAAATTAAGATTAAAACCAGATATACCAGAAATGTTAGAGCAGTTTAAACTAAAAGGTAGTTAGAAGACTTTTGCATTAAAATTTACTGTAAAACTATTTGTTAGTTAAGAACTCTGACATGCTAAGTTCTTGTTTCATTAACATTTTCTAAAGCTCTAAGCACTTAAGCTCATGCAGTCACATAAAAATAAAGTTACCTTTTCTGTGGCAGACCAATGCTTCGACACTGGCATGAAGTTTCCTAAGTTGCTGATCCAGATTCTCAAATTGCTGCTGTTTTTCTTCAAACCACTGACAAAAGAGGAAAGAGTCTAGCATTATAATTTAGATTACCAACAGCATTTCTTGTTTTAAAGAAGTAAATCATCCATTTATTGCTAGGATGGTCAACTGATAACAGCTAAGAATCCAAGCCAATAAGCAAATTACTATATCATTTTCTACTTCTACAGCTTTAAAATGCAGTTGTTGAGCCTCATTAATTCAACTCATTATTCAAGTAAAAAAAAAATCAGCTCTTACTGCATCTGATTCATTCATCTTGATTGTCATTTTGTTGACAGCATCAGCAGCCTTGTTTACCATCCTCAATATTCCTGCTCCACTCAGAGCCTGGGTGTTAACCGCTCTTGGCAGCTAAAAATGAATGACGAATAAGGGCAAACAGACTGGTTAAAAGGCTAGAGATTTAACTGGGTACAAGAAGGAAAGAAAAGGATAGACTATTTTCTTTACTCCTATGTGTTACAATATAGTGAAATCTAATTTCTCAGTTTTACTATTTCTACATTCTCAGAGGAAAACTTAACAATATAGACTATTTACTTTTCTTCTACACCTTTACATTTAAATGGAACAAACAACCTACTTGTCATAAGTGAACTAGCCAAAAGTCCTAACTAGCCACCTATATACTACAGAGAACAAACTGCCACTAAAGAAACAGAAAAGCTTAGATTTACAATAAATTCTGTAAAACACTTCATTATAATGCAAGAATCACATTCTGTACAGATCATAAAAAGCTGATGCCTTTTTGCTTTTAAATATAGGCCAGGTTTCAAAACCTACCTCATAAGTATTGCGAGAACTGTGCATTTGTGAGGTACTTAGAAAATCTCAGGAGTAAGTTAACAAACTTTAAACTGATATTATTCTTTGTTAATGTTAGTCTAAATATGCTGTACGAAGTGGCCTCAATGTCAGGCCATTTACCCTTCGTATCTGATACCTCGTGTCAGCAGCACCGACACTTTAAGTTATCTGTCGATGCTTTTGTCAGTATCGAGGCCTCTGTGACTTATTAGCATAGCTAAGATATTGACATTGGCCAAAAGACAATCCACTACTACAGCAAATCCACTATGCACATTTATAGACTTATGTTTTTGGAGACATAACAATCTGTTCCGCGATATATTTCATTTTGTGAAAGGTGCCAGACTGATAGCACTGGTGACCGAAATCCTCTATCCACAAAACATCTAGCGTGGCCAGCAGCACTGCATACCTGTTCACATCACCATGGCAATAAACCTCAAGCTTGACTCCTAGAGGCAAGAACTGTTTCCAAGCCAGTTTAATTCATGATCTTAATTAATCCTCAGTAGCACTGATTATAGATTTTCACTCTGTGTATGATGAGCTTCACTCAGAACCAAACAGACCAACTCACTTGGCAGAAGTCATTGAACAGCAGATAGCTTTTGGTCACTACCAACCTAAGATTTATCAGAGGTAGAGGCAACGGACTTTGTACGTGATTACCTAAGTAGCCTTTTGTCACTCTGTCCCATGAAGGGTACAATCCAATTTGATTTCATATGAATTTAGGAGATTAGGTCTCAATACAAAGAGTACATTACTTTGTATGTTATCATATCTGGAAACAAATAAGGAACTTAAAAGAACATAAATACCTCAGAAGTTTCCAAGAACTGCCTTAAATCTGGATCCTGCAACAAGGTAGGGTGTTTTACTGTTCTTTGTAGATACCTATGATTTTAAAAAGTTAAAATATTAGATAACAAAACAGATTTCATGTGCCTGACAGCACTGGAAAGTGTCTTTTAGCTAAAGAAAGGGTACAATGCAGGCAGCATATAACCTTTCTTTGTTATCTAATGGGGTTTGAACACTCGTAAAGTCACCTCTAAAGACAAGTTGCTAGCAGTGTTTTTTAACCTAGTTTGTTTACATCAAACTTATTAAGGTGTCATAATTTGCCATAAATCTATGTTGCACAGTATTAAAATAATATACTTGATATTTTTAACACCTCAGTGAAGGCTTCCTGCTCTATTAACAGCCAATTTAACCCAGAAAATAGATGGGCTTGTTTAAACACATTCTCATACAGTGCAGTGAAAAGGCTTTTTGTTACAGCTAATTCCGACTGGCTTGTTTTAGAATTAAATGAAGTCTTGGAGAAGTGAGCTGATCTTGTTCTGGGTATGAACTATTTATTCACTAGCTAGACAGCCTTCAACCTATATTAGTTCTACAGGACTCATCCACCCAGAAGTTAAATTAGTGCAACTCCTTCCTTTTGCAATTTTTTGGATCTAAAAACGATTGATTGTACAAATATAAGTTAAAGAGGGAAATTTCTATGGTGCTCATGTATTAAAAACTGCTGCAAGTTTGTCATAACTGATTTTAATATTATATATTAATGGAAAGTGTCTGATATTTACAGGAATGCTTTACAGAAACTTAATAACTCAAAAGATCACGGAAGCATGAGAAAGTATGCAACATTGCCAATTAAGATGTACTAACAGAACACCATTAACAATATTTGCACTTTTTGCAAAGCTTTAGTTTTGTTCAAACCTCAGCTGTAAAGTACCAAAACTGCCCCATTACAGTCACAAATTGCTTGGAAACAGTCCTAAAGAGTTATATAGACTGGGACTTAACTGAAAGTTTGAGTACATTGATATTGTAAACACAATGTATTTTCTCCATCCTCCGCTAGATATGGCCACCAGATCCTTATTTTTCTTCCTAAAAAAGCTAAGAGTTGCAGTGAAAGTATTTCATACATTAGATTGCTCAACTTTTCCTTGCTTGTTCTGACAGTCAGTACTAAGTACAAGTTAAAGCTGATGCGGCAAAGAGTTTTTTCTTTAGAACTTTGCTGCTAGAGAATAGCACTTACTCCAAGGGAGTTAACTAACATTTTCAGTGGAGGCAACTAGAGGTATGCTTGAAGACACCTGTCAGACTTGTAGTACTTAAGTTCACTATTCTAAGGCATAAACTTCAGTGAATTCAATAAAAAAGGCACATTGCTTTTCTGCCCACTTTCCCCATAGCTCTGGGCAATCTAGAACAGATTTCTTTGGTCTTTCTGGGGCACATTAATGTTTTCCTCAGCTTTAGGAAACAGCAACATAACCATTGTCTCTAAATACCTTTTGAACAGCTCAGTAGGTAGGTGACTTTCTGATTCTGAATGGAAAAGCTAGCTAAAATTGGCTTAGGAATATGATGAAAAAGTTGCTTGTTGCCAGATAAGACTTTCATGGTCTTTCTGAAAAAAGAAATGGAATATACTGTGAAGCCTTCCCAACACTGTCAAAAGTACTGAGGAGTCCCTTCCCCAGTAAGGGAAGAGTGCTTAACAACCACTGAAAGTGGTATACTAGTTTAACTTCTTTAACGTATAAATGAAAAAGCAATACTTAAAGCATGCACACAAATTTGTGAATTAAACTTTTCCTAATCTGAGTTCTGTTGTTTAATTGACTAACCAAGGAAGAAACGAGTCATCTCTATCACAGAGACCTAAAGTTGTCTGGAAGTGGTTGTTCAATTGTCTTAAGTCTAATTACTCCAATCCTAGCTGTTATTACAAGTCTTCATATCTTATAACACCACTCTTTCAGCAACAGGCTTGTTGTATAGCCAGGATTTCAGAGTGCTCCAAGTGATAGAACTACTTCATTAACTTTAGGATGCAATTTTAAGTAGCAAATGTTAAGCTGTATACCAATCTTTAGTGATGGGCAGCTGTAAGATAGGACAACCTATCAGTATTTTGAGGGTCAACATCAGTTCAAATGTTCTTCTATTGGTTAAGAAATGGAAGGATGGTAGCAACAAGATTCTGAAGAGATATTTTTCCAAGTAAGACTGTTTCTGGAACTCCAAAAGCTTAAGAGCTTCATATATTATCTGTTAGATATGCTCTTTGACATACAATCAAACCCCTTTGATTTCTATTAATTTTCTATTTTAACTGAAACTGTTAAATGGTGTATTGTTTTCATATGATGTAATAATCACACAGAATCACATCACAGCAATGGGCATATTATAATTACTGTCCATCATGACACAGAGGAGATACACTGCGTCCTAGAAAGAGTGAAGAAAGATGGAAAACATCAATGGTGGGAAACTCTACTTGGATGGTGTGACAGTGTGCTCCCTGCCCCCAACCTGACCTGTATTTCCCATAACCCTATTCAAGTAATAACCACCAGTGCTGATCATAATGGATGCGTCTGGTTGTGACGGCTGCATCCGACTCAATGTGGATTCAGGGGAGACAGATAACAACACAGTAGCCAAGGGCTAATTTGAACAATGTGCCCACCTAACCCCAATGCTGGTCAATGTCCAACTCAAGCCAAATTTGGAAGAAACTAACTTCTGTAGTTGGTATGCAAATGTGACTATAAGTCAATTATCTTACTCCATAAAGAGTGGACAGCCCAGGGCCCGTTGAGCTCTCCTGCACGGCAGCGGGCTGCATGCCAGGATCTCCCCTTGAGTAGGGACGCCTCTCAAGGTTACCCCTCGAGGTTGAGAGATCCCTTACCTGACACCAGGCATCAATGGGTTGGTAAGTGATGTTTTTTGCATGCATGTAACATTTAAGATACGTATAGTAAGGTTACATGATGATCTTTGTATCCCATACTAACTTTAAGTGTAGTAAATAGCAGCTGCCACTGCTGTTTGGCAAGCCTGTATGAAACAAAAGACAGTAGTGGAGCTAAACATCATATTAGTGCTAGGTGGATACATCCTAGCCACTCACTAGAAGGTGTAACCAGTCTGGAGTCTCCCCACTGAGACTTGTGTTATTTCCCTTTCCAGGAACAGTACCGGAGACAATACCAAAACATGTCCCCTGGAGATTGGGTCAACCACCAGAAGAATACTTATCCTTCTTGCAGGAGTAATCATCTCCAATATGAACCAGATCCATCTTATACATCAACAAGCCCAATGCACAGGGTGGAAGCTCCCAATTCTTTTATTTGTACTAATCAATATGCTAATTGCAGTATATTCTGAATCATACACATTTAAGATTGTTGGAAATACAGGAATATTGGGAAATCTGACACAAAATTTAACAATAATAATCATTGGCCAACAATACAGTAAGGAGCAAAAATCTGAAAAGGTGGAAGGAAACTATCACTTTGTTATCCCACAAGGCAGAACGATCTTTATTAGATGTGGTGTGTTAAACTACACAAATGGAAACACCCTTTTAACTATTAAAATGGCAAATGAGATAGAAACAAAAGATAGAACAATCTGTCCACAATGCATCCTACTACCTCCAAGACCCCTGATAAGACTGTTGAAACCTTATACCCACAGATTTCTGAAATTGGACCCTATGCTATTAAACATACAGGCCATCAACAAGTGCTATTTAATCCATCATGGTCCCTCAAGCGAGTGGAACTATCAATGCAGGTTAATATCTCTGCAATTAAACCTACCTGCTCACCATTCCTAAATACATCCTATACAGGATGGTTAGCATGGTTGCACAGGCAAACCCTCACCTCTCCAAAACAAGCAAGGAAAGATGTGCCTGCTGTCCTGGGAACAGGATTAGGAGTATTAAATAACACAGATGCTGAAGTTTTAGCAAACAAATTAAGCTTGGCAACAAGTGATTTGTATAAACTAGAACATCCATTAAGATCTTTGCTGGCACTGGGAACTAGTCAATGGCTCTTATCTGATAGATTGCCTAAATGGGAAAGAACTAATGAGAAGGATCACCAACTAATTGTAGATGCACTCGGCATCACCCAGAATAACGTTTCCCTAGCTCTTAGCTGTATCCAAGCTCAGTTATAGGTGCAATCTACCATAGCAATTATAAGGGAAGGCGATGAGGGCACCTTGTCTGCTGAGATTCAAAAGGTAATTTGGGATAATGCAACTCAATTCAAAAAGGATTTCCAATCTTGGTGGTATTTAGTCAACTTTACTTATGACCCTACCAACAGTAAAGCCACAGCTTTTGTTTTTATAAATACACAATGTTTCAGTATCCACCATATACCCAATCATTGCACTGGGGATTAAATCACCATGGAACTGTAATCTATCCATTAGAACATAGAATATGGGCCCAACAAAATGGGAACAAATGGCAACCTGTTGATGTTGACATGTGTTGTACAGAAACAAAAGGGTTTATTTGTGAAAGTAATACCATTAAGGCCCAAGACGTCTGTCTTGACACTGAAGAAAACATTTGTTATTTTGAAATACATCCCGATGAAACCCCTGAAACTGTACTTGTAAGTGTTGGAAATGGATACATTTATATGAGAACCCTTTGTGATTTTCTATTTATAGACAACACCACTGTATATATACACAATCACTCAAATATTTGCATTTGCAATTTTACTGAAATTATGGGATGCGACTAACTATTCAGCTCCTGTCACAACCCACCAACTGTTACAATCTAATTATACATTGTATCAAGATTTATTATCTACCCCCATTGGAATGAATCTCACATTGGTAAGAAAACTGTTGTAACATGATTAACCTGGTTTCAGCTGGGATAGAGTTAATTTTTCTTCTTAGTAGCTGGAATAGTGCTGTGCTTTGGATTCAGTATGGGATTTGGTATGAGAAGAATGCTGATAATACACTGATGTTTACAGCTGTTGCTAAGAGATCAAGGACTCTCCAACTCCCCATGTCCTGTCCGTGCGCAGGTGTACAAGAAGCTGGGAGGGAGCAGAGCCAGAGCAACAGACCCAAATTAGCTAATGGAATATTCCATATCATATAACATCATGCTCAGTACATAAAGGAGAGGCAGCCAGAAAGGAGGGGGTTCTCTCTCACTTCCAGGATTGCGATTGCGGGACCTTGGTATTTCGAGATCGCTAGCTGGGAACAGGCTGGGTATCAGTCAGCGGGCGGTGAGCAATCGCATTGTGCATTATCCGTTTGTACTTTCTATTATTGTTATTGTTTTATAACAATTATTAAACTTTTTATCTCAACCTACAAGTCTCCCTTTACCCCTCTAATTCACTCACCCATCCCTCAGGCAGGGGGAGGGTGAGCAAGCAGCTGCGTGGTGTTTGGCTGCTGGTTGGATTCAAACCATGACAATGATGACCTGTGTCAATTGGTAAAATGAGTCTGAAACAACAGACAAAGCACCCTAATTACCCGTTGAGCTCCCCTGCACAGCAGCGGGCTGCATGCCAGGATCTCCCCTTGAGTAGGGACGCCTCTCAAGGTTACCCCTCGAGGTTGAGAGATCCCTTACCTGACACCAGGCATCAATGGGTTGGTAAGTGACGTTTTTTCACATGCATGTAACATTTAAGATACATATAGTAAGGTTATGTGATAATCTTTGTATCCCATACTAACTTTAAGTGTAGTAAATAACAGTATTGACCACCAATCCATCTGTGCTTATTAAATATTTTACATACCTAAATTTACTGATTAGAACTCAATAAACTAACTACTAGATCAGATCTGTCTGAGTGATCTCCAACTCTTCTCCTGTGACACCCTTCCATAGCAAAGGTATTTGAACAATACTAGTTGTATGCCAGTGCTGGGTGACTGCTATGTCTTACATCAAAACACAGCTAGTCACACTAATGGATTATAAGTCATCAGAAGGCCATTATAGTTTCAACTGACTAAAGGTTTCTTTCATCCTTCCCCCTGCCCAACAGCCAATTTTATATGAAATAGTTGCACTGAAGTGATTTAATGCCTTAAAAATCACAATGTATAAGGTAAGCTGACAAAGTTTTGCTTACTGGATTTCTGCAACCTCAATTTTAAGAAGTGACCTGTTTGAAAAGAGGTAACTATAATTCTCCCTATGAATAAGTCTATTTTTCCTATTATTAATGGGAATTATTCCATTTCTACACAAAAATTGGGCAGCTGCATACAGACTCCAGATTCCACCTAAGTACAGGTGGTCCAGATCCCAGTTACAGAGCCCATGTAGTATATTAAAATTCATTTTGACGCTAAACAAGTGTTAGTTAGGTACATATGTTACCTTTCTAATGCTGCTCTTCTTCTTTCTACGAATTCAGCGGATGAAGAATCTTCCTTGCCTACTTTAACCTTGGTCATACCTTTGAAGAAAATTGCATCATATTGATTTTACATTATAAAGAAATCATTAATGTAACTGATATGATTAGAAGATTAAGCTCAGCTAAGTTTAAGTCAAGTTACAATGAAAAGTGCCACAGAAGAATACAAAGAACACAAACACCACATGATGTACACTTTTGTGGGAAACAGATCTATGAAATATGCAATTTCCTGTAATACATCTATTGTGATTAAAAGCTATTAAAAATAGTTGAATTTACATTTATGAAGACATTCTAAATAAACGTCACAGTCTTAAAAGGTCACTTGTATTCAGAAGGAAATGGTTACTCTAATAAAGCAGAACAAAAAATTAAATCTTACTTTATAAAGTCTATTGATTGGTATGCTCATAACTAATATTTTTATTCCAGTATTTTCTAATTTCTAAAAATAAGTGTGTGGGATTTTTTTTGTTTTGGGTTGATTTTTAGGGTTTATTTTTAATTAATGTATTGGGTATAAATGGCAAGGTTGGGGGGGGAACAACACGGGGGCAGGCCCTGCAGGGGTGATCTCTGTGGGAGGAGGTCAGAGGCTACCCTATGCTGGTCACAGCTGGTTCCAGATGGCTTTACAATGGACCCACCACAGGCCAAAGTTGAGCCAGAGAAGTTTGTGGTGCTTCTATGAAAATATATTTTAAGAAAGGGTGGTAAATATCAAGGGAAAAGAGAATTAAGGCCAGAGCAGTAGGGGGAGCTCCACACCGGAGCAGGTACAGCCCTGAAGGGACTGCAGCCTGCGGAGGAACCCATGCCGGAGCAGAGGAAACAGGTAGAAGGAAAGAGCAGTGGAAGATAAGAGTAAGGAACAAGGAGTGGCAGAAAGAAACCACTAAGTCACACCCAGAGCTTGCTTACATAACTGTTAAGTCCCACCATTTTACCAAGTTCCATGTATATTTATTTTACAAGCAGAATTGGTATAAAAATATTTAATTTATATTATAGTACTGAAATCACATGCATATGTTCACCTTACAGAAAGTAGACTTACCTACAATACTTTTTTCTGGAGCGGGAGGCACAATGTAACCAATATGCATGTACTTCGTTGCTAATTTGCTGTGCAAGCCAAGGAAATCACTGAATCTTCTTTTAACAGAGAATTCACTTTTGTGAAACATGGAAAGGGATGTCTAAAAAAAAATGAAGTCATTTTAGTTATGACTTACTGATGCATCTACTCAGCTATGATATAAAGTTTTTTGCAAATATATTTGTTGCACTAGTTACCTTTGTTGTTACTCTGTATGCCATATAAGCATTCATGCCATCCCCTGTAAAAAAATTAAAATACTTATCCTAAGGCAAGTTACTTTAATCCCTCCACACACTTTTATTTTTTCCAAAATACACATTAAGTAGCTTTTTATTTACATACTAAAAGCCATCAAAAGATAACTGAATAAAGAATTATGCTAAAAATCTCAGAATAGTCTCTAAGAGGTAAGAAAGCCTAACATATGACTTAATAGATTCAAGTAACTTACCAACTTTCTCTGGGTCCGAGACATTGATTTCTATATCAAGCAAATCTCCATTTGCTTCCTCTTCAATCTAGAAAAAAAACGTATGACATATTTAACAAGTTAATGTGCATTCATACTATGTATGGGTACAAAGATAAGGATATAAGGGAAGGAAGAGTCAGTATGTCTCAATGACTAAAAAGCTCTTCTAGATCCACCATCCAATTTTAAGTGAACATAATTTCACATCTTGTTTTTTAATTTTGAGCCTTCCTGAAAAGTTTTTTAGTGTGGCAACCTCTTCTTCAGACTTGTTGGCCTCAGAGTTTTAGTAAACATTTATCTTGGGGAAATGCTAATTTTATCTCCTCCAATTCCAGCAGGCACAGAGGTTAAAAAATGCTCTCACTTGCAATGTTTCTATAAGCTTCTAATCAAAAGACAGATATATTCCTTATCATTAATGGTATCTATAGTTGAAGAGTTGGTGATGGGGAAAGCAACAACTATAGAATTTTCAGATACTTGCCTGAGCTGTGTGATCACAGAATTTCCTAATCTTTCATGGAATATACATAAGTTTGATAGAACAGTAGTAGTTAAGAAACAGCACGGCAGAACAGACAGTCTGCCAAGGTTGAAGGGGAAAAAAAAAATCAGAATGAAGTGTCAGCTCAGGGTATCTGGGGAAGCAGCCATCATAGAGTTCCAGGAAAGTCTTGTTTGCCAGACCTCATTTATCAGTGACATTTTCTAGGAGCATATTGTAGAATGAATGGTACTTGTCAATGCACAGACTTTGAATGGAATGCCAAATGTAAATAGCAAATTAAGTGGTAAAACTATGACCAGCCTCAGCTGTTTGCTAGTATGCAGAATAATGCTAACAATCATTTCCTCCATTTCCTCATTAACAACAGCTTCAGAAATCCAAATTAAAACCTCTAACATGCTAGAATGAATTAATACACATCTTTAAAATTTCTCCTCCATCAGCTCAACACTTACTCCCTTCACACACTTCTACAGTAACTATCCTGTAGGAATGGAGCATGTTACTCCTCACACTAGAGATCTCTCATCACCTAAGCAATGAATACTCATATTGAGTCAAACACATATTAAACACAAAATAAACAGAATAGTTGTTCTCTTGCATACTTCCCTTTACCAAAGAATGATCCTGTGAGTAATTTAGGAACTGCACTAAAAAAACCTACAAAACCAACAAATAGCAAACACACAGCACACACCCACCCCCCAACAAGACATTTCCATAGCTGTCAAAAATATAACTTAAAAATTTTCTCAGTACCTCTTCTCTGGATCTATCAAAAATCACAGGGGCTGTTACACTTTTCGATTCCATTCTGGGAGCTACTACTAATGTAGTAGGTGTTACAGGAGTAGGTTCTAGTGAAAGTACTGGATCCCTCTCTGGACTGTCCAACGAAACTTCTTCTGTGGCTTCTAGATAAAGATTTTGAGTTTACAAAAAGAGTTTTTGTAGAATAGAGATAGATGAACACTACAAAAGATACCAAGCATGTACATTAAAAACTGATAATACATAAGTTTAATAAGATCATTTATAAATAACATCCATTTGTCTCTCAGATATTTAATATGTCAGTAAAATTAGAGGCAACATCTGAGTTTCTAGTGAATAACAAGTTAAAGTAAAATTAAGGTTGCAATTTTTTTTTATATGCTGACAGGTAAAGTCTTTTAAAGTAGTCACAAAACTGCTAAATCATTCATTTCTATATGATATATCATGAAAACTAATGACATTCCACCACAGACTGCTCTTTTTCAGCACCTATGCCAAATGTAGTTTTTGCACTCTGAACAACAGCTGATTAAGTCATATAGGCTGATAACTGAGCATACCAAGAGAACTTATATATATACACCCCCTACCAAAAGCCCACAACTTGTAAAATACAAATATTAGTAGATGTGGCATTCTGACCAGTAAGACAGACTACTTATTTTTACTTTCTTCAGACTGTAGACAGTTCATCTATATTTAAAGAGGATGCATATCTCTGCTCTGCAAACCCTTCATGTTTTCTTTCCTCCACTAATTGATTTTGACACCCAGCAAACCATACATTTACAATAGACTATTTAAATAATTTCGAAGGCACCTACAATGATCATGTAGTCCAACTGCCTGACCATTTCAGGGCTGACCAAGTTCAAGCATGTTATTAAAGGCATTGTCCAAATGCCTCTTAAACACTGACAGGCTTGGGGCATCGATGACATAAAAAGGCCTGAACCATAGGCCTCAAACCAGAGTTGACTTCTGAGTGAACCTCCCAACCAGTATCATATCAGCATGGAATACAACCATGGTAATATCCTCTGAAAATTATAAAGAATATATATTTTTGGACTCTAAGCCAGCTGTTTCCTAGAAGACAGGAACTCCTCAGACACGCCCGGGATCCTGGCCAGATCCAGGATGCACCCGAGTGAAGCCAATCTACCAGATGTTTCTGTGCCCCTTTTTTTATATGATTTGTTTGTTAAGACTGTATAAAAGCAGGACTCTCTCACAGCAAAGATGGAGACCTCACCTACGAGTGGACACACTGCATAGGACTTCCCAATTGCCAGGAGCAGTTCTCCGATCCTTCGCTGTGATGGGGCTCCCCAGTTGAAGCACAGATCTGGATGATGGTAAAGTATTAGGGCAATTGGTGATGTATCTTTCTTAATCACTATAGCTAACTTTATGTAGTAATGATCAGGTGCATTACCTTGCTTATTCTTTCTGCTGCTTTAAACTAAAGTAAAATAAGCTTATCTTCTTAACTTGGTGTCTGTGTCCTTTCTGTTGACCCCGTCAATTGGTAGAACAATCGACCACATCTCTAGGAAGCCTGTTCCAGTGTTTGACCACCCTCTCGGTAAAGAAATGCTTCCTAATGTCTAGTCTAAACCTCTCCCGGTGCAGCTTTGAACCACTCCCACATGTCCTGTCACTGGATAACAGGGAGAAGAGATCAGCATCTCCATCTCCACTTCCCCTCCTCAGGAAGCTGTAAAAAGCAACAAGGTCACCGCCTTTCAGCCTCCTTTTCTCCAAGCTAGACAAACCCAGAGTCCTTAGCTGCTCCTCATAAGCCGTGCCTTCCAGCCCTTTCACCAGCTTTCTTGCCCTCCTCCGGATGCATTCAAGGACCTTCACACCCTTAAATTGTGGGGCCCAGAACTCCAGAACTGCACACAGTACTCAAGGTGAAGCCACATCAACACTGAATACAGTGGTATAATCAACCTCTTCTGACCAGCTGATTATACTGTTTGATGCACCCCAGAATGTGGTTTGCCCTCTTGGCTGCCAGGGCACTGCTGACTCATTGAGCCTGCTGTCAACCAGCACCCCCAGATCCCTTTCTGCAGGGCTGCTCTCCAGCCACTCCTTTCCCAATCTATACTTGTGCCTGGCATTACTCTGTCCCAGGTGCAGAATCCAGCATTTTGACTTGTTAAATTTCATCCCATTAATCATTGCCCAATGCTCCAATCTATCTAGGACTCTCTGCAAGGGCTCTTGTCCCTCGAGAGAGTCAACAGCACCTCCCAGTTTGGTATCATCAGCAAACTTGCTAATGGTGCATTCAACTCCTGCATCCAGATCATTGATAAATATATCAAACAGAACTGGCCCTAGAACTGAGCCTTGAGGAACACCACTTTGGCATGTAGACTTGCTTATCTTGTCTGTACAAAGCTTATACAAAGGGGCCTGCTATTGGCATATTAACTAAATTGTTTAAGTCTGGTACCATTGAGAAATACCAATGCATTTTGAGTATTTGCTCCAAACTCAAGAAGAGGGAAATTTTAACTATAGGCTAGCCTCTTCCATCCACCTCTTTACCTATCTATGTGTTTAACTACACACATTTGCTGTCACAAGTGTGGATGTCTATATATTTCACAGGATTTCCAAATATTTCTGCACTGTTGTCCTGGTTCAGCTAGGATAGGGTTAAGTTTCCCCAGCAGTGGGGGGAAGCTCTAGCCGGGTTATTCATATACCATGCTGACGTCAGGTCCTGATGCCCAAGTGCGGGAGAGTTGGTGAAGGCGCGTGTGTTACGCGATCTCTCTGCTCTCACTGCTGTATCAGTATATATCTTGCTCTGTTCATTGTTATCACTGTTATTGTTATTGTTGTTGTTTGGTTGGTTGCTGTTGCAGCCACGTGGTCTCAGACCCCAGCAGGGACTAAACCACCACAACTGTTTATGTGTGTTTTGTGTTTATACATATATATTTTGATTTAGAATACCTTGTACTAAGTTAGTGTGAATCTTGTCATTCTCAAATCTGTAATTAAGTCGCTATTTTAATCATAATATATTCTATCAAATCACCTTGTAAATCTTTAAATTAGTCAATCATTTAAGTGTTGCTAAAATTCAACTTTTTGATCCACCTCACACCATTAATAAATCTTAAAATTGCTATTAAATCATAACTGTGTGAGATACTTTCATCCGCAACACCCTCCTTTTCCAGTTTCCTAACTAGAGGAGATAAATGACTACAGACAGTTTATATTAGCCAGGGAAACATTAACTGTTTCTGATTGATAGCAGCAGGTCAGTTCTTTTAGGAGAGAAGAAAGGGGAATTTATGACATCCTCCATCCTCTTACCTCTCACCCACAAGTTTGCATGCATCCAAAACATTAAATAATTCTAGATGAGTGAAAGAGAAGAGCCAGTGGAAAAGGGTAAGGGGAGAGAGAAAAGGATGTTACACTTTTTGTTTAGAATCAGAGCATTAAAATTTAATTTCAGAAGTAGGCCATTATTCAAGACTCACATCCTAAAGGGGAAAAGAAGTCTGTACTAGATCTATAATAAAAACTGAAGGCTATGGCACTATTGTGGTGGGTTGACCCTGGCTGAATGCCAGGTACCCACCAAACCACTCACTCCTTCCCCCTCAGGGATGGGGAGGAGAAACTAAAACAAAAGGCTCTGGGATCCAGACAAGGACAGGGAGGGATGACTCACCAATTATTGTCACAGGCAAAAGACAGACCCCATTGGGGAAGAAAAAGAACATCAATTTGATTTGAACACCACCAACACCACTAATTTATCAATCAGAGTAGGACAGTGAGAAATACAACCACATCTTAAAACCACCTTCCCCCCACCCCTCCCTTCTTCCCAGGCTCAGCTTTATTCCTAATTTCTCTACTTCCTCCCCCTCAGCGGAGCAGGGGGCCAGGGGATGGGGGTTGAAGTCAGTTCATCACCCATTGTTTCTGCCACTCCTTTCTCCTCAGGGGAAGGACTACTTGCACTCTTCCCCTGCTCCAGCATGGGGTCCCTCTCACAGGAGACAGTCCACAAACTCCTCAAATATGAGTGCTTCCTATAGGCTGCAGCTCTTCACAAACTGCTCTAGCTCTCTTCTACGGGCTGCAGTCCTCTCAGCAACAGACTGCTCCAGCACAGGCTTCCCTTAAGAGTCCTGGCCTTCTTTGGGCACAGCCACCTCCTCTGGCATGGGGTCCTCCACAGGCTGCAGGTGGGCATCTGCTCCACCAGTGACCTCCATGGGCTGCAGGAGGACAGCCTGCCCTCTCACCACAGGCCACAGGGGAGTCTCTGCTCCACCATACTTCCCCCCTCCCTTTCTTCAACTGACCTCATTGTTTGCATAGGTATTTCCCTCACAACTCCTCCTCCTCTCAGGTTCCCCTTATTAAATATGTTATCACAGAGGCACAGCCACTGTCGCTAATTGGCTTGGCCTTGGCCAGAGGCAGGTCCAACTTGGAGCCAGGGGAGCTTCAAGAAGCCTCTCACAGGAACTGTTACTGATTTGTTATTAATTTGAGCTGATTTTAATGATTTTTGGTGATTTGGATTTAAATAAGGAATGATTTAGAGTAACCATACAACCAGTTATGCTGCTACAAAGTTCTTTGTAAAGTCCCAGGCTAAGGCCGCGTAGGCCGGTAATAATCATTAACCAGATTTCTATTCAATGAATAAGATTCATGACCAGGTACTATTGTTAGGCTGTTTGGTAAGGACGATTTATTGCCCTGTAGACCAGGTGTTCTAAAAGGATACACCAGGTATTTTAAAAGATACATTGTGAAAGTGCCTCGAAGCATGTTAAAATTGCAATGTGAGCCAAAGTCCTTGAGTCAAGGACATTGGAGGGTGCTTCTTTTGAGTCAGTAGTCTGTGGTGGTCACAAAAGCTGCCCCCCCACTCATTTCAGGACTCAAGTGCGCATGACCGGAAAGAGGTGGGAATAGGAAAATGAGTTACAGGAATTATCATGTTTATGTATGAGAACTTATTTATTATGTATTACTGTATCCTATATAATCAGCATGCTACACGAGTTGGGGTGCGTTGTTGGCGAGACAACTCCCTTACGCACCTGGCCGTTAATAAAGGAGTGTCTGCTTATCTGCATCACACTGGTGTCGATAAGTTCTTTTATCCTGTTCTGGTGACAGAACCACCTCTGTAGCCCCCTCCCCCGCTACCAAAAACCCCACCACACACAAACCCAAGACACTAGAAAAGGGGAAACATAACCCCCATTTTTAATAAGGGGAAAAAAGGAAGACCCAGGGAACTACAGGCGAGTTTCACCTCTGTGCCTGGCAAGATCGTGGAGCGGATCCTCCTGGAAACTATGCTGGGGCACATGGAAAATAAGGAGATAATTGGTGACAGCCAACATGGCTTCACTAAGGGCAAATCGTGCCTGACAAATTTGGTGGCCTTTGACGACAGGGTTATAGTGCTGGTGGATAAGGGAAAAGCAGCTGACATCATCTACCTGGACTTGTGCAAAGCATTTGACACTGTCCCGCACGACATCCTTGTCTCTAAATTGGAGAGACATGGATTTGATGGGTGGACCACTTGATGGATAAGGAATTAGCTGGATGGTCACACTCAAATATTTGCGGTCAATGCCTTGATGTCCAAGCGGACACCAGTGATGAGTGGCGTTCCTCAGGGGTCGGTGTTGGGACCAGTGCTGTTTAACATCTTTGTTGGCGACACAGGCAGTGGGATTAAGCGCACCCTCAGCAAGTTTGCCGACAACACCAAGCTGTGTGGTACGGTCAACGCGCTGGAGGGAAGGGATGCCATCCAGAGAGACCTGGACAGGCTTGAGAGGTGGGCCTGTGTGAACCTCACAAAGTTCAACAAGACCAAGTGCAAGGTCCTGCACATGGGTCAGGGCAATCCCAAGCACAAATACAGGCTGGGCGATGAGTGGATTGAGAGCAGCCCTGAGGAGAAGGACTTGGGGATGTTGGTTGACGAGAAGCTCAACATGACCTGGCAATGTGCGTTTGCAGGCTAGAAAGCTTATTGCATCCTGGGCTACATCAAGAGAAGTGTGGCCAGCAGGTCAAGGGAGGTGTTTCTCCCCCTCTACTCTGCTCTCATGAGACCCCACCTAGAGTACTGCATCCAGCTCTGGGGCCCCCAGTATAAGAAGGACATGGATCTGTTGAAGCGAGTTCAGAAGGCCATGAAGATGATCAAGGGCTGGAGCACCTCTCCTCTGAGGACAGGCTGAGAGAGTTGGGGTTGTTTAGCCTAGAGAAGAGAAGGCTCTGAGGAGACCTTATAGCAGCCTTCCAGTACCTAAAGGGGGCCTACAAGAAAGCTGGAGAGGGACTTTTTACAAGGGCACGTAGTGATAGGCCAAGGGGTAATGGCTTTAAACTGAAAGATGGTAGATTTAGATTAGATGTAAGGAAGCAGCTCTTCACTGTGAAGGTGATAAGGCACTGGAACAGGTTGCCCAGAGATATTGGTGATGCCCCATCCCTGGAAGTGTTCAAGGCCAGGTTGGATGGGGCTTTGTGCAACTTGATCTAGTGGAAGGTGTCCCTGCCCATGGCAGGGGGGTTGGGACTAGATGATCTTTAGGGTCCCTTCCAACCCAAACTGTTCTATGATTCTATGATCCTAACAGAACTGAGAGAAACTACTACGCGCAAGTCAGAACCCATGACTCTTACCATTATAATAGGAGGGCTAAGAATAATCTTAACGAATAAATACTTAACAGGACAGTCGGCCACCAATAAGGCTTTCTTCTGACTTCAAAACTGTAGGTTCAAATGCCTTTGCATGTTTCTTTCTTCCAGAACAGACCTGGAACTGAATAACCAGCTTCTAAAAAGCAGCCAGGCATTTACACAACTACTCCGATTAGTCATTTCACATGACAACAGCCTGACAGACACTATTAGTTAGAACTTTTGCTGTTCAACTGGGCTTCAAGCACATGTTTTCTTTGCTCCACAGAATTAGCATAATCTTTTCTGTATGAACTCTGAGAAACAAAGGCCTAAAACAAATCTATCTGGATCTGAAGCTAAAAAAACCCTAAAACCAACAACAACAACAAAAACATGTTCACTTTTCCCCAGAAGTTAGATGCTTGCATGAGAGGATCTATTCCTAAAACACATGAAAAACAATCTTTTACCAGACTAGAGAAGTGGAAAAAAAATGTTGTTTTTCTGAAAAAGGTGACAGAGCACTGATATAATTTCACAGCCTTACTCTCATCACCTATGAGCATTAGAAGCAGAAGGCATAGCTATGTCCTGCACAGGCAGTCCATGACACATTTCTTCAGCTTCAGCTATACATTGAACTTTAGGCCAACATTTTAGAACAGTCATTCAAGACTTAGTTCTTAACTCTATACAAGTTTATAAATGACCAGGTTTTAAGATAGCAATCATCTGAACAGATGTTCCTACAGTATTCTCTTGACCAAAAAACCCACAAACAATAAACCAACATTATCAGCCACCTCACCCACATCGGGAGCTTTGCAGAAGACATTGTATTCAAGGAGTTAGTGATTTAGAACAGGCCATATCTACTCTATCGGGCCTCATACTTAGGTCTTGAGAAGCCTGTATGCTATTAATATAATCTATAACTTAAAATATATCTTTGGGAAAGGTGAACTGTATGTGGATCAAGGGGTGAAATGTAGTGATCTTGACCAGGAGACCATTGCACATTGAGTTGTCAGTGATCCACATAACACTTAACTTGAGGAGGCCAAGGCCTGTGCTGGGCTTCACATCCAGCTTGGCCTTCAGGCCTGTGTTGTGCTGCACAAATCCCTTGGCCACAGGATAAACTCAGCAGCTGGTTGTAAGAGAGGAGCCTGCAGGTGGCTCCCTCTTTGTACTGGTGATTATGCCACCTATGTGACCTTGCCTTTATCTAATGGTGCAGCAATAAGTTCTCATGAAAACATCCTTTATGAATAGAGTTGTTTTCTTGTAAGAAAATTATATAATAGCTCAAATGACCAAAAAGAAGGAGCATCCCTCCACAGACAGGATTTGCACAGCATGTCACGAGAGAAACCCATCTGGTCCCTGTCTGATGCTGCACGATCACGAGGTTCCAACCATCTGAAGGGACGTAAGGTTTACTCTTCTTATTCTGTCTTATTAAAACGGTATTTTATTAAGACATTTGTTGTTGGGCCTTTCTTATTGAGATCCAGAAAGAACCCTGTGCACGCACTCATGCACTCCCCACCACCCCCCCCTAAGAACTGCCATAAAATACATGCCACCAAAGTCCTCCAAGATACTCTTAATATTACATGATTTGGAGCAAGCTAAGCAAAGCTAAGCTTTTATTGGCCAAAACGATCAACATTTTGATTTTTATCCTAAGAGAAAAAGTTCTTAAATGGTTTTACCAAGATAGTTTTCTTATTTGCAGAACTGAGAATCACAACCCTAATAAATGGAACAGCAAAGTTTACAGGTCTCCAGTAACAGATGGAAAAGATCTCATTTTCTTCCACCTTCATAATTCAGTGTAACAGTTCAGCCAAAACACTTATGATTCATCAGAGATGAGGTAAGGAATATCTAAAAACAGTTTATTGCAGATATACCTTATAGCTGTCCTAAAAACACAGCAGCAAAGAGTTTTTGAGTATAGTCAAAAAAGCCTACAAAAATTCCAGATTCTGAACTGCATTAAGACAGTACAGGACATTTTCTAATTTGTTCTCTCTCACCTCCTTTTCCATTAGGTTGCATTATTATATGAACAATGAATAAGATTTATTAAGCCTACATTAACTAGAGAGGATTATCATCACATTTATACAAATAAGTCTGCAAAACTACTTTTTTTTTTTTTTTTAAATTCCTCCCAAAAGTCAGAATCCCTCCTTTCAGGACTTCCTTTTACCTGGGTTTTATAGTGTCTAATAATTCAACATGAAGAACCAACACAAGCCAGGAAGTTGTGGAACCTCATTCTCTTTCCCTCTAGTTAACTGTCCCTATAATCTTTGTAAAGATAGGATTTCTTTGGAATTTCAGCATATTGGGAAAAAAAAATGCATTCAATTTTTATTTTTTTAAAACTTGAGTCTTGCTTTCATAGAAAACAAGGCTTACACAATCAAGCTGAAAACAAGGAAATTGATATCTCATGTAGCCTTCTCACACTGTTTCTATTCATTGCAAATCAGTGTCAGAAAGGCTGGATGACCATCACTGTCTAGCAAAACATTACTAAGGAAAAAAAAGTTATCCTCGTGAGTACATAGTACTGGAACACAAATTAGACATTGTTTTTGAGAACACATATACTGACAAAGTTAGAAGTTCATCACTAGGACAGAACTGTATTATGCAAAACTCCTGTTTAGAACAGGCTACTGTGAAAGATGTCATGTTTCTGTAAGTTGTGTTAGGCTCTATAAATCAGGTTTTTTCCCCATTTGAGAGTTTGTACTAGCCTTAGTCTGTATATGAACTGACCTTTTAAAAATCACTTCTAGTTGTATTAGACCTGCAGCACATCAGATGCTTTCATGGCTGAATGTTGCTTACATTTTAAAAAAAAGTCTTCCATAGTAAAACTCAAACTCATTAAATCATTTCTCTGTCTTTTCTCAGTGTTCCATTCACTTGCAACAATCTGGCTGCTAACATGTTACTTCTGTCTGGAACCCATCAATATTTAGTCCAGCCACCTTTTTTCTTAATTTAATATTTTCCAGCCAAAGGAGAATCTGCTTTCCTAAAATATCTATTCCAGATGGCCCTACAGCTACAAAAAGCTGGCTTTATATACTGAAGCTATATAACCAAATTAATAATAAAGCTTTCTTGTACTAGTAAAGTGTTCCCACTCTTCGTACGTCATAAAATCAGGTAATATAAATACAAAACTACCAGGATTATCACTGAATTCTTAATTATCCTCCATTGCTCTTAAGACTGTTTTAGAGAGTTTGCAAACTAATCAATAGATTTCCTTATGTTACACTGTTAGAATGTAAGTTATATATGCAAATATAAGTTTGATAAGTTGAGAACAAAAGTGACAGGCACATGTATACACTTATCTATATAAAGCAGCCCAAAACTAAATGCTATAAACTTTATTTAAAAACAATTACATCAGGGTTCAAACAAAGATAAGGATTAGGAGTGTATTCAAAGCAGACTGCCAACTGACTCACTAATAGGAAAAGTGTTAGCATTGAGAAGAAGCATTTAGAACCATCTTTTGACACACAATATATTCTAAACATTACATCTCCTTTCTTGAATAGTAAATGCTCCTACACCTGTAATTGTGACAGCAACCATAATCCATGTTAGGAAAAATAGGCTGTAAAAAAACAACATCAAAGTAATAACTGACCAAGGATTAAAAATAAGTGTCATTGACTGATTACTTATCAAAACTTTCAGACATATCTCTCCAAAACATCCAGTACTATCAAATATTAGAGACCAAATCTTACACTAGTGAAATGCCAGGACTGATCCCATATGTCAGTTTCTCACCTTTTTTATTATAATAAAAAAGTCTTTCAATAAGTAGAAATACCCTCCAGCTTGCAAAATGATCCGAACGATCAGTCTTCACAATTGGAAAAAAAGGAATTGCTATAAATGGTTTTACAGTAGAAAACAAGGCTTTAACTTGCCTCATGTTTTTACACACACACAAAGTTGAATATTATTACATAACAAGACATGCTATATTACCATCAGCAGAACAAGTTATTAACTAGCTAACACTGCCACACTGCAGTGACGGTACATATCCCAGAGAAACCTGTATTTAGTAATCAAACTTAACTAAAGCTAGTCTGACAAGAAAAAAAAAACCTGTACATCACTGTCAAGATCTTAAGACATTTAAATTTAACTTTTCTACCAAATAAGCTTCTCAAAGTGCCATTACTTCAGGATGTAATTCTTAATAGTTCCAATACAAAAATATGTATTGTCAAGAGCGTAATAAAGTGTTTACTGCTGAGACAACACCACACACGTTTGGTGAAAAAAAAATCCCCAATTTTAATTTACTATTGAAACTTAAACAAGACTCATCTACCCCTAAAGAGAACTCACATATCACTTTATTTTCAAGCAAGGTTAAATCTTCTACTTGCAGTTCAAAAAGAAAAGGCTACACTTCAAAACATTTTACAGTAATATTCAACCAGTAGCTAGATGTGTTAACAACAGAACAAACTTTGTGCAAAGAACCTCAGCTGTTTTTCCTTTTATAGTATGTCACTTTTCTTGCAAATTATTTCAAGTTCATAAATTTGACAGTATATTGCAGAAGAATATAGGACTTCAATTAAACAGGTGATCATTGAATCCAATAAATAATGATTGACAAAGACTAATGATACTCCTAATATCCAAAGGAAAACATTATTTAATGAATTTTCCAAAAAGTATATCTTCAACAGGTTGAACAATGGTTAAGACTTACAACAATATTAAATTGTTTAAGCTTAAAATCAGAGTTCCCATTGCAAGGATACTGCTTCATAATTCCTTACATGGAAATTACCTTTTATAGCATAAAAAGGTTTTCCTCCTCCTCCTCACAAAAGCACACCCCTTTAAGTCCAAGAGGAAAAGAGTCTATGCAGCCACATTAGAAGAAAAAAAGCAGTTACCAGCAAAGAGGTCTTCTCTATTATCATCTAGTATGACTTCTGCTGGCTTTGGACCATTAGAGTTTCTGCTGAGGTCTTCTGCAGGAAGACTTGCTGGCTCTGGAGATGAAGGACTTAACTGTCAAAAATTTTTAAAAAATTGAAATAGCAGAGAACCAGTTGTCACATATCAGTATATAAGTATCACAATAAACATTCTTTCATTGCAAAGAAACAAAGCAAGCTGTACAGATAGGAAGCCCAGTCAGCTATTTCCATTTCCTACTCCTAGTGGGATAGCAATGAACAAAAGATACAAAAACTAGTCAGCAGCTCTTTTCATTTCTGTCAGAAAAAAAAAAAAAAATACCCATTTCCTCAAGTTTAATTTACATGAAAAACTGCTACAGAAATATTCAGAATAAGTTTGCTAGCATTCTGAATGTAGTTTGATTATGAAGGTTCTTTTGGAAAGGCTTATATTTAGATTTTGTTTAGTAATTTTTTTTATGTAGGAAAAAAGTCTCCAAGCACTCCATACCAGTTTTTCAGAGATTAAGTGAACAAGTTAGCTCCATTCAAACAATACACAGCTACTATATTATGAACAGTAAAAATATTTTGTTGGAACAAAGTTAGGTAAGTTAACAAAATCTCCTCTTATAAGACAAATGCTAACACTGAAGCTATTTGGAAGAATAGCAATCTTACAGCTTTTCCATTGCTTATCTTAGCCAAATTATAGGTAAAAACAGAACAGCATGTCTTCTTGTCTTCTGTGAGGTGCAAAAAGAATGAAAGCAAGGAAAAAAAAAAAAAAAAGGAAAAAAAAGGGGGGGGGGCAAGAACAGAAATTAATCACACAAAGAGCAAGGAAAGAGCAAGGGGCCAGCTCCAAGATTAAAACAGTTAGGAACTCTCTCAAAGCACCGTAACCTTCACATAAATTGGCTTTGGACCTCACTGTCACCTGCCATGCTCTCATCTCTAGTTAATTAGCAAACAAACATATGATCAGGATTGTCAGCTCTGTTTCTATTTTAATAGAGCTGCCACTGCCATTTAGAAACAGCTACTTCATGAATATTATAGGACTACAACACCACTACAACAACACTCAAATATGTAAGTTTAATTAGACCCACACCATGACGTAATCATTCTTCTCTGAAGTGCCCTGTAACGCTTAAATTAAACAATCTAGCTTTAAACTAGGGAGAGATTCAAACTCAATCTCTATGACCTCTTCCTTCCCAATTTGCTAGAAATTCACAAGAGCAGTGTTGTTTCCTAAGCACTCTAGTTGATTAAAAGTCAAAAAAAGCTTTGTCTTCAGTGTTTCTCTTTAAGCAATGAGGCTGCCCTTTGCTACTTTACTTTCTTCCAAATAAACTGACTACAAAAACGAAGCAGCACAACAGAACTGTCAACCAAACCACTCAATACAGAGAAAGTGCATTTCTTCACCACTTTTTCCAGTTATATAAGTTTTAACTATTTTTAATCATTAAGATGAGGACTTTTCATTGTTAGACTGTGGTTTAAGGCATAAATTCTATCACATCTCTTGAGGGTTTAATTCAAGAGCACACCAATTAAAAAATTATTTATGTTTGCAATTTTTCTGAAAGTACAAAACAAGACTCCAATAATACACACTGTACCACACACAGATGTACAGAAGTCTATTAAAATAGTTCTTGACAACTGCAGGTTCACAAATCACATCATTTGTTATTCCTTCACAGTATTTTTCCAGATTTTTTTTGTAGCATTGCACAGATTATCCATAAAAAGGAAAAAAAAACCCAGAACTTTTTAAGCTACTTCAGAGAAGGCAAGTATCTTTAAAAACACATTTAAGAACCTCTTTACTTACTGACCTTATTAAGGACAGGCAACAGTCAGAGCAAAACAAAGAAATATACACTGATCCTATTACTGTAAAGGTCAGGAACAGGAAACTTCAGGAAAAGAGGAACACAAACAATTTTCTTTTTAAATGGTTAACTGTGTACAGGGAGAACAAAGTTTTTCTGTAAGAGACTAGCACAGGTGAAACATGGCCAAAACTTCGAAAAAAGTTCTTACTTTAATGAACACACGAGCATTTTTCAGAGCTACTAAGTATTTACACATTCAGTTGTAGTGAAGTTCATTAGACTCCTGACATGGAAAGCAAGGGTGATTTATAGATTTATTCAACACACATTTTTAGATCTTTCAGAGTCTTCATTTTTCTGAACAATTACAGGTGTGATACTTGGAGAAAAACTTTTCCGGCTTTTGGGGGTTTGGGTTTGGTTTTTTTTTTTTTTTTTTGACAAGAGAAAGACTTCAGGGGAACGACCGAGTCCATGCGGGGCTGAGGGCCCCAGAGGGCCCCTGGAGAGGCGACTTTACCCACCAAAAGGCAAGGGCCAAGAAGCCACCGCTCCCAAATAAGAGAGCGGCGAGGGCCACTGCTCGAGATCGAGATGGAGGTGGGAATGGCCCCCCAGTAGTCAGGGAGGGCCCAATGGACCCTCCACCGCAGTGGTCTAGGCAAGGGCTAAACCCCGCAGTAATAGACTGCACCAGGAAAGGAGAGAGAGAGAGAGAGAGAGTGGCTGCAGGACAGGCAGGTTCTCACCTCTAAAGCGGACACAGAGCTAGTAAAGACGTTCTTGCCATCCTCCAGCACCTGTAAGCCAGCGGGCCGTATATCCACCAACAGCGGAGACTCTTTCTCCGCCGCCATCTTCCCCTCCAGCCTGGGTCACCAGCTCCAGCCTCCTGCTCTCACGTGACACCCCCAACCCCCACCTTCTTGCGCCACGTGATTGGAAGGGTCGGGAAGGGAGGCGAGGTAAAAAAAGGGTAGTATGTGCGTCTGCATCTCTGCAGCTTGCTTTTTTCCTGCTGTTGTGGGTGAGTATTGTCGCAGTTAGACTGGGGTAGTGCTAGCCTCTACTGTTGGGGTTGTGTGTGTGTCTGCTTTCCCTTCCCTCCACCGTGGCCTTCTTGTAAGGCAAGACGGGAACGGAGAATTGGAGAGAGAGGGAGGGAGAGGTATCGCGAATGGGAGTGCTAGTGCCCTTGCCCGTGACCGTATCCGCCGAAGGCTGCTTGTCTGTGGGCTCCGCTGCAGAGGGAGTTGCGTGCCCGCGGAACAACCTCTCGACCTTGTCCGGGGGGCTCTGTGGAAGCACTGGAGTAGTCGTGTACCTGCCTAGGCCTGGCTGGGACTGACTTACCTGGTATGAGCAAACCTGTAGATGTAAATTCGTCCATCAGCTGGGTTATATCATTAACAATACATCACTGTATGCAACTTGCCTGGCTTTTGGGTTTTTTCCCCTTCCTATGAAAGGAGAGAGCTGAAGGTGCACTATGTTAGGGCATCTAGATGAGTTGAGAAGCTGGATGTTTGCAAGTAGGTATGATTTGAAATTGTTACTGTGATAAAATAGTTTAATAAGGCAGGTTGTTTTTGTTTAAATCCAACAAAGTCTTCCTTTTCATAAAACACAAATCTGTATCCCAAAATATTTGCATTTTAGGAATCTCATCCATATATGTATGTGGTTGTTATTGTCACAAGAATTTTCACACTGGCCTGTGCCAACCAAGGAGAGAGGCTAGGATACAAAGTCTAGAATGACAAGTAATTCTTTTATTCATGTGTGTGAGGTGTTCCATTCAAATTGGGGCACTTTGAATACAGTTTTACACATGATTCTTATATGTTTCAAGCATTCAGATACAACATGATTTGACCAATCACTATTTAACACACACACCGCTGTTTTGCAAAGCAACTATGATTCTATGGCATGTGCTGGTTTTGGCTGGGATAGAGTTAATTTTCTTCACAGTAGCTGGTATGGGGCTATGTCTTGGATTTGTGCTGAAAACAGTGTTGATAATACAGAGATGTTTTTCGTTATTGCTGAGCAGTGCTTACACAGCATCAAGGCCTTTTCTGCTTCTCACCCCACCCCACCAGCAAGTAGGGTGGGGGTGGGCAAGAAGTTAGGAGGAGACACGGTCAGGACAGCTGACCCCAACTGACCAAAGGGATACTCCATACCATATGATGTCATGCTCAGCATATAAAGATGGGGGAAGAAGGACAAAGGGGGAGATGTTTGGAGTGATGGTGTTTGTCTTCCCAAGTAACTGTTATGCATGATGGAGCCCTGCTTTCCTGGAGATGGCTGAACACCTACTTGCCAATGGGAAATAGTGAATGAATTCCTTGTTTTGCTTTGCTTGCGTGAGCAGCTTTTGCTTTACCTATTAACCTGTCTTTATCTCAACCCATGTGTTTTTTCACTTCTACTCTTCCGATTCTTTCCCCCATCCCACTGCAGGGGGATTGAGTGAGCAGCTGTGTGATGCTTAGTTGCCAGCTGTGGTTAAACCATGACAGGCATCATCATCCATCTGTTTCTTTCTTCATCTAAACATCCCTGGAGTCAGTCTTGCTACAGTTACTTATCTATGATGCCAGATAATGGGAGGGTTTCACAGAGGTGTTAGAGGAGCTAGGATGCTGGCATTATCTCTTGGTAATCCAGGGGTATCCTTTATTCTTCAGGATGGGGGCTGTCCTTCTCTTCCTTGCAGTGAGCTGGGGTCCTTTAGTCATCCTTAACACTGACTGTGCAGTATAACAAACTATATATATATCTTAAGAAAGTTTATACAATTCCATACTATAAAGACTAATTGGTACAATTGTTAGGGAATGAGATTTTCCTAACATTATCCTGAGTAATCTCATTTCTGCCAACAGAACTCAAATGGATAAAGCGCAGCTGCTTACATGGTTTAAGATAAGATCTTTCTCATGGAGGGAAGATTAGAAATATTATGTCCTATTCTTGCAGGCCAGTCATTTAACCAAGTGCAGTAGTATTTGCAATTACTAAAGCAGTATTTCTCATGTAAATAAAGTATTATTTGCAGGCTATCTCCCTATATTACTATTTCTAAATTGCTTTTCTTTTTCCTCCTGCAACTTAGCTCACAAATTCTTAAATTTTTTCAAGAAGTTAGATGTCAATAGTGTCTAGAGAGTAAGCATTAGCTAATATACTTCATTTGAACTGTTGTTGTTTCTGTTATATTGAAGACAAATTTTTAAAAGTATCTTTTGATTTTCAATTTGGTCAAAGTGCAGCATTCATCCACTCAGCACTTTGTGAGGACTTTGTTAATATTTGCTGTATTAAAGTTAATTTCTAAACTTTGTCCAATGCAGAATAGGAAGAATGAGTCTTGTTCTACAGACTGCAAGCTTTTTGGGGCAAAGGCTGCACCTCTCCAGCATTTGCAAGGTGCCTAATAAAGACTAAAAGAAAAGGATACAGTCATACAAAATGTTTTCTTTCAGCCTCTTTCCAATCACATCATGAGAAAGTCATAAAACATATAAATAGAAATCTGTGTCATCTTGAGACCATGGAAATGTCATGCATAATTTTATCTGTACTGCTCAAACTTGAGATGTAAGAAGTTGCTGTGGAAAGTTCTCTTCTTGAAAGTTCTGACTGCTGAGTTTAGAATGTCTCTCATTCCTGCTAACATCTGAGGAAGTTTCAGGCCTCATTCCTTGGCAGAAGGTCATTGAGTGAGACCTTACAAATCTGTCCCTCACTAAATTTGTGTTTTGTAACTCCAAATTACCAATTGCAAATAACAAAGAAGTTTTCAAATAAAAGAGATTTATGACATAGGAAGTTCTAACAAAAGGGACAATATCTCTTCTTAGACTAATAAATGTAGATGGAAAAGGAACAGGCAAGCTTTGGATATTTCATCAGGTCTGAAAAAGTTGTCCATTACTCTAATAAAAGATGTATCTTGAGACCAACATAGCTATAATAACACTGTTACTGTAAGATCTAATAGCTTGCTTCTCATTTATCAGATCTGATAGTTTTTTAAAGTTTCTCAGGAATGGAACATTTTCCAGCATATCCATGTTTCCTTTTTCTTTGCAAAATAAAAATAGTAGTGACACTTAGGTTGTGTAGATATGAGATAAATTATAATCTATTCACATTTTTATTCTTAAACTCAACCCATTGCTTTTTATTATATCTATAAATAATTTTCAGAGTTCTTTTTAAGATGTAAAAGTTTAGACTAAGAAACTGAAATAATCTATTCCAAATACACTAACATTTTTCATCCAGAAGCATACTTCTCTGACCTCTATGGTTTTTGTGGATGGCACTATCATTATATCCTTACTACCTTTCTTTTGTAGTATTCCTGTTTTGCTATTCTGTTTCTGGAAGCTTCTCAAATAACTGCAACATACACGTTTTATCTAGGAATTATGATTCAACCACTTTGGGAATAATTGTATACCCTTTGACATTAAACCATTAAAATATCTCCTCATTATTTTAGTTGCTATGATTAGGAAGATTAAATAATATATACTATATTCTTTAAATTTTTGGCAAGTTTCTGTGGTTTAACCCCAGAGGGCAACTGAGTACCACACAGCTGCTTGCTCACTCCTTCCCCCTGGTGGGATGGGTAGGAGAAAATATAACAAAAAGCTCAGGGATCAAGACAAGGACAGGGAGAGATATCTCACCAATTATGATCACAAGCAAAAACCAGACTCGACTGGGGAAGAAAGAACATCAATTTAATGTTAATATCACCAGCATTAATTTACCAATCAAACAGAATAGGACAATGAGAAATACAACCACATCTTAAAAACACCTTCCCCCCACCCCTCCCGTCTTCCCAGGCTCAGCTTTATTCCTGAATTCCCTACCTCCTCTTCCCCAGCAGCACAGGGGGGCAGGGGATGGGGGTTGTGGTCAGTTCATCACCTGTTGTTTCTGATGCTCCTTCCTCCTCAGGGGAAGCACTCCTCACACTCTTCCCCTGCTCCAGTGTGGGGTCCCTCTTATGGGAGACAGTCCTCCATGAACTCCTTTAATGTGAGTCCTTCCCACAGGGCTGCAGCTCTTCACAAGCTGCTCCAGTGTGGGTCCCTTCCATGGGCTGCATTCTCCCAGCAACCGATTGTTCCAGCACAGGCTTCCCTCAGAGTCCTGGCCTTCTTCAGGCACAGCCACCTGCTCCAGCATGGGATCCTCCACAGGCTGCAGGTGGGCATCTGTTCTACCACTGACCTCCATGGGCTGCAGGGGAATCTCTGCTCAGGCATACCTCCCTCTCCTTTCTTCAACTGACTTTGGTGTTTGCATAGGTATTTCCCTCACAACTCCTCCTCCTCTCAGGTTCCCCTTCTTAAAGATATGTTAATACAGAGGCACAGCCACTGTTGCTAATTGGCTCAGCCTTGGTCAAAGGCAGGTTGGACTTGGGACTGGGGAAGCTTCTAGCAGCTTCTCACAGGAGCCGCTCCTGTAGCCCCTCCCCCACTGTCAAACCCCTGCCACACACAAACCCAACACACAAGTGTACTAATTTAGCATAGCACTTAGGCGTTTAATGGTTTTCCACTAGACTGACTAGTTTTTTTACTTCATCAAGATTCACACCCATCTCTAATGTTCATATGGTTAGACTATAAATCAACTCTCTGAAATACCTTTAAGTAGTCCTCTATCACACCGAGTATGCTACAGAAGCAGAATAAAGTAAAAAGCTGTGAAAGGCAAGATGCTAACCGCAATACGACTTACTTAGAAGAATGAACACTACCTCAGACTATGAGCTTTTACCTCAGGGTGTTGCAGAGGCTCTCAAAATAAACAAGACAAATACTCAAAATTTATTTTGAGAAAAATTAGTTAGCACTCCAGCAGACACTAATAACCTACAGGTTCAGATGTCCATGAGATGAAACTATTACTACACAGTCAATTTAGGAAATCCTAGGAATTAAATGGTAATCCAAAATGCACAATTGCTCACCTGACAAGTGAGGGCTCTCAACCTCAAGGAGTTTCCTTGGGTGGCATCCCAGTCTACAGGGAGAGTCCTTGACTGCAGCCTCACTGCTCCAAAGAGGACTGGCTAAAATGCCTCTCCAATGGGACTCCATTTATACCCAAGCCAAATCTGATCTGTGGTCAGTGTCAGCTCTAATTGGCTAAGGGCTCCAATTACCATAAAGGCACGAAAACAAGGGCATGAATAGTCAGCAACCACTATGTTTCAGTGGTTGGAAAGCCCCATCTTTGTCAGGTGGGTGCATGTGCTACATAGGGTCGATGTGACCTAAAGACTGTTGTGGTTTAACCCTAGCCAGCAACTAAGCACCACACAGCTGCTCACTCAATCCCCCTGCAGTGGGATGGGGGAGAGAATCAGAAGAGTAAAAGTGAGAAAACACGTGGGTTGAGATAAAGACAGGTTAATAGGTAAAGCAAAAGCTGTGCACGCAAGCAAGGCAAAACAAGGAATTCATTCGCTATTTCCCATCGGCAGGCAGGTGTTCAGCCATCCTCAAGTGTCCTGGTTTAGCTAGGATAGGGTTAAGTTTCCCCAGCAGTGGGGGGGAAGCTCTAGCCGGGTTATTCACTACCATGCTGACGTCACATCCTGACACCGATAGCACGGAGCGAGGGAGAATCGGTGAGCGTGTGTGTTATGCGATTTTCTCTGCTCTTACTGCTGTATTGGTAGATATCTTGCTTTGTTCATTGTTATTACTGTTGTTGTTTGGTTGGTTGCTGTTGCACTGTTGTATTAAACCTTTACTTATCTCAGCCCCGGGACTTTGTATTTCACTCCCTTTGTGGGGGAGGGGCAGTGGCCACGTGGTCTCAGACCCCGGCAGGGGCTAAACCACCACAACTTTTGGCGCCCAACATAGGGCTGGATAGGGCTGAAATAAGGACAAAAGGAGAAGGTGTGTTAGGTGCAATTTTTTCTGGTTTTATTTCTATTGTTAAGGAACGTTTGCAATGCTGGCCAATTTGCTTGCGTGGTGGGGCTGGATTAATCCTTATATCCCCTGTGCGCTCCTAGTACTGGCGTTTGTTGTCGGTGGAAAATGTATCAAGGGTTTTATTTTGCTGTACTGGTTACTGTCTGCTTATAATGGGCTTGTGTCACTGCTTGTGGGGGTGAACCGGTACCTGTTTGCTGCCTGGTCTTTTGTTAAGGGTCTCACCCCCTCTATGGGTGAGCCAGGGGAAGAGATCCTCTCGGTTTTTGAGAGTTTCAGCTATCCCTGGAGCACCCAGGCCAGTGTGCTTACGGCACTGTGCTTTCTGAATGCCTGCCAGATCTTGTTTTGGGCCATGCAGTACTTCAACAATAGCACCACCCGGAAACCTGCCCTGAGGGCAGATAGTTATAAATGGCAAAGTGTGTGGGAAAAGATGGGCAAGTGCCTGAGTCAGTGGTCACCCCCAATGCTTTGGGATTTCACTCCTGAACAAGTGCAGAGTCCTGATAAACTGGTGGAGTGTTTGGAAAAGGTGTGTTGCCAATCTGACAAACCCTGGGAAACACAAATCCTTGCGATGTGCTGGGGGCTTGCCCATGCTTACCGCATCGCCCTTAACACTGATCACTGCCCTCAAGGGGGAGAAGGGGCTGCAGGATCTGAAAGTGAACCTACTGGTACAGCAGCTGGGCCAGAGGGACAAGCAGTACCAATATCAGTCGCCCTGATATGGAAAACCAAATATACCAAAAAATCCCCTCGCAGTGTACAGGGTGATGATGAACCAGGCCCATCACGAGAGCAGGAGGAAGAGCCGGAGGTAATCATCCGATCTCTATCCCTCAGTGAGTTGCGAGATATGCGGAAGGATTTCAGCCGCCTTCCAGGCGAGCAGATATGCACCTGGCTGCTCCGATGCTGGGATAGTGGAGCTGCTGGTTTTGAATTGGAGGGGAGAGAGGCCAAGCAGCTGGGACCTTTAGCCAAGCAGGCTGGTATTGACAAGGCAATAGGGAAACAGACTCAAACCCTCAGCCTTTGGAGGCGACTCCTGCTCGCTGTGAGGGAGAGGTACCCCTACAAGGATGATGCTCTATGTCGGTTAAGCAAGTGGACCGACATGAAGAAAGGCATTCAAAACCTCAGGGAAATGGCTGTGTTTGACATGGTCTATGGTGATCTGAATGATGAGCAGTCACCAATGGATCCAGATCAGGTCCCTTGCACACAGCTGATGTGGCGGAAGTTCCTGCAAAGTGGACCAGAGGCACATTCCAAAGCATTAGCAGTAGCGTCCTGGTGGCGAGACACCCAGACTCAGACAATGGACGAAGTGATTGTCCAGCTCCGGCAATATGAGGGAAGTCTCCCTTCCTCCTAACATGCTTTGGTTTCAGCTGTAGAGGAACTGTCTCAGAGGCTCCAGAAAGTGGAAGAGGACATGTCCTACATTCCACCTGCACGGACCAATGTCTCAGCCATTAGAAGCAGGCGCTTCCCCACCCAAGAGAAGGGCAGTGGAAGACACACACCACGGGGCACCCTGTGGTTTTTCCTCCGCGACCATGGGGAAAACATGAGAAGGTGGCATGGACAGCCCACTTCCGCCCTAGCTGCACGAGTACAGCGGCTGAAAGGGAAGACCACCATGAAAGGGGAGTCTTCCAAGAGAGATGCAGCTCCAGTGTCTAGTCGGAAATCCCCCAGACAGAATAGAATGGCCAACACTGTGCTTGACCCTCTTGAGGGGACCAGGAAGTCATTCTTGCAGGAGTCACTCTTACATCAAGTGAGTGATGGTGAGCAGGATTAGAGGGGCCCTGCCTCCACCCAGGTGGAGGAAAGGGATAATCGGATTTACTGGAAGGTGTGGATCCGATGGCCTGGCACATCAGACCCACAAGAATATAAGGCCTTGGTAGACACTGGCGCACAGTGCACCCTGATGCCATCAAGCCACAGTGGGGTCGAATCCATCTGCATCTCCGGAGTGACAGGGGGATCCCAACAGCTGACCCTATTAGAAGCTGAAGTAAGCTTAACTGGGAAGGACTGGCATAAGCACCCCATTGTGACTGGCCCAGATGCCCCGTGCATCCTAGGTATAGACTACCTCAGGAGAGGGTACTTTAAAGACCCAAAAGGGTACCGGTGGGCCTTTGGTATAGCTGCCCTGGAGGAGGTTGAGCAATTGTCCACCTTACCCGGCCTCTCAGAGGATCCCTCGGTGGTGGAGTCGCTTAAGGTTGAAGAGCAGCGAGTGCCAATTGCCACCAAGATGGTGCACTGGCGGCAGTACCGCAATAACCGAGATTCCCTGGTCCCCATCCATCAGCTGATCCGTCGACTAGAAAGCCAGAAGGTGATCAGCAAGACTCATTCACCTTTCAACAGCCCTATATGGCCAGTGAGAAAACCTAATGGCGAATGGAGACTAACCATGGACTACTGTGGCCTGAATGAAGTTACGCCAGCGATGAGTGCTGCAGTGCCGGACATGCTAGAGCTCCAGTATGAGCTGGAGTCGAAGGCAGCCAAGTGGTACGCCACGATTGACATCGCTAACGCGTTCTTCTCCATCCCAATAGCACCAGAGTGCAGGCCACAGTTTGCATTCACTTGGAGGGGTATCCAGTACACCTGGAATCGATTGCCCCAGGGGTGGAAACACAGCTCCACCGTTTGCCATAGACTGGTCCATACTGCACTGGAGAAAGGTGGGGCTCCAGAACACCTGCAGTTCATTGATGATATCATTGTATGGGGGGACACAGCTGAGGAAGTCTTTGAGAAAGGAAAGAAGGTAATTGAAATCCTTCTGAAGGCTGGTTTTGCCATCAAGCGACAGAAAGTTAAGGGGCCTGGAAGGGAGATTCAGTTCCTAGGAATAAAATGGCAAGATGGGCGTCGCCACATCCCAATGGAGGTGATAAACAAGATAACAGCCATGGCCCCACCAACCACTAAAAAGGAGACTCAATCTTTCCTGGGCGCTGTGGGGTTCTGGAGGATGCACATCCCAAACTACAGCCTGATTGTGAGCCCTCTCTACCACGTAACCCGCAAGAAGAACGATTTTAAAAGGGGCCCAGAGCAACAACAAGCCTTTGAACAAATTAAGCAGGAGATTACCCAGGCAGTGGCCCTCGGGCCAGTCCAGGCAGGGCAGGAGATTAAGAACGTGCTCTACACCGCAGCCGGGGAGAATGGCCCTTCCTGGAGCCTTTGGCAGAGAGCACCTGGGGAATCCCGAGGCCGACCTCTAGGCTTTTGGAGACGGGGATACAAAGGCTCTGAAGCTAACTATACCCTGACTGAGAAGGAGATACTGGCAGCGTACGAAGGAGTTCGAGCTGCCTCAGAAGTGGTCGGCACTGAGACACAGCTCCTCCTGGCACCCCGACTGCCGGTGCTGGGATGGATGTTCAAAGGAAAGGCTCCCTCCACACATCATGCAACAGATGCCACGTGGAGTAAATGGGTTGCGTTGATAACACAATGGGCTCGAATAGGGAACCTCGACCCCCCAGGATTAGTAGAAATGATCATGAACTGGCCAGAGAGCAAAGATGTTGGGATGTCACTAGAACAAGAGGTGAAACGTGCTGAGGAGGCCCCACCATATAACGAGCTGCCGGAGGAGGAGCAGCGATATGCCCTGTTCACTGATGGGTCTTGTCGCATTGTGGGAAAACATCGACGATGGAAGGCTGCGGTGTGGTATCCCACACGACGAACCACTGAAGCTGTTGAGGGACAAGGTGAATCAAGCCAGTTTGCAGAGGTGAAAGCCATCCAATTGGCTTTGGAGATTGCTGAGCGAGAAAAGTGGCCGAGGCTCTATCTCTACACTGACTCATGGGTGATGGCAAGTGCCCTGTGGATGTGGTTGCAGCAATGGAAACAGAACAACTGGCAATGCAAGGGTAGACCCGTCTGGGCCGCTGAAGTATGGCAGGACATTGCAGCCCGGGTGGAGAACCTCGTTGTGAAGGTGCGCCATGTGGACGCCCATATACCCAAGAGTCGGGCCACTGATGAACATCAACATAACCAGCAGGCAGACCAGGCTGCTAAAATCGAAGTGGCTCAGGTGGACTTGGACTGGCAGCGTAAAGGTGAACTGTTCATAGCCCGGTGGGCCCATGAGACCTCGGGCCACCAAGGCAGAGATGCAACATACAGGTGGGCTCGAGATCGAGGGGTGGACCTCACCATTGACACCATCGCAGAGATCATCCACGGATGTGAGACGTGTGCTGCAATCAAACAAGCCAAACGGGTGAAGCTCCAGCGGAATGAAGATTGATGGATGAAATATAAGTATGGAGAGGCCTGGCAGATCGACTACATCACACTGCCACAGACCCGCCGAGGCAAGCGCCACGTGCTCACAATGGTGGAAGCAACCGCTGGATGTCTTGAAACTTATCCAGTGTCCCACGCCACTGCCCGAAATACCTTCCTGGGCCTTGAAGAGCGAGTCCTGTGGTGACACGGCACCCCAGAGAGGATTGAATCAGACAATGGGACTCACTTCTGAAATAACCTCATAGATGCCTGGGCAGAAGAACACGGCATCGAGTGGGTCTACCACATCCCCTACCACGCACCAGCCTCTGGGAAGATCGAGCGCTACAATGGACTGTTAAAAACTACATTGAGAGCAATGGGGGGTGGAACCCTCAAACACTGGGACACACATCTGACAAAGGCCACTTGGTTAGTCAACACAAGAGGATCTGCCAATCGAGCTGGCCCGGCTCAGTCAAAACTTCCACGTGTTGTAGACGGGGATGAAGTCCCTGTGGTGCGCATGAGGGATCTGCTGGGAAAAATGGTCTGGATTAGTCCTGCGCCGGGCAAAGGCAAACCCATCCACGGGATTGCTTTTGCTCAAGGACCTGGGTGCACCTGGTGGGTGATGCAGAAGGATGGAGAGGTCCGATCCGTACCACAAGGGGACTTGATTGTGGGTGAAAACACACCGTGAGTTATACTGTGCTTTTGTTAATTTTTCTTTGTCAATGCTAATTGCTAAATGGCAGCTGGATGTGACGCACATGGTATAGACTAAAGGGGTGGATTATGTCCTGGTTTAGGTAGGATAGGGTTAAGTTTCCCCAGCAGTGGGGGGGAAGCTCTAGCCGGGTTATTCACTACCATGCTGACGTCACGTCCTGGCACCGATAGCACAGAGCGTGGGAGAATCGGTGAGCGCGTGTGTTATGCGATTTTCTCTGCTCTTACTGCTGTATTGGTAGATATCTTGCTCTGTTCATTGTTATCACTATTACTGCTATTGTTATTGTTGTTGTTTGTTGTGTTGCTGTTGCTCTGTTGTATTAAACCTCTCCTTATCTCAGCCCCGGGCTTTGTATTTCACTCCCTTTGTGGGGGAGGGGCAGCGGCCGCGTGGTCTCAGACCCCGGCAGGGACTAAACCACCACACCAAGAAAGCAGGGCTCCATCACGCGTAACGGTTACTTGGGAAGACAAACGCCATCACTCCGAACATCTCCCCCTTCCTTTTTCTTCCCTCATCTCTATATGCTGAGCATGACATCATATGGTATGGAATATCCCTTTGGTCAGCTGAGGTCAACTGTCCCATCTGTGTCTCCTCCCAACTTCTTGTGCACCCCCAGTCTACTCGCTGGTGGGGTGGGGTGAGAAGCAGAAAAGGCCTTGATGCTGTGTAAGCACTGCTCAGCAATAACTAAAACATCCCTGTATTATCAACACTGTTTTCAGCACAAATCCAAGACATAGCCCCATACTAGCTACTGTGAAGAAAATAAACTCTATCCCAGCCAAAACCAGCACGAGACCCAACCTAAGTCAGCTCTCACTGGCTGAGAACACCCCATAACAATGACAAAACAATAGAAGATTTACCCTTCAATGAAACCAGACATATAACCACGGCCAAAACTGCAATTGACCAGTAGCTAGGATAAACCCACACACACCTGCACAGGACATTGGTTTAGAACAATGAAGATGAACACACCACTGACCATACATCCACACCACCTGCATGGGAGAAGTACATACAGATTACGCAAGCAATAGTAACTGATTAGCCCACCCCTTAACATGAGTAATTTGATTGGTCTATGCAACTGTATTGTAACATATAAACCCTGGCTTCCTTTTTATAGAGGTCCTCCATGCATTAGGCTGGGGCACTGTTGCAGGAGAATTATTGAGACAAGTCGTTTTTGTGAGGTTAACCAAAAGGTTTTATTAAATGATTAAACAATGATTAAATGGCAGTCAAGTACTTACTACATGTCTAATAATTAATCTATAGCTTGATGTGTAAAAAATGTCGCTTACCTCGCTATAGACATCAGATGCCAAGTAAGGGAACTCTCAGCTTTGAGGGGTAACCTTGAGAATCATCCCTACTCAAGGGGAGATCACTGCCAGGCAGCCAGCTGCTACAGAGTGAGAGCTCAAAGGACCCTGATGGCTGCACATATTTATAGCATAATATAGTTGGTTTGTAGTCAGGTTTTCTGCTATGTTCATGCAGTTTCTGCCACTTATCAGCCCAGTCTCCAGCCAAAACTTTTTTGTGGTTTTGGTGCTGGGTTCTCACTGATAGCCTTGCACAATAGAATTAACTTTGGTTAGGCCTATTTGCTGAGCATCTACCTGGTCCAAAGTTCAGCTAGTTCAAACAGGACAAGTGCACCCATCACCCTATGCCGGTCACAAGCTGGTTCTAGATGGCTTAACAATGGACCCACCACAGGCCAAAGTTGAGCCAGAGAAGTTTGTGGTGCTTCTATGAAAATATATTTTAAGAAAGGGTGGTAAATATCAAGGGAAAAGAGAATTAAGGCCAGAGCAGTAGGGGGAACTCCACACCGGAGAAGGTACAGCCCTGAAGGGACTGCAGCCTGCGGAGGAACCCATGCCAGAGCAGAGGAAGATAAGAGTAAGGAACAAGGAGTGGCAGAAAGAAACCACTATGTCTTGACCCCAACCTCCTGCACCACCTGTGGCCTCACTGTGAAGGGACTGAGGGTAAGACATCCTGGACTTCCAAAGGGCTGACTTTGTCTTGTTTAGGCAACTGCTTGACAGAATCCCTTGGGAGATGGTCCTGAAGGGTATAGGGGTCCAGGAAGTCTGGGCACTCTTTAAGAAGGAAGTCTTAATAGCACAGGAGCAGGCTGTCCCCAGGTGCTGTAAGAGAAGCCAGCAGCAGAGAAGACCACCCTGGCTAAACAGGGAGCTTTGGCTGCAACTCAGGGAGAAAAGGAGAGTTTACGGCCTTTGGAAGAAGGGGCTAGCCACTCACAGTGATTACAAAGAGGCTGTGAGGCTATGCAGGGCGGAAATCAGGAGATCTAAAGCCCAGCTAGAAATTAATCTGGCTTCAGCAGTCAAGGATAACAAGAAATGTTTCTATAAGTATGTCAACAGCAAAAGAAAGACCAGGGAGAGCCTCCATCCCCTGCTAGACACGGGAGGAAACATAGTAACAAGTGATGAGGAAAAGGCTGAGGTGCTTAATGCCTTCTTTGCCTCAGTCTTTAATAACAAGACTAGTTGTATTGAGGGAATCCAGCCTCCTCAGCCAGAGGACAGAGACTGGGAGAACGACCCCCCCACAATCCAGGAGGAGACAGTCAGTGACCTGCTGCATCACATAGACACACACAAGTCTATGCAACCGGAGGGGATACACCCGAGGGTGCTGAAGGAGCTGGCTGGGGTGCTCGCCAAGCCGCTTTCCATCATTTAGCAGCAGTCCTGGCTGACTGGGGAGGTCCCGAGAGATTGGAAATCGGCCAATGTGACGCCCATCTATAAGAAGGGTCGGAAGGATGATCCGGGAAATTACAGGCCTGTCAGCTTGACTTCGGTGCCCAGGAAGCTGATGGAGCAGCTCATCCTGAGTATCATCACACAACACATGCGGGACAACCAGATGATCAGGCCCAGTCAGCATGGGTTTATGAAAGGCAGGTCCTGCTTGACAAACCTGATCTCCTTCTACGACAGGGCGACCTGCTTATTGGATGAGGGAAAGGCTGTGGATGCTGTCAACCTTGACTTTAGTAAGGCCTTTTGTGGAGGTTTGAACTCAGCCGGCAGCCAGACACCACGTGGCCGGCCGTTTACCTCCCCTTCCCCCCTCTGGTAAAATAGGGGAGGAACAAAAGAAGAGAATTCATGGGTTGAGTAAAAAGAAAGAATTTACTAAATATAACAAGAGAACAACAGTAACAATAGTGAGTTCAAAAAGAAAACGGGTAAAATGCAACAGTGGCTTACCAAACGCGGCAACCGCCCCCCACAGCAACAATACCGCCCAATGAGCAGATGGTGAGCGCGAGAGAGAGAACGACCCTGAGAGTGAGCCCGCCCACCTGGGCATGACATCACATGGTATGAAATACTCCAATGAAAACTAACTCCATCCTGGTCGAAACCAGGACACCTTTGACACTGTTTCCCACAGCATTCTCCTGGCGAAACCGGCTGCTCATGGCTTGGATGGGCACACGCTTCGCTGGGTAAAAAACTGGCTGGATGGCCGGGCCCAAAGAGTTGTGGTGAATGGAGTTAAATCTGGTTGGCGGCCAGTCACGAGTGGTGTCCCCCAGGGCTCGGTTTTGGGGCCACTCCTGTTTAACATCTTTATTGATGATCTAGACGAGCGGATCGAGTGAACCCTCAGTAAGTTTGCAGATGACACCAAGTTGGGTGGGAGTGTTGATCTGCTCAAGGGTAGGGGAGGCTCTGCAGAGAGATCTGGACAGGCTGGAGCGATGGGCTAAGGCCAACTGGATGAGCTTCAATAAGGCCAAATACCAGGTGCTGCACTTGGGCCACAACAACCCCCAGCAGCGCTACAGGCTTGGGGAGGAGTGGCTGGAGAGCTGCCAGTCAGAGAGGGACCTGGGGGTGTTGATTGACAGCCGGCTGAACATGAGCCAGCAGTGTGCCCAGGTGGCCAAGAAGGCCAATGGCATCCTGGCTTGTATCAGAAATAGCGTGGCCAGCAGGGACAGGGAAGGGATCTTACCCCTGTACTCGGCACTGGTGAGGCCGCACCTCGATGACTGTGTTCAGTTTTGGGCCCCTCACTACAAAAAGGGCATTGAATGACTCGAGCGTGTCCAGAGAAGGGCAACGAAGCTGGTGAAGGGTCTGGAGCACAGGTCTGATGGGGAGTGGCTGAGGGAACTGGGGTTGTTTAGTCTGGAGGAGGCTGAGGGGAGACCTCATTGCCCTCTACAACTACCTGAAAGGAGGTTGCAGAGAGATGGGGATGAGCCTCTTTAACCAAGTAACAAGCGATAGGACAAGAGGTAATGGCCTCAAGTTGTGCCAGGGAAGGTATAGACTAGATATTAGGAAGTATTTCTTTACAGAACGGGTTGTTAGGCGTTGGAATGGGCTGCCCAGGGAGGTGGTGGAGTCCCCATCCCTGGAGGTGTTTAAGAGTCAGACTGACATAGCGCTTAGGGATATGGTGTAGTTGAGAACGGTCATTGTTCGGTTAATGTTTGGACTAGATGATCTTCAAGGTCTTTTCCAACCTAGATGATTCTGTGATTGACTCATCTATACAGTTTGTAACTGCTATAGGAACAGAGACAGAAGAATTGATCCTGCAACACTTTGCACTGAGCACAGTACTCATTACTGTGAACAATCAATAATTCCATGCATGACTTGCAATTAAAATCACTTATTCTTATTATATATTCTTATATCCTTATTTCTTATTCTTATATCCTTATTTCTTATTCTTATTATATATTCTTATATTCTTCCATTCTGTGAGCTTTCAATAATATTGCATGTTCAGTTATATACTTATTTTTACTGAGGTCTCAGTATGGTCTGCTTTTTACAAGCAAAATACGGGGAAAGGAAAGAAGGGATGCTGAGATTTTTTTTAAAAAAAACAACTCCTAAGCTAATATACACATAACAAATAACTATTGTCTTTGTTAAGGTTTCAGTAGGAAGAAGCCATGTTTAAGATGTCTACCTTATCAGGAAGAAAAAAGCAATTCAAGATCTAGAAATCACTGGATACCATAATGTAGTAAAGTCTAATAATTTTGTATCCTGTATGCTCCTTTAAAAACATATATGAAAATTCTTTTTAAACATTGTTACAGCTGCCTTAATATTACCTCTCAGGACACTGTACCCAAAGATGGCATTTTACTTTTCAACTTATAAAAATGTAGGTTAAAATAAGTTAAACACATTGCTGAAGTATTTTCAGTAGTTACTGATGACTTTCACAGACTCTGGAAAACAATTACTTTCCAACATTCTATATTATAGAAATGATACAGAAAAAGTCTTTCATATAGAATAATAGAATCGTAGAACGGTTTGGGATGGAAGGGACCTTAAAGATCATCTAGTTCCAACTCCCCTGTCATGGGCAGGGACACCTTCCACTAGATCAGGTTGCTCAAAGCCCCGTCCAACCTGGCCTTGAACACTTCCAGGGAAGGGGCATTCACAACTTCTCTGGGCAATCGGTTCTGATGTCCCTCCCCATCTTTCCTGTAGGCCCCCTTGAAATACTGGAAGGCCACTATAAGGCTTCCCCAGAGCCTTCTCTGCTCTAGACTGAACTCCAACTCTCTCAGCCTGTCCTCATACGGGAAGTGCTTAAGCTCCCTCATCATCTTCGTGACTCTCCTCTAGACCCATTCAAGCAGGTCCACGTCCTTCTTATGTTGGGGTCCCCAGAGCTGAACACAATACTCCAGGTGGGGTCTCATGAGAGCAGAGTAGATGGGGAGAATTGCCTCCCTTGACCTGCTGGCCACACTTCTCTTGATGCAGCCCAGGACACAGTTGGCTTTCTGGGCTGCAAGCGCACATTGCTGGCTCATATTCAGTTTTCCATCCGCTAATACCCCCAAGTCCTCCACAGGGCTGCTCTCAATCCACTCATCACCCAGCCTGTATTTGTGCTTGGGATTGCCTTGACCCATGTGCAGGACCTTGCACTTGGCCTTGTTGAATTTCATGAGGTTTGCATGGGCCCACCTCTCAAGCCTGTCCAGGTCCCTCTGGATGGCATTCCTTCCCTCCAGCATGTTGATTGCACCACACAGCTTGGTGTCGTCAGCAAACTTGCTGAGGGTGCGCTCAGTCTCACTGTCCATGTCTCCAACAAAGATGTTAAAGAGCACTGGTCTGAACACCAAACCCTGAAGACTGTCACTCATCACTACTCTGTACTTTGACATCGAGCCATTGACTGCAATTCTGCGACCATCCAGCCAATTCCTTATCCACTGAGTGGTCCATCCATCAAATCCATGTCCCTCCAATTTAGAGACAAGGATGTCATGCATGATAGTGTCAAATACTTTGCACAAGCCCAGGTATATGACATCAGTTGCTCTTCCCTTATCCACCAGCACTGTAACCCTGTCGTAGAAGGCTGCCTAATTTGTCCGGCACAATTTGCCCTTAGTGAAGCCATGTTGGCTGTCACCAATTATCTCCTTATTTTCCATGTGCCCTAGCATAGTTTCGAGGAGGATCCACTCCATGATCTTTCTGGGCACAGAGGTGAGACTGACTGGCCTGTAGTTTCCCAGGTCTTCCTTTTTTCCCTTTTTAAAAATGGAGGCTATGTTTCCTCTTTTTCAGTCAGCAGGAACTTCACCGGACTGCCACGACTTCTCAGATATGATAGATAGTGGCTTAGCCACTTCATCCGCCAGGTCCCTCAGGACCCACAGATGCATCTCATCTGATCCCATGGACTTGCGCACCTTTTGGTTCCTTAGATGGTCTCGAACCTGATCTTCTCCTACAGTGGGTGATTCTTCATTCTCCCAGTCCCCACCTTTACCTTCTGCATCTTGGGCGGTGTGGCTGGAGCCCTTGCTGGTGAAGACTGAGGCAAAAAGTCTTTGAGTACCTCAGCCCTATCCATATCCCGGGTAACCAGGTCTCCCATTTCCTTCCGGAGAAGACCCACATTTTCCCTAGTCTTCCTTTTATCACCGATGTACCTGTAGAAGCTTTTTTTGTTGCCCTTGATGTCCCCAGCCAGATTTAATTCTGTCAGGGCTTTGGACTTCCTAACCTGATCCCTGGCTACCTGGGCAGTTTCTCTGTATTCCTCCCAGGCTATCTGCCCTTGCTTCCATGCTCTGTAGGCTTCTTTTTTGCTTGTCCAGGATTTCCTGGTTCATCCATGCAGGCCTCCTGGCATTCTTACCTGACTTCTTCTTTGTCAGTATGCATCGCTCCTGAGCTTGGAGGAGGTGATCCTTGAATATTAACCAGCTTTCTTGGGCCCCTAACAGTGATGTATAACAAGGATGTCTCTCATACAGTAAGTATTCTATCACATATAAAATAATATTTCTTTTGCTTTATCAATTACACAAATACCTTATTTGTCAGGTTAACTAATTCCCTATAGCATGTCACTGTTACTAGGAAGACACAATGGTTGGACCAGATGATCCTTGAGGTCCCTTCCAACCTGGTATTCTATGACACATGTCTTTATATTTTTTTGAATATACATGCCTGTAAGAAGATTAAAATATTTAATTACATTAATTGATCATTTTCTCAGATTTCCCTAAATATTGTAGCAAGCAAATGTTGCAGTAATTACCTCTCTGGAAATTTGTTTCTGAGGGTTTCCCTTCATTTATCTAACACTGAAAAATTAAGCATATAAAGTAGCCTGGCACAAATCAGTGAAGAAGTATATACACCGGGTTATCCGAACATGCACATTTTGATAAAGCAATGACAAAGGACTTTCAGGAAGTCGTGCATACAAAATAATGAGCACTGCAGAGTGGGGATCATAAACCAAGGTACAGGAGTGGCAAAACAGAACTAAGGAGAGTATAAAGGTTCATTTTGCATAGTGATAAGTAAAATTTTTTGTCAACATCCCTGCTTTTCTTCCCTGACCCTCAACACTTCTATTTCCTGGAAGGTTTCTCGTTCCTGGAATTGATATAAACTTATTTCTCCATTGCAATTAAAAATGCTTAATTATACTGTTTTCTGACTGCCTTATGCAAAATATATTCAGGAAAATTTTGTCTGTCAACTATTACAATCATAAATTTGATTAACAATACTTCAGTAAAATACAGGGCATGATGCAATTTAAAAAACCCCAAAACATTTTAGTAATCTAAATGTATTGTATATTTGTAATCCTGATAAACCACTAATTAATGCAGCTTTTCATGTTAAATGTTTTACAGCTTAAGACTTCTTGTCAAAATAGCTAACTGAAATGCTCAAGGAAAAGTTCAGAGGAAAGAATACATAAACATAGTTTATATTTTTATTTTTATTAATGAGAATGATGACAAGGCAAAAGTCATCTTAAAAATGGGACTCCTTTCCTTTCCTTTCCTTTCCTTTCCTTTCCTTTCCTTTCCTTTCCTTTCCTTTCCTTTCCTTTCCTTTCCTTTCCTTTCCTTTCCTTTCCTTTCCTTTCCTTTCCTTTCCTTTCCTTTCCTTTCCTTTCCTTTCCTTTCCTTTCCTTTCCTTTCCTCTCCTTTCCTCTCCTTTCCTCTCCTTTCCTCTCCTTTCCTCTCCTTTCCTCTCCTTTCCTCTCCTTTCCTCTCCTTTCCTCTCCTTTCCTCTCCTTTCCTCTCCTTTCCTCTCCTTTCCTCTCCTTTCCTCTCCTTTCCTCTCCTTTCCTCTCCTTTCCTCTCCTTTCCTCTCCTTTCCTCTCCTTTCCTCTCCTTTTCTTCTGCCAGGTTACTTCATTTCCAGATAATCTTTCCATGATAAACCATTTTCTCATGTCCTAACCTTTTGCATAAAGGAGTGTTGTGGGTTGACCTTGGCTGGCCACTGAGTGCCCACTAAGCTGCTCTCTCACTCTGTCCTGGTTTCAGCTGGGATAGAGTTAATTTTCTTCCTAGTAGCTGGTACAGTGCTGTGTTCTGGATTTAGTATGAAAATAATGTTAACTCACTGATGTTTTAGTTGTTGCTAAGTAGTGCTTATCTTAAGTCAAGGACTTTTCAGTTTCCCATGCTCTGCCAGCGAGGAGGTGTACAAGAGGCTGGGAGGGAGCATGGCCAGGACAGCTGACCTGAACTAGCCAAAGGGATGTTCCATACCATAGGACATCATGCTCCTATGTGGCGAGCACATAGCTCTCTGGCGAGCAATTGCACTGTGCATCACTTGCCTTTCTTGGGTTTTATTTTCTCTCTTTTTGCTATCTTCCTTTTCATTCCAATCATTATTATTTCTATTTTATTTTAATTTTAATTATTAAACTGTTCTTATCTCAACCCATGAGTTTTACTTTTTTTCCCGATTGTCCTCCCCATCCCACTGGTGGTTGCGTGGTGCTCAGTTGCCGGCTGGGGTTAAACCATGACAGACCTTTTTTAGCGCCCAATGTGGGGCACAAAGGGTTGAGATAATGACAGATATGATCAGAGTGTGTTAAAACAAATTTGTTATAAGTATTCATTGTATTGGTTTAATAGTCACTGGTCACAATGTTGATTAATTTGCTCTCAGAGTTGTTATTAGAGCTGTGTGATGTAACACCTTACTTGCTCCCTGTTGTGCTGGTTATCAGCTCTGGAGTCTATCAAGGGTATCATTCAGCTGTACTGTGTAACACTGATGGTGAGACTAATCTGGTATTTGTGGTGGTTTGACCTTGGCTAAATGCCAGTTACCCACCAAGTCGCTTTATCACTTCCCCCCCTTTCCCCTTTTTTTCTCAACAGGGCAAAGAAGGGAAAGAAAATAAGATAGGAAAACAAAACAACCCTTGTGGGTAAAACAAAAGCAGTTTTAATACAAGCAAAGCGAAGCAAAGGTCTGTGCGCGGAGGCAAAAAAAGAGAAAACAGATTTATTCTCTACTTCCCATGAACAGGCGATGTCGGGCCTTCTCAGGAAGCAGGGCTCCAATACGCGTAGTGGTTGCCTCGGAGGACCAAGGGTGACCCCACCCCCTTCCTCCTTTCTCCCAGCTTTATACTGAGCAGACGTCATATGGTCTGGAATATCCCTTTGGTCAGTTCGGGTCAGCTGTCCTGGTTGTGTCCCCTCCCAAGATCTTGCCCACCCCGTCCCACTGTGGGGGGGAAATGTCAGAAAGAGCCTTGGTGCTGTGTAAGCACCACTCAGCAGTAGCCACAACACCAGTGTGCTATCAACACCCTGCCAGCTCCCAACATAAAACACAGCACCATGAGGGCTGCTACAGGGGAAAACCAATTCTGGCTCAGCCAGACCCGGTACAAGTCAACATTGCGATCATCTCTGTACTTCGAGTGCCATCTCCTGGCGCCTATTAATAATTACACGTTTTACCTTTTCTTCTCAGGGAACCAACCTAAGGAGGAGACATCGTTCCACATCCTCCCCTTTGCCAGGCTAAGTACAATAGTGTTTGAGAATTTTGAAAATTTTGAATATCCTTCAAACCAGCATGTTCCTATTTCTATGTCTCCTGAATGTGGTTCAGGTCTTGTTTAGGGTTAAACAACTATTTAAGAGTACCACCCAGAGATCGACCCCGGTGACAGCCACTGTGGCTACTCAGACCCCAGCAATGGGTGATGCAGCTGAACCAGAGAATCAACCAGTGACAGTATCAGTCACCCCTATACACAAGAAGAAATGGACATGAAAGTCAACTCATTTAGTAAAGGAGGACGAAGCAGGGCCATCACAAGAACAGGAGGAAGAGGCAGAACAAGAGGTAACCACTTGATCCCTATTCCTGAGTGAGCTGTGGGAAATGCGAAAAGATTTCATCTGTCGTCCATGTGAGCACATTATCACCTGGCTGCTCCGATGCTGGGATAATGGGGCTAGTAGCCTGGAATTAGAGGGTAGGGAAGCCAAGCAGCTGGGATCCCTTTCTAGGGAAGGTGAGCATTGACAAGGTGATTGGAAAAGGGACACAAGTGTGAGAGATGAGAAACCAGGCCTGCGAGAAACTAAGAAAAACATCCTGAGAAAGCAAAAGTTGAGGCTGATTGAAGAAATGCCTCAAACACTCGCAAGACAAAACTATGAGTCACTGGGTGGATGGTGTGGAGGTCGAAGCTGATAAGGCTGCCCCAATAACACAAGATGCAGCTGGAGGAGGGAGCCCTGTGGAGACAGGACGGCTCTGCTCTGGTGCACCCGGACAAATTTCAAGGGCCATCTGTCCGGTGAATGACCTTTGCTTCATTATCCACGAAATGCATATTAAAGTTAACACCCCTCAATATGCTAACGAGGGCTAACATGATCATGCTAATTACATCATCCCATGAAACACCTTACCCCTCCCCGTACACGGGATACGTAGGTATGTGGGTCGACCTAGGGGACGGACCCAAGGAAAGTGGGTATAAATCGAGGGGAGCAAAGGGAGGGGAGGGGCCCAGAGAGTGAAGACGGCTGCCTCCTGGAACCCTCACTGGCAGGATCGACACAGAAACCCAGACCAGTGATCCCTATTCCTCTATTCCCTCCATCTCCCTCCTTTCCTTTTTCCTCTTTTCCTTCACTACCATTAAGCAATGCAAGGCATACTGTATTACTTGCTACAACTCGTTATATACTTAGCCAATTATCGTGTGTTCAATTAGTACATTGTGGGTAGTTTAATAAATGTTTGGACTTGGAGACTTGTCTCACCATTGTCCACTCAGTTGGGGATTTACGTATCTGAGTCACTTGTCTCCCTCATCTGAGCGGGACATGACAATCCCGACCCCAGAGAAGGGGTGGCCCCCCAGAGATGACATGGGGAGAAGTAGTACAGGAGTTGATTAATTACAGAATACGGATGGGATTCACTGGTTAGGGAGAGACAAAATCCAAAGCAGACCTTAGGAGGGTGGAAGGAAATGGGGAGATAAAAGCTAAGCCCTTGTGCAATTCCTGACTTCTCCCGCTGAAGCCGACGCAACCTCCTGATAAGAAAAGATACACACTATGGACAGAGAGCATTTCAAAGGGGATTCCCTAAGATTTAATGGATGGTATGCCTACTGTGATGTTAGAAAAGCTCATTTGAGCCTGGAAAGACAAAAGGAAGGATCCTCCCCAAATTGAGCAGACCTCCTGAGACAGGGAGGGGATGGAACTGAAACCTAATGATGGTGGTAATTGCCTCTCAAACACCTACCACCCCTGAAGAGAACTTGATTGATTTGGGGTTAGGAAACTGGATGCGTCGTCCTCAGTAAGTGAGGCGGGGGATGGCTGGTGGGTCCATTTGAGAAGGCTCACAGAAAATACTAAAGGAGACTTGCTGATCACATTTCCCCCGGGTCCTTTTAGAACCTTGGTTAACTTTTTAGTAGATAGTGGAGAAACACATTTGGGTTCACTTACCAAAAACCTCAATCAATTCAATCAGACAACAGGAGCCACTTTACTGCCGGGGTGGTGTAAGGGACAAGCCCCAAGTGACTGAAGTCACTGCACTGTGAGGCCCCTCCCCTGCCCTGAGCAGAAACACAGAAGGGTTTCAGAGATACAAAATGGAAGTCTTGGGGAGTGGCCTTGGTGTCATTTCTCTTGACTGACCAACTGTCTCAATGACTCCTGAGACTGGGGCAAGAGAAGGTTCTAGAACTCCAGGAACTGGGGCTATAAATAGGATATTCTCACTCTCTCTCTGGGGACTCTCCACACTAAACACCCCCGTTGGCAGGTCCAATGCTGGATACAGGACTGGTGATATCTCTCTCTCTCTTATCTTCTAAGTAACCTTAAAGCTAAGTAATGCAAGGCTGACCTTTTTTCCATAAAACCGCATAGCTTAGATAGATATAGTTGCGAAAGTGCCAGCAATTACAGAATGTTTGTTTACTAATTATGTAACAAGATAAATGGGCTGTAGCTCCTTTGTGTGATGTGCTAGCTTTGTGGAATTACCACCTAGCAGCCATCTCTGTGCAGACATGAAATAAAAGAAATACCTCTGCTCTGTGTGTATTGGCTTGCATATTGGGTGAAAGAACCTTCCTTTTGGGATAACATTTTGATGACCCAGGTGGGATGGCCACAACACCTTGCCCGGATCATCTGATCAGTCCTGGCGATAGGGTTGGTGGTCCGGACTCCAGCGCGCACCGACCTGCTTGGTCGGAGATCTCCTGACAGCTTTCCGTGGTGCTGGAACAACCAGCGACTTGAAGGTGCAATGCCTAACAGAGGTATTTCAGGGAAAAGAGGGGGAGAGCTTGGGATTTCGGGTCAATGTGACTCTCTTTCAAACAAACAAAAAAAAAAAAAAACAAACAGTAAAAATTATTCCTTCTAGGTGGGCCTTCATGTCCTGAATTAAAGATGTTCCGATGTCAAGCGGCTGATCAGAATGTGTTCGCACAGTGTAATGTATCCCACTAGCTGGATTCTAACAAGCGTATTAGTTAAGATGCAAAATCTAGCCCCAACCCTCTACTATAGTGCCAAGACGATAGCTGCTTGGTTGTTTGCATACGTACATTGAAATAATCCTTGTTGCTTTCGTATTTCTGACTGGTGATGCTGTGTTGACCTCTCACGGTTTCTGGGAGGGGACACTGGAAGCTTGCCAATACACCAGGTTTGAGTTCTTAAAGTGGCACCTAGGCTGATTTGCACTTGGGGTAACCCTTGGCTAGTGGATAACATCGCAGGCAGGACAGAGGGAGGGACACCACGCAGGAGCAAGAGGTCGCTATTTTCTCTGCATAGTCTCCACTATGGCGAATGAAGAAAGATGCTCAAACTCCTTCATCATTGTTACCTGATTAAGGTGTGGTCCCTTCACCACAAAGTTCAGGCAATGTTCCTTTGGCTGGTCCAACTGAAACTTATTAGCATTTTCACACACAATGAGCACATTCTGCAGATTTGAGGATGCTTCAGTGTATTGCAGGCAGAGCTGTTCCAGTCGAGAGAGCTTGAAGTTTCATCTGTATGAGCACCTCGAAGGGAGTGTCTCAAGCCTCTCGGATGGACGCTTCCAATCCCAACTGCAGGCTGCACTGCTTGACATTCCTTCCAATGCCATTCCTCTGGTCACTGTATTTTGCAGATGGATCAGAAGTCCATCGTGGGACTAATGTTTTTGGTTTCTAAGTGGATCGTTGTTTGCATCGTTTCTCTGATCATATTAGGCCCGGTTTTGTTCTTTACTAGGGAAAGATGGTGTGGGAGAAGTTTATATTCTTACTTTATGGATGTATAACCTTGTCTCAGTCAACTGAGAATTTGAATAACCAACCCAACATGGCATGGGAATTGATCACCGGTTTTATCCGAATCTGGAATCGAACAGACCAAGGTCTTTGTGTGGATCTTCCCATTCAAAACTAAAATTCAAAACTAAAAATGTTAAATCAAAGGTGTATTCAAATTCCTGACAAATGGGATCACTATGTTCACCATGATTGTTGTTGCTATGAATGTGCTTGGTCCCTTAACATTTTTTGTAATTGATGCATGAGAAATAAATCCCCTACCCCATGAGGATAATTAATTGCAAATCATTAAGAACTTTTATTCGAGATATGTGCACTTGTTGGGGTTATCCTAATTTTGGATACCTAAATCAAGACACATTCTGTAATCAAACGACCAATAAGGACAAGGTAATTGGATAATATAATTTGGTAAACAAAGATGGGTGTAGCATTCTCTACCATGACTTCTTCCACCCCCCCCGGGGTGTATTTTGAAAAACTGGAAAAAGTTTGGAGAAGATCCTCTGACTAAAGAAAAACTGAAAAGATACTGTAATCAGTGGTGGCCACAATATTTTTTGGATGATGGGGAAAAATGGTCTGAAAATGGATCTTTAAAATATAACACTATATTACAGCTAATGTTGCTTTGTAAACGTGAAGGAAAATGGGATGAAGTACTGTATGTGGATGCTTTTATGACTTTAAGGAATGATTATGGTTCTAGAAAGAAATACAAGTTGTTCGTGAAATGGAATGTATGTATTAGCAGAAAGTGTTAATGGAAACATTAGGAGAGCCAAAGCGCAGCTAGAGCTCAACCTGGCTACAGCTGTTAAAGATAATAAAAAATGTTTCTATAAATTCATTAACAACAAAAGGAGGATTAGGGAAAATCTCCCTCCTTTATTGGATGCAGAAGGAAACATGGTAACTAAGGATGAGGAAAAGGCTGAGGTGCTCAACACCTACTTGCCTCAGTCTTTAGCAGTGGAACTGGCTGTTCCCTGGACACCCAGCCTCATGAGCTGGGAGATGGGGAGGGGAAGCAGACTGACGTCAGTACAGTTGAAGTTGGTGGTCAGAGACCTGCTACACCACTCGGATGCACACAAGTCTGTGGGACCGGATGGGTTACACCCAAGGGTGCTGAAAGAGTTGGCAGATGTGCTCGCCAAGCCACTTTCCATGATTTACCTGAAGTCATGGCTAACTGGGGAGGTCCCATTGGACTGGAGGGTAGCAAATGGGACACCCATCTACAAGAGAGGCAGAAAGGAGGATCCAGGAAACTATAGACCCATCGGTCTGACCTCGGTGCCAGGGAAGGTCACGGAGCAGGTCATCTCAAGTGCCATTAAAAGTCATATAATGGACAACCAGGGGATCAGGCCTAGTCAGCATGGGTTTATGAAAGGCAGGTCCTGCCTGACAAACCTGATCTCCTTCTCTGACAAGATGACCTGACTATTGGATGAGGGAAAAGCTGTGGATATTGTCTACCTGGATTTTCGAAAAGCATTCGACACAGTTCCCCATAGAATTCTCATAGAAAAACCGGCTGCCCATGGCCTGGATGAGCGAACGGTCTGCTGGGTCAAGCACTGGCTGGATGGACGGTCCCAGAGAGTGGTGGTCAATGGAGCTAAATCCAGCTGGCGACCGGTCACAAGTGGTGTTCCTCAGGGCTCGGTGTTGGAACCATTTCTGTTCAACATCTTTATTGATGATCTTGATAAGGACATAGAGTGTATCATCAGTAAGTTTGCAGATGACACCAAGTTAAGCGGGAGTGTCGATCTGCATGAGGATAGGGAGGCTCTACAGAGAGACTTGGATAGATTGGATCAGTGGGCCAATGTTAACGGGATGAGCTTCAACAAGGCCAAGTGCCAGGTCCTGCACTTGGGCCACAACAACCCCATGCATCGCTACAGGCTTGGAGAGGTGTGGCTGGAGAGCTGTCTGGAAGAAAGAGATCTGGGGGTTCTAATTGACAAGCAGCTGAACATGAGCCGGCAGTGTGCCCGGGTGGCCAAGAAAGCCAACGGCATCCTGGCTTGTATTAGAAATAGTGTGACCAGCAGAAGTAGGGAGGTGATAGTCCCCCTGTACTCTGCACTGGTGAGGCCACACCTGGAGTATTGTGTCCAGTTTTGGGCACCTCAATACGAGAGAGATATCGAGGTGCTGGAGCGAGTGCAGAGGAGGGCAACGAAGCTGGTGAAGGGCCTGGAGAATAAATCCTATGAGGAGCGATTGAAGGAGCTGGGACTGTTCAGTTTGAGGAAGAGAAGGCTGAGGGGAGACCTCATCACTCTCTACAACTACCTGAAAGGACATTGTAGAGAGGTTGGTGCTGGTCTCTTCTCACAGGTGATTAGTGACAGAACAAGAGGGAATGGCTTTAAACTGCAACAGGGGAGGTTCAGACTGGACATTAGGAAAAAAATTTTCACAGAGAGAGTGGTCAGACAGTGGAATAGGCTGCCCAGGGAGGTGGTGGAGTCACCATCCCTGGATGTGTTTAAGGTTCGTTTGGATGAGATGTTGGGGGATATGGTGTAGGGGAGAACTTTGTAGAGTAGGGCTGATGGTTGGACTCGATGATCCCAAGGGTCTTTTCCAACCTGAATGATTCTGTGATTCTGTGATTCTGTGAAAGGCAAAGTAACTGTTGTAAAAGTTGTGAACTTGGAAAAGAATGTGAAAAGAAATGTGTTGAGGATGGGTGGGGAAGATGGCTCATAAACATTAGATTTATGATTTTGTCAGTATGTTTTGCAATAATGATAAGTATTGCTATAGTGAAATGTACGATCTCTCGTATTGTTCCCTCTCTTTCTCCCTCTGTTCAATATATCCAGATTACCACCCTTGACAACGACTACCTCGAAGTTTTGCTGAATGTTTGAGTCATGGAGTGGTGTGAGGAACTGAAGGAGTTAATGCCTCAAACACTCATCAATACAGAAAGCCTCAAGGACAAATTGTGCCCTTTGTGGTTAGTCTAAGGAATGAATTATTTGCCTAGGGAAGCACAGAGTGTATCCAAGGGTGCACGACTCTGCTCCCTTGCAGTTGTATAATGAAATTACTTAGATAAGCCTTGAAGGGAGTAGACAGACTGAGTAAAACCACATGTTCAGGTTAATGCCTACACTTTAATTTATTATTATAGCCTTGAAGAAGAGCTAAAAGACTGATAAGAGAGATAAATAACCAGTCCGAGTCGTAACAGAGGCACCAACGGTGGATGAAGTGGCTCACCAACTCCGGCAATATGAAGAAAATGCTAGAGCCTCAATACAAATCGGAGTCAAAGGCAGCAAAGTGGTATGCCACAATTGATATTGCTAACATGTTCTTCTCAATCCTTTGGCAACACAGTGCAGGCCACAGTTTGCTTTCACTTGGAGGGGCGTCCAGTACACTGGGAATCAGCTGCCCCAAGGACAGAAACACAGTCCCACCATTTGCAATGGACTGATCCAGACTGCACTGGAACAGGGTGAAGCCCCAGAACACATTGATGACATCATTGTATGGGGCAACACAGCAAAAGAAGTTTTTGAGGAAAGGAAGAAAATAGTCCAGATCCTTCTGGAAGCTGGTTTTGCCATAAAACAAAGTAAGGTTAAGGGACCCACACAGGAGATTCAGTTTTTAGGAATAAAATGGTAAGATGGACAGATATGATGGATATGATCAACAAAGTAACAGCTATGTCTCCACCAACTATCAAAAAGGAAACACAAGCTTTCTTAGGCATTGTGAGTTTTTGGAGAATGCGTATCCCAAATTACAGTCAGACTGTAAGCCCTCTCTATCAAGTGACCCGGAAAAAGAATGATTTTATATGGGGTCCTGAGCAACAACAAGCCTTTGAACAAATTAAACAGGAAATTGTTCATGCAGTAGCCCTTGGGCCAGTCCAGACAGGAAAAGATGTTAAAAATGTGCTCTACACTGCAGCCAGGGAGAATGGCTTAACATGGAGTCTCTGGCAGAAAGCACCAGGGGAAACTCGAGGTCAGCCCCTAGGGTTTTGGAGTTGGGGATACAGAGGATCCGAGGCCCGCTATACTCCAACTGAAAAAGAGATACTGGCAGCTTATGAAGGAGTGTGAGCTGCTTTGGAATTGATTGATACTGAAGCACAGCTCTTCTTGGCATGTCGGCTGCTGGTGCTGGCCTGGATGTTCAAAGGGAGGGTCTCCTTTGCACACCATGCAACGGATGCTACATGGAGTAAATGGGTCACTCTGATGACACAATGACCTTGAATAGGAAACCCCAGTCACCCAGAATTATTGAAAGTGATCATGGACTGGTCAGAAGGCAAAGATTTCAGAATGTCAACAGAGGAGGAGGTGACATGTGCTGAAGAGGCCCCACTGTATAATAAACTACCAGAAAATGAGAAGCAATATGCCCTGTTTACTGACGGGTCCTGTCACATTGTAGGAAAGCATCAGAGCTGGAAGGAGACTGTATGGAGTCCTATACAACAAGTCACAGAAGCTGCTGAAGGAGAAGGTGAATCAATTCAGTTTGCAGAGGTGAAAGCAATCCAGCTGGATTTAGACATTGCTAAGTGAGAAAGGTGGCCAATACTTTATCTCTAAATTGACTCATGGATGGTGGCAAGTGCCCTGTGGGGGTAGTTACAGCAATGGAAACACAGTGACTGGCAGCGCGGAGGCAAATCCATATGGGCTGCAAGACATTGCTGCTCAGGTAGAGAACTTGGTTGAGAAAGTTCGTCATGTACATGCTCATGTACCCAAGAGTTGGGCCAATGAAGAACAGGAAAAGAACCAGCAGGTGGATCAAGCTGCTAAGATTAAGGTGGCTCAAGTGGATCTGGATTGGCAACATAAAGGTGAAAAATTTATGGCTCGCTGGGCCCATGACTCCTCAGGCCATCAGGGAAGAGATGCAACATATAGATGGGCTCGTGACCGAGGAGTGGACTTAACCATGGATGCTATTGCACAGGTTATCCATGAATGTGAAACATGTGCTGCAATCAAGCAAGCCAAACAGCTGAAACCTCTTTGGTATGGAGGACGATGGTTAAAATATAGGTATGGGGAGGCCTGGCAGATTGATTATATCACGCTCCCACAAACTCAGCACGGAAAACACTATGTGCTCACAATGGTGGAAGCAGCCACCGGATGGATGGAAATATATGCCATATCCCATGCCACTGCCCGGAACACTATTCTGGGCCTTGAAAAGCAAGTCTTGTGGTGGCATGGTACCCCAGAAAGAATTGAGTCAGATAATGGGACTCATTTCTGAAATAAACTCATAGACACTTGGGCCAAAGAACATGGCATTAAGTGGGTATATCACATCCCCTATCATGCACCAGCCTCTGGGAAAATTGAGTGGTACAATGGGTGCAATGGGTGGTGGAAATTTCAAACATTGGGACACACATTTAGCAAAAGCCACCTGGTTAGTCAACACTAGAGGATCTGACAATTAAGCTGGCCCTGCCCAATCAAACCTTCTACATACTGTAGATAAAGTCCCTGTAGTGCACATTAAAAATACGCTGGGGAAGACAGTCTGGGTTATTCCTGCATTGGGTAAAGGTAAACCCATGCGTGGGATTACTTTTGCCCAAGGACCTCGGTGCACTTGGTGGGTAATGCAAAAGGATGGGGAAGTCTGACATGTGCCTCAAGGAGATTTGATTTTGGGTGAAAATAGCCGATGAATTGAACTGTATGATGTTAATTATCAAATAACCCTGTTATTGCATAGCATCATTGCTACGGTTGATACATATTATACTAATGTCATCACATCAATAAAAAAAGAAATGAACTTTGATAGAGTCTGGACTGATTTCAGCAATTGGTGCCCAGCAATTTCCTCGAGATTAACAACCACAGCCTGCAGAGTATGAGCATGGACCGTGCCAGATATATCAGCTATGAGCTCCAAATGTAGCAGAGACTACACGCCATTCCCCTGCTGCGACCAAGGTCACCCACTCCACCCCCGCATCATCCCTCCTGCCTTGAGACTGTCATGACTGATGGAACCCAAGTTTATGGACTAAATGAACTCACTATGCATTTTGAAGGGACGGTCCATAGACTGAGGTAATGATATCTGTGTGTATACATCAAAAATCAGGGAAAGGGATGGTGATTAATTAGAATGTATTGGGAAACATGGAACATGAGCATAATGTAGATGGTATGGAATAAGGGGTGGATACTGTCCTGGTTTCAGCTGGGATAGAGTTAATTTTTCTTCTTAGTAGCTAGAATAGTGCTGTGCTTTGGATTCAGTATGGGATTTGGTATGAGAATAACGTTGATAATACACTGATGTTTTCAGTTGTTGCTAAGAGATCAAGGACTTTCCAACTCCCCATGTCCTGCCTGTGTGCAGGTGTACAAGAAGCTGGGAGGGAGCAGAGCCAGGACAGCTGACCTGAACTAGCCAAAGGGATATTCCATAACATAGGATGTCATGCTCAGTATATAAACAGTGGGGAGTAGACCAGGGAGGGGATAGCTGCTCAGGGACTTGCTGGGTATCGGTCAGCAAGTGGTGAGCAATTACATTGTGCATCACTTGTCTTCCTTGGGTTTCATTTCTCTCTTTTTTTATCTTCCTTTTCATTACAATTATTATTATTTCTATTTTATTTTACATTTCAATTATTAAACTGTTCTTATCTCAACCCACGAGTTTTACTTTTTTTTTTCCAGTTGTCATCCCCCTCCTCAGAGGGACAGGGGAAAAAATAAGATGAGAAACTCATGGGTCAAGATAAATGCAGCTTAATAAAGAAAGTAAAGGCCACACATGGAAGTAAAAGAAAACAAAAAGATTTATTCTCTATTTCCCATCACCAGGCAATGTCCAGCCACTTTCTGGGAAGTAGGGCCTCAGTATGTGTAGCGGTTGCTTCGGAAGACAAATGCCTTAATAACAAATGCCCCCCAACCCTCCTTTCTCTTAGCTTTTATTGCTGAGCAGACATCATACGGTATGTAATATCCCTTTGGTCAGTTTGGGTCAGCTGTCCTGGCTATGTCCCCTCCCAGCCTCTTGCCCACTCCTAGCCTACTGGCCTTTGGGGGTGAGGGGCGGGGAATGTTGGAGAGACAGCCCTGATGCTGTGTGAGCACTGCTCAGCAGTAGCCAAAACACTGTTACTAGAATTAGTCATGTAGGGTACATGTGATGGTGTGGGTTTATAATCTTAAATAATGTCCCAAAGTCTCGGCCTGCTGCATTTCAGATGAATAAAAATTCCTTGTCTTGCTAAAAGAATAGGAATTGCCCTCTCTCTGTTACTTCATAAATGGAAACCTTTGATGTTAAGGGGCATAATTTTTCTTGAATGTATAAATAACTGGTGTATATTTTTCCTCCTGTTGCAACAGCATTTCAGTCTGCCAAGTAGTGATTGCCTAACAAGGTTTCTAAGTCTTACTATTTTATAATATATTACAGTTCCATATTAAACACACCACTTCCCTCTCAGATAAAAACATTGATCAATGAAATGGCCAAAAGAAATGAACAACATTTAAGGGTTTTTTGGTTTTTGTTTTTCCATTTTCCCCCTCTCTAATTCTTGAAACTGAGAATTAGTTCTGCATGACTCAGGAAGAAATCAATAGAATGTTGCCAAATATTACAAAACTCTCTGATGCAGGAATTAACTTCAAATTGGTGCTGATCAATGTGTTCTGCCTCCACAGACATCAGTGAAGGCAGAATTTGGACTCAGAATTACTAGACAATGTTTGCATTCTGTAATGAGAACTCAGTTCCAGAAAAAAAAAAAAAAGGGCAATATCTGAACTCTTACAAATAATATATTGATACAACATAGTTTTAAATTTTAAGTTCATATTTCTAGAAATGTATCTCACTGGCTGTCAGCTAAAAAAATGGTATGGAGAAAGAATTATAAAAGCTGAACAAATATAAAATTAAAACTGCAGTCATTTATAGCATAGTCATGCAAGCTCTGATATCCAAGCATTGCTAGCTGCATTTTGACCAGAAAGCTTTCTTATGAACTGGCCTAATGATTGAACCAATGGAGAATATGAATGAAAGGGCTGTCATGTACCTAGATATTTTTTTTAACCATTTTGACACAAAGGGCTCATGAAAATATCCTATTTCCATATTTATGAAAAAAATGTTACCCACATTCAGTTCTGCAGGATGAAGTTCAACAGAGGAGAAAAGGGAATCTTTTTATATGGTAAATATTTTTGAGAAAGGAAGAATGTAAAATATTTTTTAATCCATAAAGCTTCTCAAATCTGTAAGTTGAAACCAGTTAAAACTATGGAATATAGCCTTATTCAATTATGTCATTACAGTTAATTCTCTTTTCACTGTAATGTGCTTAGCAGTTCCTAGTGCATTATGAAAACACAAAGAATCATAGGCTATGTATGGAAAGGAGGAATGTAAACAATTTATCTCAATAATTTAGAAAGAAATTAAACTACAAAACTTGTTGTACAGAGGCTGACTATTGCTCTCTGAAGGCATAGGTAATCAAAGAGGTAATCAATTGGATTTTACAGGTTTTTCTAGAGACAGGAAATATTGAAATCCTAATTTTACCACCATCTTCATTCCACCCAAAAGTGAGCCACATAATTATTCATTCCTTTTTGTGCATAAAATGCTCATAAACTAAGGCAAGGAAAAATCAAGGGAACTCCCACCTCCAGACATACATTTGCCTACTTAAAAATAAAATCCAGTGTGATGATATCAGTCTTTCAGTGCTAGACCACTGCTTTCCAACCTCTCATAGTTGAGCTTCACTTCAGAAAAAAAAAAGCCATCCTTTGCCTTTCAGTGGTTCAGTTTTGTATCTCACCCTCCATCCGTGGAATGCTACTGCCCCTGCTTGTCCGTAGCAGTCAAGGCCTGTAGTTCCTGTATCTGCAAAACCTGTCTCTGCTGGTTTATGCAGACCTGGCCAAGATGGGAAGCACCTCTGGGTGCTGGGAACTATCCTGCTTGATGCCACAGTCAGCTGGAGCTACTCTGTCCTCAGGGAGTACTCCAGCTGTTCTAGGCAAAACCTGTTCTAGGTAACAGCCCTAATTAAAATGGTTTGGCTAAACCAAGGCCAATCTGGCCATCATTTTAAAGAGCAATAAATGTGGAGGTTCCCAGGGAGGCACAGTGGGATTTGCTTCCATCCAGATACATTGCTCTTATTAAGAGCAGGCACCATCCACAGAGAGGACCTTTTTATTCTCTTGCTCCAGATCTGTTCTCATTTTTTTAATAAAAAATCATCTGTCTGGGCGTGGTGGTTTGACCTTGGCTAAATGCCAGGTACCCACCAAGTCGCTCTATCACTTCCCCCCCTTCCCCTTTTTTTCTCAACAGGGCAAAGAGGGGAAAGAAAATAAGATAGGAAAACAAAACAACCCTTGTGGGTAAAACAAAAGCAGTTTTAATATAAGCAAAGCGAAGCAAAGGTCCGCACGCAGAAGCAAAAGAAGAAAACAGATTTATTCTCTACTTCCCATGAACAGGCGATGTCGGGCCTTCTCAGGAAGCAGGGCTCCAATACGCGTAGTGGTTGCCTCGGAGGACCAAGGGTGACCCCACCCCCTTCCTCCTTTCTCCCAGCTTTATACTGAGCAGACGTCATATGGTCTGGAATATCCCTTTGGTCAGTTCGGGTCAGCTGTCCTGGTTGTGTCCCCTCCCAAGATCTTGCCCACCCCGTCCCACTGTGGGGGGGGAAATGTCGGAAAGAGCCTTGGTGCTGTGTAAGCACTACTCAGCAGTAGCCACACCACCAGTGTGCTATCAACACCCTGCCAGCTCCCAACATAAAACACAGCACCATGAGGGCTGCTACAGGGGAAAACCAATTCCGGCTCAGCCAGACCCAGTACAGTCTCCACCCCTTATTCCATACCATTTACGTCATGCCCAGGTCCCACATAACACTCATTTATCCATTCCATAAGCTTTCTTCACTCCTCCAGATGTTCAGTGACTTGGCTCCCATCTGTCAAGATGGATGTTCAGGACAGGAGCAGTATGTTTGACTGTTGGACTCCAGCACCGGCTAGGTTTGGGTCATCATCGCACGCATCTGGTTCACTCTTCGTCGTTCCTACTTCCTCCATCACTTCCTGCAACATACAACTCAGCCCACAGATGATTTTCCCCCCAAGGTTAAATCTCCTTGAGGCACACACTGAGTAGCCCCATTATCCCGCATTACCCACCAAGTACATCCAGGTCCCTGAGCAAAAACAATCCCACGAGTGGGCTTGCCTTTTCCCAAGGGAGGAGCAATCCACACTGCCTTCCCCAGTCATTTCCCTGTGTGTACTACAGGGACCTTATCTCCTCCCACAGTATGAAGGGGTTTTGTTTGGGCAGGACCAGGACGGTTAACAGATCCTCTGGTGTTAATTAGCCAAGTGGCTTCTGCTAAATTTATATCCCAGTGCTTCCATCCCCCATTGTCCAATGCTCTCAACATAGTCTTCAACAGTCCATTGTATCTTTCAATCTTTCCAGACGCTTGTGGGTAATAAGGGATGTGATACACCCACTCAATACCATGTTTCTTTGCCCAGGAGTTTATAACATTATTTCGAAAATGGGTCCCACTGTCTGATTCGATTCTTTCAGGAGTACCATGTCGCCATAAAATTTGCCTTTCAAGACCTAAGATGGTATTTCGGGCAGTGGCATGATTTACAGGGTACGTCTCAAGCCAACCAGTAGTTGCTTCCACCATGGTGAGTATGTAGCGCTTGCCTTGGCGTGTTCGTGGCAATGGTCCAATATAGTCTATTTGCCAGGCCTCACCATATCGAAAACTCAGCCATCGCCCTCTGTTCCAGGGAGACTTTACTCGTGTGGCTCGCTTGATTGCAGCACATGTTTCACATTCATGAGTGACCTGTGAGATGGCCTCCATGGTCAGGTCCACCCCTCGATCACGAGCCCATCTGTACGTTGCATCTCTCCCGAGATGCCCGGATGTTTCATGGGCCCATCGAGCTACAAATAGCTCACCCTTGCGCTCCCAGTCCAGGTCCAGCCAAGCTACTTCAATTTTGGCAGCCTTGTCTACTTGCTCATTGCTTTGATGTTCTTCGGTGGCACGGCTTTTGGGCACGTGGGCATCTACATGACGTACCTTTAGAGCCACGTTTTCCACTCGGGCAGCGATGTCCTGCCACAATGCAGCAGCCCAGATGGGTTTACCTCTGCGCTGCCAATTGGACTTCTTCCACTCCTGTAGCCACCCCCACAGGGCGTTAGCCACCATCCAGGAGTCAGTGTAGAGATACAGTACTGGCCACTTTTCTCATTCAGCAATCTTTAGGGCTAGTTGAATCGCTTTTACTTCTGCAAACTGACTTGACTCGCCCTCTCCTTCAGTGGCCTCAATGGCTTGTCTTGTGGGACTCCACACAGCAGCTTTCCACTTCCGATGGTTTCCTACCACACGACAGGATCCATCAGTAAACAGAGCATAACGCCTTTCATCTTCTGGTAACTCGTTATATGGCAGTGCCTCTTGGGCACGAGCCACCTCCTCAGGCAGTGCTCCAAAATCTCTACCTTCTGGCCAGTCCATGATCTCTTCCAGGATCCCTGGATGGTTGGGTTTTCCCAGTCAAGCTTGTTGTGTGATTAATGCTACCCATTTACTCCAGGTAGCACTGGTTGCATGGTGCGTAGAAGGGATGTTTCCTTTGAACATCCAATGTAATACAGGCAATCGCGGTGCCAAGAGGAGCTGTGCTTCTGTACCAACAACTTCTGAAGCGGCTCGAATCCCCTCATATGCTGCTAGTATCTCCTTTTCAGTTGGAGTGTAGTGGGCTTCTGATCCTCGATATCCCCGGCTCCAAAATCCTAATGGTCGACCCCGAGTTTCACCTGGTATCTTCTGCCAGAGGCTCCATGTGAGGCCATGCTCCCCAGTTGATGTGTAAAGTACATTTTGCACAGCTGGTCCTGTCCGAACAGGCCCAAGAGCTACCGCCCGAGCTATCTCCTGTTTGATGTGCTCAAAGGCTTGTTGCTGCTCAAGCCCCCACTCAAAATTGTTCTTCTTTCGGGTTACTTGATAGACAGGGCTCACCAGCTGACTGTAACCTGGAATATGCATCCTCCAAAATCCCACAAGTCCTAAGAAAGCTTGTGTTTCCTTCTTGTTGGTCGGTGGAGACATAGTTACTATCTTGTTGACAACATCCATAGGCACATGACGGCGTCCATCTTGCCATTTTATTCCCAAGAACTGAATCTCTTGTGCTGGTCCCTTGACCTTGCTTTTCTTTATGGCAAACCCAGCTCTCAGAAGAATCTCAATTACTCTTTGTCCCTTCTTGAACACTTTTTCTGCCTCGTTGCCCCACACAATGATGTCATCGATGTACTGTAGATGTTCAGGGGCATCACCCTTTTCCAGTGCAGTTTGAATTAGTCCATGACAAATAGTGGGGCTGTGCTTCCACCCCTGGGACAGTCTATTCCAGGTATATTGGACACCCCTCCACGTGAAAGCAAACTGTGGCCTGCACTCTTCTGCCAAAGGAATTGAAAAGAATGCATTGGCGATGTCGATTGTGGCATACCACTTGGCTGCCTTTGACTCCAGTTCATATTGGAGCTCTAACATATCTGGTACAGCAGCACTCAGTGGTGGCGTCACTTTGTTCAGGCCACGATAGTCTACTGTTAACCTCCACCCTCCGTCAGACTTTCGCACTGGCCATATTGGGCTATTAAAAGGCAAATGTGTCTTACTGATGGCACCTTGGCTCTCCAGTTGACGGATCAGTTCTTGGATGGGAGCCAGAGAGTCTCGGTTTGTGCGATACTGCCGTCAGTGCACGGTCCTCATAGCAATTGGCACCTGTTGTGCTTCAACTCGCAACACTCCTACAACAAAAGGATCTTCCAAGAGGCCAGGGAGATTAGACAACTGTTTGACCTTCTCTGTGTTCACACTGGCCACACCAAATGCCCATCGGTATCCTTTTGGGTCTTTGAAATACCCCCTCTTGAGGTAGTCAATACCCAAGATACAAGGGGCTTCTGGGCCAGTTACAATGGGATGTTTTTCCCACTTGTCCCCGGTCAAGCTAACCTCGGCCTCCAGTACTGACAGTTCTTGACATCCCCCTGTCACTCCTGAGATCCAGATAGGTTCTGCCCCTCTATAACTTGATGGCATTAATGTACACTGTGCCCCGGTGTCAATTAAAGCCTGGTACTTCTGTGGATTTGATGTGCCAGGCCATCGAATCCACATTGTCCAATACACCCGATCATCCCTTTCCTCCTCCTGGCTGGAGGCAGGGACCCTCTATTCCTGTTCTTGGTCAGAGTATTCACTGTCTGACCCTTGCCGTGCCAGGCCAGAGATTCCTTCATCAGGGCCAAGGGAGGTGATCTCAGTCTTCCTGTATCTGGGAGATCGCTGATTACTTTCTTGCGGTTTCACACCAGCTACATTAACAACCTTCTTGGATGTCTTCTTCTTGGCAGGGGTCTTTCCTCGCAGTTCATGTACACGAGCTTCCAACTTGAAGGTGGGTTGACCATCCCACTTCCTCATGTCCTCCCCCTGGTCACGCAGGAAGAACCAAAGTTCACTACGTGTCACGCACCTGGGTTTCCCTCTCCCTCTGACTGGGGTGGAAGAGAACTGATTTCCTGGGGTGCTCCTGACATCCATGGCGCTCGCCCGTAGAGATGAGGAGGTACCAAGACTCTCTTCAAAGTTCTGAAGCCAGGAAGAGACTGCCTCCACAGTTGGTGTACATCTTAGTCCTTCTCCCACATCCATTTCTGGATAGTACATCGCAGCCAAGCTGGCAGAATACGAGGATGGCGCACCTTTAATCACCTTCCTCCACATGGCCCGTGTGCACAGGACATCCTCGGGATTTTTAGGGGCTTCATCATTATCTGGATCACTATAGATGACTTCCAGCACTGCTAATTCTCTCAGGTACTGGACACCTTCATCTGCAGTAGTCCACTTCCCTGGGGAGTCGTCCGTAAGATCTTCCTTGAAAGGATATCTTGCTTTAACACTTGAAAGGAGCCGTCTCCACAGACTGCAAATTGCTGTTTCTTTTCCAATTCCCCTTTCAATTCCTTGATCTCTAGCAAGGGAACCCAGCTGTTGGGCTTCCTTACCTTCCAGCTGCTGAGCATCAGCCCCATTATCCCAGCATGGAAGCAGCCAGGCAGCAATCCGCTCACCCGGCTGGCGGCTATAGTCTTTCCGCAGATCTCGCAGTTCTGATGACGTCAGGGACCGGGTAGTTTCTGCCTCCTGTTTGAGTTCTGTTATTCCCTCTTCTGACCCCTTTGCTGAAGGACCCGCTTCTTCCTCTTCTTTCTCGTCCCTTATTAATCGAGGGTATGGACCTGTTGTTCTCCTTGTCCACTGTTTCTTTTTTACTAGTGGGACAATCTCTGCTGTTGTTGTTATTGTTTGAGTTCCCATCTCCACCACAGTCCTTTGAGAGCACTGAACTGCAGCTTGATAAGCACAGGCCAGGCCCCAGTACAGCGCTAGGAGTTGCTGATTTTCACTGGGATAGGCAAGGCACCCTTCTATCAGGTGTTGTGTCAATTTTGCGGGGTTGCTTGCCTGTTCAGGGGTGAGATCCCAGGCTACAGGAGGTGATAACCGTCCTAGGAATCTGCCCAAATCCTTCCACTCCCCCTGTCACCCAGGGACAGGCCGCCTCAGGGCACATTTTGGTATTGGCTCACCCATAATTTGCCTTCTCTTACACCAAAAACCTACCGAGCTCCACACAGCCCACAATAGGCGAATAGCATTAATGAACAGTATCAAAGAGCTAACAGAAGGATGAATAAGTACTTCAGGAGCCTGCAGAATAAAAACACTCATGATGTTCCCAATTTCTTCCAGCATGTTCCCGAGCTTAGCAAAATAAAGATAAGCAGAGCAATCAACAAACCCGTGACCAGCACAAGAGCTTGTCGCTTAATAACTGCTATAGCTATAGCACAATTAATATAAAACTGCCGTTGTCTTGCCCCACGTTGGGCACCAAAAAAGACTGTGGTGGTTTGACCTTGGCTAAATGCCAGGTACCCACCAAGTCACTCTATCACTTCACCCCCCACTTCCCCTTTTTTCTCAACAGGGCAAAGAGGGGAAAGAAAATAAGATAGGAAAAAAAAAAAAACCAACCCTTGTGGGTAAAACAAAAGCAGTTTTAATACAAGCAAAGCGAAGCAAAGGTCCGCGCGCGGAAGCAAAAAAAAAGAAAACAGATTTATTCTCTACTTCCCATGAACAGGCGATGTCGGGCCTTCTCAGGAAGCAGGGCTCCAATACGCGTAGTGGTTGCCTCGGAGGACCAAGGGTGACCCCACCCCCTTCCTCCTTTCTCCCAGCTTTATACTGAGCAGACGTCATATGGTCTGGAATATCCCTTTGGTCAGTTCGGGTCAGCTGTCCTGGTTGTGTCCCCTCCCAAGATCTTGCCCACCCCGTCCCACTGTGGGGGGGAAATGTCAGAAAGAGCCTTGGTGCTGTGTAAGCACTACTCAGCAGTAGCCACAACACCAGTGTGCTATCAACACCCTGCCAGCTCCCAACATAAAACACAGCACCATGAGGGCTGCTACAGGGGAAAACCAATTCTGGCTCAGCCAGACCCAGTACACAGCTATACCGAAAGTCCACTGGTACCCTTTTGGGTTCTTGAAATACCCTCTCCTGAGATAATCTATACCAAGAATGCATGGACCTTCTGGGCCAGTCACAATGGGGTGCTTTTGCCTCTCATTCCCAGTTAGGCTCACCTCAGCCTCCAACACAGTCAGGTGTTGAGATCCCCCCTGTCACTCCTGAAATACAAATGGTTTCTGCCCCTTTAAAATTTGATGGCATTAGGCACCAGTGTCCACTAGAGCCTTATAGTCCTGGGGGTCAGATATGCCAGGTCATCGAATCCACACAGTCCAGTAAACTCAGTTGTCCCTGTCCTCCGCCTGGCTGGAGGCAGGGCCCCTCTAATGTTGGTCATAGTATTCATTATCAACAAATGGGTTAGTGTGGTATGTGCAGGTCTCAGTCTCATCTTGGTTACTTACTTCTCATGAATACAAGTCAGAACTTCTCATAGGATCAGGAGCAAAGTTAATCCTTTTTCTCATTTTGGGCAACTGATTACTGGAAACTGGTGCAGCAATTCTCCTGAAAAAAACCCCACATTTGTAGTTGTTCTTCCTTCCAACTCATGTACCCGCTCTTCTAGGAGGTAGGTAGGTTTTCCATCCCATTTTCTCATGTCTTCTCCATGGTCACACAGATGATACCACAGCTTCCCCCGTGGGGTATACTGGTTCTCTTGAGCAGGGCAATGCTTGCCCCTAATAGTTTAGATATTGGTCTGTACAGGTGGGGGGCAGAAATTATCCTCAAATCACTGGAACTCTTGGGACAGTTTCTCCATATGTTTCTCCAGGATGTCTGGCAGTTTCTCCACAGCTGAGATGCATGTCTGTAAGGAGAAAGAGAGACTCTCTTCGAATTGCCGGAGTCAGGTAGCCACTTCATTCACAGTTGGTGCCTCATCATCTCCTCCTAAATCTAGTACAGCCAGTGAGTTGGCATACAATGATGGTGCACTCTGTACAAACTTCTGCCACATGGGTCGTCCACGGTGGATGTCATCTGGGTCTTCAGGTAACTGCGCATTGGTCCAATTGTAATTAATCACCTCCCGCATAGCTAGTTCCCTCAGGTACTGGATACCTCTCTCTATATTGACCCACTTGCCTGGAATACATACAGTCTCTTCCTTGTAGGGATACCTTTCCCTCACACCTGACAAGAGCCGTGTCCAGAGGCTGTGGGTTTTTTCCCTTTTTCCAATCGCTTTATTAGTGCCCCCTTCCCTAGCAAGGGACCCCAGATGCCTGGGTTCTTTACCCTCTAAATCCAAGCTACCGGCCCCATTATCTCAGCATCTGAGCAGTCAATGACAATGTGCTCACCTGGACGACGGTTGAAATCTTTTCGTATATCCTACAGCTCCTCCTCCTCCTTAGGAGGAGCATCTTCATCCCTTTCTAAACGTGATGACTTTCATGTCCATTTCTTCTTCAGTATGGGGGTGACTGATACTGGTGCAGGTTGGTCCTTTGGTTCATCTGCAGTGCCTGTCACAGAGGTTGCAGTGCCTGCAGTGCCTGTCATTTTGTTCTCAGATACAGAGACTTTCTCTTCCCCTTGAGGGTACTGAGTAGTGCTGAACAGGGCTCTGTGGGCATAGGCCAGGCCCCAGCACGTTGCAGTGATTTGTGTCTCTCTGGAACAGCAAGGGTGACAGCACACTTTTTCCAAATATTTTACTATTTTTTGGGGATTCTGCACTTGTTCAGGGGTGAAGTTCCAAAATATTGGCAGTGCCCACTGTCCTAGGTACTTGCCCATGCTATCCCACATTCCCTGCCACTCATAACTCTCCAGCCTTGGGGTAGATCTCTGGGTGATACTCTTAAATAGTTGCTCAACCCTGAACAAAACCTGAGCCACATGCAGGGACACACTGGCTCCTAGCAATAAGACGACCAAGTTAGTGTCAACATTACAAGGATATTAAAAATTTCCAAAATTCTCAAACGCTATTGTAAGTAGCCCGGAGGAAAGGGGAAGGTGAAGTAAGGTGTCTCCCCCATGGATTGGCTCTCCGAGAAAAGGTAAAGGGTGTAATTGTTAACCCATTCCGCTAGATGACGCCTGAAGTACAGAGGTGACAACAATGCTGAGTACAAATACTGGACCAGTCAGGACGGATAACTTTATCTTGCTATAAACGAGTGTTACATAGTACAGCAAAGCGAAAATCTTAATCCACCTCCCATGGGTGATAAGCAGAAGCATAGGCACTATATACAGCAAGTGAGGTGATACATAACACAACTCTAAGAATAAGCGCCATGACTCTAAGAGTAAATAAACTGACATTATGACCAGCAACTATTAAGCCATATAATGAATGCTTATAACAAATTTGTTGTAACATGCTCTGGTCAGATCTGTCATTATCTCAAACCTTCTTGCCCCACATTGGGTGCCAAAAAGGACTGTCGTGGTTTAAACCCAGCTGGCAGACAAGCACCACACAGCCACTCACTCACCCTCCCCTGCCCAGGGGTTGGGAGAGAGAATTGGAAGGGTAAAAGTAAGGACATTCATTGGTTGAGATAAAAAGTTTAATAATTGAAATAAAATATACTAATAATAATAATAGAAAATACAAATGGGTAATGCACAATGTGATTGCTCACTACCCGCTGACCAATGCCCAGCCCATTCCTAGCTAGTGATCCCAGAGAAGCAAAGATCCTGAAAGTGCAATCCCGGAAGCGAGAGCCCCAGCTTCCCAGTCAACCCTCCTCTATATACTGAGCATGATGTTACATGATATGGAATATTTCATTGGCCACTTTGGGTCTGTTGCTCTGGCTACACTCCCTCCCATCTTCTTGTACACCTGCACACTAGCAGGACATGGGAAGTTGAGAAGTCCTTGATTTGTTAGCAACAACTAAAAAGAGTGTATTATCAACATTCTTCTCATACCAAATCCCATACTGAATCCAAAGCACAGCACTATTCTAGCTACTAAGAGGGAAAAAAAATTAGCTCTGTCCCAGCCGAAACCAAGACAACCACTGAGCTTGGTGTCATCCTCAAACTTGCTGAGGGTGCACTCAATCCCACCGTCCATGTCCCCGACAATGATGTTAAATAATACTGGTCCCAATACAGACCCCTGAGAGACACCACTCATCACTGGTCTCCACCCGGACATCAAGCCATTACCTGCAACTCTTTGAGTGTGACCATCCAGCTATCCAATCCATGTCTCTCCATTTTAGATACAAGGATGTTGTGCAGGACAGTATCAAATGCTTTTGCACAAGTCCAGGTAGATGACACCAGTTGCTCTTCCCTTATCCACTAATGCTGTAACTCTGTTGTAGAAGGCCACCAAATTTGTCAGGAATGATTTGCTCTTAGTGAAGCCATGTTGACTGTTACCAATCACCTCTCTGTTTTCCATGTGACAATTCCTGTTTCTTTGTATGCAACAGAGAGACAACGTAGACTTGATTATTAGTACCCATTTGTTCAGGGCATTAGAACTGCTGTTCTTTATGCACATTAAGTTTCATATGCCATTTTTCAGATATAAAGAAGGAAACACACTGTCATTCTGTTCAATTCAAAAGAGCAATCTTCTTTTATTTCACTATAGCTCTTCTATTGATCTATATTTAAAAGACAGTCCCACCAACCCTGAAGTCCTCTCCCTGCCCTTCCTGATCTTGCATCAGAGCACAAAGGGTAGGACAGACTCCATTCAACTTTGATGCATTTACAGGAAAGCCTAGTGGGTACACCTGCATTATGGATAATATTCAATAGCAGAGAGTCTATGCATCTGTAGAACTGTCCTGTAACAAGGAGCAAACAGAAAGCTTACTCTCAGACAGACCCTCTATAGAAAATTATTAAAAGAACATTTTCTTTATATATTATATATTCCTCTGTCACTGCAGACAACTTTTTTTGTGAACTACTGCTACCTCCCTAAAAATAAGTGGGTAAAATTAGAGGTATTACTCACAACAAGAATTTAGAGCCCAGACCTAGCAGTAGGTTAATTTATCACAACTACTACCCGCAAATCACAGATTTCAGAAAATTCCCCCCCCCGTGGCTAGGTTTTAGAATTTGCCATGAATGCTAAAAGTCACTTTGGAATTTTGCCGTTTTGATGAAAATCACAGCATTTTATGATTTGACATAACATGAGTATAAGTGTTACACAATACCAAAAAGAAACAATCACAAAGGTATTATTCATTTTATGCCTTCTTTTTCTGCTGCAGTCTTAAAAAATGTGTTTCAGAGGAATTAATCTGGGTGAGGTTCATCATATCGGTACAGTGAGATACATAAAAATTTAGCTCTGCACATTATTGGTTTAAATATTGGATTTGCAGAGTCAAGGAAAGATATCACAGAATCCTGTCTGATTTCTCCACCCTTTGTCCATCCTTTCTCTGATGTCAGTAGCACCTCTCAGTAAGATAAGCTGTGCTTTGTGTTCAAGCAGTTTCCAGCCATGTAACAAACTTGCATGAACTGCAATTTGAATGAATTACATATTTGAGGATTCTACAGAGATTCTCAGATCCCCATTATGTTAAGGTGTGTTGGGTTTGTGTGTGTGGCAGGGGTTTCGGTAGGGGGGGAGGGGGCTACAGAGGTGGCCCTATGAGAAGCTTCTCAAAGCTTCCCCGGCTCCAAGTCAGACCCGCCTCTGGCCAAGGCTGAGCCAATTAGCGATGGTGGCTGCGCCTCTGTGATAACATATTGAAGAAGGGGAACCTGGGAGGAGGAGTTGGAGTTCTGAGGAGGAAGAGTTGTGAGGGAGACACCTATGCAAACACCAAGGTCAGTGGAAGAAAAGAGGAGGAAGGGGGGGAGGTGCACCAGAGCAGAGACTCCCCTGCAGCCCATGGTGAGAGGGCAGGCTGTGCCCCTGCCACCCATGGAGCTCCATGGTGGAGCAGATGCCCACCTGCAGCCCGTGGAGGACACCACGCCGGAGCAGGTGGCTGTGCCCAAAGAAGACAGGTACTCTAAGGGAAGCCTGCGCTGTTGTAGATTGTCACTGGGAGGACTGTGATGTGTGGGAGGAACCCACGCTGGAGCAGTTCGGGAAGAGCTGCAGCCCTGTGGGAAGGACTCACATTGGAGAAAGTTCATGTAGGACTATATCCCATGAGAGGGACCCCATGCTGGAGCAGGGGGGGAGTGTGCGAAGAGTCCTCCCCCTGAGAAGGAAGGAGCAGCAGAGACAATGGGTGATGAAATGACCACAACCCCCATCCCCTGCTCCCCTGCGCCACTTGGGGGAAGGAGGTAGAGAAATCAGGAGCAAAGCTGAAACCGGGAAAAAGGGAGGGGTGGGGGGAAGGTGTTTTTAAGATGCGGTTGTATTTCTCACTGTCCTACTCTGTTTGACTGTTAAGTGTTGTTGGTGTTGGTGAGTTAAATTGATGTTCTTTTTCTTCCCCTAAGGAGTCTGTCTTTTGCCCATGACCATAATGGGTGAGTCATCCCTCCCTGTCCTTATCTTGATTCCTAAGCCTTTTGTTGTATTTCCTCCTTCCCATTCCTGAGGGGGAAGGAGTGAGAGAGCAGCTTCATGATGCTCAGTTTTCTCCTGGGCTCAAACCAGGACATAAGGGATGTTAAGACTGTGGCCGCCTCCTCCAGCTGCTCTGGCCGCTAGAGACCAGCCCAGCGTGCCTGGGGACCTGGGGATCTCTGCCAAGGCTGAGGGACATGACCGCTGCTTTTTTTGTTTGCAGGTTCAACCAGTAGTGAAGCTGAGCACATATCCCAGAAACACACACACACGGATAAACAGAGAGGACACTGACGCAGCCGGATACACGGACTGCCACAGACAAGGCATTGACTTCAACAGCACTTACATACAGGACTCACATAAAACATGGGTATAGACAGCCAAGTCCCCTTCCTCCTCTTCGGCTGACAGAGGTCACAAGTGAAAGCACACACATGACACTCTCTAGATTCATAAGCACCCCCACACTGATGGATCCCTCAAGTACTACCATAGCCCCCTCTGTCTGTCCGGTGCACTCCTCCTGTTTGAACTAACTGAACTTTGGTCCAGGCAGATGCTCAGCAAGTAGGCCTAACCAAAGTTAACCCTATTGTGTGAGGCTATCAGCAAGAACCCAGGACCAAAACCACAAAAACAGTTTGGCTGGAGACTGGACTGATAAGTGGCTGAAACTGCACGAACACAGCAGAAAACCTTACTATGAGTCAACCAGTTCATGCTATAAATATCTGCAGCCATCAGGGTCCATTGAGCTCTCCCTCTATAGCAGCTGGCTGCACAGCGGTGGTCTCCCCTTGAGTAGGGACGCCTCTCAAGGTTACCCCTCGAGGCTGAGAGATCCCTTACCTGACACCAGGCATTGATGGGTTGGTAAGTGACATTTTTTTCATGCATTTAGATACGTATAGTAAGCTTAAGTGATGACCTTTGTATTCCATACTAACTTTAAGTGTAGTAAATAGTGGAGTATTGACTGCCAATCCATCTGTACTTATTAAATATTTTACATACCTAAATTTACTGATTATAAATCAACAAACTAACTACTAGATCAGATCTGTCTGAGTGATCTCTGACTCTTCTCCTCCAACACACACGACACTCTCTAGATTCATAAACACACCCACATTGACAGATCCCTCAAGTACTACCGTGGTCCCCTCTGTCCGTCTGGTACCCTTGTCTGCTTCCCAGGCCCTCTTATACACTTCACGGGTCCCCTACTCACCACCTAGTCCAGCTTGGTGCTTGCTAGCAAACACACACATGCTCACACACTCATGTCACAGGCACTCCATGTTTGTGTGTCCCCCCCCAAATAACAGCATGGACCCTTGCCTACCTGATACCCCTGCCTGGATCTGAGGGCCCCCTACTCACCAGCTAGTCCAGCTCGAAGTTTGCTAGTGAATATACACACACACACCTCCATGCACACTAGGTTTGAGGAAGATTCTCAGACTAGAGAAGAGAAGGCTCCGGGGAGACCTTATAGCGGCCTTCCAGTACTTCAAGGGGGCCTACAGGAAAGATGGAGAGGGACTCTTTATCAGGGAGTATAGTGATAGGACAAGGGGTCACTGTTTTAAACTGAAAGAGGGTAGATTTAGATTAGACATAAGGAAGAAATTCTTTACTGTGAGGGTGGTGAGGCACTGGCACAGCTTGCCCATGATTTGCAGAAAACAGACTCTACAACTCAGAGAGTTATAAAGCAGGTATGTTTACTCCGGCGCCGGGGTGCAAGGGGATTTCTCCACAAAGCTTGCACACCCACAGCACATTTTACCAAAAACTTATAGAGTGTGGATATACATATTCATTGGATTACATAACACAAACATACATATGCATAAGTAAGGCTGGGTTAGTTCGAAAGGCTGATGTCAGCAGTTTATGTTCTCTTTGCACCTGCGCATTGCCTCCTGGGGGGCGTCTTCGGGGGGCTTTGGGAGGAAGGCTCACAGTCTTTCTCACCTTGTACTTTTCCTCGGAGCATGCGCAGATTCTCTTAGCCAATTTCTTGAATAACAAGAGTGGTTTCAGCCGGTTTACTCATTCTATCTTATCTAAAAGTACCAGTGTATCAATTTCTACCATCCATATATGGCTATCTATTCATTAAAAGACTAAACTAGTTAGAGCACATCTGCTTTCCAAGGACAAAAACATATTTTTGTCGAACATAGTAATTCTTGGTAAGTTTCCACAGAAAACTGCTTTGTTTTGATGAACACAGTAGTCCTTGGTAAGCTTCCACAGAACAGTCAGGGCAAGCAGGATTATTAAGCAATATTCAGAAATCATTGTAAGTTGCTATAAGTTGCTATAAGTAAATAAGTTGCAAAGCAGGTGATCATCTCCTTGTATCACCCAGAGAAGCTGTGGCTGCCCCCTCACTGGAAGTGTTCAAGGCCAGGTTGGACAGGGCTTTGAGCAACCTGATCTGGTGGAAGGTGTCCCTGCCCATGGCAGGGGGGTTGGAACTAGATGATCTTTAAGGTCCCTTCCAACCCAAACCATTCTATGATACAGACACTCAGCAACCCCCAGCAGCTGGCACCTGGCACTGAGCACCTCACTCACCTCACTCATGCTGGTCCACCCCCAGTGGTGGGTTTTCAGGGGACACACTGTTCCCCCAGTGGCTGGCAGCTCTAGTAGCTGATGCTGAAACCCTGCTTGCTCCAGTAGCTGAAACCACAGGACTCCTACACCCCCAGTCTGACTCCAGTAGCTGGCACCAAATTTCATTCACACACACAGGTCTCACCAGTAACTGGCACGCAGTTCTCACAGCAAACATATACACATGACAGAGAGTGAGATTATGCAGAGAGATAGTTAAGAAATTATTTAATAAGAAGCTATAAGAAGGTAGGACAGACTGCAGTGATCAGGCACAGGGCTCAGTCAAACAAGCTTACTGACTGACCCTGGTTTACATGCAACTGGGCCCTTTTATATCTTTTTCTGTCTATCCCCTCTTTGTTCCTCCCTGCTCCCCCTTCCCCTGCACATTGCCTCATCAGCTGGAATAGTTCCATCAACCCCCCTCCAACATCCTGGACCCTCAGGTTTTCAGCCTTATCAGTTGGAAAGTCCTGGTTTGTCTACAGTTTCTTGATAGCCCATCAGTTAGTGTGACTGGCCAGGTTTGCTTCTGGTTATTGTCTTCATTAACACTAATTGGTCAGGTTTTATGTCTCTGCATGTTTTTCTCCCTCCCTTTCCTTATTCTCCCAACTGAAAAAACACCCAACATTCTCACACTCCTTACCAATTAAAGCGACTGACCTGGTTTGTTCTTATCAGGACCTCCCTTCTCATTTGTTGGTCACATTTTTGTGTCTGTATGTTCTTGTTTATGGCTCCTTTGACCAGATATCCTTAAAGTAGCAGTCAGTCTCCTTCCACATACTCTTCCACATTAGGTGATGTTCTGAATTGGTGGTGAATGTAATCTGAAGCCAAGGAAAGCTCCCTTTGATTTTGAGAGCATAGGGTTGTTTTAGCTGTTTGCCTCTATCTTATATGATACTTAGTATACAACATTGGCATTGCGATTAGCGTTAAAATACCAAGATTCATTAGAAGTTGCTGTGCAGGGGGCCTCTGGAGGAGCAACCCTATACATCAGCAAGATAACCCTAAATCCCTAATCCTAATAATTTTTGTAGTGATTTTTTCATTTGAAAGGCATTACATTAATTAATGTCGTAGCTGGAAATACCATACATAAAACATCATGCACTGCAGACTGAACACTGAGTCCTTATATTAAAAAATACTCTGAGAATATAAAAGCTCTATTTGAGGTTGCAACACTGATTTTTTCCTTGACCTTGTGCAGACCATGAACACGCTCTGAGTCAGGTGACTGATTTCAATCTCTCTATATGGAGACTTTCTTTAAATAAACTACTTTAAATACTATAGAGTGTGCCTTGCACTTTTTATGTTATCATATGATAAATAGGAGTGCCCTATGATGTTTCCTAAATAGTCCTAGATGCATTGCTATCCATACTGCACATATTAACTGTATGTATTGGTTTGTCTTTTTTTTAAAAGCTCCACTTGGAATAATAATGACTTTTTCAGAATATGTGATGTGGTGGAGGTTTTCCCTGTTTTTTTCACTTTTAGAGTAATATTCCCAATCTGAAGAAAACATCTCCCTATCATTACAATCCTGGTTCTGGAAGAAGAGGAATTCTGTTTCTCCTGCTGCTAAAAGCCAACACAAAACACACATCTGAGTGTTAAACCTGCATATTTTCTCTAATGGATGAGTACTATTCAATTGTTGCTCTTGGAAGAAAAAAAAAAAAAGCTGAATAGTAGTCAATCAGTACAAAATTAAAAGTCTGTAGCAAAACCCTACTGATACCTGGAATTCTGTATTAAAAATTCCATTTCTTTACTCTCTCTAACAAGAGCAATCAAGTCCAACTTGCTTGTCATGAGGTTGTCTTTTTCTTCAGGTAGAATATTCCAGTAACTACAATAGCAGCATTTATACCTTTCAACTAAGTTACTACTAAGGAGGCAAAACATAAGGAATATTTCATGATTGCAAGTGCCAGACAATTTGCCTTTGCTCTGAAATCCTCTGAAACATTCTCTTTATATAACCACACATAACATAGCATGTCTGCTTTTTCTTTTCTATCATCTGCTTTCAGGAGGGATTTGTTATGAAGAAAGAGGAAATTGAGAGTGTAGTGCAGTGACATTTTTTCTGTTCACTTCCGTTGCATTTAAGGTGAGAATAAATTTGGTAAAAAATGAATCCCCTTGCATTCTAGCCAATCCTCAGAGATTAGAGGGGCTAGGGGAGGCTGGACTTATCTCTTAATAGGTATGCCAATTGGGACAGAAACAATTGGTGTGATGACAGTGATTTAGGAGAAGACACTGACTTTATTTCAGAGCCCATAAAGGTTCGGCCAGTAATTAAGACTGAGTTAATTAATGATGGAGATGGGGAGCCACAGACTACCACACGTACCATACCTTGGTCCCCCACTGAATTAGCTAAATTACAAGAAAAGTATTCTAGATGCCCAGATGAAACGGAAACAGAGTACGTGTGGCGAGTTTCCCTCACGGGCAGAGATCGGGTCTTGTTAAGTGAGAAAAAAGGGAGGATGAGGAACAAGGTCGGCTTGCTACTGCAAAAATCATTAGGGTAGAGCAGGAGATAAATCTGTCCTTGAGAGGAGTGAAAGAATGGGACCGCGCGGCCTACACCCCACTTCGCATTCCTCCTTGGCGCCACAACAAACACAAATCACTGGACCTCCATCCCGTCCTGTGCTTGCTCTGGGCACCCTGTGTCAAGGAAATATGTGTGCTTTACAGATCTCTCACTGCTTTGCTTTTCTCACGTTTCCAACACCTAACAACTTCAAATTCAAACATGCAAATACTTTTATACCACCGGGAAAATGTTTTCTAAAAATGCGATATAATAATAATAATAAAAACTATGAGACTTTGGAGGTTCATTCCCCAAAATAAGTGATCCTCTTCTATTTTGTTTGCCTGTTTTAAGCAGTATTATGAAAGTATTTCTATTTCCATCCATCTTTAAAATTGCCACTGGCCACTCCAACAGAAAGAAAATAACCCCCGTTCAAGAAGCAGTCTATGCTGATGCAATGTATATAGAAAAAAATAGCTAAGTAGAGAAACATATGAGATGTGATAAAGCTGCAAGGCAGCTCAGAATGTATGCTGAATAACCCCTAGACATTAGAGCACTCAATTTTATTGCAGTTCACATGAAACTGCACAGAAGTAGCATGTGATAGGAATAAGGACATTTTCAGCTACAACTACATCTGAAGTGCATTGTAAATTCTTAAGAGATTCTTTTTCCACACAAAATATCAGCAGTGAATAGCTTAGCTATAAAACAAGCATGCAAAGGCTGACTGCTCCTATTTTAAATTATGACTTTTAATTAAAAAATCCTCTGTGCTTCCCAGGTATCAGTTTTGAAATATAAAGTAAGATTTCATCTAAACCAAGCAGGTACATTCCTCAGCACAGCCTGCAGTCCAAGTTCCCCACTATCTCAGTGTGGGTGTAACCACAGACAGCTGTTGTTTCCTTTCCTTCCTCTGATAGCTGGTTATGCACTGATGATTTGCATCAAGGATAACTGATCTCCTCCTATACCAGAGTCAGAGCTGAGACAGAGTCCATACCTGTCCAGCACAGAAGTATGCCCAGCTTAGATGTGGCCTTAAAGAATTATTGCAAGATGTATGTCATCCCTGCCCCAGGATAGCACTAGAAACTACTGCTTCATGGGCAGGAAGTTTTGTTTCATAGTCATAGAGATATAGGCTAATACAGCTCCTGTCTCTGTTATTTGAGCATATACTGTAAATGGATGTTAGGACCAGCTGCTACCTCCAGCAGCTCCAGGCCCAGGACTCCCTCCTGCCTGGCTGATGGAGCCCAGTCCAGTGCACCTGGGGACCTGGGGATATCTGGCCTGGGCTGAGGGACACGGCTGCCTCTTTCCAGGTTCAATCAGTAGCAAAGCTGAGCATGTATCCCAGTGACACACACAGAGGACACTGACACAGCTGGCTACACAGACTGCCACAGACAAGGCACTGCCTTCAACAGCACCTACACATAAGACCCACATAAAACATAAGTATAGACGACCAAGTTCCTTTTGTTATGAAAATTCCCTTCCCTAACTATTATACCAATCAGTCTTTATAGTATCAAAGTGTATTAACTTTGTTAATATATATAAAAGCTCACATTATAGAATGCAATGTAATGAGGTAGTGGAATTTCACTGGAGACTTTGGTATTGTTCATACTTAAGTAAAACAAACTAAAGGACAGCCTGGCCCTGGAAATAAGGACTTTGCTGCTTGGAAGCTTAGAGCTGTCCATGAAGGATAAAGGATACCCCTGGACAACCAAGATAACGCCAACATTCTAGACACTCTAACATGTCTTTGAAACCGTCCCAGTGTCACCTTGTTGTCCCAAAAACAGGGTTCTTCACCCAGTGTGCAAAGAGACAGTTAACGCACAGAGTCAATATATTTGTATTCATTACAGTTTTCCGCAGAAAATGGTGCTAGGCATTCAAAGTGGCCAGCACGCGCAGTTACAGACAGACACCATATTTGATTCTGAACACACAAACACATCCCTCTATACATCACTATTGGTTAATATTTTATCACAGTATCATCTATTGGCTAGTTTTATTCCTCACTTTCATTTAAAGTCACAGTATCTACCTATTAATGTACACATACTCAAAGGGTGAGGGGCTTCATGAAGAGGTGGGTAACTTAAGCTATAGAGGTGTGGTTTTCATATTATGAGCTAAGTTCACCTAAAAGACACAACAACAGGTACTTTCTACAGCATGGTTTCAGATCACCATTCTGTTGGTCATAAATCTTAACAATACAATAGTTCTACCCCAGAACTGAGCAACCATAAATTTGTTTATAGAAACAGTGATACTGGTTACAAAACAAAACCTAGACTCTGAGCTGCAGACTATATGAGAAACATTGCTTGTCTTTTGCTAAATTTTTGTTCTTTTATCTTTTTACAACACATTCATCAACAAAGCAAAACAATAATCTCTTGAGCACCCCAAAGTTATTTTTGAGAATTTTTACAGTCTTGACAGCTTATTCTAGGAACAGTCAAAGTAAAGGTGTATCCTCCTCATGCGGTCTTTTTCCCCTGAGCTTCCTGCGAGAGTAAGTAGCACGCTATTGTTCCCCCTGTGTCACACTTATACCAAAACCTGCTAGGCCTGCTGCACCCATAGCAATGAAGAAAGAGCCCTTGTAGTTAACTGGTGTACCCCAGAATTGAACAAGGCTCTTGAACAGCCCTTCATGGAATGTGAAACCTATGAGTTTTGGCGATTTGAACAGAGAGGTAGCACTCTTTTCTCAGATTGTATGCAACTACAGCTCTGCCAGAAGCAGAACACTTCAGGCAACCCAGTCTGATGCACAGATGATGACAAAAATAAAAATACGCTGAAGATTAGTGGCAGAGAGAAAACATTATTATGGAGCCTGGCCATATTAAGAAAAATGCTGCCAAAAACCAAATCATGAACCTGCTCAGCCGCACAGTAAGTAAACACTGGGTCAGGCACTACATCTCCAGCCAGTCGGCCTCCAGCGTATACTGGTGCGTGGGGGTTGTGTCCTCCCCAGGTGCAGGACTTGTGTATGTTCAGGTTCCTCAGGTGGTCTCCAACGGGACCGTTTCCTACGACGGGAGGGACTTTGTTCCCCCAGTCCCTGCCTTGGGGTTCAGGGACTCGAGAGATGTGGGAACGGTGACTGCCGGTGAAAAGGGAGGAAAACAATCGTCGAGTACCTCAGCCTTCTCCACGTCGGTTGTCACTAGATCTCCTGTCTTATTTATCGGAGGGGGGCGGGGGTGGTGTACTTTTTCTTTAGTCTTCCTTTTCTGACCAACGCACCGGTAGAAGCCCTTCTTCCGATTCTTCACATCCCTTGCCAAATTCAGCTCCAGCTGTGCCTTAGCTTTCCTGATCCCATCCCTACACACCCGGGCAGCATCCCCGTATTCTTCCCAGGATGCGTGTCCCTGCTTCCACCGCCTATGCGTTGCCTTCTTGCGCTTCAGCTCGACCGGAAGGTCCTTGCTCAGCCGTGCTGGTCTCCTGCCCTCCTTGCCCGATTTCTTACGCACGGGAATCGAGAGCTCTCGTGCTCTAAGAAAAACGTCCTTAAAGAGCTGCCGGCTCCCGCCGGCTCCTTCTGCACAGTGGCTTCCAACTCCTCCTGTTTGTTACCCGTGCTGCGTGCGTCGGCGTAGAGGCGCTTCAGCTGGGCTGCCGACCGTGTCACCTTTTCGGAGGATCAAGCCCCGGTTCCTTTGCGGCAGGCATCTCTCAGGTGTTCCCCTGTTGCTTCCTAACGCTTCGGCAGCCCCTGGCTCTTCTCCGTTGCTCAAAACTCCATCCCCTCCCCCCGCCGAGTCTAGTTTAAAGCCCTCCTTGTGAGTCTGGCCAGCTTGTTGGCGAAGACCCTCTTGCCCCGCCTGGTCAGGTGAATCCCATCAGCTCCCAACAGACCCGGCCTCTCAAAGGCAGAGCCACGATCATAGAAGCCAAAACCTCGAGTACGGCACCGGCTACGCAGCCCGGGCATTCACCTGTTCAATCCGTCTCCTCCTGTGCAGGTAACGGCAGGGAGACGCGGCAAAGAGGAGGGGGTCCTGCGGAGGCGGGACCACACTCCTCGGAGGCTGAACTTCCCTATCTTGAGTGACTCTGTGAAGAGCCAACAGAGGAGCCGTTTTGACCACGCATGTGCCAAAAGGAAAGGTCAAACAACGGTCACACCTGCAGGGAGGGGGGGAGTAACTCCCCAGCGATCCCCCAAGCCCACCGACTCATTTCCAGAAGAATCCGAAGGTACAAACTGCGCATGTACCAAAAGCAAAGAGAATTCTAGAAGCACAAACTGCGCATGATGCCTAATTAGCCTAACGAGTCCAAGTGCCCACCCGGAGGAGGGGCAAGGAATTATAAAAGGACACAAGTCAAAGCCCCGCGCGGCTGTGCCCCTCCAGAACTGGACCCCTGGGGTGGCTGGACCAACGCTGGAGCCAGGACCGGTGAAATCTTACCTTTTGTCTTTCTCTCTCTCTCTTTTCCTCTCTCCCCTTTTCTCTCCTGTTCTTATTCTGTATGCCCGCGTATAAGGCAAGGCTTGTCGGGCGGGGCACGTTTAAGGCTTATCGGGGCATGTTATAAGATCTGCCCCTAGTCGGTGTAAGTTTAATGCCGGTTGCAGGGGATGCAAAGATTACTGACAAAGTTTCATGCCAATTATCTGTTGTGAGCCAATAAAAATTGAGTTGTGTGAACTGAAGAATCCTTGGTGTCGTTTCACCTCAATCCTGACCTGGGAATCGGCGAATCTGAGTCATCGTCCCGAGAAATTGGGACGTGACACCCAGCACCAAAACCAACAAAGCGTTTTGGCCGGAGACTGGGCTGATGAGCGGCCGAAACTGCACGAACACAGCACAAAATCTGACTACGAGTCAACCACTTTACGCTATAATAAGTATGTGCAGCCATCAGGGTCCGTTGAGCTCTCCCTCCATAGCAGCTGGCTGCGCGGCCGTTTTTTGGCATGCACGTAACATTTAAGATACGTATAGCGAGCTTACGCGATAATCTTTCTATCCCGTACTAACTTCAAGCGTAGTAAATCGCAGAGTATCGACCGCCAATCCATCTGTACTTATTAAATACTTTACGTACCTAAATGTACTGATTAGAACTCAATAAACTAGCTCCTAGATCTGACCTGATCTGAGTGACCTCCGACTCTTCTCCTGCGGCACCTGGACGGTATCAAAAGCATCATTGGTGCCCAATTCTCAGCTTTGGGTCTCCTTTGCTGCTGAATTTTCGGTTACAGAAGACGGATTGGTACCTGCGCTTCAGTCAAAATCAACATTCGGTCCTGATCCTTCGCGACAAAAGGGTCGGGAACTACATCTCCAGCCTTACTTCTTGTCCTTTTACCCTTCGCATCCTCAAGGCGTTGCCTTCTCTTAAGGCTCGGTTTTAATCAAGTTTAGCAAGACCAAGCTCACATCTACTCCGTGACCTCTTTACGGCTGTCCCCGGGTTTCCAACGCGCGCACACACAAAGAGCATCCAACGGGCTCTGTACAGTTTCATCCCTTTGCACGCGGGAGTTCCAGTTCTTTGTCACTTTTATTGCCAAGAGAGAAAAAATGGAGCCAAGGTCCTTTTCCTCACAAGAAGCTCTTACTGCTCGGAAAGAAGGCTTTTTCTCTCAGAATTTCCCCCCCTCGAAGTGACTGGATTCCCCAGATATTTCCCGACTTTCCTGTCTCCGAAACGTCCCGTTGCTACCCCAGTCGCTATCGTTCTTTAAGCCACCAGCCCCCTGCAACCTCTACGTGGAGGAACCTGCCTTTTAGGCTTTGTGATGGATGGGTTGACCTTGGCCGGCTGCCAGGGGCCCGCCCAGCTGCTCTCTCACTGCCCCTCCTCAACAGGACAGGGGGAGAAGACAGGATGCAAAAGTTCCTTCAGGAAATATCCACCTGCCGGATCCACGGACGGCAGGGAAATACCCGCCTCGGGCAGCGTTTTGCCCTTTCTTGAATGTGTTTTCACAGGGGCGCCACCGGCTTCGCTGAAGTTGCTCAGCTTTGGCCTGCGGTGAGCGCGGTGCCTGGCTGGCTGGAAGCAGCTGTGCCCGGCCCGGGGCAGACCCTGGCCTCTCCTCTCGGAGGCCACCCCTGCGGGCCGCACCTGGAGCGCCGTGTCCAGTTCTGGTCCCCACAATTCAAAACCAGACGCAGACAGACTGGAGAGGGTCCCCAAGGAGGGCCACGGAGATGATCAAAGGGCGGGAGAACCTGCCCTATGAGGAAAGGCCGAAGGAGACGGGTCTCTTCTCCCTTGGAGAAGAGAAGGCTCGGGGGGGAACCTCAGCACAGTATTCCAGTACTTATAGGGTAGCTACAAAGAGGACGGAGGCTCTCCCTTCACAAGGAGCCACATGGAGAAGACGAGGGGCAACGGGTACAAGTTGCACCAGGAGACAGGTTTCATCTCGCTACAAGGCAGGCTGGTTTTTTTATTGTTTTGGGGTTTGGGTTTGTTTTTTTTTTTTACAGCGAGAACAATCATCCGCTGGAACAGCCTCCCCAGGGATGTGGCGCGAGTCCCCATCGCTGGAGGTTTTCAAGATGCGATCGGACAGGGTGCTAGATAATCTCATCTAGGCTCCCTTTCCCACAAAAGGTTGGGCCAGCTGATCGTTCGAGGCCCCTTCCCACCTGGGCCGCTCTAGGATTCTACGAGTCTTCAGTGGATCACTGTTTAATAACCCTTTGCTCTCTCCGGTTTGGAGCAAAGCATCGGCACCGTTGCCCGCGAGGCGAGACGTAAATTCCACCAGGCGCCACAGACTTCTCAAACCTATGGTAATCACCCAGTCTCTCTGAACGTATAAGCCATACCTGGCTTCTTCAAAATTCCCCCGCCCCCAGAAGCGGCAACGCCTTCTAGATACCTTAGGGAGCTTACACAGACAGAGCAAGAGACGTTACCTAGCTCAGCCGCTCAGTAAGCAAACGCTGCACCAGGGCCAGTTTCGAGGAAACACCGTATGTCAGTTCCCCTCTACTTCAGGTAAATCGTTTCCATCTCCTCCCCGGGAAGATTAAACGAAGGCAAAGTCCTCGGGTTACTTACACGCCCGTGACACCAAACTTCACCTGATCGCTTGGGGATATAGAAGAGATGAAGACGCCTTCCAGCGGGCGTCTCGGATGCCTCAGTAACAGAGTGTTCAAGGGCAACCAAGGACCGCCCTGCTTTCCCATGCCCGTCTCCCTTTTTTAACAGCTGTTGAAGAAAGATGAAGTTTGCCGTCTCCCTGTGACGTAGTCTTGGCTCGGGTCTGGCTGGGATGGAGGCAACTTTCCCCATAGCAGCCCTCATAGTGCTGTGCTTTGTAGTTGTAGCTAGAAGGGTGTTGACGACACGCCGACGTTTTGGCTACCGCTGAGCGGTGCTCCCACAGCACGGGGGCTGTCCCTCCAACCACCCCCACCGTCCAGTAAGCTGGGGGGGGGGGAAGGGGCAAGAGGCAGGGTCTGGGACAGAGCCAGGACAGCCGACCCAAACCGACAAAAGAGATATTCCACTGCGCTATGGAAGCGCCACAGCTGCCACTCAGACCGACCGTTTTCTCCTACCCACCTCCTCACCAGAAAAGGGACACCAAGGGGGCCGTAGCACGCAGCCGTCGATAAAGTGCTCCGACAGGAGTTGGACGCTTCCAACACATTGCACCGTGCCGAAACCACCCTTGCACGGCGCGCCTGTAGCGCCACGTACAGTATTTTCTAAAGTTTGAGCAGCAGCCTACGCCGGCCGGCTTTACGTACCGCTTCCAAAAAGCTAAGCGTTCCCTTCCTACGAGGCGCAGGAGACTGCTAAGCGGTTCCAGCGTCACGCTTCAAACGACTGGGCAAATCATTATCTATCTACAGAACGCTGTTAACAGACTGAAACATTCCACACACTCGCACTCCGGGGAGACGCCATTTTAACGTGCAGAACGATTTCCCTCAGTAAGACGCGCAAGACACGGATGACATCCCCATGCTAAATCTTTATTGTGCAACCACTGCTCAAAGCTTTTATTACCTTCCGCAGGCACGCGTCACAAAAAAATTAGACGTCAACAGCGGCTAGACTGACGGGCAACAGACGAAACCCATTCGGCGGCGATCTGTACGCGTGCAGCAACTCTCGCGGTGCAAAAAATCTTAAGCCAGGCGGCCAGCCCAACCGACGGCCACCCAGAACACGTAGATGTACGCGACAGGCGGACTGCCCGCCCTGGGGCCCTTCATCCGCAGCCATCCGGAACCCGCTGGTCAGGCCCAGGCGGGCAGCACGCTTCTTGCCGACAGTCGTTAAACGCCCAAGAAGCTGGAGAAGGAAGTACAAAACCGTAAATAAATAAAATAAAAAAGCCACACACAAAGAGGGGAGAGGGCGGGAAGGGAAGGAACGAGAGCAGAGAAGCACCCAGAGAAACCAGTCAGCCAATTCCTAGCAATTCAACCGCTGCGCTTCAAACTACCGTCTGCCCGCCCGCAACCGGCATTTTCCAAGCGAAGCTACAAAGACCGATTCTGCACACTATGGCGGGGGGAAGAAACAGAGCCACGCAATTTTTTTTCAAGCTAGACTGTAACGGACCACAAGACGGCCACAGAAGCCAAGTTTGTCTCCGGGTTAAAGCCCCCATTATATCTTCAGGCAACATAAGCAATTCTGGTGGAAAATAAACTTTAGGCTGCCTTTTGCGTGGGTTTACAAAGTCCCTGAACTTGACTTTCATAGCCAAAAGCAAAGCGTCCAGCACCTCTCAACCAGCTTTGCCCTTCCTCACCCCCGACCTGCCAAAACCTCGCTCTAAACCGTGACAGCAGGCATCAGACCGCGCTCCAAAACAACGCTGCGTTTTGCACCAGAGGTACATACCCAGGGATGAGCGCCGCTTTATATCGCTACTTTTAGTCAAAGAGCTCAACTCCATTCCAAGCTAGAGGCAAAAGATTATAGCGCCAGAAAACCCAAGACAGCCTACTGCGCCCTATCGAGAGGGAAAGGGCGGGGTGGGAAAGAGTCTAGTAAATTCGGAACTAATTACAGGCACAGTTTAGCGTACAGAAAGCTTCCACAGTACTTACAGATTCACCGGAGTCTTCCGCTTCAGATAACCTGACAACCGGCTCCTTCGGCACGGCTAGGAAAAGCGTCGGAGCTCGGGGTGAAAGAGCATGGAACGCGAGGCACTGGAGGAAGAGCAAACAGTTAAAACGCAATTGGCGTCAGAGAAAGGTAATAGCTTAAGCCAATCAACATGCCCCCCTGAACTCGTACAGAAGCGGATTACCAGATGCCCCAAACACAAGCCGAAACGTTGATTTTTCTTACGCGATACTAATGCTTTCTATACACAAAGCACAACACGTTTACAGAGCCCCCTCCACAAGTGGGATTCGGCATGCAAGATGACGGGGGCAAGGAGACGGGCCGGTACTTCAGATTAGCGACCTCCGGCACGGTTCAATTTGGGTTGATCGTTTCCTAAGCAGTTTTTCTCTTCGACGCGGTCCCCGCAGAGGCGGGAGACAAACGGCTTAACCGAATCAGCAAAGAACTTAGCGAAGCGGAAGATCGGCGGCCATTCGTTTTCCACGGGACGGGGAGCTCAAGCGTTGAAAAGCAAAAGCATAATCACAGGAAGCCTGCAAGCGCGCAGTACGAGTCTGTCTCCTATACTGCACGTAAACCCTACCTTCAAAAGCAGAAGGCAGCCCCCTAACTGTTAATCTTCAGCAATCGAATAACTACGTTATACGGGATACTAACTTAAAGTTAACGTCGTGTAGGTAACGGCTGCGGTTTTTTTCCCCCCACGGTCTAAGCGGCTCACTCCAGTTCCTAGCACGTCGTGGTGCACCAGCACCCGCGAACCTTGCAAGCACGCTGCTGTCACGGTCCCACTTCGCCACAGAAACAAGATGCGGGAAGCTTTTGCAGCCTGCAGGATGACCGGTTTCTAGATGTTTTTTGGAGAAAACCAAGAAAGGTTTGCAATTCTTTGCTTTAATAATCCCGTTTGAGGGGTTCAGAACCAAAGCCTAGCACAGCGGAGCTGCGAAATCTCCATAACGCTGCTACGAGGCACATCAAGACGTGCATTTCTCCCATGCAGAACTAACTCATTACGGTCACCACTCAGACGTTCGCTGGTTACATACATACGCCTGGAATCCCCGAGGAGGTTGACCGCGTGCGCTTAATCTAAGGTTTCAAGACTATCATCCTACACGAGGTAGGACCACTCCCGTCCCTCGGCAGCAAACTTTGCACGACTTGCAGTGCCAAAGGGATATCACGCGGCAAACGTCTGCGGCTGCCACCAAGTGCGTTACCGTCAGAGGCCCTCCTCTACGCGCGCGCGCACCCGACACGGTGGGGCCGGGAACCGAGGCGAGCCGGACAGCACCAGCAACCCAGTACGCGCCGCGGCAGCCGGGGAGGGGGGGGGCAGCACCGAAGCAGCGCGATGTTTTAGGGACGGTGCAGTAGAGCGCGCCACAACCCAGAGAGGCCCCGTCCGTCTCCCGTCCCTCCACCCACCCGCCCTGCCGCGCTCCCGGGCACCGCGCAACGGGTCCTCGGCTCGGGGTGCCTGCGAGCGCGGGGGGAGGGGGGGAAGGGAAGAGGAAGCGCGCACAGAGCAAAGCCGCGGCTACCTCCTCGTCCTCGTCGATGACGTTGGCGGGGACGCGCCTTGCCGGTGACCTTTCCGAAGACCGTAGTGGCGCCACCGGGCCGGGCGGCCCGCGCCCCAATAATCTCGTCGGCCACGACAACGCCCCTCGTCGCCCCCGCGCTTCCTCCACTCGGCCAGGCCCTCCGCGGCGCCCATTGGGCCGCCGGATCGCCGCCGGCCGATCCCGCGTCTCGATTGGCTGTCTCGCCTGTCGTTTCCGCTTGTCCCCGCCCCCTTGGCGGGTCCGGGGCTCAGGGAGTTTGCGCGCCCTCGGGGCGCGGAGGGATCCGACCTGGGGGGTGGAGGGAGAAGACGCTGGCCGAGTCCGCGGAGGGATCTGCGCCGTGTAGTGCTGCGACCCTGTGGGCGGGCAACGAGGTCTCGGAAGAGGCTGTTTGCTGTAGCTAGAAGTACTATTTCTTGTTATTTATCACCGCACCAAGTCCCCCCCAAACGTGCTTGGGGCTTTTTGGTGCTGCTCCCTCCAGTCAAATGACTGCTTTTGCCAGGGCAGGGCAGGGCAGGCCTCAACTTCTCAGAGCATTTCGCAGAACCAACAGAAGTTGCTCTAAATTGGCCCCTGAAAGCCCCACTTCAATTGCAGACGTTTCTAAGCTGCACGCCTCCCGGGAGAAAATAAAATACAAAGCGCGTGCTCAGCACTGGTGGCTTGAGGGCTGGAGGGCAGATCGAGATAGGATTTGCGCTAAGCTGGGTAGGGGAGGCTTTTCGAAAAATAGGCCGTGCCCCCGAAGCTGACCAAGGGTGGTCTGCGGCGCCCCGCACCCCCGGGGATAGTGAGCAATTTGATTGGTCTACACAACTGTATCGTAACAGATACAAACCCTGCTTTCCTCTATATCGGGCTAAGGATATCCTTAGCCTTCTTTGCGGCGAGGGCACGACTGGCGGCTCACGTTCAACTCGGTGTCCGCCAGGAGCCCCCCGCGTCCTTTTCTGCAAAGCTGCTTTCCAGCCAGTCGGCCTCCAGCGTATACTGGTGCGTGGGGGTTGTGTCCTCCCCAGGTGCAGGACTTGTGTATGTTCAGGTTCCTCAGGTGGTCTCCAACGGGACCGTTTCCTACGACGGGAGGGACTTTGTTCCCCCAGTCCCTGCCTTGGGGTTCAGGGACTCGAGAGATGTGGGAACGGTGACTGCCGGTGAAAAGGGAGGAAAACAATCGTCGAGTACCTCAGCCTTCTCCACGTCGGTTGTCACTAGATCTCCTGTCTTATTTATCGGAGGGGGGCGGGGGTGGTGTACTTTTTCTTTAGTCTTCCTTTTCTGACCAACGCACCGGTAGAAGCCCTTCTTCCGATTCTTCACATCCCTTGCCAAATTCAGCTCCAGCTGTGCCTTAGCTTTCCTGATCCCATCCCTACACACCCGGGCAGCATCCCCGTATTCTTCCCAGGATGCGTGTCCCTGCTTCCACCGCCTGTGCGTTGCCTTCTTGCGCTTCAGCTCGACCGGAAGGTCCTTGCTCAGCCGTGCTGGTCTCCTGCCCTCCTTGCCCGATTTCTTACGCACGGGAATCGAGAGCTCTCGTGCTCTAAGAAAAACGTCCTTAAAGAGCTGCCGGCTCCCGCCGGCTCCTTCTGCACAGTGGCTTCCAACTCCTCCTGTTTGTTACCCGTGCTGCGTGCGTCGGCGTAGAGGCGCTTCAGCTGGGCTGCCGACCGTGTCACCTTTTCGGAGGATCAAGCCCCGGTTCCTTTGCGGCAGGCATCTCTCAGGTGTTCCCCTGTTGCTTCCTAACGCTTCGGCAGCCCCTGGCTCTTCTCCGTTGCTCAAAACTCCATCCCCTCCCCCCGCCGAGTCTAGTTTAAAGCCCTCCTTGTGAGTCTGGCCAGCTTGTTGGCGAAGACCCTCTTGCCCCGCCTGGTCAGGTGAATCCCATCAGCTCCCAACAGACCCGGCCTCTCAAAGGCAGAGCCACGATCATAGAAGCCAAAACCTCGAGTACGGCACCGGCTACGCAGCCCGGGCATTCACCTGTTCAATCCGTCTCCTCCTGTGCAGGTAACGGCAGGGAGACGCGGCAAAGAGGAGGGGGTCCTGCGGAGGCGGGACCACACTCCTCGGAGGCTGAACTTCCCTATCTTGAGTGACTCTGTGAAGAGCCAACAGAGGAGCCGTTTTGACCACGCATGTGCCAAAAGGAAAGGTCAAACAACGGTCACACCTGCAGGGAGGGGGGGAGTAACTCCCCAGCGATCCCCCAAGCCCACCGACTCATTTCCAGAAGAATCCGAAGGTACAAACTGCGCATGTACCAAAAGCAAAGAGAATTCTAGAAGCACAAACTGCGCATGATGCCTAATTAGCCTAATGAGTCCAAGTGCCCACCCGGAGGAGGGGCAAGGAATTATAAAAGGACACAAGTCAAAGCCCCGCGCGGCTGTGCCCCTCCAGAACTGGACCCCTGGGGTGGCTGGACCAACGCTGGAGCCAGGACCGGTGAAATCTTCCTTTTCGTCTTTCTCTCTCTCTCTTTTCCTCTCTCCCCTTTTCTCTCCTGTTCTTATTCTGTATGCCCGCGTATAAGGCAAGGCTTGTCGGGCGGGGCACGTTTAAGGCTTATCGGGGCATGTTATAAGATCTGCCCCTAGTCGGTGTAAGTTTAATGCCGGTTGCAGGGGATGCAAAGATTACTGACAAAGTTTCATGCCAATTATCTGTTGTGAGCCAATAAAAATTGAGTTGTGTGAACTGAAGAATCCTTGGTGTCGTTTCACCTCAATCCTGACCTGGGAATCGGCGAATCTGAGTCATCGTCCCGAGAAATTGGGACGTGACACCCAGCACCAAAACCAACAAAGCGTTTTGGCCGGAGACTGGGCTGATGAGCGGCCGAAACTGCACGAACACAGCACAAAATCTGACTACGAGTCAACCACTTTACGCTATAATAAGTATGTGCAGCCATCAGGGTCCGTTGAGCTCTCCCTCCATAGCAGCTGGCTGCGCGGCCGTTTTTTGGCATGCACGTAACATTTAAGATACGTATAGCGAGCTTACGCGATAATCTTTCTATCCCGTACTAACTTCAAGCGTAGTAAATCGCAGAGTATCGACCGCCAATCCATCTGTACTTATTAAATACTTTACGTACCTAAATGTACTGATTAGAACTCAATAAACTAGCTCCTAGATCTGACCTGATCTGAGTGACCTCCGACTCTTCTCCTGCGGCACCTGGACGGTATCAAAAGCATCATTGGTGCCCAATTCTCAGCTTTGGGTCTCCTTTGCTGCTGAATTTTCGGTTACAGAAGACGGATTGGTACCTGCGCTTCAGTCAAAATCAACATTCGGTCCTGATCCTTCGCGACAAAAGGGTCGGGAACTACATCTCCAGCCTTACTTCTTGTCCTTTTACCCTTCGCATCCTCAAGGCGTTGCCTTCTCTTAAGGCTCGGTTTTAATCAAGTTTAGCAAGACCAAGCTCACATCTACTCCGTGACCTCTTTACGGCTGTCCCCGGGTTTCCAACGCGCGCACACACAAAGAGCATCCAACGGGCTCTGTACAGTTTCATCCCTTTGCACGCGGGAGTTCCAGTTCTTTGTCACTTTTATTGCCAAGAGAGAAAAAATGGAGCCAAGGTCCTTTTCCTCACAAGAAGCTCTTACTGCTCGGAAAGAAGGCTTTTTCTCTCAGAATTTCCCCCCCTCGAAGTGACTGGATTCCCCAGATATTTCCCGACTTTCCTGTCTCCGAAACGTCCCGTTGCTACCCCAGTCGCTATCGTTCTTTAAGCCACCAGCCCCCTGCAACCTCTACGTGGAGGAACCTGCCTTTTAGGCTTTGTGATGGATGGGTTGACCTTGGCCGGCTGCCAGGGGCCCGCCCAGCTGCTCTCTCACTGCCCCTCCTCAACAGGACAGGGGGAGAAGACAGGATGCAAAAGTTCCTTCAGGAAATATCCACCTGCCGGATCCACGGACGGCAGGGAAATACCCGCCTCGGGCAGCGTTTTGCCCTTTCTTGAATGTGTTTTCACAGGGGCGCCACCGGCTTCGCTGAAGTTGCTCAGCTTTGGCCTGCGGTGAGCGCGGTGCCTGGCTGGCTGGAAGCAGCTGTGCCCGGCCCGGGGCAGACCCTGGCCTCTCCTCTCGGAGGCCACCCCTGCGGGCCGCACCTGGAGCGCCGTGTCCAGTTCTGGTCCCCACAATTCAAAACCAGACGCAGACAGACTGGAGAGGGTCCCCAAGGAGGGCCACGGAGATGATCAAAGGGTGGGAGAACCTGCCCTATGAGGAAAGGCCGAAGGAGACGGGTCTCTTCTCCCTTGGAGAAGAGAAGGCTCGGGGGGGAACCTCAGCACAGTATTCCAGTACTTATAGGGTAGCTACAAAGAGGACGGAGGCTCTCCCTTCACAAGGAGCCACATGGAGAAGACGAGGGGCAACGGGTACAAGTTGCACCAGGAGACAGGTTTCATCTCGCTACAAGGCAGGCTGGTTTTTTTATTGTTTTGGGGTTTGGGTTTGGTTTTTTTTTTTACAGCGAGAACAATCATCCGCTGGAACAGCCTCCCCAGGGATGTGGCGCGAGTCCCCATCGCTGGAGGTTTTCAAGATGCGATCGGACAGGGTGCTAGATAATCTCATCTAGGCTCCCTTTCCCACAAAAGGTTGGGCCAGCTGATCGTTCGAGGCCCCTTCCCACCTGGGCCGCTCTAGGATTCTACGAGTCTTCAGTGGATCACTGTTTAATAACCCTTTGCTCTCTCCGGTTTGGAGCAAAGCATCGGCACCGTTGCCCGCGAGGCGAGACGTAAATTCCACCAGGCGCCACAGACTTCTCAAACCTATGGTAATCACCCAGTCTCTCTGAACGTATAAGCCATACCTGGCTTCTTCAAAATTCCCCCGCCCCCAGAAGCGGCAACGCCTTCTAGATACCTTAGGGAGCTTACACAGACAGAGCAAGAGACGTTACCTAGCTCAGCCGCTCAGTAAGCAAACGCTGCACCAGGGCCAGTTTCGAGGAAACACCGTATGTCAGTTCCCCTCTACTTCAGGTAAATCGTTTCCATCTCCTCCCCGGGAAGATTAAACGAAGGCAAAGTCCTCGGGTTACTTACACGCCCGTGACACCAAACTTCACCTGATCGCTTGGGGATATAGAAGAGATGAAGACGCCTTCCAGCGGGCGTCTCGGATGCCTCAGTAACAGAGTGTTCAAGGGCAACCAAGGACCGCCCTGCTTTCCCATGCCCGTCTCCCTTTTTTAACAGCTGTTGAAGAAAGATGAAGTTTGCCGTCTCCCTGTGACGTAGTCTTGGCTCGGGTCTGGCTGGGATGGAGGCAACTTTCCCCATAGCAGCCCTCATAGTGCTGTGCTTTGTAGTTGTAGCTAGAAGGGTGTTGACGACACGCCGACGTTTTGGCTACCGCTGAGCGGTGCTCCCACAGCACGGGGGCTGTCCCTCCAACCACCCCCACCGTCCAGTAAGCTGGGGGGGGGGGAAGGGGCAAGAGGCAGGGTCTGGGACAGAGCCAGGACAGCCGACCCAAACCGACAAAAGAGATATTCCACTGCGCTATGGAAGCGCCACAGCTGCCACTCAGACCGACCGTTTTCTCCTACCCACCTCCTCACCAGAAAAGGGACACCAAGGGGGCCGTAGCACGCAGCCGTCGATAAAGTGCTCCGACAGGAGTTGGACGCTTCCAACACATTGCACCGTGCCGAAACCACCCTTGCACGGCGCGCCTGTAGCGCCACGTACAGTATTTTCTAAAGTTTGAGCAGCAGCCTACGCCGGCCGGCTTTACGTACCGCTTCCAAAAAGCTAAGCGTTCCCTTCCTACGAGGCGCAGGAGACTGCTAAGCGGTTCCAGCGTCACGCTTCAAACGACTGGGCAAATCATTATCTATCTACAGAACGCTGTTAACAGACTGAAACATTCCACACACTCGCACTCCGGGGAGACGCCATTTTAACGTGCAGAACGATTTCCCTCAGTAAGACGCGCAAGACACGGATGACATCCCCATGCTAAATCTTTATTGTGCAACCACTGCTCAAAGCTTTTATTACCTTCCGCAGGCACGCGTCACAAAAAAATTAGACGTCAACAGCGGCTAGACTGACGGGCAACAGACGAAACCCATTCGGCGGCGATCTGTACGCGTGCAGCAACTCTCGCGGTGCAAAAAATCTTAAGCCAGGCGGCCAGCCCAACCGACGGCCACCCAGAACACGTAGATGTACGCGACAGGCGGACTGCCCGCCCTGGGGCCCTTCATCCGCAGCCATCCGGAACCCGCTGGTCAGGCCCAGGCGGGCAGCACGCTTCTTGCCGACAGTCGTTAAACGCCCAAGAAGCTGGAGAAGGAAGTACAAAACCGTAAATAAATAAAATAAAAAAGCCACACACAAAGAGGGGAGAGGGCGGGAAGGGAAGGAACGAGAGCAGAGAAGCACCCAGAGAAACCAGTCAGCCAATTCCTAGCAATTCAACCGCTGCGCTTCAAACTACCGTCTGCCCGCCCGCAACCGGCATTTTCCAAGCGAAGCTACAAAGACCGATTCTGCACACTATGGCGGGGGGAAGAAACAGAGCCACGCAATTTTTTTTCAAGCTAGACTGTAACGGACCACAAGACGGCCACAGAAGCCAAGTTTGTCTCCGGGTTAAAGCCCCCATTATATCTTCAGGCAACATAAGCAATTCTGGTGGAAAATAAACTTTAGGCTGCCTTTTGCGTGGGTTTACAAAGTCCCTGAACTTGACTTTCATAGCCAAAAGCAAAGCGTCCAGCACCTCTCAACCAGCTTTGCCCTTCCTCACCCCCGACCTGCCAAAACCTCGCTCTAAACCGTGACAGCAGGCATCAGACCGCGCTCCAAAACAACGCTGCGTTTTGCACCAGAGGTACATACCCAGGGATGAGCGCCGCTTTATATCGCTACTTTTAGTCAAAGAGCTCAACTCCATTCCAAGCTAGAGGCAAAAGATTATAGCGCCAGAAAACCCAAGACAGCCTACTGCGCCCTATCGAGAGGGAAAGGGCGGGGTGGGAAAGAGTCTAGTAAATTCGGAACTAATTACAGGCACAGTTTAGCGTACAGAAAGCTTCCACAGTACTTACAGATTCACCGGAGTCTTCCGCTTCAGATAACCTGACAACCGGCTCCTTCGGCACGGCTAGGAAAAGCGTCGGAGCTCGGGGTGAAAGAGCATGGAACGCGAGGCACTGGAGGAAGAGCAAACAGTTAAAACGCAATTGGCGTCAGAGAAAGGTAATAGCTTAAGCCAATCAACATGCCCCCCTGAACTCGTACAGAAGCGGATTACCAGATGCCCCAAACACAAGCCGAAACGTTGATTTTTCTTACGCGATACTAATGCTTTCTATACACAAAGCACAACACGTTTACAGAGCCCCCTCCACAAGTGGGATTCGGCATGCAAGATGACGGGGGCAAGGAGACGGGCCGGTACTTCAGATTAGCGACCTCCGGCACGGTTCAATTTGGGTTGATCGTTTCCTAAGCAGTTTTTCTCTTCGACGCGGTCCCCGCAGAGGCGGGAGACAAACGGCTTAACCGAATCAGCAAAGAACTTAGCGAAGCGGAAGATCGGCGGCCATTCGTTTTCCACGGGACGGGGAGCTCAAGCGTTGAAAAGCAAAAGCATAATCACAGGAAGCCTGCAAGCGCGCAGTACGAGTCTGTCTCCTATACTGCACGTAAACCCTACCTTCAAAAGCAGAAGGCAGCCCCCTAACTGTTAATCTTCAGCAATCGAATAACTACGTTATACGGGATACTAACTTAAAGTTAACGTCGTGTAGGTAACGGCTGCGGTTTTTTTCCCCCCACGGTCTAAGCGGCTCACTCCAGTTCCTAGCACGTCGTGGTGCACCAGCACCCGCGAACCTTGCAAGCACGCTGCTGTCACGGTCCCACTTCGCCACAGAAACAAGATGCGGGAAGCTTTTGCAGCCTGCAGGATGACCGGTTTCTAGATGTTTTTTGGAGAAAACCAAGAAAGGTTTGCAATTCTTTGCTTTAATAATCCCGTTTGAGGGGTTCAGAACCAAAGCCTAGCACAGCGGAGCTGCGAAATCTCCATAACGCTGCTACGAGGCACATCAAGACGTGCATTTCTCCCATGCAGAACTAACTCATTACGGTCACCACTCAGACGTTCGCTGGTTACATACATACGCCTGGAATCCCCGAGGAGGTTGACCGCGTGCGCTTAATCTAAGGTTTCAAGACTATCATCCTACACGAGGTAGGACCACTCCCGTCCCTCGGCAGCAAACTTTGCACGACTTGCAGTGCCAAAGGGATATCACGCGGCAAACGTCTGCGGCTGCCACCAAGTGCGTTACCGTCAGAGGCCCTCCTCTACGCGCGCGCGCACCCGACACGGTGGGGCCGGGAACCGAGGCGAGCCGGACAGCACCAGCAACCCAGTACGCGCCGCGGCAGCCGGGGAGGGGGGGGGCAGCACCGAAGCAGCGCGATGTTTTAGGGACGGTGCAGTAGAGCGCGCCACAACCCAGAGAGGCCCCGTCCGTCTCCCGTCCCTCCACCCACCCGCCCTGCCGCGCTCCCGGGCACCGCGCAACGGGTCCTCGGCTCGGGGTGCCTGCGAGCGCGGGGGGAGGGGGGGAAGGGAAGAGGAAGCGCGCACAGAGCAAAGCCGCGGCTACCTCCTCGTCCTCGTCGATGACGTTGGCGGGGACGCGCCTTGCCGGTGACCTTTCCGAAGACCGTAGTGGCGCCACCGGGCCGGGCGGCCCGCGCCCCAATAATCTCGTCGGCCACGACAACGCCCCTCGTCGCCCCCGCGCTTCCTCCACTCGGCCAGGCCCTCCGCGGCGCCCATTGGGCCGCCGGATCGCCGCCGGCCGATCCCGCGTCTCGGTTGGCTGTCTCGCCTGTCGTTTCCGCTTGTCCCCGCCCCCTTGGCGGGTCCGGGGCTCAGGGAGTTTGCGCGCCCTCGGGGCGCGGAGGGATCCGACCTGGGGGGTGGAGGGAGAAGACGCTGGCCGAGTCCGCGGAGGGATCTGCGCCGTGTAGTGCTGCGACCCTGTGGGCGGGCAACGAGGTCTCGGAAGAGGCTGTTTGCTGTAGCTAGAAGTACTATTTCTTGTTATTTATCACCGCACCAAGTCCCCCCCAAACGTGCTTGGGGCTTTTTGGTGCTGCTCCCTCCAGTCAAATGACTGCTTTTGCCAGGGCAGGGCAGGGCAGGCCTCAACTTCTCAGAGCATTTCGCAGAACCAACAGAAGTTGCTCTAAATTGGCCCCTGAAAGCCCCACTTCAATTGCAGACGTTTCTAAGCTGCACGCCTCCCGGGAGAAAATAAAATACAAAGCGCGTGCTCAGCACTGGTGGCTTGAGGGCTGGAGGGCAGATCGAGATAGGATTTGCGCTAAGCTGGGTAGGGGAGGCTTTTCGAAAAATAGGCCGTGCCCCCGAAGCTGACCAAGGGTGGTCTGCGGCGCCCCGCACCCCCGGGGATAGTGAGCAATTTGATTGGTCTACACAACTGTATCGTAACAGATACAAACCCTGCTTTCCTCTATATCGGGCTAAGGATATCCTTAGCCTTCTTTGCGGCGAGGGCACGACTGGCGGCTCACGTTCAACTCGGTGTCCGCCAGGAGCCCCCCGCGTCCTTTTCTGCAAAGCTGCTTTCCAGCCAGTCGGCCTCCAGCGTATACTGGTGCGTGGGGGTTGTGTCCTCCCCAGGTGCAGGACTTGTGTATGTTCAGGTTCCTCAGGTGGTCTCCAACGGGACCGTTTCCTACGACGGGAGGGACTTTGTTCCCCCAGTCCCTGCCTTGGGGTTCAGGGACTCGAGAGATGTGGGAACGGTGACTGCCGGTGAAAAGGGAGGAAAACAATCGTCGAGTACCTCAGCCTTCTCCACGTCGGTTGTCACTAGATCTCCTGTCTTATTTATCGGAGGGGGGCGGGGGTGGTGTACTTTTTCTTTAGTCTTCCTTTTCTGACCAACGCACCGGTAGAAGCCCTTCTTCCGATTCTTCACATCCCTTGCCAAATTCAGCTCCAGCTGTGCCTTAGCTTTCCTGATCCCATCCCTACACACCCGGGCAGCATCCCCGTATTCTTCCCAGGATGCGTGTCCCTGCTTCCACCGCCTATGCGTTGCCTTCTTGCGCTTCAGCTCGACCGGAAGGTCCTTGCTCAGCCGTGCTGGTCTCCTGCCCTCCTTGCCCGATTTCTTACGCACGGGAATCGAGAGCTCTCGTGCTCTAAGAAAAACGTCCTTAAAGAGCTGCCGGCTCCCGCCGGCTCCTTCTGCACAGTGGCTTCCAACTCCTCCTGTTTGTTACCCGTGCTGCGTGCGTCGGCGTAGAGGCGCTTCAGCTGGGCTGCCGACCGTGTCACCTTTTCGGAGGATCAAGCCCCGGTTCCTTTGCGGCAGGCATCTCTCAGGTGTTCCCCTGTTGCTTCCTAACGCTTCGGCAGCCCCTGGCTCTTCTCCGTTGCTCAAAACTCCATCCCCTCCCCCCGCCGAGTCTAGTTTAAAGCCCTCCTTGTGAGTCTGGCCAGCTTGTTGGCGAAGACCCTCTTGCCCCGCCTGGTCAGGTGAATCCCATCAGCTCCCAACAGACCCGGCCTCTCAAAGGCAGAGCCACGATCATAGAAGCCAAAACCTCGAGTACGGCACCGGCTACGCAGCCCGGGCATTCACCTGTTCAATCCGTCTCCTCCTGTGCAGGTAACGGCAGGGAGACGCGGCAAAGAGGAGGGGGTCCTGCGGAGGCGGGACCACACTCCTCGGAGGCTGAACTTCCCTATCTTGAGTGACTCTGTGAAGAGCCAACAGAGGAGCCGTTTTGACCACGCATGTGCCAAAAGGAAAGGTCAAACAACGGTCACACCTGCAGGGAGGGGGGGAGTAACTCCCCAGCGATCCCCCAAGCCCACCGACTCATTTCCAGAAGAATCCGAAGGTACAAACTGCGCATGTACCAAAAGCAAAGAGAATTCTAGAAGCACAAACTGCGCATGATGCCTAATTAGCCTAACGAGTCCAAGTGCCCACCCGGAGGAGGGGCAAGGAATTATAAAAGGACACAAGTCAAAGCCCCGCGCGGCTGTGCCCCTCCAGAACTGGACCCCTGGGGTGGCTGGACCAACGCTGGAGCCAGGACCGGTGAAATCTTCCTTTTCGTCTTTCTCTCTCTCTCTTTTCCTCTCTCCCCTTTTCTCTCCTGTTCTTATTCTGTATGCCCGCGTATAAGGCAAGGCTTGTCGGGCGGGGCACGTTTAAGGCTTATCGGGGCATGTTATAAGATCTGCCCCTAGTCGGTGTAAGTTTAATGCCGGTTGCAGGGGATGCAAAGATTACTGACAAAGTTTCATGCCAATTATCTGTTGTGAGCCAATAAAAATTGAGTTGTGTGAACTGAAGAATCCTTGGTGTCGTTTCACCTCAATCCTGACCTGGGAATCGGCGAATCTGAGTCATCGTCCCGAGAAATTGGGACGTGACACCCAGCACCAAAACCAACAAAGCGTTTTGGCCGGAGACTGGGCTGATGAGCGGCCGAAACTGCACGAACACAGCACAAAATCTGACTACGAGTCAACCACTTTACGCTATAATAAGTATGTGCAGCCATCAGGGTCCGTTGAGCTCTCCCTCCATAGCAGCTGGCTGCGCGGCCGTTTTTTGGCATGCACGTAACATTTAAGATACGTATAGCGAGCTTACGCGATAATCTTTCTATCCCGTACTAACTTCAAGCGTAGTAAATCGCAGAGTATCGACCGCCAATCCATCTGTACTTATTAAATACTTTACGTACCTAAATGTACTGATTAGAACTCAATAAACTAGCTCCTAGATCTGACCTGATCTGAGTGACCTCCGACTCTTCTCCTGCGGCACCTGGACGGTATCAAAAGCATCATTGGTGCCCAATTCTCAGCTTTGGGTCTCCTTTGCTGCTGAATTTTCGGTTACAGAAGACGGATTGGTACCTGCGCTTCAGTCAAAATCAACATTCGGTCCTGATCCTTCGCGACAAAAGGGTCGGGAACTACATCTCCAGCCTTACTTCTTGTCCTTTTACCCTTCGCATCCTCAAGGCATTGCCTTCTCTTAAGGCTCGGTTTTAATCAAGTTTAGCAAGACCAAGCTCACATCTACTCCGTGACCTCTTTACGGCTGTCCCCGGGTTTCCAACGCGCGCACACACAAAGAGCATCCAACGGACTCTGTACAGTTTCATCCCTTTGCACGCGGGAGTTCCAGTTCTTTGTCACTTTTATTGCCAAGAGAGAAAAAATGGAGCCAAGGTCCTTTTCCTCACAAGAAGCTCTTACTGCTCGGAAAGAAGGCTTTTTCTCTCAGAATTTCCCCCCCTCGAAGTGACTGGATTCCCCAGATATTTCCCGACTTTCCTGTCTCCGAAACGTCCCGTTGCTACCCCAGTCGCTATCGTTCTTTAAGCCACCAGCCCCCTGCAACCTCTACGTGGAGGAACCTGCCTTTTAGGCTTTGTGATGGATGGGTTGACCTTGGCCGGCTGCCAGGGGCCCGCCCAGCTGCTCTCTCACTGCCCCTCCTCAACAGGACAGGGGGAGAAGACAGGATGCAAAAGTTCCTTCAGGAAATATCCACCTGCCGGATCCACGGACGGCAGGGAAATACCCGCCTCGGGCAGCGTTTTGCCCTTTCTTGAATGTGTTTTCACAGGGGCGCCACCGGCTTCGCTGAAGTTGCTCAGCTTTGGCCTGCGGTGAGCGCGGTGCCTGGCTGGCTGGAAGCAGCTGTGCCCGGCCCGGGGCAGACCCTGGCCTCTCCTCTCGGAGGCCACCCCTGCGGGCCGCACCTGGAGCGCCGTGTCCAGTTCTGGTCCCCACAATTCAAAACCAGACGCAGACAGACTGGAGAGGGTCCCCAAGGAGGGCCACGGAGATGATCAAAGGGCGGGAGAACCTGCCCTATGAGGAAAGGCCGAAGGAGACGGGTCTCTTCTCCCTTGGAGAAGAGAAGGCTCGGGGGGGAACCTCAGCACAGTATTCCAGTACTTATAGGGTAGCTACAAAGAGGACGGAGGCTCTCCCTTCACAAGGAGCCACATGGAGAAGACGAGGGGCAACGGGTACAAGTTGCACCAGGAGACAGGTTTCATCTCGCTACAAGGCAGGCTGGTTTTTTTATTGTTTTGGGGTTTGGGTTTGTTTTTTTTTTTTACAGCGAGAACAATCATCCGCTGGAACAGCCTCCCCAGGGATGTGGCGCGAGTCCCCATCGCTGGAGGTTTTCAAGATGCGATCGGACAGGGTGCTAGATAATCTCATCTAGGCTCCCTTTCCCACAAAAGGTTGGGCCAGCTGATCGTTCGAGGCCCCTTCCCACCTGGGCCGCTCTAGGATTCTACGAGTCTTCAGTGGATCACTGTTTAATAACCCTTTGCTCTCTCCGGTTTGGAGCAAAGCATCGGCACCGTTGCCCGCGAGGCGAGACGTAAATTCCACCAGGCGCCACAGACTTCTCAAACCTATGGTAATCACCCAGTCTCTCTGAACGTATAAGCCATACCTGGCTTCTTCAAAATTCCCCCGCCCCCAGAAGCGGCAACGCCTTCTAGATACCTTAGGGAGCTTACACAGACAGAGCAAGAGACGTTACCTAGCTCAGCCGCTCAGTAAGCAAACGCTGCACCAGGGCCAGTTTCGAGGAAACACCGTATGTCAGTTCCCCTCTACTTCAGGTAAATCGTTTCCATCTCCTCCCCGGGAAGATTAAACGAAGGCAAAGTCCTCGGGTTACTTACACGCCCGTGACACCAAACTTCACCTGATCGCTTGGGGATATAGAAGAGATGAAGACGCCTTCCAGCGGGCGTCTCGGATGCCTCAGTAACAGAGTGTTCAAGGGCAACCAAGGACCGCCCTGCTTTCCCATGCCCGTCTCCCTTTTTTAACAGCTGTTGAAGAAAGATGAAGTTTGCCGTCTCCCTGTGACGTAGTCTTGGCTCGGGTCTGGCTGGGATGGAGGCAACTTTCCCCATAGCAGCCCTCATAGTGCTGTGCTTTGTAGTTGTAGCTAGAAGGGTGTTGACGACACGCCGACGTTTTGGCTACCGCTGAGCGGTGCTCCCACAGCACGGGGGCTGTCCCTCCAACCACCCCCACCGTCCAGTAAGCTGGGGGGGGGGGGAAGGGGCAAGAGGCAGGGTCTGGGACAGAGCCAGGACAGCCGACCCAAACCGACAAAAGAGATATTCCACTGCGCTATGGAAGCGCCACAGCTGCCACTCAGACCGACCGTTTTCTCCTACCCACCTCCTCACCAGAAAAGGGACACCAAGGGGGCCGTAGCACGCAGCCGTCGATAAAGTGCTCCGACAGGAGTTGGACGCTTCCAACACATTGCACCGTGCCGAAACCACCCTTGCACGGCGCGCCTGTAGCGCCACGTACAGTATTTTCTAAAGTTTGAGCAGCAGCCTACGCCGGCCGGCTTTACGTACCGCTTCCAAAAAGCTAAGCGTTCCCTTCCTACGAGGCGCAGGAGACTGCTAAGCGGTTCCAGCGTCACGCTTCAAACGACTGGGCAAATCATTATCTATCTACAGAACGCTGTTAACAGACTGAAACATTCCACACACTCGCACTCCGGGGAGACGCCATTTTAACGTGCAGAACGATTTCCCTCAGTAAGACGCGCAAGACACGGATGACATCCCCATGCTAAATCTTTATTGTGCAACCACTGCTCAAAGCTTTTATTACCTTCCGCAGGCACGCGTCACAAAAAAATTAGACGTCAACAGCGGCTAGACTGACGGGCAACAGACGAAACCCATTCGGCGGCGATCTGTACGCGTGCAGCAACTCTCGCGGTGCAAAAAATCTTAAGCCAGGCGGCCAGCCCAACCGACGGCCACCCAGAACACGTAGATGTACGCGACAGGCGGACTGCCCGCCCTGGGGCCCTTCATCCGCAGCCATCCGGAACCCGCTGGTCAGGCCCAGGCGGGCAGCACGCTTCTTGCCGACAGTCGTTAAACGCCCAAGAAGCTGGAGAAGGAAGTACAAAACCGTAAATAAATAAAATAAAAAAGCCACACACAAAGAGGGGAGAGGGCGGGAAGGGAAGGAACGAGAGCAGAGAAGCACCCAGAGAAACCAGTCAGCCAATTCCTAGCAATTCAACCGCTGCGCTTCAAACTACCGTCTGCCCGCCCGCAACCGGCATTTTCCAAGCGAAGCTACAAAGACCGATTCTGCACACTATGGCGGGGGGAAGAAACAGAGCCACGCAATTTTTTTTCAAGCTAGACTGTAACGGACCACAAGACGGCCACAGAAGCCAAGTTTGTCTCCGGGTTAAAGCCCCCATTATATCTTCAGGCAACATAAGCAATTCTGGTGGAAAATAAACTTTAGGCTGCCTTTTGCGTGGGTTTACAAAGTCCCTGAACTTGACTTTCATAGCCAAAAGCAAAGCGTCCAGCACCTCTCAACCAGCTTTGCCCTTCCTCACCCCCGACCTGCCAAAACCTCGCTCTAAACCGTGACAGCAGGCATCAGACCGCGCTCCAAAACAACGCTGCGTTTTGCACCAGAGGTACATACCCAGGGATGAGCGCCGCTTTATATCGCTACTTTTAGTCAAAGAGCTCAACTCCATTCCAAGCTAGAGGCAAAAGATTATAGCGCCAGAAAACCCAAGACAGCCTACTGCGCCCTATCGAGAGGGAAAGGGCGGGGTGGGAAAGAGTCTAGTAAATTCGGAACTAATTACAGGCACAGTTTAGCGTACAGAAAGCTTCCACAGTACTTACAGATTCACCGGAGTCTTCCGCTTCAGATAACCTGACAACCGGCTCCTTCGGCACGGCTAGGAAAAGCGTCGGAGCTCGGGGTGAAAGAGCATGGAACGCGAGGCACTGGAGGAAGAGCAAACAGTTAAAACGCAATTGGCGTCAGAGAAAGGTAATAGCTTAAGCCAATCAACATGCCCCCCTGAACTCGTACAGAAGCGGATTACCAGATGCCCCAAACACAAGCCGAAACGTTGATTTTTCTTACGCGATACTAATGCTTTCTATACACAAAGCACAACACGTTTACAGAGCCCCCTCCACAAGTGGGATTCGGCATGCAAGATGACGGGGGCGAGGAGACGGGCCGGTACTTCAGATTAGCGACCTCCGGCACGGTTCAATTTGGGTTGATCGTTTCCTAAGCAGTTTTTCTCTTCGACGCGGTCCCCGCAGAGGCGGGAGACAAACGGCTTAACCGAATCAGCAAAGAACTTAGCGAAGCGGAAGATCGGCGGCCATTCGTTTTCCACGGGACGGGGAGCTCAAGCGTTGAAAAGCAAAAGCATAATCACAGGAAGCCTGCAAGCGCGCAGTACGAGTCTGTCTCCTATACTGCACGTAAACCCTACCTTCAAAAGCAGAAGGCAGCCCCCTAACTGTTAATCTTCAGCAATCGAATAACTACGTTATACGGGATACTAACTTAAAGTTAACGTCGTGTAGGTAACGGCTGCGGTTTTTTTCCCCCCACGGTCTAAGCGGCTCACTCCAGTTCCTAGCACGTCGTGGTGCACCAGCACCCGCGAACCTTGCAAGCACGCTGCTGTCACGGTCCCACTTCGCCACAGAAACAAGATGCGGGAAGCTTTTGCAGCCTGCAGGATGACCGGTTTCTAGATGTTTTTTGGAGAAAACCAAGAAAGGTTTGCAATTCTTTGCTTTAATAATCCCGTTTGAGGGGTTCAGAACCAAAGCCTAGCACAGCGGAGCTGCGAAATCTCCATAACGCTGCTACGAGGCACATCAAGACGTGCATTTCTCCCATGCAGAACTAACTCATTACGGTCACCACTCAGACGTTCGCTGGTTACATACATACGCCTGGAATCCCCGAGGAGGTTGACCGCGTGCGCTTAATCTAAGGTTTCAAGACTATCATCCTACACGAGGTAGGACCACTCCCGTCCCTCGGCAGCAAACTTTGCACGACTTGCAGTGCCAAAGGGATATCACGCGGCAAACGTCTGCGGCTGCCACCAAGTGCGTTACCGTCAGAGGCCCTCCTCTACGCGCGCGCGCACCCGACACGGTGGGGCCGGGAACCGAGGCGAGCCGGACAGCACCAGCAACCCAGTACGCGCCGCGGCAGCCGGGGAGGGGGGGGGCAGCACCGAAGCAGCGCGATGTTTTAGGGACGGTGCAGTAGAGCGCGCCACAACCCAGAGAGGCCCCGTCCGTCTCCCGTCCCTCCACCCACCCGCCCTGCCGCGCTCCCGGGCACCGCGCAACGGGTCCTCGGCTCGGGGTGCCTGCGAGCGCGGGGGGAGGGGGGGAAGGGAAGAGGAAGCGCGCACAGAGCAAAGCCGCGGCTACCTCCTCGTCCTCGTCGATGACGTTGGCGGGGACGCGCCTTGCCGGTGACCTTTCCGAAGACCGTAGTGGCGCCACCGGGCCGGGCGGCCCGCGCCCCAATAATCTCGTCGGCCACGACAACGCCCCTCGTCGCCCCCGCGCTTCCTCCACTCGGCCAGGCCCTCCGCGGCGCCCATTGGGCCGCCGGATCGCCGCCGGCCGATCCCGCGTCTCGATTGGCTGTCTCGCCTGTCGTTTCCGCTTGTCCCCGCCCCCTTGGCGGGTCCGGGGCTCAGGGAGTTTGCGCGCCCTCGGGGCGCGGAGGGATCCGACCTGGGGGGTGGAGGGAGAAGACGCTGGCCGAGTCCGCGGAGGGATCTGCGCCGTGTAGTGCTGCGACCCTGTGGGCGGGCAACGAGGTCTCGGAAGAGGCTGTTTGCTGTAGCTAGAAGTACTATTTCTTGTTATTTATCACCGCACCAAGTCCCCCCCAAACGTGCTTGGGGCTTTTTGGTGCTGCTCCCTCCAGTCAAATGACTGCTTTTGCCAGGGCAGGGCAGGGCAGGCCTCAACTTCTCAGAGCATTTCGCAGAACCAACAGAAGTTGCTCTAAATTGGCCCCTGAAAGCCCCACTTCAATTGCAGACGTTTCTAAGCTGCACGCCTCCCGGGAGAAAATAAAATACAAAGCGCGTGCTCAGCACTGGTGGCTTGAGGGCTGGAGGGCAGATCGAGATAGGATTTGCGCTAAGCTGGGTAGGGGAGGCTTTTCGAAAAATAGGCCGTGCCCCCGAAGCTGACCAAGGGTGGTCTGCGGCGCCCCGCACCCCCGGGGATAGTGAGCAATTTGATTGGTCTACACAACTGTATCGTAACAGATACAAACCCTGCTTTCCTCTATATCGGGCTAAGGATATCCTTAGCCTTCTTTGCGGCGAGGGCACGACTGGCGGCTCACGTTCAACTCGGTGTCCGCCAGGAGCCCCCCGCGTCCTTTTCTGCAAAGCTGCTTTCCAGCCAGTCGGCCTCCAGCGTATACTGGTGCGTGGGGGTTGTGTCCTCCCCAGGTGCAGGACTTGTGTATGTTCAGGTTCCTCAGGTGGTCTCCAACGGGACCGTTTCCTACGACGGGAGGGACTTTGTTCCCCCAGTCCCTGCCTTGGGGTTCAGGGACTCGAGAGATGTGGGAACGGTGACTGCCGGTGAAAAGGGAGGAAAACAATCGTCGAGTACCTCAGCCTTCTCCACGTCGGTTGTCACTAGATCTCCTGTCTTATTTATCGGACGGGGGGCGGGGGTGGTGTACTTTTTCTTTAGTCTTCCTTTTCTGACCAACGCACCGGTAGAAGCCCTTCTTCCGATTCTTCACATCCCTTGCCAAATTCAGCTCCAGCTGTGCCTTAGCTTTCCTGATCCCATCCCTACACACCCGGGCAGCATCCCCGTATTCTTCCCAGGATGCGTGTCCCTGCTTCCACCGCCTATGCGTTGCCTTCTTGCGCTTCAGCTCGACCGGAAGGTCCTTGCTCAGCCGTGCTGGTCTCCTGCCCTCCTTGCCCGATTTCTTACGCACGGGAATCGAGAGCTCTCGTGCTCTAAGAAAAACGTCCTTAAAGAGCTGCCGGCTCCCGCCGGCTCCTTCTGCACAGTGGCTTCCAACTCCTCCTGTTTGTTACCCGTGCTGCGTGCGTCGGCGTAGAGGCGCTTCAGCTGGGCTGCCGACCGTGTCACCTTTTCGGAGGATCAAGCCCCGGTTCCTTTGCGGCAGGCATCTCTCAGGTGTTCCCCTGTTGCTTCCTAACGCTTCGGCAGCCCCTGGCTCTTCTCCGTTGCTCAAAACTCCATCCCCTCCCCCCGCCGAGTCTAGTTTAAAGCCCTCCTTGTGAGTCTGGCCAGCTTGTTGGCGAAGACCCTCTTGCCCCGCCTGGTCAGGTGAATCCCATCAGCTCCCAACAGACCCGGCCTCTCAAAGGCAGAGCCACGATCATAGAAGCCAAAACCTCGAGTACGGCACCGGCTACGCAGCCCGGGCATTCACCTGTTCAATCCGTCTCCTCCTGTGCAGGTAACGGCAGGGAGACGCGGCAAAGAGGAGGGGGTCCTGCGGAGGCGGGACCACACTCCTCGGAGGCTGAACTTCCCTATCTTGAGTGACTCTGTGAAGAGCCAACAGAGGAGCCGTTTTGACCACGCATGTGCCAAAAGGAAAGGTCAAACAACGGTCACACCTGCAGGGAGGGGGGGAGTAACTCCCCAGCGATCCCCCAAGCCCACCGACTCATTTCCAGAAGAATCCGAAGGTACAAACTGCGCATGTACCAAAAGCAAAGAGAATTCTAGAAGCACAAACTGCGCATGATGCCTAATTAGCCTAACGAGTCCAAGTGCCCACCCGGAGGAGGGGCAAGGAATTATAAAAGGACACAAGTCAAAGCCCCGCGCGGCTGTGCCCCTCCAGAACTGGACCCCTGGGGTGGCTGGACCAACGCTGGAGCCAGGACCGGTGAAATCTTCCTTTTCGTCTTTCTCTCTCTCTCTTTTCCTCTCTCCCCTTTTCTCTCCTGTTCTTATTCTGTATGCCCGCGTATAAGGCAAGGCTTGTCGGGCGGGGCACGTTTAAGGCTTATCGGGGCATGTTATAAGATCTGCCCCTAGTCGGTGTAAGTTTAATGCCGGTTGCAGGGGATGCAAAGATTACTGACAAAGTTTCATGCCAATTATCTGTTGTGAGCCAATAAAAATTGAGTTGTGTGAACTGAAGAATCCTTGGTGTCGTTTCACCTCAATCCTGACCTGGGAATCGGCGAATCTGAGTCATCGTCCCGAGAAATTGGGACGTGACACCCAGCACCAAAACCAACAAAGCGTTTTGGCCGGAGACTGGGCTGATGAGCGGCCGAAACTGCACGAACACAGCACAAAATCTGACTACGAGTCAACCACTTTACGCTATAATAAGTATGTGCAGCCATCAGGGTCCGTTGAGCTCTCCCTCCATAGCAGCTGGCTGCGCGGCCGTTTTTTGGCATGCACGTAACATTTAAGATACGTATAGCGAGCTTACGCGATAATCTTTCTATCCCGTACTAACTTCAAGCGTAGTAAATCGCAGAGTATCGACCGCCAATCCATCTGTACTTATTAAATACTTTACGTACCTAAATGTACTGATTAGAACTCAATAAACTAGCTCCTAGATCTGACCTGATCTGAGTGACCTCCGACTCTTCTCCTGCGGCACCTGGACGGTATCAAAAGCATCATTGGTGCCCAATTCTCAGCTTTGGGTCTCCTTTGCTGCTGAATTTTCGGTTACAGAAGACGGATTGGTACCTGCGCTTCAGTCAAAATCAACATTCGGTCCTGATCCTTCGCGACAAAAGGGTCGGGAACTACATCTCCAGCCTTACTTCTTGTCCTTTTACCCTTCGCATCCTCAAGGCATTGCCTTCTCTTAAGGCTCGGTTTTAATCAAGTTTAGCAAGACCAAGCTCACATCTACTCCGTGACCTCTTTACGGCTGTCCCCGGGTTTCCAACGCGCGCACACACAAAGAGCATCCAACGGGCTCTGTACAGTTTCATCCCTTTGCACGCGGGAGTTCCAGTTCTTTGTCACTTTTATTGCCAAGAGAGAAAAAATGGAGCCAAGGTCCTTTTCCTCACAAGAAGCTCTTACTGCTCGGAAAGAAGGCTTTTTCTCTCAGAATTTCCCCCCCTCGAAGTGACTGGATTCCCCAGATATTTCCCGACTTTCCTGTCTCCGAAACGTCCCGTTGCTACCCCAGTCGCTATCGTTCTTTAAGCCACCAGCCCCCTGCAACCTCTACGTGGAGGAACCTGCCTTTTAGGCTTTGTGATGGATGGGTTGACCTTGGCCGGCTGCCAGGGGCCCGCCCAGCTGCTCTCTCACTGCCCCTCCTCAACAGGACAGGGGGAGAAGACAGGATGCAAAAGTTCCTTCAGGAAATATCCACCTGCCGGATCCACGGACGGCAGGGAAATACCCGCCTCGGGCAGCGTTTTGCCCTTTCTTGAATGTGTTTTCACAGGGGCGCCACCGGCTTCGCTGAAGTTGCTCAGCTTTGGCCTGCGGTGAGCGCGGTGCCTGGCTGGCTGGAAGCAGCTGTGCCCGGCCCGGGGCAGACCCTGGCCTCTCCTCTCGGAGGCCACCCCTGCGGGCCGCACCTGGAGCGCCGTGTCCAGTTCTGGTCCCCACAATTCAAAACCAGACGCAGACAGACTGGAGAGGGTCCCCAAGGAGGGCCACGGAGATGATCAAAGGGCGGGAGAACCTGCCCTATGAGGAAAGGCCGAAGGAGACGGGTCTCTTCTCCCTTGGAGAAGAGAAGGCTCGGGGGGGAACCTCAGCACAGTATTCCAGTACTTATAGGGTAGCTACAAAGAGGACGGAGGCTCTCCCTTCACAAGGAGCCACATGGAGAAGACGAGGGGCAACGGGTACAAGTTGCACCAGGAGACAGGTTTCATCTCGCTACAAGGCAGGCTGGTTTTTTTATTGTTTTGGGGTTTGGGTTTGTTTTTTTTTTTTACAGCGAGAACAATCATCCGCTGGAACAGCCTCCCCAGGGATGTGGCGCGAGTCCCCATCGCTGGAGGTTTTCAAGATGCGATCGGACAGGGTGCTAGATAATCTCATCTAGGCTCCCTTTCCCACAAAAGGTTGGGCCAGCTGATCGTTCGAGGCCCCTTCCCACCTGGGCCGCTCTAGGATTCTACGAGTCTTCAGTGGATCACTGTTTAATAACCCTTTGCTCTCTCCGGTTTGGAGCAAAGCATCGGCACCGTTGCCCGCGAGGCGAGACGTAAATTCCACCAGGCGCCACAGACTTCTCAAACCTATGGTAATCACCCAGTCTCTCTGAACGTATAAGCCATACCTGGCTTCTTCAAAATTCCCCCGCCCCCAGAAGCGGCAACGCCTTCTAGATACCTTAGGGAGCTTACACAGACAGAGCAAGAGACGTTACCTAGCTCAGCCGCTCAGTAAGCAAACGCTGCGCCAGGGCCAGTTTCGAGGAAACACCGTATGTCAGTTCCCCTCTACTTCAGGTAAATCGTTTCCATCTCCTCCCCGGGAAGATTAAACGAAGGCAAAGTCCTCGGGTTACTTACACGCCCGTGACACCAAACTTCACCTGATCGCTTGGGGATATAGAAGAGATGAAGACGCCTTCCAGCGGGCGTCTCGGATGCCTCAGTAACAGAGTGTTCAAGGGCAACCAAGGACCGCCCTGCTTTCCCATGCCCGTCTCCCTTTTTTAACAGCTGTTGAAGAAAGATGAAGTTTGCCGTCTCCCTGTGACGTAGTCTTGGCTCGGGTCTGGCTGGGATGGAGGCAACTTTCCCCATAGCAGCCCTCATAGTGCTGTGCTTTGTAGTTGTAGCTAGAAGGGTGTTGACGACACGCCGACGTTTTGGCTACCGCTGAGCGGTGCTCCCACAGCACGGGGGCTGTCCCTCCAACCACCCCCACCGTCCAGTAAGCTGGGGGGGGGGGAAGGGGCAAGAGGCAGGGTCTGGGACAGAGCCAGGACAGCCGACCCAAACCGACAAAAGAGATATTCCACTGCGCTATGGAAGCGCCACAGCTGCCACTCAGACCGACCGTTTTCTCCTACCCACCTCCTCACCAGAAAAGGGACACCAAGGGGGCCGTAGCACGCAGCCGTCGATAAAGTGCTCCGACAGGAGTTGGACGCTTCCAACACATTGCACCGTGCCGAAACCACCCTTGCACGGCGCGCCTGTAGCGCCACGTACAGTATTTTCTAAAGTTTGAGCAGCAGCCTACGCCGGCCGGCTTTACGTACCGCTTCCAAAAAGCTAAGCGTTCCCTTCCTACGAGGCGCAGGAGACTGCTAAGCGGTTCCAGCGTCACGCTTCAAACGACTGGGCAAATCATTATCTATCTACAGAACGCTGTTAACAGACTGAAACATTCCACACACTCGCACTCCGGGGAGACGCCATTTTAACGTGCAGAACGATTTCCCTCAGTAAGACGCGCAAGACACGGATGACATCCCCATGCTAAATCTTTATTGTGCAACCACTGCTCAAAGCTTTTATTACCTTCCGCAGGCACGCGTCACAAAAAAATTAGACGTCAACAGCGGCTAGACTGACGGGCAACAGACGAAACCCATTCGGCGGCGATCTGTACGCGTGCAGCAACTCTCGCGGTGCAAAAAATCTTAAGCCAGGCGGCCAGCCCAACCGACGGCCACCCAGAACACGTAGATGTACGCGACAGGCGGACTGCCCGCCCTGGGGCCCTTCATCCGCAGCCATCCGGAACCCGCTGGTCAGGCCCAGGCGGGCAGCACGCTTCTTGCCGACAGTCGTTAAACGCCCAAGAAGCTGGAGAAGGAAGTACAAAACCGTAAATAAATAAAATAAAAAAGCCACACACAAAGAGGGGAGAGGGCGGGAAGGGAAGGAACGAGAGCAGAGAAGCACCCAGAGAAACCAGTCAGCCAATTCCTAGCAATTCAACCGCTGCGCTTCAAACTACCGTCTGCCCGCCCGCAACCGGCATTTTCCAAGCGAAGCTACAAAGACCGATTCTGCACACTATGGCGGGGGGAAGAAACAGAGCCACGCAATTTTTTTTCAAGCTAGACTGTAACGGACCACAAGACGGCCACAGAAGCCAAGTTTGTCTCCGGGTTAAAGCCCCCATTATATCTTCAGGCAACATAAGCAATTCTGGTGGAAAATAAACTTTAGGCTGCCTTTTGCGTGGGTTTACAAAGTCCCTGAACTTGACTTTCATAGCCAAAAGCAAAGCGTCCAGCACCTCTCAACCAGCTTTGCCCTTCCTCACCCCCGACCTGCCAAAACCTCGCTCTAAACCGTGACAGCAGGCATCAGACCGCGCTCCAAAACAACGCTGCGTTTTGCACCAGAGGTACATACCCAGGGATGAGCGCCGCTTTATATCGCTACTTTTAGTCAAAGAGCTCAACTCCATTCCAAGCTAGAGGCAAAAGATTATAGCGCCAGAAAACCCAAGACAGCCTACTGCGCCCTATCGAGAGGGAAAGGGCGGGGTGGGAAAGAGTCTAGTAAATTCGGAACTAATTACAGGCACAGTTTAGCGTACAGAAAGCTTCCACAGTACTTACAGATTCACCGGAGTCTTCCGCTTCAGATAACCTGACAACCGGCTCCTTCGGCACGGCTAGGAAAAGCGTCGGAGCTCGGGGTGAAAGAGCATGGAACGCGAGGCACTGGAGGAAGAGCAAACAGTTAAAACGCAATTGGCGTCAGAGAAAGGTAATAGCTTAAGCCAATCAACATGCCCCCCTGAACTCGTACAGAAGCGGATTACCAGATGCCCCAAACACAAGCCGAAACGTTGATTTTTCTTACGCGATACTAATGCTTTCTATACACAAAGCACAACACGTTTACAGAGCCCCCTCCACAAGTGGGATTCGGCATGCAAGATGACGGGGGCAAGGAGACGGGCCGGTACTTCAGATTAGCGACCTCCGGCACGGTTCAATTTGGGTTGATCGTTTCCTAAGCAGTTTTTCTCTTCGACGCGGTCCCCGCAGAGGCGGGAGACAAACGGCTTAACCGAATCAGCAAAGAACTTAGCGAAGCGGAAGATCGGCGGCCATTCGTTTTCCACGGGACGGGGAGCTCAAGCGTTGAAAAGCAAAAGCATAATCACAGGAAGCCTGCAAGCGCGCAGTACGAGTCTGTCTCCTATACTGCACGTAAACCCTACCTTCAAAAGCAGAAGGCAGCCCCCTAACTGTTAATCTTCAGCAATCGAATAACTACGTTATACGGGATACTAACTTAAAGTTAACGTCGTGTAGGTAACGGCTGCGGTTTTTTTCCCCCCACGGTCTAAGCGGCTCACTCCAGTTCCTAGCACGTCGTGGTGCACCAGCACCCGCGAACCTTGCAAGCACGCTGCTGTCACGGTCCCACTTCGCCACAGAAACAAGATGCGGGAAGCTTTTGCAGCCTGCAGGATGACCGGTTTCTAGATGTTTTTTGGAGAAAACCAAGAAAGGTTTGCAATTCTTTGCTTTAATAATCCCGTTTGAGGGGTTCAGAACCAAAGCCTAGCACAGCGGAGCTGCGAAATCTCCATAACGCTGCTACGAGGCACATCAAGACGTGCATTTCTCCCATGCAGAACTAACTCATTACGGTCGCCACTCAGACGTTCGCTGGTTACATACATACGCCTGGAATCCCCGAGGAGGTTGACCGCGTGCGCTTAATCTAAGGTTTCAAGACTATCATCCTACACGAGGTAGGACCACTCCCGTCCCTCGGCAGCAAACTTTGCACGACTTGCAGTGCCAAAGGGATATCACGCGGCAAACGTCTGCGGCTGCCACCAAGTGCGTTACCGTCAGAGGCCCTCCTCTACGCGCGCGCGCACCCGACACGGTGGGGCCGGGAACCGAGGCGAGCCGGACAGCACCAGCAACCCAGTACGCGCCGCGGCAGCCGGGGAGGGGGGGGGCAGCACCGAAGCAGCGCGATGTTTTAGGGACGGTGCAGTAGAGCGCGCCACAACCCAGAGAGGCCCCGTCCGTCTCCCGTCCCTCCACCCACCCGCCCTGCCGCGCTCCCGGGCACCGCGCAACGGGTCCTCGGCTCGGGGTGCCTGCGAGCGCGGGGGGAGGGGGGGAAGGGAAGAGGAAGCGCGCACAGAGCAAAGCCGCGGCTACCTCCTCGTCCTCGTCGATGACGTTGGCGGGGACGCGCCTTGCCGGTGACCTTTCCGAAGACCGTAGTGGCGCCACCGGGCCGGGCGGCCCGCGCCCCAATAATCTCGTCGGCCACGACAACGCCCCTCGTCGCCCCCGCGCTTCCTCCACTCGGCCAGGCCCTCCGCGGCGCCCATTGGGCCGCCGGATCGCCGCCGGCCGATCCCGCGTCTCGATTGGCTGTCTCGCCTGTCGTTTCCGCTTGTCCCCGCCCCCTTGGCGGGTCCGGGGCTCAGGGAGTTTGCGCGCCCTCGGGGCGCGGAGGGATCCGACCTGGGGGGTGGAGGGAGAAGACGCTGGCCGAGTCCGCGGAGGGATCTGCGCCGTGTAGTGCTGCGACCCTGTGGGCGGGCAACGAGGTCTCGGAAGAGGCTGTTTGCTGTAGCTAGAAGTACTATTTCTTGTTATTTATCACCGCACCAAGTCCCCCCCAAACGTGCTTGGGGCTTTTTGGTGCTGCTCCCTCCAGTCAAATGACTGCTTTTGCCAGGGCAGGGCAGGGCAGGCCTCAACTTCTCAGAGCATTTCGCAGAACCAACAGAAGTTGCTCTAAATTGGCCCCTGAAAGCCCCACTTCAATTGCAGACGTTTCTAAGCTGCACGCCTCCCGGGAGAAAATAAAATACAAAGCGCGTGCTCAGCACTGGTGGCTTGAGGGCTGGAGGGCAGATCGAGATAGGATTTGCGCTAAGCTGGGTAGGGGAGGCTTTTCGAAAAATAGGCCGTGCCCCCGAAGCTGACCAAGGGTGGTCTGCGGCGCCCCGCACCCCCGGGGATAGTGAGCAATTTGATTGGTCTACACAACTGTATCGTAACAGATACAAACCCTGCTTTCCTCTATATCGGGCTAAGGATATCCTTAGCCTTCTTTGCGGCGAGGGCACGACTGGCGGCTCACGTTCAACTCGGTGTCCGCCAGGAGCCCCCCGCGTCCTTTTCTGCAAAGCTGCTTTCCAGCCAGTCGGCCTCCAGCGTATACTGGTGCGTGGGGGTTGTGTCCTCCCCAGGTGCAGGACTTGTGTATGTTCAGGTTCCTCAGGTGGTCTCCAACGGGACCGTTTCCTACGACGGGAGGGACTTTGTTCCCCCAGTCCCTGCCTTGGGGTTCAGGGACTCGAGAGATGTGGGAACGGTGACTGCCGGTGAAAAGGGAGGAAAACAATCGTCGAGTACCTCAGCCTTCTCCACGTCGGTTGTCACTAGATCTCCTGTCTTATTTATCGGAGGGGGGCGGGGGTGGTGTACTTTTTCTTTAGTCTTCCTTTTCTGACCAACGCACCGGTAGAAGCCCTTCTTCCGATTCTTCACATCCCTTGCCAAATTCAGCTCCAGCTGTGCCTTAGCTTTCCTGATCCCATCCCTACACACCCGGGCAGCATCCCCGTATTCTTCCCAGGATGCGTGTCCCTGCTTCCACCGCCTATGCGTTGCCTTCTTGCGCTTCAGCTCGACCGGAAGGTCCTTGCTCAGCCGTGCTGGTCTCCTGCCCTCCTTGCCCGATTTCTTACGCACGGGAATCGAGAGCTCTCGTGCTCTAAGAAAAACGTCCTTAAAGAGCTGCCGGCTCCCGCCGGCTCCTTCTGCACAGTGGCTTCCAACTCCTCCTGTTTGTTACCCGTGCTGCGTGCGTCGGCGTAGAGGCGCTTCAGCTGGGCTGCCGACCGTGTCACCTTTTCGGAGGATCAAGCCCCGGTTCCTTTGCGGCAGGCATCTCTCAGGTGTTCCCCTGTTGCTTCCTAACGCTTCGGCAGCCCCTGGCTCTTCTCCGTTGCTCAAAACTCCATCCCCTCCCCCCGCCGAGTCTAGTTTAAAGCCCTCCTTGTGAGTCTGGCCAGCTTGTTGGCGAAGACCCTCTTGCCCCGCCTGGTCAGGTGAATCCCATCAGCTCCCAACAGACCCGGCCTCTCAAAGGCAGAGCCACGATCATAGAAGCCAAAACCTCGAGTACGGCACCGGCTACGCAGCCCGGGCATTCACCTGTTCAATCCGTCTCCTCCTGTGCAGGTAACGGCAGGGAGACGCGGCAAAGAGGAGGGGGTCCTGCGGAGGCGGGACCACACTCCTCGGAGGCTGAACTTCCCTATCTTGAGTGACTCTGTGAAGAGCCAACAGAGGAGCCGTTTTGACCACGCATGTGCCAAAAGGAAAGGTCAAACAACGGTCACACCTGCAGGGAGGGGGGGAGTAACTCCCCAGCGATCCCCCAAGCCCACCGACTCATTTCCAGAAGAATCCGAAGGTACAAACTGCGCATGTACCAAAAGCAAAGAGAATTCTAGAAGCACAAACTGCGCATGATGCCTAATTAGCCTAACGAGTCCAAGTGCCCACCCGGAGGAGGGGCAAGGAATTATAAAAGGACACAAGTCAAAGCCCCGCGCGGCTGTGCCCCTCCAGAACTGGACCCCTGGGGTGGCTGGACCAACGCTGGAGCCAGGACCGGTGAAATCTTCCTTTTCGTCTTTCTCTCTCTCTCTTTTCCTCTCTCCCCTTTTCTCTCCTGTTCTTATTCTGTATGCCCGCGTATAAGGCAAGGCTTGTCGGGCGGGGCACGTTTAAGGCTTATCGGGGCATGTTATAAGATCTGCCCCTAGTCGGTGTAAGTTTAATGCCGGTTGCAGGGGATGCAAAGATTACTGACAAAGTTTCATGCCAATTATCTGTTGTGAGCCAATAAAAATTGAGTTGTGTGAACTGAAGAATCCTTGGTGTCGTTTCACCTCAATCCTGACCTGGGAATCGGCGAATCTGAGTCATCGTCCCGAGAAATTGGGACGTGACACCCAGCACCAAAACCAACAAAGCGTTTTGGCCGGAGACTGGGCTGATGAGCGGCCGAAACTGCACGAACACAGCACAAAATCTGACTACGAGTCAACCACTTTACGCTATAATAAGTATGTGCAGCCATCAGGGTCCGTTGAGCTCTCCCTCCATAGCAGCTGGCTGCGCGGCCGTTTTTTGGCATGCACGTAACATTTAAGATACGTATAGCGAGCTTACGCGATAATCTTTCTATCCCGTACTAACTTCAAGCGTAGTAAATCGCAGAGTATCGACCGCCAATCCATCTGTACTTATTAAATACTTTACGTACCTAAATGTACTGATTAGAACTCAATAAACTAGCTCCTAGATCTGACCTGATCTGAGTGACCTCCGACTCTTCTCCTGCGGCACCTGGACGGTATCAAAAGCATCATTGGTGCCCAATTCTCAGCTTTGGGTCTCCTTTGCTGCTGAATTTTCGGTTACAGAAGACGGATTGGTACCTGCGCTTCAGTCAAAATCAACATTCGGTCCTGATCCTTCGCGACAAAAGGGTCGGGAACTACATCTCCAGCCTTACTTCTTGTCCTTTTACCCTTCGCATCCTCAAGGCGTTGCCTTCTCTTAAGGCTCGGTTTTAATCAAGTTTAGCAAGACCAAGCTCACATCTACTCCGTGACCTCTTTACGGCTGTCCCCGGGTTTCCAACGCGCGCACACACAAAGAGCATCCAACGGGCTCTGTACAGTTTCATCCCTTTGCACGCGGGAGTTCCAGTTCTTTGTCACTTTTATTGCCAAGAGAGAAAAAATGGAGCCAAGGTCCTTTTCCTCACAAGAAGCTCTTACTGCTCGGAAAGAAGGCTTTTTCTCTCAGAATTTCCCCCCCTCGAAGTGACTGGATTCCCCAGATATTTCCCGACTTTCCTGTCTCCGAAACGTCCCGTTGCTACCCCAGTCGCTATCGTTCTTTAAGCCACCAGCCCCCTGCAACCTCTACGTGGAGGAACCTGCCTTTTAGGCTTTGTGATGGATGGGTTGACCTTGGCCGGCTGCCAGGGGCCCGCCCAGCTGCTCTCTCACTGCCCCTCCTCAACAGGACAGGGGGAGAAGACAGGATGCAAAAGTTCCTTCAGGAAATATCCACCTGCCGGATCCACGGACGGCAGGGAAATACCCGCCTCGGGCAGCGTTTTGCCCTTTCTTGAATGTGTTTTCACAGGGGCGCCACCGGCTTCGCTGAAGTTGCTCAGCTTTGGCCTGCGGTGAGCGCGGTGCCTGGCTGGCTGGAAGCAGCTGTGCCCGGCCCGGGGCAGACCCTGGCCTCTCCTCTCGGAGGCCACCCCTGCGGGCCGCACCTGGAGCGCCGTGTCCAGTTCTGGTCCCCACAATTCAAAACCAGACGCAGACAGACTGGAGAGGGTCCCCAAGGAGGGCCACGGAGATGATCAAAGGGCGGGAGAACCTGCCCTATGAGGAAAGGCCGAAGGAGACGGGTCTCTTCTCCCTTGGAGAAGAGAAGGCTCGGGGGGGAACCTCAGCACAGTATTCCAGTACTTATAGGGTAGCTACAAAGAGGACGGAGGCTCTCCCTTCACAAGGAGCCACATGGAGAAGACGAGGGGCAACGGGTACAAGTTGCACCAGGAGACAGGTTTCATCTCGCTACAAGGCAGGCTGGTTTTTTTATTGTTTTGGGGTTTGGGTTTGGTTTTTTTTTTTACAGCGAGAACAATCATCCGCTGGAACAGCCTCCCCAGGGATGTGGCGCGAGTCCCCATCGCTGGAGGTTTTCAAGATGCGATCGGACAGGGTGCTAGATAATCTCATCTAGGCTCCCTTTCCCACAAAAGGTTGGGCCAGCTGATCGTTCGAGGCCCCTTCCCACCTGGGCCGCTCTAGGATTCTACGAGTCTTCAGTGGATCACTGTTTAATAACCCTTTGCTCTCTCCGGTTTGGAGCAAAGCATCGGCACCGTTGCCCGCGAGGCGAGACGTAAATTCCACCAGGCGCCACAGACTTCTCAAACCTATGGTAATCACCCAGTCTCTCTGAACGTATAAGCCATACCTGGCTTCTTCAAAATTCCCCCGCCCCCAGAAGCGGCAACGCCTTCTAGATACCTTAGGGAGCTTACACAGACAGAGCAAGAGACGTTACCTAGCTCAGCCGCTCAGTAAGCAAACGCTGCACCAGGGCCAGTTTCGAGGAAACACCGTATGTCAGTTCCCCTCTACTTCAGGTAAATCGTTTCCATCTCCTCCCCGGGAAGATTAAACGAAGGCAAAGTCCTCGGGTTACTTACACGCCCGTGACACCAAACTTCACCTGATCGCTTGGGGATATAGAAGAGATGAAGACGCCTTCCAGCGGGCGTCTCGGATGCCTCAGTAACAGAGTGTTCAAGGGCAACCAAGGACCGCCCTGCTTTCCCATGCCCGTCTCCCTTTTTTAACAGCTGTTGAAGAAAGATGAAGTTTGCCGTCTCCCTGTGACGTAGTCTTGGCTCGGGTCTGGCTGGGATGGAGGCAACTTTCCCCATAGCAGCCCTCATAGTGCTGTGCTTTGTAGTTGTAGCTAGAAGGGTGTTGACGACACGCCGACGTTTTGGCTACCGCTGAGCGGTGCTCCCACAGCACGGGGGCTGTCCCTCCAACCACCCCCACCGTCCAGTAAGCTGGGGGGGGGGGAAGGGGCAAGAGGCAGGGTCTGGGACAGAGCCAGGACAGCCGACCCAAACCGACAAAAGAGATATTCCACTGCGCTATGGAAGCGCCACAGCTGCCACTCAGACCGACCGTTTTCTCCTACCCACCTCCTCACCAGAAAAGGGACACCAAGGGGGCCGTAGCACGCAGCCGTCGATAAAGTGCTCCGACAGGAGTTGGACGCTTCCAACACATTGCACCGTGCCGAAACCACCCTTGCACGGCGCGCCTGTAGCGCCACGTACAGTATTTTCTAAAGTTTGAGCAGCAGCCTACGCCGGCCGGCTTTACGTACCGCTTCCAAAAAGCTAAGCGTTCCCTTCCTACGAGGCGCAGGAGACTGCTAAGCGGTTCCAGCGTCACGCTTCAAACGACTGGGCAAATCATTATCTATCTACAGAACGCTGTTAACAGACTGAAACATTCCACACACTCGCACTCCGGGGAGACGCCATTTTAACGTGCAGAACGATTTCCCTCAGTAAGACGCGCAAGACACGGATGACATCCCCATGCTAAATCTTTATTGTGCAACCACTGCTCAAAGCTTTTATTACCTTCCGCAGGCACGCGTCACAAAAAAATTAGACGTCAACAGCGGCTAGACTGACGGGCAACAGACGAAACCCATTCGGCGGCGATCTGTACGCGTGCAGCAACTCTCGCGGTGCAAAAAATCTTAAGCCAGGCGGCCAGCCCAACCGACGGCCACCCAGAACACGTAGATGTACGCGACAGGCGGACTGCCCGCCCTGGGGCCCTTCATCCGCAGCCATCCGGAACCCGCTGGTCAGGCCCAGGCGGGCAGCACGCTTCTTGCCGACAGTCGTTAAACGCCCAAGAAGCTGGAGAAGGAAGTACAAAACCGTAAATAAATAAAATAAAAAAGCCACACACAAAGAGGGGAGAGGGCGGGAAGGGAAGGAACGAGAGCAGAGAAGCACCCAGAGAAACCAGTCAGCCAATTCCTAGCAATTCAACCGCTGCGCTTCAAACTACCGTCTGCCCGCCCGCAACCGGCATTTTCCAAGCGAAGCTACAAAGACCGATTCTGCACACTATGGCGGGGGGAAGAAACAGAGCCACGCAATTTTTTTTCAAGCTAGACTGTAACGGACCACAAGACGGCCACAGAAGCCAAGTTTGTCTCCGGGTTAAAGCCCCCATTATATCTTCAGGCAACATAAGCAATTCTGGTGGAAAATAAACTTTAGGCTGCCTTTTGCGTGGGTTTACAAAGTCCCTGAACTTGACTTTCATAGCCAAAAGCAAAGCGTCCAGCACCTCTCAACCAGCTTTGCCCTTCCTCACCCCCGACCTGCCAAAACCTCGCTCTAAACCGTGACAGCAGGCATCAGACCGCGCTCCAAAACAACGCTGCGTTTTGCACCAGAGGTACATACCCAGGGATGAGCGCCGCTTTATATCGCTACTTTTAGTCAAAGAGCTCAACTCCATTCCAAGCTAGAGGCAAAAGATTATAGCGCCAGAAAACCCAAGACAGCCTACTGCGCCCTATCGAGAGGGAAAGGGCGGGGTGGGAAAGAGTCTAGTAAATTCGGAACTAATTACAGGCACAGTTTAGCGTACAGAAAGCTTCCACAGTACTTACAGATTCACCGGAGTCTTCCGCTTCAGATAACCTGACAACCGGCTCCTTCGGCACGGCTAGGAAAAGCGTCGGAGCTCGGGGTGAAAGAGCATGGAACGCGAGGCACTGGAGGAAGAGCAAACAGTTAAAACGCAATTGGCGTCAGAGAAAGGTAATAGCTTAAGCCAATCAACATGCCCCCCTGAACTCGTACAGAAGCGGATTACCAGATGCCCCAAACACAAGCCGAAACGTTGATTTTTCTTACGCGATACTAATGCTTTCTATACACAAAGCACAACACGTTTACAGAGCCCCCTCCACAAGTGGGATTCGGCATGCAAGATGACGGGGGCAAGGAGACGGGCCGGTACTTCAGATTAGCGACCTCCGGCACGGTTCAATTTGGGTTGATCGTTTCCTAAGCAGTTTTTCTCTTCGACGCGGTCCCCGCAGAGGCGGGAGACAAACGGCTTAACCGAATCAGCAAAGAACTTAGCGAAGCGGAAGATCGGCGGCCATTCGTTTTCCACGGGACGGGGAGCTCAAGCGTTGAAAAGCAAAAGCATAATCACAGGAAGCCTGCAAGCGCGCAGTACGAGTCTGTCTCCTATACTGCACGTAAACCCTACCTTCAAAAGCAGAAGGCAGCCCCCTAACTGTTAATCTTCAGCAATCGAATAACTACGTTATACGGGATACTAACTTAAAGTTAACGTCGTGTAGGTAACGGCTGCGGTTTTTTTCCCCCCACGGTCTAAGCGGCTCACTCCAGTTCCTAGCACGTCGTGGTGCACCAGCACCCGCGAACCTTGCAAGCACGCTGCTGTCACGGTCCCACTTCGCCACAGAAACAAGATGCGGGAAGCTTTTGCAGCCTGCAGGATGACCGGTTTCTAGATGTTTTTTGGAGAAAACCAAGAAAGGTTTGCAATTCTTTGCTTTAATAATCCCGTTTGAGGGGTTCAGAACCAAAGCCTAGCACAGCGGAGCTGCGAAATCTCCATAACGCTGCTACGAGGCACATCAAGACGTGCATTTCTCCCATGCAGAACTAACTCATTACGGTCGCCACTCAGACGTTCGCTGGTTACATACATACGCCTGGAATCCCCGAGGAGGTTGACCGCGTGCGCTTAATCTAAGGTTTCAAGACTATCATCCTACACGAGGTAGGACCACTCCCGTCCCTCGGCAGCAAACTTTGCACGACTTGCAGTGCCAAAGGGATATCACGCGGCAAACGTCTGCGGCTGCCACCAAGTGCGTTACCGTCAGAGGCCCTCCTCTACGCGCGCGCGCACCCGACACGGTGGGGCCGGGAACCGAGGCGAGCCGGACAGCACCAGCAACCCAGTACGCGCCGCGGCAGCCGGGGAGGGGGGGGGGCAGCACCGAAGCAGCGCGATGTTTTAGGGACGGTGCAGTAGAGCGCGCCACAACCCAGAGAGGCCCCGTCCGTCTCCCGTCCCTCCACCCACCCGCCCTGCCGCGCTCCCGGGCACCGCGCAACGGGTCCTCGGCTCGGGGTGCCTGCGAGCGCGGGGGGAGGGGGGGAAGGGAAGAGGAAGCGCGCACAGAGCAAAGCCGCGGCTACCTCCTCGTCCTCGTCGATGACGTTGGCGGGGACGCGCCTTGCCGGTGACCTTTCCGAAGACCGTAGTGGCGCCACCGGGCCGGGCGGCCCGCGCCCCAATAATCTCGTCGGCCACGACAACGCCCCTCGTCGCCCCCGCGCTTCCTCCACTCGGCCAGGCCCTCCGCGGCGCCCATTGGGCCGCCGGATCGCCGCCGGCCGATCCCGCGTCTCGATTGGCTGTCTCGCCTGTCGTTTCCGCTTGTCCCCGCCCCCTTGGCGGGTCCGGGGCTCAGGGAGTTTGCGCGCCCTCGGGGCGCGGAGGGATCCGACCTGGGGGGTGGAGGGAGAAGACGCTGGCCGAGTCCGCGGAGGGATCTGCGCCGTGTAGTGCTGCGACCCTGTGGGCGGGCAACGAGGTCTCGGAAGAGGCTGTTTGCTGTAGCTAGAAGTACTATTTCTTGTTATTTATCACCGCACCAAGTCCCCCCCAAACGTGCTTGGGGCTTTTTGGTGCTGCTCCCTCCAGTCAAATGACTGCTTTTGCCAGGGCAGGGCAGGGCAGGCCTCAACTTCTCAGAGCATTTCGCAGAACCAACAGAAGTTGCTCTAAATTGGCCCCTGAAAGCCCCACTTCAATTGCAGACGTTTCTAAGCTGCACGCCTCCCGGGAGAAAATAAAATACAAAGCGCGTGCTCAGCACTGGTGGCTTGAGGGCTGGAGGGCAGATCGAGATAGGATTTGCGCTAAGCTGGGTAGGGGAGGCTTTTCGAAAAATAGGCCGTGCCCCCGAAGCTGACCAAGGGTGGTCTGCGGCGCCCCGCACCCCCGGGGATAGTGAGCAATTTGATTGGTCTACACAACTGTATCGTAACAGATACAAACCCTGCTTTCCTCTATATCGGGCTAAGGATATCCTTAGCCTTCTTTGCGGCGAGGGCACGACTGGCGGCTCACGTTCAACTCGGTGTCCGCCAGGAGCCCCCCGCGTCCTTTTCTGCAAAGCTGCTTTCCAGCCAGTCGGCCTCCAGCGTATACTGGTGCGTGGGGGTTGTGTCCTCCCCAGGTGCAGGACTTGTGTATGTTCAGGTTCCTCAGGTGGTCTCCAACGGGACCGTTTCCTACGACGGGAGGGACTTTGTTCCCCCAGTCCCTGCCTTGGGGTTCAGGGACTCGAGAGATGTGGGAACGGTGACTGCCGGTGAAAAGGGAGGAAAACAATCGTCGAGTACCTCAGCCTTCTCCACGTCGGTTGTCACTAGATCTCCTGTCTTATTTATCGGACGGGGGGCGGGGGTGGTGTACTTTTTCTTTAGTCTTCCTTTTCTGACCAACGCACCGGTAGAAGCCCTTCTTCCGATTCTTCACATCCCTTGCCAAATTCAGCTCCAGCTGTGCCTTAGCTTTCCTGATCCCATCCCTACACACCCGGGCAGCATCCCCGTATTCTTCCCAGGATGCGTGTCCCTGCTTCCACCGCCTATGCGTTGCCTTCTTGCGCTTCAGCTCGACCGGAAGGTCCTTGCTCAGCCGTGCTGGTCTCCTGCCCTCCTTGCCCGATTTCTTACGCACGGGAATCGAGAGCTCTCGTGCTCTAAGAAAAACGTCCTTAAAGAGCTGCCGGCTCCCGCCGGCTCCTTCTGCACAGTGGCTTCCAACTCCTCCTGTTTGTTACCCGTGCTGCGTGCGTCGGCGTAGAGGCGCTTCAGCTGGGCTGCCGACCGTGTCACCTTTTCGGAGGATCAAGCCCCGGTTCCTTTGCGGCAGGCATCTCTCAGGTGTTCCCCTGTTGCTTCCTAACGCTTCGGCAGCCCCTGGCTCTTCTCCGTTGCTCAAAACTCCATCCCCTCCCCCCGCCGAGTCTAGTTTAAAGCCCTCCTTGTGAGTCTGGCCAGCTTGTTGGCGAAGACCCTCTTGCCCCGCCTGGTCAGGTGAATCCCATCAGCTCCCAACAGACCCGGCCTCTCAAAGGCAGAGCCACGATCATAGAAGCCAAAACCTCGAGTACGGCACCGGCTACGCAGCCCGGGCATTCACCTGTTCAATCCGTCTCCTCCTGTGCAGGTAACGGCAGGGAGACGCGGCAAAGAGGAGGGGGTCCTGCGGAGGCGGGACCACACTCCTCGGAGGCTGAACTTCCCTATCTTGAGTGACTCTGTGAAGAGCCAACAGAGGAGCCGTTTTGACCACGCATGTGCCAAAAGGAAAGGTCAAACAACGGTCACACCTGCAGGGAGGGGGGGAGTAACTCCCCAGCGATCCCCCAAGCCCACCGACTCATTTCCAGAAGAATCCGAAGGTACAAACTGCGCATGTACCAAAAGCAAAGAGAATTCTAGAAGCACAAACTGCGCATGATGCCTAATTAGCCTAACGAGTCCAAGTGCCCACCCGGAGGAGGGGCAAGGAATTATAAAAGGACACAAGTCAAAGCCCCGCGCGGCTGTGCCCCTCCAGAACTGGACCCCTGGGGTGGCTGGACCAACGCTGGAGCCAGGACCGGTGAAATCTTCCTTTTCGTCTTTCTCTCTCTCTCTTTTCCTCTCTCCCCTTTTCTCTCCTGTTCTTATTCTGTATGCCCGCGTATAAGGCAAGGCTTGTCGGGCGGGGCACGTTTAAGGCTTATCGGGGCATGTTATAAGATCTGCCCCTAGTCGGTGTAAGTTTAATGCCGGTTGCAGGGGATGCAAAGATTACTGACAAAGTTTCATGCCAATTATCTGTTGTGAGCCAATAAAAATTGAGTTGTGTGAACTGAAGAATCCTTGGTGTCGTTTCACCTCAATCCTGACCTGGGAATCGGCGAATCTGAGTCATCGTCCCGAGAAATTGGGACGTGACACCCAGCACCAAAACCAACAAAGCGTTTTGGCCGGAGACTGGGCTGATGAGCGGCCGAAACTGCACGAACACAGCACAAAATCTGACTACGAGTCAACCACTTTACGCTATAATAAGTATGTGCAGCCATCAGGGTCCGTTGAGCTCTCCCTCCATAGCAGCTGGCTGCGCGGCCGTTTTTTGGCATGCACGTAACATTTAAGATACGTATAGCGAGCTTACGCGATAATCTTTCTATCCCGTACTAACTTCAAGCGTAGTAAATCGCAGAGTATCGACCGCCAATCCATCTGTACTTATTAAATACTTTACGTACCTAAATGTACTGATTAGAACTCAATAAACTAGCTCCTAGATCTGACCTGATCTGAGTGACCTCCGACTCTTCTCCTGCGGCACCTGGACGGTATCAAAAGCATCATTGGTGCCCAATTCTCAGCTTTGGGTCTCCTTTGCTGCTGAATTTTCGGTTACAGAAGACGGATTGGTACCTGCGCTTCAGTCAAAATCAACATTCGGTCCTGATCCTTCGCGACAAAAGGGTCGGGAACTACATCTCCAGCCTTACTTCTTGTCCTTTTACCCTTCGCATCCTCAAGGCGTTGCCTTCTCTTAAGGCTCGGTTTTAATCAAGTTTAGCAAGACCAAGCTCACATCTACTCCGTGACCTCTTTACGGCTGTCCCCGGGTTTCCAACGCGCGCACACACAAAGAGCATCCAACGGGCTCTGTACAGTTTCATCCCTTTGCACGCGGGAGTTCCAGTTCTTTGTCACTTTTATTGCCAAGAGAGAAAAAATGGAGCCAAGGTCCTTTTCCTCACAAGAAGCTCTTACTGCTCGGAAAGAAGGCTTTTTCTCTCAGAATTTCCCCCCCTCGAAGTGACTGGATTCCCCAGATATTTCCCGACTTTCCTGTCTCCGAAACGTCCCGTTGCTACCCCAGTCGCTATCGTTCTTTAAGCCACCAGCCCCCTGCAACCTCTACGTGGAGGAACCTGCCTTTTAGGCTTTGTGATGGATGGGTTGACCTTGGCCGGCTGCCAGGGGCCCGCCCAGCTGCTCTCTCACTGCCCCTCCTCAACAGGACAGGGGGAGAAGACAGGATGCAAAAGTTCCTTCAGGAAATATCCACCTGCCGGATCCACGGACGGCAGGGAAATACCCGCCTCGGGCAGCGTTTTGCCCTTTCTTGAATGTGTTTTCACAGGGGCGCCACCGGCTTCGCTGAAGTTGCTCAGCTTTGGCCTGCGGTGAGCGCGGTGCCTGGCTGGCTGGAAGCAGCTGTGCCCGGCCCGGGGCAGACCCTGGCCTCTCCTCTCGGAGGCCACCCCTGCGGGCCGCACCTGGAGCGCCGTGTCCAGTTCTGGTCCCCACAATTCAAAACCAGACGCAGACAGACTGGAGAGGGTCCCCAAGGAGGGCCACGGAGATGATCAAAGGGCGGGAGAACCTGCCCTATGAGGAAAGGCCGAAGGAGACGGGTCTCTTCTCCCTTGGAGAAGAGAAGGCTCGGGGGGGAACCTCAGCACAGTATTCCAGTACTTATAGGGTAGCTACAAAGAGGACGGAGGCTCTCCCTTCACAAGGAGCCACATGGAGAAGACGAGGGGCAACGGGTACAAGTTGCACCAGGAGACAGGTTTCATCTCGCTACAAGGCAGGCTGGTTTTTTTATTGTTTTGGGGTTTGGGTTTGGTTTTTTTTTTTACAGCGAGAACAATCATCCGCTGGAACAGCCTCCCCAGGGATGTGGCGCGAGTCCCCATCGCTGGAGGTTTTCAAGATGCGATCGGACAGGGTGCTAGATAATCTCATCTAGGCTCCCTTTCCCACAAAAGGTTGGGCCAGCTGATCGTTCGAGGCCCCTTCCCACCTGGGCCGCTCTAGGATTCTACGAGTCTTCAGTGGATCACTGTTTAATAACCCTTTGCTCTCTCCGGTTTGGAGCAAAGCATCGGCACCGTTGCCCGCGAGGCGAGACGTAAATTCCACCAGGCGCCACAGACTTCTCAAACCTATGGTAATCACCCAGTCTCTCTGAACGTATAAGCCATACCTGGCTTCTTCAAAATTCCCCCGCCCCCAGAAGCGGCAACGCCTTCTAGATACCTTAGGGAGCTTACACAGACAGAGCAAGAGACGTTACCTAGCTCAGCCGCTCAGTAAGCAAACGCTGCACCAGGGCCAGTTTCGAGGAAACACCGTATGTCAGTTCCCCTCTACTTCAGGTAAATCGTTTCCATCTCCTCCCCGGGAAGATTAAACGAAGGCAAAGTCCTCGGGTTACTTACACGCCCGTGACACCAAACTTCACCTGATCGCTTGGGGATATAGAAGAGATGAAGACGCCTTCCAGCGGGCGTCTCGGATGCCTCAGTAACAGAGTGTTCAAGGGCAACCAAGGACCGCCCTGCTTTCCCATGCCCGTCTCCCTTTTTTAACAGCTGTTGAAGAAAGATGAAGTTTGCCGTCTCCCTGTGACGTAGTCTTGGCTCGGGTCTGGCTGGGATGGAGGCAACTTTCCCCATAGCAGCCCTCATAGTGCTGTGCTTTGTAGTTGTAGCTAGAAGGGTGTTGACGACACGCCGACGTTTTGGCTACCGCTGAGCGGTGCTCCCACAGCACGGGGGCTGTCCCTCCAACCACCCCCACCGTCCAGTAAGCTGGGGGGGGGGGAAGGGGCAAGAGGCAGGGTCTGGGACAGAGCCAGGACAGCCGACCCAAACCGACAAAAGAGATATTCCACTGCGCTATGGAAGCGCCACAGCTGCCACTCAGACCGACCGTTTTCTCCTACCCACCTCCTCACCAGAAAAGGGACACCAAGGGGGCCGTAGCACGCAGCCGTCGATAAAGTGCTCCGACAGGAGTTGGACGCTTCCAACACATTGCACCGTGCCGAAACCACCCTTGCACGGCGCGCCTGTAGCGCCACGTACAGTATTTTCTAAAGTTTGAGCAGCAGCCTACGCCGGCCGGCTTTACGTACCGCTTCCAAAAAGCTAAGCGTTCCCTTCCTACGAGGCGCAGGAGACTGCTAAGCGGTTCCAGCGTCACGCTTCAAACGACTGGGCAAATCATTATCTATCTACAGAACGCTGTTAACAGACTGAAACATTCCACACACTCGCACTCCGGGGAGACGCCATTTTAACGTGCAGAACGATTTCCCTCAGTAAGACGCGCAAGACACGGATGACATCCCCATGCTAAATCTTTATTGTGCAACCACTGCTCAAAGCTTTTATTACCTTCCGCAGGCACGCGTCACAAAAAAATTAGACGTCAACAGCGGCTAGACTGACGGGCAACAGACGAAACCCATTCGGCGGCGATCTGTACGCGTGCAGCAACTCTCGCGGTGCAAAAAATCTTAAGCCAGGCGGCCAGCCCAACCGACGGCCACCCAGAACACGTAGATGTACGCGACAGGCGGACTGCCCGCCCTGGGGCCCTTCATCCGCAGCCATCCGGAACCCGCTGGTCAGGCCCAGGCGGGCAGCACGCTTCTTGCCGACAGTCGTTAAACGCCCAAGAAGCTGGAGAAGGAAGTACAAAACCGTAAATAAATAAAATAAAAAAGCCACACACAAAGAGGGGAGAGGGCGGGAAGGGAAGGAACGAGAGCAGAGAAGCACCCAGAGAAACCAGTCAGCCAATTCCTAGCAATTCAACCGCTGCGCTTCAAACTACCGTCTGCCCGCCCGCAACCGGCATTTTCCAAGCGAAGCTACAAAGACCGATTCTGCACACTATGGCGGGGGGAAGAAACAGAGCCACGCAATTTTTTTTCAAGCTAGACTGTAACGGACCACAAGACGGCCACAGAAGCCAAGTTTGTCTCCGGGTTAAAGCCCCCATTATATCTTCAGGCAACATAAGCAATTCTGGTGGAAAATAAACTTTAGGCTGCCTTTTGCGTGGGTTTACAAAGTCCCTGAACTTGACTTTCATAGCCAAAAGCAAAGCGTCCAGCACCTCTCAACCAGCTTTGCCCTTCCTCACCCCCGACCTGCCAAAACCTCGCTCTAAACCGTGACAGCAGGCATCAGACCGCGCTCCAAAACAACGCTGCGTTTTGCACCAGAGGTACATACCCAGGGATGAGCGCCGCTTTATATCGCTACTTTTAGTCAAAGAGCTCAACTCCATTCCAAGCTAGAGGCAAAAGATTATAGCGCCAGAAAACCCAAGACAGCCTACTGCGCCCTATCGAGAGGGAAAGGGCGGGGTGGGAAAGAGTCTAGTAAATTCGGAACTAATTACAGGCACAGTTTAGCGTACAGAAAGCTTCCACAGTACTTACAGATTCACCGGAGTCTTCCGCTTCAGATAACCTGACAACCGGCTCCTTCGGCACGGCTAGGAAAAGCGTCGGAGCTCGGGGTGAAAGAGCATGGAACGCGAGGCACTGGAGGAAGAGCAAACAGTTAAAACGCAATTGGCGTCAGAGAAAGGTAATAGCTTAAGCCAATCAACATGCCCCCCTGAACTCGTACAGAAGCGGATTACCAGATGCCCCAAACACAAGCCGAAACGTTGATTTTTCTTACGCGATACTAATGCTTTCTATACACAAAGCACAACACGTTTACAGAGCCCCCTCCACAAGTGGGATTCGGCATGCAAGATGACGGGGGCAAGGAGACGGGCCGGTACTTCAGATTAGCGACCTCCGGCACGGTTCAATTTGGGTTGATCGTTTCCTAAGCAGTTTTTCTCTTCGACGCGGTCCCCGCAGAGGCGGGAGACAAACGGCTTAACCGAATCAGCAAAGAACTTAGCGAAGCGGAAGATCGGCGGCCATTCGTTTTCCACGGGACGGGGAGCTCAAGCGTTGAAAAGCAAAAGCATAATCACAGGAAGCCTGCAAGCGCGCAGTACGAGTCTGTCTCCTATACTGCACGTAAACCCTACCTTCAAAAGCAGAAGGCAGCCCCCTAACTGTTAATCTTCAGCAATCGAATAACTACGTTATACGGGATACTAACTTAAAGTTAACGTCGTGTAGGTAACGGCTGCGGTTTTTTTCCCCCCACGGTCTAAGCGGCTCACTCCAGTTCCTAGCACGTCGTGGTGCACCAGCACCCGCGAACCTTGCAAGCACGCTGCTGTCACGGTCCCACTTCGCCACAGAAACAAGATGCGGGAAGCTTTTGCAGCCTGCAGGATGACCGGTTTCTAGATGTTTTTTGGAGAAAACCAAGAAAGGTTTGCAATTCTTTGCTTTAATAATCCCGTTTGAGGGGTTCAGAACCAAAGCCTAGCACAGCGGAGCTGCGAAATCTCCATAACGCTGCTACGAGGCACATCAAGACGTGCATTTCTCCCATGCAGAACTAACTCATTACGGTCACCACTCAGACGTTCGCTGGTTACATACATACGCCTGGAATCCCCGAGGAGGTTGACCGCGTGCGCTTAATCTAAGGTTTCAAGACTATCATCCTACACGAGGTAGGACCACTCCCGTCCCTCGGCAGCAAACTTTGCACGACTTGCAGTGCCAAAGGGATATCACGCGGCAAACGTCTGCGGCTGCCACCAAGTGCGTTACCGTCAGAGGCCCTCCTCTACGCGCGCGCGCACCCGACACGGTGGGGCCGGGAACCGAGGCGAGCCGGACAGCACCAGCAACCCAGTACGCGCCGCGGCAGCCGGGGAGGGGGGGGGCAGCACCGAAGCAGCGCGATGTTTTAGGGACGGTGCAGTAGAGCGCGCCACAACCCAGAGAGGCCCCGTCCGTCTCCCGTCCCTCCACCCACCCGCCCTGCCGCGCTCCCGGGCACCGCGCAACGGGTCCTCGGCTCGGGGTGCCTGCGAGCGCGGGGGGAGGGGGGGAAGGGAAGAGGAAGCGCGCACAGAGCAAAGCCGCGGCTACCTCCTCGTCCTCGTCGATGACGTTGGCGGGGACGCGCCTTGCCGGTGACCTTTCCGAAGACCGTAGTGGCGCCACCGGGCCGGGCGGCCCGCGCCCCAATAATCTCGTCGGCCACGACAACGCCCCTCGTCGCCCCCGCGCTTCCTCCACTCGGCCAGGCCCTCCGCGGCGCCCATTGGGCCGCCGGATCGCCGCCGGCCGATCCCGCGTCTCGATTGGCTGTCTCGCCTGTCGTTTCCGCTTGTCCCCGCCCCCTTGGCGGGTCCGGGGCTCAGGGAGTTTGCGCGCCCTCGGGGCGCGGAGGGATCCGACCTGGGGGGTGGAGGGAGAAGACGCTGGCCGAGTCCGCGGAGGGATCTGCGCCGTGTAGTGCTGCGACCCTGTGGGCGGGCAACGAGGTCTCGGAAGAGGCTGTTTGCTGTAGCTAGAAGTACTATTTCTTGTTATTTATCACCGCACCAAGTCCCCCCCAAACGTGCTTGGGGCTTTTTGGTGCTGCTCCCTCCAGTCAAATGACTGCTTTTGCCAGGGCAGGGCAGGGCAGGCCTCAACTTCTCAGAGCATTTCGCAGAACCAACAGAAGTTGCTCTAAATTGGCCCCTGAAAGCCCCACTTCAATTGCAGACGTTTCTAAGCTGCACGCCTCCCGGGAGAAAATAAAATACAAAGCGCGTGCTCAGCACTGGTGGCTTGAGGGCTGGAGGGCAGATCGAGATAGGATTTGCGCTAAGCTGGGTAGGGGAGGCTTTTCGAAAAATAGGCCGTGCCCCCGAAGCTGACCAAGGGTGGTCTGCGGCGCCCCGCACCCCCGGGGATAGTGAGCAATTTGATTGGTCTACACAACTGTATCGTAACAGATACAAACCCTGCTTTCCTCTATATCGGGCTAAGGATATCCTTAGCCTTCTTTGCGGCGAGGGCACGACTGGCGGCTCACGTTCAACTCGGTGTCTGCCAGGAGCCCCCCGCGTCCTTTTCTGCAAAGCTGCTTTCCAGCCAGTCGGCCTCCAGCGTATACTGGTGCGTGGGGGTTGTGTCCTCCCCAGGTGCAGGACTTGTGTATGTTCAGGTTCCTCAGGTGGTCTCCAACGGGACCGTTTCCTACGACGGGAGGGACTTTGTTCCCCCAGTCCCTGCCTTGGGGTTCAGGGACTCGAGAGATGTGGGAACGGTGACTGCCGGTGAAAAGGGAGGAAAACAATCGTCGAGTACCTCAGCCTTCTCCACGTCGGTTGTCACTAGATCTCCTGTCTTATTTATCGGACGGGGGGCGGGGGTGGTGTACTTTTTCTTTAGTCTTCCTTTTCTGACCAACGCACCGGTAGAAGCCCTTCTTCCGATTCTTCACATCCCTTGCCAAATTCAGCTCCAGCTGTGCCTTAGCTTTCCTGATCCCATCCCTACACACCCGGGCAGCATCCCCGTATTCTTCCCAGGATGCGTGTCCCTGCTTCCACCGCCTATGCGTTGCCTTCTTGCGCTTCAGCTCGACCGGAAGGTCCTTGCTCAGCCGTGCTGGTCTCCTGCCCTCCTTGCCCGATTTCTTACGCACGGGAATCGAGAGCTCTCGTGCTCTAAGAAAAACGTCCTTAAAGAGCTGCCGGCTCCCGCCGGCTCCTTCTGCACAGTGGCTTCCAACTCCTCCTGTTTGTTACCCGTGCTGCGTGCGTCGGCGTAGAGGCGCTTCAGCTGGGCTGCCGACCGTGTCACCTTTTCGGAGGATCAAGCCCCGGTTCCTTTGCGGCAGGCATCTCTCAGGTGTTCCCCTGTTGCTTCCTAACGCTTCGGCAGCCCCTGGCTCTTCTCCGTTGCTCAAAACTCCATCCCCTCCCCCCGCCGAGTCTAGTTTAAAGCCCTCCTTGTGAGTCTGGCCAGCTTGTTGGCGAAGACCCTCTTGCCCCGCCTGGTCAGGTGAATCCCATCAGCTCCCAACAGACCCGGCCTCTCAAAGGCAGAGCCACGATCATAGAAGCCAAAACCTCGAGTACGGCACCGGCTACGCAGCCCGGGCATTCACCTGTTCAATCCGTCTCCTCCTGTGCAGGTAACGGCAGGGAGACGCGGCAAAGAGGAGGGGGTCCTGCGGAGGCGGGACCACACTCCTCGGAGGCTGAACTTCCCTATCTTGAGTGACTCTGTGAAGAGCCAACAGAGGAGCCGTTTTGACCACGCATGTGCCAAAAGGAAAGGTCAAACAACGGTCACACCTGCAGGGAGGGGGGGAGTAACTCCCCAGCGATCCCCCAAGCCCACCGACTCATTTCCAGAAGAATCCGAAGGTACAAACTGCGCATGTACCAAAAGCAAAGAGAATTCTAGAAGCACAAACTGCGCATGATGCCTAATTAGCCTAACGAGTCCAAGTGCCCACCCGGAGGAGGGGCAAGGAATTATAAAAGGACACAAGTCAAAGCCCCGCGCGGCTGTGCCCCTCCAGAACTGGACCCCTGGGGTGGCTGGACCAACGCTGGAGCCAGGACCGGTGAAATCTTCCTTTTCGTCTTTCTCTCTCTCTCTTTTCCTCTCTCCCCTTTTCTCTCCTGTTCTTATTCTGTATGCCCGCGTATAAGGCAAGGCTTGTCGGGCGGGGCACGTTTAAGGCTTATCGGGGCATGTTATAAGATCTGCCCCTAGTCGGTGTAAGTTTAATGCCGGTTGCAGGGGATGCAAAGATTACTGACAAAGTTTCATGCCAATTATCTGTTGTGAGCCAATAAAAATTGAGTTGTGTGAACTGAAGAATCCTTGGTGTCGTTTCACCTCAATCCTGACCTGGGAATCGGCGAATCTGAGTCATCGTCCCGAGAAATTGGGACGTGACACCCAGCACCAAAACCAACAAAGCGTTTTGGCCGGAGACTGGGCTGATGAGCGGCCGAAACTGCACGAACACAGCACAAAATCTGACTACGAGTCAACCACTTTACGCTATAATAAGTATGTGCAGCCATCAGGGTCCGTTGAGCTCTCCCTCCATAGCAGCTGGCTGCGCGGCCGTTTTTTGGCATGCACGTAACATTTAAGATACGTATAGCGAGCTTACGCGATAATCTTTCTATCCCGTACTAACTTCAAGCGTAGTAAATCGCAGAGTATCGACCGCCAATCCATCTGTACTTATTAAATACTTTACGTACCTAAATGTACTGATTAGAACTCAATAAACTAGCTCCTAGATCTGACCTGATCTGAGTGACCTCCGACTCTTCTCCTGCGGCACCTGGACGGTATCAAAAGCATCATTGGTGCCCAATTCTCAGCTTTGGGTCTCCTTTGCTGCTGAATTTTCGGTTACAGAAGACGGATTGGTACCTGCGCTTCAGTCAAAATCAACATTCGGTCCTGATCCTTCGCGACAAAAGGGTCGGGAACTACATCTCCAGCCTTACTTCTTGTCCTTTTACCCTTCGCATCCTCAAGGCGTTGCCTTCTCTTAAGGCTCGGTTTTAATCAAGTTTAGCAAGACCAAGCTCACATCTACTCCGTGACCTCTTTACGGCTGTCCCCGGGTTTCCAACGCGCGCACACACAAAGAGCATCCAACGGGCTCTGTACAGTTTCATCCCTTTGCACGCGGGAGTTCCAGTTCTTTGTCACTTTTATTGCCAAGAGAGAAAAAATGGAGCCAAGGTCCTTTTCCTCACAAGAAGCTCTTACTGCTCGGAAAGAAGGCTTTTTCTCTCAGAATTTCCCCCCCTCGAAGTGACTGGATTCCCCAGATATTTCCCGACTTTCCTGTCTCCGAAACGTCCCGTTGCTACCCCAGTCGCTATCGTTCTTTAAGCCACCAGCCCCCTGCAACCTCTACGTGGAGGAACCTGCCTTTTAGGCTTTGTGATGGATGGGTTGACCTTGGCCGGCTGCCAGGGGCCCGCCCAGCTGCTCTCTCACTGCCCCTCCTCAACAGGACAGGGGGAGAAGACAGGATGCAAAAGTTCCTTCAGGAAATATCCACCTGCCGGATCCACGGACGGCAGGGAAATACCCGCCTCGGGCAGCGTTTTGCCCTTTCTTGAATGTGTTTTCACAGGGGCGCCACCGGCTTCGCTGAAGTTGCTCAGCTTTGGCCTGCGGTGAGCGCGGTGCCTGGCTGGCTGGAAGCAGCTGTGCCCGGCCCGGGGCAGACCCTGGCCTCTCCTCTCGGAGGCCACCCCTGCGGGCCGCACCTGGAGCGCCGTGTCCAGTTCTGGTCCCCACAATTCAAAACCAGACGCAGACAGACTGGAGAGGGTCCCCAAGGAGGGCCACGGAGATGATCAAAGGGTGGGAGAACCTGCCCTATGAGGAAAGGCCGAAGGAGACGGGTCTCTTCTCCCTTGGAGAAGAGAAGGCTCGGGGGGGAACCTCAGCACAGTATTCCAGTACTTATAGGGTAGCTACAAAGAGGACGGAGGCTCTCCCTTCACAAGGAGCCACATGGAGAAGACGAGGGGCAACGGGTACAAGTTGCACCAGGAGACAGGTTTCATCTCGCTACAAGGCAGGCTGGTTTTTTTATTGTTTTGGGGTTTGGGTTTGGTTTTTTTTTTTACAGCGAGAACAATCATCCGCTGGAACAGCCTCCCCAGGGATGTGGCGCGAGTCCCCATCGCTGGAGGTTTTCAAGATGCGATCGGACAGGGTGCTAGATAATCTCATCTAGGCTCCCTTTCCCACAAAAGGTTGGGCCAGCTGATCGTTCGAGGCCCCTTCCCACCTGGGCCGCTCTAGGATTCTACGAGTCTTCAGTGGATCACTGTTTAATAACCCTTTGCTCTCTCCGGTTTGGAGCAAAGCATCGGCACCGTTGCCCGCGAGGCGAGACGTAAATTCCACCAGGCGCCACAGACTTCTCAAACCTATGGTAATCACCCAGTCTCTCTGAACGTATAAGCCATACCTGGCTTCTTCAAAATTCCCCCGCCCCCAGAAGCGGCAACGCCTTCTAGATACCTTAGGGAGCTTACACAGACAGAGCAAGAGACGTTACCTAGCTCAGCCGCTCAGTAAGCAAACGCTGCACCAGGGCCAGTTTCGAGGAAACACCGTATGTCAGTTCCCCTCTACTTCAGGTAAATCGTTTCCATCTCCTCCCCGGGAAGATTAAACGAAGGCAAAGTCCTCGGGTTACTTACACGCCCGTGACACCAAACTTCACCTGATCGCTTGGGGATATAGAAGAGATGAAGACGCCTTCCAGCGGGCGTCTCGGATGCCTCAGTAACAGAGTGTTCAAGGGCAACCAAGGACCGCCCTGCTTTCCCATGCCCGTCTCCCTTTTTTAACAGCTGTTGAAGAAAGATGAAGTTTGCCGTCTCCCTGTGACGTAGTCTTGGCTCGGGTCTGGCTGGGATGGAGGCAACTTTCCCCATAGCAGCCCTCATAGTGCTGTGCTTTGTAGTTGTAGCTAGAAGGGTGTTGACGACACGCCGACGTTTTGGCTACCGCTGAGCGGTGCTCCCACAGCACGGGGGCTGTCCCTCCAACCACCCCCACCGTCCAGTAAGCTGGGGGGGGGGGAAGGGGCAAGAGGCAGGGTCTGGGACAGAGCCAGGACAGCCGACCCAAACCGACAAAAGAGATATTCCACTGCGCTATGGAAGCGCCACAGCTGCCACTCAGACCGACCGTTTTCTCCTACCCACCTCCTCACCAGAAAAGGGACACCAAGGGGGCCGTAGCACGCAGCCGTCGATAAAGTGCTCCGACAGGAGTTGGACGCTTCCAACACATTGCACCGTGCCGAAACCACCCTTGCACGGCGCGCCTGTAGCGCCACGTACAGTATTTTCTAAAGTTTGAGCAGCAGCCTACGCCGGCCGGCTTTACGTACCGCTTCCAAAAAGCTAAGCGTTCCCTTCCTACGAGGCGCAGGAGACTGCTAAGCGGTTCCAGCGTCACGCTTCAAACGACTGGGCAAATCATTATCTATCTACAGAACGCTGTTAACAGACTGAAACATTCCACACACTCGCACTCCGGGGAGACGCCATTTTAACGTGCAGAACGATTTCCCTCAGTAAGACGCGCAAGACACGGATGACATCCCCATGCTAAATCTTTATTGTGCAACCACTGCTCAAAGCTTTTATTACCTTCCGCAGGCACGCGTCACAAAAAAATTAGACGTCAACAGCGGCTAGACTGACGGGCAACAGACGAAACCCATTCGGCGGCGATCTGTACGCGTGCAGCAACTCTCGCGGTGCAAAAAATCTTAAGCCAGGCGGCCAGCCCAACCGACGGCCACCCAGAACACGTAGATGTACGCGACAGGCGGACTGCCCGCCCTGGGGCCCTTCATCCGCAGCCATCCGGAACCCGCTGGTCAGGCCCAGGCGGGCAGCACGCTTCTTGCCGACAGTCGTTAAACGCCCAAGAAGCTGGAGAAGGAAGTACAAAACCGTAAATAAATAAAATAAAAAAGCCACACACAAAGAGGGGAGAGGGCGGGAAGGGAAGGAACGAGAGCAGAGAAGCACCCAGAGAAACCAGTCAGCCAATTCCTAGCAATTCAACCGCTGCGCTTCAAACTACCGTCTGCCCGCCCGCAACCGGCATTTTCCAAGCGAAGCTACAAAGACCGATTCTGCACACTATGGCGGGGGGAAGAAACAGAGCCACGCAATTTTTTTTCAAGCTAGACTGTAACGGACCACAAGACGGCCACAGAAGCCAAGTTTGTCTCCGGGTTAAAGCCCCCATTATATCTTCAGGCAACATAAGCAATTCTGGTGGAAAATAAACTTTAGGCTGCCTTTTGCGTGGGTTTACAAAGTCCCTGAACTTGACTTTCATAGCCAAAAGCAAAGCGTCCAGCACCTCTCAACCAGCTTTGCCCTTCCTCACCCCCGACCTGCCAAAACCTCGCTCTAAACCGTGACAGCAGGCATCAGACCGCGCTCCAAAACAACGCTGCGTTTTGCACCAGAGGTACATACCCAGGGATGAGCGCCGCTTTATATCGCTACTTTTAGTCAAAGAGCTCAACTCCATTCCAAGCTAGAGGCAAAAGATTATAGCGCCAGAAAACCCAAGACAGCCTACTGCGCCCTATCGAGAGGGAAAGGGCGGGGTGGGAAAGAGTCTAGTAAATTCGGAACTAATTACAGGCACAGTTTAGCGTACAGAAAGCTTCCACAGTACTTACAGATTCACCGGAGTCTTCCGCTTCAGATAACCTGACAACCGGCTCCTTCGGCACGGCTAGGAAAAGCGTCGGAGCTCGGGGTGAAAGAGCATGGAACGCGAGGCACTGGAGGAAGAGCAAACAGTTAAAACGCAATTGGCGTCAGAGAAAGGTAATAGCTTAAGCCAATCAACATGCCCCCCTGAACTCGTACAGAAGCGGATTACCAGATGCCCCAAACACAAGCCGAAACGTTGATTTTTCTTACGCGATACTAATGCTTTCTATACACAAAGCACAACACGTTTACAGAGCCCCCTCCACAAGTGGGATTCGGCATGCAAGATGACGGGGGCGAGGAGACGGGCCGGTACTTCAGATTAGCGACCTCCGGCACGGTTCAATTTGGGTTGATCGTTTCCTAAGCAGTTTTTCTCTTCGACGCGGTCCCCGCAGAGGCGGGAGACAAACGGCTTAACCGAATCAGCAAAGAACTTAGCGAAGCGGAAGATCGGCGGCCATTCGTTTTCCACGGGACGGGGAGCTCAAGCGTTGAAAAGCAAAAGCATAATCACAGGAAGCCTGCAAGCGCGCAGTACGAGTCTGTCTCCTATACTGCACGTAAACCCTACCTTCAAAAGCAGAAGGCAGCCCCCTAACTGTTAATCTTCAGCAATCGAATAACTACGTTATACGGGATACTAACTTAAAGTTAACGTCGTGTAGGTAACGGCTGCGGTTTTTTTCCCCCCACGGTCTAAGCGGCTCACTCCAGTTCCTAGCACGTCGTGGTGCACCAGCACCCGCGAACCTTGCAAGCACGCTGCTGTCACGGTCCCACTTCGCCACAGAAACAAGATGCGGGAAGCTTTTGCAGCCTGCAGGATGACCGGTTTCTAGATGTTTTTTGGAGAAAACCAAGAAAGGTTTGCAATTCTTTGCTTTAATAATCCCGTTTGAGGGGTTCAGAACCAAAGCCTAGCACAGCGGAGCTGCGAAATCTCCATAACGCTGCTACGAGGCACATCAAGACGTGCATTTCTCCCATGCAGAACTAACTCATTACGGTCACCACTCAGACGTTCGCTGGTTACATACATACGCCTGGAATCCCCGAGGAGGTTGACCGCGTGCGCTTAATCTAAGGTTTCAAGACTATCATCCTACACGAGGTAGGACCACTCCCGTCCCTCGGCAGCAAACTTTGCACGACTTGCAGTGCCAAAGGGATATCACGCGGCAAACGTCTGCGGCTGCCACCAAGTGCGTTACCGTCAGAGGCCCTCCTCTACGCGCGCGCGCACCCGACACGGTGGGGCCGGGAACCGAGGCGAGCCGGACAGCACCAGCAACCCAGTACGCGCCGCGGCAGCCGGGGAGGGGGGGGGCAGCACCGAAGCAGCGCGATGTTTTAGGGACGGTGCAGTAGAGCGCGCCACAACCCAGAGAGGCCCCGTCCGTCTCCCGTCCCTCCACCCACCCGCCCTGCCGCGCTCCCGGGCACCGCGCAACGGGTCCTCGGCTCGGGGTGCCTGCGAGCGCGGGGGGAGGGGGGGAAGGGAAGAGGAAGCGCGCACAGAGCAAAGCCGCGGCTACCTCCTCGTCCTCGTCGATGACGTTGGCGGGGACGCGCCTTGCCGGTGACCTTTCCGAAGACCGTAGTGGCGCCACCGGGCCGGGCGGCCCGCGCCCCAATAATCTCGTCGGCCACGACAACGCCCCTCGTCGCCCCCGCGCTTCCTCCACTCGGCCAGGCCCTGCGCGGCGCCCATTGGGCCGCCGGATCGCCGCCGGCCGATCCCGCGTCTCGATTGGCTGTCTCGCCTGTCGTTTCCGCTTGTCCCCGCCCCCTTGGCGGGTCCGGGGCTCAGGGAGTTTGCGCGCCCTCGGGGCGCGGAGGGATCCGACCTGGGGGGTGGAGGGAGAAGACGCTGGCCGAGTCCGCGGAGGGATCTGCGCCGTGTAGTGCTGCGACCCTGTGGGCGGGCAACGAGGTCTCGGAAGAGGCTGTTTGCTGTAGCTAGAAGTACTATTTCTTGTTATTTATCACCGCACCAAGTCCCCCCCAAACGTGCTTGGGGCTTTTTGGTGCTGCTCCCTCCAGTCAAATGACTGCTTTTGCCAGGGCAGGGCAGGGCAGGCCTCAACTTCTCAGAGCATTTCGCAGAACCAACAGAAGTTGCTCTAAATTGGCCCCTGAAAGCCCCACTTCAATTGCAGACGTTTCTAAGCTGCACGCCTCCCGGGAGAAAATAAAATACAAAGCGCGTGCTCAGCACTGGTGGCTTGAGGGCTGGAGGGCAGATCGAGATAGGATTTGCGCTAAGCTGGGTAGGGGAGGCTTTTCGAAAAATAGGCCGTGCCCCCGAAGCTGACCAAGGGTGGTCTGCGGCGCCCCGCACCCCCGGGGATAGTGAGCAATTTGATTGGTCTACACAACTGTATCGTAACAGATACAAACCCTGCTTTCCTCTATATCGGGCTAAGGATATCCTTAGCCTTCTTTGCGGCGAGGGCACGACTGGCGGCTCACGTTCAACTCGGTGTCCGCCAGGAGCCCCCCGCGTCCTTTTCTGCAAAGCTGCTTTCCAGCCAGTCGGCCTCCAGCGTATACTGGTGCGTGGGGGTTGTGTCCTCCCCAGGTGCAGGACTTGTGTATGTTCAGGTTCCTCAGGTGGTCTCCAACGGGACCGTTTCCTACGACGGGAGGGACTTTGTTCCCCCAGTCCCTGCCTTGGGGTTCAGGGACTCGAGAGATGTGGGAACGGTGACTGCCGGTGAAAAGGGAGGAAAACAATCGTCGAGTACCTCAGCCTTCTCCACGTCGGTTGTCACTAGATCTCCTGTCTTATTTATCGGACGGGGGGCGGGGGTGGTGTACTTTTTCTTTAGTCTTCCTTTTCTGACCAACGCACCGGTAGAAGCCCTTCTTCCGATTCTTCACATCCCTTGCCAAATTCAGCTCCAGCTGTGCCTTAGCTTTCCTGATCCCATCCCTACACACCCGGGCAGCATCCCCGTATTCTTCCCAGGATGCGTGTCCCTGCTTCCACCGCCTATGCGTTGCCTTCTTGCGCTTCAGCTCGACCGGAAGGTCCTTGCTCAGCCGTGCTGGTCTCCTGCCCTCCTTGCCCGATTTCTTACGCACGGGAATCGAGAGCTCTCGTGCTCTAAGAAAAACGTCCTTAAAGAGCTGCCGGCTCCCGCCGGCTCCTTCTGCACAGTGGCTTCCAACTCCTCCTGTTTGTTACCCGTGCTGCGTGCGTCGGCGTAGAGGCGCTTCAGCTGGGCTGCCGACCGTGTCACCTTTTCGGAGGATCAAGCCCCGGTTCCTTTGCGGCAGGCATCTCTCAGGTGTTCCCCTGTTGCTTCCTAACGCTTCGGCAGCCCCTGGCTCTTCTCCGTTGCTCAAAACTCCATCCCCTCCCCCCGCCGAGTCTAGTTTAAAGCCCTCCTTGTGAGTCTGGCCAGCTTGTTGGCGAAGACCCTCTTGCCCCGCCTGGTCAGGTGAATCCCATCAGCTCCCAACAGACCCGGCCTCTCAAAGGCAGAGCCACGATCATAGAAGCCAAAACCTCGAGTACGGCACCGGCTACGCAGCCCGGGCATTCACCTGTTCAATCCGTCTCCTCCTGTGCAGGTAACGGCAGGGAGACGCGGCAAAGAGGAGGGGGTCCTGCGGAGGCGGGACCACACTCCTCGGAGGCTGAACTTCCCTATCTTGAGTGACTCTGTGAAGAGCCAACAGAGGAGCCGTTTTGACCACGCATGTGCCAAAAGGAAAGGTCAAACAACGGTCACACCTGCAGGGAGGGGGGGAGTAACTCCCCAGCGATCCCCCAAGCCCACCGACTCATTTCCAGAAGAATCCGAAGGTACAAACTGCGCATGTACCAAAAGCAAAGAGAATTCTAGAAGCACAAACTGCGCATGATGCCTAATTAGCCTAACGAGTCCAAGTGCCCACCCGGAGGAGGGGCAAGGAATTATAAAAGGACACAAGTCAAAGCCCCGCGCGGCTGTGCCCCTCCAGAACTGGACCCCTGGGGTGGCTGGACCAACGCTGGAGCCAGGACCGGTGAAATCTTCCTTTTCGTCTTTCTCTCTCTCTCTTTTCCTCTCTCCCCTTTTCTCTCCTGTTCTTATTCTGTATGCCCGCGTATAAGGCAAGGCTTGTCGGGCGGGGCACGTTTAAGGCTTATCGGGGCATGTTATAAGATCTGCCCCTAGTCGGTGTAAGTTTAATGCCGGTTGCAGGGGATGCAAAGATTACTGACAAAGTTTCATGCCAATTATCTGTTGTGAGCCAATAAAAATTGAGTTGTGTGAACTGAAGAATCCTTGGTGTCGTTTCACCTCAATCCTGACCTGGGAATCGGCGAATCTGAGTCATCGTCCCGAGAAATTGGGACGTGACACCCAGCACCAAAACCAACAAAGCGTTTTGGCCGGAGACTGGGCTGATGAGCGGCCGAAACTGCACGAACACAGCACAAAATCTGACTACGAGTCAACCACTTTACGCTATAATAAGTATGTGCAGCCATCAGGGTCCGTTGAGCTCTCCCTCCATAGCAGCTGGCTGCGCGGCCGTTTTTTGGCATGCACGTAACATTTAAGATACGTATAGCGAGCTTACGCGATAATCTTTCTATCCCGTACTAACTTCAAGCGTAGTAAATCGCAGAGTATCGACCGCCAATCCATCTGTACTTATTAAATACTTTACGTACCTAAATGTACTGATTAGAACTCAATAAACTAGCTCCTAGATCTGACCTGATCTGAGTGACCTCCGACTCTTCTCCTGCGGCACCTGGACGGTATCAAAAGCATCATTGGTGCCCAATTCTCAGCTTTGGGTCTCCTTTGCTGCTGAATTTTCGGTTACAGAAGACGGATTGGTACCTGCGCTTCAGTCAAAATCAACATTCGGTCCTGATCCTTCGCGACAAAAGGGTCGGGAACTACATCTCCAGCCTTACTTCTTGTCCTTTTACCCTTCGCATCCTCAAGGCATTGCCTTCTCTTAAGGCTCGGTTTTAATCAAGTTTAGCAAGACCAAGCTCACATCTACTCCGTGACCTCTTTACGGCTGTCCCCGGGTTTCCAACGCGCGCACACACAAAGAGCATCCAACGGGCTCTGTACAGTTTCATCCCTTTGCACGCGGGAGTTCCAGTTCTTTGTCACTTTTATTGCCAAGAGAGAAAAAATGGAGCCAAGGTCCTTTTCCTCACAAGAAGCTCTTACTGCTCGGAAAGAAGGCTTTTTCTCTCAGAATTTCCCCCCCTCGAAGTGACTGGATTCCCCAGATATTTCCCGACTTTCCTGTCTCCGAAACGTCCCGTTGCTACCCCAGTCGCTATCGTTCTTTAAGCCACCAGCCCCCTGCAACCTCTACGTGGAGGAACCTGCCTTTTAGGCTTTGTGATGGATGGGTTGACCTTGGCCGGCTGCCAGGGGCCCGCCCAGCTGCTCTCTCACTGCCCCTCCTCAACAGGACAGGGGGAGAAGACAGGATGCAAAAGTTCCTTCAGGAAATATCCACCTGCCGGATCCACGGACGGCAGGGAAATACCCGCCTCGGGCAGCGTTTTGCCCTTTCTTGAATGTGTTTTCACAGGGGCGCCACCGGCTTCGCTGAAGTTGCTCAGCTTTGGCCTGCGGTGAGCGCGGTGCCTGGCTGGCTGGAAGCAGCTGTGCCCGGCCCGGGGCAGACCCTGGCCTCTCCTCTCGGAGGCCACCCCTGCGGGCCGCACCTGGAGCGCCGTGTCCAGTTCTGGTCCCCACAATTCAAAACCAGACGCAGACAGACTGGAGAGGGTCCCCAAGGAGGGCCACGGAGATGATCAAAGGGCGGGAGAACCTGCCCTATGAGGAAAGGCCGAAGGAGACGGGTCTCTTCTCCCTTGGAGAAGAGAAGGCTCGGGGGGGAACCTCAGCACAGTATTCCAGTACTTATAGGGTAGCTACAAAGAGGACGGAGGCTCTCCCTTCACAAGGAGCCACATGGAGAAGACGAGGGGCAACGGGTACAAGTTGCACCAGGAGACAGGTTTCATCTCGCTACAAGGCAGGCTGGTTTTTTTATTGTTTTGGGGTTTGGGTTTGGTTTTTTTTTTTACAGCGAGAACAATCATCCGCTGGAACAGCCTCCCCAGGGATGTGGCGCGAGTCCCCATCGCTGGAGGTTTTCAAGATGCGATCGGACAGGGTGCTAGATAATCTCATCTAGGCTCCCTTTCCCACAAAAGGTTGGGCCAGCTGATCGTTCGAGGCCCCTTCCCACCTGGGCCGCTCTAGGATTCTACGAGTCTTCAGTGGATCACTGTTTAATAACCCTTTGCTCTCTCCGGTTTGGAGCAAAGCATCGGCACCGTTGCCCGCGAGGCGAGACGTAAATTCCACCAGGCGCCACAGACTTCTCAAACCTATGGTAATCACCCAGTCTCTCTGAACGTATAAGCCATACCTGGCTTCTTCAAAATTCCCCCGCCCCCAGAAGCGGCAACGCCTTCTAGATACCTTAGGGAGCTTACACAGACAGAGCAAGAGACGTTACCTAGCTCAGCCGCTCAGTAAGCAAACGCTGCACCAGGGCCAGTTTCGAGGAAACACCGTATGTCAGTTCCCCTCTACTTCAGGTAAATCGTTTCCATCTCCTCCCCGGGAAGATTAAACGAAGGCAAAGTCCTCGGGTTACTTACACGCCCGTGACACCAAACTTCACCTGATCGCTTGGGGATATAGAAGAGATGAAGACGCCTTCCAGCGGGCGTCTCGGATGCCTCAGTAACAGAGTGTTCAAGGGCAACCAAGGACCGCCCTGCTTTCCCATGCCCGTCTCCCTTTTTTAACAGCTGTTGAAGAAAGATGAAGTTTGCCGTCTCCCTGTGACGTAGTCTTGGCTCGGGTCTGGCTGGGATGGAGGCAACTTTCCCCATAGCAGCCCTCATAGTGCTGTGCTTTGTAGTTGTAGCTAGAAGGGTGTTGACGACACGCCGACGTTTTGGCTACCGCTGAGCGGTGCTCCCACAGCACGGGGGCTGTCCCTCCAACCACCCCCACCGTCCAGTAAGCTGGGGGGGGGGGAAGGGGCAAGAGGCAGGGTCTGGGACAGAGCCAGGACAGCCGACCCAAACCGACAAAAGAGATATTCCACTGCGCTATGGAAGCGCCACAGCTGCCACTCAGACCGACCGTTTTCTCCTACCCACCTCCTCACCAGAAAAGGGACACCAAGGGGGCCGTAGCACGCAGCCGTCGATAAAGTGCTCCGACAGGAGTTGGACGCTTCCAACACATTGCACCGTGCCAAAACCACCCTTGCACGGCGCGCCTGTAGCGCCACGTACAGTATTTTCTAAAGTTTGAGCAGCAGCCTACGCCGGCCGGCTTTACGTACCGCTTCCAAAAAGCTAAGCGTTCCCTTCCTACGAGGCGCAGGAGACTGCTAAGCGGTTCCAGCGTCACGCTTCAAACGACTGGGCAAATCATTATCTATCTACAGAACGCTGTTAACAGACTGAAACATTCCACACACTCGCACTCCGGGGAGACGCCATTTTAACGTGCAGAACGATTTCCCTCAGTAAGACGCGCAAGACACGGATGACATCCCCATGCTAAATCTTTATTGTGCAACCACTGCTCAAAGCTTTTATTACCTTCCGCAGGCACGCGTCACAAAAAAATTAGACGTCAACAGCGGCTAGACTGACGGGCAACAGACGAAACCCATTCGGCGGCGATCTGTACGCGTGCAGCAACTCTCGCGGTGCAAAAAATCTTAAGCCAGGCGGCCAGCCCAACCGACGGCCACCCAGAACACGTAGATGTACGCGACAGGCGGACTGCCCGCCCTGGGGCCCTTCATCCGCAGCCATCCGGAACCCGCTGGTCAGGCCCAGGCGGGCAGCACGCTTCTTGCCGACAGTCGTTAAACGCCCAAGAAGCTGGAGAAGGAAGTACAAAACCGTAAATAAATAAAATAAAAAAGCCACACACAAAGAGGGGAGAGGGCGGGAAGGGAAGGAACGAGAGCAGAGAAGCACCCAGAGAAACCAGTCAGCCAATTCCTAGCAATTCAACCGCTGCGCTTCAAACTACCGTCTGCCCGCCCGCAACCGGCATTTTCCAAGCGAAGCTACAAAGACCGATTCTGCACACTATGGCGGGGGGAAGAAACAGAGCCACGCAATTTTTTTTCAAGCTAGACTGTAACGGACCACAAGACGGCCACAGAAGCCAAGTTTGTCTCCGGGTTAAAGCCCCCATTATATCTTCAGGCAACATAAGCAATTCTGGTGGAAAATAAACTTTAGGCTGCCTTTTGCGTGGGTTTACAAAGTCCCTGAACTTGACTTTCATAGCCAAAAGCAAAGCGTCCAGCACCTCTCAACCAGCTTTGCCCTTCCTCACCCCCGACCTGCCAAAACCTCGCTCTAAACCGTGACAGCAGGCATCAGACCGCGCTCCAAAACAACGCTGCATTTTGCACCAGAGGTACATACCCAGGGATGAGCGCCGCTTTATATCGCTACTTTTAGTCAAAGAGCTCAACTCCATTCCAAGCTAGAGGCAAAAGATTATAGCGCCAGAAAACCCAAGACAGCCTACTGCGCCCTATCGAGAGGGAAAGGGCGGGGTGGGAAAGAGTCTAGTAAATTCGGAACTAATTACAGGCACAGTTTAGTGTACAGAAAGCTTCCACAGTACTTACAGATTCACCGGAGTCTTCCGCTTCAGATAACCTGACAACCGGCTCCTTCGGCACGGCTAGGAAAAGCGTCGGAGCTCGGGGTGAAAGAGCATGGAACGCGAGGCACTGGAGGAAGAGCAAACAGTTAAAACGCAATTGGCGTCAGAGAAAGGTAATAGCTTAAGCCAATCAACATGCCCCCCTGAACTCGTACAGAAGCGGATTACCAGATGCCCCAAACACAAGCCGAAACGTTGATTTTTCTTACGCGATACTAATGCTTTCTATACACAAAGCACAACACGTTTACAGAGCCCCCTCCACAAGTGGGATTCGGCATGCAAGATGACGGGGGCAAGGAGACGGGCCGGTACTTCAGATTAGCGACCTCCGGCACGGTTCAATTTGGGTTGATCGTTTCCTAAGCAGTTTTTCTCTTCGACGCGGTCCCCGCAGAGGCGGGAGACAAACGGCTTAACCGAATCAGCAAAGAACTTAGCGAAGCGGAAGATCGGCGGCCATTCGTTTTCCACGGGACGGGGAGCTCAAGCGTTGAAAAGCAAAAGCATAATCACAGGAAGCCTGCAAGCGCGCAGTACGAGTCTGTCTCCTATACTGCACGTAAACCCTACCTTCAAAAGCAGAAGGCAGCCCCCTAACTGTTAATCTTCAGCAATCGAATAACTACGTTATACGGGATACTAACTTAAAGTTAACGTCGTGTAGGTAACGGCTGCGGTTTTTTTCCCCCCACGGTCTAAGCGGCTCACTCCAGTTCCTAGCACGTCGTGGTGCACCAGCACCCGCGAACCTTGCAAGCACGCTGCTGTCACGGTCCCACTTCGCCACAGAAACAAGATGCGGGAAGCTTTTGCAGCCTGCAGGATGACCGGTTTCTAGATGTTTTTTGGAGAAAACCAAGAAAGGTTTGCAATTCTTTGCTTTAATAATCCCGTTTGAGGGGTTCAGAACCAAAGCCTAGCACAGCGGAGCTGCGAAATCTCCATAACGCTGCTACGAGGCACATCAAGACGTGCATTTCTCCCATGCAGAACTAACTCATTACGGTCACCACTCAGACGTTCGCTGGTTACATACATACGCCTGGAATCCCCGAGGAGGTTGACCGCGTGCGCTTAATCTAAGGTTTCAAGACTATCATCCTACACGAGGTAGGACCACTCCCGTCCCTCGGCAGCAAACTTTGCACGACTTGCAGTGCCAAAGGGATATCACGCGGCAAACGTCTGCGGCTGCCACCAAGTGCGTTACCGTCAGAGGCCCTCCTCTACGCGCGCGCGCACCCGACACGGTGGGGCCGGGAACCGAGGCGAGCCGGACAGCACCAGCAACCCAGTACGCGCCGCGGCAGCCGGGGAGGGGGGGGGCAGCACCGAAGCAGCGCGATGTTTTAGGGACGGTGCAGTAGAGCGCGCCACAACCCAGAGAGGCCCCGTCCGTCTCCCGTCCCTCCACCCACCCGCCCTGCCGCGCTCCCGGGCACCGCGCAACGGGTCCTCGGCTCGGGGTGCCTGCGAGCGCGGGGGGAGGGGGGGAAGGGAAGAGGAAGCGCGCACAGAGCAAAGCCGCGGCTACCTCCTCGTCCTCGTCGATGACGTTGGCGGGGACGCGCCTTGCCGGTGACCTTTCCGAAGACCGTAGTGGCGCCACCGGGCCGGGCGGCCCGCGCCCCAATAATCTCGTCGGCCACGACAACGCCCCTCGTCGCCCCCGCGCTTCCTCCACTCGGCCAGGCCCTCCGCGGCGCCCATTGGGCCGCCGGATCGCCGCCGGCCGATCCCGCGTCTCGATTGGCTGTCTCGCCTGTCGTTTCCGCTTGTCCCCGCCCCCTTGGCGGGTCCGGGGCTCAGGGAGTTTGCGCGCCCTCGGGGCGCGGAGGGATCCGACCTGGGGGGTGGAGGGAGAAGACGCTGGCCGAGTCCGCGGAGGGATCTGCGCCGTGTAGTGCTGCGACCCTGTGGGCGGGCAACGAGGTCTCGGAAGAGGCTGTTTGCTGTAGCTAGAAGTACTATTTCTTGTTATTTATCACCGCACCAAGTCCCCCCCAAACGTGCTTGGGGCTTTTTGGTGCTGCTCCCTCCAGTCAAATGACTGCTTTTGCCAGGGCAGGGCAGGGCAGGCCTCAACTTCTCAGAGCATTTCGCAGAACCAACAGAAGTTGCTCTAAATTGGCCCCTGAAAGCCCCACTTCAATTGCAGACGTTTCTAAGCTGCACGCCTCCCGGGAGAAAATAAAATACAAAGCGCGTGCTCAGCACTGGTGGCTTGAGGGCTGGAGGGCAGATCGAGATAGGATTTGCGCTAAGCTGGGTAGGGGAGGCTTTTCGAAAAATAGGCCGTGCCCCCGAAGCTGACCAAGGGTGGTCTGCGGCGCCCCGCACCCCCGGGGATAGTGAGCAATTTGATTGGTCTACACAACTGTATCGTAACAGATACAAACCCTGCTTTCCTCTATATCGGGCTAAGGATATCCTTAGCCTTCTTTGCGGCGAGGGCACGACTGGCGGCTCACGTTCAACTCGGTGTCCGCCAGGAGCCCCCCGCGTCCTTTTCTGCAAAGCTGCTTTCCAGCCAGTCGGCCTCCAGCGTATACTGGTGCGTGGGGGTTGTGTCCTCCCCAGGTGCAGGACTTGTGTATGTTCAGGTTCCTCAGGTGGTCTCCAACGGGACCGTTTCCTACGACGGGAGGGACTTTGTTCCCCCAGTCCCTGCCTTGGGGTTCAGGGACTCGAGAGATGTGGGAACGGTGACTGCCGGTGAAAAGGGAGGAAAACAATCGTCGAGTACCTCAGCCTTCTCCACGTCGGTTGTCACTAGATCTCCTGTCTTATTTATCGGAGGGGGGCGGGGGTGGTGTACTTTTTCTTTAGTCTTCCTTTTCTGACCAACGCACCGGTAGAAGCCCTTCTTCCGATTCTTCACATCCCTTGCCAAATTCAGCTCCAGCTGTGCCTTAGCTTTCCTGATCCCATCCCTACACACCCGGGCAGCATCCCCGTATTCTTCCCAGGATGCGTGTCCCTGCTTCCACCGCCTATGCGTTGCCTTCTTGCGCTTCAGCTCGACCGGAAGGTCCTTGCTCAGCCGTGCTGGTCTCCTGCCCTCCTTGCCCGATTTCTTACGCACGGGAATCGAGAGCTCTCGTGCTCTAAGAAAAACGTCCTTAAAGAGCTGCCGGCTCCCGCCGGCTCCTTCTGCACAGTGGCTTCCAACTCCTCCTGTTTGTTACCCGTGCTGCGTGCGTCGGCGTAGAGGCGCTTCAGCTGGGCTGCCGACCGTGTCACCTTTTCGGAGGATCAAGCCCCGGTTCCTTTGCGGCAGGCATCTCTCAGGTGTTCCCCTGTTGCTTCCTAACGCTTCGGCAGCCCCTGGCTCTTCTCCGTTGCTCAAAACTCCATCCCCTCCCCCCGCCGAGTCTAGTTTAAAGCCCTCCTTGTGAGTCTGGCCAGCTTGTTGGCGAAGACCCTCTTGCCCCGCCTGGTCAGGTGAATCCCATCAGCTCCCAACAGACCCGGCCTCTCAAAGGCAGAGCCACGATCATAGAAGCCAAAACCTCGAGTACGGCACCGGCTACGCAGCCCGGGCATTCACCTGTTCAATCCGTCTCCTCCTGTGCAGGTAACGGCAGGGAGACGCGGCAAAGAGGAGGGGGTCCTGCGGAGGCGGGACCACACTCCTCGGAGGCTGAACTTCCCTATCTTGAGTGACTCTGTGAAGAGCCAACAGAGGAGCCGTTTTGACCACGCATGTGCCAAAAGGAAAGGTCAAACAACGGTCACACCTGCAGGGAGGGGGGGAGTAACTCCCCAGCGATCCCCCAAGCCCACCGACTCATTTCCAGAAGAATCCGAAGGTACAAACTGCGCATGTACCAAAAGCAAAGAGAATTCTAGAAGCACAAACTGCGCATGATGCCTAATTAGCCTAACGAGTCCAAGTGCCCACCCGGAGGAGGGGCAAGGAATTATAAAAGGACACAAGTCAAAGCCCCGCGCGGCTGTGCCCCTCCAGAACTGGACCCCTGGGGTGGCTGGACCAACGCTGGAGCCAGGACCGGTGAAATCTTCCTTTTCGTCTTTCTCTCTCTCTCTTTTCCTCTCTCCCCTTTTCTCTCCTGTTCTTATTCTGTATGCCCGCGTATAAGGCAAGGCTTGTCGGGCGGGGCACGTTTAAGGCTTATCGGGGCATGTTATAAGATCTGCCCCTAGTCGGTGTAAGTTTAATGCCGGTTGCAGGGGATGCAAAGATTACTGACAAAGTTTCATGCCAATTATCTGTTGTGAGCCAATAAAAATTGAGTTGTGTGAACTGAAGAATCCTTGGTGTCGTTTCACCTCAATCCTGACCTGGGAATCGGCGAATCTGAGTCATCGTCCCGAGAAATTGGGACGTGACACCCAGCACCAAAACCAACAAAGCGTTTTGGCCGGAGACTGGGCTGATGAGCGGCCGAAACTGCACGAACACAGCACAAAATCTGACTACGAGTCAACCACTTTACGCTATAATAAGTATGTGCAGCCATCAGGGTCCGTTGAGCTCTCCCTCCATAGCAGCTGGCTGCGCGGCCGTTTTTTGGCATGCACGTAACATTTAAGATACGTATAGCGAGCTTACGCGATAATCTTTCTATCCCGTACTAACTTCAAGCGTAGTAAATCGCAGAGTATCGACCGCCAATCCATCTGTACTTATTAAATACTTTACGTACCTAAATGTACTGATTAGAACTCAATAAACTAGCTCCTAGATCTGACCTGATCTGAGTGACCTCCGACTCTTCTCCTGCGGCACCTGGACGGTATCAAAAGCATCATTGGTGCCCAATTCTCAGCTTTGGGTCTCCTTTGCTGCTGAATTTTCGGTTACAGAAGACGGATTGGTACCTGCGCTTCAGTCAAAATCAACATTCGGTCCTGATCCTTCGCGACAAAAGGGTCGGGAACTACATCTCCAGCCTTACTTCTTGTCCTTTTACCCTTCGCATCCTCAAGGCGTTGCCTTCTCTTAAGGCTCGGTTTTAATCAAGTTTAGCAAGACCAAGCTCACATCTACTCCGTGACCTCTTTACGGCTGTCCCCGGGTTTCCAACGCGCGCACACACAAAGAGCATCCAACGGGCTCTGTACAGTTTCATCCCTTTGCACGCGGGAGTTCCAGTTCTTTGTCACTTTTATTGCCAAGAGAGAAAAAATGGAGCCAAGGTCCTTTTCCTCACAAGAAGCTCTTACTGCTCGGAAAGAAGGCTTTTTCTCTCAGAATTTCCCCCCCTCGAAGTGACTGGATTCCCCAGATATTTCCCGACTTTCCTGTCTCCGAAACGTCCCGTTGCTACCCCAGTCGCTATCGTTCTTTAAGCCACCAGCCCCCTGCAACCTCTACGTGGAGGAACCTGCCTTTTAGGCTTTGTGATGGATGGGTTGACCTTGGCCGGCTGCCAGGGGCCCGCCCAGCTGCTCTCTCACTGCCCCTCCTCAACAGGACAGGGGGAGAAGACAGGATGCAAAAGTTCCTTCAGGAAATATCCACCTGCCGGATCCACGGACGGCAGGGAAATACCCGCCTCGGGCAGCGTTTTGCCCTTTCTTGAATGTGTTTTCACAGGGGCGCCACCGGCTTCGCTGAAGTTGCTCAGCTTTGGCCTGCGGTGAGCGCGGTGCCTGGCTGGCTGGAAGCAGCTGTGCCCGGCCCGGGGCAGACCCTGGCCTCTCCTCTCGGAGGCCACCCCTGCGGGCCGCACCTGGAGCGCCGTGTCCAGTTCTGGTCCCCACAATTCAAAACCAGACGCAGACAGACTGGAGAGGGTCCCCAAGGAGGGCCACGGAGATGATCAAAGGGCGGGAGAACCTGCCCTATGAGGAAAGGCCGAAGGAGACGGGTCTCTTCTCCCTTGGAGAAGAGAAGGCTCGGGGGGGAACCTCAGCACAGTATTCCAGTACTTATAGGGTAGCTACAAAGAGGACGGAGGCTCTCCCTTCACAAGGAGCCACATGGAGAAGACGAGGGGCAACGGGTACAAGTTGCACCAGGAGACAGGTTTCATCTCGCTACAAGGCAGGCTGGTTTTTTTATTGTTTTGGGGTTTGGGTTTGTTTTTTTTTTTTACAGCGAGAACAATCATCCGCTGGAACAGCCTCCCCAGGGATGTGGCGCGAGTCCCCATCGCTGGAGGTTTTCAAGATGCGATCGGACAGGGTGCTAGATAATCTCATCTAGGCTCCCTTTCCCACAAAAGGTTGGGCCAGCTGATCGTTCGAGGCCCCTTCCCACCTGGGCCGCTCTAGGATTCTACGAGTCTTCAGTGGATCACTGTTTAATAACCCTTTGCTCTCTCCGGTTTGGAGCAAAGCATCGGCACCGTTGCCCGCGAGGCGAGACGTAAATTCCACCAGGCGCCACAGACTTCTCAAACCTATGGTAATCACCCAGTCTCTCTGAACGTATAAGCCATACCTGGCTTCTTCAAAATTCCCCCGCCCCCAGAAGCGGCAACGCCTTCTAGATACCTTAGGGAGCTTACACAGACAGAGCAAGAGACGTTACCTAGCTCAGCCGCTCAGTAAGCAAACGCTGCACCAGGGCCAGTTTCGAGGAAACACCGTATGTCAGTTCCCCTCTACTTCAGGTAAATCGTTTCCATCTCCTCCCCGGGAAGATTAAACGAAGGCAAAGTCCTCGGGTTACTTACACGCCCGTGACACCAAACTTCACCTGATCGCTTGGGGATATAGAAGAGATGAAGACGCCTTCCAGCGGGCGTCTCGGATGCCTCAGTAACAGAGTGTTCAAGGGCAACCAAGGACCGCCCTGCTTTCCCATGCCCGTCTCCCTTTTTTAACAGCTGTTGAAGAAAGATGAAGTTTGCCGTCTCCCTGTGACGTAGTCTTGGCTCGGGTCTGGCTGGGATGGAGGCAACTTTCCCCATAGCAGCCCTCATAGTGCTGTGCTTTGTAGTTGTAGCTAGAAGGGTGTTGACGACACGCCGACGTTTTGGCTACCGCTGAGCGGTGCTCCCACAGCACGGGGGCTGTCCCTCCAACCACCCCCACCGTCCAGTAAGCTGGGGGGGGGGGAAGGGGCAAGAGGCAGGGTCTGGGACAGAGCCAGGACAGCCGACCCAAACCGACAAAAGAGATATTCCACTGCGCTATGGAAGCGCCACAGCTGCCACTCAGACCGACCGTTTTCTCCTACCCACCTCCTCACCAGAAAAGGGACACCAAGGGGGCCGTAGCACGCAGCCGTCGATAAAGTGCTCCGACAGGAGTTGGACGCTTCCAACACATTGCACCGTGCCGAAACCACCCTTGCACGGCGCGCCTGTAGCGCCACGTACAGTATTTTCTAAAGTTTGAGCAGCAGCCTACGCCGGCCGGCTTTACGTACCGCTTCCAAAAAGCTAAGCGTTCCCTTCCTACGAGGCGCAGGAGACTGCTAAGCGGTTCCAGCGTCACGCTTCAAACGACTGGGCAAATCATTATCTATCTACAGAACGCTGTTAACAGACTGAAACATTCCACACACTCGCACTCCGGGGAGACGCCATTTTAACGTGCAGAACGATTTCCCTCAGTAAGACGCGCAAGACACGGATGACATCCCCATGCTAAATCTTTATTGTGCAACCACTGCTCAAAGCTTTTATTACCTTCCGCAGGCACGCGTCACAAAAAAATTAGACGTCAACAGCGGCTAGACTGACGGGCAACAGACGAAACCCATTCGGCGGCGATCTGTACGCGTGCAGCAACTCTCGCGGTGCAAAAAATCTTAAGCCAGGCGGCCAGCCCAACCGACGGCCACCCAGAACACGTAGATGTACGCGACAGGCGGACTGCCCGCCCTGGGGCCCTTCATCCGCAGCCATCCGGAACCCGCTGGTCAGGCCCAGGCGGGCAGCACGCTTCTTGCCGACAGTCGTTAAACGCCCAAGAAGCTGGAGAAGGAAGTACAAAACCGTAAATAAATAAAATAAAAAAGCCACACACAAAGAGGGGAGAGGGCGGGAAGGGAAGGAACGAGAGCAGAGAAGCACCCAGAGAAACCAGTCAGCCAATTCCTAGCAATTCAACCGCTGCGCTTCAAACTACCGTCTGCCCGCCCGCAACCGGCATTTTCCAAGCGAAGCTACAAAGACCGATTCTGCACACTATGGCGGGGGGAAGAAACAGAGCCACGCAATTTTTTTTCAAGCTAGACTGTAACGGACCACAAGACGGCCACAGAAGCCAAGTTTGTCTCCGGGTTAAAGCCCCCATTATATCTTCAGGCAACATAAGCAATTCTGGTGGAAAATAAACTTTAGGCTGCCTTTTGCGTGGGTTTACAAAGTCCCTGAACTTGACTTTCATAGCCAAAAGCAAAGCGTCCAGCACCTCTCAACCAGCTTTGCCCTTCCTCACCCCCGACCTGCCAAAACCTCGCTCTAAACCGTGACAGCAGGCATCAGACCGCGCTCCAAAACAACGCTGCGTTTTGCACCAGAGGTACATACCCAGGGATGAGCGCCGCTTTATATCGCTACTTTTAGTCAAAGAGCTCAACTCCATTCCAAGCTAGAGGCAAAAGATTATAGCGCCAGAAAACCCAAGACAGCCTACTGCGCCCTATCGAGAGGGAAAGGGCGGGGTGGGAAAGAGTCTAGTAAATTCGGAACTAATTACAGGCACAGTTTAGCGTACAGAAAGCTTCCACAGTACTTACAGATTCACCGGAGTCTTCCGCTTCAGATAACCTGACAACCGGCTCCTTCGGCACGGCTAGGAAAAGCGTCGGAGCTCGGGGTGAAAGAGCATGGAACGCGAGGCACTGGAGGAAGAGCAAACAGTTAAAACGCAATTGGCGTCAGAGAAAGGTAATAGCTTAAGCCAATCAACATGCCCCCCTGAACTCGTACAGAAGCGGATTACCAGATGCCCCAAACACAAGCCGAAACGTTGATTTTTCTTACGCGATACTAATGCTTTCTATACACAAAGCACAACACGTTTACAGAGCCCCCTCCACAAGTGGGATTCGGCATGCAAGATGACGGGGGCAAGGAGACGGGCCGGTACTTCAGATTAGCGACCTCCGGCACGGTTCAATTTGGGTTGATCGTTTCCTAAGCAGTTTTTCTCTTCGACGCGGTCCCCGCAGAGGCGGGAGACAAACGGCTTAACCGAATCAGCAAAGAACTTAGCGAAGCGGAAGATCGGCGGCCATTCGTTTTCCACGGGACGGGGAGCTCAAGCGTTGAAAAGCAAAAGCATAATCACAGGAAGCCTGCAAGCGCGCAGTACGAGTCTGTCTCCTATACTGCACGTAAACCCTACCTTCAAAAGCAGAAGGCAGCCCCCTAACTGTTAATCTTCAGCAATCGAATAACTACGTTATACGGGATACTAACTTAAAGTTAACGTCGTGTAGGTAACGGCTGCGGTTTTTTTCCCCCCACGGTCTAAGCGGCTCACTCCAGTTCCTAGCACGTCGTGGTGCACCAGCACCCGCGAACCTTGCAAGCACGCTGCTGTCACGGTCCCACTTCGCCACAGAAACAAGATGCGGGAAGCTTTTGCAGCCTGCAGGATGACCGGTTTCTAGATGTTTTTTGGAGAAAACCAAGAAAGGTTTGCAATTCTTTGCTTTAATAATCCCGTTTGAGGGGTTCAGAACCAAAGCCTAGCACAGCGGAGCTGCGAAATCTCCATAACGCTGCTACGAGGCACATCAAGACGTGCATTTCTCCCATGCAGAACTAACTCATTACGGTCACCACTCAGACGTTCGCTGGTTACATACATACGCCTGGAATCCCCGAGGAGGTTGACCGCGTGCGCTTAATCTAAGGTTTCAAGACTATCATCCTACACGAGGTAGGACCACTCCCGTCCCTCGGCAGCAAACTTTGCACGACTTGCAGTGCCAAAGGGATATCACGCGGCAAACGTCTGCGGCTGCCACCAAGTGCGTTACCGTCAGAGGCCCTCCTCTACGCGCGCGCGCACCCGACACGGTGGGGCCGGGAACCGAGGCGAGCCGGACAGCACCAGCAACCCAGTACGCGCCGCGGCAGCCGGGGAGGGGGGGGGCAGCACCGAAGCAGCGCGATGTTTTAGGGACGGTGCAGTAGAGCGCGCCACAACCCAGAGAGGCCCCGTCCGTCTCCCGTCCCTCCACCCACCCGCCCTGCCGCGCTCCCGGGCACCGCGCAACGGGTCCTCGGCTCGGGGTGCCTGCGAGCGCGGGGGGAGGGGGGGAAGGGAAGAGGAAGCGCGCACAGAGCAAAGCCGCGGCTACCTCCTCGTCCTCGTCGATGACGTTGGCGGGGACGCGCCTTGCCGGTGACCTTTCCGAAGACCGTAGTGGCGCCACCGGGCCGGGCGGCCCGCGCCCCAATAATCTCGTCGGCCACGACAACGCCCCTCGTCGCCCCCGCGCTTCCTCCACTCGGCCAGGCCCTCCGCGGCGCCCATTGGGCCGCCGGATCGCCGCCGGCCGATCCCGCGTCTCGATTGGCTGTCTCGCCTGTCGTTTCCGCTTGTCCCCGCCCCCTTGGCGGGTCCGGGGCTCAGGGAGTTTGCGCGCCCTCGGGGCGCGGAGGGATCCGACCTGGGGGGTGGAGGGAGAAGACGCTGGCCGAGTCCGCGGAGGGATCTGCGCCGTGTAGTGCTGCGACCCTGTGGGCGGGCAACGAGGTCTCGGAAGAGGCTGTTTGCTGTAGCTAGAAGTACTATTTCTTGTTATTTATCACCGCACCAAGTCCCCCCCAAACGTGCTTGGGGCTTTTTGGTGCTGCTCCCTCCAGTCAAATGACTGCTTTTGCCAGGGCAGGGCAGGGCAGGCCTCAACTTCTCAGAGCATTTCGCAGAACCAACAGAAGTTGCTCTAAATTGGCCCCTGAAAGCCCCACTTCAATTGCAGACGTTTCTAAGCTGCACGCCTCCCGGGAGAAAATAAAATACAAAGCGCGTGCTCAGCACTGGTGGCTTGAGGGCTGGAGGGCAGATCGAGATAGGATTTGCGCTAAGCTGGGTAGGGGAGGCTTTTCGAAAAATAGGCCGTGCCCCCGAAGCTGACCAAGGGTGGTCTGCGGCGCCCCGCACCCCCGGGGATAGTGAGCAATTTGATTGGTCTACACAACTGTATCGTAACAGATACAAACCCTGCTTTCCTCTATATCGGGCTAAGGATATCCTTAGCCTTCTTTGCGGCGAGGGCACGACTGGCGGCTCACGTTCAACTCGGTGTCCGCCAGGAGCCCCCCGCGTCCTTTTCTGCAAAGCTGCTTTCCAGCCAGTCGGCCTCCAGCGTATACTGGTGCGTGGGGGTTGTGTCCTCCCCAGGTGCAGGACTTGTGTATGTTCAGGTTCCTCAGGTGGTCTCCAACGGGACCGTTTCCTACGACGGGAGGGACTTTGTTCCCCCAGTCCCTGCCTTGGGGTTCAGGGACTCGAGAGATGTGGGAACGGTGACTGCCGGTGAAAAGGGAGGAAAACAATCGTCGAGTACCTCAGCCTTCTCCACGTCGGTTGTCACTAGATCTCCTGTCTTATTTATCGGAGGGGGGCGGGGGTGGTGTACTTTTTCTTTAGTCTTCCTTTTCTGACCAACGCACCGGTAGAAGCCCTTCTTCCGATTCTTCACATCCCTTGCCAAATTCAGCTCCAGCTGTGCCTTAGCTTTCCTGATCCCATCCCTACACACCCGGGCAGCATCCCCGTATTCTTCCCAGGATGCGTGTCCCTGCTTCCACCGCCTATGCGTTGCCTTCTTGCGCTTCAGCTCGACCGGAAGGTCCTTGCTCAGCCGTGCTGGTCTCCTGCCCTCCTTGCCCGATTTCTTACGCACGGGAATCGAGAGCTCTCGTGCTCTAAGAAAAACGTCCTTAAAGAGCTGCCGGCTCCCGCCGGCTCCTTCTGCACAGTGGCTTCCAACTCCTCCTGTTTGTTACCCGTGCTGCGTGCGTCGGCGTAGAGGCGCTTCAGCTGGGCTGCCGACCGTGTCACCTTTTCGGAGGATCAAGCCCCGGTTCCTTTGCGGCAGGCATCTCTCAGGTGTTCCCCTGTTGCTTCCTAACGCTTCGGCAGCCCCTGGCTCTTCTCCGTTGCTCAAAACTCCATCCCCTCCCCCCGCCGAGTCTAGTTTAAAGCCCTCCTTGTGAGTCTGGCCAGCTTGTTGGCGAAGACCCTCTTGCCCCGCCTGGTCAGGTGAATCCCATCAGCTCCCAACAGACCCGGCCTCTCAAAGGCAGAGCCACGATCATAGAAGCCAAAACCTCGAGTACGGCACCGGCTACGCAGCCCGGGCATTCACCTGTTCAATCCGTCTCCTCCTGTGCAGGTAACGGCAGGGAGACGCGGCAAAGAGGAGGGGGTCCTGCGGAGGCGGGACCACACTCCTCGGAGGCTGAACTTCCCTATCTTGAGTGACTCTGTGAAGAGCCAACAGAGGAGCCGTTTTGACCACGCATGTGCCAAAAGGAAAGGTCAAACAACGGTCACACCTGCAGGGAGGGGGGGAGTAACTCCCCAGCGATCCCCCAAGCCCACCGACTCATTTCCAGAAGAATCCGAAGGTACAAACTGCGCATGTACCAAAAGCAAAGAGAATTCTAGAAGCACAAACTGCGCATGATGCCTAATTAGCCTAACGAGTCCAAGTGCCCACCCGGAGGAGGGGCAAGGAATTATAAAAGGACACAAGTCAAAGCCCCGCGCGGCTGTGCCCCTCCAGAACTGGACCCCTGGGGTGGCTGGACCAACGCTGGAGCCAGGACCGGTGAAATCTTCCTTTTCGTCTTTCTCTCTCTCTCTTTTCCTCTCTCCCCTTTTCTCTCCTGTTCTTATTCTGTATGCCCGCGTATAAGGCAAGGCTTGTCGGGCGGGGCACGTTTAAGGCTTATCGGGGCATGTTATAAGATCTGCCCCTAGTCGGTGTAAGTTTAATGCCGGTTGCAGGGGATGCAAAGATTACTGACAAAGTTTCATGCCAATTATCTGTTGTGAGCCAATAAAAATTGAGTTGTGTGAACTGAAGAATCCTTGGTGTCGTTTCACCTCAATCCTGACCTGGGAATCGGCGAATCTGAGTCATCGTCCCGAGAAATTGGGACGTGACACCCAGCACCAAAACCAACAAAGCGTTTTGGCCGGAGACTGGGCTGATGAGCGGCCGAAACTGCACGAACACAGCACAAAATCTGACTACGAGTCAACCACTTTACGCTATAATAAGTATGTGCAGCCATCAGGGTCCGTTGAGCTCTCCCTCCATAGCAGCTGGCTGCGCGGCCGTTTTTTGGCATGCACGTAACATTTAAGATACGTATAGCGAGCTTACGCGATAATCTTTCTATCCCGTACTAACTTCAAGCGTAGTAAATCGCAGAGTATCGACCGCCAATCCATCTGTACTTATTAAATACTTTACGTACCTAAATGTACTGATTAGAACTCAATAAACTAGCTCCTAGATCTGACCTGATCTGAGTGACCTCCGACTCTTCTCCTGCGGCACCTGGACGGTATCAAAAGCATCATTGGTGCCCAATTCTCAGCTTTGGGTCTCCTTTGCTGCTGAATTTTCGGTTACAGAAGACGGATTGGTACCTGCGCTTCAGTCAAAATCAACATTCGGTCCTGATCCTTCGCGACAAAAGGGTCGGGAACTACATCTCCAGCCTTACTTCTTGTCCTTTTACCCTTCGCATCCTCAAGGCGTTGCCTTCTCTTAAGGCTCGGTTTTAATCAAGTTTAGCAAGACCAAGCTCACATCTACTCTGTGACCTCTTTACGGCTGTCCCCGGGTTTCCAACGCGCGCACACACAAAGAGCATCCAACGGGCTCTGTACAGTTTCATCCCTTTGCACGCGGGAGTTCCAGTTCTTTGTCACTTTTATTGCCAAGAGAGAAAAAATGGAGCCAAGGTCCTTTTCCTCACAAGAAGCTCTTACTGCTCGGAAAGAAGGCTTTTTCTCTCAGAATTTCCCCCCCTCGAAGTGACTGGATTCCCCAGATATTTCCCGACTTTCCTGTCTCCGAAACGTCCCGTTGCTACCCCAGTCGCTATCGTTCTTTAAGCCACCAGCCCCCTGCAACCTCTACGTGGAGGAACCTGCCTTTTAGGCTTTGTGATGGATGGGTTGACCTTGGCCGGCTGCCAGGGGCCCGCCCAGCTGCTCTCTCACTGCCCCTCCTCAACAGGACAGGGGGAGAAGACAGGATGCAAAAGTTCCTTCAGGAAATATCCACCTGCCGGATCCACGGACGGCAGGGAAATACCCGCCTCGGGCAGCGTTTTGCCCTTTCTTGAATGTGTTTTCACAGGGGCGCCACCGGCTTCGCTGAAGTTGCTCAGCTTTGGCCTGCGGTGAGCGCGGTGCCTGGCTGGCTGGAAGCAGCTGTGCCCGGCCCGGGGCAGACCCTGGCCTCTCCTCTCGGAGGCCACCCCTGCGGGCCGCACCTGGAGCGCCGTGTCCAGTTCTGGTCCCCACAATTCAAAACCAGACGCAGACAGACTGGAGAGGGTCCCCAAGGAGGGCCACGGAGATGATCAAAGGGCGGGAGAACCTGCCCTATGAGGAAAGGCCGAAGGAGACGGGTCTCTTCTCCCTTGGAGAAGAGAAGGCTCGGGGGGGAACCTCAGCACAGTATTCCAGTACTTATAGGGTAGCTACAAAGAGGACGGAGGCTCTCCCTTCACAAGGAGCCACATGGAGAAGACGAGGGGCAACGGGTACAAGTTGCACCAGGAGACAGGTTTCATCTCGCTACAAGGCAGGCTGGTTTTTTTATTGTTTTGGGGTTTGGGTTTGTTTTTTTTTTTTACAGCGAGAACAATCATCCGCTGGAACAGCCTCCCCAGGGATGTGGCGCGAGTCCCCATCGCTGGAGGTTTTCAAGATGCGATCGGACAGGGTGCTAGATAATCTCATCTAGGCTCCCTTTCCCACAAAAGGTTGGGCCAGCTGATCGTTCGAGGCCCCTTCCCACCTGGGCCGCTCTAGGATTCTACGAGTCTTCAGTGGATCACTGTTTAATAACCCTTTGCTCTCTCCGGTTTGGAGCAAAGCATCGGCACCGTTGCCCGCGAGGCGAGACGTAAATTCCACCAGGCGCCACAGACTTCTCAAACCTATGGTAATCACCCAGTCTCTCTGAACGTATAAGCCATACCTGGCTTCTTCAAAATTCCCCCGCCCCCAGAAGCGGCAACGCCTTCTAGATACCTTAGGGAGCTTACACAGACAGAGCAAGAGACGTTACCTAGCTCAGCCGCTCAGTAAGCAAACGCTGCACCAGGGCCAGTTTCGAGGAAACACCGTATGTCAGTTCCCCTCTACTTCAGGTAAATCGTTTCCATCTCCTCCCCGGGAAGATTAAACGAAGGCAAAGTCCTCGGGTTACTTACACGCCCGTGACACCAAACTTCACCTGATCGCTTGGGGATATAGAAGAGATGAAGACGCCTTCCAGCGGGCGTCTCGGATGCCTCAGTAACAGAGTGTTCAAGGGCAACCAAGGACCGCCCTGCTTTCCCATGCCCGTCTCCCTTTTTTAACAGCTGTTGAAGAAAGATGAAGTTTGCCGTCTCCCTGTGACGTAGTCTTGGCTCGGGTCTGGCTGGGATGGAGGCAACTTTCCCCATAGCAGCCCTCATAGTGCTGTGCTTTGTAGTTGTAGCTAGAAGGGTGTTGATGACACGCCGACGTTTTGGCTACCGCTGAGCGGTGCTCCCACAGCACGGGGGCTGTCCCTCCAACCACCCCCACCGTCCAGTAAGCTGGGGGGGGGGGAAGGGGCAAGAGGCAGGGTCTGGGACAGAGCCAGGACAGCCGACCCAAACCGACAAAAGAGATATTCCACTGCGCTATGGAAGCGCCACAGCTGCCACTCAGACCGACCGTTTTCTCCTACCCACCTCCTCACCAGAAAAGGGACACCAAGGGGGCCGTAGCACGCAGCCGTCGATAAAGTGCTCCGACAGGAGTTGGACGCTTCCAACACATTGCACCGTGCCGAAACCACCCTTGCACGGCGCGCCTGTAGCGCCACGTACAGTATTTTCTAAAGTTTGAGCAGCAGCCTACGCCGGCCGGCTTTACGTACCGCTTCCAAAAAGCTAAGCGTTCCCTTCCTACGAGGCGCAGGAGACTGCTAAGCGGTTCCAGCGTCACGCTTCAAACGACTGGGCAAATCATTATCTATCTACAGAACGCTGTTAACAGACTGAAACATTCCACACACTCGCACTCCGGGGAGACGCCATTTTAACGTGCAGAACGATTTCCCTCAGTAAGACGCGCAAGACACGGATGACATCCCCATGCTAAATCTTTATTGTGCAACCACTGCTCAAAGCTTTTATTACCTTCCGCAGGCACGCGTCACAAAAAAATTAGACGTCAACAGCGGCTAGACTGACGGGCAACAGACGAAACCCATTCGGCGGCGATCTGTACGCGTGCAGCAACTCTCGCGGTGCAAAAAATCTTAAGCCAGGCGGCCAGCCCAACCGACGGCCACCCAGAACACGTAGATGTACGCGACAGGCGGACTGCCCGCCCTGGGGCCCTTCATCCGCAGCCATCCGGAACCCGCTGGTCAGGCCCAGGCGGGCAGCACGCTTCTTGCCGACAGTCGTTAAACGCCCAAGAAGCTGGAGAAGGAAGTACAAAACCGTAAATAAATAAAATAAAAAAGCCACACACAAAGAGGGGAGAGGGCGGGAAGGGAAGGAACGAGAGCAGAGAAGCACCCAGAGAAACCAGTCAGCCAATTCCTAGCAATTCAACCGCTGCGCTTCAAACTACCGTCTGCCCGCCCGCAACCGGCATTTTCCAAGCGAAGCTACAAAGACCGATTCTGCACACTATGGCGGGGGGAAGAAACAGAGCCACGCAATTTTTTTTCAAGCTAGACTGTAACGGACCACAAGACGGCCACAGAAGCCAAGTTTGTCTCCGGGTTAAAGCCCCCATTATATCTTCAGGCAACATAAGCAATTCTGGTGGAAAATAAACTTTAGGCTGCCTTTTGCGTGGGTTTACAAAGTCCCTGAACTTGACTTTCATAGCCAAAAGCAAAGCGTCCAGCACCTCTCAACCAGCTTTGCCCTTCCTCACCCCCGACCTGCCAAAACCTCGCTCTAAACCGTGACAGCAGGCATCAGACCGCGCTCCAAAACAACGCTGCGTTTTGCACCAGAGGTACATACCCAGGGATGAGCGCCGCTTTATATCGCTACTTTTAGTCAAAGAGCTCAACTCCATTCCAAGCTAGAGGCAAAAGATTATAGCGCCAGAAAACCCAAGACAGCCTACTGCGCCCTATCGAGAGGGAAAGGGCGGGGTGGGAAAGAGTCTAGTAAATTCGGAACTAATTACAGGCACAGTTTAGCGTACAGAAAGCTTCCACAGTACTTACAGATTCACCGGAGTCTTCCGCTTCAGATAACCTGACAACCGGCTCCTTCGGCACGGCTAGGAAAAGCGTCGGAGCTCGGGGTGAAAGAGCATGGAACGCGAGGCACTGGAGGAAGAGCAAACAGTTAAAACGCAATTGGCGTCAGAGAAAGGTAATAGCTTAAGCCAATCAACATGCCCCCCTGAACTCGTACAGAAGCGGATTACCAGATGCCCCAAACACAAGCCGAAACGTTGATTTTTCTTACGCGATACTAATGCTTTCTATACACAAAGCACAACACGTTTACAGAGCCCCCTCCACAAGTGGGATTCGGCATGCAAGATGACGGGGGCGAGGAGACGGGCCGGTACTTCAGATTAGCGACCTCCGGCACGGTTCAATTTGGGTTGATCGTTTCCTAAGCAGTTTTTCTCTTCGACGCGGTCCCCGCAGAGGCGGGAGACAAACGGCTTAACCGAATCAGCAAAGAACTTAGCGAAGCGGAAGATCGGCGGCCATTCGTTTTCCACGGGACGGGGAGCTCAAGCGTTGAAAAGCAAAAGCATAATCACAGGAAGCCTGCAAGCGCGCAGTACGAGTCTGTCTCCTATACTGCACGTAAACCCTACCTTCAAAAGCAGAAGGCAGCCCCCTAACTGTTAATCTTCAGCAATCGAATAACTACGTTATACGGGATACTAACTTAAAGTTAACGTCGTGTAGGTAACGGCTGCGGTTTTTTTCCCCCCACGGTCTAAGCGGCTCACTCCAGTTCCTAGCACGTCGTGGTGCACCAGCACCCGCGAACCTTGCAAGCACGCTGCTGTCACGGTCCCACTTCGCCACAGAAACAAGATGCGGGAAGCTTTTGCAGCCTGCAGGATGACCGGTTTCTAGATGTTTTTTGGAGAAAACCAAGAAAGGTTTGCAATTCTTTGCTTTAATAATCCCGTTTGAGGGGTTCAGAACCAAAGCCTAGCACAGCGGAGCTGCGAAATCTCCATAACGCTGCTACGAGGCACATCAAGACGTGCATTTCTCCCATGCAGAACTAACTCATTACGGTCACCACTCAGACGTTCGCTGGTTACATACATACGCCTGGAATCCCCGAGGAGGTTGACCGCGTGCGCTTAATCTAAGGTTTCAAGACTATCATCCTACACGAGGTAGGACCACTCCCGTCCCTCGGCAGCAAACTTTGCACGACTTGCAGTGCCAAAGGGATATCACGCGGCAAACGTCTGCGGCTGCCACCAAGTGCGTTACCGTCAGAGGCCCTCCTCTACGCGCGCGCGCACCCGACACGGTGGGGCCGGGAACCGAGGCGAGCCGGACAGCACCAGCAACCCAGTACGCGCCGCGGCAGCCGGGGAGGGGGGGGGCAGCACCGAAGCAGCGCGATGTTTTAGGGACGGTGCAGTAGAGCGCGCCACAACCCAGAGAGGCCCCGTCCGTCTCCCGTCCCTCCACCCACCCGCCCTGCCGCGCTCCCGGGCACCGCGCAACGGGTCCTCGGCTCGGGGTGCCTGCGAGCGCGGGGGGAGGGGGGGAAGGGAAGAGGAAGCGCGCACAGAGCAAAGCCGCGGCTACCTCCTCGTCCTCGTCGATGACGTTGGCGGGGACGCGCCTTGCCGGTGACCTTTCCGAAGACCGTAGTGGCGCCACCGGGCCGGGCGGCCCGCGCCCCAATAATCTCGTCGGCCACGACAACGCCCCTCGTCGCCCCCGCGCTTCCTCCACTCGGCCAGGCCCTCCGCGGCGCCCATTGGGCCGCCGGATCGCCGCCGGCCGATCCCGCGTCTCGATTGGCTGTCTCGCCTGTCGTTTCCGCTTGTCCCCGCCCCCTTGGCGGGTCCGGGGCTCAGGGAGTTTGCGCGCCCTCGGGGCGCGGAGGGATCCGACCTGGGGGGTGGAGGGAGAAGACGCTGGCCGAGTCCGCGGAGGGATCTGCGCCGTGTAGTGCTGCGACCCTGTGGGCGGGCAACGAGGTCTCGGAAGAGGCTGTTTGCTGTAGCTAGAAGTACTATTTCTTGTTATTTATCACCGCACCAAGTCCCCCCCAAACGTGCTTGGGGCTTTTTGGTGCTGCTCCCTCCAGTCAAATGACTGCTTTTGCCAGGGCAGGGCAGGGCAGGCCTCAACTTCTCAGAGCATTTCGCAGAACCAACAGAAGTTGCTCTAAATTGGCCCCTGAAAGCCCCACTTCAATTGCAGACGTTTCTAAGCTGCACGCCTCCCGGGAGAAAATAAAATACAAAGCGCGTGCTCAGCACTGGTGGCTTGAGGGCTGGAGGGCAGATCGAGATAGGATTTGCGCTAAGCTGGGTAGGGGAGGCTTTTCGAAAAATAGGCCGTGCCCCCGAAGCTGACCAAGGGTGGTCTGCGGCGCCCCGCACCCCCGGGGATAGTGAGCAATTTGATTGGTCTACACAACTGTATCGTAACAGATACAAACCCTGCTTTCCTCTATATCGGGCTAAGGATATCCTTAGCCTTCTTTGCGGCGAGGGCACGACTGGCGGCTCACGTTCAACTCGGTGTCCGCCAGGAGCCCCCCGCGTCCTTTTCTGCAAAGCTGCTTTCCAGCCAGTCGGCCTCCAGCGTATACTGGTGCGTGGGGGTTGTGTCCTCCCCAGGTGCAGGACTTGTGTATGTTCAGGTTCCTCAGGTGGTCTCCAACGGGACCGTTTCCTACGACGGGAGGGACTTTGTTCCCCCAGTCCCTGCCTTGGGGTTCAGGGACTCGAGAGATGTGGGAACGGTGACTGCCGGTGAAAAGGGAGGAAAACAATCGTCGAGTACCTCAGCCTTCTCCACGTCGGTTGTCACTAGATCTCCTGTCTTATTTATCGGAGGGGGGCGGGGGTGGTGTACTTTTTCTTTAGTCTTCCTTTTCTGACCAACGCACCGGTAGAAGCCCTTCTTCCGATTCTTCACATCCCTTGCCAAATTCAGCTCCAGCTGTGCCTTAGCTTTCCTGATCCCATCCCTACACACCCGGGCAGCATCCCCGTATTCTTCCCAGGATGCGTGTCCCTGCTTCCACCGCCTATGCGTTGCCTTCTTGCGCTTCAGCTCGACCGGAAGGTCCTTGCTCAGCCGTGCTGGTCTCCTGCCCTCCTTGCCCGATTTCTTACGCACGGGAATCGAGAGCTCTCGTGCTCTAAGAAAAACGTCCTTAAAGAGCTGCCGGCTCCCGCCGGCTCCTTCTGCACAGTGGCTTCCAACTCCTCCTGTTTGTTACCCGTGCTGCGTGCGTCGGCGTAGAGGCGCTTCAGCTGGGCTGCCGACCGTGTCACCTTTTCGGAGGATCAAGCCCCGGTTCCTTTGCGGCAGGCATCTCTCAGGTGTTCCCCTGTTGCTTCCTAACGCTTCGGCAGCCCCTGGCTCTTCTCCGTTGCTCAAAACTCCATCCCCTCCCCCCGCCGAGTCTAGTTTAAAGCCCTCCTTGTGAGTCTGGCCAGCTTGTTGGCGAAGACCCTCTTGCCCCGCCTGGTCAGGTGAATCCCATCAGCTCCCAACAGACCCGGCCTCTCAAAGGCAGAGCCACGATCATAGAAGCCAAAACCTCGAGTACGGCACCGGCTACGCAGCCCGGGCATTCACCTGTTCAATCCGTCTCCTCCTGTGCAGGTAACGGCAGGGAGACGCGGCAAAGAGGAGGGGGTCCTGCGGAGGCGGGACCACACTCCTCGGAGGCTGAACTTCCCTATCTTGAGTGACTCTGTGAAGAGCCAACAGAGGAGCCGTTTTGACCACGCATGTGCCAAAAGGAAAGGTCAAACAACGGTCACACCTGCAGGGAGGGGGGGAGTAACTCCCCAGCGATCCCCCAAGCCCACCGACTCATTTCCAGAAGAATCCGAAGGTACAAACTGCGCATGTACCAAAAGCAAAGAGAATTCTAGAAGCACAAACTGCGCATGATGCCTAATTAGCCTAACGAGTCCAAGTGCCCACCCGGAGGAGGGGCAAGGAATTATAAAAGGACACAAGTCAAAGCCCCGCGCGGCTGTGCCCCTCCAGAACTGGACCCCTGGGGTGGCTGGACCAACGCTGGAGCCAGGACCGGTGAAATCTTACCTTTTGTCTTTCTCTCTCTCTCTTTTCCTCTCTCCCCTTTTCTCTCCTGTTCTTATTCTGTATGCCCGCGTATAAGGCAAGGCTTGTCGGGCGGGGCACGTTTAAGGCTTATCGGGGCATGTTATAAGATCTGCCCCTAGTCGGTGTAAGTTTAATGCCGGTTGCAGGGGATGCAAAGATTACTGACAAAGTTTCATGCCAATTATCTGTTGTGAGCCAATAAAAATTGAGTTGTGTGAACTGAAGAATCCTTGGTGTCGTTTCACCTCAATCCTGACCTGGGAATCGGCGAATCTGAGTCATCGTCCCGAGAAATTGGGACGTGACACCCAGCACCAAAACCAACAAAGCGTTTTGGCCGGAGACTGGGCTGATGAGCGGCCGAAACTGCACGAACACAGCACAAAATCTGACTACGAGTCAACCACTTTACGCTATAATAAGTATGTGCAGCCATCAGGGTCCGTTGAGCTCTCCCTCCATAGCAGCTGGCTGCGCGGCCGTTTTTTGGCATGCACGTAACATTTAAGATACGTATAGCGAGCTTACGCGATAATCTTTCTATCCCGTACTAACTTCAAGCGTAGTAAATCGCAGAGTATCGACCGCCAATCCATCTGTACTTATTAAATACTTTACGTACCTAAATGTACTGATTAGAACTCAATAAACTAGCTCCTAGATCTGACCTGATCTGAGTGACCTCCGACTCTTCTCCTGCGGCACCTGGACGGTATCAAAAGCATCATTGGTGCCCAATTCTCAGCTTTGGGTCTCCTTTGCTGCTGAATTTTCGGTTACAGAAGACGGATTGGTACCTGCGCTTCAGTCAAAATCAACATTCGGTCCTGATCCTTCGCGACAAAAGGGTCGGGAACTACATCTCCAGCCTTACTTCTTGTCCTTTTACCCTTCGCATCCTCAAGGCATTGCCTTCTCTTAAGGCTCGGTTTTAATCAAGTTTAGCAAGACCAAGCTCACATCTACTCCGTGACCTCTTTACGGCTGTCCCCGGGTTTCCAACGCGCGCACACACAAAGAGCATCCAACGGGCTCTGTACAGTTTCATCCCTTTGCACGCGGGAGTTCCAGTTCTTTGTCACTTTTATTGCCAAGAGAGAAAAAATGGAGCCAAGGTCCTTTTCCTCACAAGAAGCTCTTACTGCTCGGAAAGAAGGCTTTTTCTCTCAGAATTTCCCCCCCTCGAAGTGACTGGATTCCCCAGATATTTCCCGACTTTCCTGTCTCCGAAACGTCCCGTTGCTACCCCAGTCGCTATCGTTCTTTAAGCCACCAGCCCCCTGCAACCTCTACGTGGAGGAACCTGCCTTTTAGGCTTTGTGATGGATGGGTTGACCTTGGCCGGCTGCCAGGGGCCCGCCCAGCTGCTCTCTCACTGCCCCTCCTCAACAGGACAGGGGGAGAAGACAGGATGCAAAAGTTCCTTCAGGAAATATCCACCTGCCGGATCCACGGACGGCAGGGAAATACCCGCCTCGGGCAGCGTTTTGCCCTTTCTTGAATGTGTTTTCACAGGGGCGCCACCGGCTTCGCTGAAGTTGCTCAGCTTTGGCCTGCGGTGAGCGCGGTGCCTGGCTGGCTGGAAGCAGCTGTGCCCGGCCCGGGGCAGACCCTGGCCTCTCCTCTCGGAGGCCACCCCTGCGGGCCGCACCTGGAGCGCCGTGTCCAGTTCTGGTCCCCACAATTCAAAACCAGACGCAGACAGACTGGAGAGGGTCCCCAAGGAGGGCCACGGAGATGATCAAAGGGCGGGAGAACCTGCCCTATGAGGAAAGGCCGAAGGAGACGGGTCTCTTCTCCCTTGGAGAAGAGAAGGCTCGGGGGGGAACCTCAGCACAGTATTCCAGTACTTATAGGGTAGCTACAAAGAGGACGGAGGCTCTCCCTTCACAAGGAGCCACATGGAGAAGACGAGGGGCAACGGGTACAAGTTGCACCAGGAGACAGGTTTCATCTCGCTACAAGGCAGGCTGGTTTTTTTATTGTTTTGGGGTTTGGGTTTGGTTTTTTTTTTTACAGCGAGAACAATCATCCGCTGGAACAGCCTCCCCAGGGATGTGGCGCGAGTCCCCATCGCTGGAGGTTTTCAAGATGCGATCGGACAGGGTGCTAGATAATCTCATCTAGGCTCCCTTTCCCACAAAAGGTTGGGCCAGCTGATCGTTCGAGGCCCCTTCCCACCTGGGCCGCTCTAGGATTCTACGAGTCTTCAGTGGATCACTGTTTAATAACCCTTTGCTCTCTCCGGTTTGGAGCAAAGCATCGGCACCGTTGCCCGCGAGGCGAGACGTAAATTCCACCAGGCGCCACAGACTTCTCAAACCTATGGTAATCACCCAGTCTCTCTGAACGTATAAGCCATACCTGGCTTCTTCAAAATTCCCCCGCCCCCAGAAGCGGCAACGCCTTCTAGATACCTTAGGGAGCTTACACAGACAGAGCAAGAGACGTTACCTAGCTCAGCCGCTCAGTAAGCAAACGCTGCACCAGGGCCAGTTTCGAGGAAACACCGTATGTCAGTTCCCCTCTACTTCAGGTAAATCGTTTCCATCTCCTCCCCGGGAAGATTAAACGAAGGCAAAGTCCTCGGGTTACTTACACGCCCGTGACACCAAACTTCACCTGATCGCTTGGGGATATAGAAGAGATGAAGACGCCTTCCAGCGGGCGTCTCGGATGCCTCAGTAACAGAGTGTTCAAGGGCAACCAAGGACCGCCCTGCTTTCCCATGCCCGTCTCCCTTTTTTAACAGCTGTTGAAGAAAGATGAAGTTTGCCGTCTCCCTGTGACGTAGTCTTGGCTCGGGTCTGGCTGGGATGGAGGCAACTTTCCCCATAGCAGCCCTCATAGTGCTGTGCTTTGTAGTTGTAGCTAGAAGGGTGTTGATGACACGCCGACGTTTTGGCTACCGCTGAGCGGTGCTCCCACAGCACGGGGGCTGTCCCTCCAACCACCCCCACCGTCCAGTAAGCTGGGGGGGGGGGAAGGGGCAAGAGGCAGGGTCTGGGACAGAGCCAGGACAGCCGACCCAAACCGACAAAAGAGATATTCCACTGCGCTATGGAAGCGCCACAGCTGCCACTCAGACCGACCGTTTTCTCCTACCCACCTCCTCACCAGAAAAGGGACACCAAGGGGGCCGTAGCACGCAGCCGTCGATAAAGTGCTCCGACAGGAGTTGGACGCTTCCAACACATTGCACCGTGCCGAAACCACCCTTGCACGGCGCGCCTGTAGCGCCACGTACAGTATTTTCTAAAGTTTGAGCAGCAGCCTACGCCGGCCGGCTTTACGTACCGCTTCCAAAAAGCTAAGCGTTCCCTTCCTACGAGGCGCAGGAGACTGCTAAGCGGTTCCAGCGTCACGCTTCAAACGACTGGGCAAATCATTATCTATCTACAGAACGCTGTTAACAGACTGAAACATTCCACACACTCGCACTCCGGGGAGACGCCATTTTAACGTGCAGAACGATTTCCCTCAGTAAGACGCGCAAGACACGGATGACATCCCCATGCTAAATCTTTATTGTGCAACCACTGCTCAAAGCTTTTATTACCTTCCGCAGGCACGCGTCACAAAAAAATTAGACGTCAACAGCGGCTAGACTGACGGGCAACAGACGAAACCCATTCGGCGGCGATCTGTACGCGTGCAGCAACTCTCGCGGTGCAAAAAATCTTAAGCCAGGCGGCCAGCCCAACCGACGGCCACCCAGAACACGTAGATGTACGCGACAGGCGGACTGCCCGCCCTGGGGCCCTTCATCCGCAGCCATCCGGAACCCGCTGGTCAGGCCCAGGCGGGCAGCACGCTTCTTGCCGACAGTCGTTAAACGCCCAAGAAGCTGGAGAAGGAAGTACAAAACCGTAAATAAATAAAATAAAAAAGCCACACACAAAGAGGGGAGAGGGCGGGAAGGGAAGGAACGAGAGCAGAGAAGCACCCAGAGAAACCAGTCAGCCAATTCCTAGCAATTCAACCGCTGCGCTTCAAACTACCGTCTGCCCGCCCGCAACCGGCATTTTCCAAGCGAAGCTACAAAGACCGATTCTGCACACTATGGCGGGGGGAAGAAACAGAGCCACGCAATTTTTTTTCAAGCTAGACTGTAACGGACCACAAGACGGCCACAGAAGCCAAGTTTGTCTCCGGGTTAAAGCCCCCATTATATCTTCAGGCAACATAAGCAATTCTGGTGGAAAATAAACTTTAGGCTGCCTTTTGCGTGGGTTTACAAAGTCCCTGAACTTGACTTTCATAGCCAAAAGCAAAGCGTCCAGCACCTCTCAACCAGCTTTGCCCTTCCTCACCCCCGACCTGCCAAAACCTCGCTCTAAACCGTGACAGCAGGCATCAGACCGCGCTCCAAAACAACGCTGCGTTTTGCACCAGAGGTACATACCCAGGGATGAGCGCCGCTTTATATCGCTACTTTTAGTCAAAGAGCTCAACTCCATTCCAAGCTAGAGGCAAAAGATTATAGCGCCAGAAAACCCAAGACAGCCTACTGCGCCCTATCGAGAGGGAAAGGGCGGGGTGGGAAAGAGTCTAGTAAATTCGGAACTAATTACAGGCACAGTTTAGCGTACAGAAAGCTTCCACAGTACTTACAGATTCACCGGAGTCTTCCGCTTCAGATAACCTGACAACTGGCTCCTTCGGCACGGCTAGGAAAAGCGTCGGAGCTCGGGGTGAAAGAGCATGGAACGCGAGGCACTGGAGGAAGAGCAAACAGTTAAAACGCAATTGGCGTCAGAGAAAGGTAATAGCTTAAGCCAATCAACATGCCCCCCTGAACTCGTACAGAAGCGGATTACCAGATGCCCCAAACACAAGCCGAAACGTTGATTTTTCTTACGCGATACTAATGCTTTCTATACACAAAGCACAACACGTTTACAGAGCCCCCTCCACAAGTGGGATTCGGCATGCAAGATGACGGGGGCGAGGAGACGGGCCGGTACTTCAGATTAGCGACCTCCGGCACGGTTCAATTTGGGTTGATCGTTTCCTAAGCAGTTTTTCTCTTCGACGCGGTCCCCGCAGAGGCGGGAGACAAACGGCTTAACCGAATCAGCAAAGAACTTAGCGAAGCGGAAGATCGGCGGCCATTCGTTTTCCACGGGACGGGGAGCTCAAGCGTTGAAAAGCAAAAGCATAATCACAGGAAGCCTGCAAGCGCGCAGTACGAGTCTGTCTCCTATACTGCACGTAAACCCTACCTTCAAAAGCAGAAGGCAGCCCCCTAACTGTTAATCTTCAGCAATCGAATAACTACGTTATACGGGATACTAACTTAAAGTTAACGTCGTGTAGGTAACGGCTGCGGTTTTTTTCCCCCCACGGTCTAAGCGGCTCACTCCAGTTCCTAGCACGTCGTGGTGCACCAGCACCCGCGAACCTTGCAAGCACGCTGCTGTCACGGTCCCACTTCGCCACAGAAACAAGATGCGGGAAGCTTTTGCAGCCTGCAGGATGACCGGTTTCTAGATGTTTTTTGGAGAAAACCAAGAAAGGTTTGCAATTCTTTGCTTTAATAATCCCGTTTGAGGGGTTCAGAACCAAAGCCTAGCACAGCGGAGCTGCGAAATCTCCATAACGCTGCTACGAGGCACATCAAGACGTGCATTTCTCCCATGCAGAACTAACTCATTACGGTCACCACTCAGACGTTCGCTGGTTACATACATACGCCTGGAATCCCCGAGGAGGTTGACCGCGTGCGCTTAATCTAAGGTTTCAAGACTATCATCCTACACGAGGTAGGACCACTCCCGTCCCTCGGCAGCAAACTTTGCACGACTTGCAGTGCCAAAGGGATATCACGCGGCAAACGTCTGCGGCTGCCACCAAGTGCGTTACCGTCAGAGGCCCTCCTCTACGCGCGCGCGCACCCGACACGGTGGGGCCGGGAACCGAGGCGAGCCGGACAGCACCAGCAACCCAGTACGCGCCGCGGCAGCCGGGGAGGGGGGGGGCAGCACCGAAGCAGCGCGATGTTTTAGGGACGGTGCAGTAGAGCGCGCCACAACCCAGAGAGGCCCCGTCCGTCTCCCGTCCCTCCACCCACCCGCCCTGCCGCGCTCCCGGGCACCGCGCAACGGGTCCTCGGCTCGGGGTGCCTGCGAGCGCGGGGGGAGGGGGGGAAGGGAAGAGGAAGCGCGCACAGAGCAAAGCCGCGGCTACCTCCTCGTCCTCGTCGATGACGTTGGCGGGGACGCGCCTTGCCGGTGACCTTTCCGAAGACCGTAGTGGCGCCACCGGGCCGGGCGGCCCGCGCCCCAATAATCTCGTCGGCCACGACAACGCCCCTCGTCGCCCCCGCGCTTCCTCCACTCGGCCAGGCCCTCCGCGGCGCCCATTGGGCCGCCGGATCGCCGCCGGCCGATCCCGCGTCTCGATTGGCTGTCTCGCCTGTCGTTTCCGCTTGTCCCCGCCCCCTTGGCGGGTCCGGGGCTCAGGGAGTTTGCGCGCCCTCGGGGCGCGGAGGGATCCGACCTGGGGGGTGGAGGGAGAAGACGCTGGCCGAGTCCGCGGAGGGATCTGCGCCGTGTAGTGCTGCGACCCTGTGGGCGGGCAACGAGGTCTCGGAAGAGGCTGTTTGCTGTAGCTAGAAGTACTATTTCTTGTTATTTATCACCGCACCAAGTCCCCCCCAAACGTGCTTGGGGCTTTTTGGTGCTGCTCCCTCCAGTCAAATGACTGCTTTTGCCAGGGCAGGGCAGGGCAGGCCTCAACTTCTCAGAGCATTTCGCAGAACCAACAGAAGTTGCTCTAAATTGGCCCCTGAAAGCCCCACTTCAATTGCAGACGTTTCTAAGCTGCACGCCTCCCGGGAGAAAATAAAATACAAAGCGCGTGCTCAGCACTGGTGGCTTGAGGGCTGGAGGGCAGATCGAGATAGGATTTGCGCTAAGCTGGGTAGGGGAGGCTTTTCGAAAAATAGGCCGTGCCCCCGAAGCTGACCAAGGGTGGTCTGCGGCGCCCCGCACCCCCGGGGATAGTGAGCAATTTGATTGGTCTACACAACTGTATCGTAACAGATACAAACCCTGCTTTCCTCTATATCGGGCTAAGGATATCCTTAGCCTTCTTTGCGGCGAGGGCACGACTGGCGGCTCACGTTCAACTCGGTGTCCGCCAGGAGCCCCCCGCGTCCTTTTCTGCAAAGCTGCTTTCCAGCCAGTCGGCCTCCAGCGTATACTGGTGCGTGGGGGTTGTGTCCTCCCCAGGTGCAGGACTTGTGTATGTTCAGGTTCCTCAGGTGGTCTCCAACGGGACCGTTTCCTACGACGGGAGGGACTTTGTTCCCCCAGTCCCTGCCTTGGGGTTCAGGGACTCGAGAGATGTGGGAACGGTGACTGCTGGTGAAAAGGGAGGAAAACAATCGTCGAGTACCTCAGCCTTCTCCACGTCGGTTGTCACTAGATCTCCTGTCTTATTTATCGGAGGGGGGCGGGGGTGGTGTACTTTTTCTTTAGTCTTCCTTTTCTGACCAACGCACCGGTAGAAGCCCTTCTTCCGATTCTTCACATCCCTTGCCAAATTCAGCTCCAGCTGTGCCTTAGCTTTCCTGATCCCATCCCTACACACCCGGGCAGCATCCCCGTATTCTTCCCAGGATGCGTGTCCCTGCTTCCACCGCCTATGCGTTGCCTTCTTGCGCTTCAGCTCGACCGGAAGGTCCTTGCTCAGCCGTGCTGGTCTCCTGCCCTCCTTGCCCGATTTCTTACGCACGGGAATCGAGAGCTCTCGTGCTCTAAGAAAAACGTCCTTAAAGAGCTGCCGGCTCCCGCCGGCTCCTTCTGCACAGTGGCTTCCAACTCCTCCTGTTTGTTACCCGTGCTGCGTGCGTCGGCGTAGAGGCGCTTCAGCTGGGCTGCCGACCGTGTCACCTTTTCGGAGGATCAAGCCCCGGTTCCTTTGCGGCAGGCATCTCTCAGGTGTTCCCCTGTTGCTTCCTAACGCTTCGGCAGCCCCTGGCTCTTCTCCGTTGCTCAAAACTCCATCCCCTCCCCCCGCCGAGTCTAGTTTAAAGCCCTCCTTGTGAGTCTGGCCAGCTTGTTGGCGAAGACCCTCTTGCCCCGCCTGGTCAGGTGAATCCCATCAGCTCCCAACAGACCCGGCCTCTCAAAGGCAGAGCCACGATCATAGAAGCCAAAACCTCGAGTACGGCACCGGCTACGCAGCCCGGGCATTCACCTGTTCAATCCGTCTCCTCCTGTGCAGGTAACGGCAGGGAGACGCGGCAAAGAGGAGGGGGTCCTGCGGAGGCGGGACCACACTCCTCGGAGGCTGAACTTCCCTATCTTGAGTGACTCTGTGAAGAGCCAACAGAGGAGCCGTTTTGACCACGCATGTGCCAAAAGGAAAGGTCAAACAACGGTCACACCTGCAGGGAGGGGGGGAGTAACTCCCCAGCGATCCCCCAAGCCCACCGACTCATTTCCAGAAGAATCCGAAGGTACAAACTGCGCATGTACCAAAAGCAAAGAGAATTCTAGAAGCACAAACTGTGCATGATGCCTAATTAGCCTAACGAGTCCAAGTGCCCACCCGGAGGAGGGGCAAGGAATTATAAAAGGACACAAGTCAAAGCCCCGCGCGGCTGTGCCCCTCCAGAACTGGACCCCTGGGGTGGCTGGACCAACGCTGGAGCCAGGACCGGTGAAATCTTCCTTTTCATCTTTCTCTCTCTCTCTTTTCCTCTCTCCCCTTTTCTCTCCTGTTCTTATTCTGTATGCCCGCGTATAAGGCAAGGCTTGTCGGGCGGGGCACGTTTAAGGCTTATCGGGGCATGTTATAAGATCTGCCCCTAGTCGGTGTAAGTTTAATGCCGGTTGCAGGGGATGCAAAGATTACTGACAAAGTTTCATGCCAATTATCTGTTGTGAGCCAATAAAAATTGAGTTGTGTGAACTGAAGAATCCTTGGTGTCGTTTCACCTCAATCCTGACCTGGGAATCGGCGAATCTGAGTCATCGTCCCGAGAAATTGGGACGTGACACCCAGCACCAAAACCAACAAAGCGTTTTGGCCGGAGACTGGGCTGATGAGCGGCCGAAACTGCACGAACACAGCACAAAATCTGACTACGAGTCAACCACTTTACGCTATAATAAGTATGTGCAGCCATCAGGGTCCGTTGAGCTCTCCCTCCATAGCAGCTGGCTGCGCGGCCGTTTTTTGGCATGCACGTAACATTTAAGATACGTATAGCGAGCTTACGCGATAATCTTTCTATCCCGTACTAACTTCAAGCGTAGTAAATCGCAGAGTATCGACCGCCAATCCATCTGTACTTATTAAATACTTTACGTACCTAAATGTACTGATTAGAACTCAATAAACTAGCTCCTAGATCTGACCTGATCTGAGTGACCTCCGACTCTTCTCCTGCGGCACCTGGACGGTATCAAAAGCATCATTGGTGCCCAATTCTCAGCTTTGGGTCTCCTTTGCTGCTGAATTTTCGGTTACAGAAGACGGATTGGTACCTGCGCTTCAGTCAAAATCAACATTCGGTCCTGATCCTTCGCGACAAAAGGGTCGGGAACTACATCTCCAGCCTTACTTCTTGTCCTTTTACCCTTCGCATCCTCAAGGCATTGCCTTCTCTTAAGGCTCGGTTTTAATCAAGTTTAGCAAGACCAAGCTCACATCTACTCCGTGACCTCTTTACGGCTGTCCCCGGGTTTCCAACGCGCGCACACACAAAGAGCATCCAACGGGCTCTGTACAGTTTCATCCCTTTGCACGCGGGAGTTCCAGTTCTTTGTCACTTTTATTGCCAAGAGAGAAAAAATGGAGCCAAGGTCCTTTTCCTCACAAGAAGCTCTTACTGCTCGGAAAGAAGGCTTTTTCTCTCAGAATTTCCCCCCCTCGAAGTGACTGGATTCCCCAGATATTTCCCGACTTTCCTGTCTCCGAAACGTCCCGTTGCTACCCCAGTCGCTATCGTTCTTTAAGCCACCAGCCCCCTGCAACCTCTACGTGGAGGAACCTGCCTTTTAGGCTTTGTGATGGATGGGTTGACCTTGGCCGGCTGCCAGGGGCCCGCCCAGCTGCTCTCTCACTGCCCCTCCTCAACAGGACAGGGGGAGAAGACAGGATGCAAAAGTTCCTTCAGGAAATATCCACCTGCCGGATCCACGGACGGCAGGGAAATACCCGCCTCGGGCAGCGTTTTGCCCTTTCTTGAATGTGTTTTCACAGGGGCGCCACCGGCTTCGCTGAAGTTGCTCAGCTTTGGCCTGCGGTGAGCGCGGTGCCTGGCTGGCTGGAAGCAGCTGTGCCCGGCCCGGGGCAGACCCTGGCCTCTCCTCTCGGAGGCCACCCCTGCGGGCCGCACCTGGAGCGCCGTGTCCAGTTCTGGTCCCCACAATTCAAAACCAGACGCAGACAGACTGGAGAGGGTCCCCAAGGAGGGCCACGGAGATGATCAAAGGGCGGGAGAACCTGCCCTATGAGGAAAGGCCGAAGGAGACGGGTCTCTTCTCCCTTGGAGAAGAGAAGGCTCAGGGGGGAACCTCAGCACAGTATTCCAGTACTTATAGGGTAGCTACAAAGAGGACGGAGGCTCTCCCTTCACAAGGAGCCACATGGAGAAGACGAGGGGCAACGGGTACAAGTTGCACCAGGAGACAGGTTTCATCTCGCTACAAGGCAGGCTGGTTTTTTTATTGTTTTGGGGTTTGGGTTTGTTTTTTTTTTTTACAGCGAGAACAATCATCCGCTGGAACAGCCTCCCCAGGGATGTGGCGCGAGTCCCCATCGCTGGAGGTTTTCAAGATGCGATCGGACAGGGTGCTAGATAATCTCATCTAGGCTCCCTTTCCCACAAAAGGTTGGGCCAGCTGATCGTTCGAGGCCCCTTCCCACCTGGGCCGCTCTAGGATTCTACGAGTCTTCAGTGGATCACTGTTTAATAACCCTTTGCTCTCTCCGGTTTGGAGCAAAGCATCGGCACCGTTGCCCGCGAGGCGAGACGTAAATTCCACCAGGCGCCACAGACTTCTCAAACCTATGGTAATCACCCAGTCTCTCTGAACGTATAAGCCATACCTGGCTTCTTCAAAATTCCCCCGCCCCCAGAAGCGGCAACGCCTTCTAGATACCTTAGGGAGCTTACACAGACAGAGCAAGAGACATTACCTAGCTCAGCCGCTCAGTAAGCAAACGCTGCACCAGGGCCAGTTTCGAGGAAACACCGTATGTCAGTTCCCCTCTACTTCAGGTAAATCGTTTCCATCTCCTCCCCGGGAAGATTAAACGAAGGCAAAGTCCTCGGGTTACTTACACGCCCGTGACACCAAACTTCACCTGATCGCTTGGGGATATAGAAGAGATGAAGACGCCTTCCAGCGGGCGTCTCGGATGCCTCAGTAACAGAGTGTTCAAGGGCAACCAAGGACCGCCCTGCTTTCCCATGCCCGTCTCCCTTTTTTAACAGCTGTTGAAGAAAGATGAAGTTTGCCGTCTCCCTGTGACGTAGTCTTGGCTCGGGTCTGGCTGGGATGGAGGCAACTTTCCCCATAGCAGCCCTCATAGTGCTGTGCTTTGTAGTTGTAGCTAGAAGGGTGTTGACGACACGCCGACGTTTTGGCTACCGCTGAGCGGTGCTCCCACAGCACGGGGGCTGTCCCTCCAACCACCCCCACCGTCCAGTAAGCTGGGGGGGGGGGAAGGGGCAAGAGGCAGGGTCTGGGACAGAGCCAGGACAGCCGACCCAAACCGACAAAAGAGATATTCCACTGCGCTATGGAAGCGCCACAGCTGCCACTCAGACCGACCGTTTTCTCCTACCCACCTCCTCACCAGAAAAGGGACACCAAGGGGGCCGTAGCACGCAGCCGTCGATAAAGTGCTCCGACAGGAGTTGGACGCTTCCAACACATTGCACCGTGCCGAAACCACCCTTGCACGGCGCGCCTGTAGCGCCACGTACAGTATTTTCTAAAGTTTGAGCAGCAGCCTACGCCGGCCGGCTTTACGTACCGCTTCCAAAAAGCTAAGCGTTCCCTTCCTACGAGGCGCAGGAGACTGCTAAGCGGTTCCAGCGTCACGCTTCAAACGACTGGGCAAATCATTATCTATCTACAGAACGCTGTTAACAGACTGAAACATTCCACACACTCGCACTCCGGGGAGACGCCATTTTAACGTGCAGAACGATTTCCCTCAGTAAGACGCGCAAGACACGGATGACATCCCCATGCTAAATCTTTATTGTGCAACCACTGCTCAAAGCTTTTATTACCTTCCGCAGGCACGCGTCACAAAAAAATTAGACGTCAACAGCGGCTAGACTGACGGGCAACAGACGAAACCCATTCGGCGGCGATCTGTACGCGTGCAGCAACTCTCGCGGTGCAAAAAATCTTAAGCCAGGCGGCCAGCCCAACCGACGGCCACCCAGAACACGTAGATGTACGCGACAGGCGGACTGCCCGCCCTGGGGCCCTTCATCCGCAGCCATCCGGAACCCGCTGGTCAGGCCCAGGCGGGCAGCACGCTTCTTGCCGACAGTCGTTAAACGCCCAAGAAGCTGGAGAAGGAAGTACAAAACCGTAAATAAATAAAATAAAAAAGCCACACACAAAGAGGGGAGAGGGCGGGAAGGGAAGGAACGAGAGCAGAGAAGCACCCAGAGAAACCAGTCAGCCAATTCCTAGCAATTCAACCGCTGCGCTTCAAACTACCGTCTGCCCGCCCGCAACCGGCATTTTCCAAGCGAAGCTACAAAGACCGATTCTGCACACTATGGCGGGGGGAAGAAACAGAGCCACGCAATTTTTTTTCAAGCTAGACTGTAACGGACCACAAGACGGCCACAGAAGCCAAGTTTGTCTCCGGGTTAAAGCCCCCATTATATCTTCAGGCAACATAAGCAATTCTGGTGGAAAATAAACTTTAGGCTGCCTTTTGCGTGGGTTTACAAAGTCCCTGAACTTGACTTTCATAGCCAAAAGCAAAGCGTCCAGCACCTCTCAACCAGCTTTGCCCTTCCTCACCCCCGACCTGCCAAAACCTCGCTCTAAACCGTGACAGCAGGCATCAGACCGCGCTCCAAAACAACGCTGCGTTTTGCACCAGAGGTACATACCCAGGGATGAGCGCCGCTTTATATCGCTACTTTTAGTCAAAGAGCTCAACTCCATTCCAAGCTAGAGGCAAAAGATTATAGCGCCAGAAAACCCAAGACAGCCTACTGCGCCCTATCGAGAGGGAAAGGGCGGGGTGGGAAAGAGTCTAGTAAATTCGGAACTAATTACAGGCACAGTTTAGCGTACAGAAAGCTTCCACAGTACTTACAGATTCACCGGAGTCTTCCGCTTCAGATAACCTGACAACCGGCTCCTTCGGCACGGCTAGGAAAAGCGTCGGAGCTCGGGGTGAAAGAGCATGGAACGCGAGGCACTGGAGGAAGAGCAAACAGTTAAAACGCAATTGGCGTCAGAGAAAGGTAATAGCTTAAGCCAATCAACATGCCCCCCTGAACTCGTACAGAAGCGGATTACCAGATGCCCCAAACACAAGCCGAAACGTTGATTTTTCTTACGCGATACTAATGCTTTCTATACACAAAGCACAACACGTTTACAGAGCCCCCTCCACAAGTGGGATTCGGCATGCAAGATGACGGGGGCGAGGAGACGGGCCGGTACTTCAGATTAGCGACCTCCGGCACGGTTCAATTTGGGTTGATCGTTTCCTAAGCAGTTTTTCTCTTCGACGCGGTCCCCGCAGAGGCGGGAGACAAACGGCTTAACCGAATCAGCAAAGAACTTAGCGAAGCGGAAGATCGGCGGCCATTCGTTTTCCACGGGACGGGGAGCTCAAGCGTTGAAAAGCAAAAGCATAATCACAGGAAGCCTGCAAGCGCGCAGTACGAGTCTGTCTCCTATACTGCACGTAAACCCTACCTTCAAAAGCAGAAGGCAGCCCCCTAACTGTTAATCTTCAGCAATCGAATAACTACGTTATACGGGATACTAACTTAAAGTTAACGTCGTGTAGGTAACGGCTGCGGTTTTTTTCCCCCCACGGTCTAAGCGGCTCACTCCAGTTCCTAGCACGTCGTGGTGCACCAGCACCCGCGAACCTTGCAAGCACGCTGCTGTCACGGTCCCACTTCGCCACAGAAACAAGATGCGGGAAGCTTTTGCAGCCTGCAGGATGACCGGTTTCTAGATGTTTTTTGGAGAAAACCAAGAAAGGTTTGCAATTCTTTGCTTTAATAATCCCGTTTGAGGGGTTCAGAACCAAAGCCTAGCACAGCGGAGCTGCGAAATCTCCATAACGCTGCTACGAGGCACATCAAGACGTGCATTTCTCCCATGCAGAACTAACTCATTACGGTCACCACTCAGACGTTCGCTGGTTACATACATACGCCTGGAATCCCCGAGGAGGTTGACCGCGTGCGCTTAATCTAAGGTTTCAAGACTATCATCCTACACGAGGTAGGACCACTCCCGTCCCTCGGCAGCAAACTTTGCACGACTTGCAGTGCCAAAGGGATATCACGCGGCAAACGTCTGCGGCTGCCACCAAGTGCGTTACCGTCAGAGGCCCTCCTCTACGCGCGCGCGCACCCGACACGGTGGGGCCGGGAACCGAGGCGAGCCGGACAGCACCAGCAACCCAGTACGCGCCGCGGCAGCCGGGGAGGGGGGGGGCAGCACCGAAGCAGCGCGATGTTTTAGGGACGGTGCAGTAGAGCGCGCCACAACCCAGAGAGGCCCCGTCCGTCTCCCGTCCCTCCACCCACCCGCCCTGCCGCGCTCCCGGGCACCGCGCAACGGGTCCTCGGCTCGGGGTGCCTGCGAGCGCGGGGGGAGGGGGGGAAGGGAAGAGGAAGCGCGCACAGAGCAAAGCCGCGGCTACCTCCTCGTCCTCGTCGATGACGTTGGCGGGGACGCGCCTTGCCGGTGACCTTTCCGAAGACCGTAGTGGCGCCACCGGGCCGGGCGGCCCGCGCCCCAATAATCTCGTCGGCCACGACAACGCCCCTCGTCGCCCCCGCGCTTCCTCCACTCGGCCAGGCCCTCCGCGGCGCCCATTGGGCCGCCGGATCGCCGCCGGCCGATCCCGCGTCTCGATTGGCTGTCTCGCCTGTCGTTTCCGCTTGTCCCCGCCCCCTTGGCGGGTCCGGGGCTCAGGGAGTTTGCGCGCCCTCGGGGCGCGGAGGGATCCGACCTGGGGGGTGGAGGGAGAAGACGCTGGCCGAGTCCGCGGAGGGATCTGCGCCGTGTAGTGCTGCGACCCTGTGGGCGGGCAACGAGGTCTCGGAAGAGGCTGTTTGCTGTAGCTAGAAGTACTATTTCTTGTTATTTATCACCGCACCAAGTCCCCCCCAAACGTGCTTGGGGCTTTTTGGTGCTGCTCCCTCCAGTCAAATGACTGCTTTTGCCAGGGCAGGGCAGGGCAGGCCTCAACTTCTCAGAGCATTTCGCAGAACCAACAGAAGTTGCTCTAAATTGGCCCCTGAAAGCCCCACTTCAATTGCAGACGTTTCTAAGCTGCACGCCTCCCGGGAGAAAATAAAATACAAAGCGCGTGCTCAGCACTGGTGGCTTGAGGGCTGGAGGGCAGATCGAGATAGGATTTGCGCTAAGCTGGGTAGGGGAGGCTTTTCGAAAAATAGGCCGTGCCCCCGAAGCTGACCAAGGGTGGTCTGCGGCGCCCCGCACCCCCGGGGATAGTGAGCAATTTGATTGGTCTACACAACTGTATCGTAACAGATACAAACCCTGCTTTCCTCTATATCGGGCTAAGGATATCCTTAGCCTTCTTTGCGGCGAGGGCACGACTGGCGGCTCACGTTCAACTCGGTGTCCGCCAGGAGCCCCCCGCGTCCTTTTCTGCAAAGCTGCTTTCCAGCCAGTCGGCCTCCAGCGTATACTGGTGCGTGGGGGTTGTGTCCTCCCCAGGTGCAGGACTTGTGTATGTTCAGGTTCCTCAGGTGGTCTCCAACGGGACCGTTTCCTACGACGGGAGGGACTTTGTTCCCCCAGTCCCTGCCTTGGGGTTCAGGGACTCGAGAGATGTGGGAACGGTGACTGCCGGTGAAAAGGGAGGAAAACAATCGTCGAGTACCTCAGCCTTCTCCACGTCGGTTGTCACTAGATCTCCTGTCTTATTTATCGGACGGGGGGCGGGGGTGGTGTACTTTTTCTTTAGTCTTCCTTTTCTGACCAACGCACCGGTAGAAGCCCTTCTTCCGATTCTTCACATCCCTTGCCAAATTCAGCTCCAGCTGTGCCTTAGCTTTCCTGATCCCATCCCTACACACCCGGGCAGCATCCCCGTATTCTTCCCAGGATGCGTGTCCCTGCTTCCACCGCCTATGCGTTGCCTTCTTGCGCTTCAGCTCGACCGGAAGGTCCTTGCTCAGCCGTGCTGGTCTCCTGCCCTCCTTGCCCGATTTCTTACGCACGGGAATCGAGAGCTCTCGTGCTCTAAGAAAAACGTCCTTAAAGAGCTGCCGGCTCCCGCCGGCTCCTTCTGCACAGTGGCTTCCAACTCCTCCTGTTTGTTACCCGTGCTGCGTGCGTCGGCGTAGAGGCGCTTCAGCTGGGCTGCCGACCGTGTCACCTTTTCGGAGGATCAAGCCCCGGTTCCTTTGCGGCAGGCATCTCTCAGGTGTTCCCCTGTTGCTTCCTAACGCTTCGGCAGCCCCTGGCTCTTCTCCGTTGCTCAAAACTCCATCCCCTCCCCCCGCCGAGTCTAGTTTAAAGCCCTCCTTGTGAGTCTGGCCAGCTTGTTGGCGAAGACCCTCTTGCCCCGCCTGGTCAGGTGAATCCCATCAGCTCCCAACAGACCCGGCCTCTCAAAGGCAGAGCCACGATCATAGAAGCCAAAACCTCGAGTACGGCACCGGCTACGCAGCCCGGGCATTCACCTGTTCAATCCGTCTCCTCCTGTGCAGGTAACGGCAGGGAGACGCGGCAAAGAGGAGGGGGTCCTGCGGAGGCGGGACCACACTCCTCGGAGGCTGAACTTCCCTATCTTGAGTGACTCTGTGAAGAGCCAACAGAGGAGCCGTTTTGACCACGCATGTGCCAAAAGGAAAGGTCAAACAACGGTCACACCTGCAGGGAGGGGGGGAGTAACTCCCCAGCGATCCCCCAAGCCCACCGACTCATTTCCAGAAGAATCCGAAGGTACAAACTGCGCATGTACCAAAAGCAAAGAGAATTCTAGAAGCACAAACTGCGCATGATGCCTAATTAGCCTAACGAGTCCAAGTGCCCACCCGGAGGAGGGGCAAGGAATTATAAAAGGACACAAGTCAAAGCCCCGCGCGGCTGTGCCCCTCCAGAACTGGACCCCTGGGGTGGCTGGACCAACGCTGGAGCCAGGACCGGTGAAATCTTCCTTTTCGTCTTTCTCTCTCTCTCTTTTCCTCTCTCCCCTTTTCTCTCCTGTTCTTATTCTGTATGCCCGCGTATAAGGCAAGGCTTGTCGGGCGGGGCACGTTTAAGGCTTATCGGGGCATGTTATAAGATCTGCCCCTAGTCGGTGTAAGTTTAATGCCGGTTGCAGGGGATGCAAAGATTACTGACAAAGTTTCATGCCAATTATCTGTTGTGAGCCAATAAAAATTGAGTTGTGTGAACTGAAGAATCCTTGGTGTCGTTTCACCTCAATCCTGACCTGGGAATCGGCGAATCTGAGTCATCGTCCCGAGAAATTGGGACGTGACACCCAGCACCAAAACCAACAAAGCGTTTTGGCCGGAGACTGGGCTGATGAGCGGCCGAAACTGCACGAACACAGCACAAAATCTGACTACGAGTCAACCACTTTACGCTATAATAAGTATGTGCAGCCATCAGGGTCCGTTGAGCTCTCCCTCCATAGCAGCTGGCTGCGCGGCCGTTTTTTGGCATGCACGTAACATTTAAGATACGTATAGCGAGCTTACGCGATAATCTTTCTATCCCGTACTAACTTCAAGCGTAGTAAATCGCAGAGTATCGACCGCCAATCCATCTGTACTTATTAAATACTTTACGTACCTAAATGTACTGATTAGAACTCAATAAACTAGCTCCTAGATCTGACCTGATCTGAGTGACCTCCGACTCTTCTCCTGCGGCACCTGGACGGTATCAAAAGCATCATTGGTGCCCAATTCTCAGCTTTGGGTCTCCTTTGCTGCTGAATTTTCGGTTACAGAAGACGGATTGGTACCTGCGCTTCAGTCAAAATCAACATTCGGTCCTGATCCTTCGCGACAAAAGGGTCGGGAACTACATCTCCAGCCTTACTTCTTGTCCTTTTACCCTTCGCATCCTCAAGGCGTTGCCTTCTCTTAAGGCTCGGTTTTAATCAAGTTTAGCAAGACCAAGCTCACATCTACTCCGTGACCTCTTTACGGCTGTCCCCGGGTTTCCAACGCGCGCACACACAAAGAGCATCCAACGGGCTCTGTACAGTTTCATCCCTTTGCACGCGGGAGTTCCAGTTCTTTGTCACTTTTATTGCCAAGAGAGAAAAAATGGAGCCAAGGTCCTTTTCCTCACAAGAAGCTCTTACTGCTCGGAAAGAAGGCTTTTTCTCTCAGAATTTCCCCCCCTCGAAGTGACTGGATTCCCCAGATATTTCCCGACTTTCCTGTCTCCGAAACGTCCCGTTGCTACCCCAGTCGCTATCGTTCTTTAAGCCACCAGCCCCCTGCAACCTCTACGTGGAGGAACCTGCCTTTTAGGCTTTGTGATGGATGGGTTGACCTTGGCCGGCTGCCAGGGGCCCGCCCAGCTGCTCTCTCACTGCCCCTCCTCAACAGGACAGGGGGAGAAGACAGGATGCAAAAGTTCCTTCAGGAAATATCCACCTGCCGGATCCACGGACGGCAGGGAAATACCCGCCTCGGGCAGCGTTTTGCCCTTTCTTGAATGTGTTTTCACAGGGGCGCCACCGGCTTCGCTGAAGTTGCTCAGCTTTGGCCTGCGGTGAGCGCGGTGCCTGGCTGGCTGGAAGCAGCTGTGCCCGGCCCGGGGCAGACCCTGGCCTCTCCTCTCGGAGGCCACCCCTGCGGGCCGCACCTGGAGCGCCGTGTCCAGTTCTGGTCCCCACAATTCAAAACCAGACGCAGACAGACTGGAGAGGGTCCCCAAGGAGGGCCACGGAGATGATCAAAGGGCGGGAGAACCTGCCCTATGAGGAAAGGCCGAAGGAGACGGGTCTCTTCTCCCTTGGAGAAGAGAAGGCTCGGGGGGGAACCTCAGCACAGTATTCCAGTACTTATAGGGTAGCTACAAAGAGGACGGAGGCTCTCCCTTCACAAGGAGCCACATGGAGAAGACGAGGGGCAACGGGTACAAGTTGCACCAGGAGACAGGTTTCATCTCGCTACAAGGCAGGCTGGTTTTTTTATTGTTTTGGGGTTTGGGTTTGGTTTTTTTTTTTACAGCGAGAACAATCATCCGCTGGAACAGCCTCCCCAGGGATGTGGCGCGAGTCCCCATCGCTGGAGGTTTTCAAGATGCGATCGGACAGGGTGCTAGATAATCTCATCTAGGCTCCCTTTCCCACAAAAGGTTGGGCCAGCTGATCGTTCGAGGCCCCTTCCCACCTGGGCCGCTCTAGGATTCTACGAGTCTTCAGTGGATCACTGTTTAATAACCCTTTGCTCTCTCCGGTTTGGAGCAAAGCATCGGCACCGTTGCCCGCGAGGCGAGACGTAAATTCCACCAGGCGCCACAGACTTCTCAAACCTATGGTAATCACCCAGTCTCTCTGAACGTATAAGCCATACCTGGCTTCTTCAAAATTCCCCCGCCCCCAGAAGCGGCAACGCCTTCTAGATACCTTAGGGAGCTTACACAGACAGAGCAAGAGACGTTACCTAGCTCAGCCGCTCAGTAAGCAAACGCTGCACCAGGGCCAGTTTCGAGGAAACACCGTATGTCAGTTCCCCTCTACTTCAGGTAAATCGTTTCCATCTCCTCCCCGGGAAGATTAAACGAAGGCAAAGTCCTCGGGTTACTTACACGCCCGTGACACCAAACTTCACCTGATCGCTTGGGGATATAGAAGAGATGAAGACGCCTTCCAGCGGGCGTCTCGGATGCCTCAGTAACAGAGTGTTCAAGGGCAACCAAGGACCGCCCTGCTTTCCCATGCCCGTCTCCCTTTTTTAACAGCTGTTGAAGAAAGATGAAGTTTGCCGTCTCCCTGTGACGTAGTCTTGGCTCGGGTCTGGCTGGGATGGAGGCAACTTTCCCCATAGCAGCCCTCATAGTGCTGTGCTTTGTAGTTGTAGCTAGAAGGGTGTTGACGACACGCCGACGTTTTGGCTACCGCTGAGCGGTGCTCCCACAGCACGGGGGCTGTCCCTCCAACCACCCCCACCGTCCAGTAAGCTGGGGGGGGGGGAAGGGGCAAGAGGCAGGGTCTGGGACAGAGCCAGGACAGCCGACCCAAACCGACAAAAGAGATATTCCACTGCGCTATGGAAGCGCCACAGCTGCCACTCAGACCGACCGTTTTCTCCTACCCACCTCCTCACCAGAAAAGGGACACCAAGGGGGCCGTAGCACGCAGCCGTCGATAAAGTGCTCCGACAGGAGTTGGACGCTTCCAACACATTGCACCGTGCCGAAACCACCCTTGCACGGCGCGCCTGTAGCGCCACGTACAGTATTTTCTAAAGTTTGAGCAGCAGCCTACGCCGGCCGGCTTTACGTACCGCTTCCAAAAAGCTAAGCGTTCCCTTCCTACGAGGCGCAGGAGACTGCTAAGCGGTTCCAGCGTCACGCTTCAAACGACTGGGCAAATCATTATCTATCTACAGAACGCTGTTAACAGACTGAAACATTCCACACACTCGCACTCCGGGGAGACGCCATTTTAACGTGCAGAACGATTTCCCTCAGTAAGACGCGCAAGACACGGATGACATCCCCATGCTAAATCTTTATTGTGCAACCACTGCTCAAAGCTTTTATTACCTTCCGCAGGCACGCGTCACAAAAAAATTAGACGTCAACAGCGGCTAGACTGACGGGCAACAGACGAAACCCATTCGGCGGCGATCTGTACGCGTGCAGCAACTCTCGCGGTGCAAAAAATCTTAAGCCAGGCGGCCAGCCCAACCGACGGCCACCCAGAACACGTAGATGTACGCGACAGGCGGACTGCCCGCCCTGGGGCCCTTCATCCGCAGCCATCCGGAACCCGCTGGTCAGGCCCAGGCGGGCAGCACGCTTCTTGCCGACAGTCGTTAAACGCCCAAGAAGCTGGAGAAGGAAGTACAAAACCGTAAATAAATAAAATAAAAAAGCCACACACAAAGAGGGGAGAGGGCGGGAAGGGAAGGAACGAGAGCAGAGAAGCACCCAGAGAAACCAGTCAGCCAATTCCTAGCAATTCAACCGCTGCGCTTCAAACTACCGTCTGCCCGCCCGCAACCGGCATTTTCCAAGCGAAGCTACAAAGACCGATTCTGCACACTATGGCGGGGGGAAGAAACAGAGCCACGCAATTTTTTTTCAAGCTAGACTGTAACGGACCACAAGACGGCCACAGAAGCCAAGTTTGTCTCCGGGTTAAAGCCCCCATTATATCTTCAGGCAACATAAGCAATTCTGGTGGAAAATAAACTTTAGGCTGCCTTTTGCGTGGGTTTACAAAGTCCCTGAACTTGACTTTCATAGCCAAAAGCAAAGCGTCCAGCACCTCTCAACCAGCTTTGCCCTTCCTCACCCCCGACCTGCCAAAACCTCGCTCTAAACCGTGACAGCAGGCATCAGACCGCGCTCCAAAACAACGCTGCGTTTTGCACCAGAGGTACATACCCAGGGATGAGCGCCGCTTTATATCGCTACTTTTAGTCAAAGAGCTCAACTCCATTCCAAGCTAGAGGCAAAAGATTATAGCGCCAGAAAACCCAAGACAGCCTACTGCGCCCTATCGAGAGGGAAAGGGCGGGGTGGGAAAGAGTCTAGTAAATTCGGAACTAATTACAGGCACAGTTTAGCGTACAGAAAGCTTCCACAGTACTTACAGATTCACCGGAGTCTTCCGCTTCAGATAACCTGACAACCGGCTCCTTCGGCACGGCTAGGAAAAGCGTCGGAGCTCGGGGTGAAAGAGCATGGAACGCGAGGCACTGGAGGAAGAGCAAACAGTTAAAACGCAATTGGCGTCAGAGAAAGGTAATAGCTTAAGCCAATCAACATGCCCCCCTGAACTCGTACAGAAGCGGATTACCAGATGCCCCAAACACAAGCCGAAACGTTGATTTTTCTTACGCGATACTAATGCTTTCTATACACAAAGCACAACACGTTTACAGAGCCCCCTCCACAAGTGGGATTCGGCATGCAAGATGACGGGGGCAAGGAGACGGGCCGGTACTTCAGATTAGCGACCTCCGGCACGGTTCAATTTGGGTTGATCGTTTCCTAAGCAGTTTTTCTCTTCGACGCGGTCCCCGCAGAGGCGGGAGACAAACGGCTTAACCGAATCAGCAAAGAACTTAGCGAAGCGGAAGATCGGCGGCCATTCGTTTTCCACGGGACGGGGAGCTCAAGCGTTGAAAAGCAAAAGCATAATCACAGGAAGCCTGCAAGCGCGCAGTACGAGTCTGTCTCCTATACTGCACGTAAACCCTACCTTCAAAAGCAGAAGGCAGCCCCCTAACTGTTAATCTTCAGCAATCGAATAACTACGTTATACGGGATACTAACTTAAAGTTAACGTCGTGTAGGTAACGGCTGCGGTTTTTTTCCCCCCACGGTCTAAGCGGCTCACTCCAGTTCCTAGCACGTCGTGGTGCACCAGCACCCGCGAACCTTGCAAGCACGCTGCTGTCACGGTCCCACTTCGCCACAGAAACAAGATGCGGGAAGCTTTTGCAGCCTGCAGGATGACCGGTTTCTAGATGTTTTTTGGAGAAAACCAAGAAAGGTTTGCAATTCTTTGCTTTAATAATCCCGTTTGAGGGGTTCAGAACCAAAGCCTAGCACAGCGGAGCTGCGAAATCTCCATAACGCTGCTACGAGGCACATCAAGACGTGCATTTCTCCCATGCAGAACTAACTCATTACGGTCACCACTCAGACGTTCGCTGGTTACATACATACGCCTGGAATCCCCGAGGAGGTTGACCGCGTGCGCTTAATCTAAGGTTTCAAGACTATCATCCTACACGAGGTAGGACCACTCCCGTCCCTCGGCAGCAAACTTTGCACGACTTGCAGTGCCAAAGGGATATCACGCGGCAAACGTCTGCGGCTGCCACCAAGTGCGTTACCGTCAGAGGCCCTCCTCTACGCGCGCGCGCACCCGACACGGTGGGGCCGGGAACCGAGGCGAGCCGGACAGCACCAGCAACCCAGTACGCGCCGCGGCAGCCGGGGAGGGGGGGGGCAGCACCGAAGCAGCGCGATGTTTTAGGGACGGTGCAGTAGAGCGCGCCACAACCCAGAGAGGCCCCGTCCGTCTCCCGTCCCTCCACCCACCCGCCCTGCCGCGCTCCCGGGCACCGCGCAACGGGTCCTCGGCTCGGGGTGCCTGCGAGCGCGGGGGGAGGGGGGGAAGGGAAGAGGAAGCGCGCACAGAGCAAAGCCGCGGCTACCTCCTCGTCCTCGTCGATGACGTTGGCGGGGACGCGCCTTGCCGGTGACCTTTCCGAAGACCGTAGTGGCGCCACCGGGCCGGGCGGCCCGCGCCCCAATAATCTCGTCGGCCACGACAACGCCCCTCGTCGCCCCCGCGCTTCCTCCACTCGGCCAGGCCCTCCGCGGCGCCCATTGGGCCGCCGGATCGCCGCCGGCCGATCCCGCGTCTCGATTGGCTGTCTCGCCTGTCGTTTCCGCTTGTCCCCGCCCCCTTGGCGGGTCCGGGGCTCAGGGAGTTTGCGCGCCCTCGGGGCGCGGAGGGATCCGACCTGGGGGGTGGAGGGAGAAGACGCTGGCCGAGTCCGCGGAGGGATCTGCGCCGTGTAGTGCTGCGACCCTGTGGGCGGGCAACGAGGTCTCGGAAGAGGCTGTTTGCTGTAGCTAGAAGTACTATTTCTTGTTATTTATCACCGCACCAAGTCCCCCCCAAACGTGCTTGGGGCTTTTTGGTGCTGCTCCCTCCAGTCAAATGACTGCTTTTGCCAGGGCAGGGCAGGGCAGGCCTCAACTTCTCAGAGCATTTCGCAGAACCAACAGAAGTTGCTCTAAATTGGCCCCTGAAAGCCCCACTTCAATTGCAGACGTTTCTAAGCTGCACGCCTCCCGGGAGAAAATAAAATACAAAGCGCGTGCTCAGCACTGGTGGCTTGAGGGCTGGAGGGCAGATCGAGATAGGATTTGCGCTAAGCTGGGTAGGGGAGGCTTTTCGAAAAATAGGCCGTGCCCCCGAAGCTGACCAAGGGTGGTCTGCGGCGCCCCGCACCCCCGGGGATAGTGAGCAATTTGATTGGTCTACACAACTGTATCGTAACAGATACAAACCCTGCTTTCCTCTATATCGGGCTAAGGATATCCTTAGCCTTCTTTGCGGCGAGGGCACGACTGGCGGCTCACGTTCAACTCGGTGTCCGCCAGGAGCCCCCCGCGTCCTTTTCTGCAAAGCTGCTTTCCAGCCAGTCGGCCTCCAGCGTATACTGGTGCGTGGGGGTTGTGTCCTCCCCAGGTGCAGGACTTGTGTATGTTCAGGTTCCTCAGGTGGTCTCCAACGGGACCGTTTCCTACGACGGGAGGGACTTTGTTCCCCCAGTCCCTGCCTTGGGGTTCAGGGACTCGAGAGATGTGGGAACGGTGACTGCCGGTGAAAAGGGAGGAAAACAATCGTCGAGTACCTCAGCCTTCTCCACGTCGGTTGTCACTAGATCTCCTGTCTTATTTATCGGACGGGGGGCGGGGGTGGTGTACTTTTTCTTTAGTCTTCCTTTTCTGACCAACGCACCGGTAGAAGCCCTTCTTCCGATTCTTCACATCCCTTGCCAAATTCAGCTCCAGCTGTGCCTTAGCTTTCCTGATCCCATCCCTACACACCCGGGCAGCATCCCCGTATTCTTCCCAGGATGCGTGTCCCTGCTTCCACCGCCTATGCGTTGCCTTCTTGCGCTTCAGCTCGACCGGAAGGTCCTTGCTCAGCCGTGCTGGTCTCCTGCCCTCCTTGCCCGATTTCTTACGCACGGGAATCGAGAGCTCTCGTGCTCTAAGAAAAACGTCCTTAAAGAGCTGCCGGCTCCCGCCGGCTCCTTCTGCACAGTGGCTTCCAACTCCTCCTGTTTGTTACCCGTGCTGCGTGCGTCGGCGTAGAGGCGCTTCAGCTGGGCTGCCGACCGTGTCACCTTTTCGGAGGATCAAGCCCCGGTTCCTTTGCGGCAGGCATCTCTCAGGTGTTCCCCTGTTGCTTCCTAACGCTTCGGCAGCCCCTGGCTCTTCTCCGTTGCTCAAAACTCCATCCCCTCCCCCCGCCGAGTCTAGTTTAAAGCCCTCCTTGTGAGTCTGGCCAGCTTGTTGGCGAAGACCCTCTTGCCCCGCCTGGTCAGGTGAATCCCATCAGCTCCCAACAGACCCGGCCTCTCAAAGGCAGAGCCACGATCATAGAAGCCAAAACCTCGAGTACGGCACCGGCTACGCAGCCCGGGCATTCACCTGTTCAATCCGTCTCCTCCTGTGCAGGTAACGGCAGGGAGACGCGGCAAAGAGGAGGGGGTCCTGCGGAGGCGGGACCACACTCCTCGGAGGCTGAACTTCCCTATCTTGAGTGACTCTGTGAAGAGCCAACAGAGGAGCCGTTTTGACCACGCATGTGCCAAAAGGAAAGGTCAAACAACGGTCACACCTGCAGGGAGGGGGGGAGTAACTCCCCAGCGATCCCCCAAGCCCACCGACTCATTTCCAGAAGAATCCGAAGGTACAAACTGCGCATGTACCAAAAGCAAAGAGAATTCTAGAAGCACAAACTGCGCATGATGCCTAATTAGCCTAACGAGTCCAAGTGCCCACCCGGAGGAGGGGCAAGGAATTATAAAAGGACACAAGTCAAAGCCCCGCGCGGCTGTGCCCCTCCAGAACTGGACCCCTGGGGTGGCTGGACCAACGCTGGAGCCAGGACCGGTGAAATCTTCCTTTTCGTCTTTCTCTCTCTCTCTTTTCCTCTCTCCCCTTTTCTCTCCTGTTCTTATTCTGTATGCCCGCGTATAAGGCAAGGCTTGTCGGGCGGGGCACGTTTAAGGCTTATCGGGGCATGTTATAAGATCTGCCCCTAGTCGGTGTAAGTTTAATGCCGGTTGCAGGGGATGCAAAGATTACTGACAAAGTTTCATGCCAATTATCTGTTGTGAGCCAATAAAAATTGAGTTGTGTGAACTGAAGAATCCTTGGTGTCGTTTCACCTCAATCCTGACCTGGGAATCGGCGAATCTGAGTCATCGTCCCGAGAAATTGGGACGTGACACCCAGCACCAAAACCAACAAAGCGTTTTGGCCGGAGACTGGGCTGATGAGCGGCCGAAACTGCACGAACACAGCACAAAATCTGACTACGAGTCAACCACTTTACGCTATAATAAGTATGTGCAGCCATCAGGGTCCGTTGAGCTCTCCCTCCATAGCAGCTGGCTGCGCGGCCGTTTTTTGGCATGCACGTAACATTTAAGATACGTATAGCGAGCTTACGCGATAATCTTTCTATCCCGTACTAACTTCAAGCGTAGTAAATCGCAGAGTATCGACCGCCAATCCATCTGTACTTATTAAATACTTTACGTACCTAAATGTACTGATTAGAACTCAATAAACTAGCTCCTAGATCTGACCTGATCTGAGTGACCTCCGACTCTTCTCCTGCGGCACCTGGACGGTATCAAAAGCATCATTGGTGCCCAATTCTCAGCTTTGGGTCTCCTTTGCTGCTGAATTTTCGGTTACAGAAGACGGATTGGTACCTGCGCTTCAGTCAAAATCAACATTCGGTCCTGATCCTTCGCGACAAAAGGGTCGGGAACTACATCTCCAGCCTTACTTCTTGTCCTTTTACCCTTCGCATCCTCAAGGCGTTGCCTTCTCTTAAGGCTCGGTTTTAATCAAGTTTAGCAAGACCAAGCTCACATCTACTCCGTGACCTCTTTACGGCTGTCCCCGGGTTTCCAACGCGCGCACACACAAAGAGCATCCAACGGGCTCTGTACAGTTTCATCCCTTTGCACGCGGGAGTTCCAGTTCTTTGTCACTTTTATTGCCAAGAGAGAAAAAATGGAGCCAAGGTCCTTTTCCTCACAAGAAGCTCTTACTGCTCGGAAAGAAGGCTTTTTCTCTCAGAATTTCCCCCCCTCGAAGTGACTGGATTCCCCAGATATTTCCCGACTTTCCTGTCTCCGAAACGTCCCGTTGCTACCCCAGTCGCTATCGTTCTTTAAGCCACCAGCCCCCTGCAACCTCTACGTGGAGGAACCTGCCTTTTAGGCTTTGTGATGGATGGGTTGACCTTGGCCGGCTGCCAGGGGCCCGCCCAGCTGCTCTCTCACTGCCCCTCCTCAACAGGACAGGGGGAGAAGACAGGATGCAAAAGTTCCTTCAGGAAATATCCACCTGCCGGATCCACGGACGGCAGGGAAATACCCGCCTCGGGCAGCGTTTTGCCCTTTCTTGAATGTGTTTTCACAGGGGCGCCACCGGCTTCGCTGAAGTTGCTCAGCTTTGGCCTGCGGTGAGCGCGGTGCCTGGCTGGCTGGAAGCAGCTGTGCCCGGCCCGGGGCAGACCCTGGCCTCTCCTCTCGGAGGCCACCCCTGCGGGCCGCACCTGGAGCGCCGTGTCCAGTTCTGGTCCCCACAATTCAAAACCAGACGCAGACAGACTGGAGAGGGTCCCCAAGGAGGGCCACGGAGATGATCAAAGGGCGGGAGAACCTGCCCTATGAGGAAAGGCCGAAGGAGACGGGTCTCTTCTCCCTTGGAGAAGAGAAGGCTCGGGGGGGAACCTCAGCACAGTATTCCAGTACTTATAGGGTAGCTACAAAGAGGACGGAGGCTCTCCCTTCACAAGGAGCCACATGGAGAAGACGAGGGGCAACGGGTACAAGTTGCACCAGGAGACAGGTTTCATCTCGCTACAAGGCAGGCTGGTTTTTTTATTGTTTTGGGGTTTGGGTTTGGTTTTTTTTTTTACAGCGAGAACAATCATCCGCTGGAACAGCCTCCCCAGGGATGTGGCGCGAGTCCCCATCGCTGGAGGTTTTCAAGATGCGATCGGACAGGGTGCTAGATAATCTCATCTAGGCTCCCTTTCCCACAAAAGGTTGGGCCAGCTGATCGTTCGAGGCCCCTTCCCACCTGGGCCGCTCTAGGATTCTACGAGTCTTCAGTGGATCACTGTTTAATAACCCTTTGCTCTCTCCGGTTTGGAGCAAAGCATCGGCACCGTTGCCCGCGAGGCGAGACGTAAATTCCACCAGGCGCCACAGACTTCTCAAACCTATGGTAATCACCCAGTCTCTCTGAACGTATAAGCCATACCTGGCTTCTTCAAAATTCCCCCGCCCCCAGAAGCGGCAACGCCTTCTAGATACCTTAGGGAGCTTACACAGACAGAGCAAGAGACGTTACCTAGCTCAGCCGCTCAGTAAGCAAACGCTGCACCAGGGCCAGTTTCGAGGAAACACCGTATGTCAGTTCCCCTCTACTTCAGGTAAATCGTTTCCATCTCCTCCCCGGGAAGATTAAACGAAGGCAAAGTCCTCGGGTTACTTACACGCCCGTGACACCAAACTTCACCTGATCGCTTGGGGATATAGAAGAGATGAAGACGCCTTCCAGCGGGCGTCTCGGATGCCTCAGTAACAGAGTGTTCAAGGGCAACCAAGGACCGCCCTGCTTTCCCATGCCCGTCTCCCTTTTTTAACAGCTGTTGAAGAAAGATGAAGTTTGCCGTCTCCCTGTGACGTAGTCTTGGCTCGGGTCTGGCTGGGATGGAGGCAACTTTCCCCATAGCAGCCCTCATAGTGCTGTGCTTTGTAGTTGTAGCTAGAAGGGTGTTGACGACACGCCGACGTTTTGGCTACCGCTGAGCGGTGCTCCCACAGCACGGGGGCTGTCCCTCCAACCACCCCCACCGTCCAGTAAGCTGGGGGGGGGGGAAGGGGCAAGAGGCAGGGTCTGGGACAGAGCCAGGACAGCCGACCCAAACCGACAAAAGAGATATTCCACTGCGCTATGGAAGCGCCACAGCTGCCACTCAGACCGACCGTTTTCTCCTACCCACCTCCTCACCAGAAAAGGGACACCAAGGGGGCCGTAGCACGCAGCCGTCGATAAAGTGCTCCGACAGGAGTTGGACGCTTCCAACACATTGCACCGTGCCGAAACCACCCTTGCACGGCGCGCCTGTAGCGCCACGTACAGTATTTTCTAAAGTTTGAGCAGCAGCCTACGCCGGCCGGCTTTACGTACCGCTTCCAAAAAGCTAAGCGTTCCCTTCCTACGAGGCGCAGGAGACTGCTAAGCGGTTCCAGCGTCACGCTTCAAACGACTGGGCAAATCATTATCTATCTACAGAACGCTGTTAACAGACTGAAACATTCCACACACTCGCACTCCGGGGAGACGCCATTTTAACGTGCAGAACGATTTCCCTCAGTAAGACGCGCAAGACACGGATGACATCCCCATGCTAAATCTTTATTGTGCAACCACTGCTCAAAGCTTTTATTACCTTCCGCAGGCACGCGTCACAAAAAAATTAGACGTCAACAGCGGCTAGACTGACGGGCAACAGACGAAACCCATTCGGCGGCGATCTGTACGCGTGCAGCAACTCTCGCGGTGCAAAAAATCTTAAGCCAGGCGGCCAGCCCAACCGACGGCCACCCAGAACACGTAGATGTACGCGACAGGCGGACTGCCCGCCCTGGGGCCCTTCATCCGCAGCCATCCGGAACCCGCTGGTCAGGCCCAGGCGGGCAGCACGCTTCTTGCCGACAGTCGTTAAACGCCCAAGAAGCTGGAGAAGGAAGTACAAAACCGTAAATAAATAAAATAAAAAAGCCACACACAAAGAGGGGAGAGGGCGGGAAGGGAAGGAACGAGAGCAGAGAAGCACCCAGAGAAACCAGTCAGCCAATTCCTAGCAATTCAACCGCTGCGCTTCAAACTACCGTCTGCCCGCCCGCAACCGGCATTTTCCAAGCGAAGCTACAAAGACCGATTCTGCACACTATGGCGGGGGGAAGAAACAGAGCCACGCAATTTTTTTTCAAGCTAGACTGTAACGGACCACAAGACGGCCACAGAAGCCAAGTTTGTCTCCGGGTTAAAGCCCCCATTATATCTTCAGGCAACATAAGCAATTCTGGTGGAAAATAAACTTTAGGCTGCCTTTTGCGTGGGTTTACAAAGTCCCTGAACTTGACTTTCATAGCCAAAAGCAAAGCGTCCAGCACCTCTCAACCAGCTTTGCCCTTCCTCACCCCCGACCTGCCAAAACCTCGCTCTAAACCGTGACAGCAGGCATCAGACCGCGCTCCAAAACAACGCTGCGTTTTGCACCAGAGGTACATACCCAGGGATGAGCGCCGCTTTATATCGCTACTTTTAGTCAAAGAGCTCAACTCCATTCCAAGCTAGAGGCAAAAGATTATAGCGCCAGAAAACCCAAGACAGCCTACTGCGCCCTATCGAGAGGGAAAGGGCGGGGTGGGAAAGAGTCTAGTAAATTCGGAACTAATTACAGGCACAGTTTAGCGTACAGAAAGCTTCCACAGTACTTACAGATTCACCGGAGTCTTCCGCTTCAGATAACCTGACAACCGGCTCCTTCGGCACGGCTAGGAAAAGCGTCGGAGCTCGGGGTGAAAGAGCATGGAACGCGAGGCACTGGAGGAAGAGCAAACAGTTAAAACGCAATTGGCGTCAGAGAAAGGTAATAGCTTAAGCCAATCAACATGCCCCCCTGAACTCGTACAGAAGCGGATTACCAGATGCCCCAAACACAAGCCGAAACGTTGATTTTTCTTACGCGATACTAATGCTTTCTATACACAAAGCACAACACGTTTACAGAGCCCCCTCCACAAGTGGGATTCGGCATGCAAGATGACGGGGGCGAGGAGACGGGCCGGTACTTCAGATTAGCGACCTCCGGCACGGTTCAATTTGGGTTGATCGTTTCCTAAGCAGTTTTTCTCTTCGACGCGGTCCCCGCAGAGGCGGGAGACAAACGGCTTAACCGAATCAGCAAAGAACTTAGCGAAGCGGAAGATCGGCGGCCATTCGTTTTCCACGGGACGGGGAGCTCAAGCGTTGAAAAGCAAAAGCATAATCACAGGAAGCCTGCAAGCGCGCAGTACGAGTCTGTCTCCTATACTGCACGTAAACCCTACCTTCAAAAGCAGAAGGCAGCCCCCTAACTGTTAATCTTCAGCAATCGAATAACTACGTTATACGGGATACTAACTTAAAGTTAACGTCGTGTAGGTAACGGCTGCGGTTTTTTTCCCCCCACGGTCTAAGCGGCTCACTCCAGTTCCTAGCACGTCGTGGTGCACCAGCACCCGCGAACCTTGCAAGCACGCTGCTGTCACGGTCCCACTTCGCCACAGAAACAAGATGCGGGAAGCTTTTGCAGCCTGCAGGATGACCGGTTTCTAGATGTTTTTTGGAGAAAACCAAGAAAGGTTTGCAATTCTTTGCTTTAATAATCCCGTTTGAGGGGTTCAGAACCAAAGCCTAGCACAGCGGAGCTGCGAAATCTCCATAACGCTGCTACGAGGCACATCAAGACGTGCATTTCTCCCATGCAGAACTAACTCATTACGGTCACCACTCAGACGTTCGCTGGTTACATACATACGCCTGGAATCCCCGAGGAGGTTGACCGCGTGCGCTTAATCTAAGGTTTCAAGACTATCATCCTACACGAGGTAGGACCACTCCCGTCCCTCGGCAGCAAACTTTGCACGACTTGCAGTGCCAAAGGGATATCACGCGGCAAACGTCTGCGGCTGCCACCAAGTGCGTTACCGTCAGAGGCCCTCCTCTACGCGCGCGCGCACCCGACACGGTGGGGCCGGGAACCGAGGCGAGCCGGACAGCACCAGCAACCCAGTACGCGCCGCGGCAGCCGGGGAGGGGGGGGGCAGCACCGAAGCAGCGCGATGTTTTAGGGACGGTGCAGTAGAGCGCGCCACAACCCAGAGAGGCCCCGTCCGTCTCCCGTCCCTCCACCCACCCGCCCTGCCGCGCTCCCGGGCACCGCGCAACGGGTCCTCGGCTCGGGGTGCCTGCGAGCGCGGGGGGAGGGGGGGAAGGGAAGAGGAAGCGCGCACAGAGCAAAGCCGCGGCTACCTCCTCGTCCTCGTCGATGACGTTGGCGGGGACGCGCCTTGCCGGTGACCTTTCCGAAGACCGTAGTGGCGCCACCGGGCCGGGCGGCCCGCGCCCCAATAATCTCGTCGGCCACGACAACGCCCCTCGTCGCCCCCGCGCTTCCTCCACTCGGCCAGGCCCTCCGCGGCGCCCATTGGGCCGCCGGATCGCCGCCGGCCGATCCCGCGTCTCGATTGGCTGTCTCGCCTGTCGTTTCCGCTTGTCCCCGCCCCCTTGGCGGGTCCGGGGCTCAGGGAGTTTGCGCGCCCTCGGGGCGCGGAGGGATCCGACCTGGGGGGTGGAGGGAGAAGACGCTGGCCGAGTCCGCGGAGGGATCTGCGCCGTGTAGTGCTGCGACCCTGTGGGCGGGCAACGAGGTCTCGGAAGAGGCTGTTTGCTGTAGCTAGAAGTACTATTTCTTGTTATTTATCACCGCACCAAGTCCCCCCCAAACGTGCTTGGGGCTTTTTGGTGCTGCTCCCTCCAGTCAAATGACTGCTTTTGCCAGGGCAGGGCAGGGCAGGCCTCAACTTCTCAGAGCATTTCGCAGAACCAACAGAAGTTGCTCTAAATTGGCCCCTGAAAGCCCCACTTCAATTGCAGACGTTTCTAAGCTGCACGCCTCCCGGGAGAAAATAAAATACAAAGCGCGTGCTCAGCACTGGTGGCTTGAGGGCTGGAGGGCAGATCGAGATAGGATTTGCGCTAAGCTGGGTAGGGGAGGCTTTTCGAAAAATAGGCCGTGCCCCCGAAGCTGACCAAGGGTGGTCTGCGGCGCCCCGCACCCCCGGGGATAGTGAGCAATTTGATTGGTCTACACAACTGTATCGTAACAGATACAAACCCTGCTTTCCTCTATATCGGGCTAAGGATATCCTTAGCCTTCTTTGCGGCGAGGGCACGACTGGCGGCTCACGTTCAACTCGGTGTCCGCCAGGAGCCCCCCGCGTCCTTTTCTGCAAAGCTGCTTTCCAGCCAGTCGGCCTCCAGCGTATACTGGTGCGTGGGGGTTGTGTCCTCCCCAGGTGCAGGACTTGTGTATGTTCAGGTTCCTCAGGTGGTCTCCAACGGGACCGTTTCCTACGACGGGAGGGACTTTGTTCCCCCAGTCCCTGCCTTGGGGTTCAGGGACTCGAGAGATGTGGGAACGGTGACTGCCGGTGAAAAGGGAGGAAAACAATCGTCGAGTACCTCAGCCTTCTCCACGTCGGTTGTCACTAGATCTCCTGTCTTATTTATCGGAGGGGGGCGGGGGTGGTGTACTTTTTCTTTAGTCTTCCTTTTCTGACCAACGCACCGGTAGAAGCCCTTCTTCCGATTCTTCACATCCCTTGCCAAATTCAGCTCCAGCTGTGCCTTAGCTTTCCTGATCCCATCCCTACACACCCGGGCAGCATCCCCGTATTCTTCCCAGGATGCGTGTCCCTGCTTCCACCGCCTATGCGTTGCCTTCTTGCGCTTCAGCTCGACCGGAAGGTCCTTGCTCAGCCGTGCTGGTCTCCTGCCCTCCTTGCCCGATTTCTTACGCACGGGAATCGAGAGCTCTCGTGCTCTAAGAAAAACGTCCTTAAAGAGCTGCCGGCTCCCGCCGGCTCCTTCTGCACAGTGGCTTCCAACTCCTCCTGTTTGTTACCCGTGCTGCGTGCGTCGGCGTAGAGGCGCTTCAGCTGGGCTGCCGACCGTGTCACCTTTTCGGAGGATCAAGCCCCGGTTCCTTTGCGGCAGGCATCTCTCAGGTGTTCCCCTGTTGCTTCCTAACGCTTCGGCAGCCCCTGGCTCTTCTCCGTTGCTCAAAACTCCATCCCCTCCCCCCGCCGAGTCTAGTTTAAAGCCCTCCTTGTGAGTCTGGCCAGCTTGTTGGCGAAGACCCTCTTGCCCCGCCTGGTCAGGTGAATCCCATCAGCTCCCAACAGACCCGGCCTCTCAAAGGCAGAGCCACGATCATAGAAGCCAAAACCTCGAGTACGGCACCGGCTACGCAGCCCGGGCATTCACCTGTTCAATCCGTCTCCTCCTGTGCAGGTAACGGCAGGGAGACGCGGCAAAGAGGAGGGGGTCCTGCGGAGGCGGGACCACACTCCTCGGAGGCTGAACTTCCCTATCTTGAGTGACTCTGTGAAGAGCCAACAGAGGAGCCGTTTTGACCACGCATGTGCCAAAAGGAAAGGTCAAACAACGGTCACACCTGCAGGGAGGGGGGGAGTAACTCCCCAGCGATCCCCCAAGCCCACCGACTCATTTCCAGAAGAATCCGAAGGTACAAACTGCGCATGTACCAAAAGCAAAGAGAATTCTAGAAGCACAAACTGCGCATGATGCCTAATTAGCCTAACGAGTCCAAGTGCCCACCCGGAGGAGGGGCAAGGAATTATAAAAGGACACAAGTCAAAGCCCCGCGCGGCTGTGCCCCTCCAGAACTGGACCCCTGGGGTGGCTGGACCAACGCTGGAGCCAGGACCGGTGAAATCTTCCTTTTCGTCTTTCTCTCTCTCTCTTTTCCTCTCTCCCCTTTTCTCTCCTGTTCTTATTCTGTATGCCCGCGTATAAGGCAAGGCTTGTCGGGCGGGGCACGTTTAAGGCTTATCGGGGCATGTTATAAGATCTGCCCCTAGTCGGTGTAAGTTTAATGCCGGTTGCAGGGGATGCAAAGATTACTGACAAAGTTTCATGCCAATTATCTGTTGTGAGCCAATAAAAATTGAGTTGTGTGAACTGAAGAATCCTTGGTGTCGTTTCACCTCAATCCTGACCTGGGAATCGGCGAATCTGAGTCATCGTCCCGAGAAATTGGGACGTGACACCCAGCACCAAAACCAACAAAGCGTTTTGGCCGGAGACTGGGCTGATGAGCGGCCGAAACTGCACGAACACAGCACAAAATCTGACTACGAGTCAACCACTTTACGCTATAATAAGTATGTGCAGCCATCAGGGTCCGTTGAGCTCTCCCTCCATAGCAGCTGGCTGCGCGGCCGTTTTTTGGCATGCACGTAACATTTAAGATACGTATAGCGAGCTTACGCGATAATCTTTCTATCCCGTACTAACTTCAAGCGTAGTAAATCGCAGAGTATCGACCGCCAATCCATCTGTACTTATTAAATACTTTACGTACCTAAATGTACTGATTAGAACTCAATAAACTAGCTCCTAGATCTGACCTGATCTGAGTGACCTCCGACTCTTCTCCTGCGGCACCTGGACGGTATCAAAAGCATCATTGGTGCCCAATTCTCAGCTTTGGGTCTCCTTTGCTGCTGAATTTTCGGTTACAGAAGACGGATTGGTACCTGCGCTTCAGTCAAAATCAACATTCGGTCCTGATCCTTCGCGACAAAAGGGTCGGGAACTACATCTCCAGCCTTACTTCTTGTCCTTTTACCCTTCGCATCCTCAAGGCGTTGCCTTCTCTTAAGGCTCGGTTTTAATCAAGTTTAGCAAGACCAAGCTCACATCTACTCCGTGACCTCTTTACGGCTGTCCCCGGGTTTCCAACGCGCGCACACACAAAGAGCATCCAACGGGCTCTGTACAGTTTCATCCCTTTGCACGCGGGAGTTCCAGTTCTTTGTCACTTTTATTGCCAAGAGAGAAAAAATGGAGCCAAGGTCCTTTTCCTCACAAGAAGCTCTTACTGCTCGGAAAGAAGGCTTTTTCTCTCAGAATTTCCCCCCCTCGAAGTGACTGGATTCCCCAGATATTTCCCGACTTTCCTGTCTCCGAAACGTCCCGTTGCTACCCCAGTCGCTATCGTTCTTTAAGCCACCAGCCCCCTGCAACCTCTACGTGGAGGAACCTGCCTTTTAGGCTTTGTGATGGATGGGTTGACCTTGGCCGGCTGCCAGGGGCCCGCCCAGCTGCTCTCTCACTGCCCCTCCTCAACAGGACAGGGGGAGAAGACAGGATGCAAAAGTTCCTTCAGGAAATATCCACCTGCCGGATCCACGGACGGCAGGGAAATACCCGCCTCGGGCAGCGTTTTGCCCTTTCTTGAATGTGTTTTCACAGGGGCGCCACCGGCTTCGCTGAAGTTGCTCAGCTTTGGCCTGCGGTGAGCGCGGTGCCTGGCTGGCTGGAAGCAGCTGTGCCCGGCCCGGGGCAGACCCTGGCCTCTCCTCTCGGAGGCCACCCCTGCGGGCCGCACCTGGAGCGCCGTGTCCAGTTCTGGTCCCCACAATTCAAAACCAGACGCAGACAGACTGGAGAGGGTCCCCAAGGAGGGCCACGGAGATGATCAAAGGGCGGGAGAACCTGCCCTATGAGGAAAGGCCGAAGGAGACGGGTCTCTTCTCCCTTGGAGAAGAGAAGGCTCGGGGGGGAACCTCAGCACAGTATTCCAGTACTTATAGGGTAGCTACAAAGAGGACGGAGGCTCTCCCTTCACAAGGAGCCACATGGAGAAGACGAGGGGCAACGGGTACAAGTTGCACCAGGAGACAGGTTTCATCTCGCTACAAGGCAGGCTGGTTTTTTTATTGTTTTGGGGTTTGGGTTTGTTTTTTTTTTTTACAGCGAGAACAATCATCCGCTGGAACAGCCTCCCCAGGGATGTGGCGCGAGTCCCCATCGCTGGAGGTTTTCAAGATGCGATCGGACAGGGTGCTAGATAATCTCATCTAGGCTCCCTTTCCCACAAAAGGTTGGGCCAGCTGATCGTTCGAGGCCCCTTCCCACCTGGGCCGCTCTAGGATTCTACGAGTCTTCAGTGGATCACTGTTTAATAACCCTTTGCTCTCTCCGGTTTGGAGCAAAGCATCGGCACCGTTGCCCGCGAGGCGAGACGTAAATTCCACCAGGCGCCACAGACTTCTCAAACCTATGGTAATCACCCAGTCTCTCTGAACGTATAAGCCATACCTGGCTTCTTCAAAATTCCCCCGCCCCCAGAAGCGGCAACGCCTTCTAGATACCTTAGGGAGCTTACACAGACAGAGCAAGAGACGTTACCTAGCTCAGCCGCTCAGTAAGCAAACGCTGCACCAGGGCCAGTTTCGAGGAAACACCGTATGTCAGTTCCCCTCTACTTCAGGTAAATCGTTTCCATCTCCTCCCCGGGAAGATTAAACGAAGGCAAAGTCCTCGGGTTACTTACACGCCCGTGACACCAAACTTCACCTGATCGCTTGGGGATATAGAAGAGATGAAGACGCCTTCCAGCGGGCGTCTCGGATGCCTCAGTAACAGAGTGTTCAAGGGCAACCAAGGACCGCCCTGCTTTCCCATGCCCGTCTCCCTTTTTTAACAGCTGTTGAAGAAAGATGAAGTTTGCCGTCTCCCTGTGACGTAGTCTTGGCTCGGGTCTGGCTGGGATGGAGGCAACTTTCCCCATAGCAGCCCTCATAGTGCTGTGCTTTGTAGTTGTAGCTAGAAGGGTGTTGACGACACGCCGACGTTTTGGCTACCGCTGAGCGGTGCTCCCACAGCACGGGGGCTGTCCCTCCAACCACCCCCACCGTCCAGTAAGCTGGGGGGGGGGGAAGGGGCAAGAGGCAGGGTCTGGGACAGAGCCAGGACAGCCGACCCAAACCGACAAAAGAGATATTCCACTGCGCTATGGAAGCGCCACAGCTGCCACTCAGACCGACCGTTTTCTCCTACCCACCTCCTCACCAGAAAAGGGACACCAAGGGGGCCGTAGCACGCAGCCGTCGATAAAGTGCTCCGACAGGAGTTGGACGCTTCCAACACATTGCACCGTGCCGAAACCACCCTTGCACGGCGCGCCTGTAGCGCCACGTACAGTATTTTCTAAAGTTTGAGCAGCAGCCTACGCCGGCCGGCTTTACGTACCGCTTCCAAAAAGCTAAGCGTTCCCTTCCTACGAGGCGCAGGAGACTGCTAAGCGGTTCCAGCGTCACGCTTCAAACGACTGGGCAAATCATTATCTATCTACAGAACGCTGTTAACAGACTGAAACATTCCACACACTCGCACTCCGGGGAGACGCCATTTTAACGTGCAGAACGATTTCCCTCAGTAAGACGCGCAAGACACGGATGACATCCCCATGCTAAATCTTTATTGTGCAACCACTGCTCAAAGCTTTTATTACCTTCCGCAGGCACGCGTCACAAAAAAATTAGACGTCAACAGCGGCTAGACTGACGGGCAACAGACGAAACCCATTCGGCGGCGATCTGTACGCGTGCAGCAACTCTCGCGGTGCAAAAAATCTTAAGCCAGGCGGCCAGCCCAACCGACGGCCACCCAGAACACGTAGATGTACGCGACAGGCGGACTGCCCGCCCTGGGGCCCTTCATCCGCAGCCATCCGGAACCCGCTGGTCAGGCCCAGGCGGGCAGCACGCTTCTTGCCGACAGTCGTTAAACGCCCAAGAAGCTGGAGAAGGAAGTACAAAACCGTAAATAAATAAAATAAAAAAGCCACACACAAAGAGGGGAGAGGGCGGGAAGGGAAGGAACGAGAGCAGAGAAGCACCCAGAGAAACCAGTCAGCCAATTCCTAGCAATTCAACCGCTGCGCTTCAAACTACCGTCTGCCCGCCCGCAACCGGCATTTTCCAAGCGAAGCTACAAAGACCGATTCTGCACACTATGGCGGGGGGAAGAAACAGAGCCACGCAATTTTTTTTCAAGCTAGACTGTAACGGACCACAAGACGGCCACAGAAGCCAAGTTTGTCTCCGGGTTAAAGCCCCCATTATATCTTCAGGCAACATAAGCAATTCTGGTGGAAAATAAACTTTAGGCTGCCTTTTGCGTGGGTTTACAAAGTCCCTGAACTTGACTTTCATAGCCAAAAGCAAAGCGTCCAGCACCTCTCAACCAGCTTTGCCCTTCCTCACCCCCGACCTGCCAAAACCTCGCTCTAAACCGTGACAGCAGGCATCAGACCGCGCTCCAAAACAACGCTGCGTTTTGCACCAGAGGTACATACCCAGGGATGAGCGCCGCTTTATATCGCTACTTTTAGTCAAAGAGCTCAACTCCATTCCAAGCTAGAGGCAAAAGATTATAGCGCCAGAAAACCCAAGACAGCCTACTGCGCCCTATCGAGAGGGAAAGGGCGGGGTGGGAAAGAGTCTAGTAAATTCGGAACTAATTACAGGCACAGTTTAGCGTACAGAAAGCTTCCACAGTACTTACAGATTCACCGGAGTCTTCCGCTTCAGATAACCTGACAACCGGCTCCTTCGGCACGGCTAGGAAAAGCGTCGGAGCTCGGGGTGAAAGAGCATGGAACGCGAGGCACTGGAGGAAGAGCAAACAGTTAAAACGCAATTGGCGTCAGAGAAAGGTAATAGCTTAAGCCAATCAACATGCCCCCCTGAACTCGTACAGAAGCGGATTACCAGATGCCCCAAACACAAGCCGAAACGTTGATTTTTCTTACGCGATACTAATGCTTTCTATACACAAAGCACAACACGTTTACAGAGCCCCCTCCACAAGTGGGATTCGGCATGCAAGATGACGGGGGCAAGGAGACGGGCCGGTACTTCAGATTAGCGACCTCCGGCACGGTTCAATTTGGGTTGATCGTTTCCTAAGCAGTTTTTCTCTTCGACGCGGTCCCCGCAGAGGCGGGAGACAAACGGCTTAACCGAATCAGCAAAGAACTTAGCGAAGCGGAAGATCGGCGGCCATTCGTTTTCCACGGGACGGGGAGCTCAAGCGTTGAAAAGCAAAAGCATAATCACAGGAAGCCTGCAAGCGCGCAGTACGAGTCTGTCTCCTATACTGCACGTAAACCCTACCTTCAAAAGCAGAAGGCAGCCCCCTAACTGTTAATCTTCAGCAATCGAATAACTACGTTATACGGGATACTAACTTAAAGTTAACGTCGTGTAGGTAACGGCTGCGGTTTTTTTCCCCCCACGGTCTAAGCGGCTCACTCCAGTTCCTAGCACGTCGTGGTGCACCAGCACCCGCGAACCTTGCAAGCACGCTGCTGTCACGGTCCCACTTCGCCACAGAAACAAGATGCGGGAAGCTTTTGCAGCCTGCAGGATGACCGGTTTCTAGATGTTTTTTGGAGAAAACCAAGAAAGGTTTGCAATTCTTTGCTTTAATAATCCCGTTTGAGGGGTTCAGAACCAAAGCCTAGCACAGCGGAGCTGCGAAATCTCCATAACGCTGCTACGAGGCACATCAAGACGTGCATTTCTCCCATGCAGAACTAACTCATTACGGTCACCACTCAGACGTTCGCTGGTTACATACATACGCCTGGAATCCCCGAGGAGGTTGACCGCGTGCGCTTAATCTAAGGTTTCAAGACTATCATCCTACACGAGGTAGGACCACTCCCGTCCCTCGGCAGCAAACTTTGCACGACTTGCAGTGCCAAAGGGATATCACGCGGCAAACGTCTGCGGCTGCCACCAAGTGCGTTACCGTCAGAGGCCCTCCTCTACGCGCGCGCGCACCCGACACGGTGGGGCCGGGAACCGAGGCGAGCCGGACAGCACCAGCAACCCAGTACGCGCCGCGGCAGCCGGGGAGGGGGGGGGCAGCACCGAAGCAGCGCGATGTTTTAGGGACGGTGCAGTAGAGCGCGCCACAACCCAGAGAGGCCCCGTCCGTCTCCCGTCCCTCCACCCACCCGCCCTGCCGCGCTCCCGGGCACCGCGCAACGGGTCCTCGGCTCGGGGTGCCTGCGAGCGCGGGGGGAGGGGGGGAAGGGAAGAGGAAGCGCGCACAGAGCAAAGCCGCGGCTACCTCCTCGTCCTCGTCGATGACGTTGGCGGGGACGCGCCTTGCCGGTGACCTTTCCGAAGACCGTAGTGGCGCCACCGGGCCGGGCGGCCCGCGCCCCAATAATCTCGTCGGCCACGACAACGCCCCTCGTCGCCCCCGCGCTTCCTCCACTCGGCCAGGCCCTCCGCGGCGCCCATTGGGCCGCCGGATCGCCGCCGGCCGATCCCGCGTCTCGATTGGCTGTCTCGCCTGTCGTTTCCGCTTGTCCCCGCCCCCTTGGCGGGTCCGGGGCTCAGGGAGTTTGCGCGCCCTCGGGGCGCGGAGGGATCCGACCTGGGGGGTGGAGGGAGAAGACGCTGGCCGAGTCCGCGGAGGGATCTGCGCCGTGTAGTGCTGCGACCCTGTGGGCGGGCAACGAGGTCTCGGAAGAGGCTGTTTGCTGTAGCTAGAAGTACTATTTCTTGTTATTTATCACCGCACCAAGTCCCCCCCAAACGTGCTTGGGGCTTTTTGGTGCTGCTCCCTCCAGTCAAATGACTGCTTTTGCCAGGGCAGGGCAGGGCAGGCCTCAACTTCTCAGAGCATTTCGCAGAACCAACAGAAGTTGCTCTAAATTGGCCCCTGAAAGCCCCACTTCAATTGCAGACGTTTCTAAGCTGCACGCCTCCCGGGAGAAAATAAAATACAAAGCGCGTGCTCAGCACTGGTGGCTTGAGGGCTGGAGGGCAGATCGAGATAGGATTTGCGCTAAGCTGGGTAGGGGAGGCTTTTCGAAAAATAGGCCGTGCCCCCGAAGCTGACCAAGGGTGGTCTGCGGCGCCCCGCACCCCCGGGGATAGTGAGCAATTTGATTGGTCTACACAACTGTATCGTAACAGATACAAACCCTGCTTTCCTCTATATCGGGCTAAGGATATCCTTAGCCTTCTTTGCGGCGAGGGCACGACTGGCGGCTCACGTTCAACTCGGTGTCCGCCAGGAGCCCCCCGCGTCCTTTTCTGCAAAGCTGCTTTCCAGCCAGTCGGCCTCCAGCGTATACTGGTGCGTGGGGGTTGTGTCCTCCCCAGGTGCAGGACTTGTGTATGTTCAGGTTCCTCAGGTGGTCTCCAACGGGACCGTTTCCTACGACGGGAGGGACTTTGTTCCCCCAGTCCCTGCCTTGGGGTTCAGGGACTCGAGAGATGTGGGAACGGTGACTGCCGGTGAAAAGGGAGGAAAACAATCGTCGAGTACCTCAGCCTTCTCCACGTCGGTTGTCACTAGATCTCCTGTCTTATTTATCGGACGGGGGGCGGGGGTGGTGTACTTTTTCTTTAGTCTTCCTTTTCTGACCAACGCACCGGTAGAAGCCCTTCTTCCGATTCTTCACATCCCTTGCCAAATTCAGCTCCAGCTGTGCCTTAGCTTTCCTGATCCCATCCCTACACACCCGGGCAGCATCCCCGTATTCTTCCCAGGATGCGTGTCCCTGCTTCCACCGCCTATGCGTTGCCTTCTTGCGCTTCAGCTCGACCGGAAGGTCCTTGCTCAGCCGTGCTGGTCTCCTGCCCTCCTTGCCCGATTTCTTACGCACGGGAATCGAGAGCTCTCGTGCTCTAAGAAAAACGTCCTTAAAGAGCTGCCGGCTCCCGCCGGCTCCTTCTGCACAGTGGCTTCCAACTCCTCCTGTTTGTTACCCGTGCTGCGTGCGTCGGCGTAGAGGCGCTTCAGCTGGGCTGCCGACCGTGTCACCTTTTCGGAGGATCAAGCCCCGGTTCCTTTGCGGCAGGCATCTCTCAGGTGTTCCCCTGTTGCTTCCTAACGCTTCGGCAGCCCCTGGCTCTTCTCCGTTGCTCAAAACTCCATCCCCTCCCCCCGCCGAGTCTAGTTTAAAGCCCTCCTTGTGAGTCTGGCCAGCTTGTTGGCGAAGACCCTCTTGCCCCGCCTGGTCAGGTGAATCCCATCAGCTCCCAACAGACCCGGCCTCTCAAAGGCAGAGCCACGATCATAGAAGCCAAAACCTCGAGTACGGCACCGGCTACGCAGCCCGGGCATTCACCTGTTCAATCCGTCTCCTCCTGTGCAGGTAACGGCAGGGAGACGCGGCAAAGAGGAGGGGGTCCTGCGGAGGCGGGACCACACTCCTCGGAGGCTGAACTTCCCTATCTTGAGTGACTCTGTGAAGAGCCAACAGAGGAGCCGTTTTGACCACGCATGTGCCAAAAGGAAAGGTCAAACAACGGTCACACCTGCAGGGAGGGGGGGAGTAACTCCCCAGCGATCCCCCAAGCCCACCGACTCATTTCCAGAAGAATCCGAAGGTACAAACTGCGCATGTACCAAAAGCAAAGAGAATTCTAGAAGCACAAACTGCGCATGATGCCTAATTAGCCTAACGAGTCCAAGTGCCCACCCGGAGGAGGGGCAAGGAATTATAAAAGGACACAAGTCAAAGCCCCGCGCGGCTGTGCCCCTCCAGAACTGGACCCCTGGGGTGGCTGGACCAACGCTGGAGCCAGGACCGGTGAAATCTTCCTTTTCGTCTTTCTCTCTCTCTCTTTTCCTCTCTCCCCTTTTCTCTCCTGTTCTTATTCTGTATGCCCGCGTATAAGGCAAGGCTTGTCGGGCGGGGCACGTTTAAGGCTTATCGGGGCATGTTATAAGATCTGCCCCTAGTCGGTGTAAGTTTAATGCCGGTTGCAGGGGATGCAAAGATTACTGACAAAGTTTCATGCCAATTATCTGTTGTGAGCCAATAAAAATTGAGTTGTGTGAACTGAAGAATCCTTGGTGTCGTTTCACCTCAATCCTGACCTGGGAATCGGCGAATCTGAGTCATCGTCCCGAGAAATTGGGACGTGACACCCAGCACCAAAACCAACAAAGCGTTTTGGCCGGAGACTGGGCTGATGAGCGGCCGAAACTGCACGAACACAGCACAAAATCTGACTACGAGTCAACCACTTTACGCTATAATAAGTATGTGCAGCCATCAGGGTCCGTTGAGCTCTCCCTCCATAGCAGCTGGCTGCGCGGCCGTTTTTTGGCATGCACGTAACATTTAAGATACGTATAGCGAGCTTACGCGATAATCTTTCTATCCCGTACTAACTTCAAGCGTAGTAAATCGCAGAGTATCGACCGCCAATCCATCTGTACTTATTAAATACTTTACGTACCTAAATGTACTGATTAGAACTCAATAAACTAGCTCCTAGATCTGACCTGATCTGAGTGACCTCCGACTCTTCTCCTGCGGCACCTGGACGGTATCAAAAGCATCATTGGTGCCCAATTCTCAGCTTTGGGTCTCCTTTGCTGCTGAATTTTCGGTTACAGAAGACGGATTGGTACCTGCGCTTCAGTCAAAATCAACATTCGGTCCTGATCCTTCGCGACAAAAGGGTCGGGAACTACATCTCCAGCCTTACTTCTTGTCCTTTTACCCTTCGCATCCTCAAGGCGTTGCCTTCTCTTAAGGCTCGGTTTTAATCAAGTTTAGCAAGACCAAGCTCACATCTACTCCGTGACCTCTTTACGGCTGTCCCCGGGTTTCCAACGCGCGCACACACAAAGAGCATCCAACGGGCTCTGTACAGTTTCATCCCTTTGCACGCGGGAGTTCCAGTTCTTTGTCACTTTTATTGCCAAGAGAGAAAAAATGGAGCCAAGGTCCTTTTCCTCACAAGAAGCTCTTACTGCTCGGAAAGAAGGCTTTTTCTCTCAGAATTTCCCCCCCTCGAAGTGACTGGATTCCCCAGATATTTCCCGACTTTCCTGTCTCCGAAACGTCCCGTTGCTACCCCAGTCGCTATCGTTCTTTAAGCCACCAGCCCCCTGCAACCTCTACGTGGAGGAACCTGCCTTTTAGGCTTTGTGATGGATGGGTTGACCTTGGCCGGCTGCCAGGGGCCCGCCCAGCTGCTCTCTCACTGCCCCTCCTCAACAGGACAGGGGGAGAAGACAGGATGCAAAAGTTCCTTCAGGAAATATCCACCTGCCGGATCCACGGACGGCAGGGAAATACCCGCCTCGGGCAGCGTTTTGCCCTTTCTTGAATGTGTTTTCACAGGGGCGCCACCGGCTTCGCTGAAGTTGCTCAGCTTTGGCCTGCGGTGAGCGCGGTGCCTGGCTGGCTGGAAGCAGCTGTGCCCGGCCCGGGGCAGACCCTGGCCTCTCCTCTCGGAGGCCACCCCTGCGGGCCGCACCTGGAGCGCCGTGTCCAGTTCTGGTCCCCACAATTCAAAACCAGACGCAGACAGACTGGAGAGGGTCCCCAAGGAGGGCCACGGAGATGATCAAAGGGTGGGAGAACCTGCCCTATGAGGAAAGGCCGAAGGAGACGGGTCTCTTCTCCCTTGGAGAAGAGAAGGCTCGGGGGGGAACCTCAGCACAGTATTCCAGTACTTATAGGGTAGCTACAAAGAGGACGGAGGCTCTCCCTTCACAAGGAGCCACATGGAGAAGACGAGGGGCAACGGGTACAAGTTGCACCAGGAGACAGGTTTCATCTCGCTACAAGGCAGGCTGGTTTTTTTATTGTTTTGGGGTTTGGGTTTGGTTTTTTTTTTTACAGCGAGAACAATCATCCGCTGGAACAGCCTCCCCAGGGATGTGGCGCGAGTCCCCATCGCTGGAGGTTTTCAAGATGCGATCGGACAGGGTGCTAGATAATCTCATCTAGGCTCCCTTTCCCACAAAAGGTTGGGCCAGCTGATCGTTCGAGGCCCCTTCCCACCTGGGCCGCTCTAGGATTCTACGAGTCTTCAGTGGATCACTGTTTAATAACCCTTTGCTCTCTCCGGTTTGGAGCAAAGCATCGGCACCGTTGCCCGCGAGGCGAGACGTAAATTCCACCAGGCGCCACAGACTTCTCAAACCTATGGTAATCACCCAGTCTCTCTGAACGTATAAGCCATACCTGGCTTCTTCAAAATTCCCCCGCCCCCAGAAGCGGCAACGCCTTCTAGATACCTTAGGGAGCTTACACAGACAGAGCAAGAGACGTTACCTAGCTCAGCCGCTCAGTAAGCAAACGCTGCACCAGGGCCAGTTTCGAGGAAACACCGTATGTCAGTTCCCCTCTACTTCAGGTAAATCGTTTCCATCTCCTCCCCGGGAAGATTAAACGAAGGCAAAGTCCTCGGGTTACTTACACGCCCGTGACACCAAACTTCACCTGATCGCTTGGGGATATAGAAGAGATGAAGACGCCTTCCAGCGGGCGTCTCGGATGCCTCAGTAACAGAGTGTTCAAGGGCAACCAAGGACCGCCCTGCTTTCCCATGCCCGTCTCCCTTTTTTAACAGCTGTTGAAGAAAGATGAAGTTTGCCGTCTCCCTGTGACGTAGTCTTGGCTCGGGTCTGGCTGGGATGGAGGCAACTTTCCCCATAGCAGCCCTCATAGTGCTGTGCTTTGTAGTTGTAGCTAGAAGGGTGTTGACGACACGCCGACGTTTTGGCTACCGCTGAGCGGTGCTCCCACAGCACGGGGGCTGTCCCTCCAACCACCCCCACCGTCCAGTAAGCTGGGGGGGGGGGAAGGGGCAAGAGGCAGGGTCTGGGACAGAGCCAGGACAGCCGACCCAAACCGACAAAAGAGATATTCCACTGCGCTATGGAAGCGCCACAGCTGCCACTCAGACCGACCGTTTTCTCCTACCCACCTCCTCACCAGAAAAGGGACACCAAGGGGGCCGTAGCACGCAGCCGTCGATAAAGTGCTCCGACAGGAGTTGGACGCTTCCAACACATTGCACCGTGCCGAAACCACCCTTGCACGGCGCGCCTGTAGCGCCACGTACAGTATTTTCTAAAGTTTGAGCAGCAGCCTACGCCGGCCGGCTTTACGTACCGCTTCCAAAAAGCTAAGCGTTCCCTTCCTACGAGGCGCAGGAGACTGCTAAGCGGTTCCAGCGTCACGCTTCAAACGACTGGGCAAATCATTATCTATCTACAGAACGCTGTTAACAGACTGAAACATTCCACACACTCGCACTCCGGGGAGACGCCATTTTAATGTGCAGAACGATTTCCCTCAGTAAGACGCGCAAGACACGGATGACATCCCCATGCTAAATCTTTATTGTGCAACCACTGCTCAAAGCTTTTATTACCTTCCGCAGGCACGCGTCACAAAAAAATTAGACGTCAACAGCGGCTAGACTGACGGGCAACAGACGAAACCCATTCGGCGGCGATCTGTACGCGTGCAGCAACTCTCGCGGTGCAAAAAATCTTAAGCCAGGCGGCCAGCCCAACCGACGGCCACCCAGAACACGTAGATGTACGCGACAGGCGGACTGCCCGCCCTGGGGCCCTTCATCCGCAGCCATCCGGAACCCGCTGGTCAGGCCCAGGCGGGCAGCACGCTTCTTGCCGACAGTCGTTAAACGCCCAAGAAGCTGGAGAAGGAAGTACAAAACCGTAAATAAATAAAATAAAAAAGCCACACACAAAGAGGGGAGAGGGCGGGAAGGGAAGGAACGAGAGCAGAGAAGCACCCAGAGAAACCAGTCAGCCAATTCCTAGCAATTCAACCGCTGCGCTTCAAACTACCGTCTGCCCGCCCGCAACCGGCATTTTCCAAGCGAAGCTACAAAGACCGATTCTGCACACTATGGCGGGGGGAAGAAACAGAGCCACGCAATTTTTTTTCAAGCTAGACTGTAACGGACCACAAGACGGCCACAGAAGCCAAGTTTGTCTCCGGGTTAAAGCCCCCATTATATCTTCAGGCAACATAAGCAATTCTGGTGGAAAATAAACTTTAGGCTGCCTTTTGCGTGGGTTTACAAAGTCCCTGAACTTGACTTTCATAGCCAAAAGCAAAGCGTCCAGCACCTCTCAACCAGCTTTGCCCTTCCTCACCCCCGACCTGCCAAAACCTCGCTCTAAACCGTGACAGCAGGCATCAGACCGCGCTCCAAAACAACGCTGCGTTTTGCACCAGAGGTACATACCCAGGGATGAGCGCCGCTTTATATCGCTACTTTTAGTCAAAGAGCTCAACTCCATTCCAAGCTAGAGGCAAAAGATTATAGCGCCAGAAAACCCAAGACAGCCTACTGCGCCCTATCGAGAGGGAAAGGGCGGGGTGGGAAAGAGTCTAGTAAATTCGGAACTAATTACAGGCACAGTTTAGCGTACAGAAAGCTTCCACAGTACTTACAGATTCACCGGAGTCTTCCGCTTCAGATAACCTGACAACCGGCTCCTTCGGCACGGCTAGGAAAAGCGTCGGAGCTCGGGGTGAAAGAGCATGGAACGCGAGGCACTGGAGGAAGAGCAAACAGTTAAAACGCAATTGGCGTCAGAGAAAGGTAATAGCTTAAGCCAATCAACATGCCCCCCTGAACTCGTACAGAAGCGGATTACCAGATGCCCCAAACACAAGCCGAAACGTTGATTTTTCTTACGCGATACTAATGCTTTCTATACACAAAGCACAACACGTTTACAGAGCCCCCTCCACAAGTGGGATTCGGCATGCAAGATGACGGGGGCGAGGAGACGGGCCGGTACTTCAGATTAGCGACCTCCGGCACGGTTCAATTTGGGTTGATCGTTTCCTAAGCAGTTTTTCTCTTCGACGCGGTCCCCGCAGAGGCGGGAGACAAACGGCTTAACCGAATCAGCAAAGAACTTAGCGAAGCGGAAGATCGGCGGCCATTCGTTTTCCACGGGACGGGGAGCTCAAGCGTTGAAAAGCAAAAGCATAATCACAGGAAGCCTGCAAGCGCGCAGTACGAGTCTGTCTCCTATACTGCACGTAAACCCTACCTTCAAAAGCAGAAGGCAGCCCCCTAACTGTTAATCTTCAGCAATCGAATAACTACGTTATACGGGATACTAACTTAAAGTTAACGTCGTGTAGGTAACGGCTGCGTTTTTTTTCCCCCCACGGTCTAAGCGGCTCACTCCAGTTCCTAGCACGTCGTGGTGCACCAGCACCCGCGAACCTTGCAAGCACGCTGCTGTCACGGTCCCACTTCGCCACAGAAACAAGATGCGGGAAGCTTTTGCAGCCTGCAGGATGACCGGTTTCTAGATGTTTTTTGGAGAAAACCAAGAAAGGTTTGCAATTCTTTGCTTTAATAATCCCGTTTGAGGGGTTCAGAACCAAAGCCTAGCACAGCGGAGCTGCGAAATCTCCATAACGCTGCTACGAGGCACATCAAGACGTGCATTTCTCCCATGCAGAACTAACTCATTACGGTCACCACTCAGACGTTCGCTGGTTACATACATACGCCTGGAATCCCCGAGGAGGTTGACCGCGTGCGCTTAATCTAAGGTTTCAAGACTATCATCCTACACGAGGTAGGACCACTCCCGTCCCTCGGCAGCAAACTTTGCACGACTTGCAGTGCCAAAGGGATATCACGCGGCAAACGTCTGCGGCTGCCACCAAGTGCGTTACCGTCAGAGGCCCTCCTCTACGCGCGCGCGCACCCGACACGGTGGGGCCGGGAACCGAGGCGAGCCGGACAGCACCAGCAACCCAGTACGCGCCGCGGCAGCCGGGGAGGGGGGGGGCAGCACCGAAGCAGCGCGATGTTTTAGGGACGGTGCAGTAGAGCGCGCCACAACCCAGAGAGGCCCCGTCCGTCTCCCGTCCCTCCACCCACCCGCCCTGCCGCGCTCCCGGGCACCGCGCAACGGGTCCTCGGCTCGGGGTGCCTGCGAGCGCGGGGGGAGGGGGGGAAGGGAAGAGGAAGCGCGCACAGAGCAAAGCCGCGGCTACCTCCTCGTCCTCGTCGATGACGTTGGCGGGGACGCGCCTTGCCGGTGACCTTTCCGAAGACCGTAGTGGCGCCACCGGGCCGGGCGGCCCGCGCCCCAATAATCTCGTCGGCCACGACAACGCCCCTCGTCGCCCCCGCGCTTCCTCCACTCGGCCAGGCCCTCCGCGGCGCCCATTGGGCCGCCGGATCGCCGCCGGCCGATCCCGCGTCTCGATTGGCTGTCTCGCCTGTCGTTTCCGCTTGTCCCCGCCCCCTTGGCGGGTCCGGGGCTCAGGGAGTTTGCGCGCCCTCGGGGCGCGGAGGGATCCGACCTGGGGGGTGGAGGGAGAAGACGCTGGCCGAGTCCGCGGAGGGATCTGCGCCGTGTAGTGCTGCGACCCTGTGGGCGGGCAACGAGGTCTCGGAAGAGGCTGTTTGCTGTAGCTAGAAGTACTATTTCTTGTTATTTATCACCGCACCAAGTCCCCCCCAAACGTGCTTGGGGCTTTTTGGTGCTGCTCCCTCCAGTCAAATGACTGCTTTTGCCAGGGCAGGGCAGGGCAGGCCTCAACTTCTCAGAGCATTTCGCAGAACCAACAGAAGTTGCTCTAAATTGGCCCCTGAAAGCCCCACTTCAATTGCAGACGTTTCTAAGCTGCACGCCTCCCGGGAGAAAATAAAATACAAAGCGCGTGCTCAGCACTGGTGGCTTGAGGGCTGGAGGGCAGATCGAGATAGGATTTGCGCTAAGCTGGGTAGGGGAGGCTTTTCGAAAAATAGGCCGTGCCCCCGAAGCTGACCAAGGGTGGTCTGCGGCGCCCCGCACCCCCGGGGATAGTGAGCAATTTGATTGGTCTACACAACTGTATCGTAACAGATACAAACCCTGCTTTCCTCTATATCGGGCTAAGGATATCCTTAGCCTTCTTTGCGGCGAGGGCACGACTGGCGGCTCACGTTCAACTCGGTGTCCGCCAGGAGCCCCCCGCGTCCTTTTCTGCAAAGCTGCTTTCCAGCCAGTCGGCCTCCAGCGTATACTGGTGCGTGGGGGTTGTGTCCTCCCCAGGTGCAGGACTTGTGTATGTTCAGGTTCCTCAGGTGGTCTCCAACGGGACCGTTTCCTACGACGGGAGGGACTTTGTTCCCCCAGTCCCTGCCTTGGGGTTCAGGGACTCGAGAGATGTGGGAACGGTGACTGCCGGTGAAAAGGGAGGAAAACAATCGTCGAGTACCTCAGCCTTCTCCACGTCGGTTGTCACTAGATCTCCTGTCTTATTTATCGGACGGGGGGCGGGGGTGGTGTACTTTTTCTTTAGTCTTCCTTTTCTGACCAACGCACCGGTAGAAGCCCTTCTTCCGATTCTTCACATCCCTTGCCAAATTCAGCTCCAGCTGTGCCTTAGCTTTCCTGATCCCATCCCTACACACCCGGGCAGCATCCCCGTATTCTTCCCAGGATGCGTGTCCCTGCTTCCACCGCCTATGCGTTGCCTTCTTGCGCTTCAGCTCGACCGGAAGGTCCTTGCTCAGCCGTGCTGGTCTCCTGCCCTCCTTGCCCGATTTCTTACGCACGGGAATCGAGAGCTCTCGTGCTCTAAGAAAAACGTCCTTAAAGAGCTGCCGGCTCCCGCCGGCTCCTTCTGCACAGTGGCTTCCAACTCCTCCTGTTTGTTACCCGTGCTGCGTGCGTCGGCGTAGAGGCGCTTCAGCTGGGCTGCCGACCGTGTCACCTTTTCGGAGGATCAAGCCCCGGTTCCTTTGCGGCAGGCATCTCTCAGGTGTTCCCCTGTTGCTTCCTAACGCTTCGGCAGCCCCTGGCTCTTCTCCGTTGCTCAAAACTCCATCCCCTCCCCCCGCCGAGTCTAGTTTAAAGCCCTCCTTGTGAGTCTGGCCAGCTTGTTGGCGAAGACCCTCTTGCCCCGCCTGGTCAGGTGAATCCCATCAGCTCCCAACAGACCCGGCCTCTCAAAGGCAGAGCCACGATCATAGAAGCCAAAACCTCGAGTACGGCACCGGCTACGCAGCCCGGGCATTCACCTGTTCAATCCGTCTCCTCCTGTGCAGGTAACGGCAGGGAGACGCGGCAAAGAGGAGGGGGTCCTGCGGAGGCGGGACCACACTCCTCGGAGGCTGAACTTCCCTATCTTGAGTGACTCTGTGAAGAGCCAACAGAGGAGCCGTTTTGACCACGCATGTGCCAAAAGGAAAGGTCAAACAACGGTCACACCTGCAGGGAGGGGGGGAGTAACTCCCCAGCGATCCCCCAAGCCCACCGACTCATTTCCAGAAGAATCCGAAGGTACAAACTGCGCATGTACCAAAAGCAAAGAGAATTCTAGAAGCACAAACTGCGCATGATGCCTAATTAGCCTAACGAGTCCAAGTGCCCACCCGGAGGAGGGGCAAGGAATTATAAAAGGACACAAGTCAAAGCCCCGCGCGGCTGTGCCCCTCCAGAACTGGACCCCTGGGGTGGCTGGACCAACGCTGGAGCCAGGACCGGTGAAATCTTCCTTTTCGTCTTTCTCTCTCTCTCTTTTCCTCTCTCCCCTTTTCTCTCCTGTTCTTATTCTGTATGCCCGCGTATAAGGCAAGGCTTGTCGGGCGGGGCACGTTTAAGGCTTATCGGGGCATGTTATAAGATCTGCCCCTAGTCGGTGTAAGTTTAATGCCGGTTGCAGGGGATGCAAAGATTACTGACAAAGTTTCATGCCAATTATCTGTTGTGAGCCAATAAAAATTGAGTTGTGTGAACTGAAGAATCCTTGGTGTCGTTTCACCTCAATCCTGACCTGGGAATCGGCGAATCTGAGTCATCGTCCCGAGAAATTGGGACGTGACACCCAGCACCAAAACCAACAAAGCGTTTTGGCCGGAGACTGGGCTGATGAGCGGCCGAAACTGCACGAACACAGCACAAAATCTGACTACGAGTCAACCACTTTACGCTATAATAAGTATGTGCAGCCATCAGGGTCCGTTGAGCTCTCCCTCCATAGCAGCTGGCTGCGCGGCCGTTTTTTGGCATGCACGTAACATTTAAGATACGTATAGCGAGCTTACGCGATAATCTTTCTATCCCGTACTAACTTCAAGCGTAGTAAATCGCAGAGTATCGACCGCCAATCCATCTGTACTTATTAAATACTTTACGTACCTAAATGTACTGATTAGAACTCAATAAACTAGCTCCTAGATCTGACCTGATCTGAGTGACCTCCGACTCTTCTCCTGCGGCACCTGGACGGTATCAAAAGCATCATTGGTGCCCAATTCTCAGCTTTGGGTCTCCTTTGCTGCTGAATTTTCGGTTACAGAAGACGGATTGGTACCTGTGCTTCAGTCAAAATCAACATTCGGTCCTGATCCTTCGCGACAAAAGGGTCGGGAACTACATCTCCAGCCTTACTTCTTGTCCTTTTACCCTTCGCATCCTCAAGGCATTGCCTTCTCTTAAGGCTCGGTTTTAATCAAGTTTAGCAAGACCAAGCTCACATCTACTCCGTGACCTCTTTACGGCTGTCCCCGGGTTTCCAACGCGCGCACACACAAAGAGCATCCAACGGGCTCTGTACAGTTTCATCCCTTTGCACGCGGGAGTTCCAGTTCTTTGTCACTTTTATTGCCAAGAGAGAAAAAATGGAGCCAAGGTCCTTTTCCTCACAAGAAGCTCTTACTGCTCGGAAAGAAGGCTTTTTCTCTCAGAATTTCCCCCCCTCGAAGTGACTGGATTCCCCAGATATTTCCCGACTTTCCTGTCTCCGAAACGTCCCGTTGCTACCCCAGTCGCTATCGTTCTTTAAGCCACCAGCCCCCTGCAACCTCTACGTGGAGGAACCTGCCTTTTAGGCTTTGTGATGGATGGGTTGACCTTGGCCGGCTGCCAGGGGCCCGCCCAGCTGCTCTCTCACTGCCCCTCCTCAACAGGACAGGGGGAGAAGACAGGATGCAAAAGTTCCTTCAGGAAATATCCACCTGCCGGATCCACGGACGGCAGGGAAATACCCGCCTCGGGCAGCGTTTTGCCCTTTCTTGAATGTGTTTTCACAGGGGCGCCACCGGCTTCGCTGAAGTTGCTCAGCTTTGGCCTGCGGTGAGCGCGGTGCCTGGCTGGCTGGAAGCAGCTGTGCCCGGCCCGGGGCAGACCCTGGCCTCTCCTCTCGGAGGCCACCCCTGCGGGCCGCACCTGGAGCGCCGTGTCCAGTTCTGGTCCCCACAATTCAAAACCAGACGCAGACAGACTGGAGAGGGTCCCCAAGGAGGGCCACGGAGATGATCAAAGGGCGGGAGAACCTGCCCTATGAGGAAAGGCCGAAGGAGACGGGTCTCTTCTCCCTTGGAGAAGAGAAGGCTCGGGGGGGAACCTCAGCACAGTATTCCAGTACTTATAGGGTAGCTACAAAGAGGACGGAGGCTCTCCCTTCACAAGGAGCCACATGGAGAAGACGAGGGGCAACGGGTACAAGTTGCACCAGGAGACAGGTTTCATCTCGCTACAAGGCAGGCTGGTTTTTTTATTGTTTTGGGGTTTGGGTTTGGTTTTTTTTTTTACAGCGAGAACAATCATCCGCTGGAACAGCCTCCCCAGGGATGTGGCGCGAGTCCCCATCGCTGGAGGTTTTCAAGATGCGATCGGACAGGGTGCTAGATAATCTCATCTAGGCTCCCTTTCCCACAAAAGGTTGGGCCAGCTGATCGTTCGAGGCCCCTTCCCACCTGGGCCGCTCTAGGATTCTACGAGTCTTCAGTGGATCACTGTTTAATAACCCTTTGCTCTCTCCGGTTTGGAGCAAAGCATCGGCACCGTTGCCCGCGAGGCGAGACGTAAATTCCACCAGGCGCCACAGACTTCTCAAACCTATGGTAATCACCCAGTCTCTCTGAACGTATAAGCCATACCTGGCTTCTTCAAAATTCCCCCGCCCCCAGAAGCGGCAACGCCTTCTAGATACCTTAGGGAGCTTACACAGACAGAGCAAGAGACGTTACCTAGCTCAGCCGCTCAGTAAGCAAACGCTGCACCAGGGCCAGTTTCGAGGAAACACCGTATGTCAGTTCCCCTCTACTTCAGGTAAATCGTTTCCATCTCCTCCCCGGGAAGATTAAACGAAGGCAAAGTCCTCGGGTTACTTACACGCCCGTGACACCAAACTTCACCTGATCGCTTGGGGATATAGAAGAGATGAAGACGCCTTCCAGCGGGCGTCTCGGATGCCTCAGTAACAGAGTGTTCAAGGGCAACCAAGGACCGCCCTGCTTTCCCATGCCCGTCTCCCTTTTTTAACAGCTGTTGAAGAAAGATGAAGTTTGCCGTCTCCCTGTGACGTAGTCTTGGCTCGGGTCTGGCTGGGATGGAGGCAACTTTCCCCATAGCAGCCCTCATAGTGCTGTGCTTTGTAGTTGTAGCTAGAAGGGTGTTGACGACACGCCGACGTTTTGGCTACCGCTGAGCGGTGCTCCCACAGCACGGGGGCTGTCCCTCCAACCACCCCCACCGTCCAGTAAGCTGGGGGGGGGGGAAGGGGCAAGAGGCAGGGTCTGGGACAGAGCCAGGACAGCCGACCCAAACCGACAAAAGAGATATTCCACTGCGCTATGGAAGCGCCACAGCTGCCACTCAGACCGACCGTTTTCTCCTACCCACCTCCTCACCAGAAAAGGGACACCAAGGGGGCCGTAGCACGCAGCCGTCGATAAAGTGCTCCGACAGGAGTTGGACGCTTCCAACACATTGCACCGTGCCGAAACCACCCTTGCACGGCGCGCCTGTAGCGCCACGTACAGTATTTTCTAAAGTTTGAGCAGCAGCCTACGCCGGCCGGCTTTACGTACCGCTTCCAAAAAGCTAAGCGTTCCCTTCCTACGAGGCGCAGGAGACTGCTAAGCGGTTCCAGCGTCACGCTTCAAACGACTGGGCAAATCATTATCTATCTACAGAACGCTGTTAACAGACTGAAACATTCCACACACTCGCACTCCGGGGAGACGCCATTTTAACGTGCAGAACGATTTCCCTCAGTAAGACGCGCAAGACACGGATGACATCCCCATGCTAAATCTTTATTGTGCAACCACTGCTCAAAGCTTTTATTACCTTCCGCAGGCACGCGTCACAAAAAAATTAGACGTCAACAGCGGCTAGACTGACGGGCAACAGACGAAACCCATTCGGCGGCGATCTGTACGCGTGCAGCAACTCTCGCGGTGCAAAAAATCTTAAGCCAGGCGGCCAGCCCAACCGACGGCCACCCAGAACACGTAGATGTACGCGACAGGCGGACTGCCCGCCCTGGGGCCCTTCATCCGCAGCCATCCGGAACCCGCTGGTCAGGCCCAGGCGGGCAGCACGCTTCTTGCCGACAGTCGTTAAACGCCCAAGAAGCTGGAGAAGGAAGTACAAAACCGTAAATAAATAAAATAAAAAAGCCACACACAAAGAGGGGAGAGGGCGGGAAGGGAAGGAACGAGAGCAGAGAAGCACCCAGAGAAACCAGTCAGCCAATTCCTAGCAATTCAACCGCTGCGCTTCAAACTACCGTCTGCCCGCCCGCAACCGGCATTTTCCAAGCGAAGCTACAAAGACCGATTCTGCACACTATGGCGGGGGGAAGAAACAGAGCCACGCAATTTTTTTTCAAGCTAGACTGTAACGGACCACAAGACGGCCACAGAAGCCAAGTTTGTCTCCGGGTTAAAGCCCCCATTATATCTTCAGGCAACATAAGCAATTCTGGTGGAAAATAAACTTTAGGCTGCCTTTTGCGTGGGTTTACAAAGTCCCTGAACTTGACTTTCATAGCCAAAAGCAAAGCGTCCAGCACCTCTCAACCAGCTTTGCCCTTCCTCACCCCCGACCTGCCAAAACCTCGCTCTAAACCGTGACAGCAGGCATCAGACCGCGCTCCAAAACAACGCTGCGTTTTGCACCAGAGGTACATACCCAGGGATGAGCGCCGCTTTATATCGCTACTTTTAGTCAAAGAGCTCAACTCCATTCCAAGCTAGAGGCAAAAGATTATAGCGCCAGAAAACCCAAGACAGCCTACTGCGCCCTATCGAGAGGGAAAGGGCGGGGTGGGAAAGAGTCTAGTAAATTCGGAACTAATTACAGGCACAGTTTAGCGTACAGAAAGCTTCCACAGTACTTACAGATTCACCGGAGTCTTCCGCTTCAGATAACCTGACAACCGGCTCCTTCGGCACGGCTAGGAAAAGCGTCGGAGCTCGGGGTGAAAGAGCATGGAACGCGAGGCACTGGAGGAAGAGCAAACAGTTAAAACGCAATTGGCGTCAGAGAAAGGTAATAGCTTAAGCCAATCAACATGCCCCCCTGAACTCGTACAGAAGCGGATTACCAGATGCCCCAAACACAAGCCGAAACGTTGATTTTTCTTACGCGATACTAATGCTTTCTATACACAAAGCACAACACGTTTACAGAGCCCCCTCCACAAGTGGGATTCGGCATGCAAGATGACGGGGGCAAGGAGACGGGCCGGTACTTCAGATTAGCGACCTCCGGCACGGTTCAATTTGGGTTGATCGTTTCCTAAGCAGTTTTTCTCTTCGACGCGGTCCCCGCAGAGGCGGGAGACAAACGGCTTAACCGAATCAGCAAAGAACTTAGCGAAGCGGAAGATCGGCGGCCATTCGTTTTCCACGGGACGGGGAGCTCAAGCGTTGAAAAGCAAAAGCATAATCACAGGAAGCCTGCAAGCGCGCAGTACGAGTCTGTCTCCTATACTGCACGTAAACCCTACCTTCAAAAGCAGAAGGCAGCCCCCTAACTGTTAATCTTCAGCAATCGAATAACTACGTTATACGGGATACTAACTTAAAGTTAACGTCGTGTAGGTAACGGCTGCGGTTTTTTTCCCCCCACGGTCTAAGCGGCTCACTCCAGTTCCTAGCACGTCGTGGTGCACCAGCACCCGCGAACCTTGCAAGCACGCTGCTGTCACGGTCCCACTTCGCCACAGAAACAAGATGCGGGAAGCTTTTGCAGCCTGCAGGATGACCGGTTTCTAGATGTTTTTTGGAGAAAACCAAGAAAGGTTTGCAATTCTTTGCTTTAATAATCCCGTTTGAGGGGTTCAGAACCAAAGCCTAGCACAGCGGAGCTGCGAAATCTCCATAACGCTGCTACGAGGCACATCAAGACGTGCATTTCTCCCATGCAGAACTAACTCATTACGGTCACCACTCAGACGTTCGCTGGTTACATACATACGCCTGGAATCCCCGAGGAGGTTGACCGCGTGCGCTTAATCTAAGGTTTCAAGACTATCATCCTACACGAGGTAGGACCACTCCCGTCCCTCGGCAGCAAACTTTGCACGACTTGCAGTGCCAAAGGGATATCACGCGGCAAACGTCTGCGGCTGCCACCAAGTGCGTTACCGTCAGAGGCCCTCCTCTACGCGCGCGCGCACCCGACACGGTGGGGCCGGGAACCGAGGCGAGCCGGACAGCACCAGCAACCCAGTACGCGCCGCGGCAGCCGGGGAGGGGGGGGGCAGCACCGAAGCAGCGCGATGTTTTAGGGACGGTGCAGTAGAGCGCGCCACAACCCAGAGAGGCCCCGTCCGTCTCCCGTCCCTCCACCCACCCGCCCTGCCGCGCTCCCGGGCACCGCGCAACGGGTCCTCGGCTCGGGGTGCCTGCGAGCGCGGGGGGAGGGGGGGAAGGGAAGAGGAAGCGCGCACAGAGCAAAGCCGCGGCTACCTCCTCGTCCTCGTCGATGACGTTGGCGGGGACGCGCCTTGCCGGTGACCTTTCCGAAGACCGTAGTGGCGCCACCGGGCCGGGCGGCCCGCGCCCCAATAATCTCGTCGGCCACGACAACGCCCCTCGTCGCCCCCGCGCTTCCTCCACTCGGCCAGGCCCTCCGCGGCGCCCATTGGGCCGCCGGATCGCCGCCGGCCGATCCCGCGTCTCGATTGGCTGTCTCGCCTGTCGTTTCCGCTTGTCCCCGCCCCCTTGGCGGGTCCGGGGCTCAGGGAGTTTGCGCGCCCTCGGGGCGCGGAGGGATCCGACCTGGGGGGTGGAGGGAGAAGACGCTGGCCGAGTCCGCGGAGGGATCTGCGCCGTGTAGTGCTGCGACCCTGTGGGCGGGCAACGAGGTCTCGGAAGAGGCTGTTTGCTGTAGCTAGAAGTACTATTTCTTGTTATTTATCACCGCACCAAGTCCCCCCCAAACGTGCTTGGGGCTTTTTGGTGCTGCTCCCTCCAGTCAAATGACTGCTTTTGCCAGGGCAGGGCAGGGCAGGCCTCAACTTCTCAGAGCATTTCGCAGAACCAACAGAAGTTGCTCTAAATTGGCCCCTGAAAGCCCCACTTCAATTGCAGACGTTTCTAAGCTGCACGCCTCCCGGGAGAAAATAAAATACAAAGCGCGTGCTCAGCACTGGTGGCTTGAGGGCTGGAGGGCAGATCGAGATAGGATTTGCGCTAAGCTGGGTAGGGGAGGCTTTTCGAAAAATAGGCCGTGCCCCCGAAGCTGACCAAGGGTGGTCTGCGGCGCCCCGCACCCCCGGGGATAGTGAGCAATTTGATTGGTCTACACAACTGTATCGTAACAGATACAAACCCTGCTTTCCTCTATATCGGGCTAAGGATATCCTTAGCCTTCTTTGCGGCGAGGGCACGACTGGCGGCTCACGTTCAACTCGGTGTCCGCCAGGAGCCCCCCGCGTCCTTTTCTGCAAAGCTGCTTTCCAGCCAGTCGGCCTCCAGCGTATACTGGTGCGTGGGGGTTGTGTCCTCCCCAGGTGCAGGACTTGTGTATGTTCAGGTTCCTCAGGTGGTCTCCAACGGGACCGTTTCCTACGACGGGAGGGACTTTGTTCCCCCAGTCCCTGCCTTGGGGTTCAGGGACTCGAGAGATGTGGGAACGGTGACTGCCGGTGAAAAGGGAGGAAAACAATCGTCGAGTACCTCAGCCTTCTCCACGTCGGTTGTCACTAGATCTCCTGTCTTATTTATCGGACGGGGGGCGGGGGTGGTGTACTTTTTCTTTAGTCTTCCTTTTCTGACCAACGCACCGGTAGAAGCCCTTCTTCCGATTCTTCACATCCCTTGCCAAATTCAGCTCCAGCTGTGCCTTAGCTTTCCTGATCCCATCCCTACACACCCGGGCAGCATCCCCGTATTCTTCCCAGGATGCGTGTCCCTGCTTCCACCGCCTATGCGTTGCCTTCTTGCGCTTCAGCTCGACCGGAAGGTCCTTGCTCAGCCGTGCTGGTCTCCTGCCCTCCTTGCCCGATTTCTTACGCACGGGAATCGAGAGCTCTCGTGCTCTAAGAAAAACGTCCTTAAAGAGCTGCCGGCTCCCGCCGGCTCCTTCTGCACAGTGGCTTCCAACTCCTCCTGTTTGTTACCCGTGCTGCGTGCGTCGGCGTAGAGGCGCTTCAGCTGGGCTGCCGACCGTGTCACCTTTTCGGAGGATCAAGCCCCGGTTCCTTTGCGGCAGGCATCTCTCAGGTGTTCCCCTGTTGCTTCCTAACGCTTCGGCAGCCCCTGGCTCTTCTCCGTTGCTCAAAACTCCATCCCCTCCCCCCGCCGAGTCTAGTTTAAAGCCCTCCTTGTGAGTCTGGCCAGCTTGTTGGCGAAGACCCTCTTGCCCCGCCTGGTCAGGTGAATCCCATCAGCTCCCAACAGACCCGGCCTCTCAAAGGCAGAGCCACGATCATAGAAGCCAAAACCTCGAGTACGGCACCGGCTACGCAGCCCGGGCATTCACCTGTTCAATCCGTCTCCTCCTGTGCAGGTAACGGCAGGGAGACGCGGCAAAGAGGAGGGGGTCCTGCGGAGGCGGGACCACACTCCTCGGAGGCTGAACTTCCCTATCTTGAGTGACTCTGTGAAGAGCCAACAGAGGAGCCGTTTTGACCACGCATGTGCCAAAAGGAAAGGTCAAACAACGGTCACACCTGCAGGGAGGGGGGGAGTAACTCCCCAGCGATCCCCCAAGCCCACCGACTCATTTCCAGAAGAATCCGAAGGTACAAACTGCGCATGTACCAAAAGCAAAGAGAATTCTAGAAGCACAAACTGCGCATGATGCCTAATTAGCCTAACGAGTCCAAGTGCCCACCCGGAGGAGGGGCAAGGAATTATAAAAGGACACAAGTCAAAGCCCCGCGCGGCTGTGCCCCTCCAGAACTGGACCCCTGGGGTGGCTGGACCAACGCTGGAGCCAGGACCGGTGAAATCTTCCTTTTCGTCTTTCTCTCTCTCTCTTTTCCTCTCTCCCCTTTTCTCTCCTGTTCTTATTCTGTATGCCCGCGTATAAGGCAAGGCTTGTCGGGCGGGGCACGTTTAAGGCTTATCGGGGCATGTTATAAGATCTGCCCCTAGTCGGTGTAAGTTTAATGCCGGTTGCAGGGGATGCAAAGATTACTGACAAAGTTTCATGCCAATTATCTGTTGTGAGCCAATAAAAATTGAGTTGTGTGAACTGAAGAATCCTTGGTGTCGTTTCACCTCAATCCTGACCTGGGAATCGGCGAATCTGAGTCATCGTCCCGAGAAATTGGGACGTGACACCCAGCACCAAAACCAACAAAGCGTTTTGGCCGGAGACTGGGCTGATGAGCGGCCGAAACTGCACGAACACAGCACAAAATCTGACTACGAGTCAACCACTTTACGCTATAATAAGTATGTGCAGCCATCAGGGTCCGTTGAGCTCTCCCTCCATAGCAGCTGGCTGCGCGGCCGTTTTTTGGCATGCACGTAACATTTAAGATACGTATAGCGAGCTTACGCGATAATCTTTCTATCCCGTACTAACTTCAAGCGTAGTAAATCGCAGAGTATCGACCGCCAATCCATCTGTACTTATTAAATACTTTACGTACCTAAATGTACTGATTAGAACTCAATAAACTAGCTCCTAGATCTGACCTGATCTGAGTGACCTCCGACTCTTCTCCTGCGGCACCTGGACGGTATCAAAAGCATCATTGGTGCCCAATTCTCAGCTTTGGGTCTCCTTTGCTGCTGAATTTTCGGTTACAGAAGACGGATTGGTACCTGTGCTTCAGTCAAAATCAACATTCGGTCCTGATCCTTCGCGACAAAAGGGTCGGGAACTACATCTCCAGCCTTACTTCTTGTCCTTTTACCCTTCGCATCCTCAAGGCATTGCCTTCTCTTAAGGCTCGGTTTTAATCAAGTTTAGCAAGACCAAGCTCACATCTACTCCGTGACCTCTTTACGGCTGTCCCCGGGTTTCCAACGCGCGCACACACAAAGAGCATCCAACGGGCTCTGTACAGTTTCATCCCTTTGCACGCGGGAGTTCCAGTTCTTTGTCACTTTTATTGCCAAGAGAGAAAAAATGGAGCCAAGGTCCTTTTCCTCACAAGAAGCTCTTACTGCTCGGAAAGAAGGCTTTTTCTCTCAGAATTTCCCCCCCTCGAAGTGACTGGATTCCCCAGATATTTCCCGACTTTCCTGTCTCCGAAACGTCCCGTTGCTACCCCAGTCGCTATCGTTCTTTAAGCCACCAGCCCCCTGCAACCTCTACGTGGAGGAACCTGCCTTTTAGGCTTTGTGATGGATGGGTTGACCTTGGCCGGCTGCCAGGGGCCCGCCCAGCTGCTCTCTCACTGCCCCTCCTCAACAGGACAGGGGGAGAAGACAGGATGCAAAAGTTCCTTCAGGAAATATCCACCTGCCGGATCCACGGACGGCAGGGAAATACCCGCCTCGGGCAGCGTTTTGCCCTTTCTTGAATGTGTTTTCACAGGGGCGCCACCGGCTTCGCTGAAGTTGCTCAGCTTTGGCCTGCGGTGAGCGCGGTGCCTGGCTGGCTGGAAGCAGCTGTGCCCGGCCCGGGGCAGACCCTGGCCTCTCCTCTCGGAGGCCACCCCTGCGGGCCGCACCTGGAGCGCCGTGTCCAGTTCTGGTCCCCACAATTCAAAACCAGACGCAGACAGACTGGAGAGGGTCCCCAAGGAGGGCCACGGAGATGATCAAAGGGCGGGAGAACCTGCCCTATGAGGAAAGGCCGAAGGAGACGGGTCTCTTCTCCCTTGGAGAAGAGAAGGCTCGGGGGGGAACCTCAGCACAGTATTCCAGTACTTATAGGGTAGCTACAAAGAGGACGGAGGCTCTCCCTTCACAAGGAGCCACATGGAGAAGACGAGGGGCAACGGGTACAAGTTGCACCAGGAGACAGGTTTCATCTCGCTACAAGGCAGGCTGGTTTTTTTATTGTTTTGGGGTTTGGGTTTGGGTTTTTTTTTTACAGCGAGAACAATCATCCGCTGGAACAGCCTCCCCAGGGATGTGGCGCGAGTCCCCATCGCTGGAGGTTTTCAAGATGCGATCGGACAGGGTGCTAGATAATCTCATCTAGGCTCCCTTTCCCACAAAAGGTTGGGCCAGCTGATCGTTCGAGGCCCCTTCCCACCTGGGCCGCTCTAGGATTCTACGAGTCTTCAGTGGATCACTGTTTAATAACCCTTTGCTCTCTCCGGTTTGGAGCAAAGCATCGGCACCGTTGCCCGCGAGGCGAGACGTAAATTCCACCAGGCGCCACAGACTTCTCAAACCTATGGTAATCACCCAGTCTCTCTGAACGTATAAGCCATACCTGGCTTCTTCAAAATTCCCCCGCCCCCAGAAGCGGCAACGCCTTCTAGATACCTTAGGGAGCTTACACAGACAGAGCAAGAGACGTTACCTAGCTCAGCCGCTCAGTAAGCAAACGCTGCACCAGGGCCAGTTTCGAGGAAACACCGTATGTCAGTTCCCCTCTACTTCAGGTAAATCGTTTCCATCTCCTCCCCGGGAAGATTAAACGAAGGCAAAGTCCTCGGGTTACTTACACGCCCGTGACACCAAACTTCACCTGATCGCTTGGGGATATAGAAGAGATGAAGACGCCTTCCAGCGGGCGTCTCGGATGCCTCAGTAACAGAGTGTTCAAGGGCAACCAAGGACCGCCCTGCTTTCCCATGCCCGTCTCCCTTTTTTAACAGCTGTTGAAGAAAGATGAAGTTTGCCGTCTCCCTGTGACGTAGTCTTGGCTCGGGTCTGGCTGGGATGGAGGCAACTTTCCCCATAGCAGCCCTCATAGTGCTGTGCTTTGTAGTTGTAGCTAGAAGGGTGTTGACGACACGCCGACGTTTTGGCTACCGCTGAGCGGTGCTCCCACAGCACGGGGGCTGTCCCTCCAACCACCCCCACCGTCCAGTAAGCTGGGGGGGGGGGAAGGGGCAAGAGGCAGGGTCTGGGACAGAGCCAGGACAGCCGACCCAAACCGACAAAAGAGATATTCCACTGCGCTATGGAAGCGCCACAGCTGCCACTCAGACCGACCGTTTTCTCCTACCCACCTCCTCACCAGAAAAGGGACACCAAGGGGGCCGTAGCACGCAGCCGTCGATAAAGTGCTCCGACAGGAGTTGGACGCTTCCAACACATTGCACCGTGCCGAAACCACCCTTGCACGGCGCGCCTGTAGCGCCACGTACAGTATTTTCTAAAGTTTGAGCAGCAGCCTACGCCGGCCGGCTTTACGTACCGCTTCCAAAAAGCTAAGCGTTCCCTTCCTACGAGGCGCAGGAGACTGCTAAGCGGTTCCAGCGTCACGCTTCAAACGACTGGGCAAATCATTATCTATCTACAGAACGCTGTTAACAGACTGAAACATTCCACACACTCGCACTCCGGGGAGACGCCATTTTAACGTGCAGAACGATTTCCCTCAGTAAGACGCGCAAGACACGGATGACATCCCCATGCTAAATCTTTATTGTGCAACCACTGCTCAAAGCTTTTATTACCTTCCGCAGGCACGCGTCACAAAAAAATTAGACGTCAACAGCGGCTAGACTGACGGGCAACAGACGAAACCCATTCGGCGGCGATCTGTACGCGTGCAGCAACTCTCGCGGTGCAAAAAATCTTAAGCCAGGCGGCCAGCCCAACCGACGGCCACCCAGAACACGTAGATGTACGCGACAGGCGGACTGCCCGCCCTGGGGCCCTTCATCCGCAGCCATCCGGAACCCGCTGGTCAGGCCCAGGCGGGCAGCACGCTTCTTGCCGACAGTCGTTAAACGCCCAAGAAGCTGGAGAAGGAAGTACAAAACCGTAAATAAATAAAATAAAAAAGCCACACACAAAGAGGGGAGAGGGCGGGAAGGGAAGGAACGAGAGCAGAGAAGCACCCAGAGAAACCAGTCAGCCAATTCCTAGCAATTCAACCGCTGCGCTTCAAACTACCGTCTGCCCGCCCGCAACCGGCATTTTCCAAGCGAAGCTACAAAGACCGATTCTGCACACTATGGCGGGGGGAAGAAACAGAGCCACGCAATTTTTTTTCAAGCTAGACTGTAACGGACCACAAGACGGCCACAGAAGCCAAGTTTGTCTCCGGGTTAAAGCCCCCATTATATCTTCAGGCAACATAAGCAATTCTGGTGGAAAATAAACTTTAGGCTGCCTTTTGCGTGGGTTTACAAAGTCCCTGAACTTGACTTTCATAGCCAAAAGCAAAGCGTCCAGCACCTCTCAACCAGCTTTGCCCTTCCTCACCCCCGACCTGCCAAAACCTCGCTCTAAACCGTGACAGCAGGCATCAGACCGCGCTCCAAAACAACGCTGCGTTTTGCACCAGAGGTACATACCCAGGGATGAGCGCCGCTTTATATCGCTACTTTTAGTCAAAGAGCTCAACTCCATTCCAAGCTAGAGGCAAAAGATTATAGCGCCAGAAAACCCAAGACAGCCTACTGCGCCCTATCGAGAGGGAAAGGGCGGGGTGGGAAAGAGTCTAGTAAATTCGGAACTAATTACAGGCACAGTTTAGCGTACAGAAAGCTTCCACAGTACTTACAGATTCACCGGAGTCTTCCGCTTCAGATAACCTGACAACCGGCTCCTTCGGCACGGCTAGGAAAAGCGTCGGAGCTCGGGGTGAAAGAGCATGGAACGCGAGGCACTGGAGGAAGAGCAAACAGTTAAAACGCAATTGGCGTCAGAGAAAGGTAATAGCTTAAGCCAATCAACATGCCCCCCTGAACTCGTACAGAAGCGGATTACCAGATGCCCCAAACACAAGCCGAAACGTTGATTTTTCTTACGCGATACTAATGCTTTCTATACACAAAGCACAACACGTTTACAGAGCCCCCTCCACAAGTGGGATTCGGCATGCAAGATGACGGGGGCGAGGAGACGGGCCGGTACTTCAGATTAGCGACCTCCGGCACGGTTCAATTTGGGTTGATCGTTTCCTAAGCAGTTTTTCTCTTCGACGCGGTCCCCGCAGAGGCGGGAGACAAACGGCTTAACCGAATCAGCAAAGAACTTAGCGAAGCGGAAGATCGGCGGCCATTCGTTTTCCACGGGACGGGGAGCTCAAGCGTTGAAAAGCAAAAGCATAATCACAGGAAGCCTGCAAGCGCGCAGTACGAGTCTGTCTCCTATACTGCACGTAAACCCTACCTTCAAAAGCAGAAGGCAGCCCCCTAACTGTTAATCTTCAGCAATCGAATAACTACGTTATACGGGATACTAACTTAAAGTTAACGTCGTGTAGGTAACGGCTGCGGTTTTTTTCCCCCCACGGTCTAAGCGGCTCACTCCAGTTCCTAGCACGTCGTGGTGCACCAGCACCCGCGAACCTTGCAAGCACGCTGCTGTCACGGTCCCACTTCGCCACAGAAACAAGATGCGGGAAGCTTTTGCAGCCTGCAGGATGACCGGTTTCTAGATGTTTTTTGGAGAAAACCAAGAAAGGTTTGCAATTCTTTGCTTTAATAATCCCGTTTGAGGGGTTCAGAACCAAAGCCTAGCACAGCGGAGCTGCGAAATCTCCATAACGCTGCTACGAGGCACATCAAGACGTGCATTTCTCCCATGCAGAACTAACTCATTACGGTCACCACTCAGACGTTCGCTGGTTACATACATACGCCTGGAATCCCCGAGGAGGTTGACCGCGTGCGCTTAATCTAAGGTTTCAAGACTATCATCCTACACGAGGTAGGACCACTCCCGTCCCTCGGCAGCAAACTTTGCACGACTTGCAGTGCCAAAGGGATATCACGCGGCAAACGTCTGCGGCTGCCACCAAGTGCGTTACCGTCAGAGGCCCTCCTCTACGCGCGCGCGCACCCGACACGGTGGGGCCGGGAACCGAGGCGAGCCGGACAGCACCAGCAACCCAGTACGCGCCGCGGCAGCCGGGGAGGGGGGGGGCAGCACCGAAGCAGCGCGATGTTTTAGGGACGGTGCAGTAGAGCGCGCCACAACCCAGAGAGGCCCCGTCCGTCTCCCGTCCCTCCACCCACCCGCCCTGCCGCGCTCCCGGGCACCGCGCAACGGGTCCTCGGCTCGGGGTGCCTGCGAGCGCGGGGGGAGGGGGGGAAGGGAAGAGGAAGCGCGCACAGAGCAAAGCCGCGGCTACCTCCTCGTCCTCGTCGATGACGTTGGCGGGGACGCGCCTTGCCGGTGACCTTTCCGAAGACCGTAGTGGCGCCACCGGGCCGGGCGGCCCGCGCCCCAATAATCTCGTCGGCCACGACAACGCCCCTCGTCGCCCCCGCGCTTCCTCCACTCGGCCAGGCCCTCCGCGGCGCCCATTGGGCCGCCGGATCGCCGCCGGCCGATCCCGCGTCTCGATTGGCTGTCTCGCCTGTCGTTTCCGCTTGTCCCCGCCCCCTTGGCGGGTCCGGGGCTCAGGGAGTTTGCGCGCCCTCGGGGCGCGGAGGGATCCGACCTGGGGGGTGGAGGGAGAAGACGCTGGCCGAGTCCGCGGAGGGATCTGCGCCGTGTAGTGCTGCGACCCTGTGGGCGGGCAACGAGGTCTCGGAAGAGGCTGTTTGCTGTAGCTAGAAGTACTATTTCTTGTTATTTATCACCGCACCAAGTCCCCCCCAAACGTGCTTGGGGCTTTTTGGTGCTGCTCCCTCCAGTCAAATGACTGCTTTTGCCAGGGCAGGGCAGGGCAGGCCTCAACTTCTCAGAGCATTTCGCAGAACCAACAGAAGTTGCTCTAAATTGGCCCCTGAAAGCCCCACTTCAATTGCAGACGTTTCTAAGCTGCACGCCTCCCGGGAGAAAATAAAATACAAAGCGCGTGCTCAGCACTGGTGGCTTGAGGGCTGGAGGGCAGATCGAGATAGGATTTGCGCTAAGCTGGGTAGGGGAGGCTTTTCGAAAAATAGGCCGTGCCCCCGAAGCTGACCAAGGGTGGTCTGCGGCGCCCCGCACCCCCGGGGATAGTGAGCAATTTGATTGGTCTACACAACTGTATCGTAACAGATACAAACCCTGCTTTCCTCTATATCGGGCTAAGGATATCCTTAGCCTTCTTTGCGGCGAGGGCACGACTGGCGGCTCACGTTCAACTCGGTGTCCGCCAGGAGCCCCCCGCGTCCTTTTCTGCAAAGCTGCTTTCCAGCCAGTCGGCCTCCAGCGTATACTGGTGCGTGGGGGTTGTGTCCTCCCCAGGTGCAGGACTTGTGTATGTTCAGGTTCCTCAGGTGGTCTCCAACGGGACCGTTTCCTACGACGGGAGGGACTTTGTTCCCCCAGTCCCTGCCTTGGGGTTCAGGGACTCGAGAGATGTGGGAACGGTGACTGCCGGTGAAAAGGGAGGAAAACAATCGTCGAGTACCTCAGCCTTCTCCACGTCGGTTGTCACTAGATCTCCTGTCTTATTTATCGGAGGGGGGCGGGGGTGGTGTACTTTTTCTTTAGTCTTCCTTTTCTGACCAACGCACCGGTAGAAGCCCTTCTTCCGATTCTTCACATCCCTTGCCAAATTCAGCTCCAGCTGTGCCTTAGCTTTCCTGATCCCATCCCTACACACCCGGGCAGCATCCCCGTATTCTTCCCAGGATGCGTGTCCCTGCTTCCACCGCCTATGCGTTGCCTTCTTGCGCTTCAGCTCGACCGGAAGGTCCTTGCTCAGCCGTGCTGGTCTCCTGCCCTCCTTGCCCGATTTCTTACGCACGGGAATCGAGAGCTCTCGTGCTCTAAGAAAAACGTCCTTAAAGAGCTGCCGGCTCCCGCCGGCTCCTTCTGCACAGTGGCTTCCAACTCCTCCTGTTTGTTACCCGTGCTGCGTGCGTCGGCGTAGAGGCGCTTCAGCTGGGCTGCCGACCGTGTCACCTTTTCGGAGGATCAAGCCCCGGTTCCTTTGCGGCAGGCATCTCTCAGGTGTTCCCCTGTTGCTTCCTAACGCTTCGGCAGCCCCTGGCTCTTCTCCGTTGCTCAAAACTCCATCCCCTCCCCCCGCCGAGTCTAGTTTAAAGCCCTCCTTGTGAGTCTGGCCAGCTTGTTGGCGAAGACCCTCTTGCCCCGCCTGGTCAGGTGAATCCCATCAGCTCCCAACAGACCCGGCCTCTCAAAGGCAGAGCCACGATCATAGAAGCCAAAACCTCGAGTACGGCACCGGCTACGCAGCCCGGGCATTCACCTGTTCAATCCGTCTCCTCCTGTGCAGGTAACGGCAGGGAGACGCGGCAAAGAGGAGGGGGTCCTGCGGAGGCGGGACCACACTCCTCGGAGGCTGAACTTCCCTATCTTGAGTGACTCTGTGAAGAGCCAACAGAGGAGCCGTTTTGACCACGCATGTGCCAAAAGGAAAGGTCAAACAACGGTCACACCTGCAGGGAGGGGGGGAGTAACTCCCCAGCGATCCCCCAAGCCCACCGACTCATTTCCAGAAGAATCCGAAGGTACAAACTGCGCATGTACCAAAAGCAAAGAGAATTCTAGAAGCACAAACTGCGCATGATGCCTAATTAGCCTAACGAGTCCAAGTGCCCACCCGGAGGAGGGGCAAGGAATTATAAAAGGACACAAGTCAAAGCCCCGCGCGGCTGTGCCCCTCCAGAACTGGACCCCTGGGGTGGCTGGACCAACGCTGGAGCCAGGACCGGTGAAATCTTCCTTTTCGTCTTTCTCTCTCTCTCTTTTCCTCTCTCCCCTTTTCTCTCCTGTTCTTATTCTGTATGCCCGCGTATAAGGCAAGGCTTGTCGGGCGGGGCACGTTTAAGGCTTATCGGGGCATGTTATAAGATCTGCCCCTAGTCGGTGTAAGTTTAATGCCGGTTGCAGGGGATGCAAAGATTACTGACAAAGTTTCATGCCAATTATCTGTTGTGAGCCAATAAAAATTGAGTTGTGTGAACTGAAGAATCCTTGGTGTCGTTTCACCTCAATCCTGACCTGGGAATCGGCGAATCTGAGTCATCGTCCCGAGAAATTGGGACGTGACACCCAGCACCAAAACCAACAAAGCGTTTTGGCCGGAGACTGGGCTGATGAGCGGCCGAAACTGCACGAACACAGCACAAAATCTGACTACGAGTCAACCACTTTACGCTATAATAAGTATGTGCAGCCATCAGGGTCCGTTGAGCTCTCCCTCCATAGCAGCTGGCTGCGCGGCCGTTTTTTGGCATGCACGTAACATTTAAGATACGTATAGCGAGCTTACGCGATAATCTTTCTATCCCGTACTAACTTCAAGCGTAGTAAATCGCAGAGTATCGACCGCCAATCCATCTGTACTTATTAAATACTTTACGTACCTAAATGTACTGATTAGAACTCAATAAACTAGCTCCTAGATCTGACCTGATCTGAGTGACCTCCGACTCTTCTCCTGCGGCACCTGGACGGTATCAAAAGCATCATTGGTGCCCAATTCTCAGCTTTGGGTCTCCTTTGCTGCTGAATTTTCGGTTACAGAAGACGGATTGGTACCTGCGCTTCAGTCAAAATCAACATTCGGTCCTGATCCTTCGCGACAAAAGGGTCGGGAACTACATCTCCAGCCTTACTTCTTGTCCTTTTACCCTTCGCATCCTCAAGGCGTTGCCTTCTCTTAAGGCTCGGTTTTAATCAAGTTTAGCAAGACCAAGCTCACATCTACTCCGTGACCTCTTTACGGCTGTCCCCGGGTTTCCAACGCGCGCACACACAAAGAGCATCCAACGGGCTCTGTACAGTTTCATCCCTTTGCACGCGGGAGTTCCAGTTCTTTGTCACTTTTATTGCCAAGAGAGAAAAAATGGAGCCAAGGTCCTTTTCCTCACAAGAAGCTCTTACTGCTCGGAAAGAAGGCTTTTTCTCTCAGAATTTCCCCCCCTCGAAGTGACTGGATTCCCCAGATATTTCCCGACTTTCCTGTCTCCGAAACGTCCCGTTGCTACCCCAGTCGCTATCGTTCTTTAAGCCACCAGCCCCCTGCAACCTCTACGTGGAGGAACCTGCCTTTTAGGCTTTGTGATGGATGGGTTGACCTTGGCCGGCTGCCAGGGGCCCGCCCAGCTGCTCTCTCACTGCCCCTCCTCAACAGGACAGGGGGAGAAGACAGGATGCAAAAGTTCCTTCAGGAAATATCCACCTGCCGGATCCACGGACGGCAGGGAAATACCCGCCTCGGGCAGCGTTTTGCCCTTTCTTGAATGTGTTTTCACAGGGGCGCCACCGGCTTCGCTGAAGTTGCTCAGCTTTGGCCTGCGGTGAGCGCGGTGCCTGGCTGGCTGGAAGCAGCTGTGCCCGGCCCGGGGCAGACCCTGGCCTCTCCTCTCGGAGGCCACCCCTGCGGGCCGCACCTGGAGCGCCGTGTCCAGTTCTGGTCCCCACAATTCAAAACCAGACGCAGACAGACTGGAGAGGGTCCCCAAGGAGGGCCACGGAGATGATCAAAGGGCGGGAGAACCTGCCCTATGAGGAAAGGCCGAAGGAGACGGGTCTCTTCTCCCTTGGAGAAGAGAAGGCTCGGGGGGGAACCTCAGCACAGTATTCCAGTACTTATAGGGTAGCTACAAAGAGGACGGAGGCTCTCCCTTCACAAGGAGCCACATGGAGAAGACGAGGGGCAACGGGTACAAGTTGCACCAGGAGACAGGTTTCATCTCGCTACAAGGCAGGCTGGTTTTTTTATTGTTTTGGGGTTTGGGTTTGTTTTTTTTTTTTACAGCGAGAACAATCATCCGCTGGAACAGCCTCCCCAGGGATGTGGCGCGAGTCCCCATCGCTGGAGGTTTTCAAGATGCGATCGGACAGGGTGCTAGATAATCTCATCTAGGCTCCCTTTCCCACAAAAGGTTGGGCCAGCTGATCGTTCGAGGCCCCTTCCCACCTGGGCCGCTCTAGGATTCTACGAGTCTTCAGTGGATCACTGTTTAATAACCCTTTGCTCTCTCCGGTTTGGAGCAAAGCATCGGCACCGTTGCCCGCGAGGCGAGACGTAAATTCCACCAGGCGCCACAGACTTCTCAAACCTATGGTAATCACCCAGTCTCTCTGAACGTATAAGCCATACCTGGCTTCTTCAAAATTCCCCCGCCCCCAGAAGCGGCAACGCCTTCTAGATACCTTAGGGAGCTTACACAGACAGAGCAAGAGACGTTACCTAGCTCAGCCGCTCAGTAAGCAAACGCTGCACCAGGGCCAGTTTCGAGGAAACACCGTATGTCAGTTCCCCTCTACTTCAGGTAAATCGTTTCCATCTCCTCCCCGGGAAGATTAAACGAAGGCAAAGTCCTCGGGTTACTTACACGCCCGTGACACCAAACTTCACCTGATCGCTTGGGGATATAGAAGAGATGAAGACGCCTTCCAGCGGGCGTCTCGGATGCCTCAGTAACAGAGTGTTCAAGGGCAACCAAGGACCGCCCTGCTTTCCCATGCCCGTCTCCCTTTTTTAACAGCTGTTGAAGAAAGATGAAGTTTGCCGTCTCCCTGTGACGTAGTCTTGGCTCGGGTCTGGCTGGGATGGAGGCAACTTTCCCCATAGCAGCCCTCATAGTGCTGTGCTTTGTAGTTGTAGCTAGAAGGGTGTTGACGACACGCCGACGTTTTGGCTACCGCTGAGCGGTGCTCCCACAGCACGGGGGCTGTCCCTCCAACCACCCCCACCGTCCAGTAAGCTGGGGGGGGGGGAAGGGGCAAGAGGCAGGGTCTGGGACAGAGCCAGGACAGCCGACCCAAACCGACAAAAGAGATATTCCACTGCGCTATGGAAGCGCCACAGCTGCCACTCAGACCGACCGTTTTCTCCTACCCACCTCCTCACCAGAAAAGGGACACCAAGGGGGCCGTAGCACGCAGCCGTCGATAAAGTGCTCCGACAGGAGTTGGACGCTTCCAACACATTGCACCGTGCCGAAACCACCCTTGCACGGCGCGCCTGTAGCGCCACGTACAGTATTTTCTAAAGTTTGAGCAGCAGCCTACGCCGGCCGGCTTTACGTACCGCTTCCAAAAAGCTAAGCGTTCCCTTCCTACGAGGCGCAGGAGACTGCTAAGCGGTTCCAGCGTCACGCTTCAAACGACTGGGCAAATCATTATCTATCTACAGAACGCTGTTAACAGACTGAAACATTCCACACACTCGCACTCCGGGGAGACGCCATTTTAACGTGCAGAACGATTTCCCTCAGTAAGACGCGCAAGACACGGATGACATCCCCATGCTAAATCTTTATTGTGCAACCACTGCTCAAAGCTTTTATTACCTTCCGCAGGCACGCGTCACAAAAAAATTAGACGTCAACAGCGGCTAGACTGACGGGCAACAGACGAAACCCATTCGGCGGCGATCTGTACGCGTGCAGCAACTCTCGCGGTGCAAAAAATCTTAAGCCAGGCGGCCAGCCCAACCGACGGCCACCCAGAACACGTAGATGTACGCGACAGGCGGACTGCCCGCCCTGGGGCCCTTCATCCGCAGCCATCCGGAACCCGCTGGTCAGGCCCAGGCGGGCAGCACGCTTCTTGCCGACAGTCGTTAAACGCCCAAGAAGCTGGAGAAGGAAGTACAAAACCGTAAATAAATAAAATAAAAAAGCCACACACAAAGAGGGGAGAGGGCGGGAAGGGAAGGAACGAGAGCAGAGAAGCACCCAGAGAAACCAGTCAGCCAATTCCTAGCAATTCAACCGCTGCGCTTCAAACTACCGTCTGCCCGCCCGCAACCGGCATTTTCCAAGCGAAGCTACAAAGACCGATTCTGCACACTATGGCGGGGGGAAGAAACAGAGCCACGCAATTTTTTTTCAAGCTAGACTGTAACGGACCACAAGACGGCCACAGAAGCCAAGTTTGTCTCCGGGTTAAAGCCCCCATTATATCTTCAGGCAACATAAGCAATTCTGGTGGAAAATAAACTTTAGGCTGCCTTTTGCGTGGGTTTACAAAGTCCCTGAACTTGACTTTCATAGCCAAAAGCAAAGCGTCCAGCACCTCTCAACCAGCTTTGCCCTTCCTCACCCCCGACCTGCCAAAACCTCGCTCTAAACCGTGACAGCAGGCATCAGACCGCGCTCCAAAACAACGCTGCGTTTTGCACCAGAGGTACATACCCAGGGATGAGCGCCGCTTTATATCGCTACTTTTAGTCAAAGAGCTCAACTCCATTCCAAGCTAGAGGCAAAAGATTATAGCGCCAGAAAACCCAAGACAGCCTACTGCGCCCTATCGAGAGGGAAAGGGCGGGGTGGGAAAGAGTCTAGTAAATTCGGAACTAATTACAGGCACAGTTTAGCGTACAGAAAGCTTCCACAGTACTTACAGATTCACCGGAGTCTTCCGCTTCAGATAACCTGACAACCGGCTCCTTCGGCACGGCTAGGAAAAGCGTCGGAGCTCGGGGTGAAAGAGCATGGAACGCGAGGCACTGGAGGAAGAGCAAACAGTTAAAACGCAATTGGCGTCAGAGAAAGGTAATAGCTTAAGCCAATCAACATGCCCCCCTGAACTCGTACAGAAGCGGATTACCAGATGCCCCAAACACAAGCCGAAACGTTGATTTTTCTTACGCGATACTAATGCTTTCTATACACAAAGCACAACACGTTTACAGAGCCCCCTCCACAAGTGGGATTCGGCATGCAAGATGACGGGGGCAAGGAGACGGGCCGGTACTTCAGATTAGCGACCTCCGGCACGGTTCAATTTGGGTTGATCGTTTCCTAAGCAGTTTTTCTCTTCGACGCGGTCCCCGCAGAGGCGGGAGACAAACGGCTTAACCGAATCAGCAAAGAACTTAGCGAAGCGGAAGATCGGCGGCCATTCGTTTTCCACGGGACGGGGAGCTCAAGCGTTGAAAAGCAAAAGCATAATCACAGGAAGCCTGCAAGCGCGCAGTACGAGTCTGTCTCCTATACTGCACGTAAACCCTACCTTCAAAAGCAGAAGGCAGCCCCCTAACTGTTAATCTTCAGCAATCGAATAACTACGTTATACGGGATACTAACTTAAAGTTAACGTCGTGTAGGTAACGGCTGCGGTTTTTTTCCCCCCACGGTCTAAGCGGCTCACTCCAGTTCCTAGCACGTCGTGGTGCACCAGCACCCGCGAACCTTGCAAGCACGCTGCTGTCACGGTCCCACTTCGCCACAGAAACAAGATGCGGGAAGCTTTTGCAGCCTGCAGGATGACCGGTTTCTAGATGTTTTTTGGAGAAAACCAAGAAAGGTTTGCAATTCTTTGCTTTAATAATCCCGTTTGAGGGGTTCAGAACCAAAGCCTAGCACAGCGGAGCTGCGAAATCTCCATAACGCTGCTACGAGGCACATCAAGACGTGCATTTCTCCCATGCAGAACTAACTCATTACGGTCACCACTCAGACGTTCGCTGGTTACATACATACGCCTGGAATCCCCGAGGAGGTTGACCGCGTGCGCTTAATCTAAGGTTTCAAGACTATCATCCTACACGAGGTAGGACCACTCCCGTCCCTCGGCAGCAAACTTTGCACGACTTGCAGTGCCAAAGGGATATCACGCGGCAAACGTCTGCGGCTGCCACCAAGTGCGTTACCGTCAGAGGCCCTCCTCTACGCGCGCGCGCACCCGACACGGTGGGGCCGGGAACCGAGGCGAGCCGGACAGCACCAGCAACCCAGTACGCGCCGCGGCAGCCGGGGAGGGGGGGGGCAGCACCGAAGCAGCGCGATGTTTTAGGGACGGTGCAGTAGAGCGCGCCACAACCCAGAGAGGCCCCGTCCGTCTCCCGTCCCTCCACCCACCCGCCCTGCCGCGCTCCCGGGCACCGCGCAACGGGTCCTCGGCTCGGGGTGCCTGCGAGCGCGGGGGGAGGGGGGGAAGGGAAGAGGAAGCGCGCACAGAGCAAAGCCGCGGCTACCTCCTCGTCCTCGTCGATGACGTTGGCGGGGACGCGCCTTGCCGGTGACCTTTCCGAAGACCGTAGTGGCGCCACCGGGCCGGGCGGCCCGCGCCCCAATAATCTCGTCGGCCACGACAACGCCCCTCGTCGCCCCCGCGCTTCCTCCACTCGGCCAGGCCCTCCGCGGCGCCCATTGGGCCGCCGGATCGCCGCCGGCCGATCCCGCGTCTCGATTGGCTGTCTCGCCTGTCGTTTCCGCTTGTCCCCGCCCCCTTGGCGGGTCCGGGGCTCAGGGAGTTTGCGCGCCCTCGGGGCGCGGAGGGATCCGACCTGGGGGGTGGAGGGAGAAGACGCTGGCCGAGTCCGCGGAGGGATCTGCGCCGTGTAGTGCTGCGACCCTGTGGGCGGGCAACGAGGTCTCGGAAGAGGCTGTTTGCTGTAGCTAGAAGTACTATTTCTTGTTATTTATCACCGCACCAAGTCCCCCCCAAACGTGCTTGGGGCTTTTTGGTGCTGCTCCCTCCAGTCAAATGACTGCTTTTGCCAGGGCAGGGCAGGGCAGGCCTCAACTTCTCAGAGCATTTCGCAGAACCAACAGAAGTTGCTCTAAATTGGCCCCTGAAAGCCCCACTTCAATTGCAGACGTTTCTAAGCTGCACGCCTCCCGGGAGAAAATAAAATACAAAGCGCGTGCTCAGCACTGGTGGCTTGAGGGCTGGAGGGCAGATCGAGATAGGATTTGCGCTAAGCTGGGTAGGGGAGGCTTTTCGAAAAATAGGCCGTGCCCCCGAAGCTGACCAAGGGTGGTCTGCGGCGCCCCGCACCCCCGGGGATAGTGAGCAATTTGATTGGTCTACACAACTGTATCGTAACAGATACAAACCCTGCTTTCCTCTATATCGGGCTAAGGATATCCTTAGCCTTCTTTGCGGCGAGGGCACGACTGGCGGCTCACGTTCAACTCGGTGTCCGCCAGGAGCCCCCCGCGTCCTTTTCTGCAAAGCTGCTTTCCAGCCAGTCGGCCTCCAGCGTATACTGGTGCGTGGGGGTTGTGTCCTCCCCAGGTGCAGGACTTGTGTATGTTCAGGTTCCTCAGGTGGTCTCCAACGGGACCGTTTCCTACGACGGGAGGGACTTTGTTCCCCCAGTCCCTGCCTTGGGGTTCAGGGACTCGAGAGATGTGGGAACGGTGACTGCCGGTGAAAAGGGAGGAAAACAATCGTCGAGTACCTCAGCCTTCTCCACGTCGGTTGTCACTAGATCTCCTGTCTTATTTATCGGAGGGGGGCGGGGGTGGTGTACTTTTTCTTTAGTCTTCCTTTTCTGACCAACGCACCGGTAGAAGCCCTTCTTCCGATTCTTCACATCCCTTGCCAAATTCAGCTCCAGCTGTGCCTTAGCTTTCCTGATCCCATCCCTACACACCCGGGCAGCATCCCCGTATTCTTCCCAGGATGCGTGTCCCTGCTTCCACCGCCTATGCGTTGCCTTCTTGCGCTTCAGCTCGACCGGAAGGTCCTTGCTCAGCCGTGCTGGTCTCCTGCCCTCCTTGCCCGATTTCTTACGCACGGGAATCGAGAGCTCTCGTGCTCTAAGAAAAACGTCCTTAAAGAGCTGCCGGCTCCCGCCGGCTCCTTCTGCACAGTGGCTTCCAACTCCTCCTGTTTGTTACCCGTGCTGCGTGCGTCGGCGTAGAGGCGCTTCAGCTGGGCTGCCGACCGTGTCACCTTTTCGGAGGATCAAGCCCCGGTTCCTTTGCGGCAGGCATCTCTCAGGTGTTCCCCTGTTGCTTCCTAACGCTTCGGCAGCCCCTGGCTCTTCTCCGTTGCTCAAAACTCCATCCCCTCCCCCCGCCGAGTCTAGTTTAAAGCCCTCCTTGTGAGTCTGGCCAGCTTGTTGGCGAAGACCCTCTTGCCCCGCCTGGTCAGGTGAATCCCATCAGCTCCCAACAGACCCGGCCTCTCAAAGGCAGAGCCACGATCATAGAAGCCAAAACCTCGAGTACGGCACCGGCTACGCAGCCCGGGCATTCACCTGTTCAATCCGTCTCCTCCTGTGCAGGTAACGGCAGGGAGACGCGGCAAAGAGGAGGGGGTCCTGCGGAGGCGGGACCACACTCCTCGGAGGCTGAACTTCCCTATCTTGAGTGACTCTGTGAAGAGCCAACAGAGGAGCCGTTTTGACCACGCATGTGCCAAAAGGAAAGGTCAAACAACGGTCACACCTGCAGGGAGGGGGGGAGTAACTCCCCAGCGATCCCCCAAGCCCACCGACTCATTTCCAGAAGAATCCGAAGGTACAAACTGCGCATGTACCAAAAGCAAAGAGAATTCTAGAAGCACAAACTGCGCATGATGCCTAATTAGCCTAACGAGTCCAAGTGCCCACCCGGAGGAGGGGCAAGGAATTATAAAAGGACACAAGTCAAAGCCCCGCGCGGCTGTGCCCCTCCAGAACTGGACCCCTGGGGTGGCTGGACCAACGCTGGAGCCAGGACCGGTGAAATCTTCCTTTTCGTCTTTCTCTCTCTCTCTTTTCCTCTCTCCCCTTTTCTCTCCTGTTCTTATTCTGTATGCCCGCGTATAAGGCAAGGCTTGTCGGGCGGGGCACGTTTAAGGCTTATCGGGGCATGTTATAAGATCTGCCCCTAGTCGGTGTAAGTTTAATGCCGGTTGCAGGGGATGCAAAGATTACTGACAAAGTTTCATGCCAATTATCTGTTGTGAGCCAATAAAAATTGAGTTGTGTGAACTGAAGAATCCTTGGTGTCGTTTCACCTCAATCCTGACCTGGGAATCGGCGAATCTGAGTCATCGTCCCGAGAAATTGGGACGTGACACCCAGCACCAAAACCAACAAAGCGTTTTGGCCGGAGACTGGGCTGATGAGCGGCCGAAACTGCACGAACACAGCACAAAATCTGACTACGAGTCAACCACTTTACGCTATAATAAGTATGTGCAGCCATCAGGGTCCGTTGAGCTCTCCCTCCATAGCAGCTGGCTGCGCGGCCGTTTTTTGGCATGCACGTAACATTTAAGATACGTATAGCGAGCTTACGCGATAATCTTTCTATCCCGTACTAACTTCAAGCGTAGTAAATCGCAGAGTATCGACCGCCAATCCATCTGTACTTATTAAATACTTTACGTACCTAAATGTACTGATTAGAACTCAATAAACTAGCTCCTAGATCTGACCTGATCTGAGTGACCTCCGACTCTTCTCCTGCGGCACCTGGACGGTATCAAAAGCATCATTGGTGCCCAATTCTCAGCTTTGGGTCTCCTTTGCTGCTGAATTTTCGGTTACAGAAGACGGATTGGTACCTGCGCTTCAGTCAAAATCAACATTCGGTCCTGATCCTTCGCGACAAAAGGGTCGGGAACTACATCTCCAGCCTTACTTCTTGTCCTTTTACCCTTCGCATCCTCAAGGCGTTGCCTTCTCTTAAGGCTCGGTTTTAATCAAGTTTAGCAAGACCAAGCTCACATCTACTCCGTGACCTCTTTACGGCTGTCCCCGGGTTTCCAACGCGCGCACACACAAAGAGCATCCAACGGGCTCTGTACAGTTTCATCCCTTTGCACGCGGGAGTTCCAGTTCTTTGTCACTTTTATTGCCAAGAGAGAAAAAATGGAGCCAAGGTCCTTTTCCTCACAAGAAGCTCTTACTGCTCGGAAAGAAGGCTTTTTCTCTCAGAATTTCCCCCCCTCGAAGTGACTGGATTCCCCAGATATTTCCCGACTTTCCTGTCTCCGAAACGTCCCGTTGCTACCCCAGTCGCTATCGTTCTTTAAGCCACCAGCCCCCTGCAACCTCTACGTGGAGGAACCTGCCTTTTAGGCTTTGTGATGGATGGGTTGACCTTGGCCGGCTGCCAGGGGCCCGCCCAGCTGCTCTCTCACTGCCCCTCCTCAACAGGACAGGGGGAGAAGACAGGATGCAAAAGTTCCTTCAGGAAATATCCACCTGCCGGATCCACGGACGGCAGGGAAATACCCGCCTCGGGCAGCGTTTTGCCCTTTCTTGAATGTGTTTTCACAGGGGCGCCACCGGCTTCGCTGAAGTTGCTCAGCTTTGGCCTGCGGTGAGCGCGGTGCCTGGCTGGCTGGAAGCAGCTGTGCCCGGCCCGGGGCAGACCCTGGCCTCTCCTCTCGGAGGCCACCCCTGCGGGCCGCACCTGGAGCGCCGTGTCCAGTTCTGGTCCCCACAATTCAAAACCAGACGCAGACAGACTGGAGAGGGTCCCCAAGGAGGGCCACGGAGATGATCAAAGGGCGGGAGAACCTGCCCTATGAGGAAAGGCCGAAGGAGACGGGTCTCTTCTCCCTTGGAGAAGAGAAGGCTCGGGGGGGAACCTCAGCACAGTATTCCAGTACTTATAGGGTAGCTACAAAGAGGACGGAGGCTCTCCCTTCACAAGGAGCCACATGGAGAAGACGAGGGGCAACGGGTACAAGTTGCACCAGGAGACAGGTTTCATCTCGCTACAAGGCAGGCTGGTTTTTTTATTGTTTTGGGGTTTGGGTTTGTTTTTTTTTTTTACAGCGAGAACAATCATCCGCTGGAACAGCCTCCCCAGGGATGTGGCGCGAGTCCCCATCGCTGGAGGTTTTCAAGATGCGATCGGACAGGGTGCTAGATAATCTCATCTAGGCTCCCTTTCCCACAAAAGGTTGGGCCAGCTGATCGTTCGAGGCCCCTTCCCACCTGGGCCGCTCTAGGATTCTACGAGTCTTCAGTGGATCACTGTTTAATAACCCTTTGCTCTCTCCGGTTTGGAGCAAAGCATCGGCACCGTTGCCCGCGAGGCGAGACGTAAATTCCACCAGGCGCCACAGACTTCTCAAACCTATGGTAATCACCCAGTCTCTCTGAACGTATAAGCCATACCTGGCTTCTTCAAAATTCCCCCGCCCCCAGAAGCGGCAACGCCTTCTAGATACCTTAGGGAGCTTACACAGACAGAGCAAGAGACGTTACCTAGCTCAGCCGCTCAGTAAGCAAACGCTGCACCAGGGCCAGTTTCGAGGAAACACCGTATGTCAGTTCCCCTCTACTTCAGGTAAATCGTTTCCATCTCCTCCCCGGGAAGATTAAACGAAGGCAAAGTCCTCGGGTTACTTACACGCCCGTGACACCAAACTTCACCTGATCGCTTGGGGATATAGAAGAGATGAAGACGCCTTCCAGCGGGCGTCTCGGATGCCTCAGTAACAGAGTGTTCAAGGGCAACCAAGGACCGCCCTGCTTTCCCATGCCCGTCTCCCTTTTTTAACAGCTGTTGAAGAAAGATGAAGTTTGCCGTCTCCCTGTGACGTAGTCTTGGCTCGGGTCTGGCTGGGATGGAGGCAACTTTCCCCATAGCAGCCCTCATAGTGCTGTGCTTTGTAGTTGTAGCTAGAAGGGTGTTGACGACACGCCGACGTTTTGGCTACCGCTGAGCGGTGCTCCCACAGCACGGGGGCTGTCCCTCCAACCACCCCCACCGTCCAGTAAGCTGGGGGGGGGGGAAGGGGCAAGAGGCAGGGTCTGGGACAGAGCCAGGACAGCCGACCCAAACCGACAAAAGAGATATTCCACTGCGCTATGGAAGCGCCACAGCTGCCACTCAGACCGACCGTTTTCTCCTACCCACCTCCTCACCAGAAAAGGGACACCAAGGGGGCCGTAGCACGCAGCCGTCGATAAAGTGCTCCGACAGGAGTTGGACGCTTCCAACACATTGCACCGTGCCGAAACCACCCTTGCACGGCGCGCCTGTAGCGCCACGTACAGTATTTTCTAAAGTTTGAGCAGCAGCCTACGCCGGCCGGCTTTACGTACCGCTTCCAAAAAGCTAAGCGTTCCCTTCCTACGAGGCGCAGGAGACTGCTAAGCGGTTCCAGCGTCACGCTTCAAACGACTGGGCAAATCATTATCTATCTACAGAACGCTGTTAACAGACTGAAACATTCCACACACTCGCACTCCGGGGAGACGCCATTTTAACGTGCAGAACGATTTCCCTCAGTAAGACGCGCAAGACACGGATGACATCCCCATGCTAAATCTTTATTGTGCAACCACTGCTCAAAGCTTTTATTACCTTCCGCAGGCACGCGTCACAAAAAAATTAGACGTCAACAGCGGCTAGACTGACGGGCAACAGACGAAACCCATTCGGCGGCGATCTGTACGCGTGCAGCAACTCTCGCGGTGCAAAAAATCTTAAGCCAGGCGGCCAGCCCAACCGACGGCCACCCAGAACACGTAGATGTACGCGACAGGCGGACTGCCCGCCCTGGGGCCCTTCATCCGCAGCCATCCGGAACCCGCTGGTCAGGCCCAGGCGGGCAGCACGCTTCTTGCCGACAGTCGTTAAACGCCCAAGAAGCTGGAGAAGGAAGTACAAAACCGTAAATAAATAAAATAAAAAAGCCACACACAAAGAGGGGAGAGGGCGGGAAGGGAAGGAACGAGAGCAGAGAAGCACCCAGAGAAACCAGTCAGCCAATTCCTAGCAATTCAACCGCTGCGCTTCAAACTACCGTCTGCCCGCCCGCAACCGGCATTTTCCAAGCGAAGCTACAAAGACCGATTCTGCACACTATGGCGGGGGGAAGAAACAGAGCCACGCAATTTTTTTTCAAGCTAGACTGTAACGGACCACAAGACGGCCACAGAAGCCAAGTTTGTCTCCGGGTTAAAGCCCCCATTATATCTTCAGGCAACATAAGCAATTCTGGTGGAAAATAAACTTTAGGCTGCCTTTTGCGTGGGTTTACAAAGTCCCTGAACTTGACTTTCATAGCCAAAAGCAAAGCGTCCAGCACCTCTCAACCAGCTTTGCCCTTCCTCACCCCCGACCTGCCAAAACCTCGCTCTAAACCGTGACAGCAGGCATCAGACCGCGCTCCAAAACAACGCTGCGTTTTGCACCAGAGGTACATACCCAGGGATGAGCGCCGCTTTATATCGCTACTTTTAGTCAAAGAGCTCAACTCCATTCCAAGCTAGAGGCAAAAGATTATAGCGCCAGAAAACCCAAGACAGCCTACTGCGCCCTATCGAGAGGGAAAGGGCGGGGTGGGAAAGAGTCTAGTAAATTCGGAACTAATTACAGGCACAGTTTAGCGTACAGAAAGCTTCCACAGTACTTACAGATTCACCGGAGTCTTCCGCTTCAGATAACCTGACAACCGGCTCCTTCGGCACGGCTAGGAAAAGCGTCGGAGCTCGGGGTGAAAGAGCATGGAACGCGAGGCACTGGAGGAAGAGCAAACAGTTAAAACGCAATTGGCGTCAGAGAAAGGTAATAGCTTAAGCCAATCAACATGCCCCCCTGAACTCGTACAGAAGCGGATTACCAGATGCCCCAAACACAAGCCGAAACGTTGATTTTTCTTACGCGATACTAATGCTTTCTATACACAAAGCACAACACGTTTACAGAGCCCCCTCCACAAGTGGGATTCGGCATGCAAGATGACGGGGGCGAGGAGACGGGCCGGTACTTCAGATTAGCGACCTCCGGCACGGTTCAATTTGGGTTGATCGTTTCCTAAGCAGTTTTTCTCTTCGACGCGGTCCCCGCAGAGGCGGGAGACAAACGGCTTAACCGAATCAGCAAAGAACTTAGCGAAGCGGAAGATCGGCGGCCATTCGTTTTCCACGGGACGGGGAGCTCAAGCGTTGAAAAGCAAAAGCATAATCACAGGAAGCCTGCAAGCGCGCAGTACGAGTCTGTCTCCTATACTGCACGTAAACCCTACCTTCAAAAGCAGAAGGCAGCCCCCTAACTGTTAATCTTCAGCAATCGAATAACTACGTTATACGGGATACTAACTTAAAGTTAACGTCGTGTAGGTAACGGCTGCGGTTTTTTTCCCCCCACGGTCTAAGCGGCTCACTCCAGTTCCTAGCACGTCGTGGTGCACCAGCACCCGCGAACCTTGCAAGCACGCTGCTGTCACGGTCCCACTTCGCCACAGAAACAAGATGCGGGAAGCTTTTGCAGCCTGCAGGATGACCGGTTTCTAGATGTTTTTTGGAGAAAACCAAGAAAGGTTTGCAATTCTTTGCTTTAATAATCCCGTTTGAGGGGTTCAGAACCAAAGCCTAGCACAGCGGAGCTGCGAAATCTCCATAACGCTGCTACGAGGCACATCAAGACGTGCATTTCTCCCATGCAGAACTAACTCATTACGGTCACCACTCAGACGTTCGCTGGTTACATACATACGCCTGGAATCCCCGAGGAGGTTGACCGCGTGCGCTTAATCTAAGGTTTCAAGACTATCATCCTACACGAGGTAGGACCACTCCCGTCCCTCGGCAGCAAACTTTGCACGACTTGCAGTGCCAAAGGGATATCACGCGGCAAACGTCTGCGGCTGCCACCAAGTGCGTTACCGTCAGAGGCCCTCCTCTACGCGCGCGCGCACCCGACACGGTGGGGCCGGGAACCGAGGCGAGCCGGACAGCACCAGCAACCCAGTACGCGCCGCGGCAGCCGGGGAGGGGGGGGGCAGCACCGAAGCAGCGCGATGTTTTAGGGACGGTGCAGTAGAGCGCGCCACAACCCAGAGAGGCCCCGTCCGTCTCCCGTCCCTCCACCCACCCGCCCTGCCGCGCTCCCGGGCACCGCGCAACGGGTCCTCGGCTCGGGGTGCCTGCGAGCGCGGGGGGAGGGGGGGAAGGGAAGAGGAAGCGCGCACAGAGCAAAGCCGCGGCTACCTCCTCGTCCTCGTCGATGACGTTGGCGGGGACGCGCCTTGCCGGTGACCTTTCCGAAGACCGTAGTGGCGCCACCGGGCCGGGCGGCCCGCGCCCCAATAATCTCGTCGGCCACGACAACGCCCCTCGTCGCCCCCGCGCTTCCTCCACTCGGCCAGGCCCTCCGCGGCGCCCATTGGGCCGCCGGATCGCCGCCGGCCGATCCCGCGTCTCGATTGGCTGTCTCGCCTGTCGTTTCCGCTTGTCCCCGCCCCCTTGGCGGGTCCGGGGCTCAGGGAGTTTGCGCGCCCTCGGGGCGCGGAGGGATCCGACCTGGGGGGTGGAGGGAGAAGACGCTGGCCGAGTCCGCGGAGGGATCTGCGCCGTGTAGTGCTGCGACCCTGTGGGCGGGCAACGAGGTCTCGGAAGAGGCTGTTTGCTGTAGCTAGAAGTACTATTTCTTGTTATTTATCACCGCACCAAGTCCCCCCCAAACGTGCTTGGGGCTTTTTGGTGCTGCTCCCTCCAGTCAAATGACTGCTTTTGCCAGGGCAGGGCAGGGCAGGCCTCAACTTCTCAGAGCATTTCGCAGAACCAACAGAAGTTGCTCTAAATTGGCCCCTGAAAGCCCCACTTCAATTGCAGACGTTTCTAAGCTGCACGCCTCCCGGGAGAAAATAAAATACAAAGCGCGTGCTCAGCACTGGTGGCTTGAGGGCTGGAGGGCAGATCGAGATAGGATTTGCGCTAAGCTGGGTAGGGGAGGCTTTTCGAAAAATAGGCCGTGCCCCCGAAGCTGACCAAGGGTGGTCTGCGGCGCCCCGCACCCCCGGGGATAGTGAGCAATTTGATTGGTCTACACAACTGTATCGTAACAGATACAAACCCTGCTTTCCTCTATATCGGGCTAAGGATATCCTTAGCCTTCTTTGCGGCGAGGGCACGACTGGCGGCTCACGTTCAACTCGGTGTCCGCCAGGAGCCCCCCGCGTCCTTTTCTGCAAAGCTGCTTTCCAGCCAGTCGGCCTCCAGCGTATACTGGTGCGTGGGGGTTGTGTCCTCCCCAGGTGCAGGACTTGTGTATGTTCAGGTTCCTCAGGTGGTCTCCAACGGGACCGTTTCCTACGACGGGAGGGACTTTGTTCCCCCAGTCCCTGCCTTGGGGTTCAGGGACTCGAGAGATGTGGGAACGGTGACTGCCGGTGAAAAGGGAGGAAAACAATCGTCGAGTACCTCAGCCTTCTCCACGTCGGTTGTCACTAGATCTCCTGTCTTATTTATCGGACGGGGGGCGGGGGTGGTGTACTTTTTCTTTAGTCTTCCTTTTCTGACCAACGCACCGGTAGAAGCCCTTCTTCCGATTCTTCACATCCCTTGCCAAATTCAGCTCCAGCTGTGCCTTAGCTTTCCTGATCCCATCCCTACACACCCGGGCAGCATCCCCGTATTCTTCCCAGGATGCGTGTCCCTGCTTCCACCGCCTATGCGTTGCCTTCTTGCGCTTCAGCTCGACCGGAAGGTCCTTGCTCAGCCGTGCTGGTCTCCTGCCCTCCTTGCCCGATTTCTTACGCACGGGAATCGAGAGCTCTCGTGCTCTAAGAAAAACGTCCTTAAAGAGCTGCCGGCTCCCGCCGGCTCCTTCTGCACAGTGGCTTCCAACTCCTCCTGTTTGTTACCCGTGCTGCGTGCGTCGGCGTAGAGGCGCTTCAGCTGGGCTGCCGACCGTGTCACCTTTTCGGAGGATCAAGCCCCGGTTCCTTTGCGGCAGGCATCTCTCAGGTGTTCCCCTGTTGCTTCCTAACGCTTCGGCAGCCCCTGGCTCTTCTCCGTTGCTCAAAACTCCATCCCCTCCCCCCGCCGAGTCTAGTTTAAAGCCCTCCTTGTGAGTCTGGCCAGCTTGTTGGCGAAGACCCTCTTGCCCCGCCTGGTCAGGTGAATCCCATCAGCTCCCAACAGACCCGGCCTCTCAAAGGCAGAGCCACGATCATAGAAGCCAAAACCTCGAGTACGGCACCGGCTACGCAGCCCGGGCATTCACCTGTTCAATCCGTCTCCTCCTGTGCAGGTAACGGCAGGGAGACGCGGCAAAGAGGAGGGGGTCCTGCGGAGGCGGGACCACACTCCTCGGAGGCTGAACTTCCCTATCTTGAGTGACTCTGTGAAGAGCCAACAGAGGAGCCGTTTTGACCACGCATGTGCCAAAAGGAAAGGTCAAACAACGGTCACACCTGCAGGGAGGGGGGGAGTAACTCCCCAGCGATCCCCCAAGCCCACCGACTCATTTCCAGAAGAATCCGAAGGTACAAACTGCGCATGTACCAAAAGCAAAGAGAATTCTAGAAGCACAAACTGCGCATGATGCCTAATTAGCCTAACGAGTCCAAGTGCCCACCCGGAGGAGGGGCAAGGAATTATAAAAGGACACAAGTCAAAGCCCCGCGCGGCTGTGCCCCTCCAGAACTGGACCCCTGGGGTGGCTGGACCAACGCTGGAGCCAGGACCGGTGAAATCTTCCTTTTCGTCTTTCTCTCTCTCTCTTTTCCTCTCTCCCCTTTTCTCTCCTGTTCTTATTCTGTATGCCCGCGTATAAGGCAAGGCTTGTCGGGCGGGGCACGTTTAAGGCTTATCGGGGCATGTTATAAGATCTGCCCCTAGTCGGTGTAAGTTTAATGCCGGTTGCAGGGGATGCAAAGATTACTGACAAAGTTTCATGCCAATTATCTGTTGTGAGCCAATAAAAATTGAGTTGTGTGAACTGAAGAATCCTTGGTGTCGTTTCACCTCAATCCTGACCTGGGAATCGGCGAATCTGAGTCATCGTCCCGAGAAATTGGGACGTGACACCCAGCACCAAAACCAACAAAGCGTTTTGGCCGGAGACTGGGCTGATGAGCGGCCGAAACTGCACGAACACAGCACAAAATCTGACTACGAGTCAACCACTTTACGCTATAATAAGTATGTGCAGCCATCAGGGTCCGTTGAGCTCTCCCTCCATAGCAGCTGGCTGCGCGGCCGTTTTTTGGCATGCACGTAACATTTAAGATACGTATAGCGAGCTTACGCGATAATCTTTCTATCCCGTACTAACTTCAAGCGTAGTAAATCGCAGAGTATCGACCGCCAATCCATCTGTACTTATTAAATACTTTACGTACCTAAATGTACTGATTAGAACTCAATAAACTAGCTCCTAGATCTGACCTGATCTGAGTGACCTCCGACTCTTCTCCTGCGGCACCTGGACGGTATCAAAAGCATCATTGGTGCCCAATTCTCAGCTTTGGGTCTCCTTTGCTGCTGAATTTTCGGTTACAGAAGACGGATTGGTACCTGCGCTTCAGTCAAAATCAACATTCGGTCCTGATCCTTCGCGACAAAAGGGTCGGGAACTACATCTCCAGCCTTACTTCTTGTCCTTTTACCCTTCGCATCCTCAAGGCATTGCCTTCTCTTAAGGCTCGGTTTTAATCAAGTTTAGCAAGACCAAGCTCACATCTACTCCGTGACCTCTTTACGGCTGTCCCCGGGTTTCCAACGCGCGCACACACAAAGAGCATCCAACGGGCTCTGTACAGTTTCATCCCTTTGCACGCGGGAGTTCCAGTTCTTTGTCACTTTTATTGCCAAGAGAGAAAAAATGGAGCCAAGGTCCTTTTCCTCACAAGAAGCTCTTACTGCTCGGAAAGAAGGCTTTTTCTCTCAGAATTTCCCCCCCTCGAAGTGACTGGATTCCCCAGATATTTCCCGACTTTCCTGTCTCCGAAACGTCCCGTTGCTACCCCAGTCGCTATCGTTCTTTAAGCCACCAGCCCCCTGCAACCTCTACGTGGAGGAACCTGCCTTTTAGGCTTTGTGATGGATGGGTTGACCTTGGCCGGCTGCCAGGGGCCCGCCCAGCTGCTCTCTCACTGCCCCTCCTCAACAGGACAGGGGGAGAAGACAGGATGCAAAAGTTCCTTCAGGAAATATCCACCTGCCGGATCCACGGACGGCAGGGAAATACCCGCCTCGGGCAGCGTTTTGCCCTTTCTTGAATGTGTTTTCACAGGGGCGCCACCGGCTTCGCTGAAGTTGCTCAGCTTTGGCCTGCGGTGAGCGCGGTGCCTGGCTGGCTGGAAGCAGCTGTGCCCGGCCCGGGGCAGACCCTGGCCTCTCCTCTCGGAGGCCACCCCTGCGGGCCGCACCTGGAGCGCCGTGTCCAGTTCTGGTCCCCACAATTCAAAACCAGACGCAGACAGACTGGAGAGGGTCCCCAAGGAGGGCCACGGAGATGATCAAAGGGCGGGAGAACCTGCCCTATGAGGAAAGGCCGAAGGAGACGGGTCTCTTCTCCCTTGGAGAAGAGAAGGCTCGGGGGGGAACCTCAGCACAGTATTCCAGTACTTATAGGGTAGCTACAAAGAGGACGGAGGCTCTCCCTTCACAAGGAGCCACATGGAGAAGACGAGGGGCAACGGGTACAAGTTGCACCAGGAGACAGGTTTCATCTCGCTACAAGGCAGGCTGGTTTTTTTATTGTTTTGGGGTTTGGGTTTGTTTTTTTTTTTTACAGCGAGAACAATCATCCGCTGGAACAGCCTCCCCAGGGATGTGGCGCGAGTCCCCATCGCTGGAGGTTTTCAAGATGCGATCGGACAGGGTGCTAGATAATCTCATCTAGGCTCCCTTTCCCACAAAAGGTTGGGCCAGCTGATCGTTCGAGGCCCCTTCCCACCTGGGCCGCTCTAGGATTCTACGAGTCTTCAGTGGATCACTGTTTAATAACCCTTTGCTCTCTCCGGTTTGGAGCAAAGCATCGGCACCGTTGCCCGCGAGGCGAGACGTAAATTCCACCAGGCGCCACAGACTTCTCAAACCTATGGTAATCACCCAGTCTCTCTGAACGTATAAGCCATACCTGGCTTCTTCAAAATTCCCCCGCCCCCAGAAGCGGCAACGCCTTCTAGATACCTTAGGGAGCTTACACAGACAGAGCAAGAGACGTTACCTAGCTCAGCCGCTCAGTAAGCAAACGCTGCACCAGGGCCAGTTTCGAGGAAACACCGTATGTCAGTTCCCCTCTACTTCAGGTAAATCGTTTCCATCTCCTCCCCGGGAAGATTAAACGAAGGCAAAGTCCTCGGGTTACTTACACGCCCGTGACACCAAACTTCACCTGATCGCTTGGGGATATAGAAGAGATGAAGACGCCTTCCAGCGGGCGTCTCGGATGCCTCAGTAACAGAGTGTTCAAGGGCAACCAAGGACCGCCCTGCTTTCCCATGCCCGTCTCCCTTTTTTAACAGCTGTTGAAGAAAGATGAAGTTTGCCGTCTCCCTGTGACGTAGTCTTGGCTCGGGTCTGGCTGGGATGGAGGCAACTTTCCCCATAGCAGCCCTCATAGTGCTGTGCTTTGTAGTTGTAGCTAGAAGGGTGTTGACGACACGCCGACGTTTTGGCTACCGCTGAGCGGTGCTCCCACAGCACGGGGGCTGTCCCTCCAACCACCCCCACCGTCCAGTAAGCTGGGGGGGGGGGAAGGGGCAAGAGGCAGGGTCTGGGACAGAGCCAGGACAGCCGACCCAAACCGACAAAAGAGATATTCCACTGCGCTATGGAAGCGCCACAGCTGCCACTCAGACCGACCGTTTTCTCCTACCCACCTCCTCACCAGAAAAGGGACACCAAGGGGGCCGTAGCACGCAGCCGTCGATAAAGTGCTCCGACAGGAGTTGGACGCTTCCAACACATTGCACCGTGCCGAAACCACCCTTGCACGGCGCGCCTGTAGCGCCACGTACAGTATTTTCTAAAGTTTGAGCAGCAGCCTACGCCGGCCGGCTTTACGTACCGCTTCCAAAAAGCTAAGCGTTCCCTTCCTACGAGGCGCAGGAGACTGCTAAGCGGTTCCAGCGTCACGCTTCAAACGACTGGGCAAATCATTATCTATCTACAGAACGCTGTTAACAGACTGAAACATTCCACACACTCGCACTCCGGGGAGACGCCATTTTAACGTGCAGAACGATTTCCCTCAGTAAGACGCGCAAGACACGGATGACATCCCCATGCTAAATCTTTATTGTGCAACCACTGCTCAAAGCTTTTATTACCTTCCGCAGGCACGCGTCACAAAAAAATTAGACGTCAACAGCGGCTAGACTGACGGGCAACAGACGAAACCCATTCGGCGGCGATCTGTACGCGTGCAGCAACTCTCGCGGTGCAAAAAATCTTAAGCCAGGCGGCCAGCCCAACCGACGGCCACCCAGAACACGTAGATGTACGCGACAGGCGGACTGCCCGCCCTGGGGCCCTTCATCCGCAGCCATCCGGAACCCGCTGGTCAGGCCCAGGCGGGCAGCACGCTTCTTGCCGACAGTCGTTAAACGCCCAAGAAGCTGGAGAAGGAAGTACAAAACCGTAAATAAATAAAATAAAAAAGCCACACACAAAGAGGGGAGAGGGCGGGAAGGGAAGGAACTCCAGTTTTGTAAATCAGATGTGAAATAGTTAGGGTATATCTTAGAAGAATGAACTCCACTTTCATACCCAGATCACATCCTAGTATCCAAAATATTCCTTGGCCATAAACTATAAACTAGATGTGAGCCTTTTTAGGAGCTCTAGTATTTTGCAGGGCATGGATTTCCGCTTTTGGAAAATTAGCAAGGCCACTGCTCAACAGTATACATCAGGTCAAGCAGTACCCTCTCAATGGTATGTGGTCCACATGACTTCCTTCTCTGGAAAACTTAAACCTGCCTTGTTTAGTGCTCCCACACTCTGTGTTCGAAATTATAATAAGCCTTTCACCTTATATATACATGAATGGAGGGAACCGCCTCCACGATACTGACACAAGAATTGGGGAGGGGCAACATATTACTCTATGCAATCAGATGCAGTCATATGAAGATGTATTCTTTGCATGCATGCCGTATATTTGTTTAACAGACAAAGTGAAAAATATAGTCCTAGCGAAACAAAGAGCTTCACTCAACAGTCAGAATTGAGTATAACGGTTAAGCAGGTATTCTTTATTCGCAGCGCTGGGCAGCACTGGGGATCGCTCCACAAGTGCCACAGTTACTAATAAAACTCTCTGGCTAATATACACAAAAAGCATACATATGCATCAGATTTCTTAGAAAAGGCAGTCTTATGCTAATGGGTTCTCAGAATTCATTTACATAGTCTGAGCATGCGTAGTAAAAATAGAGTGAGGGTCTTCTCCCCTCCTTAGGGGTCCACACAGCCTTTCTCACACTGTCCGTTAGTGAACTTTAGGTTTCCTGTGTCCATATATGGTCATAGAGTGACCTCATCCGTCCTTCACTCCTGTTTGTTCCAAGGAGGTTAGTTTAGACCAGCTTTATTCACTTATCTTGACACTGGCATCTTCTTAGGCACTTGTTTTTTAGGTTCCTGCTATTAGGGATGTACTCGGGGAGTTTTTCAGACTGTCCAAGGTCTGTCTTATCTTTACTAGGCAAGGAGTTACAGGTTTCAAAGCATTTTACAAGTGAGTAATGACTACAGAGGGTAGTTAGGAAAAAGTATAAATGAAATTATATACATTGCAGTAAAATATGGGAAAAATAAAAGCTAGTAAAACACAAGTGATGTCTAATGTTAAAACTAAATGTCTTATTTTACAGGTCCCTGTACATTAGCAATTTCAAGTATACTTGTAGAAACTTCCCTTCATTTCCCCCCTTTTCTTTTTCCTAAGCAAATTCTTTTGCCAACAGAATTTTAGTCACTTGTCGAGCTTTATTAGTTTGACAGGGAAACGCTTCAGGCCAACCGGAATAGGTATCTGATAATACTAACAGATATCTATACCCCCCTTTTCTAGGCAATTCTGAGAAGTCTATTTGCCAACCTTGACTTGGAACACATCCTTTGCTAATATTTCTAAACTTCACTCGGTGTTCTACTTTTGGGTTATTTTTCAAACATGTCTCACATCCGTTAACCACATTTCTCACAGTTTGAAACAAGTTTTGGGTTATTATTTGCTTAGAGAGGGAATTATACAGAGCTTCTGTTCCCCAATGAGTTTTGTCATGTTCAGTTTTTACTGATGTCCACAATATTCTTAAGGGAACTATTACTCGATTGTCTTCTACTGTTGCTCCATTTGACAAATCAATCTTAGCTTTTAAGTCCTTGATTAGCTTTTTATCTTTTTCATCATATTTTACTGTTTCAGGTAATGATAGAGATTTTTCAGGAATCAAACTTAATACCTCACTTTAATACCTCCATCAAACCAGTCCATTGCTTGAAAAAGTTCTCTGGTCCTGTTGGCGATCTTCATCGTGGCACGGTCTCCTCTATAGAGGTGGTGGCACTGTGGATGGTGATGCAGCATTCTCCCTCAGTTAGATTCAGCACACCGCACAGTCCATGTTCCTTCAGCAATGCTAGCCGGATTCTGCAACGCCATCTTAGATGCTTGTTGGGTCTGCACCTTTAATTCCTTAAAGGCATATCTTGTTAGTACATATAATTGCTAAGTTAAATTTTCTAAAACTATTTGAGGTTACACAATCACATTAGCAGGTCTATAAGGATTTAAATGGGAATACAATTTAATATTCAGGTACAATTCATTAATGCTTAATTTGTGGGATCAGACGCCTCCAGCTAGTCTTTGATTACTTCATCTTGCTGTTGATGGATGTGGTGTTGTAAGGACCACATCCAGTTATATGAGCTAGCACTGTAATCTGTTTGGTATTTGCAAGCACCAGTTTGCAGTCACAGGTGACTCACAGGCTTCCTTTATTTTGGAGGTGATTCCCAATAAGGTAACTTAAGGCACAACTCCAGGTTAGCCTTCCAATAAGTGAACTCATTAAATGTACCTGTAAAATTTCCTGGATTGTTGATTGTAATTGATTGGCAATGATTTATTCCACACTCAGCAGGTATGATTCCACACATTATATAATAATGTAAGCAGATTACAAATAATAACTAGCCAATAATGCCTACAACCATTGAAAGTGCTAAAAGTAACATAGGTCTCCTGTTGTTCAGGATCAATGCTCTGTAAAACACATATATACATGACAAAACAATGATGGTTAGAAAGAAGGGACAATCCACCTGGTATTGATACGGGATTCTTTCCCATGGGCATCAGTAGCCACCCATGAACAAATATTGATGGGAGTTTTTAGGGTTAGGGGTACTTGCCTCACGGTGGGCAAGTCGACTAGAACAGGTTGTCCAGGATAATGGAGCGGGTTTGCAGGGTCTTTAGTCTCTTTTTTCCCGGCGAGTATGGAGAGAGGCTTAGGACAGAACGCGGTAAGTCGTGGGCACCCATTAATTCCCCACCGGCTGTTTATCTTCATTACTGCGTCTGGCACCCGTTGTGGCCATCCTGGTTCGAGGGGTTTTAGGGCCTGCTTTAACAGTCCATTGGTGCGTTCCACAATTCCATTTGCTTGGGGATAGTATGGAGTATGGAAAATCCACTGAATTCCTTCATCTCGAGCCCACTCCTGAACCACCCCGGCAGTAAAGTGACTACCATTGTCTGATTGGATCGATTTGGGCTTAGGCAAGCAGCTAAACCAGCGTTTTAACCCCTTCACCGTATTTTCTGCAGTTGCTCAAGATACAGCTTTTGTTTGGGTTAGGCCCGACACTATTTCCACCCCCACCAATACATAGTGTTTTCCCTCGGAGAGCCGGAGAGGGCCAATATAATCCACCTGGTTGTTTAGTAGGTGGGCAGGGTGATTTCCTGACTGGGTCTGTCCCACTGCAGCAGCATCAGAGCCACCAATCAGGACATCGTCAATATATTGATATATCCTGACCCCTTCCCTAGGAGGGATTTGAGCAAGCTCCTGCGCTAGTGCATAATGAGCGATGGTCGGCGAACGGCAATATCCCTGGGGGAGTGAAGTCCTAAGGCTTGGACAATAGGCCCAAGCCAGAGTTGACCTATAGATGAATCCTGTATATTTTATAACTGATAACCATTGTGCTAATAGGTGTTATACTAAGTTATAACAAACCACCTATTCTGATGTAAAAAGTGGAAGTATTGAAGCCTGAACAACAGGCCCCAAGCTGAAGCTGCTAACTCAGTATGTAGTCATTAGTGAAATATGTATGGAAGATGTAGCTCTCTTGAATGTATATTTATCTTTCTTTGTGTGTGGATAAAATAACAGGGCCACAGAGACAGTTGTCTGTCACTGTGGCCTGATGCGAGACCTTGCACCTAATCCAATTAGATAAGCAGAGGAACTCCCTTAGCTTCTCCCTTAAGCCCTGGCCAGGCTCTGGGGGAATCTAATGTGAGATTGAAACCAGATATTTCCGCTCAAACCAAAGGTGCCAGCTATTCTGGCTTGCTAATTTTTAGGTATATAAGGCTGGACCCGCTCACAGCGACTTTGGAAGCCTCACCTACGGGTGGACGCACCACGTAGGATTTCCCACTTGCCGGGACAGGCTCTCCAAATCCTCGCTGTAACCGGGGCTGCCCAGCCACTGCGGATCTGGATGATGGTAACGTATGCAAGTGGTGATGGATCTTTCTTAATCACTATTCTCTCTCTCTCTCAGGTAGTAATGATTTGATGCATTACCCTGTATTTTCCTATTTGTTTAAGTGCACTGTTCTGTCTTTTCTTACTGTATGTTTTCTGTATTATTCTGTTATATTATTTAGTTATTTCTAGTAAAATACGCCTTCTCTTTTCACTCTGGTGTCTGAGTTTAATTGATATCCCTGATCAGCAAAACATAAATTGGTGTCAGAAGTGGGATTCGACAAAAATGCCATTATTTAAAGTAATCATTGGATGTTTTAAATTGTATGAAAAGGTACCTATTGAAAAAGGAAAAGAAACTACAAATTCAAGTAAACAAGGGTGGATTTCATTAACTGCATGTAGAAAACAACACCAGAGTAAAGAGAGGCTGTTGTTGGAGCGCTCCCAGATGGAGCGACAGATATGTGATTTACAGAGTCAAATAGTGATGTTGCAATGCCAGAATAAGTTGCTTGCTGATAAGCTGGATACTTATCAGACAGTGGTGGAGAAAGCTGCGGTGTGAGTAGCACAATATAAGGATAGGAAAAGGAGAAACTGTAAAAAAGTGCATGCGGTGATTGCAGAAGCGGGTGTGCGGTGGGATCCTGGTAGAGATCCTAATAGTGGGCAAGCTGTGAGGAAGGATATGATAGAGGATCATACACAGCATGAAGTAAATGATATAATTGAAAGATTTAAGCAGAGACCGGGGGAATCCTTGCTCTCTTGGATGGTGCATTTGCAGGATCAGGGAGTGGCAGGGGTAACCCTAGACGCAGGAGATTCTAAAAGGTTTTTGATTTTAAGTTCAAATGCTTTTGTGCAGGATGCATTTCAAAACAACACTCAGGATATTAATTTGTTAGAATTGGTTGCTCTGGGATGTAATACCAAATATCCTACAGAGAATGATTGGCCGGCATCTGACCGTCAGTGGTATACTTTGCGAGATTGTATACAGCGGATGAAAGAGGAAGGGATGAAAGCAGCTATTTTTGTAGAAGACGCTGACTTTATGATGTGGCATCCTTTGTCGGTCACTATGAGAAACAGCGATTAAAACCATTCCACCAGCATATAAAAATGTAATTATGCCCCTCCTCATTAATGAAATGGGGAATCCCCTCGATGAAGGAATTGAAAAAGTGCAACCATTATGTGACCTTGATGAATGGGGCCCCCAAAGGAGTGCAGAGAATTGAGATACTCGAGACAGCCCTAAAGGCAGTGAAAACAGGATTTCTTGTGAGGAAAAGTTTACTGCTTTACTAGGGGATGGTATGCCCTGTAATAAAATTGACGGAATTTTGACCCCAGAATTGTGGGATATATATAAACAGAGAGGGCTGAATAAACCCCAACAGAAAAGTACAAAATTCACAGGCCAAGAAGGCAGGGACAGCTCAGCCTACGGCGCCACCTCTTGACCCTCGACGGCACCCTTCATCTGCTCACAGAGGGCCCCCTGTGAGTGGATCACCGGTTCCGGGGGTGAAAGAGGATTGGGCACCGTTCTCTGACTTGTACCCTTTGTGGGAGGCAAGGGAGGGGAATCGATATTATAATCAGCAAAACAGCGAGACGTGTAAAAGTAAATTGCATGCCTTCCCATGTAAACGCAAAGCGATCTCTGTCTGCCTCCTGTACGGTTGCAATCAGTTCAGCTATGTTAGGCACTGCAGCTGTTAGAGGACCTGTATTGGCATTTAATCGCCGATAGTCAATTGTCAGTCGCCACTTTCCGTTAGGTTTACGGACTGGCCACACTGGGGAATTATAGGGTGAGTGAGTTGGAACGATTATCCCTTGCTCCCGCAGCTCTGCTCTTACCGGAGTGATCCCCTCCCTGGCACCTAACGGTAAGGCGTAAGGTTTCACATTAACAGTTTTAGAAGGAGGAAGCGCAGGCGCTTGCTGTAAAAGTCTGATAGAGGCAGTTGGGGACCCAAATTTCCATTCCCTTCCTTTTGAATCCACCCAGGCTTGTCCCTTCAATAGGTCAAGTCCCAGGATATTTGTGGGGAAATTTCCCAGGATCATAACAGCCTCTGTTGCAGTTTTATTCCCAGGTAACCAGCATTTCACCCGAGCAGTCAGCTGTGGCTTAGAGTCCCCGAAAACATCTGTAACCCAGATCTGCTTTTTGTCAGCAATTATGCCATTGCGCTTGGTGACATCAGCTTGGAGTGCTGAGATCTGAGCACCCGTATCTACTAGAAATGTAACTGGAGTTTTAAGGGGACCGAGCGGAAAGGTAATCAACAAGTCTCCTTTAGTATTCTCTGTGAGCCTCCTTAAGTGGACCCACCCGCCATCCCCCGGCTCACTTACTGGGGATGGCGCATCCAGTTTCCCGACCCTAAATCAATCAAGTCCTCTTCAGGGGCAGTTGGTGTTTGAGAAGCAATTACCACCATCTCGTTAGTTTTCAGTTCTGTCCCTCCCTTTGCCCGAAAGGTCCGCTCGGTTAGGGGGGGCAGCTTCCTTTTGTCTTTCCAGGCTCTAATGAGCTTCTCTAAAACTGTAGTAGGCATACCATCCACTAACTCTCGGGGAATCCCCTGTCCAATTCCCTCAGTCCACAAGAGGTTTCTCTTTGCTCTTAACACTTGCGGAGGGGAAGGAGACGGATTTTCCTGCTGTTCCACTCTGCGTACCGAGGGCTTAGGTTTACCTGTTCCCTCGGTAAGGCCCATTCTCCGGCCGTAATTTATTAAGTCCTGAGCTATCTCTCCCCAGGTCATGGCTTCTCCCCCCGCCCGTCTCCCCCCTCACGGGGCTAATGCATTCCACAAACGATCTTGTAATTGTACTGCATGTGATTTCAAAGAGTCCAGCAAGCCCTGAATCAGGGGAGTCATTTGATCGGGGTTAGCAATTAATAGCATTGGGGAAGGCTGCTGCGGAACCAAACGCCTGTCATGCATTAACTGGAGACAAGCAGCCTTCTGCAGACTTTTGGTCAAATGATTTATGGTTGGGGTCTCAATACATACTGGATCCCCCCTTTCCAAGGGGTCCAGACCCCCAGCCCAATAAGCAGCTCGTTGAGTTAACTCTCTCTGGTCGTCAGTGATTAAGAAAACCCCTGGCCCCCAGTATCCCTGGGCCTCATCTTCTGATAACAAAATTCGGTCGCCACCAGTCAAAGATACCCTCCACACGTATTCAGTCTCAGTTTCCTGAGCTCGTCTGGTATATTTCTCCTGAATTTTCACAAGCTCAGTCGCTGGATACGGTGTAGTTCGAATGGTGACCTGCGGAGCTCTTCCACCCTGACCATCGGTGGTCTCCGTTTTAATTAATGGTCTTAAATTTGCCCCCTCATTTTTGGGGTAAAAAATTTCTCGGCTTATCTCTAAATCCTTTGTTGGATACAAGGGTCTGGCTGCTGCTTTTGCCAGACTCGTAACTCCCTGTTCACTATCCGGAACAGAGCCGAGATCTGTCCGGTTGCAGGTTTCTTGTTCATTCCCCTCTTTTTCGGACCGTGAGGTTTTTTCTCGGTCCAAGGCATCTAACAGAGCCATGTGAAGTTGCTGAGAGGTGTTATGCTCATCAGCTAATTGGCTTTTCAGAACTTCAGTTTGCTCTTGCCAGAGTTTAGCTTTTTGTTCAGTAACCTTACATTCCTCGACCAATTGATTCTGGAGAGCTTTTACCAGATCTTGTAAGGATTTGATCATTTCCCCTTCTAGTTCTTTCTTAACATGTTTATCTTTTTGGGCTGCAGTCAGTGCTGCCCCCAATACAGCGCACACTACAGCTTTTCCTTTGCCTGGTCGTGACCCTTTCACCCCCACAAGCACACTGATATAGCTTGCCACTGCTTCTGGATTATGCCAATTATCGTGGGCCCAAACCTCTACTAAAGGAGGAGGACAAGCCTTATACTCCTTCAGTTTCTCAAAAATAGGGGAGCAGTCAAGCACCGACATTTCCTGGCCAGTCATGGCTTGCCACTGCTCGAACCTCTCCTGGCTTAGAGCTGAGAGGTCACTTCCCGATTCTCCCTGTCCTTATCGGATAGAGAATCGGTATCCCTCCGACCCTTTCCCAGCGTAGAGCTGAGGGGCCAATTCCCAGTTCTCCCTGTCCGAGTTGGTCGGATAGAGGACCAGTATCTCATAAGACTTTCCGACACCGAAGGGGATCCTGCCGACTACGCCAATTTTAATGTCACGTCCCGCTCAGACGAGGGAGACAAGTGACTCAGATTCTCAAATCCCCAATGGAGCGGACAACAAGTCTCCAAGTCTAAACATTTATTAACTACCCACAATGTACTAACTGAACACACAATAATTGGCTAAGTATATAGCAAGTTGTGGCAAGCAATACAATATGCCTTGCATTGCTTAATAGGAAAGGGAAAAGAGGGAGATAGAGGGAATGGGGAAATACAGATCACCGGTCTGGGTTTCTGCGCTGATCCCACCAGCGAGGGTTCCAGCAGGCAGCCGTCTTCTTCACTTCACTGCACTCTCCAGGCCCCCCGCTTTCTTCCCCCCCCCTTGATTTATACCCACTTTCCTTGGGTCCGTCCCCTAGGTTGACCCACATACCTACATATCCCATGTACGGGGAGGGGTAAGGTGTTTCATGGGATGATGTAATTAGCATGATCATGTTAGCCCTCGTTAGCATATTGCGGGGTGTTAACTTTAATATGCATTTCGTGGCTAATGAAGCAAAGGTCATTCACCGGACAGATGGCCCTTGAAATTTGTCCGGGTGCACCAGAGCAGAGCCGTCCTGTCTTCACAGGGCTCCCTCCTCCAGCTGCATCTTGTGTTATTGGGGCAGCCTTATCAGCTTCGACCTCCACACCATCCACCCTGTGACTCATAGTTTTGTCTTGCGAGTGTTTGAGGCATTTCTTCAATCAGCCTCAACTTTTGCTTTCTCAGGCTGCTTTTCTTAGTTTCTCACAGGCCTGGTTTCTCATCTCTCACAAACCCTAAGAAATAGCTGTAATACATCAACCAGCTCAACTTAAACCAAGCTTATCACATATCAGAGGAAATGCTCTTGCTGGTGCAGATGCCAAAGCTGCATCAAGACAATCCTTGACCCCAACTGACTGCAAAAGGAATTGAAAATCTGACCTCCATCCAATTACCACAAATTTGCCAAAATCTCCCTGACGATGAAATATAACAATGGAAAACTATGGGGGCTCAACTTGACAAAGCAGGAATATGGCAGGTAGGGGAGCACAACCTTCCTCTACTACCAAGGCAATATTACCTCCCAGTAGTTCATCTGGAACACAGCTAGGGCCACTTCGGAACAACTGCTCTGGCTCAAACCATCTTGAAATGTTGAGTGGCTCCGGGATCTACATTGCTGCTAAACAAATTACCTCAGTCTGCCTGATCTTTCAGGCATTCAATAATGATCATAAATCCTCCCTCAAGGCCCAAGGAGGAAAATCTTGGGCAAACTATCCCTTTCAAAGAATACGTATAGACTGTGCAGAATTACCACCATCCCAGGGCTATTGATATATGCTTGTAACAATAGATTAACTTTCTATCTGGCCAGAAGCAACTCCGTCAAGAAGAGCGGACATGGTCAGTGTAGTAAAATTTTTGCTGAAGGAAATAATTCCTAGATTCGGACTCCCTACTCAAATTGGTTCAGACAGAGGAAGCCACTTCACCTCACAAATTATGCAAAATATTATGAAAACCTTAGGCATACATGAACACTTCCACATTGCATACCACCCATGTTCAGCTGTTAAAATAGAAAGAATGAACTCATCTTTAAAAACCCTTATGGGGAAAATTTCTTGAGACCAACCTCAAAAGGCCAGATGTTCTACCACTAGCTTTAATGCACATTTGGCAGCAACCATTAGAGTCTACCAGACTGTCACCTTACAAAATTATTTTTGAATGATCTATGCCTATGGCCACCAACCAATATCGTGCCACCCATACAAGCCTATTAGCTGGGGATGAACAGGTAACACAATATATACTAAATGTTCAAAAAACTGTAAGACAAAGTCAAAATCAAGCCAAATTAGCACAGCCAATACCACTAGAGGGATCATTACATACCTTTTCCCCAGGGGATAAAGTATGGATAAAGGTACATGTACTGGGTCTGGCTGAGCCGGAATTGGTTTTCCCCTGTAGCAGCCCTCATGGTGCTGTGTTTTATGTTGGGAGCTGGCAGGGTGTTGATAGCACACTGGTGGTGTGGCTACTGCTGAGTAGTGCTTACACAGCACCAAGGCTCTTTCCGACATTTCCCCCCCACAGTGGGACGGGGTGGGCAAGATCTTGGGAGGGGACACAACCAGGACAGCTGACCCGAACTGACCAAAGGGATATTCCAGACCATATGACGTCTGCTCAGTATAAAGCTGGGAGAAAGGAGGAAGGGGGTGGGGTCACCCTTGGTCCTCCGAGGCAACCACTACGCGTATTGGAGCCCTGCTTCCTGAGAAGGCCCGACATCGCCTGTTCATGGGAAGTAGAGAATAAATCTGTTTTCTTTTTTTTGCTTCCGCGCGTGGACCTTTGCTTCGCTTTGCTTATATTAAAACTGCTTTTGTTTTACCCACAAGGGTTGGGTTGGGTTTTTTTCCTATCTTATTTTCTTTCCCCTCTTTGCCCTGTTGAGAAAAAAAAGAGGAAGGGGGGGAAGTGATAGAGCGACTTGGTGGGTACCTGGCATTTAGCCAAGGTCAAACCACCACAGTACATAAATGGAACAATGTTTTTTCTACAAAATGGGAATGACACTATCTTGTATTACTAACCTCTTTTTCTGCACTGAAGGTGGAAGGTAAAGACTGTGGATTCATTGCTCCCATGTAAAAAAGTACCAGAGGGTAAAATCTGACCTTTGACAGAATCACCTAATTTGTAAAAATATTCTTTCACAAATAGTTATTCAGAACCAAATGGCCTTAAATTACATTTTAGCAGCACAAGGTGGAGTACATGCCCTCATTCATACTAGCTGCTACTATAATGAATAAAGACAGATACTGAACAAATTAAAACTCATTTGCGAGTCCTACATAAAGTAGGACAAGAACAAACTTTTGCTCCTTTAAATTGGATAATGTCATGGTTTCCTAATATTGCTCAAGGGGCACAAAAGCTTATAATGATCTTAATAATATTATTTGCTTTTGTTATCTTTTAGGTGAGTATTAAATGTTGTCTTTCTCTTTGTGATACTATAACTCCCAAGTATTATATTAAGTAAATAGGTCCCGAGGGACAAAAGAAGAGGAAGGACTGTGAAACGCAAGATGCTAAGTGCAATATGACTTGCTTAGAAGAATGAACACTACCTGAGACTATGAGCTTTTACCTCAGGGTCAATGTGGCATGAAGACCCAACCTAAACCAGCTCTCACCAGCTGAGAACCCCCTATACTGATGATAAAACAACAGTAGATTTGCCTTTCAAAAAAACCCCAGGCATATAACTATGGACAAAACAGCAATCAACCAGAATCCAGTATAAAACCATGCCACCTGCATGGGACATGGGTTTAGAACAATGAAGATTAACACAGCACTGACTACACACCACATCTACACCATCTGCACAGGACAAGCACGTACTGATCTTGCATGGGACAAGTACATACCAATTATGCAAGCAATAGTAACTGATTAGCCCACCCCTTAACATGAGCATTTTGATTGGTGTACGTAACTGTATCGTAACATATATAAACCCTGCTTTCCTCTGCATCAGGGTCCTTTATGCATCAGGCTGGGGCACTGCTTTGCACATAGCTGATACGAGAGAATAAATTCCCTTGGTAATTCTATGCCAAGCGCCCTTGTCTCCCTCCTCGGCTGGTGAATAACTGACTTTTACAGACGGTGTGGTTTCTCCTTTGCAGTTCAGCAGTGGGAGAGCTGGCCCTTGACATGGGGACCTGCAGGCAAATGAGCTTGGTGAGCATGTGCAGAAGGAAGGGAAAGGCAAATTGCAGAATGGATAAGGTTTGAAGGGACCTCTGGAGGTCACCTTGTACAACCCCCCTGCTCAGTCATGGCCACCTAGAGCCAGTTGTCCAGACTATGTCCAGATGGCTTTTGACTCTTCTCCCAGGAGGGAGATTCCACAACCTCTCTGGGCAACCTGTTCCAGCGCTCAATCACCCTCACAGTAAAGAAATGTTTCTTGATGCTCAGAAGGAACTTCCTGTGTTTCAGTTTGTGCCCATTGCCTTTTGTCCTGTCATTTGACACCACTGAAAAGAACACCTTTGCACCTTCCCTTCAGGTAGTTGTACACATTGAGGAGATCTCCCCTGAACCTTCTCTTCTCCAGGCTGAAGAGTCCCAGCTCTCTCAGCCCTTCCTCATGTGAGATGCTCCAGTCCCTTCATCATTCTTGTGGCCCTTCGCTGGACTCTCTCTACTATGTCCATGTCTCTCCTCTACTGAGGAGCCCAGAACTGGACAAAGGACTCCAGGTGTGGCCTCACCACTGCTGAGTAGAGGGGAAGGATCACCTCCCTCAACCTGCCAGCAACATTCCTCGTAACGCAGCCCGGGATATCCTTAGCCTTCTTTACAGCAAGGGCACGTTGTCGGCTCACGTTCAACTCGGTGTCCACCTGGAGCCCCACACGTCCTCTTCTGCCAAGCTGCTTTCCAGCCAGTCGGCCCCCAGCATATACTGGTGCATGGGGTTGTTACTCCCCAGGTGTGGGAGTTTGCACTTCCCCTTACACAAGGCTCCTGCCTGCCTATTTCTCCAGCCCATTGAGGTCCCTCTGGATGGCAGCACAACCCTCTGATGTATCAGCCACTCCTCCCAATTTTGTATCATCTGCAAACTCATTGAGGGTACAGTCTGTCTACCTATCATCCAGATCATTAATGAAGACATTGAGCAGGATCAGACCTAGTATCGACGCCTGAGGTACACTGCTAGTTACTGGCCTCCAACTAGACTTCGTGCCACTGATCACCACCCTCTGGGCCTGGCCATCCAGCCAGTTTTCAACTCACCCCACTGTCTGCTCATCCAGCCCATACTTGAGTTTTCTCACTTTTACCCTTCCTATTCTCTCCCCATCCCACTGTGGGGGAGTGAGCAAGGAGCTGTGTGGTGCTTAGCTGCCTACCTGGGTGATGGAGCCTCCACAAAGGTGACCCAGTAAACATACTGACAAAGCAGGATATCTCCTTAGCCAGAATCTCTGATAAGCTCAGCTAAAACCTCCTTGATGGGGAGCAGTTGGCAGGAGAAAGAAACCTTGATGGGTGCAGGATAAAGAAACTGTGATAACCAGCTGACCTTTCAGGAAAATGAGTCAGCAACAACTATTCTGGGAACTGATGTCCAATGCTCAATTATGTATTTACGCCAACAAGGTATAAAAGGTAACTCTCTAGCTACCCAATATGAGCTTCTCTGCAAGAGCTTCCCTGATTGAGATCTCCCAGACAGACCTGACCCTTGCTGGGGATGCCTGGCTAACTCCCAACTCTGTGATGCAGATCATCTTTGAAGTGAGAGTTTTCTGTTGTTGGTTAGCCCCACTCCTGGGAGCAGTTTAGTGAGTGTTGTACCAGTAACATCTCACATAATATGTTTATAGGTGCACACACAGGTAAAGTTTCATATGTATATACTTGCTTCACTAGTTGGAATTCTTTTATAACTTGTAATATACATATATTTGCTTTAGTCTTGTAATATATATACACTTGCTTCCCTAGTGGTAATTTTGTAGTGACTTGTAGTGTGCATGTGTGTGTATTTGCTTTTACTAATAGTAGTTTTGTAGTAATTTGTAATAAAGAAATTCTCAGAAACCCAGACCTCCATGTCCTTGTGTATTGCAGAATTCTGAGAACGCCATGGTCATGGTCTTTATACACCTGTGGGTCAGGTAACCCTCATAGGTCATGACCGTGACCACCACAAATTGGTGACAGTGGTGGGATTCTGTAAATACACAGGTCATGGATGCTTGGGAGAAGACTGTAGGAGAACAGTGAAAACGACAAGAGAGTAAGGGATGGAAAACACCTAGGTTGGACAGGAGATGAGTCACTGAAAATTGTCTTGACTGGGAGACCCTGCAAACAGTTTCAGAATTGGCAGAAAATTTCCAAATGTAAAGCAAAGGAGCCCTCATTGGGCTTTTCACAGAGGCCTTTGGGGCTGCAGGTACTTTGCTAAAAGCCATTGAGCAGCGAGCTTGAGACAATGAACAGAGAACTAAGGATGCAGAAGCACGGGCGGCTGCCTTTGAATCTCACAGTCATGTTAAGATCCAACAACTTCAATGATTAGAAACTAACCTCAGACCCCTGGCTTTGTGAAACCTAGAGCAAGAGTGTACCCACCCAGTCTCAGAAAGTGAGATTGTTCAAAAGATATATGCACTGGGAGTTGGTGATTACGAGGATGATTCTGATTTTGATTATGATAACAACCTTTTGCCACCACCTTGGCTACACTGTTACCTGAGCCTAATTCAGATGAGGTAACGGGAGCTGCTCCGGTAGCCCCCTTGTACCCTATTATTAAAACTGCCAGGGTACAACCCCAGCTCGTGCCGGGGGTACATATAATGCCACCAGTTAAGGCAGATGTCCTTACAGTATGGAAAGAAGCTGATTGAGGTTTGGTTAGGATGGTTGGCACACTGCTGCCAAGCAGGAGCTGGAGCCATTACTCTTGATCAAAATGAGGCTAGACAAATATTTTTGGGAGGAGACCGCTACATGGGGCTAACCCACAATGCACATATATGCAAACTAATTGACATTAATTAGGCTCTTTTGTTTGTAGACTTTTAATACAAGAAATGGAGGACACCTTTTCAGGTCATTAGATGTAGAGGGTCAATAGCAACATAATTTATTTGAGATTAGCCTACTAGAATTTATTTCAGATTGTTCTATATTTGCTCTTACAAAATAGCTCCTGCAGAGGTAGGGCTAGCATAGGAACTTAATGATGTCTCATAATTTTTTATTTAAGTTATTGGTAATTCAAGGATGTCTGATAAAACGTATGACCTGAAAAAAACCCTCTAAATTCATAATATTTATCTAAAGCCAAGAAGTTCCTCTCCACTGTGAGAATCTTAGGGAGATCAAAAGGGGCTAATCTGGCTCGGGTATTGATTAGCCCCAATAAACTCTTCAGAAAACAACACAACTAGCAAGAAACAGCTGTCAGGGCCTTGAGGGCACTAACAGGCCTTGATGCCCCTCACCAGCCTCACCTGGGACCTCTCCACACCCTATCCATAGGCCCTCAGGCTCTGCTCAGTTTGTTCAGGGGTTGTGGGATGGGGCTTTGGCTGGTGAGGCCTCTGTCCTGATAGCTATGTTAGCACACTCGTCTTCTTGACCCTTTGGGAGCAGCCAGTCCTTGCTGTACCCTTTACAATAACATTTTGTTTGTCCTGGCTCATGTAATGTTAGAAACTCACTGAATCTTTACACAGAGCTCCTACTGCTTGCATCCCAGTTAGTGAATGTGACACATGGACTTGTATGGCAGGAGCCTTTCATATGTCTCGGACCTGCTGGGAGATTTAGGAGACCATGCAGGGTTTTGCAATGAAAGAATGGCAACATTAGATTGGAGCTAAGGTTCAACCCTCCCTTTAGAGGGGCCCTTTGGAGAGGGGGTGTATCTTGGTGGTATGTTCATTGCTGTTTTCCAGTTCTGTAGATGGTCTCCTGCTCCATGATGCCATACCCTGTCAGCAGCAGCACATGAGACACATGCACGGCTCTTGGGAAGCATGGAGGAGGAGTTAGTTGTGTGAGTCTCACAGTAAGTGCATTAGCCTTGGCAGGCCTGGATGTGTGTGTGTGGTATGTGTCTGAGATGTCCAGGTGTGGGCAGTGCTGTATATGTACATGTTTTTTCATTCTCCCTAACTAAACTCAGAAACATTACCTAAATTTCATTTGTAATTTCTAGTCCCCTCTTTGTAGTGTGTCCTTGAAGCACTGAGACTTTATTAATTGAAAACAATTCAGACATTAGGCTTCCTAATGGACCATAAAGCAATCATTAATAACTGTAATTATGAACTTGCTTTTAAGTTTAGAGAGTTTGGAAGTAGAGAAGAAAAATGAGTTGGATCCCAGCTCTAAGCCCAGATCCTGCACACATGGCATGTAAAGTGAGAATTACCACTGAAACCAATGGCATAGCAATAGTTTCTGGCTTGATAAGTGTTTGCATAAATGCTTGTCAAGTTACAGGACCTGTAACCTGATTTCGGTGAGGCTTATAAAGATGATGCGTTCCTCAGGGGGCTGTCATGCTCTGAATGAACACAAAATACTAGACTACAAATACAGACATAATTTCATTGTCATTAGATAGCCACAGATTTGTGTCTATTCTTTTGTAAACCAAAAAAATTAGTATAACATTGCCTATAAATTTCTTGCTAATAGTTAGCTAAAGAAACATATTCAGATACTACTTAAGTATAATTCTCCAGCTATATCCACATAGATTCTTATAAGAATATTATATAATTCATTAAGCAGATTTTCAGAACTGAAGTTTTCCTGATCACTTTAACTACAGGAAAAATCTACCTTTGAAGAGGTTTACACCATCACTTTCCCTATGGTGGTGATCCATTAATCTTCCTAATGCCAAGGTAAGATTATATGTACAATTCTGTATCTTTTTAATTTTCACTGTGGAGTTCTTGCAAAATTTGAGAAGTTACACAGCATGTACTGAGAGGATAGGTCTCATCATGGGTCTCAAGTGATTTTGGCAGACCATTGGTTTTACTGTAAGTATTTATATAAACCATTTCAAGTTTTAAACATTCCCAGCCTGCACTGCAAGCAACAACCATGATAACAAGAGGGATTCATGAGCTGAACAGCTGGATTTAAATTTTATTCTCATATTGTATACAGAGGCCATTTCATTTTCAGCCAAATTAAATGGAAACACATTAATACTGAGGGTGCTTCTTTGGCAATAGGGTTAAGAATTTCTACTGATATCCACAAAGGAAAGAAGGGAGCTGAGCTGAAGGGATTTGTTAGTACCTGAAGTGACATCATCTTCTGCAGGACAAACCTAACTAGTGCAAGATGTTTCTAGAGATAACTGCAGAGCAGCCAGTGTCTGGGGTGGAGGGTATTTACATTGTGTTTTTGAATTCAGGTTCTTCATAATTCATACTTTTTGTTCTTTTCTCTCTTCCCTCTCCTGGGCCTGAAGGTTTGTCTCCTTCCCTTCTTTATATCTCTTGGCTTCTTTACTCTGAAAAATGGCCATACTGTTGAATTAATATTTCTGTGTAAGGTAAAATAGAAGAATCACAGCATGTTGCTCCCATATTTCACAAAGACATCATTTTGCCAGCAGGAGTTTGGGGGCTGGACCACAGCTATTTTTATTTAGTGTTCAGACTTACATACAGAGCTATGAATCTCTATTCCACAGCCTTCTGATTAGAGGCAGGATTTGTAATGATTCTGTACCTCATTTCACAGGCCATAGTTTCAGACTGGTTGAACTGAAGTGATAGAGGAGCCAACGAGGAGAGGTGCTATGCTGGACCTTGTTCTCACAAACAAGGAGGGGCTGTCAGGGAGTGTGAAGCTCAAGGGCAGCCTTGGCTGCAGTGACCATGAAATAGTGGAGTTCAAGATCCTTAAGGTGGCAAGGAGGGCGCGCAGCAAGCTCCCTACCCTGGACTTCAGGAGAGCAGACTTTGGCCTCTTCAGGGATCTGCTTGTGTGGTGGTTTAGTCCCTGCCGGGGTTCGAGACCACATGGCCGCTGCCCCTCCCCCACAAAGGGAGTGAAATACAAAGCCCCGGGCTGAGATAAGGAAAGGTTTAATACAATAGTGCAACAGCAACACAACAAACAGCAACAATAACAGTAATAACAATGAACAAAGCAAGATATCTACTGATACAGCAGTGAGAGCAGAGAGATCGCATAACACACTCGTTTCCCGAATCTCCCACGCTCCTGTGCTTCTGCGCCAGGAGGTGATGTCAGCATGGTATTGAATAACCCAGCTAGAGCTTCCCCCCCACTGCTGGGGAAACTTAACCCTATCCTAGCTAAACCAGGACAGCTTGGCAGAGTATCATGGGATAAAGCCCTGGAGGGAAGAGGGGCCCAAGAAAGCTGGTTAATATTCAAGGATCACCTCCTCCAAGCTCAGGAGTGATGCATCTTGACAAAGAGGAAGTCAGGTAAGAACTCCAGGAGGCCTGCATGGATGGGCAAGGAGCTCCTGGACAAGCTCAAACACAAAAAGGAAGCCTACAGAGGGTGGAAGCAAGGACAAGTAGCCTGGGAGGAATACAAAGAAACTGTCTGGGTAGCCAAGCATCAAGTTAGGAAAGCCAAAGTCCTGATATAATTAAATCTGGCCAGGGATGTGAAAGGCAACAAGAAAATCTTTTACAGGTACATTGGTGATAAAAGGAAGACTAGGGAAAATGTGGGCTCTCTCTGGAAGGAAAAGGGAGACTTGGTCACCTGGGATATGGAGAAGGCTGAAGTACTCAATGACTTTTTTGCCTCAGTCTTCACCAGCAAGGGCTCCAGCCACACCACCCAAGATGCAGAAGGTAAAGGTGGGGACTGGGAAAATGAAGAGTCACCCACTGTAGGAGAAGATCAGGTTTGAGACCATCTAAGGAACCTGAAGGTGCACAAGTCATAGAATCACAGAATCATAGAATGGTTTGGGTTGGAAGGGACCTTAAAGATCATCTAGTTCTAACCTCTCTGCCATGGGCAGGGACACCTTCCACTAGATCAGGTTGCTTAAAGCCTCATCCAACCTGGCCTTGAACACTTCCAGGGAGGGGGCAACCACAACTTCTCTGGAGAATGTGTTCCAGTGTCTCACCACCCTCACAGTAAAGAATTTCTTCCTTATGTCTAATCTAAATCTACCCTCTTTCAGTTTAAAACCATTACCCCTCGTTCTATCCCTACACTCCCTGATCAAGAGTCCCTCCCCATCTTTCCTGTAGCCCCCTTTAAGTACTGGAAGGCTGCTATAAGGTCTCCCTGGAGCCTTCTCTTCTCCAGGCTGAACAACCCCAACTCTCTCAGCCTGTCCTCATAAGGGAGGTGCTCCAGCCCCCTCATCATCTTCGAGGCCCTCCTCTGGACCCACTCAAGCAGGTCCATGTCCTTCTTATGTTGTGGGCTCCAGAGCTGGACACAGTACTCCAGGTGGGGTCTCATGAGAGTGGGGTAGAGAGGGAAAAGGTAGGGAGATGTCTCCCTATCTTTACCCCTCCAGTTCTTTCCCCCATCCCCCAGGCAGAGGAGGGTGAGTGAGCAGCTGCATGGTTTTTGGCTGCCAGCTGGGTTTAAACCACAATATGGGGGTTTTTTTCCTCTTTCTCTCAGGCTGGTGGAATGACAGGGTTCATAGTTCTAAAGGTGCTTTTTGAGTATAAGCCAGAAAAATGTGACAATGCCTCATAAATTCAGGATTTAATGAAATAAAGCATTTGCGCTGATTATGAACACTGATAAATTAGTTCAGAAAAATGGATTATTCAATTATGGTGTTCAGATGAAAAAGCTCTGTCATATGTAAACAGAGAGGATTATACAGCCAATGAATGAGTACAGAAAAGACCTGTAGATAGAAATATATATGAGTTTCCATCCTAAATCAATATCCTTTTATGTTCCCAAGTGGCAGTATTTACTTACAAAGTGGCTAAGAAGTTATTCTCAATAACCAGTTCAAATCATCCGGTAGCTAGTCCTGGGTATACTGATCCACTGATATCATAAAACTCATCAAAAAATATTAAGAATCAGGGAGACACAAAATATTCATGAAGGCTGATCTGAGATTTGCAACAACTTCATTAGGCATCAAAAATAATGAGTCACTAGATGAGTGACTAGCAAATTTAAACCACTGACTCAGAAGGAAATTACATTTTCTGATAAATGATAAGCTATCAGCTTGAAAGAATGAAGTGCAAAAATGTATATACAAGGTTTAGCATTTTCTTCTGTTCTTTTTATCTCATGAATGGCTTGGTGTTAACAGTTTGTTCCTCTGAGGTTAAGCCTGTATCTAAAACTCTCTCAAAGGAACATTATTTCTTAGCTTTCATTGTAAGTTCCCATGGAAGCCAAGAGACAGTTATGAAAAATAGAGTTTTTTGCCGCGATTGAGAGACGGGAGACAGGCTTGATGCAAGCAAAGTTCTCCACTTTATTACATGTAACACTCATTTTTATAGAAAATCAGAAGATGCGTGTGTTAAATTGATTGGTTGCTATGCTTCAGAATTCTTATCAGCGCATGCTAATTGGTAGCTACTTAAACTTTAGCAAGTGGACTAATAGCAACTAAGCCACTCCTATAAAAAACTCTAAATTCCTTGCACCGTCTTCGGCCCTTTATCAAGCATGACTCACAGGTTAGCAATTCTTCACCATATCAGCACTTTTCTCAGCTCTTTTCTCTTCCCTTTATCAGGCCTCCCAAGGTTTGTAGTCTACAAGTTCCAGTACGTCCCCCTCTAACAACGGAGCAGTACAGGCCATTCTGTCTGAGTCCTTCAAGTCGTACCCGACATCTCCCCCTTCCTTTTGCACAAAAAGAATCTTTTTCACGGAGAAGGAATAACAGGCCACGCTCTGTCCCCACAAATAAAGAATATCCCCAACGGTAACAAAAAAGGAGCATTGCTAGATTTAGACAGGTTTGTTGCTGTGTAATTACACCAGGCACTAGCATTTTTAAAAATAGGATGAGCAGGAGAAACATCCCATGCTTTAGACTGATTCTTTCCGGTATAGTTAAACTTAACACAAAAATCCATTTTTACTGATCCAAGGAGCTCAATTTCTTGTGGTTCCAGAGTAGCCTGTGGGAGAAAGGAGACCCATGCATCCCATTCATTCGTTAAATTTGGTGACAGAGCTGGAAAAGCATGTTTTACACTTTCAGGTATTGGCCACTTATCTAGTGGCAGACCCACGAGGCATGTGGAAAAGGGGTTGTTAGGTGAGGCGGTGGCAAGACACAAAGTGTCTTGTCCAGTTATATTTGCTAGCGTGACCCATACATTGACCTTAGGGAGTGCAGGGGGAAATAAATAGCCCTGCGCTATTGTCATGAGCGCCAGGAAAACAGATATTATTTTAAAGAATTCTTTTTGCCCCCTTTTCTCTTCCACGCAAATCGCTTCCTGCATTTTTCTTTGGTCCCCTCCCAGGCCTGTTCAGGAACAGCCCAGATAGAGGGTACAAAGTTTTGCTTATTGCACTCAATATTACTGATCAAAGCTTCTTTCGCTCGCTGGGACACTAGCTGTGCCCAATTCTGACAACACTCCCAATACTCATCACTGCCTAGTTCCACATGCCCGGTGATAAGTACAATTTTACCAACGTCCACCTCCTTTTCCAGGCATTCGTCACACCAACGGCAGGCTAGGGTTGCTTTACGCCACCACTCCTTTTCACAGCTATAACATACACACAGGATCCAGGGTTTACAATACCCACATACAGTGCAGACAATGTCCGTCACAAATACTTCTTTGCTTTGGCCCATCTAACGATCCCCAGTTTATGAAGCTCCGTAGGTGTCCTCCGTAGCCTCAAGAAGATCAGGAAGTTGTTCCGGAGGATGATCTGGAGGTTGAGCAGAGTCCCTGCTGGGCTCGTCGGGCGCTCGAGGCAGGGATTCACGGAAAGGACGCACGTTCTTTGCTGGAATCCACCTGGGGCCTTTTTCTGTAGAGACACAAGCATAACCTCTTCCCCACGTGACAAGAGGATATGGTCCCATTATTTTACCTGTTTCTGGGTCGCGAACCAACACTGGGGCTTTAACTCGTGTCTTGAATGAAGTATTCGCGTTGAAATGTCGAACTATCGGAGGATTGTTATCTAGCAAAGAACAATTCAAGAAATTAAAAACATACAAAGCTTTCTGTAATCGTTCCTCAGGGGTGGCAGCCCCTACTCCCCCTTTTTGTTGTTGTAGTAAGCGCTTTAAAGACTGGTGAGAGCGTTCAATTAGAGATTGACCTGTAGGGGAATGAGGGATGCCAGTAGTGTGAATTACACCCCAGGAGTCAAGAAAGGTTTTTGTTGCAGTTGAGACATATGCAGGACCATTGTCCGTTTTTATCTGAGAAGGTATGCCCAAGGTGGCAAAAGCACGCATTAAATGTTTCCGAACGTCACGCGCCTTCTCTCCTGTGTGGCAAGAAGAAAACAAAGCGCCTGAAAAGGTGTCAATGGAAGAATGGACATGTTTCAATTTACCAAATTCTGGATAATGCGTAACGTCTGTTTGCCATAGTTGTAAGCTTTGTAGACCTCTAGGATTAACCCCTCCTGCTATCGATGGGAAAGAATGCCTTTGGCAGTCAGGACACACGGCGATAATATTAGATGCTTGTTGGGAGGTAAGCCCAAACTGTCGTTTGAGACCTCCAGCATTCTGGTGAAAAAAGGAATGGCTGAGTTTAGCTTGTGCTATGCGATCCGGCAATACCTGTACTGGTAATGTCAGCATATCTGCTTGTCGGTTCCCTTCTGCAATAAAACCAGGTAAAGAAGTATGTGATCTGACATGCATAACAAAATAGGGATGAGGGCGAGAATCCAAAAGAAAGATAAGCTCTTGTAATAAAACAAACAGCTCAGAATGTGAGATATCACGTAATACAGATGCTTCAGCTCGCTCAACAATCCCTGCAACATAAGCTGAATCAGTAATAAGGTTAAGTGGTGTAGACCACCTCCAAAAAACTCGAACAACTGCAGCCGGTTCCATTATCTGGGGAGAACCAGGAACGGTCTCTATGTCTGAGTCCCATCGTCCGTGCTGGTCGTCCCACCATAAGATGACTGATTTGTGCGATTTCCCAGACCCGTCCGTAAATACAGTAAGGGCTTGCAACGGCTGGTCACTTCTTTTCGGTCTGGATATCAAGTGAATATTGGCATTAAGCAGTTTGTGCGAAGGTGGGTGGGATGTGAGTTGACCCGTATAGTCTGCCAGTGCCATACTAAAACCGTCTGATTGCTGATAAAGCCATTGTAGATACATGCTTGTCACAGGTAGGCAGATACAAGTAAAGTCTACCCCTGATAATGTTAGTAAGCGTTGTCTGGCTTTAATTATTAAAGAAGCAAACATCTCATGCTGTGTCGAAATAGTTTTTGTAGATTGATTTGGCAAAAAAATCCATTCAATAATTAACAATGGGTCTGGCTTCTGAGAGTCCCATTGAAAAATCAGTGCATGAGGCTGTCGAGCAGGATTTAAAATAATGAGATGAAAGGGTAATTCAGGAGCCCACCGGTGAACTTGCCTGTTGGCGATCGCTGTGGCAACCTTCTGCAAAGAGGCAACAGCCTCAGAGCCGAGACTGCGAGGGGAACACAAGTCAGTATCCCCTTTAAGCAGTTCAAATAAAGGACTTAAGTCTGCATTAGAAATTTCCAGCCGCAGCTGACGTTCCAGCCCTCACGGAGGGAAGCAACAGTGCCTCAAGTCTTCGTCCAGCAACAGCCGGGAGCGCAGGATTGGACCTGGCAACCGCTCACACAGTAACATTACTTGATTGTTCAGTTCACTTGCTGTCGACAGATATCTCGGGACCCTTACCCCCTAAAACACAAGTGCTGTTGTTAGGAAGGTCATCTACTACATTGTCAGGGCTTTTTGTATTACCAGGGGTCATTGACTCTGACAGTACTGACGAAATTAAAATTATGGCATGGACCCCGTTTCCTCCCTGCACGATACCTAAAGGTAGTCGTGTAGCGCAATTAATATTGATTCCTGTGGGGACGAACTCCCCCGCTCCTAGTCAATCTTATCAAAGGCAAGGAGGATTTGGGTCTACAGGGAACCCACAAATTCTATGGGTGCAACCTATTTCTCAGAAGTGACCCGTATGTCAATGTTCTGTCTGAGTCCTTCAAGTCGTACCCGACAGTTTTTGGCAGAGCTTTCAGGAAAAACTGATTACTGAAATATCTGCTCCCCTGGCTCTCTCAACTGCTGCCTCCCTCTTCCTCCCTCTTCCTCCCTTTGATGCAGCTGTAAATACATCAAATATTATCTGTGGAAAGGCTGCACACATAGAAAACTGTTTATTGGAAATTATATGCAATATATACTGATATTGTAAAGCTTGAGATTTGATGATGTCAGAATTAAGGTGATTACCTAAATTCATAGTTCATTTGTATACAAATGGAAATAGTATACAATGGAAATATTCTTACATGCAGATTGGTTAGTGTCCTGGTTTCAACCAGGATAGAGTTAACTTGCCCTGGGTTGAGAGGGAGCCCAGCTCGAGGGCCGGGTCCTGATCAGTCATTGGAGTGTTTCATACCATGTGATGTCATGTCCAGGGTATACAGGCGGGCGCGGGCTCTCTCCGGCGCTGTTTTCGGGTTTCCGGTGGGGTCACGTGTTGCGGGGGGGGGAGGGAGGGGGCGGTCGCCGCGCTCGGTAAGCCACTGCTGCATTTTACCCGTTTCTTTTGGACTCACTATTGTTACTGTTGTTCTCTTGTTATATTTAGTAAATTCTTTCTTTTTATTCAACCTATGAATTTTCTTCTTTTTAATAAATTATTTCTTCTTTTTAATAAATTATTTACATATTTATTTTGCTTTTCCCTCACTGTTTTGCACCAGGAGGTGCTGGTCCAGTATGATCCCAGTAAGAAAGGCACTCGGACTCTGTAAGGTGTCATTCACAATTCTATTAGAGCTAACACTGTAAGACAATAGCATAGACAATCTTACATCCCTTTAGATGTTGGGAACCTCGGGTAGTGTAGCATCGAACAGGACTCTGACCCATGTGCAGCACACCGTGCAGAGCCTACCTGTAGAAGAGAGGGAGAGAGTGTGTGTTCCCCCTCCCCCCCCCCCTTTCAGTCATTCAAGCTATTATAGGATTCTCTAGCAAGAAAGCAAATCCATTCATCATTTCTACTGTCAAAACAAAAAGACGTTCTCCTGAGAACTCCTTGCTGCACTGTTAAAGGCAAGGCCATGCAGGTAGGGTAATCGCGGGTACCAAGCGGGAGCTGCCCGCAGGCTCCTCTGTTACAATGATCTGGCCGAGTTTATCCTGCGGCCAAGGGATTTGTGCAGCACAACACAGAACTGAAGGCCACGCTGTATGTGCAGCGCAGCACAGGCCTGGGCCTACCCAGGTTAACTGTTATGTGGATCACTAGCTCCTAAATGTGCAACAGTCTTCCGGTCGGGATCACTACACTCACTAAAAATGTTTTCTTCCCGAGTAAGTTTTGGCTTCTATTTTTTTATTGCCCCTGAAAGGGGTAAATAAATCAGAGGCCAAATGTTGTGAAAGATTCTTCTGTTCTGCTGGAACAGTCAGCTCTGAGCTGCGAAACACTGACATTCCTTATGTATTGTATTGATTGTGAGCTAGAGCAAAAGTACACAGTCCAATCAGGGCTATCAGGCAATTTAGGGGGTAGGGTTCATCCCTATAATTTAGGTATCTAAAAGAGACATCCTAGTCCAGTCATTTTAGGCTCATTTATCATCAATACAGCAAAACAGACACCTTCAGAAGATGATTAATCTTATCCTAAAATAAGAACTCAAGATGATTCAGAGTAATTACCCACTAGTTTTAGAGACTATAAACAGGGACAATAAGAATAACAACAGAGTATTGTCTTAACAAAGAAGGTTGGAGAAGGGAAAAGTTTAAGGGACTTTTCTGGGATGAGAACAGGGCAATGTATCACATGAGCACTCAGACAGATAATCAACTGGCACAATTTAGATCAATCCTTAAACTTGAAGATATGGAGCAAAATGGAAGTTAAAGCCAGTTTTTCTCCTTTTCTCTTCAGATACAGTAAATTGACTGAGGATCTAACCCCAAGACTTCTATTCAGCAACTGTGCTGAGTCTAATCCTGATTCACGAGCCCAGATTATCCATTTTCCTATCTGCAGAGCATGATTTCTACACACAAGGATCTGGATTAGTACTTCAGTACTGACAGAGGCACACAGATTCACAGGTGAATTGATACTGGGATTCTAGCAGAGGTGTCACAGATTTGTTCATGGAATCTGTCAGACGTCCTGACAAATCCCTCCTAGTGAAAGCTCAGACTAAGACAGGCCTTCCTTGGTCAGGAGTCTAGAGCACATTCAAAGGGCAGATGTCAGTGAGACTAGTATTTTCTCAAGGTATCCCATATAAGCAAAGCACAGAGCACGCAAGAAAACATAATTATTGGGAAGTGCTAGCATTTTCCCCTCTCACCACAGAACGGAGGAGAAAAAGCTCAGTAGGCACAGTATGTCTCTTGACTGCTGCAAAAAAGCACCAACCTCAGCTTCAAACAAAGCAACAAAGTCCTATCTGTCTATAGCAGCTGTGTCCCCGGTTTGAGGCTACTCAGAAAACTCTATGGGAGAACCATAGAGAAGGATCAGAAGACATGGCAGATAAAATAGCTCTGGACTCTCAGATTATGAGATCAAACCTCAGATCTGGTGAAACATTGATAAAATGCATGCCAATGGTATCTTGTAGAGTTCTTCTGTTTCCTGACTCTCTCTTGCAGCTTTTTCTATGGATAGTGTGTTTTATAATCTCCCAAATATCTCCCAACATATGGCATCGAACAGAATGTACAGTCCTAATTTCTTAGAACAATACTCTACAGAGTGAAGCATCCAGACTGTACTACTGACACTACCATAATCAGAGTATAGAGGTACCTGCAACAGATAAGTAGACTGAGTAACCTGTTCAAATTTGACAGTCTCCAAATAGGAGCTCCAATTGGAGTCTGCATTCTGCCATTGCACTCTTTCTGATTTTTTAAGCCTTATGGACAACTATAACAATATACTTGGTGTTTTGAAACCCTTACTTTCACATGAGTACTTTTTCTATTAGGTTGTGTTCAGTACTAATAAGAAATTATTATCTCTGAATTACAGAACAGAAAAAGGATTGATTGTTAAATTTTTATTTTTAAAACTAATGATACTCCATTCTCTACCTCTGCCATTAAAGAAATAGTTCTCTGTTAATTCACATGCTGATGATGTAAATCTGAGACCACCTCTGATGCTGAATATCCCTTTTTATTTGACTGCAAAGGTAAGTTCTGCCCTGTGAACTCAGCACTTGTTGAATACTTTGATACCATGGACAGAAAACCTGGCTTCCTTTTCAACTCTACCTTTGATTTTCTGGTAACCTCACTAAAATTTCTCCCTATCTCAGGCTATTTTTTATAGACACATAGTGTCCTGGTTTAGCCAGGATAGGGTTAAGTTTCCCCAGCAGTGGGGGGGAAGCTCTAGCCGGTTATTCATATATCATGCTGACGTCACATCCTGGCGCGAGCGCGGGAAGAATCGGTGATCGCGTGGGTTGGCACAGCCGGTTCTCTCACTGCTGTATCGGTATATACTTTGCTCTGTTCATTGTTATCACTATTACTGTTATTGTTGTTGTTTGCTGCGTTGCTGTTGCACTGTTGTATTAAACCTGTCCTTATCTCAGTCTCGGGGCTTTGTATTTCACTCCCTTTGTGGGGGAGGGGCAGCGGCCACGTGGTCTCAGACCCCGGCAGGGACTAAACCATCACACATACTCAGAACCAACAATTTCTGTGGAAACTGCTTTAGATCTACAGATGAAACATGCTACAGAGGAGCTAAATAAAACTCCTGGATTTGGTCACGTTATTTTTATCACTGTGTGTCATTACAGGTTTAAATGCAATTTATGAGGTAGATCCAATGCTCATGTCCAGCACCTGCAAATTAGGTATCTACTTCCTAATTTTTAGACTCTTGGCTACCTGCTGGCAATAGTCTTCCTATTGCAGCCCAAGATGCCGTTGGCTTTCTTTGCTGTGAGGGTCCATTGCTGGCTCATGGTCAGCTTGTTGTCCACCAGGACCCCTGGGTTCTCTCCTGCAGAGCTGGTTTCCAGCTGGTCATCCCCCTGCACATACTGGTGCCTGCACATACTGGCACCTCCCCAGGTGCAGGTCTTTGCATTTCCCTTTGTTGAACTTTATGGGATTCCTCTCTGACCAATTCTCCAGCCTGTCCAGGTGCCTCTGAATGGCAGCACAGACATCTGGTGTATCATCCACTTCTCCCAGTTTTGTATTATCTGCAAATTTGCTGAGGTTGCACTCTGTCCTATCATCCAGGTCATTAATGAAGAGGTTAAACAGTATTGGAGCCAGTATTGACCCTTGCGGTACACTACTAGTGACTGGCCTCCAAATGGACTTTGTGCCACTGATCACAATCCTCTGGGCCTGGCTGTTCAGCCAGTTTTCAGTCCACCTCAGTGTCGACTTCTCTAACCCATACTTTGTCAGCTTGTCTTATGAGGGTATTGTGGGAGACAACGTCAAAAGCCATACTAAAGTTGAGGTAAACAACATCCATTGCTTTCCCCTCATCCACCATTTAGTCACCTCATTGTAGAAGTCTATCAGGTTGGTCAAGCCTGATTTCCCCTTTGTAATTCCATGCTGACTACTCCTGATCACCTTCCTGTCCTTCATGTGCCTGGAAATGGTTTCCAGGATTAGTTGTTCCATCACTTTACCAGGGATCGAGGAGTACAGGCTCACAGGCCTGCAGTTCCCTGGGTCTTCCTTCTTGCCCTTGAAGAGAGGAGTGACATTTACTTTCCTCCAGTCCTCAGGCACCTCTCCAAATTGCTATGACCTTTCAAAGATAATCAAGAGTGGCCTCACTGTGACATCAGCCAGCTCCCTCAGCAATTGTGGGTGCATTCCATCAGGGCCCATGGACTTGGTCAAGTTGGATGGGGCTTTGAGCAACCTGATCTAATGAAAGATGTCCTTGCCCACAGCAAGGGGGTTGGAACTAGATAATCTTTAAAGGTCCCTTCCAACCCAAATCATTCTATGATTTATGTATGTCCAGCTTGCTTAAGTATTCCCTGACCTGCTCCTGTTCCACCATGGGTAAGTCTTCCTTTCTTTCTCCTGGGTCTCTGGGGCCTGGGCTTTCTGAAGGCTGGTCTTACTAGTAATGACTGGGGCAAAGAATGTATTCAGTACATCAGCCTTTTCCATGTCCTGTGTCACCAGGTCCCCTGCCCCATTCAGCAGTGGGCCGACATTTTCCCTATTCCTCCTTATGTACTTATATGTCCTTCTTGTTACCTTTAACATCCCTTGCCTGGTTCAACTCCAGGTCAGCCTTGTCTTTCCTAACCCCATCCCTACAATATCAGACAGCAACTCTATATTCCTGGATCATCTGCCCAAGCTACATGCCTTTTTAGTATGTCCATCAGACTGGAAGAGTTGAGCACCAATTAGTTTAGGCTCTCATTTGGCTTTGGTAGGAGTGAGGCATTGAGCTGTTTGTGCTGAATTAATTCATGACAGGCTGGGATGCAGAATTTAAGGTTTGAGAACCTTCAGGTCACAGGGAAACCTTCATTGAATTCACTGTTGGGCTTTGACAACTCACGAATCACATGCTGGTACTTGGGGCCTAACTCTTTTTCTAGATACAGATCTGCATCTTGTACCTACAGGTTACATTATTGTTGGCACCCACTGGCACACATCCTCTGAAAAAATGAGTAGTCTACCACCCCAAGTCATGCACAGCCAGCCTCTAAGACCTCATATTCAGCATAAGATTCAGTATCCCAAGCAGATATACAAAAGAGTTGGAGACTAAAGCTGCCCAGGGAATAAAGGGACTATAGGGACTTAAAGACTAAAGGGATCAATAGCTCCAGCTACACATGCACTAATCACAAAACTGGTTGGCCACAAGGGTTGACTACACCACTGAAAGAGATGAAGACAGCTAGGTACCTCTACGTACCCCGTGAAACACTGGTCTGAAAGTATATAACCCATGCTTCCTTGCTGCCTGCAGTATCAGGCCATTCTAGGAAGAAGATTGCCCCTGGAATACTGGGGCTCCATACCACATATTACAAGGTCTGTGTGAGAGATGACTTGTAAAAACAGGCCTGCGAGAAACATGGACCGAGAAAAACAGCCTGAGAAAGAGATAAAAGTTAGCAGGGGGAGTGGAGGCCCTCTGAGCTAAGGAATGCCTCAAACACTCGCAGGTAACGAAACTATAGTCACAGGGTGGATAGTGTGGAGGTCGAAGCTGATAAGGCTGCCCGAATAACACAGGATGCAGCTGGAAGGGGGAGCCCTGTGGAGACAGGACGGCTCTACTCTGGTGCACCCGGACAAATTTCAAGGGCCATGTGTCCGGTGAATGACCTTTGCTTCATTATCCACGAAATGCATATTAAAGTTCACACCCCTGGATATGCTAACAAAGACTAACAAGATCATGCTAATTACATCATCCCATGAAACACCTTACCCCTCCCCATACATGGGATACGTAGGTATGTGGGTCGACCTAGGGGATGGACCCAAGGAAAGTGGGTATAAGGAAAGTGTATAAGTGTGCCAAGGTGTGTGTGTGTGTGGGGGGGGGGGGCAGAGAGTGAAGTGAAGCGAAGAAGACAGCTGCCTCCTGGAATCCTCACTGGCAGGACTGACGCAGGAACCCAGACCAGTGATCTCTATTCCTCTATTCCCTCCATCTCCCTCCTTTCCTTTTCCCCCTTTTCCTTCGCTACCATTAAGCAATGCAAGGCATACTGTATTGCTTGCCACAACTCATTATATACTTAGCCAATTATCGTGTGTCCAATTAGTACATTGTGGGTAGTTAATGTCTGGACTTTGAGACTTGTCTCACCATTGTCCACTCCTTTGGTGATTTATGAATCTGAGTCACTTGTCTCCCTTGTCTGAGCGGGATGTGACAGTCTGTTCCTTCAGTAGTTATTTACTAACCTTGTTATCTGGTACTAGTTTCACCAGCAGAGTAGAATGCCACCTTACATTATGTTATCTTCACTGCAGCTTGAATCTCTGACATCCACTATTGCACAGACACCAAATGCCTTCTCCATCAAATCCATCTGTGTGTGGTTTAAACTTAATCATGATCCTCTTGACCCAGAAGAAAATGCAGGGGATACATTAACTGTGACGTTGAAAGGACTGTAGTAGCTGTGGGTGAACAGCCTTCAGGATTCTCTTTCCAGCTGTTCTTTCCTGTTCAAGTCATAGCTGACAACGTGATTGACCACATAAAAGAACATCAAGAGATGTGTGTTTCAGGAATTACTTTCCATCCTACCAGGATAAATGAGGTCAGCACAGAGAGCACCTGTGGAGCCAGTTCTCAGCTGCAGTGGCACTGAACTGAGGAAGCAGAGAAACCTTCCTACTCTGGGCATGGCAGGGTACTGTAAAGACCTCTAACTTCAGCACAACTGTCCAGAGAGTTAATGTAAGTTTTATTTGTTCTACTAGTGTAGTATCACTGGGGCAAATCACATTCTTAACATGCTCCCATCTCACCCCAGCACACTTCAGAGCATCCCAGTATAAAAAGTTGAAGCAAATCTAGAATAACAGGCTGCTCACCCCTGCAGGAGACTCCCTAGAACAGTTCTAAGTATGGCTGCAGCACACTAAAGAGGACTTAGCTTGGACCAAGAACACAGCCTACCATACTGAAAGCACATTAGACAGCTGTCCAGGTGAAAGAAATGTTCAAGTCTGCATCTACCTGTAAGCAGTTTGGCCCTAGATGACTTCAAAAATCAGGGAAATGCCTGCTGCACAACAGGATGGTTCAAGTATGGATCCTCACCTTTATAGAATCATTATTTTGTAGGTTTAAGGCCTGGGGACTGTGTGAAAGGCAAGATGCTAAGTGCGATATGACTTGCTTAGAAGAATGAACACTACCTGAGACTATGAGCTTTTACCTCAGGGTCAATGTGGCATGAAGACCCAACCTAAACCAGCTCTCATCAGCTGAGAACCCCCATACCAATGATAAAACAATAGATTTACCTTTCAAAAAAACCCACAACAGGTGTATAACCATGGCAATCGACCAGAATCCAGTATAAAACCACCCCACCTGCATGAGACATGGGTTTAGAACAATGAAGATTAACACAGCACTGACTACACACCACATCTACACTACCTGCATGGGACAAGCATGTACTGATCCTGCCATAGGACAAGTACATACCGATTACAAGTAGTAACTGATTAGTTCACCCCTTAACATGAGTAATTTTGTTGGTCTACACAACTATATTGTAACATATATAAACCCTGCTTTCCTCTGTATCGGGGTCCTCCATGCATCACGCTAAGGCACTGCTTTGTGCATAGCTAATATGAGAGAATAAATTCCCCTGGTAATTCTATGCTAAGTGTCCTTGTCTCCCTCCTCAGCTGGCAAGGAACTGACTTTTACTACTACAGGTCCTATTTCCTCTGTAGACATTAGAAAAAGACTATCCCATCTGAGCCAAATTTCATAACTAAACAAGGTTGATTTGGCTGTGAGACAATATAATTTGAGACAGTAAGTTAGGGGTCAAAAAGGACTTAAAAATTTAAGCCTCATTTTCATATTTCAAATTAAGATTTCCAGATACCACAAGCTCTTTTCCATTGTCATATATGCCATATCGGAATATGATAATACATGTAATATCTGCATGGCTGCCTTGCATGTAGTATGATTGAGCAAGTTCAAATCATGTACAAACAAGAGAGATATCCTGAGTTTCAGTCATAAACAGCACTGTATGAGGGTCCAGAAGTGATGCAGTTAAGCCCTGAAGGTATGTCTTGCCTTAAAGAGAGATTTTAAAAGTGGGTGTTTTTTTTTTTTTCCTGTTAAAATTAGTAAATCAAGTGTCCCAGATCAGACCCTGAAAGACCTTACATATGGCACAAGACTGCTTTAGGAATGAAAATTAATAAGTACTCGCAGCAACAAGCAGAAAGCAAGGTAAGACCATGGTCACAGAACTTAATGCAACAGCCAGTGAGAAACAGCACTGATTATGATTGTCTTGGGAGAAGTGATAAGGCTGTCTTCTCAGAAATATAGAAGGGAGAAATTTAATAAACAGATTATTTACATTAGATTGCATCATTTGCAAGGTTCTTGCATTCATTTGGCTTGATTTGCAGCCTTTTCCCCTTCATTTTTTCATCAGACATACAGGCTGGACTTGTGAAAAGCTCCTACTGAATTTAACCAACCAATGGTTTTGCTTCAGCTATTCTTTTACTACCAAGCAATATAAACAAAATACTGGCCACTGAGTCAAATGGAATTATACAGAATATGGGAATTAGTATTTGGTTCTATCAATATTACCTTGTGCTCAAACCCATTGCCAGTCAGCACCAGTAATGGCAGTTAAAGTCTTACCTCACTGTTCAGAAAAACAGATGTATTGTACTTCAGGTTATAAATCAGTACCACACCACAATGATTTAGACAATTTTGTTGGATATCTCTTGTAAATAATACATTATTTAATTCAATAAAAAAAATTACAGATCCAGTTCCTTCATACATTACCTGTGCAATTGCTACTTGATTTATATTAAATTTTGGCTTCACACTACCATCATAACATCAACTGCAGAAGAAAGTGTGTTATGAGCCTATAAAGAAAACATCTGATCATTCATCATCCTGCACATTTTGATGTAAACAATAAGTATCATTGCCCACAACGTGTATTTCGGAATACCTGATTTTGAAAAATATTTGGCTTAGTGCAAATATTGCCTTTGATATGTGGGGATTCGGAAGGAGTCCCTGCAAGAAAATGGACGTGTGAGCAATCCTGCATATGAGCAAGGATGTGACGAGGAGATGACCCTGGAAGAATGAGGAAGAACCCAGGAAGTTAAACAACTTCAGGGTGTTGGCCTGGGCAGAGAAGAAGTTTGTACAATGTCGATGTGGCAGTTCTCATCCAATCAGAAGAGAGCTTAAGGAGCATGTGCAAAGCTAACTGTCCAGTCAGAAAGAATTGTACCATGTGATTGTATCTTGTGATTCTCACCTGCATTATAAAAGGCTTGTCCACCATATTAAAGTAGGCATTGCTTAATCACTGTGTGATCATTTGCATGCGTTTATCTCCCGCACCAATCTCCAGCACATCATCCTGCACATTTTGATGTAAACAATAAGTATCATTGCCCACAACGTGTATTTCAGAATACCTGATTTTGAAAAATATTTGGCTTAGTGCAAATATTGCCTTTGATACATCAATTTTCCTAGTATATTTTACCTTGTACAAAAAGGTTCTTTTACTTTTCATTGAGTATCTTGCCATCTTGACTGGAAAGGACTCCAGTGGCCCAAAATTATGGGATTCAGTCTGTACATTTAATTATTCATCCCACACACATTTAATAGAGGCTTCTCCTTTCTTCATACATCAGACTCCATTTTCAAAAGGGAGTGTCTGGAATTACATGGCAAAAGCCTTCAAAGGAAGGAGTTAGAGGGGGAAGACAGAGAGACTATACAGGATTTAAAAGCAGTGTCTTGTTCAGAATTTTCTCCAGAGCCAGAAGCAGTAAAGCCCAGTGTTTCAGAAATTAGTACTGGAATAGCTGTGTGGCACAGAATCAAACTCTACAACTCACTAAGAGTTATAAAGTAGTATGTTTATTACAAGGTCGGGCACACGGGGGATCGTTCCGCCACAAACGTGCGCGCCCGGAGCCAAAAAAACCAGCTCCTTTTATTGTTTGAAATGTTACATATGCATTAGGTTTCCGAAGATAAGGAGGGAATATTACAATTAGTTCTGACAAATTCCCCTCTTGCCCCGCCCCCCCCCCCCCAAGTCCTTCTTCTTTGCGCCTGTGCAGTGCCTCCTGGTGAGGGTGGGCCGGGGTCTTCAAGGGTCTTCAGGATGAAGTAAGACTCCTTCCTTTTCATGAATTTTTTGACTTTGCTTCCTGCTCATGCTCTCTGGACCTTTGGCTCCTCTTCAGGTTGTAGAGTTAGTTTCACCTGTTTGTTTTGTTAATTGGAACTTTTGTGCCTATCAGGATGTTCCAGGAAGTAAATCCTTGGTGTTATCAGGAATTGGTCATCCTTTAGCTGGTACGGCTCCCCCTTTATCTCAAAGACAGGGATTAGTTTACTATCTATCTATCCTGTTTTCTGTAAGAATGTTATCTAGCTAACATTGCCTAAGGGCTAGCATTGTTTAAGGGGCCTCACAACTTTGTCCATATTTCTTTTTTTTTTTTTTTTTTTCCTTTTTCACTTTCCTCATATCAGGAGCAGTTGGAAATTGATCATTTAAAGACAGAATTATTACGAGAAAGAGAGAGAAGGCGGTTATTAGAAAAAAAAAATTGAAGTTATGCTGGCAGGAGCAAAAAAGCCCCCTAGTGTTGTTCAGATTCAAAAGTTAATTACAAGTGTAGATCTTGAGGAGTGGGATGGAGGTATTTGGGGAGAGCCTGATGAAAGTGGCTCGGAGGAAATAAAGGAATTGGAGGAAAGACATGTGCGATCTCTCATTAAAACAGAAAGGCATACGGGTCCACAAGGTGGGAACCCCCGAACCTCTGTCCGTACAACCCCCTGGACGGGACGCAAGCTTAGTGAGCTTCAGGTTAAATATTCGCGTAAGCCGGGTGAAACTGAAACTGAGTATTTGTGGAGAGTTTCTTTAACGGGGGGGGGGGGGGGATCGAATTTTGTTGAGTGATGACGAGGTGGGAGGTTTCTGGGGTCCCGGAGTGTTTTTAAGTGATGGACCAGCGGGTAACCAGTCGATAACATCTCGAGTGGCTTACTGGGCTGGGGTGTGGACCCAAAGGAGAGGGGGGAACCTGTTACCATTAAGGTGAAGGGAGTGTCGGAGCTGGTGGAGGGAGTACAAAAGGTGGCTGGCATTCAGGCGATGTATGAGAGGGGGCGGTGCGGAATACCGCTTGCGGCGCCGGTGGATCTCAGCCACCTTAGACCTCTCATTAGAGGGCTCCCGGCTGTCTTAAAGATCCATGTCCAGTCCCTCAGAGAAAGGGTGCAAAGAGCTATTGAATGCAACCAGCGAAACCCCCCCGCCCTTCACCTGCAGGTGTTAACGTGGGCAGAAGTGTTACATGATCTGGTTACTTATGGGCGAGAAATGGGCTGGACTGACCCGGGTGGGGGCAAAGATGGAAGCCGGAGGATTCGGCAAGTCAGTCAACTCCCCCCCGAGCAGCCTCCTCGTAGAGAGTTTAAACTGCCCCGGGATAAGTCAGGTCGGTTTTATGGTTCAGGAAGTGTTATAAATGACTGAAATCAGATTTTTATAAAAAGCATACAATCTGAGTTCAATCAATTTAGGCTGAGAAGCAATAAGCAAAGCAGCTCTGGGTGCGCGGAGAGCCTCCCTTAGCTCTGCCATAATGCACACCGAGTTCTAAAAGCAGCGTCTTTTATATTCTTGCACCGGCATCTTGACCAGTCTCCTTTTGCCAGATAGTCGTCCTGCTCTTCTTCCATTGGGTCATTTGAGTTGCTGGGGTACGTGTCCTCCTCCCATTGGGTCTTCTGAAAGTCTTGAGGTCTTTGTCTGATACCGTAAAAGTCGGTCGGAGAAGAACTCTCTAAAACTCAGAAGTCAGAGTGTTAGAAAGCAGGCATTCTTTATTTCAGCGCTGGGTGCATGGGGGATCTCTCCACCAAACATGCACACCTTAAGCCAGTGAAACCCCGACCTAAATGCAGGTATCTCATACATATTCACAAGGTCTTACAATACAAACATACGTATTCATAATGATGTGTAATTAGTCCTGGAATTTCTGTATCAACAGTCTCTTCCGTAGGCCATAAATGTATCAACATTGTCATGCTTTCCTCCATCTTATCGAAACGTGATATGATGCACATCCTTGATCGGTGCCATCTTCCTTGGTTCTCGGTTTGATGTGTGATGCATATCCTTGAATGGGGAGTCATCCTTTGGGTTGCAAATCACAGGTGTCCCTCGTCTGCAGGGGGGGGGGTGGGTGCAGGTGTCCTCCATCTCCGGGTATGCAGATCTCCTCCATCTCCAGGTGTCAGAGGCCCCAGTCCTTTGTCCTTGTTTTCCAATTCAGAAATGCCTTGCTTTTACAGCTCAGAGATGCCTTGCTTTTACAGCTTAAAGGAATTTTAGTTTGAAGTACAATTTAAGTTTACTATTGTTATAAATTGAGACCACAATGGACTATAATTCACTCTTTATTAATTATAGCAAGTAGAATATGAGCAAAGACAGCGCTGGACGGCAGGGGAGTCTGCGCTCCGCCAACTGCCGTGCTGAGTAGTTCAAATAGTCCCCTTTTTATACATCTTTACTTCCCTGCTCATGAGGTAGTGGAGGTACTCCGCGCATGCTTCAGTTGTTGTTAGGGGGGGTCGTTTCCTGCCTCCTGGTATTTGTTGAGGCTGAAGTAAGAAGTCTTCCCTCTTTGTCTCATAGTTGATCTTTCACTCATATATCCTTATATGGGCTGTCTTGTCCTGTTTCTTGTCGCTTCCTGGAAATCTGGTGGTTATCTTGCATGAGCAGTATCTGGTTCAGTTTGTGTGAGCGATTACAGTTATCTTATCTCACACAGGTGGCGTCCAGTGGTTGTTTGCATGAGTGGTTTCTGTCGTCTAATTTTACATTGAGCTTAACATAAATCTTAATAAACAATACCTTAGTCCATAGTTTCTCACAATCCCCCCTTTTTCTTTTTATCCTATTGTTTATTAGGTGCTACTTTCATCTTCATTCTTGTAAACAATTTCTTTTTCACAATTTCGACATTTATTATAGCACTCACAATAATGATTTTCGCGTGGCATAATACATTCACAATAATTTTCGTCTTCATTATTAGATACACTTTCATATTCTACTCTCGAGGTTAAAATAAGCAATTTAGCTGTGTCAAACCATTCTTTAATAAAATGAAAAATATAGTGTAATATACAAGGCCCAAATATAAGTCCCAGGATCAACATAATAAGCGGTCCTGCTAAAGCCGACAACAAAGTGGTTAGCCAAGGTGAAACATTAAACCAGTTTTCATACCATGACCTGCCCACTTCACGATCCTTTCTTTTATTATTTTGAAAAAGCTTCCTCTATCTGCTCCAGGTTCCCAATATCTAATTCCCCAGGTACGGCCAATTAACCATGTGTCATCTTCTGGTTGTTTAACTTCAATTTCTATTCTGTCGCATTCTGATGGAGATGATTTCACCCCCCTTACAGATCCCCAGACCCCGGAGCCGTTAGATCCATGTTGTGGTGGAATGCAACCTGGAGGTCCCCAAGTGATACTTATATATTTGTCTCCTTTTGTTGGCCAGTCTGAGGCTATTGTCTCGCAACCCCAATAACCGCAATAAAAATGGCCTGGATAGTTGCAATAACTCTTTCCAGGATTGGAAGCTGGACACACATAGAAGGCTTTGGAGTTGGCTTCCGTCGCCTCCCAGCCTCTCTGGATATCGACCGGAATCATTGAGACTAATTGGACAGTAAAATTCCAATTTCCCGGAGAGGTCTGATTTTGTATTAGTCTAGATTCCTGTAAGTTATATAGTTTCCAGAGCATTGGTTCATGGGGGTTTCCATTTGCTTGGGTTATTATCAATAACAAAACTAGCGGTACACCAGAAAAAAAAGGTGTCTGTCAATTTTGCCAATTTAAGTATATTTTTATCATCCCTGGGGAAGTTTGGCCATTGTTGCTTTTGTGTCCCATTGTTCTGATTCTTTTCTCCACAGTTTGTTCCTCCTCTGCCTCGCCCGTCGACTCGGTTGCTTCGAGCCACGGGGTGTACCATCTTCTCGGCAGCAAGGGAATTCTTCAGGAGAACAGCTGTTTTGGGCTTTCTGCCTGTTTATATAGGCTTCCCACTTTACAGCTTTAACTAATGGGATGAGGCAAGGCACAGTTGGTACTTCCCTTCTTACACTTTATAGCCAAGATTTCAGTTACAAAGGGGATTGGTTCGTTGGAATAGTAACAATAATATTGAGGGTTTATTCCTTTGGTAAAAATTTCCCACCACTCATGGGATTCTTAAATAATTTCTTGTTTAGACTCTAATTGCTTTGATTTTCACTCAGTGAGAGTTCTTTGGATTTTCCAACACTGTGTGCAAACCCCTATTGAAGGGTATCCACATTCACAGTGAGTCCACCATTTATCCTGGCATACCATACACTTGGAACAAGCAAACGGATAACAATTGCGGTTCAAATTATTACACTTAATTTGTATATCTAGAGTGTTTATATTAACATATTTTCTATATTCAATATTGTGTGGTTGCATGAGTTTAACAATTTCCTTTAGTACATTTTGTATGCTTCCATATATAATATACGAAGAGAGAAATAATTATTGCGAATATAAACAACAATACACACTTTATACCAAAAGGTAATGCGATTCGTTTCCTCAAGTAATAAGGCAGCAGCGACAATGATTTGTAAACAACTTGGCCAACCCCTGCTCACAGGATCCAACAGCTTCGATAAGTATGCCACCGGCTTCTTTTGTCCGGCCCATTCCTGAGTTAATACTCCGAATGCCGTTCCTTCATGTATGTTAACGAATAAGTGGAATGGCCGCTTTAAATCTGGGAGGCTTAAAACCGGTGCTTGACTTAGCTCCCTTTTGAGATTAGCAAACTGCTCTTGATCCCGAGGGGTCCACTTGAGTATTTTGTCTTTAGACAATTGTTCGTATAAAAATTTAACTTTAAAGCTGTAGTTCTCTATCCATTGTCTACAATACCCAAATAGCCCTAATGCCTGCCGAATTTGCCTCTTAGTGACAGGCATAGGTAATTCTAGAATTCCTTTAATGCGCTCTGGGTCCAATATTTTTTTGCCATTAAACAAATAATGTCCCAAATATTTCACTTTTTTCTCCACAAATTGTAACTTTTCTTGTGATACCCGTAGTCCCTTTTGTGCAAGAAAGTTTAGGAGTCGAATGCTTTCTTTTCTTACATCCTCCTTATTGTTCCCTGCTATGAGCAGATCATCTACATACTGTAACAGCACGTTTCCCGTTTGTACCTGGTATTCTTTTAAGAGTTCTTCCAGGGCCTGTCCAAACAGATTAGGGGACTCAGTGAACCCTTGGGGGAGCACGGTCCATCTCAATTGCTGTCTTCGGCCTGTCTCTATGTCTTCCCATTCAAAGGCAAAATAATCACGGCATTCTTCTGCCAATGGACAGGCCCAAAAAGCATCTTTTAAATCAGCCACACTATACCAGGAGTTATGGGGTCCTAGCTTGCTTAACAGTGTGTATGGATTTGCTACTACAGGGAACCGGGTGATAGTTCTTTTGTTTATTTCCCTTAAGTCATGTACAAGCCGATATTTTCCATTTGGCTTCCTTACAGGCAAAATAGGAGTGTTAAAGGGTGACATACAAGGTTCTAAGATTCCTTGTGTTAACAATCGATCAATTTCTGGTTTTAATCCCCTCCGACCTTCTAAGGATATAGGATATTGCTTTACCCTTACAGGTATGTGGGGTTCGGAAATTTGAATTTTAATCGGTGGGATTTCTAATTTACTTATTGTATCCGGAGAGTACCAGACATCGGGGTTGATTTGGTTTTGATCATCCATGGTCAAGGGATAAGCAGACACCGTTAGCTCTTGATTTTCTACTTTGATTTCTAATTGTAGTTCAACAATTAAATCCCGTCCCAACAGATTAAATTCTGCTTCAGGGACGAGCAAGAGTTCACCCATTCCAAATTTATTTTCAGTTTCGAATATCACATTTTTGATTTTGCTTACTTTAAAGGGTTCTCCTTTTGCCCCTATTACTTGTACTTTTTCAGGGGAAGCTTTACATCCCTCAGGTATTTGCCTAATAGTCGATTTCTCAGCCCCTGTGTCTACTAAAAAGGTGAACTCTTGTTTATGGGGACCTATTTTTAACTTTATCAAGGGCTCATGATGACTCCGGTCCCCTAAAATATAGAGCCCCTGACTCTCCTATTCTGCTTTCAATATTTCCTCATCTCTGATCCTTTCTCTGCAATTCTTCTTTATGTGTCCCTTCTTTCCACAGTAAAAACAACATCTCTGTTCCTTCTTTACTACTGCGTTCCCTTGTTTTATTCCAGCAGATCTGTGTTCACCAGTCCGCCCGTTGCGATCCTCTCTGACAGCTGCTACCATCATTTTTACTTGTCGCTTGCTGCTCTCTTCTTCCCGCCTTACGTAGACTTTCTGAGCTTCCCTCAATAATTCATCCAACCCTCTATTTTGCCAGTCTTCTAGCTTTTCAATCTTTTTTCTGATATCTTCCCATGATTTTGCTACAAACTGAGTTTTTAGGAGCGCTTGCCCTAAAGGGTCGTCTGGATTTACCCCAGAGTACAGTTGAAGGACTTTCCTCAGTCGTTCCAGCCACTCAGTAGGGCTCTCATCTTTCTTTTGCATTTCATTAAATGCTTTATTGATATTCTGGCCACGGGGTACTGCTTCTCTAATCCCCTGAATTACTATAGTTCTCAGATCTTGCATATGAGTTCTATGCACCGGATCCTGATTATCCCAGTTAGGTCTTTGGAGTGGCCATTTGATATCTGCTTGGGGTCGCTGGGCATGCTGAACATCCCACAGTCTCATTCCTGCTCGTCTAATCATATCTCTTTCCTCGGTAGTAAATAATTGACCAAGGATAGATTGCATCTCATCCCAAGTATAAAGGTTTGGTCCCAAAAATTGATCTAATCTTTCTGCCACTCCAAGTGGGTCCTCAATCAAGTTTCCCATCTCGGTTCTTTTAAAATCTTGTAGGTCAGCCGAGTTTAGGGGTACAGAAATATATCCAATCATAGGCTGAGGTCCCCCCATGGGCATTTCCCTTAGAGGATACATCTGAGCTGCCCCTTTTTGACTTCTAGTCATGCGTCTAGGAGGAGGGGAAGACCCTTGTTCTGACTCCGGTGGGGGAGTGGGAGCTCTGGGGACCTCGGGAGGGGCTACGGGAGCAGGAGGAGGAATGTAAGGAGGGGGGGGTTAGAAGGGTTTCGTCTAACTCTTCCTGCTTTTTCTTTTGTTTAGTTTTTACTTCATTCAGTGGGTAAAGTTTAGCTCCCGGTCTTTTTATCCATACTTCCGCATACTGACTCTCCTCCGGGTTAAGGGGTTTTTTATTATTGACCCAGAGGTTTAATTGCTGTCTTACCCAATCTTCTTCTGACCCATAGACTGGCCAAAAGGTATTTTTAGAAATCTTCTTCCCTCCCCATATCTTAGTACAGTATTCTATCATTTTCTGCTTATCTTTCCCTAGGGTTCCAGGGAAATACCTCCAATTGTCTAAGACATATGCCAAAGGGGTATTCTTAGGTACAGTGTGTACCCTTCCCATGGGAGTCGAAGGCTTGCTGCCCTTCGCCCCCATCTTCTGGAATATCCACAAACATACACTCACTCACTCCCCTTGTTCCTGGCCCAATCCCTCGCGGGAGATGGGAAACGCAGTACTTAAGAGTCCACACTCGCTTGGTTCAGTATATCGAACCTCTCATTCGTTATATTCCAGGAAACCCAGTCCCGCCCGAACGGCAAACCTGCGAGCAAATTCGCAATATACTTACGCGTCCTGCGTCTTCGTCCGGACTCCCGTGCACAGAATTTTTATGGGATTTTACCGGTTTTCTCCTTTGCTCACTATTCTAGAATTTAGGTTCGTCGGTAAGGTTGAGGTAGGCTGTCAGTCGCGGGGCCGCGGATTGCCGCGGGGCGCCTCCCCGGAGGACAGAAGCCCACCGTTCCTTATCCGAGTCACGGCACCAGGAATTGTTATAAATTGAGACCACAATGGACTATAATTCACTCTTTATTAATTATAGCAAGTAGAATATGAGCAAAGACAGCGCTGGACGGCAGGGGAGTCTGCGCTCCGCCAACTGCCGTGCTGAGTAGTTCAAATAGTCCCCTTTTTATACATCTTTACTTCCGTGCTCATGAGGTAGTGGAGGTACTCCGCGCATGCTTCAGTTGTTGTTAGGGGGGTCGTTTCCTGCCTCCTGGTATTTGTTGAGGCTGAAGTAAGAAGTCTTCCCTCTTTGTCTCATAGTTGATCTTTCACTCATATATCCTTATATGGGCTGTCTTGTCCTGTTTCTTGTCGCTTCCTGGAAATCTGGTGGTTATCTTGCATGAGCAGTATCTGGTTCAGTTTGTGTGAGCGATTACAGTTATCTTATCTCACACAGGCGGCGTCCAGTGGTTGTTTGCATGAGTGGTTTCTGTCGTCTAACTTTACCTTGAGCTTAACATAAATCTTAATAAACAATACCTTAGTCCATAGTTTCTCACACTTAGCAATATTCAAAAATACTATAAGTAATACTATAACTTGCTATAAGTAAGTAAATAAGTTGCTAAGTGGTTTTCTATAAGTAAATAAGTAAATAAGTCTTAAAACAAGTAATCATTTCTCTGTATCAGTTGTCATCCCTGGATGATTATACAATCAAATTTAAAAAAAAAAAAACCAACCCTCCAACCATACAATGTATTACACTCAAAATTGAAGGAAGCTGATTAACCATTCCAACAAGGAAGATTCAAATATATCCAATTAATCAATCAATGCCCAATATAGCAACAATTGCCTCAAGTCTCTTGCCACTTTCTTCATTTTTTGACCTAAATTTACATTAACACAATAGCACCAAGTCCAATCACATTCTTCTGAATGCTGCCAATTTCACAAGATTCATTCACCACCACATTGTCATCCAAGTCTTGATTGTCCATATGGATCCCCATGGCCAAGCAGGATGTCGAAGTCATCTGTTCCTCCAAGATCCTAACAAAAAAACAGAACTAGGCCTCAGATCAGAACCCGGGCATCAAGTTAAAAATTAGTAATTATCTATTGGGCACTAATATGGTGAGTTCTTCCACCTTTCCCTGAGGCTTCCCAAGCATGTCAACAATGCCCATTAGCCTGAGGATAGTATGGGGTGTGCAAACCCCCTAGATTTTACCAGGGTCATAGGCACAATGCCAACTGAGGGCAACTTCACCATGACAGGTTGGCCTACATAGATTTTCAGGGGGAACTGGCCCTTATGATTGTCAAATATAGGAGCATCATCACCTGATAATCCTATAGGACAAAATGCTCGTATTTTTGGGTTCACATAATGTCCCTAGCGGTTATTAACAATAAAACCCACTTGTGCCAACCTTATATCCCAGTTAGGTCATGAAACATTGGCATGTCTCTTGATCAAGCCATTAATTCGCTCAACCATGCCATTAGCTTGAGGGTAATATGGTGCATGAAACACCCACTTGATGCCTTGTGTGCCCACTCCTGGACCACCCCGGCAGTAAAGTGGCTCCTGTTACCTGATTAAAAAGATTTGGGTGTTTCCTTCTCTATCTGCCATGTGTGGCAATAATGATCTCACTGCACACAGCGCTTCCTCGCAGTGAGAAACTGCCGGATGTGGGGATGAAATCCCATGCAGGCCACAGGAGACAGGACCACAGACAATCAATATGATTGGAAGTCAAGCTCAAAGCTTTATTAGCAAGCAAGCCCTTATATACTGTTGTGCCTTCTAAGAATAGCAGCAAGCCTTTATATATTGTTGTGCATTCTAAAAGTAGCTCCCCTCGGTACTTTCCACAAACATTGCTACCCGCACACAGCCAGTAGATAAGTTCCTGCTTTTGCAATTCCAAAAGGTCCCTTCTTTATCAGTTTCTTCCTTAACGAGCTCATTCTTTTCTTCTGGCCTTCTTGTAACTATTTCTTGTTTTCAGATGTCATTAATCTTGTGCCCTAGTGCTGGTTGTACATTTCCATTGTCAGTGTGGGCAGAAAGTTCAGTAAGCCAGCATGGGCACCAACAGCAGGACTCCCACAGGAGGGGGGGGGTGGAGGGTCCAGAGATCTTAACCCCTTCTCCGGACCTGGTTTTAGCGAGCTTTTGAGCCAGTCCATAGCAAGCAATTGTGGGCAAAAGACATGCAAATGTAAATTGCCCGCCGTCCCACGTGGGAGCAAAGCCATCTCTGCTTCTGACAAAGGAACCACAAAGAGCCGGTCCCAGACCTGGCTGCACCCAGCCCAGCCAGGCCCTGCAGCTGACAAAAGGCCTGGATGGGCATTCAGCCGCCCATAATCGACTGTTAATTGCCACCTTTTGTTTGGTTTGCAGACTGGCCACACCGGAGAATTCTAAGGGGAATGTGTACGATTTATAATATTTTTTCAGTATCATGAATCACCTCAAAAACACCCTGTTTGGCAGCAGTTGGCAGTGGATATTGAGAGACACAGGTAACGTCTGTCCCCCTAACTCCAAAACTTCACACTGCCGTGTGGTAAACACCACTGTTTACCTGCCAGAACATCAAACCCTAATATTTTTCCTTTGTTCTCGAGTTCTGCCCTCCAGCAATTGCACCAACTTCGAGATGTTACCAGTAGATTGCCCATGTAATATCGCCGGGGTACCCCCAGTGCCAATGCCTTTCACCAAAGACTATTCCTTCTGTGGAAAACACAGGCATGATTCGTGTCAAAGTAGAATATGGTGTGATAAGTGTAATTGTTGTACCCTGTGTGGATCTGAAATGATTTGTGATCACTATAACCTATATCATAATTGTGATGAATGCTTGAATCGAATTGAGAATATGTAAGAATAAAATATAGATGAGTGCGCTTCTCGCTTGGAACAATGTAACCGCTTCTTAGAAAACCCCGCCTAGAGCTGATATAACCACTGCTTAGAAAAGCCCGCCAAAAGATGAGATCATGAGACTTTCAAAAGATCCAATAGGAGAAAAGCGCGCCAAGAGACTGATATAGGTATATTAAGAAAGTTAAGCATAACTGTAAAATAGTTAGCTATAGTGTGAGAAACTGTGGACTAAGGTATTGTTTATTAAGATTTATGTTAAGCTCAATGTAAAATTAGACGACAGAAACCACAATTGTTCAAACAATTGAACAACAGACACGCATTAGGCCAGACTTAGAAGAAGAAGAACTACAATGTGGGGAAGTATTATTTATAGATGGGTCATCACGAATAGTGGAAGGTAAACGATTGTCCGGATATGCCATCGTTAAGTTGGAAAAAGGAGAATTTAAGACAATAGAATCAGGCCCCCTGAGTGCCAGCTGGTCAGCTCAAGCCTGTGAGCTGTATGCATTGTGGAAAGCATTAGTGTCACTGAAGGGAAAGGATGGAACTATATATACAGACTCACGCTATGCGTTTGGAGTGGTACATACCTTTGGAAAAATATGGGAGGAAAGAGGATTTATTAACTCACAAGGAAAAGAATTGATACACCCGGAATTAATTCGGCGAGTTCTGGGGGCATTGAAAGTGCCGAATAAAATAGCAGTTGTACATATAAAGGGACACCAGCGAGGTACAAATTATCAAGTCAGGGGAAATAACGCAGCTGATATAGAAGCAAAACGAGTGGCAGGCAATTATAATACGATTTTGACTATACAACCAGTACCTGTTAGTAAAAATTTGAGTTTTGAGTCTGCAGAAAAGGAAAAACTAGAACAAATGGGAGCTAAGGAACGGGATAGTAAGTACATATTACCAGATGGGAGAGAAGTCTTGCCGAAGGGCATAGCACTCGAAATATTTTCAAAAATACACAGTAAAACCCACTGGGGAACCCAGGCGTTAGTTGATCATTTCAATCAACAGTTTGCCTGTATAGGCGTATATAATATAGCAAAGACAGTCACAGCAGCCTGCGAGACCTGTCAAAAGGTTAATCGAAACAACACGAGACAAAAACCTCTTGGAGGACGTTCCCCAGCATACAGACCTTTCTCACACATACAAGTGGATTTTACTGAACTACCCAGAGTAGGGCGTTACAAATATTTATTAGTAATGGTGGATCATTTAACACATTATGTTGAGGCTTTTCCTACCTCCAAGGCAACTGCTAACCAGGTTACTAAGGTATTACTTGAACACATTATACCTAGATATGGAGTACCTGATGTAATCGACTCAGACAGAGGAACACATTTTGTGTCAAAAATTGTTAGAGATCTAGCAGAAAACCTGGGAATTAAGTGGGAATACCATACGCCATGGCATCCACAAAGTTCGGGAAAAGTTGAAAGGATGAATGGAGAAATCAAAACTATTTTGACTAAATTAATGATAGAAACCAAACTATCATGGATCAAGTGCCTACCCATGGCACTATTAATACTCAGAACCAGACCCCGAGCAGATATAGGAATATCAGCGTTTGAGATGGTATATGGAATGTCCTATAGAATTGAAAGTCCACAAACAAATGTTTTAATTCGGGATCATGTAATTAATGAATATGTTTCACAATTAGCAGAGCATCGTAACAAACTTTGGGAACATGGGCTGATTGTGCAACGACCTCCATTGGACTTAAAAATTCACACTTTCAAACCGGGGGACTGGATATTAGTTAAAACATGGAAAGAAGAAACCCTAAAACCCAATTGGGAGGGACCTTATCTTGTTTTGCTTACAACAGAAACAGCTGTCCGGACTGCTGAGCGTGGATGGACTCATGCCAGTCGCGTTAAAGGCCCAGTGACAAGACCCCACTGGAAAGTAATCAGTACTCCAGGTGACACCAAGATAACCCTGAAAAGATAAAGTAATGATAAAAACTTTGCTTGATCATTTTGTCGCATTACCTTTTGGTATAAAGTGTGTATTGTTGTTTATATTCGCAATAATTATTTCTCTCTTCGTATATTATATATGGAAGCATACAAAATGTACTAAAGGAAATTGTTAAACTCATGCAACCACACAATATTGAATATAGAAAATATGTTGATATAAACACTCTAGATATACGAATTAAGTGTAATAATTTGAACCGCAATTGTTATCCGTTTGCTTGTTCCAAGTGTATGGTATGCCAGGATAAATGGTGGACTCACTGTGAATGTGGATACCCTTCAATAGGGGTTTGCACACAGTGTTGGAAAATCCAAAGAACTCTCACTGAGTGAAAATCAAAGCAATTAGAGTCTAAACAAGAAATTATTTAAGAATCCCATGAGTGGTGGGAAATTTTTACCAAAGGAATAAACCCTCAATATTATTGTTACTATTCCAATGAACCAATCCCCTTTGTAACTGAAATCTTGGCTATAAAGTGTAAGAAGGGAAGTACCAACTGTGCCTTGCCTCATCCCATTAGTTAAAGCTGTAAAGTGGGGAGCCTATATAAACAGGCAGAAAGCCCAAAACAGCTGTTCTCCTGAAGAATTCCCTTGCTGCCGAGAAGATGGTACACCCCGTGGCTCGAAGCAACCGAGTCGACGGGCGAGGCAGAGGAGGAACAAACTGTGGAGAAAAGAATCAGAACAATGGGACACAAAAGCAACAATGGCCAAACTTCCCCAGGGATGATAAAAATATACTTAAATTGGCAAAATTGACAGACACCTTTTTTTCTGGTATACCGCTAGTTTTGTTACTGATAATAACCCAAGCAAATGGAAATCCTCATGAACCAATGCTCTGGAAACTATATAACTTACAGGAATCTAGACTAATACAAAATCAGACCTCTCCGGGAAATTGGAATTTTACTGTCCAATTAGTCTCAATGATTCCGGTCGATATCCAGAGAGGCTGGGAGGCGACGGAAGCCAACTCCAAAGCCTTCTATGTGTGTCCAGCTTCCAATCCTGGAAAGAGTTATTGCAACTATCCAGGCCATTTTTATTGCGGTTATTGGGGTTGCGAGACAATAGCCTCAGACTGGCCAACAAAAGGAGACAAATATATAAGTATCACTTGGGGACCTCCAGGTTGCATTCCACCACAACATGGATCTGACGGCTCCGGGGTCTGGGGATCTGTAAGGGGGGTGAAATCATCTCCATCAGAATGCGACAGAATAGAAATTGAAGTTAAACAACCAGAAGATGACACATGGTTAATTGGCCGTACCTGGGGAATTAGATATTGGGAACCTGGAGCAGATAGAGGAAGCTTTTTCAAAATAATAAAAGAAAGGATACCCCACGATCCTTTACCAGTAGGACCAAATCCGGTCCTGAATCCACCCACTTTCTCTAAAAAAAAGGTTGTCCCCGTGAACATCGCAACCCCTTCCCCAGACTCCTTCTTGAAAACAGCTAATGGTACCATGACTGAATTCTCCTTATCCAGGGATTTAAAGTTGTTAGAATCCAAAGACCCTTTATGGAATCTAATGCAAGCCTCTTATCGTACCCTTAATGAAAGCAAACCAAATTTAACTGAAGAATGCTGGTTATGTTATAATATTAGACCACCATATTTTGAGGCAATTGGAAAACCAGGAAGGATTCGATGGTCTAACGGTTCAAACCCACGAGAATGTCCATGGGATGGCCGGAGGAATCATACGCAAGGAATTACTATTCAATTAGTAACGGGTCAAGGAAAATGTATAGGTACAGTGCCCGAAAAGTATCAGCCTTTATGCAACCGAACAGTCACTAATACCAATATAGAGAAACACAAAAATCAAAAGGACAAATGGGCTATCCCGACACCAGGAGCTAAATGGGTTTGTTCAGACATCGGAATAACGCCTTGTCTATCTCTAAATGTGTTTGATCAATCTCAGTTTTGCGTGCAGGTAATTATTGTTCCTCGTCTAATCTATCACACCTCGGAAGAAATATTGCATCACTTTGAGGGAGACCGGAATAGACAAAAACGAGAACCAATTACAGCGGTAACCCTAGCTACACTACTGATAGCGGGTGGAGTTGGAGCAGGCACAGGTATAGCCTCTCTAGTACAAGGTCAGGAATTACAAGGTTTGCAAATGGCTGTAGATGAGGATTTAGCGAAAATAGAACAATCTATCCAAAATTTAGCCACTTCAGTAAAGTCTTTATCAGAAGTAGTACTACAAAATAGAAGAGGATTAGACCTATTATTTTTGAAGGAAGGAGGGTTATGTGTAGCTCTCAATGAAGAATGTTGTTCTTTTGCTGACCATACGGGAGTCGTCCAAGACACCATGTCCGAACTTCGGAAAAGGTTAGACCAACGTAGAAAGGATCGTGAAGCGGGCAGGTCATGGTATGAAAACTGGTTTAATGTTTCACCTTGGCTAACCACTTTGTTGTCGGCTTTAGCAGGACCGCTTATTATGTTGATCCTGGGACTTATATTTGGGCCTTGTATATTACGCTATATTTTTCATTTTATTAAAGAACGGTTTGACACAGCTAAATTGCTTATTTTAACCTCGAGAGTAGAATATGAAAGTGTATCTAATAATGAAGATGAAAATTATTGTGAATGTATTATGCCACGCGAAAATCATTATTGTGAGTGCTATAATAAATGTCAAAATTGTGAAAAAGAAATTGTTTACAAGAATGAAGATGAAAGTAGCACCTAATAAACAATAGGATAAAAAAAAAAAAAAGGGGGGATTGTGAGAAACTATGGACTAAGGTATTGTTTATTAAGATTTATGTTAAGCTCAAGGTAAAGTTAGACGACAGAAACCACTCATGCAAACAACCACTGGACGCCGCCTGTGTGAGATAAGATAACTGTAATCGCTCACACAAACTGAACCAGATACTGCTCATGCAAGATAACCACCAGATTTCCAGGAAAGCGACAAGAAACAGGACAAGACAGCCCATATAAGGATATATGAGTGAAAGATCAACTATGAGACAAAGAGGGAAGACTTCTTACTTCAGCCTCAACAAATACCAGGAGGCAGGAAACGACCCCCCTAACAACAACTGAAGCATGCGCGGAGTACCTCCACTACCTCATGAGCAGGGAAGTAAAGATGTATAAAAAGGGGACTATTTGAACTACTCAGCACGGCAGTTGGCGGAGCGCAGACTCCCCTGCCGTCCAGCGCTGTCTTTGCTCATATTCTACTTGCTATAATTAATAAAGAGTGAATTATAGTCCATTGTGGTCTCAATTTATAACATAAGCATCCTGCTTTCCCAGACTGTTCTGTGGAATTTTACCAAGGACTACTGTGTTTATCAAAACAAAGCAGTTTACTGTGAAAATCTACCAAGAACTTCAGTGTTCAACAAAACATCATGTTTTTGTCCTTGAGGAACAGGTGTGCTCTAACTAGTTGGGCCTCGGTAATGAGTAAAGATAGCCATATACGGATGGTAGAAGTTTAATTGGTTCCCTTAAATAAGATAGGATGAGTAAACCGGCTGAAAAACATTTTTGTTGTTCAAGAAATTGGCCAAGAGAATCTGCGCATGGTCCGGGGAAAAAAACAAGGTGAGAAAGACTATGAGCCTTCCTCCCAAAGATCCCCGAAGATGCCCCCCAGGAGGCAATGCGCAGGTGCAAAGATAGCATAAACTGTTGACATCAGCCTTTCGAACTAACCCAGCCTTACTCATGCTTATGTATGTTTGTGTTATGTAATCCAATGAATATGTATATCCACACTTGATAAGTTTTTAGTAAAATGTGCTGTTGGTGTGCAAGCTTTGTGGACAAATCCCCTTGCACCACGGCCGGAGTAAACATACCTGCTTTGTAACTCTATTTGAGTTGTAGAGTCTTTTTCTGCGAATCATAATCCACAACAAGTATGGAGACTCACCAGGACCGCTCTCCCTTTTAACCTTGGAGGTGTTATAATCACACGAAGCCAATTCTTTAAAAAAATATATAATTTTATTTGGGTTCGATCACTTTAGGGTAGGAAGCAATAGGCAAAGCAGCGCTGGGTGCGCGGAGAGCCGTAACTCTGCCACACGCACCCCAAGTTCTAAAAAGCAGCGTCTTTTATACTCTTGTACCATCGTCCTTCTCCTTATTTGGTGTTGAGTTGTTGGGGTATGCGCCCTTCTCCTTATTTGGGTCTTTTGAAAGTCTCGAAGCCTTGGTCTCTTGGCGCTCTTTTCTCCTATTGGATCTTTTGAAAGCCTCGTGATCCCATCTTTCGGCGGGCTTTTTCAAGCAGCAGTTACATGTTATCTCTGGGTGGGGGTTTCAAGCAGCAGTTACATATTAGCTCTAGGTGGGGGTTTTTAGGAAACAGTTCCATTGTTCCAAGTGAACAGCACACTTTGTATTTTACCCGTATATATTCAAACATTCATCATAATCATAATATAGGTTATAGTGATCACAAATCATTTCAGATCCATACAGGGTACCATATTCTATTTTTTACAATATTTCAGACAGCAGGATATTAGGGTTTGACATTTACAAATCATTCAAGCGTAACGTACCCGCCTTGCTTAACTTGGCAAATTAGTTACAATGGTTTATTACAGTCCCCCCTTTTTCTTTTTATACCTCAATTTGCTGGTTAAGCTTAAGAATGGCTTCTTTAGCAGCCCCTAAAAAGGTGGCATCTTCTAGTTCAGTCTCTAATTGGTGTTCTTCTTGTTGGGTTAAGTCAGTATATTGTTGCCTCAATATCATGAGTTGGACAGTTTCAATCCTGTTCTTAACAAGGTTAATTAATTTGTTTAAGATACAAGGTCCAAAAGTGAGAATTAATAACAAAATAATCAGGGATCCAATTAAGGTTGTTGTTAGGGTGGTCATCCAAGGGGATTGATTAAACCATGATTCAAACCAGTTTTGTTGAACTTCTCTTTCTTTCTTTCTTTGTATAATGCCCTCACGCAGCTTGGTCATGGATTCCCCTACCACCCCAGAGTGGTCTGCATAAAAGCAGCACTCTTCTCCTAGAGCTACACAGAGCCCTCCTTGCTGTAAAAATAATAAGTCCAACCCCCTTCTATTCTGCAAAACAACCTCCGAAAGGGAAGTAAGGGACTTTTCTAATAATGATATTGATTTTTTTTTCAATTCTTTCTAAATATTCATCAACTTCAGCCCTTTATGTTGTTGAACTAGAGAAGTAATTCCAGTCGCTGCCCCTAAAGTTCCTAGACCTATGAGGGTCGCAATTGTCAGGGCAGTGAGTGGTTCTTTTTCCTTATCCTGAGGTTATTATTATTCCAATATTTAAAGACAGTCTCTCTTGGATGATATAAAATCTGAGGTATGACTGTTATCTGTATACAAAATTCTTTGTTCTCATTAAACATAGTTAGGGACAAACAGGGAGTCAGTCCTGTCTTTGAACAAATCCACCATCCCACTTCTCTTGGTATAGCCCATTTATTTCCAGCTTTGTTTAGTCATTGTATCTTATTTCCACACAAATTCTTTTGGTTTCTGGGCACTTTTCCTATGCATGTCCCTTGCCCTCTAACTTGTTGCATAGTAAGCTCGATTTTCTTTTTATTCCATTTACATTGTTCTGGGCTATCTTCATTACTTAGGCTGTATGTAACATTAAGTCCTATCCCTTCGTATAAAGGTGGTCTTACATCATAAGACAACCAACATCCAAGAGTAGCGTTGGGATTGGTTCTGTTAAGGGCTTGGTATGCAGTTTGTACCAATCGCCATAAGGGGTTAGATTCTATGCATCTCAAAGCAGTAATATTTTCTTGGATATTCGTGATGTTAGTTCCAATTTTATCTGCTACTGTCTTGTTCTGGCCAATTTCATTTGTTATTACCTTATTCGGGCCTACGGGTTTAGGTTTAGGTGTAAGTAGGACAGGTCTTCTCTGGATCAGGATTAATCCTCCCCTATCAGTTCCAGGTTCCCTCAACATCACGCCCCAAGTTCTTACAATTTCCAGCGTTGAGTACACCCCCAGAATAGACGTAGGTTGGAGTTTCACAATGTTCAGGACTCCACCCAACTTTTAGATATTTGTCCTTCTCTGACACATCCCAAGCAGTAGCTATAGTTTCACAATCCCAATAGGCACAATAAAAATAACCTGGTGAGTTGCAATAACTTCTTCCAGGATTTGAACTTGGACACCAATAAGTGGCTTTTAGGTTAGTTGCCCCCCAGCTCCATTGATATTCTAAGTTACAATGAGACCCCAAAGTAGGGTTCAATAAATCACAATTTGTGACATTGAATGTGGGAGCTCTGGAGGTAATCACTTTTCAGATTATTGTTGAATCCTCAAAGCGGGCTAAAATCCATTTGAAAGGTTGGTATATCCAATCATTTGTTACACTTTTAATATAGATTAGGTATAACAACACTAGAATACCACTCATATTTTTGTGCATTGTCTTCAGTTGTAGGCTACTAGTGGATGTATTTTATCCAGATTTTATCTCCACCGTTATACCCCTCTGTCTCCTTCGTCTACTCCTTTGCTTGGAGCAACGAGGTATGAATTCTTCTCGACAGCAGTGGTATTCTTCAGGAGCTATTCTTTAATTACCTGAAGACACACAATCTGTTTTGAGTTTTATTCTAGGTTCATAATTACCAATCAAATTTCAAAATCTAAATTTGTTGATATTTCGACCTGTTTTGTTGTTGTGCCCGCTTCCAAGCAAATCTTGTGGCACACTGTCTTAAGACTTTGTGCCAATCTGCCTCATATACTTCCCAAGTTGAAGGTATCAGCAACTCCCATCCACAAAACAAAGTACAGATCTCTACTTGAGCAAATTGTTCTCTACTAACTATTATATTATCTCAGCATTGCATACAATAAAGTTGCCTTCTAAATGAAATACAAGACCATTTTCTATTACAATTTGAATATTGACAAGTAACCCAACATGAGTGTCCAGAAGTGGGATATTTTATGCATGGAATTTCTAATATATTTTCTGTTGCGGGCAGTTCAGGTATATCAGTTTCTGTTTTGCAACAGAGAGGATGGACCTGTGGAGTTCCTGTTAGCTTATATAATCCCGCTCCCCCAGTTTGATCAGGTATTCTTTCTCTTCTCCAGGGTGCAAAATGTACTTTTCGTAAAATATCCCCAGGGGCTATTTGGAGCCACTGGTATAGACTATTTCTTACTTCCCTTCTAGAGTGTGTCATTCAGTTGTCTTCTGGTCTTTCCTTATAGTCTTTTGGAGACTTCCTGGTTTAGATACCACAGTCCATTCCGTTGAAGGCTGCTTCACTGGTCCTTTAACTCGAGTGGCGTGAGTCCAACCCTTGTCAGCTGTCCGTACAGCAGACTCTGTAGTTAGAAGAACAAGAAATGGTCCCTCCCATCGAGGGGATAAGATATCTTCTTTCCAACTCTTAAATAATACCCAGTCGCCTGGTTGTATTTTATATATTGAGAATTCAAGAGGGGTACTTTGTGCTATTAATCCTTTAACCCTAAGTTCTTGCAGATTGCGATTCAAGACTGTAATATATTGTTGGATCGTAATATCATCTATTATGGGATGATCAAGGGGTAATCCGTGAGTATAGGGTATTCCATACAACATTTCAAAAGGTGAGAGGCCTGTCTCTGAATTTAACATAGTCCTAATATGAAGTAAGGCTAAGGGTAAGCATTTAATCCATGAGAATTTGGTTTCTATCATTAATTTAGGTAACTGTTGTTTCAAGGTCTGATTCATTCGCTCAACCCATCTATAATTTTGTGGATGCCATGGAGTGTGATATTCCCAAGTGATGCCCAGAGCTTCTGTAATTAACTTTATACTTTTAGATGTAAAATGAGTACCTTGATCAGAATCAAACACTTTCACAATTCCAAATTGTGGTATAATTTGTTCCAATAATATTTTAGCTACTGACTGGGCAGTCGCTCTGGTGGTAGGAAAAGCTTCTACCCAGTGAGTTAATTGATCTAATATTACCAGTAAATATTTGCATCTCCTAACTTTCGGTAGTTCTGTGAAATTTATTTGGATCCTTTCATTCATTGCAGAAATTGTTTTGCTGGTAGAAATACATGACATACTTTCAGTTTTTGTCAAATATATTGATTTTAGGGTCACATTCATTAACATCTGTGTCACCAGGTAAAAGATCAGAGTGCCTGCTTTTATCCATGATGTGCCATTAATGGTGTAAGGGAAAGAATGTTGTTTTCGCATAATAAGCCTGATGGGAAGGGCAGGAGCGATTCACCAAAGCAATCAACAAGAGCAATTCACAACCATTGGAATCCCTGGCCTAGGGCTAGAAGGCAAGTGGTCTTTTTGTCAACTGTGATGACCCAGTACTTGGAACTGGCTTTAGATGGATGCAGATACCGAAAGACTTGGGGCGAACTTTTCCATCTTAGTACGCTTGCATGATGAGCTCATGCATATTAACTTCTCCGCCCTGGAGAAAGGCAAGGTTCATTTCCATGAACATGTGACGTATGAACACATACATGAAGGGGCGTATCAGTAGGCGGTTCGGGAAGTCTGTACACCCTGTAGTACTCAGCCAATGAGGAATCAGGGGAGGGAACTGGCGGTTGGGAGAAAGGGATATAAACCATTGCATGATGGCTGGTAGGCGCGTCCACTTGATGGGGGCGCCTGGTCTTGCAAGAATGTAATAAAGAGTGCTTCACACCGCATCCTGTCTGAGCTATGGATAATTGGCAACTGAGCGTTTCTCACAATTTGGGGGCTCATCCGGGAGCGAAGTCGTCGCCTGGGAGTCTCCGCCGTTGAGGGCGAGGAGGCGCGCCCTGTTGATTTCAACGGTCTCGCGAATCATCGACGGTGACTCCACGGGGACCGACTGAGATCCTGAGACTGATAATATAGACGGGCCTTGTGAACCACTGGGGGCAAAAGGATAAAAAAAAAAAAAGAGGAACTTTGGAAAGCGCTGTTAGACCAGGCAACTCTTGTGCACGAACCAAGGTAAGAAAATTGGACTGTTAAGTACTGCCTTGGTGGTCTGGGAGATTCTGGTGGGTGGGAGCGAGTGAGCCGTACGTCAGTACGGGCTGAGGGCGGAGTCCGCAGTGGCGGCTCTGCTGTGCCGCGAGGAAAACGACCAGAAGTCTCGGGAAAAAAAAAAAAAAAAATGGGGAACAAAAAGACTAAGCTTAGTGGGAATTCAGGGAAGGTCCCTGAAAACATTCCCCCGTACAGTCCATTGGGGAGAATGTTGTTACGATGAAGGAACGTTCCGAATACAAGGGGAAGGACAAAAAGAAAATGACACATTATTGTGTTTTTGTGTGGACAAAGGAGCCCATTTTGGGACGTAAGGCTTTTTGGCCAAAATATGGGTCAACTAAGAACTGGTTATGTCAAGACTTAAACTTCTATGTGAGTTCAAAGACCCCTTTTTCACAAGAGGAGTCTTGACTACACCTCCTGTTGGGTCCAACAAAGGACTGAACACCTTTTTACCTTAAAGGTGGAACAGGAGGAATGGGAAGAAACTGGGGATGAAAAGCCTCCATAAGCTATCGTTGTGGGAGACTGGGGCATTTTGAGAGAGAATGCCCAGAGTTAAAGTAATTCCAGTCATGAACTTTGAAGACAGAATAGAGCAGTCAGGGGTTCTTTAGCTATAAATCCCACCAAGAGCCCTTGATAAATTGGAGGGTGGGACCCCGGGAGTGATACCGGGGCAAGCAAGACATCTTTAAATTATATTCCCTTGGGGTTGCAACTATCGGACCAATGGGCATAAAAGGGGAAGGGTTTACGGCTTCTGTATTTTAAAAAAAAAAAAAAAAAAAAAAGGGACAGTTGTGGGACAACTGTTATATGTCCCAAAGGCAGGCAGTAATCTGCTGGGCCGGGATTTGGTGATACGACTAGGATTACAAATCCACACTTATAAGGAATGTGTATGACTATTACTATGAATACTCTGACAGAGAAAGATGAGGTAGATATAAACCCCATCGTGTGAGTCAAAGAGGGTAATAGGGGAGGACTAAAAACCCCCCCCTTAAAAAAAATTATTATTTATTTGCCTTTGAATGGGAAGACGCCCAGACAGGGCGCAAACAACAGTTGAGGTGGACTGTTCTACCTCAAGGATTTACAGAATCCCCTAATTTATTTGGGCAGATATTAGAACAAACTCTGGAACAATTTAAGCGACCTGAAGGGGACATGTTACTACAGTATGTGGATGACATTTTACTCTCAGAGGAGGAGCGGTCTGAGGTGAAAGTAGCCACTGATGGACTCCTTAATTTTCTGGGAAAACAAGGGTTAAGGGTCTCAAAGGCCAAATCCAATATATAGAAAATGAAGTTAAGTATTTGGGCCATTTAATTACAGAAGGGAGACGAAAAATAAATCCCGAAGGGATTCAAGGGATAATTACACCTCCCTGGAACTAAGAAAGAATTAAGAAAGTTTTTGGGATTGACTGGGTATTGTCGCCTATGGATTGAGGCCTATGCACAGAAAACAAAGGGGTTGTATCTTAAACTCCTGCATGAGGAACCAAAACCTAGCGCTCCTTCCCCTCCACCAGCAGCCGAACCCGTAATCGAGAAAAGCAGAAACAATTAGAAAATAGTGGGGCAGAGGTTTGGGAAGGCGTTGGCGGCGGCGGGCGGCCCCTAGGACCGCGGCACGACCCCACGCCAGGACGCGGCCCCCCCGCGGTGCCGCAGGGAGGGGGCCTGGCCGCGGCTGCACCCCCGCGGGGGCTGCGCCGAGCGCTGCGGTCTGAGCGCGCTGCTGGAGGAGCCCGGCCGGGGAATAAAGCGGCCAGCGAGAAAAGGAGAAAAAAAAAAAAAAAATTGTTACAAATGTATTCGGGAGTAGACCCTGCATGCATCCCGGTGGGGGAGGCTTTATTAAAAACTTAATTCGTGACCAAATTATGGGGAGATATTAGAAAGAAGTTAGAAAAATTCGATGATTGGCAAGAGCGGGGTCTACAGGAATTGTTAAGAGAAGCGCAGGAGGTGCGTGTTAGAAGAGATGAGAATAGGTTTCAGAAACTAAAAGAAACACTGGCTGAGCCTCCAGTGTTAAGTTTGTCGGATGTTAAAAAGCCTTTTCAATTATTTATAACTACCTCAGATCAAACTGCTTATGGGGTTCTGCCCCAAGATTAGGCTGGAAGTAAGAGACCAATTGGATACTTTTCAAAATTATTAGATCCCTTAAGCAGGGGCTGGCCAACATACTTACAGTCTTTAGTGGCAGCAGCCTTACTGATTGAAGAGGCACAAAAGGTGACTTTTAGAGCGATTATCACAGTGTTTTTCCTCTCATGATGTGCGTGGGGTACTGCAGCAAAAGGCTGAGAAATGGCTCACTGATAGTCGGCTATTGAAATATGAGACTATCTTAATGGAAGCACCAGAATTAGAACTGAGAGTAACCGGTGCTCAAAACCCTACTCAATTTTTATATGGAGATCCTAGGGGTGAATTAAGTCACAACTGCATTGAAGTAATAGAATTACAAACAAAGATAAGACCTGATCTAGAACAAACTGAATTGATTTCAAAGGTTGTTTATGTGTAATGGAACAAGAAGTAGATTATGGGACAAAGATATATAACCCTCAGGAGTTAACCGAGATTCAAAAATTGGGGACCACTGTGGTGAATGGGAAGTGGATCCTTCTAGACAATAGGGATACAAGGAGAATTGCAGAGGACTCTGCAAACCAGACCAGAATTGAAACAAAACTTTTGGGTGATAGGTACAGTGTAAAAGAGATTAATGAAAACCAGTTAAGTATTTGAGCCACAAACAATAAGAAAGATCTTGATAGCTGTTCAGTGCATACCATTAATGGCACATCATGGATAAAAAGCAGGCACTCTGATCTTTTACCTGGTGACACAAATGTTAATGAATGTGACCCTAAAATCAATATGTTTGAGAAAACTGAATGTATGTCATGTATTTCTACCAGCAAAACAATTTCTGCAATGAATGAAAGGATCCAAATAGATTTCACAGAACTACCGAAAGTTAGGAGATGCAAATATTTACTGGTAATAGTAGATCAATTAACTCACTGGGTAGAAGCTTTTCCTACCACCAGAGCGACTGCCCAGTCAGTAGCTAAAATAATATTGAAACAAATTATACCACAATTTGGAATTGTAAAAGTATTTGATTCGGATCAGGGTACTCATTTTACATCTAAAAGTATAAAGTTAATTACAGAAGCTCTGGGCATCACTTGGGAATATCACACTCCATGGCATCCACAAAGTTATAGACGGGTAGAGCGAATGAATCAGACCTTGAAACAACAGTTACCTAAATTAATGATAGAAACCAAATTCTCATGGATTAAATGCTCACCCTTAGCCTTACTTCATATTAGGACTATGCCAAATTCAGAGACAGGCCTCTCACCTTTTGAGATGTTATATGGGATGCCATATTCCCTAGGTATGCCTTTAGGGCATCCATTAATAGAAGACATGAGGATTCAACAATATATTAAAACTAATGAGAAAAACCTAAAAGAATTAAGAATAAAAAGAATGTTAGCCCAGACAACTCCTTTAGGATTTGCAGTACACAAAATACAACCTGGAGATAAAGTAATGATCAAAACTTGGAAGGAGGAAAGCTTATCTCCTAGATGGGAAGGACCATTCCTGGTGGTGTTGACTACGGAGACAGCTGTAAGAACTGCTGAAAGAGGATGGACTCATATTTCCAGGGTAAAAGGACCAGTTACAGGTGAACCCAATTAGAAGATCGAGTCAGCACCTGGAGATCTGAAGCTTCAAATACGATGGAGCTAAAATAAGACTGGACTTATTAAAACAGACCGAGTGACACTGATAGTAGTGAGATCCTGAATCATCTACATGAACCCTGTGTGTATGTACATATGTTAAAAAGTTGTAATATCTATGATTTTTGGTTTTAGACTGTTTTGCATAAAAACATAAATCAGTTGAACAAAGGAATTGGGAAAAAAAAAAAAAGTAAAAGGGAGTGAGGGAAAAGCTGAGGATAAGTCCAAGTGAGGGCAAGACCGGATTGGCCTCCATTTTTGCTGTTAAGAAGACACGAACCCGACCGTTGGCAGCAACCCAATGGGTCCAGGGGTAAACAGAAAAATGTGCCATACCGGACCTCACTATGGTAGCTGGCTTTTTCTCCTCAATGTGTATGTTAGCCTCATAATGGCTAAAAGGAGTCAAAATGCTACCAACTCATATGACCCCTTTGAAAATAATGAGTTTGTTTTATTAACAAAGACTATAAGTAAAACCTTCAATTTAAGTCACTGCTGGGTTTGTGGGGGACCTTTGGGATTATCAAGCTGGCCGTGGGTCTCTATACTGCCTCCCCATCACAGATAGCAAACGTGGAATGGCTGGAATGGCAATCTATGGTCCTGGTTACCTGGAACACCGTGGGTAAAACAGCTTTTATTTTATCTGTTGTGTACATTTGCTACCCTAATGTTTATACCATGTATGATTCCATGTTTTATTAAATTGATTCATTTGGTCATTCAAGGGATAAACGCAAACACGAATCAATTTAATAAAATGCGAGGGATTGTGAAGAATGTGGTGGTGATTCATGTTAAAAATATAGTGACTTTAATGTGAGGAGCAGGTATGCTGCTGGTATTTTGCCATGTACATATGTTAAAGGAGATTTACTGTGGTTTTGTTTTTAAAATGGTTCGGAGTTCTTTTTCTGTAAACACAGACTCCTATGGACTGCTATTGCGCAATGGAAAAGTACTGGAGGGACCCCTGTCAGAAGCCCCTAGCAACACCAGAAAGCCCAGGAAAGTTCGAGAGACTCTACTGCGCATGTGCGGACTGGGGAAGAACAAGGATGTCAAGATACCACCTACTTTCTCCGCTGTCTCTGTAGGATGCTACATAATCCCTTGCGTCCGAGGATTGGTCCAGCGTCTCATTGAAACCGCCTTGTCAAAACAGATGCCTCTGGAACCAACCCCCTATCTTGGCAAGATGCTGTTACTAGAGGAAGAGGGAGATGAAGATGCAAGAGATGACTTATCATCAGAGAAAAGATGTAAAATCATGTTGTCAACACTCGAAAAATGTGCATAGAACAATACTCTAAGAATATGCGAAAAGCAACAAGAGTATAAATAAAAACAGGGGCGAATTGTAAGGGAAAGAATGTTGTTTTCGCATAATAAGCCTGATGGGAAGGGCAGGAGCGATTCACCAAAGCAATCAACAAGAGCAATTCACAACCATTGAAATCCCTGGCCTAGGGCTAGAAGACAAGTGGTCTTTTTGTCAACTGTGATGACCCAGTACTTGGAACTGGCTTTAGATGGATGCAGATACCGAAAGACTTGGGGCGAACTTTTCCATCTTAGTACGCTTGCGTGATGAGCTCATGCATATTAACTTCTCCGCCCTGGAGAAAGCCAAGGTTCATTTCCATGAACATGCGATGTATGAACACATACATGAAGGGGCGTATCGGTAGGCGGTTCGGGAAGTCTGTACACCCTGTAGTACTCAGCCAATGAGGAATCAGGGGAGGGAACTGGCGGTTGGGAGAAAGGGATATAAACCATTGCATGATGGCTGGTAGGCGCGTCCACTTGATGGGGGCGCCCGGTCTTGCAAGAACGTAATAAAGAGTGCTTCACACCGCATCCTGTCTGAGCCGCTGATAATTGGCAACTGAGCGTTTCTCACAATGGTATGCACTGAACAGCTATCAAGATCTTCCTTATTGTTTGTGGCTCGAATACTTAACTGGTTTTCATTAACCTCTTTTACACTGTACCTATCACCCAAAAGTTTCATTTCAGTTCTGGTCTGGTTTGCAGAGTCCTCTGCAATTCTCCTTGTATCCCTATTGTCTAGAAGGATCCACTTCCCATTCACCACAGTGGTCCCCAATTTTTGAATCTCGGTTAACTCCTGAGGGTTATATATCTTTTTCCCATAATCTACTTCTTGTTCCATTACATATAAACAACCTTTTGTCTTCAGATAATTCAGTTTGTTCTAGATCAGGTCTTATCTTTGTTTGTAATTCTATTACTTCAATGCAGTTGTGACTTAATTCACCCCTAGGATCTCCATATAAAAATTGAGTAGGGTTTTGAGCACCGGTTACTCTCAGTTCTAATTCTGGTGCTTCCATTAAGATATTTCATATTTCAATAGCCGACTGTCAGTGAGCCATTTCTCAGCCTTTTGCTGCAGTACCCCACGCACATCATGAGAGGAAAAACACTGTGATAATCGCTCCAAAAGTCACCTTTTGTGCCTCTTCAATCAGTAAGGCTGCTGCCACTAAAGACTGTAAGTATGTTGGCCAGCCCCTGCTTAAGGGATCTAATAATTTTGAAAAATATCCAATTGGTCTCTTACTTCCAGCCCAATCTTGGGGCAGAACCCCATAAGCAGTTTGATCTGAGGTAGTTATAAATAATTGAAAAGGCTTTTTAACATCTGACAAACTTAACACTGGAGGCTCAGCCAGTGTTTCTTTTAGTTTCTGAAACCTATTCTCATCTCTTCTAACACGCACCTCCTGCGCTTCTCTTAACAATTCCTGTAGACCCCGCTCTTGCCAATCATCGAATTTTTCTAACTTCTTTCTAATATCTCCCCATAATTTGGTCACGAATTAAGTTTTTAATAAAGCCTCCCCCACCGGGATGCATGCAGGGTCTACTCCCGAATACATTTGTAACAATTTTTTTTTTTTTTTTCTCCTTTTCTCGCTGGCCGCTTTATTCCCCGGCCGGGCTCCTCCAGCAGCGCGCTCAGACCGCAGCGCTCGGCGCAGCCCCCGCGGGGGTGCAGCCGCGGCCAGGCCCCCTCCCTGCGGCACCGCGGGGGGGCCGCGTCCTGGCGTGGGGTCGTGCCGCGGTCCTAGGGGCCGCCCGCCGCCGCCAACGCCTTCCCAAACCTCTGCCCCACTATTTTCTAATTGTTTCTGCTTTTCTCGATTACGGGTTCGGCTGCTGGTGGAGGGGAAGGAGCGCTAGGTTTTGGTTCCTCATCCTCTGAGCTTCCCTTATAAGGAGGAGGAAGATTCTCTAAAGGTTCCCATTCTTTAAAGTTTTCTCTTAACATGCAACCCAGGGGACTGTCCTCGGGAATATCGGGTAAATCGCTCCCTTTTTACCCTTTTTAATTTGGATTTTGCCCTCCTTTCAAATTTTGACTTGTTTTGGCCCATTTTTAGGAATTTTTGTGGCAACTCCTACCGCCCTTGTAGGGGGTTGGATCCAGGGAGTCGAATCCCTCACCCACCCACATATTCCTTGGGAATTTTCTACGGCAATTCCTCTCGCCCTTGATTACCGGTAAGAGTGTCTTGCGGGGGGTTGAACCCTTCACCCTCCCACGTACCCCTAGGACCCATGCTCCCTCCCACAAATCCTATAGGGTCCGCTTCCGTCCTTCACCGGCCAAATTCCTCGCGGAAGTTTGGAACCACGGTTAGAAGACCTCCACACTCGATTCGGAACTCAAATCCTGGCTCCGAAACTACTTGTTGTCTCCAGAATAAGGTTCCGTCTCACTCACACTCTCACGCACAAGCAACCGACTCCCACCCAACCAAACGGCATCCCTTATACTCACGACTCCGTCGTCTTCGTTCAGATCTTTGTGCACCAGAATTACGGGTATTTTATACTGCAGTGTTTCCTTTGGAGCTCCGATTCCTTTGGCTATTGCTTCTCTTTTTGTCTGTTAATCTCTGGAGACTGACCCAGACTGCTACTCTCGAGCCACAATCTGTGGAGCGCCCCTCAAGGAGCCACAGTCCAGGAAAGCACACCGAGATCACGTCGGGGTCACCAAATTGTTATAATCACACGAAGCCAATTCTTTAAAAAAATATATAATTTTATTTGGGTTCGATCACTTTAGGGTAGGAAGCAATAGGCAAAGCAGCGCTGGGTGTGCGGAGAGCCGTAACTCTGCCACACGCACCCCAAGTTCTAAAAAGCAGCGTCTTTTATACTCTTGTACCATCGTCCTTCTCCTTATTTGGTGTTGAGTTGTTGGGGTATGCGCCCTTCTCCTTATTTGGGTCTTTTGAAAGTCTCGAAGCCTTGGTCTCTTGGCGCTCTTTTCTCCTATTGGATCTTTTGAAAGCCTCGTGATCCCGTCTTTCGGCGGGCTTTTTCAAGCAGCAGTTACATGTTATCTCTGGGTGGGGGTTTCAAGCAGCAGTTACATATTAGCTCTAGGTGGGGGTTTTTAGGAAACAGTTCCATTGTTCCAAGTGAACAGCACACTTTGTATTTTACCCGTATATATTCAAACATTCATCATAATCATAATATAGGTTATAGTGATCACAAATCATTTCAGATCCATACAGGGTACCATATTCTATTTTTTACAATATTTCAGACAGCAGGATATTAGGGTTTGACATTTACAAATCATTCAAGCGTAACGTACCCGCCTTGCTTAACTTGGCAAATTGGTTACAATGGTTTATTACAGAGGCAAGAGGTGACTGCACCACCACTTCAAGGAAACCAGCCGCATCATGACTGTAGTCACGGAGTGGATTGTGGCAGGTGCATCCGCCCAATGAAAGCAGAGCTTCTTGGCTACTGAAGTGTAGCAGCTCCTGGCTGCCTTTGTTCTCAGGGCTTTGCGGTAATTGGGGCCTTTGGCCAATGGGAACCGCTATTGACTACAGATCAGATTCGGCCTGGGTATAAATGGAGTCCCTTGGGGGAGCCATTTGGAGCTCATCCCCTGAAGCAGCACGCTGCGGTCGAGGACTCTCCCCTTGGGTCAGGACGCTGCCCAAGGAAACTCCCCGAGGTGCCTTGGGTCGGGATGCTGCCCTGAGCAGGTCCTCAAGGTTGAGAGCCCTCACTTGTCAGGTGAGTGATAAAGTGTTTTGGGTTGTCGTTAAACCCTATAGAGTTCTTTGTTATGCATTTTAGGTTGCCGTTAAACCCTAAAAAGTTGTTCTGTTCTCCTCTCACAGACATTCGAACCTGTAATTTACGGAGAGCTAGTTAACTGTGTTAATAATTAAGTTTTTATGTTGAGTGCATCCGTAACAGATCTCAGTAAGAAAGACACTTAGATTCTGTAAGGTATCATTTCAAATGCTAATTTATTAGAGCTAACAGTATAAGAAGAGAATAGCATAGATAATTTTACATCCCTTTAGATGCTGGGAGCCCCGAGCGATGTATCATCGAACAGGACGCCAGTCCAGGCACAGCATGTCATGCAGACCCTATCCATAGCAGATTCTCCCCTTTCCAGTCATTCAAGCTATTATAGGATTTTCTAGTGAAGGATTTCCAGTGAAGTTACCCTAGCATTAGCAAAGTGTAGATTAAAAAATACCTTTAAACAAAAGCTTAGAGCTTTAGTGGATTAAAATTATTTTTAAATGTGATCCTACACTGGATGGGTAAATTGTGCTAGCAATTTTCCAGCAAGACATTGACTTAAGCTCAGATCTGGCTATCACCATTTGAAATGTCTTATGGAAGGGGCCTAAAATTAGAACTACTGTATATAATCACATGTTGACAAAATTGTAAACATTAGGGGGAGTCTGTGAAGCAGAATAATGTTCTCAGTCTTCGACACACCAAGGAAAGTCTTTTGGGTTTGGTGTCCTACAGACCCTCTTCTACCTAATAAAGTTTCCTAAATAAAGCCGGTAACAACAGCTTGTGTGACATACTGATTGTCCTGGTTTGAGTGAGTGACAGGGGTTTTTTGGTAGCAGGGGAGGGGCTACAGTGGTGGCCCCTGTGAGAAGCTTCTTGAAGCTCCCCCGGCTCCAAGTTGGACCCCCCCTTTGCACCAAGGCCGAGCCAATTAGCTGCACCTCTGTGATAACATATTTAAGAAGGGAACCTGGGAGGAGTGGTGGGAGTTGTGAGGAGAACATCTGTGCGAACACCGAGGTCAGTGGAAGAAAGGAGGACGTGTGCCAGAGCAGAGACTCCCCTGTATCCCGTGGTGAGACAGCAGGACTGCCCCTCTCTGCCACCCATGGAGGTCTACGGTGGAGCAGATGCTGATTTGTGGCCTGTGGGGGGCCCCACACCGTGACAGGTGACTGTGCCCAAAGAAGGCTGGGACCCTATGGGAAGAAGGCCCTGCTCTTGTAGTAGGGCACTAGGAGGATTGTAACATGTGGGGGTGACCCACAAGCCCATGGGAGTGACTCATGTTGGAGTTAGTTTGTGGAGGACTGTCTCCTGTGAGAGGGAGACTGTGCTGGAACAGAGGAGGAATGCCAGAAGTTCCTCCCCCTCCCCGAGGTGGAAGAAGCGGCAGGACTGACTCCAACCCCCATTCTCTGCCCCCTGCGCTGCTCGGGGGAGAGAGGTAGAGATATCAGGAGCAAAGCTGAGCCCGGGAAGAAGGGAGGGATGGGGGAAGGTGTTTTCAGGATGTGATAATGCTTCTCATGGTCCTACTCTGTCTGTTAAGTGTTGTTGTCAGTGTCTGTATTAAATTTATGTTCTTTTTTTATTTCCCCTAACAAAACTAGTTTTTGCCTGTGTGTTAAAGGATGAGATCATCCCTCCTTGTCCTTATCTCATGTTCCTAGGTCTTTTTGTTTTCCTCCTTCTCAGCACTGGGGGGAAGGGGGGAGTGAGCGGCTGCGTGGTGCTCAGTTGCCCTCTGAGCTCAAACCATGACACTGATGTTATTCCCTTTTTTGAATTTCTAGCTCCCTGAGTAGAGCAACACAGTGTATTAACAACCAGGAAGTCTTAGGTGGTTCTGGTTTTGTCATGCAGGTAGTCTGCTTCTGATCTCAGTGAAACAAGTGATGTTTCACCTGTTACCGAATGTATCATTTGACCGACAGGGCTAAAAATACAGAAACCAAAAGGGAAATGATTACACGGTGGACACAAAACACTAAGGTACATCCTGACTTCAAATCATACATCCTTATATCCTCTAGGGCACAGTCCTATTTATGTATCATTGCCATTTATGGCTCAGCTGTGGATTGTTTGAGGAAAATGCCCTTTACAGTTTCTATGAGGTATTCAGCACAGAAATCCTTGGAATGTTTTCCTAAATATATAAATGGATGGGATATTTTATATAGTTGTTACCTGCATTTTCACTATATTTTTCTATATATGAACACTGTAATCAGTGTCCTTGTCAGGGATTTTTTTAAATGGAAAAGGATTCATCAACATTTTGCATGAACTATTTTTGAAATGTTTGAAAAGTAACAGCTATATTATTTAGCAAGGGGTAGCCTGTCAAACTCCTGAACTTGTCTTGCTAGTGTATTTGCTTTGCTTATGAATAGGACCTATACTAGCATGCTTTGTTTACAGAATGAACTGTGCTGGAATGCATAGCTGAAATCTACTCAGGTACAATAAAAGTCCCATTGCGTTTTAATAAGAGATGTTGCTGAAGTTGCTGTGAATTTCAATGGGAGTTCCATATATGGAGCAGCTCCAAGATCTGGCTCTTAATTTGGAAACTTGTGGGAATTAAGAACTAGTGGTTAGCAAAATGTAAACTGACCTTGAGGTTAGAAGAATGATTGTGGATAAATGAGGCAACATTACGGAACACCATGTTGCGAGCGTGAGAAGCAGCAGGTCGGAACACCGCCTGCAGAATGTGTGGTGAGCGTGTGAGCAGTAAACAGACAAAACCTGAAGGTCAGTAGGATGTAGAAGTAGAAATGAACCTATGTAAACAAGTGGTAATAAATTGGGAGCTTGCAGACAGTGTGGCGGCATTTGTTCTTGGCAATGCTCCCCCTTCAACAAACTTGAGTGAGTTTGTCATGATTCAGCGCGTCGCCCCGATCCCGGCTGGTCCGAGACCGACAAGTGGTGCCCCGTGTGAGCCGTACGGGAAATTGAAGAAGACAGCGGCATGCTCGTATGCAAAGGAGGAAAGTGGCGTCCAGACTACAGTATTCATTTATCTGGGAAGTACCAGACAGCAGCACCTGGCTTTGGGAAAGCTGCCAGCATACGTAAGAGCAGAAGGGGTTTTCTTTAATTATCTGGTAAATACCAGACAGCAGCGCCCGGCTGTGGGAAGCTGCTGGCATACGGCTCTTCTCTTTCTCTTAAATCATAAGGGGTTTTTCTTTATCTTAAATCATGGGGTCAGGGTTTTCTAAGGAACAGAAGCTGTATATACAAGTTTTAAAGCAGCTATTGAAGGCTGCCCAACGTTCAGTAACAGACGATCAACTGCATGAGTTACTGCGCTGTATCTTTAAGCATTGTACATGGTTCCTGGCAGACGGAACTTTTGATTTAGCATTATGGTGGAAGGTCGGACAGGAGTTTAAAACTAAAAAAAGAGCTGGGGATTGTAGTTCCGACCTCTGTCTTGCTTACATGGCGATTGATTTACATGGCTTTACAACCGCTGATAGGAGAAATATCAGAACCTGTCAGTACCCCATCCTGACAGGAGAAAGAAGTAACTCCCAGTGCTCCCCCGGCAGAAACAAGTGGGGGTGAAAAGGGTAAAGATGAGGAACTAGAATCTGTACCTCTGGATTTTCCACCTCCCCCACCAGAGGCATTCCCGGTAGAGATTCAGGGGAAAGGGTCTAGGCTAGAAACATGTTTTAAGGAGGCACTAAATAATGGGGACCCTGTAACGTTTCTGGCAATCTTTAGACCCAACCAGCAGCCGCAGCATGAGTCCCTGCCATACCAGGTTTTGAAAGAACTACGGAAAAGCATCGATGAGAACGGGCTTCAAAGCTCATTTACAACAGGTATACTGGAGGCAATCGCTCATGAGTATCAATTGGTCCCATGGGATTGGCTGGCACTTATAAAAATGGTATTAATGCCGGCACAGTTTTCCATCTGGAAAACCGAATATGTAGATCTCTCTACTCAGCATCCGCGCCCTCCCCTCCGGGCTGCCCCCTCCCCCCCGCGACGCCCCACCCGCCACCTCCGCACCTGCCCGCCCGCCTGCCCTGCCTCCCCCGAACACCAGAGGTGGCTCCAGCACCAAGATGTCCAACCGGGGGCTCTGCCGGGAGCCAACCACTCCTGCAGCTGGGACACAGCCTCAGGACCCCAGCTCATTGCATAACTAGAAGGTTGGCTTTCTCAAGTACAGTCCACAAAAAGACCTGCCATGACTGCACCCCATGCAGGATATACCTATTGTGGGTCAGTGGGCTACCCTGGTAAAGAAGGGACGAGAGCGATGTCAAGCATTGACAGGGCTTGATCCACATATCATACATCTGCTTTGTACCAAAGAACAGCTAGAAGCAGGACACATTGAACCCTCTAATAGCCCATGGAATACACCTATTTTTGTAATATCGAAAAAAGGGATGAAAGCGGCAGTTTTTATAGAAGATGCTGCGGCATCCTTTGTCTGTCACCATGAGAAATAAACTGATTAAGGCTGCCCTACCAGCATATAAAAATGTAATCATGACTCTCTTGATTAATAAGACAGAAAATCCCCTTTGTGATGTGACAGAAAAAATACAGCAGCTGGGTGACCTTGGAGAGTGGGGCCACCGAGGGAGTGCAGGGAATCGAGATACTCGAGACAGCCCTAAAGCCAGTGAAAAGAGGATTTCTCATAAGGAAATAAATGTTTACAGCTTTGTTGAAAGATGGCATGTCTCGTGAAAAAAATTGACGGTGTTCCAACTGAAGAGCTGTGGCGAATATATACACAGAGAGGGCTGAATAAACCTAGCAAGAGAGTGCAGAGTTCTAAAACTAAAGATCCAGGGACAACTCAGCCTACGGTGCCCCTTCTCGAACTTCAATGGGACCCTTAATCTGCTCACAGAGGGCCCCTGTGAGTGGATCAACGGTTCTGGGGGTAAAAGAGGTTTGGGCACCGTTTTCTGACTTGTACCCTTTGCAGGAGTCAAGGGAGGAAAATCAATATTATGGTCTCCACAAACTGTGAATGCCCTGATTGATGCTGGAGCGGAGGCCTCCTTAATATATGGGAATCCTGGGAAATTTAAAGGACAACCTGCAATTATCACAGGTTTGGAAGGAAAACAAATTGAAGCTGTACAAATAGAAATGAAAATAGGAAACCTCCCAAGACGATTGTATTCGGTCATGATTGTCCCCGTTCCTGAATATGTAATAGGTATAGACCTTCTAAAAGGATTAACTTTAAATCTTTCTGATGGTCAGTATCAATTTGGAGTTAAACCCTGTATTAGTGCCAGACCTGTTACGGTTGGTAGAGTAAAAACGCCTCCCGTGCAGATCCCAGCTGCAACTAAGTTAGTCATGATGAAGCAATATAGAATTCCAGGAGGACATGAAGAGATATCACAGACAAAGATTTATTAGATGTAGGAGTTTTAAAGCCAACCACCACAGCTTGGAACAATCCGACATGGCCTGTCAAGAAAAGTGATGGATCCTGGACAATGACGGTGGATTTTAGAGACAGAAGGTGGCAGACTTGTGCACGTTATCAAGAGGGTTCCACACAGATTTGGCATAAGACGGGTATTCCGCATAACCCCACGGGACAGGCAATAGTCGAACGTGCACATGCTACACTAAAAGCCCTGATTTTAAAACAAAGAAGGGGGAATTCTCAGGACACACCACATAATCAGCTGGCAATGGCTTTATATACTCTTAATTTTTTAAACAGAAATCGTTTTGCCCTGACAGCAACGGAACGTCATTTTAGCACCACAACGGACTCTATAGTTAAACTGCGGGTCTTGTATAAGGATCCCGAAGGAGACCCAACCTGGAGAGGGCCAGTAGATCTGCTGGTGTGGGGGAGGGGGTATGCTTGTGTTTTGTCACCCACAGGTCCTCGGTGGATACTGGCAAGAAAAGTGAAGCCATATCATGTGCTGGAAGGAGCAACCCTTCAACCCGATACCCCAAATCTCTCAACTGATGATGCAGGAATCGACGTGCAGGCTACGTTCCCCTAGGAACTCGGCAACTGCAGCTATCACTTGGGGAAGTCTAAAACCACTACAACAGAAAGCAGAATACATGATAGCACAGGTAGGAGCGATGCCAACGCCGGAAAATATCTTTCTTGCTTATTTGGCCATAATTTCAACCAACTCGGCGGTAAGTATAGGTTTGTTATTTTTGCCGGGAGCAGCTGGTCACATATATTGGGCACACGTCATTGACCCACCATTTTTTGCCCCGGTAAGCTGGTGGGATCCCGATGTACCGGTAGCCAATAACGACACACAGTGGACTGGAGGGGCTTGGCTTCCTCCTCGAGACACAGAGAATC